>NC_092765.1:48371982-49656982 GCF_047496795.1 Chiloscyllium punctatum | reverse complement strand
TTAATTCCTTTATTGTTCAAAAAAAATCTATCTTAGCTTTAAAAATGTTTACTGAAGTAGTGTCAACTACTTCACTGGGCAGGGAATTCCATAGATTCACAACACTCTGGGTGAAGAAGTTCCTTCTCAATTCAGTCCTAAATCTGCTTCCCCCCCCCCAATTTTCAGGCTGTGCCCTCTTCTCCTAGTTTCACCTGCCAGAGGAAACATCCTCTCTACGTCTATCTTATCTATTCCCTTCATAATTTTATATGTATCTATAAGAATCCCCCCCCCCCCCCCCAATTCTCCTGAATTCCAATGAATATAATCCCAGTCTATTCAGTCTCTCTTTATAAGCCAACCCTCTCAACTCCAGAATCAACCTAGTGAAGGGCCCTGGTGAGACTACACCTGGAATATTGTGTGCAGTTTTGGTCTCCAAATTTGAGGAAAGACATTCTGGCTATTGAGGGAGTGCAGCGTAGGTTCACAAGGTCAATTCCTGGAATGGCAGGACTGTCTTATGTTGAAAGATTGGAGCAATTGGGCTTGTATACCCTTGAGTTTAGAAGGATGAGAGGGGATCTGATTGAGACGTATAAGATTATTAAAGGATTGGACACTTTCTGGAGGCAGGAAGAGTGTTTCCGCTGATGGCTGAGTCCCAAACCAGAGGACACAGTTTAAAAATAAAGGGTAGGCCGTTTAGAATAGAGTTGAGGAGAAACTTCTTCACCCAGAGAGTGGTGAGTGTGTGGAATGCTCTGCCCCAGAGGGCAGTGGAGGTCCAGTCTCTGGATTCATTTAAGAAAGAGTTGGATAGAGCTCTTAAGGATTGTGGAATCAAGGGTTATGGGAATAAGGCAGGAACAGGATACTGATTGAGGATGATCAGCCATGATCATATTGAATGGTGGTGCTGGCTCGAAGGGCAGAATGGTCTACTCCTGCATCTATTGTCTAGTGAACCTCCTCTGCACCCCCTCCAGTGCCAGTGCGTCCTTTCTCAAGTAAGGAGACCAAAACTGCACACACTACTCCAGGTGTGACCTCACCAGCACCTTGTACAGCTGTAACATGATCTCCCTGCTTTTAGACTCCATCCCTTTAGCAATGAAGGACAAAATTCCATTTGCCTTCCTAATTACTTGTGTACCCGCAGGTCAACTTTCTGTGATTCATGTACAAGGACACCCTGGTCTCTCTGCAAGTCAGCATGCTGCAACTTTTTACCATTCAAGAAATAGTCCTTTTTACTGTTTCTCCGACCAAAATGGATGACTTCACATTTATTAACATTGCTTTCCACCTGCCAGACCTTTGCCCACTTCACTCAAACTATCTATGTTCCTCTGCAAAGTTTCCCAGCCCTCTGCACACTTTGCTCTGCTACTCATCTTCGTGTCATCTGCAAACTTTGACACACTACACATGGTCCCCAACTCCAAATCATTTATGTAAATTGTGAATAATTATGGTCCCAACACTGATCCCTGAGGCACACCACTAGTCACTGATTGCCAACCAGAAAGACACTCATTTATCCCCACTCTTTGCAAAGTTGAGAGATCAACTTTGACTTGTCCGTTAAAAGTGCTGCATCAATGGCAGAGCCATAGGGAAAGCAGCAAATTGGTATAGCTCATTTCTAGTGGAAAAAAACCAAAAAAGATCTTTTGTCCACTGGTTTATTTGAGCGTACGCAAGGGGATCGCATGTACCTGAAGATGACATACAAATTCCCACAATCAATTATATTTTTTTCAGTAAACCTAGGTCATTTACATGAATATAGTTATGGACTGACCCAGGTTATAGTCATTCAGTTATACAGTTTGCGTTGTTACACAGAGAACATTCTCATGGATTCACTCAAACCTCCTACTCTACTGCCTCTGCAGAAATAGCTTCTGGCTGCAGCCGTCTCCCACAGACTGATTTGTTCTGTATTTTTCAACATTTGCCCTTTCATCTCCTCTCTCATACTCTTAACACCAAGGTTTGGCCTGGACCCATTCAGGTGAAGAAAAAGATCAAGGTTTAGAGCACTACTTTTTAATTATTTATTGTAGCATTGATAGACTTAGAAAAAGCAACACTTGCACCCCTTTATTTAAATCAATATTGTACTTAAAAACATTGTTCCCATAGCTTCTAAACTATACTCAGGCTGTTAACCTTTGACTTGCTGCTTTTGAAATGTTAACATTCCTTAGCTTCATTGCCCATTTTACCCCTTCTTGAAGTTATTTTCAGAGAAACTGTATACTATACAATGCTGCTTTGTCCTTGTTGATTGTTACCTATTGCTGTTAAATTTCTAATGCTGTCTACCATTGATGGTCTTTCACCTTGTTGCTTAACAAGAATCTATGTACCTCTGCCTTTACAAATATTTAAGGACTCTGTTTTCACCATCTTTTCTGGAGGAGAGTCCCAAAGAGTCACAAGTCTCAACACTATTTGCATAATCTCTGTTGTAAATGGGAAACCCTTGATATTTGATTCTCCCATAAGAGAAAAATCTTCTCCACATGCATGGTGTCACGACCCCTCAGGATCCTAAAGTCTTGTATGGAGTATAATATTGGATAAACTGTTCTTGTGCATTAATTCCCAGATAATTTCATGGAAATGGAATCTTTCAGCCCCTCGTTCAGTCCACCCACTGAATTCTTCCCCTACCCTGTTCCTCTGCCATCTGCTCATAATTCAACTTGCAAACTCCTCTGTTGTGAGCTCGCTATTTAATTATTCTTTTTCTGTTTCCTTAGAACATAGAACATAGAAAAATACAGCGCAGTACAGGCCCTTCGGCCCTCGATGTTGCGCCGACCAAAGCCTACCTAACCTACACTAGCCCAATAACCTCCATATGCTTGTCCAATGCCCGTTTAAATGCCCATAAAGAGGGAGAGTCCACCACTGATACTGGCAGGGCATTCCATGAACACTCAACCCGCTGAGTAAAAAATCTACCCATAACATCTGTCCTATACCTACCACCCCTTAATTTAAAGCTGTGTCCCCTCGTAACAGCTGACTCCATACGCGGAAAAAGGTTCTCACTGTCAAAAAAAGGTTCTCACTGTCAATTAGTAGTCCTGAGATGTGCAGGCTAGGTGGATTGGCCATGCTAAATGGCTCATGGTGCCCAAGGATATTTAGGTTAGGTGGATTGGCCATGGTAAATTGCTCATGGTGCCCAAGGATGTGTAGGTCAGGGGAATTGGCCGTGGGAAATACAGGATTAAGGTTAGTGGGGAGGGGGGGGGAGGGCATTGTTCTGAGTAGAATACTTTTCCATGGGTCCGTGCAGACCCAGTGGGCTAAGTGGCCTGCTCCTGCACTGTAGGGATTTAATGATTCCATGAATTAACTCACTATTTTCCAGTTGTGCATTTTTACATTTTAATCTTCCCTGGTCACTTGTCTTCAGCACCCGGTATTTACTATTTATATCACTTTAAATATATATTAAATCTACCTGTCCAATAACACCCTGAGCCTGAGGCCCTGTCAGTCCCCTTGGTTAGATGTAAAGAGATCTATTGGTACTATTCAGAGAAGAGAAGGGAATGTCTCTGGTGTTCTGGTCAATATTTATTCCCGAATCAATATCACTGAAACAACCGAGAACAGCAGATGCTGGAATTCTGAAACACAGACAAATTGCTGGAGAAACTCAGCAGATCTGACAGCATCTGTGCAGAGAAACAGAGTTAATATTTTGAGTGCATTGGCCCTTCTTCAGAACAAATGAAGCGTCAGTGGAGCCGAAGCGTTAACTCTTCACGAATGCTGCCTGACCTGCTGAGTTTCTCCAGCAATTCCTGTTTTTGTTTCATCTGGTTATTAGCAGGATTGTGACAGCCAGCTGTGTTCAAATTAACTGCTGCACTTCCCACACTGCAAGAGTGACTATATTTCAGGAGACCTCCTGTTGTAGTGAAAGGCACTATGTCAATGCAAGCTTTTCATTCTCTGAATATTACAGCTGTTCCTGACTCAGCTCATAGAATTGTACTGAAAGAGGCCATTTGGTCCACTGTATCTGGGCTGACCATGTGAAGGGAAATTCATTTAATTGTATTTAGCCCATCCTGCCAAATAGCCATGCACACTGTTCCTTTTCAATAATAATTCAATTCCCTTTTGAAATCCTCGTTTGAACCTCAGGCAGTACACTCCAGATGGTAATCATTCATTGCAATGAAAACCATTTCCTCCTGCCTGCATTGATCTTATTTTCCTAATTAGTTTAAACCTAAGCATTGAGTCCTCAGTACTCCCACCCATAGAAACAGTTTCTCTCCATCTACTGTATCCAGACCCCTCTATCAAACCCCCTCTGAACCTCCACCTTCTCTGCTCCAAGGCAAACCGTGCCAATGCCTCCAAACTGTCCATGCAACTGAAGTTTCTCATCCCTGAAGCCATTCTTGTGATTCTTTTCTGCTCTCTGTCTAATGATTTTATTTAGATTAGATTAGATTAGATTACAGTGTGGAAACAGGCCCTTCGGCCCAACCAGTCCACTCCGACCCGCCAAAGCGCAACCCACCCAGACTCATTCCCCCACATTTACCCCTTCACCTATCACTACGGGCAATTTAGCATGGCCAATTCACCTAACCTGCACATTTTTGGATTGTGGGAGGAAACTGGAGCACCCGGAGGAAACCCACACAGACACGGGGAGAATGTGCAAACTCCACACAGAGTCCTGAGGCGGGAATTTCTTTCACAAAGTGCAGTGTCCAGAACTGGACACCATATTCACAAGCTAAGGCTGAACCAGTATATATAAAAATTTATCGTCACTTGTTTTGTTTCTGTTGGTGAAGCCCAGAATATCATATGATTTATTAACCACTGTCTCAACCTGTGGTGCATTCTCTGTAATCAGGTACAGACTCTATAGAACCCTTCAAAATAGATTATTAATGTCTCAGTTTGATGAACACTGCTAGCATCTTATAGTCACTGAGTTGTATAAAACTGTGTTTGATGCAGTTCCTCTGGTGTTGTCACTTGTGATGATGTCACTTTAAAAGGTTATTTTTGTCCTTTTTTTTTCAGAGAGGTTCTAAACCAAAGGTACCAAGTTGTCTCAAAGAATGTGAACAATTTGTAAGGCCTTGGGGGTTTTCTTAAGTTAGAATAATGGAAGCAGGCTGGATGTGGTCAGCTCTCTCAGACCAGGATTTCTAGGTTTTTGTTTAGTTTTGAGTAGAAGCTTTAGTGAGTGTCTCCTACTGCTACTTTCTCTGAACTTTCTCTTGATATTTTTTTCCTCCTGGATTGGAGAACTGCATGTGAGAATCATTTGAATTTTCCTTTTTGCCAAGTGTTGTGTTTATGGCATGTTACTGTATTGGAGCAGTTAATTAGTAATGGGTACTGTATCTATTATTTGGCTAAGCTGTTCCAATGGTTAAGGTATTCTAAATTCTTCTTACTTTTATTTGTATTTTAACTATAGTGTTTAAATTGTGTTTTGCTTAATGTCGAGTAGTTTGACCAGTTGCATTACATCTAGAACACAGCACTTTACATTTTCTTTTAAGATAGAAAAAAGTTAGTGTCTAGACTATCTTCTTAAAATACTTTGAGGGGGTCTTGTCTGGTACATAACACACCACATTCTGTTTGTTTTCAGGGAAAAGAGCCCCCAGTGCTGCCTTTAACCATGGAATGTGACCAAAATGAGGAGAAGAGGAACCGAAGAGTGTGTGAATTGTGTGACAAGATCATCCTGGGTGACCGGGAATGGAAGGGTAAGGATTAGTGGTTACTGTGTCTCAAAGTGAATGGGCAGAGTTGAGGGTATGAGGGGACAGTTTCTTTATCTCTCTGGTAGAACATTGAGTGCAGACAATCTAGTAACACTATCGTCTGATTTTTAATCCATGTAGATTAGGAATTAATCTTTTTCTCTCTGACCAATGTTCATTCTTTCTTTAAATAAATTAAGGAATTGCAGATGCTGGAAATCTGAAATAAAAACAGAAAAACCTGGAGAAACACAGCAAGTCTGGCAGCATCTGTGGAGAATAAACAGTTAACATTTCCAACTGAAGAAGGTTCACTGGACTCTCAATATTAACTCTTTTCTCTCAACAGATGCTGCCAGACATGCTGTGTTTCTCCAGCTATTTCTGTTTTTATTTCATTATTTCCTTGGTATTTTGGCTAATATGTATATGAGATTAGAAAGTGAGTCTAGAGGCAGACTAGAAGGCTTCTCTCCCTGAAAACGCTCAAACAGAATGTGAACTGTGTTATGTACCAGACCAGATCCCCTCAAAGTATTTTAAGAAGGTAGCCTAGACCCTAACTTTTTCTTATTCTAAAGAAAATATGAAGTGCTGTCTTCTAGATGCAACGCAGCTAGTCAAACTACTCGACATTAAAGGCAGACAAGAAAGTCGTGAGTCTGCTTCATCCTATTGACATCCAGGCTGCATGGCAAACATACAACAGAGAGAAGTCAATAGTGTATTGGAAAATGGATTGTGGTCACTTCCCACTTCCTAGATCCTGGCAGTAATTGACCTCAGTATCAGCCTACATTCCAGTTCCCAACATAACTGACCTAACTTGTCCCAGATTGGCAATGGGCAAGAACCCAGTCTGAATTGTAGACTTCAATGTTGAGAAAATCTGTGCTACAATGACATCTTTCATTTACCGAGTGGCTTTAATGTCGAATAGTTTGACATGTACTGGTTTTTCATAGAGTCATAGAGATGTACAGCACGGAAACAGACCCTTCGGTCCAACCCGTTCATGCCAACCAGATATCCCAACCCAATCTAGTCCCACCTGCCAGAACCCGGCCCATATTCCTCCAAACCCTTCCTATTCATGTACCCATCCAAATACCTCTTAAATGTTGCAATTATGTTAACCTCCACCACTTCCTCTGGCAGCTCATTCCATACACGTATCACCCTCTGTGTGAAAAGGTTGCCCCTTAGGTCTCTTTTATATCTTTCCCCTCTCGCCCTAAACCTATGCCCTCTAGTTCTGGACTCCCGACCCCGGGGAAAAGACTTTGTTTATTTATCCTATCCATGCCCCTCATAATTTTGTAAACCTCTATAAGGTCACCCCTCAGCCTCCGATGCTCCAGGGAAAACAGCCCCAGCCTGTTCAGCCTCTCCCGTAGTTCAACTCCTCCAACCCTGGCAACATCCTTGTGAACCTTTTCTGAACCCTTTCAAGTTTCACAACATCCTTCCAATAGGAAGGAGACCAGAGTTGCACGCAATATTCCAACAGTGGCCTAACCAATGTCCTGTACAGCCACAACTCGACCTCCCAACTCCTGTACTCCATATTCTGACCAATAAAAGAAAGCATACCAAATGCCTTCTTCACTATCCTATCTACCTGCGACTCCACTTTCAAGAAGCTATGAACCTGCACTCCAAAGTCTCTTTGTTCAGCAACACTCCCTAGGACCTTACCATTAAGTGTATAAGTACTGCTAAAATTTGCTTTCCCAAAATGCAGTACCTCACATTTATCTGAAAAACTCCATCTGTCACTTCTCAGCCCATTGGCCCATCTGGTCAAGATCCTGCCAAATGGCCTTACTTCCACTCCTATGTTTTATGGTCTTATGGTAATCTGAGGTAACCCTCTTCGCTGTCCACTACACCTCCAATTTTGGTGTCATCTGCAAACTTACTAGCTGTACCTCTTATGCTCGCATCCAAATCATTTATGTAAATGACAAAAAGTAGAACACCCAGCACCGATCCTTGTGGCACTCCACTGGTCACAGGCCTCCAATCTGAAAAACTACCCTCCACCACCACCCTCTGTCTTCTACCTTTGAGCCAGTTTAGTTACGTTTAGTAACATATCAAAGTATTCTGAAATAAAATATCACACTTAGCCACTGGCATAGATGACCAAATATGAGATTTTAAGGTGAAGTTAGAGTGATAGAGATGTATAACATGGAAACAGACCCTTCAGTCCAACTCATCCATGCTGACCAGATATCCTAACCTAATCTAGCTCCATATGCCAGTACTTGGCCCATATCTCTCTAAACCCTTCCTATTCACATACCCATCCAGATGCCTTTTAAATGCTGCAATTGCATCAGCCTCCACCACTTCCTCTGGCAACTCATTCCGTACACATACCACCCTCTGTGTTAAAAAGTTGCCCCTTAGGTCTCTTTATATCTTTCCCCACTCGCTCTAGGGATTCTGGGTAATCCAAGATGGAGGATGGGAAAACAATTGTGGCTGTAAGAGCTGCTTTTTTTTTTGAGGTACGTTAGCGAGAGAGAAGGAGGGATAGGTTCAAGGAGTTAAATCCAGAGCTTAAGGCCTTGATAACTAAATGTGCAGCTGGCAGTGGAATGATTTAAATCAGCGGTGTGTGAAAAATTAGAGGAGCAGATATCCACTTTCTAAAGTTAGAGAAGATTACAGATGGGAAGATGTGACGTCATGGAAGGACTTTTTCTAAAAAAAAGGTTGATAAGATTTTTTAAACTGAGGCTTTATGGACTGGTACCCACAGTAGGTCATCAGGTACAGGGATGGTGGGTAAACGTTTGGTATAAGTTTGTATAGAGAAGCAGATGTTCACATGACTCAAGATTATGAGGAGTAAAATATGGGAAGTCAAGCAGGAGAGCATGGGAAGGGTCAAATCTGGAGGTGACTAATGAGGGATCAGTGACAAATAAGGTGGTACAGATCAGGCTGGGCAATGTGATCAGTGCTGGGTTACTTATTGCTTGTGATACATATTAATAATGTACTTGAGTCTGAGAGTGCAAGCATGTGCATGTGATGGAAAAATTCAGCAGGTCTAGCAGCAGGAGGCAGCACGGTGGCACAGTGGTTAGCACTGCTGCCTCACAGCACAAGCGTCCCAGGTTCAATTCCTGCCTCAGGCAACTGTCTGTGTGGAGTTTGCACATTCTCCCCGTGTCTGCGTGCGTTTCCTCCGGGTGCTCCGGTTTCCTCCCACAGTCTAAAGATGTGCAGGTCAGGTGAATTGGCCATGTTAAATTGCCCGTAGTGTTAGGTAAAGGGGTAAATGTAGGGGAATGGGTCTGAGTGGGTTGCACTTCAGCGGGTCGGTGTGGACTTGTTGGGCCGAAGGGCCTGTTTCCACACTAAGTAATCTAATCTAATCTGTGGAGAGCAATCAGAGTTTAATGTTTCTGATCCAGTGACAACTCCCTCAGAACATCAACTCTCCACAGACCCTGCCAGACCTGCTGAGCCTTTCCAGCAACTTTTTGTTTTTGTTTCTGATTTCCAGCATCCGCAATTCTTTTGGTTCTAATTTGTATAATCTCTCCTCGTGTCTTCACTCTTGAAGTCTAGTCATCATTCTTGTGAACGTACATTGTACTCCCTCCAAGACCTAGATATCCTTCCAGAGATTTGGTGCCCAGATCTGCCCTCCGTACTCCCAAGTAAGATCTGACCAGGTTTTATACATCCAGTCTGGGTTTCAGCATGTCTTGCCTGTTAAGGTGAGGTTATTGTGAATTAGAGTTTCCAGATTTGTTCATATTTGTTTATCTTTCAGCTCACTTGAAATCAAAGAATCATCAGTACCATTTAAAGAGGAAGAAGAGAAGTGAGGCACAGTTAAATACACAAAGCACTCCGGACAGCAGCAAAAATATCCCACAAGAAGTGTAGACTCTGCCACTGTGTGCAAGTGTGTCACAATTTTTCCTGGGATATGATGGTACTTATCTGGATAGTGCAAGGCACGGGCTGAGCTGTGGCTGTGTTCTGTGACTTACTGTTAAGTTAATGCAGCACAGCTCTTTATGAACTGGAGACACTGATGTCTCTGTAGCTCTCTGTTTACTGCCGGTGTTCTCCATGGTTTGAAAAATAATCGATTTCAGATTTGTTTCTAAATTGTGTGTAGTCAGAGTTTCCTGGTGGTAGGAAGATTTCATGATTTTATTGAAATTTGGGGACTTGTGACTTGGAGTTGAACAGAGGTGTGGAGATTTTGCCACACTGTGACTGCACCCCATGGTCAAATAGTCCTCTCTCTCTCTATCTCCAATGTTGGTATGACTAATAAACCAAAAGGGTTCAAAGAAAATTAGAAGTAAATAATAGTTTTTAAAAAAAACAATGATTTTTTCTGTTGTCTTTGCTCCCAGTAATGGAGATTAATCTTTAGTTGACAACTTTAATCTGATGACAGGCAGTAGGTATCAGTAAACATGATCATAATTCAATTGTATTTAAAGAAGTCATGGAAAAGAACAAAGTTACAGCAAGAGTAAAATTGTTAGATTGGGAGAAAAACTAACTTAGAGTGGGGGCATTTAATTTGACCAAAGTGAAGAGAAGTAGTCATTTGCCAGCAAATCAGTAATGTATTGAAGGAGGAGACTGAATAAGATGCAGAACAGATTGGTTTCTCAAAGAAAATGGGTGCCTTCCCTGAATCTGGATAGTTACTGCACACCAGCCCCACACTGTTGCAAACACTAACACACAACAGAAAGAGTGTCATCTGTTATCTTACCCCAAGAGAAAATATCACCATATGAAATAATTAATTTTACATGGAAATCATGTCTGTCTCAATAGATCTGTGAGTTTTGACATGGCCATTAATTCCACCCAGTGTACTGTTACATTTCCAACCTAAATTAAATACATTTCCACGCATTGCAGGGTAACAGGCATTGTCAATTACCATATTGAATATTATCCTGTCACTTGCATGGGGAGCACAGAGGAACACAGCCTCGAGAATAGGCCTAGAGAACAAATCCATGATGGCAAATCTGGAAAGTCATTGTGACAACTGGCCTATGTTCTTATGGCTGAACTCAAAGTATCGTCTTGTTCCAGATGGAGAGAACACAATCTCTCTGAATGAATTGGTTTTGTTATTGCACCACGTTCTTTCAGAAATGTCCAGCTGTACAGTTTGTAACAATTGACAGCAGTTTTTCATTATGTACAGGAATAGGGTTTTACTCTGTTCCAGTTTGGTGCTGTATATGCTGACTGTGCTTTTAGCCACGCAGACTGAGCCCATTCCAGACAGTTCACTTACAAAGCTATTCAAAGGTGAATCATGACTGTTTTATATCCTGCTGGGTAGCCCCAGCTCTGCTTTTGAGACTGTGCCCCTAGATTCACAGATAATACGGAGCTGCAGCAGTTAAAACATTATTTATATTCAATCCATGCCTTTGAATTTTGCCAATAAATCAGCTTGAACCTCACTTTTCCTTTTGGACTCAAAACTTAAAAATCCTGTGGCAGGGTTCTCAAAACGCTGTTTGGGAATTTTGGCATCAGCTCTTGCTCAACTGTTTCCTGAATAAACAACCTTAACAAGTTAACTCTGTCCCTGCCACATCAGTCTGTTGTATCTGATTATTATTGCTATTCTTACTCTCACTTTACAGCTTTTCACACCTTATCTCTGAGTATCACTCGGAAAGCTCCTCCCTTTCCAAGGCCTTCATTGTGTTGGAAGGAAAGGAAGAACACTTTATTTATTTATTTGGAATCTTTCATGGTCCCAGAGCGTTTCCAGCCCAATGAAGTACCATTAAAGGGCAGCCACTGTTGTAAATGTACAAAATACTGTAACCAATTCACACACAGCAAGACCCCATCAACAATATAATTTAAAAATAAGACAATCTGTTTTTATCAAGTTTATTGAGGAATAAATATTGGACGGGGCCCTGGGGAGAACTCTCATGCTCATCTTTAAGTTGACACGATGGTAATATTTACATCCACCTGACAGGAAAGATGGAGATCATCCTGATGGGATATTGATATAAGAATCATTGTTTTGACTGGAATTCTATTCTGCTCTCTTTGGATATACAAAACATTGGTTCAGTTGTTGGAGAGTTATTCAAATTGACTTCGATCATCTCTAAACACTATCCCTGCAAGTCAAACTTTGTCCTGTTCCCAGAAGGTATGGATAGAGTTGATAGTAGTTGTTTTTCCCTAAGATGGGGGAGCTCAAGACTCAGGGGCAGATAAGAGGAGAGAGATTTAAACAAGACATTAGAGGCAAATTTTTTACACAGACGGTGGTTCACGTGTGGAATGAACTTCCTGAGGAAATGGTGGATGTTGGTACAATTACAATGTTTCTAAAAAACATTTTGATGGCTACATGAATAGGAAAATTTTGGAGAAATATGAACCAGGGGCAGGCAGGTGACACTAGTTTAGTTTGGGATTATACTCAGCATTAACTGGTTGGACCTAAGAGACTGTTTCCGTGTTGTATGACACTATGACGAAGAACACTACCAAATAAACTAGAAAAGCAACTTGTGGACCTGATTGCATTTTGTACATATGTAAACATGTATTTGTACCTCTGTTCTGGGTGTCAATCTGTATATGGTTGTCTCAAGTAGGAATGTGTGAATCGCACCTCTTTCGCCTGAATCACTTCCTGTGTGTGTAGTTTCTCTGTTTCTCTCTCTCTCTCTCTCTCTCTCTCTCTCTCTCTCTCTCTCTCTGAAGTCTGCCTCTTTCTGTTGTCTGTGAATACGTTGCTTTGTTGGCAGTCTGATGAAGTGGGTTGTGAAGAGGACATAAGGCAGCTACAAAGGGATACAGGTAGGTTATGTGAGTGGGCAAAGAACTGGCAAATGGAGTACAAAGTGGGAAATTATCCATTATGACAGAAAGAATAAGAAAGAAGCAGATTATCCAAATGAGAAGTTGCAGAGCTCTGAGATGCAGATGGATCTGGGTGTCCTTGTGCACGGATCTCAGGAGGTTAGTATGCAGACCATTGAATCAGTTCCCATTTTACACCATTGTTCAAAATGAAAGCTCCCCCTTCAGAATTGAACAAGACATTAAGTACCTAAATATCAGTTTCCTCCATTCAGATAATGGCCTTGACATAGAAGAAGCCATATCAAATGCGATTTGATTTTGTGCATGTTTTGACAGTTGCTCCAGGCCTGAGCCCATCATAGAGTCATAGTCCACACTTCCACTACCCCTTTACTCCCTATGTTGCTGCTTACCCTTTGTACCATCTTGCTTCCTTCCTTTTTATTGCTCACGATTAATCAACGTCCTTAAACCCTAATCCTTCATCACGGATTGTCTTTCTGACTCTCCCGAGGCTGATCCAGCTTTGATGCTGTCTGAGATTATACTACAGCTGCCCTCAAAGCCTCTCTTGCGACTCTCTGAAGGGCTGACCAAGGCGACAGCACTAATTTCCTCGACCCAGTCACTTCCTTCTCGCCTGCTGGCCAGCAGAGGTCTCAGCTCTTCATCCTCCTGCCCATTCTCTCTCCATGCTCCCAGCTTTGGTCCTGGATCAGCACTCACTCCATTGTCCCACACCTCCATCCAGAATGCGCCCTCGTGCTAAGTGGGTATGTGCTGACTGTAGATGGTAGCATTTACACCACACCCATGACTGTGGTATGACTGAGTGACGAATGAAGCTTTCCCTCTCGGACTATTTTTACACTCCTCACCCTGGTCAAACCCCATTGTGCTAGTGCAGTCCCTATCTCTACATCTTCATCTGGCTCCCTCCTCTGACAGTTTCACCTTCATGAGCATCACACCTTGTGCCAGATTCTTGTTCAAAATCCTTAGTCACTGAATCGCCTCTTGAAATAACGTCAGTTTTCCCACTGTGGTAAATTCTTGACTTTCATTGTACAGTCATTTCTCTGAGAGATTGTTCTGGGGAATATGGTTTCAAATCCCACAATGTTAGTTGGTGAAATTTGGGCTCTACAAAAATCAGGAAGCGAGAAAGCTGGCCTAGTGATCATTGTGTAACCACTGTCAATTGATGCAAAAGCCCAACTGGTTCATTAATGCCCTTTAGGAAAGAAATCTGCCAGCCTACCCTGGTCTGGCCTAGATGTGACTCCAGACCCACAGCAACGTGTTCGACTCTTAACTGCGAGAAAGTGAGGACTGCAGATGCTGGGGATCAGAGCTTAAAAATGTGTTGCTGGAAAAGTGCAGCAGGTCAGGCAGCATCCAAGGAGAAGGAGAATTGACGTTTCAGGCATAAGCCCTTCTTCAGGAATGAGGAGGGTGTGCCAAGGTGGCTAAGATAAAGGTAGGGAGGAGGGACTTGGGAGGGGTGTTGGGAATGCGATAGGTGGAAGGGGGTTAAGGAGAGGGTGATAGGCCGGAGAGGGGGTGGGGGCGGAAGAGGTTGGGAAGAAGATTGCAGGTCAAGAAGGCGGTGCTGAGTCCGAGGGTTGGGACTGAGATAAGGTGGGGGGAGGGGAAATGAGGAAGCTGGAGAAATCTGTATTCATCCCCTGTGGTTGGAGGGTTCCTAGGTGGAAGATGAGGCACTCATTCTCCTTCTCCTTTGATGCTGCCTGACCTGCTGCACTTTTCCAGCAACACATTTTTAAGCTATGACTCTTAACTGCCCCCGGGCAATTATGGATGAGCAACAATGTTGGCACCAACACAGCACTTGAATGAATTTTTTAAATTGAGAGACTTGAAGAGATGGAGGAATTCTGGGAGCAAATCCCAGAGCTTAATGCCTGGGTAGCTATGATAGAGACAGCTATGATAGAATTACAATCTAGTATTCTCGAAAAACTGGAGTTAGGGGAGGGCAGAGATTACGTGTGAAAACAAGAATGTGAAGTTCAAAGTTGAGCCAGTGTCTGTCAGTGTGCACTGCGGTATTGTGTGAGGATCCAACTTGTTTAAAACAGAACAGTACAGCACAGTGCAGGCCCTTCGGCCCTGATGTTTTCTCCTATTCTAAGATCAAACTAACCTACCTACCGTTCGTGGGAAGTCTTCAGAACGAGAATCCAGAGAAAGCATATTCCTGTCAGGGTGAAAGGAAAGGCTGGTAGGTATAGGGAATGCTGGATGACTAAAGATTCCTGATGAAGGGCTTTTGCCCGAAACGTCGATTTCGCTGCTCGTTGGATGCTGCCTGAACTGCTGTGCTCTTCCAGCACCACTAATCCAGTATTTGCTTTCCAGCATCTGCAGTCATTGTTTTTACCTTAAAGAAATAGAGGGTTTGGTTAAGGAAAAGAAGGAAGCATATGTAAGGTATGGACAGGATAGATCGAGTGAATCCTTAGACGAATATAAAGGCAGTAGGAGTATACTTAAGAGGGGCATCAGGCAGGTGAAAAAGGGGACATAAGATAGTTTTGGCAAATAGAATTAAGGAGAATCCCAAAGGGTTTTTACAAATATATTAAAGACAAAAGGGTAACTAGGGAGAGAATAGGGCCCCTCAAAGATCAACAAGGCGGCCTTTGTGTGGAGCCACAGAAAATGGGGGAGATACTAAATGAATATTTTGCATCAGTATTTACTGTGGAAAAGAATATGGAAGATATAGACTGTAGGGAAATAGATGTTGACATCTTGCAAAATGTTCAGATTACAGAGGAGGAAGTGCTGGATGTCTTGAAATGCATAAAGGTGGATAAATCCCCAGCACCTGATCAGATGTACCCTGGAATTCTGTGGGAAGCTAGAGAAGTGATTGTTGGGCCTCTTGCTGAGATATTTGTTTCATCGATAGTCACCGGTGAGGTGCTGGAAGACTGGAGGTTGGCTAATGTGGTGCCACTGTTTAAGAAGGGTGGTAAGGACAAGCCAGGGAACTATAGACCAGTGAGTCTGATGTCAGTGGTGGGCAAGTTGTTGGAGGGAATCCTGAGAGACAGGATATACATGTAATTTGGAAAGGCAAGGCAAATCCTAGCAGGACTTGTACACTTAATGATAAGGTCCTAGGGCGTGTTGCTGAACAAAGAGACCTTGGAGTGCAGGTTCATTACTCCTTGAAAGTAGAGTCGCAGGTAGATAGGATAGTGAAGAAGGTGTTTGGTATGCTTTCCTTTATTGGTCAGAGTATTGAGTACAGGAGTTGGGAGGTCCTGTTGCGGCTGTACAGGACATTGGTTAGGCCACTGTTGGAATATTGCTTGCAGTTCTGGTCTCCTTCCTATTGGAAAGATGTTGTGAAACTTGAAAGGGTTCAGAAAAGATTTACAAGGATGTTGCCAGGGTTGGAAGATTTGAGCTATAAAGAGATGCTGAACAGGCTGGGGCTGTTTTCCCTGGAGCGTCGGAGGCTGAGGGGTGACCTTATAGAGGTTTACAAAATTATGATGGGCATAGATAGGATAAATAGACAAAGTCTTTTCCCTGGGGTCGATGAGTCCACAACTAGAGGGCATAGGTTTAGGGTGAGAAGGGAAAGATATAAAAGAGATCTGAGGGGCAACCTTTTCACACAGAGGGTGGTACGTTTATGGAATGAGCTGCCAGAGGATGTGGTGGAGGCTGGTACAACTACAACATTTAAGAGGCATTTGGATGAGTATATGAATAGGAAGGGTTTGGAGGGATATGGGCCGGGTGCTGGCAGGTGGGACTAGATTGGGTTGGGATATCTGATTGGCATGGACGGGTTGAAACGAAGGGTCTGTTTCCATGCTGTACATCTCTATGACTCTATAGCTCCAAGACATGCCCTCCAGACTAGGCAGCATCCTGGTACATCTCCTCTGCACCCTCTGTAAAGCTTCCACGTCCTTCCTATAATGAGGTGACCAGAACTGAACACAATATTCTAAGTGTGGTCTAACTAGGGCTCTATAGAGCTGCAGCATAACCTCACTGCTCTTAAACTCAATACCCCGCTATTGAAAGCCAACAAACCATATGCCTTCTTAACAACCCTATCAAGATGTGTGGAAATTTTAAGGGATCTATGGACATGGACCCCAAGATCCCTCTGTTCCTCCACCCTGCCAAGAATTCTGCATTTAACTCTAATCTGCATTCAGATTTGACCTTCCAAAAATAATCACTTTATTCTTTTCCAGGCTGAACTCCACCTGACACTTCTCAGCCCAACTCTGCATCTTGTCAATGTCCTGTTGCAACCTACAACAGCCCTCCACACTATCCACAACTCCACCAACCTTTGTATCATTGGCAAACTTACTAACCCACTCTTCCACTCCCTTATCCAAGTCATTTATGAAAGTCACAAAGAGCAGAGGTCCCAGAACTGATTCCTGTGGAACACCACTGGTCACCAAGCACCAGGCTGAATACTTTCCACCTAATACTTTCCCTCTGTCTTGTTTGGGCTAGCCAATTCTGTATCCAGACAGCCAAATTTCCCTATATCCCATTCCTCCTTACTTTCCTAGCGTACCATGGGTACTCTATCAAACGCTTTGCTAAAATTCATGTATACCACATCCTCTGCTCCACCTTCATCAATGTGTTTTGTCACATCCTCAAAGAATGCACTAAGGCTTGTGAGGCATGACCTGCCCCTCTCAAAGCTGTGCTGACTATCTCTAATCATTGTATGCTTTTCCAAATATTCATAAATCCTGTCTCTCAGAATCCTTTCCAATAATCTGCCCACCAACGATGTAAGACTGACTGGTCTGTAATTCACAGGATTATCCCTATTCCCTTTTTTGAACAAGGGAATAATATTTGCTACCTTCCAATCATCTCGTACTACTCCAGTAGACATTAAGGACACAGAGATCACCAAAGGTGCAGTAACCTCTTCCCTCACTTCCTGTAGTAACCTTGGGTATATCCCATCTGGCTAAGTGTACTGTTGAAGTCCCTATTCGAGATGGCTCAGGGAATCCCTGATGGAATCGATCTGTCAGCCTCTTTTGGTTCATCCTGGAGATCATACTCTGTGGTAGTCTGGAATGTAAAACTCTTATGGACAGTTTAGTTTAAATTATTACCTTTATTTACCAATGGCGTCAATGTTACACTATGACATAGATACCTCCAAGCCAGGCTTGAGCTAAGGTTTTAAAACCATTAGCAGAGCAACAGTGCCAGCTCTTACCCCTAAGAGCTCTCTCAGACTACTCACCTTATTGCTGCAAACAGGCTGTCTTTATACAGAAACTGGTATTAAAATTACAAAAACGCCACATGTCCTTAATCACATATGCAGCAATAAAATGGCAAAAGTTTGCAGAGGAAGAGAAACTCATTGACAGGTCTGAGTACGCTTGACTAATTAAACTACATGCACATCAAAGGGGGATGCCTGATCAAGCCAGGCCCCAAATGGTCAATTGCTTTGGCTAGTGCATTATAACAAGAGACTAGTCTAAACTATGTGGATAAGGTCATGGGGTCACCTCGCTCAGCTAACATGCCCAGTGTCGTTATCCTACAAAATGGCTTTTTCTTTTAAAATCATCTTAGATTCCCTGAATGCAAATTAAATTCATAATACTCCCCGATCTCGAGCTCCAGGAACAACACAATCCATGACAAGCAAGTGTTCACTCAAATAGACCACAAAGAATTAACCTTTCCACCAGCTTCCATCCCTCTTTCTTTCTCTCTCTATCTCTCTCCCTCTCTCTCTCTCTCTCTCTGTGTCCCTTGAACCCTTCGGTCAGTGAATGTAATTTACAGAAGAATGTTTTCTCCCTCTCTCTCACGTATGAACATCATCTAACTTCCTTACTATCTCAAGTTCAGCCTTGGTGTTTCCCTAGCCTGTAAGGGTAATGAGACAGTCACCTTCCAGAACAGTCAGGATTAGGGAGCTGGGCTTCATAAATTCAAAGTTGCTGAGTGTGGTATACATGAAAATGTATCAGGATTGTTCTATTCCGTGCATGTTCCTTTCAGCTTATTAAATTACAACTTCTTTTCGTACTAAGTATGAATTTTGTTAAGAGTCTTCAATATGAACCAGAAACTCAGTTATCCAACAATCATGCTGTGAAATATGTGCAGCTTCCAGCCCCCAGGGTGAGAAAGAAGTATTGCCACACATTCCACAACTGAACAAATGTTATCACCTTATTTACACCGAGCCACTGATACCAAGGACAGATGTCCCCGATTCTTCTGAGCAAATGCACCCACCTCCCACCCCACCATTGTCAAGCATTTTCCTGCATTTCCTGTAGCCAATATGTCACATGAAAGGCTACAAGTTCTCTCAGTATCTATCTATCTTTGCTTTTCAAAATTTCCAGCACATCCTCCGTCTTAACATTAACCTGTTCAAGCAAATCTGCCTGTCTCACACTGCCCTCACAAATGACAAGGTCTCTCTCAGTAGTGAATACTGAAGCAAAGTATTCATTAAGGACCACCCCTACCTCCTCTGACTCCACACACAAGTTCCCTCCACTATCCCTGATCGGCCCTACCCTCACTCGTTCCTCACATAAGTGTAGAAAGCTTGGGATTTTCCTTAATCCTACCTGCCAGGGCTTTTTCATGCTCCCTTCCACCTCTCCTAAGTCTATTCTTCAGTTCCTTCCTGGCGACCTTGTAACCCTCTAGAGCCCTGTCTAATCGGTGCTTCCTCAACCTTTAGTAAGCTTCCTTCTTCCTCTTGAATAGATGTTCCACATCCCTTGTCAATCAAGGTTCCTTCACTATACCATCCCTTCCTTGCCTCAGTGAGACAAACCTGTCCAGCACTCACAGCAAGTGCTCCCTAAACAACCTCCACATTTCAGTTGTACATTTCCCCAAAAATATCTGCTCCCAATTTATGGTCCACAGTCCCTGCCTAATAGCATTGTAATTCCCCTTTTCCCACTTTCCTATCCCTCTCCATGTGTATAGCAAAGGTCAGGGAGTTGTGATCACTATCACTAAAATACCCTCCCAACAACAGCTCTGACGCTTGACCTGATTCGTTGCCAAGCACCAAGTCCAATATGGCCTCCCCTCTAATCGGCCTATCTACATTGTGTGTCAGGAATCCTTCCTAGATACCTGACAAAATCAGCTCCATCCAAACTTTTTGCACGAAGGAGGTTCCAATCAGTATTCGGGAAGTTAAAGTCACCTATGACTGCAACCCTGTTACTTCTGCACCTTTCCAAAATCTGCCTCCCAATCTGCTCCTCTGTATCTCTGTTGCTACTGGGGGTCCATAGAAAAGTCCCAATAAGGGATAGCATAGGGAACTTGTGTGTGGAGTCTGAGGAGGTAGGGGAAGCCCTAAATGAGTTTTTTGCTTCTGTCTTTACGAAAGAAACAAACCTTGTAGTGAATGAAACCTTTGAATAGCAGGTGTGCATGCTGGAATGGATAGAGATAGAGGAAGCTGATGTGCTGAAAATTTTGTCAAACATTAAGATTGACAAGTCACCAGGCCCAGTCGGCTGCTTTGGGAAGTGAGAAATGCAATTGCTTCACCACTTGTGAAGATCTTTTCATCCTCGCTCTCCACTGGAGTCGTACCAGAGGACTGGAGAGAGGCAAATGTAATTCCCCTCTTTAAGAAAGGAAATAGAGAAATCCCCAGCAATTACAGACCAGTAAGTCTCACGTCTGTCGTCTGCAAGGTGTTAGAAAGGATTCTGAGGGATAGGATTTATGACCATCTGGAAGAGCATGGCTTGATTAAATGCAGTCAACACGGCCTTGTGAGGGGCAGGTCATGCCTCACAAACCTTATTGAGTTCTTTGAGGATGTGACTAGAAAAGTTGATGAGGGTCGAGCTCTGGATGTGGTGTATATGGACTTCAGCAAGGCATTTGATAAGGTTCCCCATGGTAGGCTCATTCAGAAGGTCAGGAGGAATGGGATTCAGGGGAACATAGCTGTCTGGATACAGAATTGGCTGGCCAACAGAAGACAGCAAGTGGTAGTAGAAGGAAAATATTCTGCCTGGAAGTCTGTGGTGAGTGGTGTTCCACAGGGCTCTGTCCTTGGGCCTCTATTGTTTATAATTTTTATTAATGACTTGGATGAGGGGATTGAAGGATGGGTCAGCAAGTTTGCAGATGACACAAAAGTTGGAGGTGTCGTTGACAGTATAGAGGACTGTTGTAGGCTGCAGCGGGACATTGACAGGATGCAGAGATGGGCTAAGAGGTGGCAGATGGAGTTCAACCTGGATAAATGTGAGGTGATGCATTTTGGAAGGTCAAATTTGAAAGCTGAGTACAGGATTAAGAATAAGATTCTTGGCAGTATGGAGGAACAGAGGGATCTTGGTGTGCAGGTACATAGATCCCTTAAAATGGCCACCCAAGTGGACAGGGTTGTTAAGAAAGCATATGATGTTTTGGCTTTCATTAACAGGGGGATTGAGTTTAAGAGTCGTGAGATCTTGTTGCAGCTCTATAAAACTTTGGTTAGACCAGACTTGGAATACTGCGTCCAGTTCTGGTCGCCCTATTATAGGAAAAATGTGGATGCTTTTGAGCGGGTTCAGAGAAGGTTTACCAGGATGCTGCCTGGACTGGAGGGCTTAGCTTATGAAGAGAGGTTGACTGAGCTCGGACTTTTTTCATTGGAGAAAAGGAGGAGGAGAGGGGACCTAATTGAGGTATAAAAGGTAATGAGAGGCATAGATAGAGTCGATAGCCAGAGACTACTTCCCAGGGCAGAAATGGCTAACGCAAGGGGTCATAGTTTTAAGCTGGTTGGAGGAAAGTATAGAGGGGATGTCAGAGGCGGGTTCTTTACACAGAGAGTTGTGAGAGCATGGAATGCGTTGCCAGCAGTAATTGTGGGAGCAAGGTCATTGGGGACATTTAAGAGACTGCTGGACATGCATATGGGCACAGAAATTTGAGGGTGCATACATGAGGATCAATGGTCGGCACAACATCGTGGGCTGAAGGGCCTGTTCTGTGCTGTACTGTACTGTTCTATGTTCTATTTTCTAAGGTGACTGCTCCTTTCCTGTTTCTGACTTCCACCCGTAATGACTCAATAGACAAACCCTCCTCGGCGACCTCCCTTTCTGCAGCTGTGGTACTAACCCTGATTAGCAATGCCACTCCCTCACCTCTTTAACCTCTGTCCCTATTCCTATTGAAACATCTAAACCCTGGAACATCCAAAAACCATTCCTGCCTGCATGATATCCACGTCTTTGTAATAGCTTGTAAGGGATTGTGAAGTTGATATATTAAAATGGTTAATTGTGACGGTGTAAAGGGGGTATCACAAAGGGCTGATATCCGTACGATCTGCAGGTGATCTCTCAGGCTCCTGCTTGGCCACACAAGCTTCAAGGAAACATTTGGGTCTCGAGGCAGCAGAGGAAGTGGGGATTTTGATCATTTCAAGTTTATAGGGAGATGCAGGAAGCCAATGGGCAGAATGTTGGGGTGGTCTGCTTGGTCATGAGACACAGATACAAGCAGCTGACACTGTCAGGTTGCCAACTCAGGTTGGGCGTATTCCACAAGACGAAGATGGAAGCCACATCATGGAAGGCTGGTGACAGGGAGTGAGTGTGGGGATTCTCACTCACTCCACAGTGACACCTCACTCCCCTTCGAATTCATTTGACATTTATTGCTCTTATTAGTTTTCTCTTTCTCACCCTCACAGCAGACTCCTCAGGGTCTGTGAAATGTTTAATGCTGGTTTCCAATGTTTAAAATCCCAACAAGAAAAAAAATGAGTGAAGCACTGACTGAGTTCACAGTGCACCTAATCTAGCAACAGCTGGAGCTGGTAACCTGCCATGTCACTGAGATGAATCATTTAATCAGTGCCTTTAACCAAAACATAGACTTGAACAGAAATACCAAGCTGCAGACATACAAATTCACAGCATAGGTAGGACATTCAGCCCTTTGAACCTGCTCCATCATTCAATGAAATCATGTACAAACTCGGTGTGTTCCAAACTCCACATTCCCATCCATGCCCAATAATTCTTGATTTCCTGGCTCAACATAAATTAATTCATCTCCTCCTTGAAATTTTTCAGTCAGCCCCAGCTCCATGGCTTTCTGAGGCAGAGAGTTCCAAAGCCCCTGGAGATAAACAAGTCTCTAATCTCTCCTAAAAGGATCATGCCTCATGTTAAAGCAATGCTCTCCACTGTTCCCCATATTCTGGATGAATACAGCATTGGCACAGGAAGCTCTGTGTGTCCTACTTCCTGATAGATCAGCTTGGGACACATTGGAAATGTTGATATTTGACCATTTTAATCTCATGCCCCTACCTACAGCATATACACAGCCAGCGCCGAGCACTCCACACTGACGCCATTTCTTCGAACCCGAAATGTCCAGTGGATGAACCGAGTCTGCAGCTCAATAGTAGCTGAAAACAATGGATCCACCCTGTCACTCTGTCCCTGAAGAGGAGTTCGCTCCTTGTTGCTGTGTAATCTCAAATCTCAGTCACATTCACCAATCTGAACCTTTCTAAGCCTTTTATTTTAAATTACTCCAATTGCTTTAAAAAGCCATCAGGAGATTCAGAGTGAATCCGATAAACTCCTGGTTATCCTGGGAAAATTGCTAACCCTATAACATCACAATGCCTCCTGTGACTCGGTTAATAGCATCTTTGCTTCTGAATTGCAAGATTTCAGATTCAAGGCTTACTCTAGGCTGAGTGCAAAGACAGATAAACACTAACTCATGTTAATATGGTTCCTCAGTAGACTTTAACCCACTGCTAAACAATTACTTCTACACTGCAAAGTTAAGAATCACATGACACCAGGTTATAGTCCAGCAGGTTTATTTGGAAGCACGAGCTTTGGGAGCTGAATTGCAGAAAGTCTCTGATGTTAAATAACTGCAATTCTGGTTCAGACAATGGCAGAGAGTCCACAGTCATTTCCTTCCTTTTAAACTATTATAGCAACTAACTTATTCCTACTTATACTATCAATTCATCCATTCTACATATTCAAATAAAGTCCTTTTGATTCTGTCTTTTTATCATTGTTCCCTACTCTGACCATAATTGCTGGTCTTTGCACTGTCTGTCACTCCCGTCACACTCTGTTATTGCCACCTGCACTGCTACTCTGCACTATTGCCATGGTCTTTCCTGTTAATGTTTCCACTCTCCCTCCATGTCAGTCTAACCCTATTTAATATGGAACCCTCTTTGAATAGCTACTTCAAAAAAATATTTTTGAAGCCTCACCTTTTTTTCAAAGGGAACAACTGGAGTGCGTGCCTAAAAATCAATTATTGAACCTCTTGCGTTCATCAAAGTACCTTCCTTGAATAACCATTCTAAAATATGGTTAACCTCTCTTTAGGAACCATCCTCATCACCAAACGTTTGTAAGTCTTTCAAATAACCATGTCTCTTTCCCTTGCTAGCTGTCTAAATAAATCCTGCTGCACAATGCTTGGATAAAAGGCAGTCAAACTTTCAAATTGATATTCTACTTACCAAACTGCTAACAAATCTCATTGCACAGAGTCCATTAGAGCTATTGAAGACAACCAGAGATTCAACTTGCGCCAAATTTGGAAAAATCCAAGCAGAAGGCTGAGCTTTTTTTTAAATGTAAGTTTAAGCTCTGTCATCTGCCAAAATTTTGATGCAGCCAAAAGATGACTGAACTGAAATTGAAAGGAAAAATGTCAACATTTCACACAATCAGCTGTAGATTTCAAACTGGGCTAACTTTTCAATATTGCATAATGCAAAATAGTGTCATAGAGTTATACAGCATTGAAACAGACCCTTTGGTTCAACTTGTCCAAGCTGATCAAGTTTATCAAACTAACCAAATGAGGGGCGGCAATGGACTCGTGGTGTTATCACTGGATTGTTGATCCAGAGAGCCAGGCCATGTCCTGGGGAGCTGGGTTCAATTCCTGCCATGGCGGATGGTGGTACTTGAATTCAACAAAAAAAAAGTGTGGGATTACAAATCTAATGATGACTATGAATCTATTGTCAATTGTTTGAGGAGAAAAAACGTCCTTTAGGCAAGGAAACGGCCATCCTTACCTGGTTTGCTTGTGACTCTAGAACCAAAGTGATGTGGCTGACTCTCAACTGCCTTCTGGGTAATTAAGGATGGGCAATAAATACTGGCCTAGCCAATGACACCCTCATCCTGTGAATGAGTAAGACAAAACGTTTGACCCATATCCCTCTAAACCTTTCCTCTTCATGTACTTGTCGAAATATCTTTTAAATGTTGTAACTCTATCCAGTAGAAATTCCATATTAATGCAACTGAAGTCTTTCCTTCTTTCACAACATTGCTCTTTCCCTTGACAGCTTCCAGTTGTCGGAAATGACAGTCTCGTTATTTAATCATCAATTGGCAAGTCAGCTCATTAGCTCTGTCATAAATCATGATAAAGACATGGAAACATAGACAACTAGGAGCAGGAGTACGCCATTTGGCCCTTCGAGCCTGCATCACCATTCAATACAATCATAGCTAATCATGTAATCTCAGTCTCCTATTCCAGCCCTCTCACCATATCCCTTGATCCCTTTAGCCGCAAGGACCATGTCCAGCTCCCTATTGAATAGATCTAATGAATTGGCCCCAACAGCTTCCGTGGCAGAGAATTCCACAGGTTGACAACTCTCTGAGTGAAGAAATTCTTCCTCATCTCAGTCCTGAATGGCTTACTCCTTATTCTTAGACTGTGACATCTTGCTCTGGACTTCTCCAACATTGGAAACATTCTTCCCGCATCTAGTGTGTCCAGTCCCATCAGGATTTGATATGTTTCTATGAGACTCCCCCTCATTCTTGTAAACTCCAGTGAGTACGACCCCAGTCGATCCAATCTTTCTTCATATGTCTGTCATGCTATCCCAGGATGGTGATCCTTCCCTGGACTGTCTCAATAACAAGAATGTCCTTCCTCAGACTAGCAGACCAAAACAGCACACAGTAGTCAAGGTGAAGCCTCAGCAAGGTCCTGTATAACTATAGCAAAACATCCCTACTCCTATACTCCAATCCTCTCGCTATGAAGACCAGCATGTCATTAGCTTTCCTCACCGCCTGCAGCACCTGCATGCTGACCTTCAGCGACTGTTCCACCATGACATCCAGGTCTCGCTGCACCTCACCGTTTCCTAAACTGCCTCTATTCTGATAATAATCTGTCTTCCTGGTTTTGTGACCAAAGTCTGAGTCTCCAGTGCTCCTCCCAAGACTTGGGCAAAGTGGGTCACCCACCCCCACCACACTCACCAAATCATTTAAAATTGCTGTTTAATTTAATTAGTTGTTTAGCATTAAATTTAAACAATCTAATCTTCAGTAAAAATGACTAAAGGGAAGGTAGCCCACAGCTCTCAGCAAACAGGAACCCCTCCCCCACCCTCTCCAGCTGCAGCAGAGGTGTCCGCAGCCGCCCCGGGGGACTTACCTACGGTGGCGAGCCTCACGGAAATAATCTCCAAACTGGATGTGAAGATCGACGCTTTAATTGAAGAATGCCGAAGTCGATGGGACTCACTCTCGGCCGTGCTGCAAAAGCACGACTGAGAAATTAAAGAAATTGAGCGCTGAGTCGGAGGGGTGGTGCTAAAGGCCGAGGTCGTCGAAAATATATTCATTTGCTGGTCCTTCCCGAACGGGAAGAGGAAGGCCAGCTTACAGCATTCCTCGAACAGTGGCTGCCACAACTTTTAAATCTGGAGGCTGGATCAGACCAGGTAAGGGTGGAATGGGCCTACCGGGTCGCAATACGCGGGCCCGGCTCGAACCAGCGTCCCCGCCCGGTCCTGTTCCGTCTGCAGAGCTATAAGGAGAGGCAGATACTCCTAGAAGCCTCTAGAAATCTTGGAAAAGATTCCCAAGCCATGATCTATAAAGGATCCAAGATCATGTTATTCCAGGACTTTTCCCCAGCTCTGGTCCAAAAGAAGATGGCATTCGACGAGGCGAAGAAGTGTTTAAGGGACTTAAATCTTCAGTACTCCTTACGCTACCCAGCGACGCTACACTTTAACCATGAAGGATCCGTGTATAACTTCAGATCACCAGAAAAGGCTAAGGAATTTTTGGATTCTCTTAGATAAATTGTAAGAGATAATGGATGTTGGTTTGCCTTCCCCCCCACTTTGGTTTATATCCCCCCCTTTTTCTTTTTTCTTACCTTACTGTTTAATATTATCTTGGGGGGTGGGGAGAGGGATTTATTTATTTGTTCTCTATTTAATGATTTTCTCCCCCCTTGGGCTTTTTTTATTATTCTATGTATGTATGTGTGTATGTATATATATATGTATATATATATGTATGTATATATATATATATATATATATATATACATATATATAAAATATATATATATGTAAGCCGGGGGTCTAGTTAATGTTGGTGGGGGGAGGTGGTTACCTTATTCTATTTTACCTCTGTCTCTAAGAGCAGGGTTGTTTTCCCTTGTTATTTTGTATTATTATATTTAATTATTATTTGTTAAGGTTGTAATTTTATAGTTATATATGTTTACACATGGTATAAACATCACCAAATATATCCAGCTGTTGGTGTGGGTGGGGGGGTGGGGGTAGGGTGCTCACTGTTAACTCTAGCTCTGTAGTATATCTGAATTCTCCTCATCCTATTGAGGAGCACCTGGGTCAAGGGTGGGGCACTGGTTGGGAGAGGATACGATGGACCTTTGGAAAGAAAGTGACACCCCTGGGAACAAGGGGAAAATCTCCATTGAAATACGTTGTTTTATTATTTAGAAATAGTTTTTTATTATACTGTTGTGAGTGTATTAGAGAGCCTTTATTTTTATGAATTTTATATGCTCTATGCTCGGGATGTTCTGGATTGGGTTTCCCTTCCCGAGGGGTCTCGGATTTGCCCGGACGATTATGGTTGATCAGTCGGTTAAGTGGTGCACCTGGAATGCCAAGGGCTGTCATTCGCCAGTCAAAAGGAAGAAAATATTATCAAATCTCAAGAAAGAAAGAGTTGATATAGCTCTCCTACAGGAGACACACCTGTTGGATAAAGAACACTTGAAATTACGACAGGGTGGATTTGATCAGGCCTTTTTTTCTTCTTTTAACTCAAAATGTAGGGGAGTTGTTATTCTTATTCGGAAGCATCTCCCTTTCAAAATCCTAAATCAGATAAAAGACGAATCTGGACAATATATTCTGATTAAAGCCCTTATAAATGGAGAGGAATATGGGATTTTAAATTTGTACTGGAAATAGATAGGATTGCCAAGAGTACTGGATCTGGGAGATACTCCCCCAGTACTCTTGGGAATCCTATCTATTTGTTCAAAGAATTAGGATTAGTAGATGTATGGAGATGTCTTCATCCACAAGGCAGAGATTTTTCTTTTTACTCCAATCCACATAAATGCCACACCAGAATCGATGTTTTTTGCCCCCTCGATTTTTAAAAATTCCATATCATCCTGTAAAATAGGTAGTATAGCAATTTCCGATCACGCTGCTGTATATATGGAAACTAAGGCGAGGAACAATGGGACATCCCCTCGGCATTGGCGTATGGACCCCTTCCTGATGAAATATAGTAAATTTGTAAAGTACTTCTCTCAAGAATTTAAAACTTTTTTAGAAATTAATTCAGGTACGGCTAGCAACCCATCAATGATGTGGGAGACCATCGAAGCTTACGCGCGAGGTTTGATCATCTCCTACTCAGCGACCCAGAAAAAATTGAAGGGAGAACAACAGCGTCTGCTTGAAGCTCGTTTAAAAGCAGCTGAAACAGCATACGCTGATAGACCTTCTATTATCATATTGATTAGGGTTACGGCCCTTAGGACAGCTCTAAACACAACGCTTACTCATACAGCTAAGAGGGAAATATTATTTGCAAAACAAAGGTTATATGAATATGGTGACAAACTGGGTAGATACTTAGCATTTCTTGCAAAGAAAAACAAGCCCCCTCAAACTATCACGTCTATCAAGGAAAGTACGGGTATTTTGACTCAAGATCATAAAAGGATTAATGCAATCTTTAGAAAATTTTATTCTGATTTATATAGATCGCAGGATTGTGAAGACAGGACTAGGAGGATGCAATCATTCTTTAAAAATTTTACCTTTCCGGGCCTAACTCCAGAACAGGTATCGGTCTTAAATGCTCCGTAAACAGTCCAAGAAATACTTGACACAATCAGGCAACTTCAGAGCGGTAAGGCACCAGGCCCAGATGGTTTTCAAGCTGAATTCTATAAAGAATTTACAGAAATATTAGCTGGTCCACTTGTGGACATGTATGACTATGCATATAGTCAGGGCTGTCTCCCGCCTTTGCTAAAAGAGGCAAATATCGGGCTTTATTCCCGACGAAGGGCTTTTGCCCGAAATGTCGATTTCGAAGCTACTTGGATGCTGCCTGAACTGCTGTGCTCTTTAAGCCAGGCAGCCTGGGTTCAAGTAATAACATCTTGAATAGGTTGATTAGAGAATCTTTTTTTTATATGCCAAGCTACATCCTGTGCCAATAGGTCACATTCTCTGACTCCTTATCTCTGATGATGAGAATAACAGAAATTCTTTCCATTGAGTTTGAAACTGAGAAAGATGAAATACTATAAGATTCCAGTGGAAAAACTCCTGATCTGAATATAATTAGCTCAGTGATCGATTCCTCTTTATTATTGTGGAATCCTGCTGATTCTGAGAAAAGATGATAAGGTCAGGTTGTTCAGCTATTATAGCAGTTTCTGGGAATGTCTGCAATTTTCTTCTCATCGTTTAGCCCATTGTTCCCAAAATGGATCCTCTAGCAAAGATTTTTAAACTGTGCAGTCTTTATTGTCCTGAACTTTGACTTTTCCTCTTGCAATGTACCATACTGACGACCAGTCAATGATGGTCCCCCCCCGGATTGTAACAACCTTCACTCACAGCCTTAATCTCATTGGATGTTAAAACATGGTCCCACAGATTAACATCAGATACCTCCCCAACAAAACTCTGATCGATGTCAAACCCTCCTCCAACCCTGTCCTGCTCCTGACCCAGGATATAGGTACCTCTACCCTTCACTATACTCCCCTTTCTACCAACTTTCCGAACACTTCGCTGTCCATTCACCCAGAATGTTACTTCCCCCTGCCCAGACTCCCAGGTCACACAGATGTGCCTCATCAGCGTATCCATTGCTGGAAGGCAAAATGGAATCACAATGTCCTGGAGGTACAGATCGAGTCTTGTATCACTTGCTTTGAAGAGCATCAGTCCATTGTCATGCTGTGAACTTGCATAGGAGAATAACCCATAGTTGCGGGACTCTGCGGATGCTGCCCGCAAACACAGAGTAAAGGCAGACAAATCGGGACAACGTTCTGGTTTCAGTTGAACGTAACTGTCCTTGGTTTGGACCGGAAATGTCAGCGACTTCCCTGCGAGACCTGTAACAAAAGAGATCCAATCTTGTTCAGTGACTTTGAAGTCGTGATAATCACCAGAAACATCCTGGGGAAAAGGGGTTTCTCATTCTGAATGAACGTGTGAAACTTTCAATACCCAGTGTGTTGCCTTCTGTCTAGATTAGAGTGGTGCTGGAAAAGCACAGCACCTGAGGAGCAGGAAAATCAGGCAAAACCTCTTCATCATTTTCTCGTTAATATAGTGTTGCACTCTGTGCTGAACTCCATGTTTATGAATGCCCTTTCAGAACTTACAGCACTCTCCAGCCAAACAAGTCATGACTGTAATTTGGGAAAGAAGTGAGATTTGTGTACAATCCACAGAATGCCCAGGATTAGACTTTAATGTTTCTAGCTGCTGGATAATTAATGACCAGGACAAGAAGGTCGATTCCTTCCTCATCTCAGAGTGGTTGACAGTGTCTGGAGAAAAATGATCCTCCATTCACAGATCACTTTCATTCTCATTTTTAATGAATGATAATTGCACACCTTGGAGATTATGTTGAGCCTGGCCCTTGAGGGAATGGACCCCAGTGTTCTAGTTTTACTGCTGGTCCTTTCCCAGGTCTTGGGGAGTGCACATTGCTCTATGTCCATTGATCATGAAGGGAGTGAATGTTGAAGGTGGTGAAGGGAGTGGATGCTTGTGGGTGAGGTGCCAATCAAGCAGCTGCTTTGTCCTGGATAGTGTTGAGCTGTTGGAACTGCACCCATGCAGCTAAATAGGGAGCATCTCAGAGTCTGGAAGTTAGTTACTTGCTGCAGAGTGTGCAACCTCTGACCTGCTCTTGTAGACAATATTAACATCACTATTACCCAAACTATTTTCCGATGTGAACCTCCTTTTGACACTTAAATTGACCCTGATGCCAACAAGAAAAACAGCCATAAAACACAGTGCATAACTATGAAAGTTCCTGCACTATAGATCAACATATAAGACATCACAGAAATATAGTCGAGAGTGTGTTGCTGGAAAAGCACAGCATGTCAGGCAACATCCGAGGAGCAGGAGAATCGATGTTTCAAGCATAAACCCTTCATCAGGAATTCCTGATGAAAGGCTTATGCCCGATGCACCAAACTTGATGGAAGATTTCCCCAGTACATTGGAACCTCTCCCTGGCATCCTTTGCAAAGGTTTACAACTCTGAACTATAATCCTAACTATAATCCCTACGTAATGATTACCCCAATGCTAACAAACCGTACACCCAATCATGTTGCCACTCAACAGCTGACTAGCTCAAAGTTTGGGAGAAGATTTGTAGCTCGGGTGCTCGTTGTTGTGGTTCTGTTCGCCGAGCTGGGAATTTGTGTTGCAGACGTTTCGTCCTCTGTCCAGGTGACATCCTCAGTGTTTGGGAGCCTCCTGTGAAGCGCTTCTGTGATGTTTCCTCCGGCATTTGTAGTGGTTTGAATCTGCCGCTTCCGGTTGTCAGTTCCAGCTGTCCGTTGCAGTGGTCGGTATATTGGGTCCAGGTCGATGTGCTTATTGATTGAATCTGTGGATGAGTGCCATGCCTCTAGGAATTCCCTGGCTGTTCTCTGTTTGGCTTGTCCTATAATAGTAGTGTTGTCCCAGTCAAATTCATGTTGCCTGTCATCTGCGTGTGTGGCTACTAAGGATAGCTGGTCGTGTCGTTTCGTGGCTAGTTGGTGTTCATGGATGCGGATCGTTAGCTGTCTTCCTGTTTGTCCTATGTAGTGTTTTTTGCAGTCCTTGCATGGGATTTTGTACACTACATTGGTTTTGCTCAAGCTGGGTATCGGGTCCTTCGTTCTGGTGAGTTGTTGTCTGAGAGTGGCTGTTGGTTTAGTGCTGTGAGTCCTAGTGGTCGCAGTAGTCTGGCTGTCAGTTCGGAAATGCTCTTGATGTATGGTAGTGTGGCTTGTCCTTTGGGTTGTGGCATGTCCTCGTTCCGTTGTCTTTCCCTTAGGCATCTGTTGATAAAATTGCGGGGGTTCCATTTTTGGTGAATACATTGTATAGGTGTTCTTCTTCCTCTTTTTGCAGTTCTGGTGTACTGCAGTGTGTTGTGGCCCTTTTGAACAGTGTCTTGATGCAACTTCTTTTGTGTGTGTTGGGGTGGTTGCTTTCGTAGTTCAGGACTTGGTCTGTGTGTGGGGCTTTCCTGTATACCTTTGTGGTGAATTCTCCGTTAGGTGTTCTCTGTACCATCACGTCTAGGAATGGGAGTTGATTGTCCTTTTCTTCCTCTCTAATGAATCGGATTCCTGTGAGTGTGGCATTGATGATCCAGTGTGTGTTCTCTATTTCTGTGTTTTTAATGATTACAAAGGTGTCATCTACATATCTGAACCAGAGTGTGGGTTGAATTTGCAGTAAGACTGTTTGTTCTAATCTTTGCATTACCGCTTCTACTATGAGTCCAGAGATGGGTGAGCCCATGGGTGTGCCGTTGATTTGTTCATATATTTGGTTGTTGAATGTGAAGTGTGTTGTGAGGCACAGGTCCAGTAGTTTGAGTATGCCGTCTTTGTTGATAGGTTCACCGTCCTGTTGTCTGTCCTGTATGTCCAGCAGGTTGGTTATTGTTTCTCTAGCTACGGTTTGGTCGATAGAGGTGAACAGTGCCGTTACATCGAATGAGACCATAGTTTCTTCCTTGTCTATGTATATTTCTGATGATGTCCAAGAATTCCTGTGTTGACTGTATTGAGTGTCTGGATCCGCTGATCAGGGGTTTCAGTTTCTGCTGTAGTTCTTTAGCCAGTTTGTGTGATGGTGTCCCTGGTAGTGATACTATGGGTCGGAGTGGGATGTCTGGTTTGTACACTTTAGGTAGTCCATAGAATCTGGGGGTGTTGTTGCTTTCAGGTTTCATTATCTGTAGGTCAGACCTGGTTATCTGTCCGTTTTTTTGTAGGTTCCTCAGTGTGTTGTTTATCCTATTGGTGAGCTGTGGGGTGGGGTCAAACTTCCTCTTTTGGTAGGTGTTAGAACGAAGGACCCGATACCCAGCATGAGCAAAACCAACATAGTGTACAAAATCCCATGCAAGGACTGCACAAAACACTACATAGGACAAACAGGATGACAGCTAACGATCCGCATCCATGAACACCAACTAGCCACGAAACGACACGACCAGCTATCCTTAGTAGCCACACCCGCAGATGACAAGCAACATGAATTCGACTGGGACAACACTACTATTATAGGACAAGCCAAACAGAGAACAGCCAGGGAATTCCTAGAGGCATGGCACTCATCCACAGATTCAATCAATAAGCACATCGACCTGGGCCCAATATACCGGCCACTGCAGCGGACAGCTGGAACTGACAACCGGAAGCAGCAGATTCAAACCACTATAAATGGCGGAGGAAAGATCACAGAAGCGCTTCACAGGAGGTTCCCAAACACTGAGGATGTCACCTAGACAGGGGACGAAACGTCTGCAACACAAATTCCCAGCTCGGCGAACACAACCACAACAGCTGACTAGCTCCTGACCTGACCACAATGTAAACTGAACTGTCTACCCACTCACCAGCACTACTGCTCAACCCAATCACAAACATACATCCAGAACAGAATTCAATCTGGATGAATGTGAGGTGCAACAGTTGGGCAAGACAAACAAGGCAAGGGAATACATGAACAGGAAGCTCCTCGGAAGCCCCATGGATCAGAGGGACTTTGATGTGCATGTACATTAGTCAGCTGGAGAAAGCTGTCCAGAAGGCATATGGGATACTTGCCTTTATTAGTCGAAGTTAAAAATCACACAACACCAGGTTATAGTCCAGCAGGTTTATTTGGAAGTATTAGCTTTTGAAGTGCTGTCCCTTCATAGCTGAGGCATTGACTTTCAGTGTAGGAAAGTTGTGCTGCAACTGTATGAGATGTTGGTTTGGCCACAGCGAGGGCGTGATGTGCAGTTCCAGAATCCACATAATTGGGGAGATGTAGTAGCACTGGACAGGGTGCAGAGGAGATTTACCAGGATGTGGCCGGGGATGGAAAGTTTTAGCTATGAAAACAGACTGTTTTTCTTAGAGCAGAAGAGATGGATAGGGGCATGATTGAAATGTGTGTAACTATGGGGGGGTGCAAAGATAGGGTAGACAGGAACAGACCTTCCCCTTGAGCATAGATTGAAGGTCAAGGCCAGAACATTGAGTGGAAATGTGAAGAAAGCCTTGTTCTCCCAGAGGGTGGTGGGATCTAGAACTTGCTGTCTGTATGGGTGGTAGAAGCAGAGACCCTCAATTCATTTAAGAGCTATTTTGATGTGTAATTGTGATTCAAAACATAGAAGGCATTTAGCAAAGTGCTGGAAAAAAGAATTTGAATCGTTATGGACTGGCACAGACTTATAGAGTCATAGAGTCATAGAGGTGTACAGCATGGAAACAGACCCTTCGGTCCAACCCGTCCATGCCAACCAGATATTCCAACCCAATCTAGTCCCACCTGCCAGCACCCGGCCCATATCCCTCCAAACCCTTCCTATTCATATACCCATCCAATTGCCTCTTAAATGTTGCAATTGTACCAGGAGACTTATAGACTGAAGGATTTTCTTTCGTGCTGTAAATCTCTGACTGTATAAGTTCCTGCATGGAGTCGAGGGCTGGGTAATTGGCGAGAGTATCCAATCTTCCCAATGACAGTGCTGCAGTGGAGGCCTTGAAGGTGACTCCTCATTGCCAGAGGGCCAGAGATTGGTAGATCCTGCACAAAACATGGAGATGAATCACAATGGATAAATGTCTGAGTGGAGCAGTCAGCTGGAAGCATACCCTCCCCCACACAAACTAACCTCTCCTCTCTCACCCCCACCCCTCCCCCCCACTGTAAATGTGTCCTTCCTGCTCCCACACATTGTAAAAGCCTCCTTCCCTGGATACAGTCTGTAAAAAGGCCTCTCCAGCAGCTGATGTTTAAAAATAACTTGCTCACCGATATGGTCATTACGGGGCTTATCTTTACACCAATTTGAGCAATTATGACACATTTGCAAGTCTCCTGTCCTCTGACCCCAGTCCTGGATGGGAGATTGCGGCCGTTGTTGGCCATTGCTTCCCTCAGGGTATCTTGCAACTAGACTCAGGGTTAATCCACATTCAGGCTGTCCACCTTTCTCGTCACTGCCCTCTATCCATTGTCATTTCACCTAGTAATGGGCGGCACGGTGGCTCAGTGGTTAGCACTGCTGCCTCACAGCACCAAGGACCTGGGTTCGATTCCTATCTCAGGCAACTGTCTGTGTGGAGTTTGCACATTCTCCCTGTGTCTGCATGGGTTTCCTCCAGGTGCTCCGATTTCCTCCCACAGTCCAAAGATGTGCAGGCTATGTGAATTGGCCATGCTAAATTGCCCAAAGTGTTAGTTGGATTAGTCAGGGTGGACTTGTTGAGCCAAAGGGCCTGTTTCCACACTATAGGGAATCTTAAAATAAAACCACACCCTCATTTACCGTCCGCCTGGGAAACCACCTTCTTGGTGGACACCATTGGAAAGTACTTCAAATGAGTCACAATCATGAAGACCTTAAACTGGGGAGAGGAAAGGACACAGTTCATGGAAAATAGACATTGTCAAGAAATGTTGGCCCAGCCAGCAGAAACCCACAAATGAATACCTATTAAAAAGCTGTAGCGATTATAATGAGGTCAGCCAGGTGGAATAGGAGCCATATACAGTCATAGAGATGGACAGTACGGAAACAGACCCTTTGGTCCAACCCATCCATGCCAACCAGATATCCCAACCCAATCTAGTCCCACCTGCCAGCACTTGGCCCATATCCCTCCAAACCCTTCCTGTTCATATACCCATCCAAATGCCTCTTAAATGTTGCAATTGTACCAGCCTCCACCACATCCTCTGGCAGCTCATTCCATACACGTACCACCTTCTGCGTGAAAAAGTTGCCCCTTAGGTCTCTTTTATATCTTTCTCCTCTCACCCTAAATCTATGCCCTCTAGTTCTGGACTCCCTGACCCCAGGGAAAAGACTTTGTCTATTTATCCTATCCATGCCCCTCATAATTTTGTAAACCTCTATAAGGTCACCCCTCAGCCTCCAACGCTCCAGGGAAAACAGCCCCAGCCTGTTCAGCCTCTCCCTACAGCTCAAATCCTCCAACCCTGGTAAAACCCTTGTAAATCTTTTCTAAACCTTTTTAAGTTTCACAACATTCTTCCGATAGGAAGGAGACCAGAATTGCACGCAATATTCCAACAGCAGCTTAACCAATGTCCTGTACAGCTACAACATGACCTCCCAACTCCTGTACTCAATACTCTGACCAATAAAGGAAAGTATACCAAACGCCTTCTTCACTATCCTATCTACCTGTGACTCCACTTTCAAGGAGCTATGAACCTGCACCCCAAAGTCTCTTTGTTCAGCAACACTCCCTAGGACCTTACCATTAAGTGTATAAGTCCTGCTCTAATTTGGTTTCCCAAAACGCAGCACCTCGCATTTATCTGAATTAAACTCCATCTGCCATTTCTCAGCCCATTGGCCCATCTTGTCCAGATCCTGTTGTAATCTGAGGTAACCCTCTTCGCTGTCCACTACACCTCCAATTTTGGTGTCATCAGCAAACTTACTAGCTGTACCTCTTATGCTCGCATCCAAATCATTTATGTAAATGATGAAAAGTAGTGAACCCAGCACTGATTTTTGTGGCACTCCACTGGTCACAGGCCTCCAGTCTGAAAAACAACCCTCCACCACCACCCTCTGTCTTCTACCTTTGAGTCAGTTCTGTATCCAAATGGCTAGTTCTCCCTGTATTCCATGAGATCTAACCTTGCTAATCAGTCTCCCATGGGGAACCTTGTTGAATGCCTTACTGAAGTCCATATAGATCCAGTTCGGGAGCCCTGGCTGACAGATATAAACAGGAGTGTTCGAGGAGCCATTCACTCAGAGCTGACTCTGAGGAAGCTGGCTCAGTGTCCATATGTAAATAAAGGGTAATGGGATCACAGCTTCTGAACTGATTTCAAAATCTTTCCTGGCTTTAAAGTGCTTTGGAATCTACTATGGCTCTGAATGGTGATACAGAAGTGCAAGATGTTCTCTTTCAACAACTCTTTCAATGACAGAGCATAGATGAACCCTGGAATCTTACTGCCCTCTGTGGGCTGCATTATCATTGTTCAAAAGTATATTCAGACTGCTGTGTACAGCCTGTAGTTTATGTATGACAAGCCAGTTGCAAAGTTAAAAATCACACAACATCAGGTTATAGTCCAACAGGTTTATTTGGAAGCACTAGCTTTCAGAGCACTGCTCCTTCATCAGGTGATTGTGGGTGTTGGAGGCGCTTCGAAAGTTAGTGCTTCCAAATAAACCTGTTGGACTGGAACCTGGTGTTGTGTGATTTTTAACTTTGCCCACCCTGGTCCAACACCGGCTCCTCCAAATCAATCCCATTGCAGACCTACCTGCACTATCAGAGACAGGCAAGTAAAGGTACACCACAAACATCGAGAGAAAGCAGGTCTTCATCCTGTGTCCGATCTGTAAATAAATGAACGATGAATAAGACATCCCATTTCATTCAACATGGTCATAGGTCCATTTAAAATGAGAACTGCTGCCCAATAGCATACCCCTGTATCCTGTACTCACTACAATCCTGCAGCAGAATCTTCTGGTCCTCAGATTAAACAGTCATCCGCCTTTACAGTTTGCTCCAATTTATACTCTGCTGAGCTCAGTGCCAGCCTCATGCAATGAGAGAAATAAGGAGGCAGTGCTAACAATGCTGTCAATCCAAATCCTCAGACAATTTTACAATGATCATAAATAATTGGGGATGACCATTCCGCCCATCTGTTTAAAGGATGATCAATTTTAGTTTTGCCACCTAACGGTTCCTGTAATGAGTAGGGGTCTTTCCCCGCCCCCCACTCTGTCTGGCTGCCTCTGTTGACGTCTCTTTCCTGATCTCAGTTGAAACATTTCTCTCTTACTAATTACAGTCTGTCCTCAGACCAACAGAATTCTCAAAGTCTGGAACTCCAGAGCTGGTTGGGACAGGCATTCGAGAGCTGGTGTGTGGACAAGAACATCAGAGTTTTAAAGTGAACACTTGATTGGCTTTTGGTCTGTAAGGTTTAATAGACAAACGTACAGAGTCATAGAGTCATAGAGATGTACAGCATGGAAACAGACCCTTTGGTCCAACCCGTCCATGCCGACCAGATATCCCAATCCAATCTAGTCCCACCTGCCAGCACCTGGCCCATATCCCTCCAAACCCTTTCTATTCATATACCCATCCAAATGCCTTTTAATGTCAAGTTAATGAATAGAACAAGGATAGTTCCACAATAAAGAATAACTCAGATTCAAGAACAGATTTTTCCTCACTGTTATCAACCTTTTGAAAGTTAATATTGATCTCTGTCTGCACCTTCTCAGCAGCTGTGACATTTTAACCTGCGCTCTGTTCTCTTACCCTGGTGCCCTGTAAAGAAGGTACGGCAGCACCTTTCACTGTACCTCGGTACACATGACAGTAATAAATCAAATAAAATCCAATCAAGCCAAACCAGAGAGTGCCTCACAGCACCATGGATCCGGCTTTGATTCCACCCTTGGGCGACTGCCTGTGTGGAGTTTGTACGTCCTTCTTGTGTCTGTGTGGGTTTCCTCTGGGTGTTTCAGTCCCAAGGTGTACAGATTAGGTGGATTGGCCATGGGAAGTGTGTGGGGGAGGGTCTGATTGGGATGCTGTTCAGACAGTTGGTGTGGACTTGATGGGCCGAATGGCCTGTGACCCCTCTGTAGGGATTCTATGATTCTCAAACTCACATTTGTTTAGTGTCTTTCATGAGTTTAGTACAAAGTACTTCACATTCGTTTGAAATATGTGGAAATTTGGAAGCCAATATGTACATAGCATGATCCCATTGACAACAATGTGCCAATGACCAGATCCTTCATCCAGTGATGTTGACTGAGGGATAGATATTGGCTGGTATAGCCTCCTGGGAATAGGTCACTCAGCAGTGCAGTGTTCAATAGAAAATGCTCTCCATTGAGGACATTTTTCATTTCAGGCACTTTCCAGTGCCAAAGCAACTCTTCAGTCCTAGATTAGATTCTGATTTGGGAGTTTTCGATATATCAGTAAACAATGGCTGAACATTGTCAAAACAAAAAGAATGTGCATTTTATTCTTGGTCATTCCCAGAAAGATAAAGATTAATTAATGTCACTCATACTTTGATGGAGAATGTGGATATTGCTGTTTGCTTTCAGATAAAACACACCTAGAAAACTTGTTTGACTTGAAATCAGGAAAAATACCTGAATAGGCTTTGAGGGATGGCAGGTCGATAAATACATTGATTTAATGTCTGTGTGGAATTTGACCTTTATCTTAATACAACCTAACAGTATTGAAAGTGTTTTGTAAAGAATTATTCCAACGCAGCAACCCCCTTGAGGATATTTTGGTTATAGACTCATCCTGAAGTAGAGAACGGGAGGCAGTCATGTTAGAAACACAATGAGAGGTTTTGTACAAATGCAGCTAACTCCACACAGAGCGGGGATTAAACCTAGAATTCCCCACACAAGTGAGATCACAGAACTGAACAGTCCTTTGGAAAGAGCACTGTGCAATGACAGAACAATTTCTGATATGTGACATTCATTGGTGGTATTCTGTTAATGTCACTGACCCCATTTTCCAGTGGCCCAGTCTAATTCTCCAGAAGAATGAAATCAAATCCAGCATGTTTGATGGTGGCATTTAAGAAACTGGATTTAATCTCATCCCTGTAAAGGTGGCCACGAGAGCAATGAACTCTCTGAGTCACTAATGTAATTTCAGGACTAAACGTCTGTCTCCTTAGTTGATCTGACCTGCACGTGACAGAATGTACTGATTCTTACCTTCCCTCTGAAATGGCCTAAAACGGCTCAGTTGTACCAAAACCAGACAGAAAAACTGATAAAGGAATAAAAAAGGATAGAAGATCTGGTATTGACCTACTTACTGGAAATACCAATGACAATCCTTGCCCAGTCAGCTCTGTTTAGGCTCTCCTTATTATCAGTTGGGCTAGTGTCTAAAATAGGAGAGATGCCACAAAGACCAGTCAAACAACAATGTGACAACGTCGTACTGGCTGTGCAGCCAATGTCTCGGTCGACACCATCACCATCCCTGATTAAGTTCTCTCCTATTGAGGGTCACAGCCAAAAGGAAAAGGTTGTTTTGATGAAATTGTTTGAAACTAGTATGTGGGACCAGTCGAGACCAGTTGTTTCCTGTTGCTGAGCAGTTTTGGCTTCTCTGCTTAGAATGATCAAAACTCATTTACTTTTCCCAACCAAGGGCTATTGTCACATCTATTTTGTTATTATCCTGATTTAACAGGACTTATAGAAAAGAGAATCAGTGAATACGGCAAATGTATTCAGGCCTTGTGTCTCAGCTTAGTGTATGCAATCTTGAGAAACTAGTGAAAGAACTGAAACTCTTTACCTTGTTGTCAAGGGGTGTGTTTGTGGGATGTTACTGCATTGGAACAGTTAATTAGTAACAGTTACTGTATTGGGTGGGCTAAGTTTTCCAATAGTTAAGTTATTCTAAATTACACTTTCCTTTGTTAGTGTTTTCACTGTAGTGTTTAACAAATTGTGTTTTGCTTAAAGGCAAGAGGTTTGACTGGTTGCATTACACCTGGAACACCCACTTCACATCTACATTTAAACTAAGATAAAGTTAGGGTCTAGGTGCATTCTTAAAATATTTTGAGGGGGTTCTGGCCTGGCCTGCAACAGGCATGTACCAAACCTAGCCCACCTCTTGTGCTTGGAGAGTCTTGGCCAAAATTCATCCTCTTCTCCAGGTGGTAACAGTATGAGGCTGTGACATCTGCCAAGTCTATCTCATCCTCAGAGGGTTCTTCGATGCTAGGCAGGGGGGAGAACCCGCAGGTTCTGACAACCTTACCGAATGTTCTGAGGGGCCAGTGTTGTGGGGAAAATCATCAGCCTTGGAGTCAGTGCCGGGGTTCAATGATAGAGTTTATTGTACAAGGAAATACCAGAGTTCCAGGAAGAGAAAGACATCAACAGCACAGTGGTCAGCTGTGGGTCTTCTCTCGACCCGGAGCACATGTCAAGATACTTTTATACATTTTGTGACATAACAGGTCAGTGATGAGATTATTGTCTTTTTAACATGGTTTGTTTTGGTAAACGTTGCAGAATTGTTGATAGTTTCTGTGCAGTCATTGTCAGTTCCAGTGCAGCCTGTGTTAATTTCAGTGCGGTCGTGGTCAGTTTCAGCGCAGACATTGTAAGTTTCAATGTCTGCACGGAAGTCCATTGCTGTAGTAAGGGGCACTAATCGCTCTTCCTGAGAAGGACAATTACTGCAGCCCTGGCTATTAGCACTCTGTATTGAGTCCGTATCAAACCATTAATATTTCTATCAAAGGTGTTGGTTGGACCCAAACACTTCAGCGGGCAGTGTTCGTTACTAGTGTGTATCCTCTCCCCCATCTGCCCTTAAACTAATCAACTGGGTTGTGAGTGCATTGTGCTGGCATTCTGGTGGCCCCAAGTCGTGTCTCTATTTGCTCTGCTGTCCCTCTCCATATTGTGGTCCGGCAGCCATCTTGTGTGCTTAGTGAGGAACTTATAGCTCAGCAGCCATGTTGGTGTGTCCATGTGCCTAGTGTCACCCTGCCCCATGCCATCTCCCACTTCAGCGGTATGTTTTGCTCCTGCCCTGTTTGCTTCGCTTTCCAGCATCCTGATTTCTACCTGCAATTTTTCCCGTAAGGCAAATGGCACTGGGCAGGCCTTGCAGAATCGTGGAATTGCTTCCTGGTGAACAAATTTTGGAAAGAATTCTGAGGGATAGCATTTATGACTATTTGGAAAAGCATAGTGTGATTAAAGGCAGTCAGCATGGTCATGCCTCACAAATCTTATTGAGTTCTTTGAGGAGGTGACAAGACAGGTCGATGATGGTCAAGCAGTGGATGTGGTATATATGAACTTCAGCAAGGCATTTGATAAGGTTCCCCATGGTAAGCTCATTCATAAAGTCAGGGAGTATGGGATACAGGGAGATTTGGCTATCTGGATTCAGAATTGGCTGGTTGACAGAAGGCAGAGAGTGGTTGTAGATGAAAAGTATTCTGCCTGGAGGACAGTGTTGAGTGGGGTCCCGCAGGGCTGTGTTCTTGGGCCTCTGCTCTTTGCAGTTTTTATAAATGACTTGGATGAGGAGGTTGAGGGGGTGTTAGTAAATTTGCAGATGACACAAAGGTTGGAGGTGTCGTCGATAGTATAGAGGGCTACTGCAGGCTGCAGTGCGACATAGACAGGATGCAGAGCTGGGCTGAGAAATGACAGATGGAGTTCAACCTGGATTAATGCGAAGTGATGCATTTTGAAAGTTCGAACTCGAATGCTGAATATAGGATTAAAGACAGGATTCTTGGCAGTGTGGAGGAACAGAGGGATCTTGGTGTTCAAATACATAGATCTCTCAAAGTTGCCACCCAAGTGGATAGGGTTGTTAAGAAAGCATATTGTGTTTTGGCTTTCATTAAATGGGGGATTGAGTTTAAGAGCCGCAAGGTTTTGCTACAGCTCTACAAGTCCCTGGTGAGGGAAAATTCCTGAAGAAGGGCTGATGCCCGAAACGTCGATTCTCCGGTTCCTTGGATGCTGCCTGACCTGCTGCGCTTTTCCAGCAACACATTTTCAGGCAAGTTCCTGGTGAGACCACACTTGGAATATTGTGTCCAGTTCTGGTTGCCCTACTATAGGGAAGATACAGAGGCTTTGGAGAGGGTGCAAAGAAGGTTTACCAGGATGCTGCCTGGACTGGAGGGCTTGCCTTACGAAGAGAGGCTGACTAAGCTCGGACTTGTCTCTCTGGAGGGAAGGAGGAAGAGAGGTGACCTGATCGAGGTGTCCAAGATAATGAGAGGCATGGATAGAGTCAATAGCCAGAGACTTTTCCCCAGGGCAGGATTGACTGGTACGAAGGGTCATAGTTTGAAGATATTAGGACAAAGGTATAGAGGGGACATCAGAGGAAGGTTCTTTACGCAGAGTGTTGTGAATGCATGGAATGTTGTGCTGGTGGAAGCAGAGTCATTGGGGACATTTAAGCGACTGCCAGACATGCACATGGATAACAGTGAATCGAGGGTTATGTAGGTTAAGTTATTTTATTTTACATTAGGATTAATCCTCGGCACAACATTGTGGGCCAAAGGGCCTGTTCTGTGCTGTACTTTTCTCTGTTCGATGTTCTAAAATTCAACCTTGTCCTTCCTTCCAGAAACAGCAGTAGCACACAATTAGGAGGCTGTGACTCAGCCTCAACGCCAGTTGCGATGTTTGGGTCTAATTATGAGGTTATAAAAAGACCGTGAGGTCAGCCTGCAGAAGTTTGAAGCAGAAACAGTTTATTCTATGTCTTTACAGCTACACAGTCAGACCTAGGCAGCACCCCCAAGGTCCCTCCTCTGGTCTTCTGACCTGGTGTCTTAAAGAGGCAGCAAACACACACCCAACAACGTACATCAGAGTACCTTACATCGACTTTCACAGTGGAAAGCTCCAGTAGCATACCAGAACTTCAAGAAAGCCAGGGGCAGAGGTGAGTGTAGTGGCTATCGCTCAGGAGAAGGAGCTGGGAAAGCTGCAAGGTCTGAAGGTGGATAAATCACCCAGACCAGACACACTACATCCCAGAGTCCTAAGGGGGATAGGTGAAGAGATTATGGAGGCATTGGATGTGATCTTTCGGAAATCACTGGAGTCAGAGAAGGCCCCAGAGGACTGGAAAATGGTGAATGTACTACCCCTGTTTAAGAATGGAGGGAGGCAGAAGACAGGAACCTATTGACTAGTTAGTCTAACCTTCGTCATTGGTAAGACCTTAGAATTCATTATTATGAATGAGATTGCAAAAAATACTTGCAAGTGAATGGCAAAATAGGGCTGAGTCAGTACAGCTTTGTCAAGGAGATATCCTACTTGACAAATCTGTTCGAATTCTTTGAGGAGATGATGAGCAGGTTAGACAAAAGTGGATATGATCCATTGGAGTTGACAAGGTGCCACCCAAAAGGCTGCTCAATAAGATCAGAGCCCCCTGGTGTTAGGGACATGGTACTGGCACGGATAAAGGGTAGGCTGACTGGCAGAAGGCAGAGAGTGGGAATAAAGGGGTCTTTTCCAAGATGGCAGCTGGTGTCTACTGGAGTTCTGCAGGAGTCAGTATTGGGATCACAACTATTCACATTATATAATAAGTATCAGAATGAAGGAACCGAGAGCATTATTACTAACTTTGCAGATGACACAAAGATAGGTGGAGGGGCAGGTAATATTGTGGAAGTGGGGAGGTGCAGAAAGACTTGGATAGGTCAGAGGAGTGGGGAAAGAGGTGGCAGATGGAATATCATGTGGCAACTCTGAAGAATAAGGGTGTAAAGGATTTTCTAACCGGGGAAAGGTTGTGGAAATCTGAAACACAGAGGGACTTGGGACTCCTAGTTTAAGATTCTCTTCAGGTTAACATGCAGATTTACTTGGCAATTAGGAAGGGAAGCGCAATGTTAACATTCATTTCAAGAGGGCTAGAATACAAGAGCAGACGTGCTCTGCTGAGGCTGTATAAGGTTGTGGTCAGAATGCATTTGGAATACTGTGAGTAGTTTTGGGCCCTGTATTGAAGGAAGAATGTACTGGCCTTGGAGGGGATCCAGAGCAGTTTGACAAGAATGATCTTGGGGGTGAAAGGGCTTGCTTTATGAGAAGTGGTTGAGAATTCTGGGTCTGTACTCAATAGAGTTGAGAATAATGAGGGGATATCTGATTGAAGCTTACAGAATACTGGGAGGCCTGGATAGAGTGGATGTGGAGAAGACATTTCTATCAGTAGGAGAGTCTAGGACCTGATGGCACAGCCTCAGAGTGAAGGGTTACCCTGTAGAACTGAAGAGGAATTTCTCAGCCTTAAGGTGATAAATCTGTGGAACTCATTGTCATTAAATGTTTAGAACCCAAGTTCAGCTGGCATCTCCACCATCTCCCCAAAGAAAAGCAAGAGGCCCAGCGCCCTCAGGGTCTGCTGGAGAGGGGCATACTCCTGCCCTTCATCACCCCAAATACTGGTCCTCAGAACTGGATGCATTGTGACATGGGAACGGGGAATCTTCACCCTGGATTCTGGGTAATCCAAGATGGAGGATGGGAAGCATTTCTGGCTGAACAGCTGCTCCTTTTTTTGAGGTATTTTAGGTGCTGGAGGTGATTTCCTCAAATTCCAGGAGCAGCAATTACTGTTTTAAATGCTGTTGCATTGTTTTGGAACTTTGGAGAAAGAAGAAGTCAAAACAACAGCAATTTTAAAAGAGAGAGGAACAGACAAAGGCAGCACATGGTCTGTGCAGGAGAGAGAGAGAGAGAAAGAGAGAGAGAGAAAGAAACCCACACTGCTAACTGACACAGCACTGAACCTGCACAGTTACTGCCTTTGCTGTTGAATTTGTGTTTCGTTGGACATTGGAGTGTGTCTGGGAAAATTAAACTAACTGTGAAATTCACAACTGATCTTGGAGGAACCTGTTTGGGAGCGGTCACAGCACAGAGACAGATAAATGAATGTTTTAAGCGTGGGCTTAAAATAAGTCTGCAGTAGTGAGTAGAGTGGGATCTCCCTTGATGATATGCTTTATTGAGCTATGTCTCTTGATTAAACTTAAAATATCAGCCATAAGTGTTTTGTACAGGAATAAGACAGTGCTATTTTCTGGGTCTGTAGATTGAAAGAAGCAAAAATGGCCCTTTAGTAGAATGACATGCTCTTCTTGTCGGATGTGGGAGTTTAAAGAGAGTTTACAAGTTATTGAAGATTATATCTGCAATAAATGCCATTGGTTGCGAATCCTATCAGATCGAATGGATTGGTTGGAGAGACAGTTAGAGGCAATGAGGAATTTACAAGAATAAGGGGATGTGATGGATGGCAGTTATAGGAAGGGGGAAAAGTCACAGATACAGTCACATAGATGGGTTAACTCTGGGAAAGGTAAGAGAGGTAGGCAGGTAGTGCAGGAGTCTTCTGTGGCTATCCCCATTTCAAACAAGTCTGCTGTTTTGGAAAATATTGCTTCCCTGGTGCCAGGATCAAGGGTGTCGCAGAGAGGGTGCAGAATGTTCTCAAGGGGGAGAGGGGCCAGCAAGAGGTCATTGTTCACATTGGAACCAACGACATGGGAAAGGGAGAGGAATATTATTCTGAAGGGAGATTACAGAGAGTTAGGCAGGAATTTAAAAAGGAGGTCCTCGAGAGTAGTAATATCTGGATTACTCCCGGTGCTATGCACTACTGAGGGCAGGAATAGGAGGATAGAGCAGATGAATGCATGGCTGAGGAGCTGGTGTATGGGGGCAGGGTGGGGGCGCTGGGGAGTCCCAGGGAGATAGTGAGGAAAGAGATCAACCTGAGACTGGTACAGTTGAGAACAAAGGTGAGTCAAACAGTCAGGGCAGGCAGGGACAAAGCAGTGAACAAGGTAGGACTGATGAATTAGACTGCATTTATTTCAATACAAGGGGTCTAATAGGGAAGGCAGATTAACTCAGAGCATGGTTAAGAACATGGGACTGGGATTTCATAGCAATTATGGAAACATGGCTCAGGGATGGGCAGGACTGGCAGCTTAATATTCCAGGATACAACTGCTACAGGAAGGATAGAAAGGGAGCCACGAGAAGAGGGAGGGTGGCGTTTTTGACAAGGGATAGCATTACAGCTGTACTAAGGGAGGATATTCCCGAAAATACATTCAGGGAAGTTAGTTGGGTGGAACTGAGAAATAAGAAAGGGATGGTGTTCTTACTGGAGTTGTACTATAGACCCCTAATAGTCAGAGGGAAATTGAGAAACAAATTTGTAAGGAGATCTCAGTTATCTGTAAGAATAATAGGGTGGTTATGGTAGGGGATTTTAACTTTCCTAACATAGACTGGGACTGCCATAGTGTTAAAGGCTTAGATGGAGAGGAATTTGTTAAGTGTGTACAATAAAATTTTCTGATTCAGTATGTCGATGTACCTACTAGAGAAGGTGCAAAACTTGACTTACTCTTAGGAAATAAGGCAGGGTAGGTGACTGAGGTGTCAGTGGGGGAACACTTTTGGGCCAGCGACCATAATTCTATTAGTTTTAAAATAGTGATGGAAAAGGATAGACCAGATCTAAAAGTTGAAGTTCTAAATTGGAGAAAGGCTAAGTTGACGGTAATAGGCAAGAACGTTCAAAAGCTGATTGGGGGCAGATGTTAGCAGGTAAATGGGAAGCCTTCAGAAATGAGATAGTGAGAATCCAAAGAAAATATATTCCTGTTAGGGGGAAAGGAAAGGCTGGTAGGTATAGAGAATGCTGGATGACTAAAGGAATTGAGGGTTGGTTAAGAAAAAGAAGGAAGTAGGAGCATACTTTAGAGAGAAATCAGGAGGGCAAAAAGGGGACATGAAATACCTTTGGCAAATAGAGTTAAGGAGAATCCAAAGGGTTTTTACAAATACATTAAGGACAAAAGGGTAACTAGGGAAAGAATAGGGCCCCTCAAAGATCAGCAAGGCAGCCTTTGTATGGAGCCACAGGAGATGGGGGGGATACTAAACAGGCTTTTTGCATCAGTATTTAGTGTAGAAAAGGGCATGGAAGATATAGAATGTAGGGAAATAGATGGTGACATCTTGAAAAACTTCCATATTACAGAGGGGGAAGTGCTGGATGTCTTGAAACACATAAAAGTGGATAAGTCCCAGGACCTGATCAGGTGTACCTGGGAACCCTGTGGGAAGCTAGGGAAGTGATTGCTGGGCCTCTTGCTGAGATATTTGTATCATTGATAGTCACAGGCGTGGTGCCAGAAGACTGGAGGTTGGCTAATGTGGTGCCACTGTTTAGGAAGGGTGGTAAAAACAAGTCAGGGAACTATAGACCAGTGAGCCTGACCTCGGTGGTAGGCAAGTTGTTGGAGGGAATCCTGAGGGACAGGATGTACATGTATTTGGAAAGGCAAGGACTGATTAAGGATAGTCAACATGGCTTTGTGCGCGGGAAAACATGTCTCACAAACTTGATTGAGCTTTTTAAGAAGTAACAAAGAGGATTGATGAGGGCAGAGTGGTAGATGTAATCTATATGGGCTTCAGTAAGGTGTTCGACAAGGTTCCCCATGGGAGATTGGTTAGCAAGGTTAGACCTCATGGAATACATGGAGAACTAGCCATTTGGATACAGAACTGGCTCAAAGGTAGAAGACAGAGGGTGGTGGTAGAGGGTTGTTTTTCAGACTGGAGGCCTGTGACCAGTGGAATGCCACAAGGATTGGTGCTGGGTCCTCTACTTTTTGTCATTTACATAAATGATTTGGATGCTAGCATAAGAGGTACAGTTATTAAGTTTGCAGATGACACCAAAATTGGAGGTGTAGTGGACAGAGAAGAGGGTTACCTGAGATTACAACAGGATCTTGACCAGATGGGCCAATGGGCTGAGAAGTGGCAGATGGAGTTTAATTCAGATAAATGTAAGGTGCCGCATTTTGGGAAAGCAAATCTTAGCAGGACTTATACACTTAATGGTAATGTCCTAGGGAGTGTTGCTGAACAAAGAGACCTTGGAGTGCAAGTTCATAGCTCCTTGAAAGTGGAGTCGCAGGTAGATAGGATAGTGAAGAAGGTGTTTGGTATGCTTTCCTTTATTGGTCAGAGTATTGAGTACAGGAGTTGGGAGGTCATGTTGTAGCTGTACAGGACATTGGTTAAGCTGCTGTTGGAATATTGCATGCAATTCTGGTCTCCTTCCTATTAGAAAGATGTTGTGAAACTTGAAAGGTTTCAGAAAAAAATTTACAAGGATGTTGCCCGGGTTGGAGGATTGAGCTCTAGGGAGAGGTTGAATAGGCTGGGGCTGTTTTCCCTGGAGCTTCGGATGCTGAGGGGTGACCTTATAGAGGTTTACAAAATTATGAGGGGCATGGATAGGATAAATAGGCAAAGTCTTTTCCCTGGGGTCGGGGAGTCCAGAACTAGAGGGCATAGGTTTAGGCTGAGAGGGGAAAGATATAAAAGAGACCTAAGGGGCAACATTTTCACGCAGAGGGTGATACGTGCATGGAATGAGCTGCTAGAGGAAATGGTGGAGGCTGGTACAATTGCAACATTTAAAAGGCATCTAGATGTGTATATGAATAGGAAGGGTTTGGAGGGATATGGGCCGGGTACTGGCAGGTGGGACTAGATTGGGTTGAGTTATCTGGTTGGCATGGACGGGTTGGACTGATGGGTCTGTTTCCGTACTGTCCATCTCTATGACTGTATGGTTGAGTTGCCCGGAAAATACCAGGAGGCACCCATCTGGCAGTGGAACCACACATGGGCCCCTCAGTGACATAGGAAGAGAAAGAGATGAAGCTCTGAAGAAAAAATATAGGAAACTAGGCAGGAGAATTAAAAATTATTTGTCAGGGATAGTAATATCAGGATTACTCCTGGTGCCAGATGCTAACTAGAGTTGGGATAGGAGGATAGAGCAGATGAATGCATGGCTGAGGAGCCAGTGCAGAGGAGAAGGATTCACACTTTTGGATCATTGGAATCTCTTCTGGGGTAGAAGTGACTTGTACAAGAGGGACGCAAAGTGATAGCAAGAAAAGAGGTAAGTCTGAGGCTGGTACAGCTGGGAAGTGGAACAAGTCAAATTGTCAAGACAGGCAGGAGCAGGGCAGAGGATGGGGTAAGACTGATCAATTAAACTGCATTTATTTCAATACAAGAGTCCAGACTGGTCAGGCAGATGAACTCAGTATGATTGGGAACATGGGACTGGGATATCATAGCTATTACAGAAACGGGCTCAGGGATGGACAGGACTGCAAAATTACACCAAAAGTGGGGGCGTAGTGGACAGTGAAGAAGGCTACCTCGGAGTACAATGGAATCTTGATCAGATGGGCTAATGGGCCGGAGAGTGGCAGATGGAGTTTAATTTAGATAAATGTGAGGTGCTGCATTTTGGAACAGAAAATCAGGACAGGACTTATACACTTAATGATAAGGTTCTGGGGCATGTTGCTGAACAAAGAGACCTTGGAGTGTAGGTTCATAGCTCCTTGAAAGTGGAGTTGCAGGTAGCTAGGATAGTGAAGAAGGCATTTGATATGCTTTCCTTTATTGGTCAGAAGAATTGTTTTAGCTCAGTTTGCTGGATTGTCGGTTTACAGAAAATTTGTGATGCCAACAGTGTGTTCAATTCCCAATACCGGTTTGACATTGCTATGAAGGACTCTCCTTCTCAACGTCTTCCCTCATCTGAGGTCTGGTGGCCCTCAGGTTATATCACCACCAGTTGCTTCTCTTTTTAATGAGAGAGCAGCCCCTGTTGTCTGGTAAGACTATAATGACGCAATCATCGGTCAGAGTATTGAGTACAGGAGTTGGGAGGTCATGTTGCGGCTGTACAGGACATTGGTTAGGCCACTGTTGGAATATTGCGTGCAACTCTGGTCTCCCTCCTATTGGAAGGATGTTGTGAAGCTTGAAAGGGTTCAGAAAACATTTACAAGGATGTTGCCAGGGTTGGAGGATTTGAGCTATACGTAGAGTCTGAATAGGTTGAGGCATTTTTCCATGGAATATCGGAGGCTGAGGGGTGATCTTATAGAGGTTTATAAAATCATGAGGGGCGTGAATAGGATAAATAGACAAGGTCTTTTACCTGGATTGGGGAAGTCCAGAATGTAAAAGGGCATATGTTTAGGGTGAGAGGGGAAAGATTTAAAAGGGACCTAAGGGGCTACTTTTCATGCAGAAGGTGGTGCATGTATGGAATGAGCTGCCAGAGGAAGTGGTGGAGGCTGGTACAATTACAACATTTAGGAGGCATCTGGATGTGTATATGAATAGGAAGGGTTTCGAGGGATATGGGCCAAGTGCTGGCAAATGGGACTAGATTAATTTAGGATATCTGGCTGGCATGGATGAGTTGGACTGAAGAGTCTGTTTCCATGCTATACTTCTCTCTGACTCTATGATTGGCAGCTTAATGTTCCAGGATATAGATGCTGTAGGATGGATAGAAGGGGTTGGGTGGCGGGGTGGGGGGGGGGGGGGGGGGGGGGGGGTGATGCGGGGGGAGGGCAAGGCAGGGTGGGGAGTGGTGTTTTCGGTTAGGGATAACATTATGGCTGGACTGAGGGAAATATTCCTGGGAGTACATTCAGTGAAGTCATTTGGGTGGATCTGAGAAATAAGGGATGATCACCCTACTGGGATTGTACTATCGACCCACTCAATAATCAGTGGGAAATTGAGAATTACATTTGAAAGGAGATCTACATTATCTGTAAGAATAATAGGGTGGTAATGGGAGGGGATTTTAACTTTCCAAACATAGACTGGGACTGCCATAGTGTTCAGAGTTTGGATAGGGAGGAATTTGTTAAGTGTGTACAAGAAAATGTTCCTCCTTTGTTATGCGAATGTACTTATTGGAGTAGGAGCAAAGTCTGACCTTCTCTTGGGAAATAAGGCAGGGCAAGTGATTGAGGTGTCAATGGGGGAGCACTTTGGGGCCAGTGATCATAACTCTATTAGTTTGAAAATAAGTTAGGAAAACGATAGGCCTGATCTAAAAGGTAATGTTCTAAATTGGAATAAGGCCAATTTTGACAGTATTAGGCAAGAACTTTCAAAATTTGATTAAGAGAAGCTATTCACGATAAGAGACAGTTGGAAAGTGGGAGGCCTTCAAAAATGAGATAAAAAGAGTTCGGTAAGAGTATGTTCCTGACAGAGTGATGGGCAAGGCTGGTAGGTGTAGGGAATGCTCGATAACTAGAGAAATTGAGGCTTTGGTCAAAACAACAAGGAGGCATATGTCAGGTATGGACAACGGGGATTGAGTGAATCCTACGAGGAGTGTAAGGGTAGTAGGATTATACTCAAGAGGGAAATCTGGAGGGCAAGATTTAATTGGAAGCACACTAGCTTTCAGAGCGTCGCTCCTTCATCAGGTGATTGTCGCTCCGAAAGCTAGTGTGCTTCCAATTAAACCTGTTGGACTATAACCTGGTGTTGTGTGATTTTTAACTTTGTACACTCCAGTCCAACACCGGCATCTCCAAATCTTGGCGAAAAGGGTTAGGGAGAATCCAAAGAGATTCTATAAATACATTAAGGGCAAATACGGGAAAGAATAGAGCCCCTTAGAGATCAACATGGCCATCAATGTGTGGAACTGTAGGAGATGGATGAGATACTAAACGAGTATCTTGTGTCTGTATTTACTGTGGAGAAGGGTATGGAAACTAAAGAATGTGGTGAAATAAATGCTGGTAATTTGAAAACTTTTGATATTATAGAGGAGAAGGTACTGGATGTCTTAAAATATATAAAGGTGGATAAATCCCCAGGAACTGATCAGGTGCCTCTCTGAATTTTGTGGGAAGCTAGGGAAGAGATTATTGGGCACCTTTCCAAAATATTTGTATTATTGATCGGCACAAGTGAGATGCCGGAAGAGAGGAGGTTGGTGGTCAGAAAAACCAGCAAATTTTAGACCAATGAGCTGGATATTAGCGGTGGGTAAATTGTGTAGGATTGAGCAGAAATCCTCATCATCTCAAATAATGCAGAAGATCCTGGATTTTTCCAAAATCTAAAATGCTGGACAAAATCCTGAGTTGAGGCAGCAGCAAAATGCACAACAGAGTCAGAATGATTTCTGACTGGGATTATTGTACAGGCTGGTATTCCAATTTATACCTCATCTCCAGGAGAACAATCAACCAAACCTAACCTTCTGGACTGAAACTAACTTACACATCTTGGACTACCAAACACAGACTGTATGGGCCTATAGAGATTTTTGAAATCCATTCTCAAACAGTCTAAACAATCGTAAAGCCAATTGACTTTAGAAAGAAACAGCAGGAACACAATGGATTACACAGATTTGAGGGAGATAATTGGGCACACAGTCTGTATCAGTGCCAGCCCTGATCTCACCTGAGGGAGAGACTTTCTCAGCTACAAGCTTCTGCACAAACACCTTCCCCACAGGCTTCCATCCCCAACAAGCAGCTTCAGTACCAAGAATCACAGCGACCGAACACAGAAGCTGAATCAGGAAACCAAACCAAGAGCATCATTGCGACAAAAAACACCCGAAAGGGGATAGCCAACCAAGTGCTATCTGAACAAGAGCTTCCAGACACGGACCTGTTCTGGACCATGGGAACTGATGGCAAGAACCTCAGCAACTGGGCACATGATAAACCAGGTGTTCCTCAGCGGTGAGCTGAAACTCCCAAAACCCCAATGTTCCAACCCAGCTACCAGGGAGGGGAAGGTGGGTGGTGACCCAAGGGTAGGAAGTCAGATTAAAGGTTCTGTTATTCAAACTGTTGTTTTTAGGTTCTAATAGTGTTTAATCTCGCTAATAGTACATGTAGTAGTATTCCTGTCCTCTGTATAGTTGATTGTGTCAAATTCTCTGTTTGTTGCATTTACCTACATTTCTTGTTTCACGTTAGCTTTTGTATTGGAAATAAATAAAGGGATTCCTTTGCCCTGAAACACCTGTCTGCTGCCTTCTTCATTTCACATTCCCTCAATAAGTCCCGAGTTAAAGAGCAGGGATTGGGGGTGATACGATCCAATTAAAAATCAGAAAATACCAATGCAAATCAGAACCCGATATTTGTTGGGGGAGATTCTGAGGGACAGGATATACATGTATGTGGAAAGGTAAGGACTGATTAGGGGTAGTCAACATGGACTTGTGTGTGAGAAATCATGTCTGACCAACTTGATTGGGGTGTTTGAAGTAGTGACAAAGAAGATTGATGAAGGCAAAGTGGTGGACGTTGTCTAAATGGAAGTCAGCAAGGTGCTTGACAAGATGTCGCATGGTAGAACGGTTAGTTCCGGTTTCCCTTCCACAGTTCAAAGATGTGCAGGTTAGGTGAAATGACCGTGCTAAATTGCCTGTAGTGTTAGGTGCATTAGTCAGGTGTAAATATAGGGAAATGGGTCTGGTTGGGTTTCTCTTCGGGGGGGTCGGTGTGGATTTATTGGGCCAAAGGGCCTGTTTCCACATTGTAGGGAAGCTAATTTAATCTAATCTAATCTAATCACATGTAATCCAGGGAGAGCTAGCCATTTGGATACAAAATTAGCTTGAAGGTAGGAGACAAAAGGTAGTGGTGAAGGGTTGTTTTTCAGACTGGTGGTCTGTAACCAATAATGATCAACAAGAATTGGTGCTGGGTCCATTGTTTTCTATCACTTATTTAAATGATTTTGATGTGAATATAGGAGGTACAGTTAGTAAGTTGGTGGTTTAGTGGACAGCAAAGAAGATTAGATGGGCCAATGGGATAAGAGGTGGCAGATAGAGTATAATTTAGATAAATGTGAGGTGTTGTATTTTGGAAAGGCAAATCAGGGCAGGACTTATACACTTCATAGTAGGATCCTATGGAGTGTTGCCGAACAAAGAGATTTTTGGATGGAGGTTATAGCTCCCTGAAGGAAGAGTCACAGGTAGATATAGCAGTGAGGGAGACATTTGGAATGCTCGCCTTTCTTGGTCAGTGCATTGAGCATTGGAGTTCAGATATCATGTTGCTGCTGGACAGATATTGCTTCGGCTGCTTTTGGAATACTGCATTCAGTCCCAGTCTCTCTGCTGTGGGAAAGATATTGTGAAACTTGAAAGGGTTCAGAAAGCATTTTCAATGATGTCGCCGGGGTTGGAGGGTTTGAGCTATAGGGAGAGGTTGAACAGGCTGGGGCTATATTCCCTGGAGCATCAGAGGCTGAGGGGTGACCTTATAGAGGTTTATGAAATCATGAGGTGCATAGACAGGGTGAATATCCAAGGTCATCTTTTCCCAGAGTAGGGGAGTTCAAAACTAGAGGAGTGAGGAGGAACATTTAAAAGGACGCTAAGGGGAAACATTTTCATGCAGAAGGTGGTGCATGCATGGATTGAGCTGCCAGAGGAAGTGGTGGAGGCTGGTACAGTTATAACATTTAAAAGAGATCGAGATGGGTATATGTGTAGGATGGTTTTAGAGGGATATGGGCCAAATACTGGCAAATGGAACGAGATTCATTAAGGATATCTGGTCGGCATTGGATCAAAAGGTGTGTTGTACAACTCTCTGACGCAAAACCACCTCCCTCTGAAATTCCAGTTAACTCCCTCTTCTCATGGGCTGTGGGCCTACAGCCTTCCATTGAATATCAGGCAATGCAAACATCTTTCTCACAGGGTCATGTTTAGATTCTCATTGCCAGGATTAGTCAAGATTTTACACTAAGCCATTTCTTTCTGCCTATCTGTTTATCATCAAACAGGATTTACCAAAGCAAATTATATACTAGTGAAGGTCCTGTACTGAACTCTGTCCCTGATATAGAGAGTTACTGACAAGAGGTTCCCATAATGGAGAGGGTCACTCAGTGGGGAGTCTCTTGTAATGAAAAGGGTTCTGTAATACCGAGGGTCCTGAAGTGGAGACTCTCCCATAATGAAGAGAGTGTCCTAATGGAGAGGATCCTGTATTAGACAGTGTCCCGAAATGGAGAATGCCAGTAATGGAGAAGGTTCTGAAATATGGCCGATTCTGTCATGGAGAGAGTCCCGTAATAGGGAGTGTCTTGTAATGGAAAGTCACCCATTATGGAGAGGGTTCCATAATAAAAAGTGTGCTGTAATGGTACGCGTTCATTACAAGAGGGCTGCAATACAAGAGAGTTGCTGAAGCTGTGAAAAGGTCTGGAATATTGTGAGCAGTGTTGGGCCCCATATATAAGGAAGGATGTGCTGGCCTTGGAGGGAGTCCAGAGGAGGTTTACAAGAATGATCCTGGGGATGATGGGATTAAGAGTGAGACCAGCGTGAGGGACAGTGGTCAAACGCAGTGGAGCCCAACATGGAGGAGACCAGGCCAATGTGGAGGATAGTGGGCCCAGTGTGGAGGAGAGTGGGCCCAGTGTGGAGGAGAGTGGGCCCAGTGTGGAGGAGAGTGAGCCCAGCATGGAGGAGATTGGGCCCAGTGTGGAGGGGAATGAGCCCAGCATGGAGTAGAGTGAGCCCAGTGTGGAGAAGAGTGAGTCCAGTGTGAGGAAAGTGGGCCCAGCATGTTGGAGAGTGAGCCCAGCATGAGGAGAGTGGGCCCAGCATGGAGGAGAGTGGACCCAGCGTGAGAAGAGTGGGCCCAGCGTGGAGGAGAGTGAGCCCAGCGTGGGGGGAGAGTGGGCCCAGCGTGGAGTAGAGTGGGCCCAGCGTGGAGGAGAGTGGGCCCAGCATGGAGGGCAGTGGGCCCAGTGTGGAGGAGAGTGAGCACAGCATGGAGGAGAGTGGGCCCAGTGTGGAGGAGAGTGGGCCCAGCATGGAGGAGAGTGGGCCCAGCCTGGAGGAGACTGTGCCCAGCGTGGAGGAGAGTGGGCCCAGCGTGGAGGAGAGTGGGCCCAGCCTGGAGGAGAGTGGGGCTAGCGTGGGCGAGAGCGGGCCCAGCATTGAGGAGAGCAGGCCCAGGGTGGAGGAGAGTGAGCCCAGCGTGGAGGACAGTGGGCCCATTGTGGAGGAGAGTGGGCCCAGCGTGGAGGAGAATGGGCCCAGTGGGGAGGAGAGTGATCCAGGGTGGAGGAGAGTGGGCCCAGCGAGGAGGAGAGCAGGCGCAGGGTGGAGGAGAGTGAGCCCATCATAGAGGAGACTGTGCCCAGCGTGGAGGAGAGTGGGCCCAGCCTGGAGGAGACTGTGCCCAGCGTGGAGGAGAGTGGGCCCAACCTGGAGGAGACTGTGCCCAGCGTGGAGGAGAGCAGGCCCAGTGTGGAGGAGAGTGAGCCCAGTGTGAAGGAGAGTGAGCCCAGTGTGGAGGAGAGCAGGCCCAGTGTGGAGGAGAGTGGGCCCAGCGTGGAGGAGACTGTGGCCAGTGTGGAGGAGAGCAGGCCCAGTGTGGAGGAGAGTGAGCCCAGTGTGGAGGAGAGTGGGCCCAGCGTGGAGGAGACTGTGGCCAGTGTGGAGGAGAGCAGGCCCAGCGTGGAGGAGAGCAGGCGCAGGGTGGAGGAGAGTGAGCCCATCATAGAGGAGACTGTGCCCAGCGTGGAGGAGAGTGGGCCCAACCTTGAGGAGACTGTGCCCAGTGTGGAGGAGAGCAGGCCCAGCGTGGAGGAGAGTGGGCCCAATGTGGAGGAGAGTGAGCCCAGCGTGGAGGAGAGTGAGCCCAGCGTGGGGGGAGAGTGGGCCCAGCGTGGAGTAGAGTGGGCCCAGCGTGGAGGAGAGTGGGCCCAGCATGGAGGGCAGTGGGCCCAGTGTGGAGGAGAGTGAGCACAGCATGGAGGAGAGTGGGCCCAGTGTGGAGGAGAGTGGGCCCAGCATGGAGGAGAGTGGGCCCAGCCTGGAGGAGACAGTGCCCAGCATGGAGGAGAGTGGGCCCAGCGTGGAGGAGAGTGGGCCCAGCCTGGAGGAGAGTGGGGCTAGCGTGGGCGAGAGTGGGCCCAGCATTGAGGAGAGCAGGCCCAGGGTGGAGGAGAGTGAGCCCAGCGTGGAGGACAGTGGGCCCATTGTGGAGGAGAGTGGGCCCAGCGTGGAGGAGAATGGGCCCAGTGGGGAGGAGAGTGATTCAGGGTGGAGGACAGTGGGCCCAGCGACGAGGAGAGCAGGCGCAGGGTGGAGGAGAGTGAGCCCATCATAGAGGAGACTGTGCCCAGCGTGGAGGAGAGTGGGCCCAGCCTGGAGGAGACTGTGCCCAGCGTGGAGGAGAGTGGGCCCAACCTGGAGGAGACTGTGCCCAGCTTGGAGGAGAGCAGGCCCAGTGTGGAGGAGAGTGAGCCCAGTGTGAAGGAGAGTGAGCCCAGTGTGGAGGAGAGCAGGCCCAGTGTGGAGGAGAGTGGGCCCAGCGTGGAGGAGACTGTGGCCAGTGTGGAGGAGAGCAGGCCCAGTGTGGAGGAGAGTGAGCCCAGTGTGGAGGAGAGTGAGCCCAGTGTGGAGGAGAGTGGGCCCAGCGTGGAGGAGACTGTGGCCAGTGTGGAGGAGAGCAGGCCCAGCGTGGAGGAGAGCAGGCGCAGGGTGGAGGAGAGTGAGCCCATCATAGAGGAGACTGTGCCCAGCGTGGAGGAGAGTGGGCCCAACCTTGAGGAGACTGTGCCCAGTGTGGAGGAGAGCAGGCCCAGCGTGGAGGAGAGTGGGCCCAATGTGGAGGAGAGTGAGCCCAGCGTGGAAGAGAGTGAGCCCAGCGTGGGGGGAGAGTGGGCCCAGCGTGGAGTAGAGTGGGCCCAGCGTGGAGGAGAGTGGGCCCAGCATGGAGGGCAGTGGGCCCAGTGTGGAGGAGAGTGAGCACAGCATGGAGGAGAGTGGGCCCAGTGTGGAGGAGAGTGAGCCCAGCATGGAGGAGAGTGGGCCCAGCCTGGAGGAGACTGTGCCCAGCGTGGAGGAGAGTGGGCCCAGCGTGGAGGAGAGTGGGCCCAGCCTGGAGGAGAGTGGGGCTAGCGTGGGCGAGAGTGGGCCCAGCATTGAGGAGAGCAGGCCCAGGGTGGAGGAGAGTGAGCCCAGCGTGGAGGACAGTGGGCCCATTGTGGAGGAGAGTGGGCCCAGCATGGAGGAGAATGGGCCCAGTGGGGAGGAGAGTGATCCAGGGTGGAGGAGAGTGGGCCCAGCGAGGAGGAGAGCAGGCGCAGGATGGAGGAGAGTGAGCCCATCATAGAGGAGACTGTGCCCAGCGTGGAGGAGAGTGGGCCCAGCCTGGAGGAGACTGTGCCCAGCGTGGAGGAGAGTGGGCCCAACCTGGAGGAGACTGTGCCCAGCTTGGAGGAGAGCAGGCCCAGTGTGGAGGAGAGTGAGCCCAGTGTGAAGGAGAGTGAGCCCAGTGTGGAGGAGAGCAGGCCCAGTGTGGAGGAGCGTGGGCCCAGCGTGGAGGAGACTGTGGCCAGTGTGGAGGAGAGCAGGCCCAGTGTGGAGGAGAGTGAGCCCAGTGTGGAGGAGAGTGGGCCCAGCGTGGAGGAGACTGTGGCCAGTGTGGAGGAGAGCAGGCCCAGCGTGGAGGAGAGCAGGCGCAGGGTGGAGGAGAGTGAGCCCATCATAGAGGAGACTGTGCCCAGCGTGGAGGAGAGTGGGCCCAACCTTGAGGAGACTGTGCCCAGTGTGGAGGAGAGCAGGCCCAGCGTGGAGGAGAGTGGGCCCAATGTGGAGGAGAGTGAGCCCAGCGTGGAGGAGAGTGGGCCCTGCGTGGAGTAGAGTGGGCCCAGTATGGAGGGGAGTGGGCCCAGTATGGAGGAGAGTGGGCTCAGCGTGAGGAGAGTGGGCTCAGCGTGAGGAGAGTGGGCCCAGCGTGGATGAGAGTGGGACCAGCATGAGGAGAGTGAGCCCAGTGTGGAGGAGAGTGGGCCCAGCGTAAGGACAGTGAGCCCTTTGTGGGGGGGAAGAGTGGGCCGAGCGTGGGGGAGAGTGGGCCCAGCATGGAGTAGAGTGAGCCCAGTGTGGAGAAGAGTGAGCCCAGTGTGAGGAAAGTGGGCCCAGCATGAGGAGAGTGAGCCCAGTGTGGAGGAGAGTGAGCCCAGCGTGGAGTAGAGTGAGCCCAGCGTGGAGTAGAGTGGGCCCAGAGTGGATGAGAGCGGGCCCAGCGTGGAGTAGAGTGGGCCCAGCGTGGAGGAGAGTGGGCCCAGCGTGGAGGAGAGTGGGCCCAGCGTGGAGGACAGTGGGCCCAGTGTGGAGGAGAGTGAGCACAGCATGGAGGAGAGTGGGCCCAGTGTGGGGGGGAGAGTGGGCCCAGCATGGAGGAGAGTGGGCCCAGTGTGGAAGAGAGTGGTCCTAGCGTGGAGGAGACTGTACCCAGCATGCAGGAGAGTGGGCCCAGTGTGGAGGAGAGTGGGCCCAGCATGGAGGAGAGTGGGCCCAGTGTGGAGGAGACTGTGCCCAACGTGGAGGAGAGTGGGCCCAGCATGGAGGAGAGTGGGCCCAGCCTGGAGGAGAGTGGGGCTAGCGTGGACGAGAGTGGGCCCAGCATGGAGGAGAGCAGTCCCAGGGTGGAGGAGAGTGAGCCCAGCGTGGAGGACAGTGGGCCCATTGTGGAGGAGAGTGGGCCCAGAGTGGAGGAGAATGGGCCCAGTGGGGAGGAGAGTGATCCCAGGGTGGAGGAGAGTGGGCCCAGCGAGGAGGAGAGCAGGCGCAGGGTGGAGGAGAATGAGCCCATCATAGAGGAGACTGTGCCCAGCGTGGAGGAGAGTGGGCCCAACCTGGAGGAGACTGTGCCCAGCGTGGAGGAGAGTGGGCCCAACCTGGAGGAGACTGTGCCCAGCGTGGAGGAGAGTGGGCCCAACCTGGAGGAGACTGTGCCCAGCGTGGAGGAGACTGTGCCCAGCCTGGAGGAGACTGTGCCCAAAGTGGAGGAGAGTGGGCCCAGTGTGGAGGAGAATGAGCCCAGTGTGGATCAGACTGTGCCCTGCGTGGAGGAGAGTGGGTCCAGCGTGGAGGAGAGTGGTCCCAGCGTGGAGGAGAGTGAGCCCAATATGGAGGAGAGTGAGCCCGAGGTGGTTGATGGTGGGCACATACTTACATTTCCATGGTGAGTCCAGAATCAGTAGGTGTTATGTCAATGGAGACAACGTCAGCGAGGTAGGCCCAGCAGAGAAAGATGGCGCCTGATGATTGGTGACTTCGACATTAATTGACTCGGCATAGATGGTGATGAAGTGGCTCTGAACCGGCTCAGAACCTGAACGTCGATTGACTTCTCTTTTAGCTATATTTTTTCTTTTGATCTTATTCTTAAATTAACAACATGGTGTTGCATTGTGGAAATGAATGAAAGCCTTTCATGGTATGTTATTGTATCTTGCACTGTAAAATACGCATGACAATAAATCAAAACAAATAAATCAAATCATGTGAAGGGCGGTTGAGGGGCTCCGGGTCTGTACTCGATGGAGATCAGAAGGATGAGGGAGGACCTGATTGAGACGTACAGAATACTGAGAGGCCTGGATAGAGTGGACATGGAGAGGATGTTTCCATTAATAGGGGAGACTAGGACCCAGGGGCACAGCCTCAGAGTGAAGGAGTGACCCTTTTGAACTGAAATGAGGAGGAATTTCTTCAGCCAGAAGGTGGTGACTCTGTCTCTTTGCCACAGAGAGCTCTCATTGAACACTTATAAGACAAAGATAATTTATTGATTTGGAATGGGATCAAGGGTTACAGGGAGAAAGCAGGAGAATGGGGCTGAGGAATACATGAGCCATGATCAAATGGCAGAGCAAACTCAGTGGGCCAAATGGTCTAATTCTGCTTCGTGTTTTAAAATCTGATACTGTCATGATAGAGAGTGAGTGTAAGTGAGTGAGAATGACAGAGAGTCAGTGAGGGTGAGGGAAAGAAGGAGGTTAAAAGTGAGGGTCATTGACAGAGTGAGGCTGAGTAAGAATGAGGGTGAGTGGGTGAATAAGAGTGTATGTTCGAGAGGGAGGTTGAGAAGAAGTGACAGTGAGTGACAGAGTAAGAGTGTGCACGTGAATGAGCAAGTGAAGGTCAGTGAGTTTGTGGGTGAGAGAGAGACAAAGTGAAGGAAAGAGAGTCTGAGAGAGAGGGGGATGAGAGAGTGAGTCACTAAAGGAGAGAGAGGGTGATTGAGAGAGAGGTGTAGTAGCCACATGGCTGCTAAAACGCAAGTAGGTTGCCAACTTGGCCAAAGAGCAAGGAATGCTGGGAAACATTGGCCAAATGAAACTCTGTAAACTGCAAACCCAGAAACTAAACACAATGCAAATACAGCCCTGTCCACCACTCAACTTGCTGACATCACGAAGGTGATAATTGTCATTGATACTATATCTGACCTGCACTTCTATGTTGATGGGGCTTATCAGCAAAAAGCAATTACAATAGGTTAGATGAGGAGGAACAGATCACGGTACATGCAACTCTGTCTGACCCATAGAGAATACCTGTGGTACCTGGAATAAATGAAAAAAGTGATCGTATTGGCCATCAAATATGACACGAGTAAGGGGAGGCAGGATCCCATGGGTGGTTTGTATAAATGTCATCTGAGAAAGAGCCAACATTGATCTCCGTTGCCTGATAGCTGTATCTCCAATTTTCCTGAGTATTCAGGGGAATGGAGCCATCCTGACTCACTTCTGAACAACAAGGGAACTGGATACGCCCCCTAATGGCACATTCTACTAACAGCAGAACCTGGGTATAGAAGGGGTTTGACGCGGTGGTGGTCTTGGGCCCTGTGAAAATTATTCCAGCCTGGGAAAAGGAAGTTAAGGAACATGACAAGAGAAAGAAAATGTTGTGGTTCTGTTCGCCGAGCTGGGAATTTGTGTTGCAGACGTTTCGTCCCCTGTCTAGGTGACAAGCTCAGTGCTTGGGAGCCTCCTGTGAAGCGCTTCTGTGATCTTTCCTCCGGCATTTGTAGTGGTTTGAATCTGCCGCTTCTGGTTGTCAGTTCCAGCTGTCCACTGCAGTGGCAGGTATATTGGGTCCAGGTCGATGTGCTTATTGATTGAATCAGTGGATGAGTACCATGCCTCTAGGAATTCCCTGGCTGTTCTCTGTTTGGCTTGTCCTATAATAGTAGTGTTGTCTCAGTCGAATTCATGTTGCTTGTCATCTGCGTGTGTGGCTACTAAGGATAGCTGGTCGTGTTGTTTCGTGGCTAGTTGGTGTTCATGGATGCGGATTGTTAGCTGTCTTCCTGTTTGTTCTATGTCGTGTTTTGTACAGTCCTTGCATGGGATTTTGTACACTACATTGGTTTTGCTCATGCTGGGTATCGGGTCCTTTGTCCTGGTGAGTTGTTGTCTGAGAGTGGCTGTTGGTTTGTGTGCTGTTATGAGTCCTAGTGGTTGCAGTAGTCTGGCTGTCAGTTCAGAAATGTTCTTGATGTATGATAGTGTGGCCTCAGTATTCAGTAGAGAGAGGGACCTTGATCGTGAGAACACCGTGGACCAGGTTAATGGCCTTGAACAGATTGATATTAAGGAAGTGGATGTGCTGGAAATTCTGGGAAACATCAAGATAGATAAGTTCCCAGGGCCAGAGCAGATATATCCAAGGATACTACAGGAAGCAAGGAATGACAATGCTGTGCCTCTAGTGATGATCCTTGCACCCTCACTCTCCCCAGGGTTTTTCCATTTACTATATAGTTCGCTCTTGAATTGGATCTTCCATGGGAGAACAAAGAAAATTGCAGCACAGGAAATACCCTTCGGCCCTCCAAGCCTGCACTGACCCAGATCCTCTATCTAAACCTGTCACCTATTTTCTAAGGATCTGTATTCCTCTGCTCCCTGCCCATTCATGTATCTGTCTAGATACATCATAAATGACACTATCGTGCCCACCTCTACCATCTCCTCTGGCAACGCGTTGCAGGCAACCACCATTTTCTGAGTAAAGAACTTTCCACGCATATCTCCACTAAACTCTTCCCCTCTCACTTTGAACTCATGACCCCAAGTAATTGAGTCCCCCACTCTTGGAAAAAGCTTCTTGCTATCTGCTCTGTCTATACCTCTCATGATTTTGTAGATCTCAATCAGGGTCCCCCCCTCAACCTCCGTCTTTCTAATGAAAGTAATCCTAACCTACTCAACTTCTCTTCATAGCTAGTGCCCTCCATACCAGGCAACATCCTGTGCACCCTCTCCATAGCATCCACATCCTTTTGGCAATGCGGCGACCAGAACTGTACGCAGTACTCCAAATGTGGCCAAACCAAAGTCCTATATGACTGTAACATGACCTGCCAACTCCTGGACTCAATACCTTGAATGATGAAGGAAAGCATGCCGTATGCCTTCTGACCTCTCTCTATCGACCTGCATTGCCACCTTCAGGGAACAATGGACCTAACACCCAGATCTCTCTGTCCATCACTTTTCCCTAGGACATTTCCATTTACTGTATAGTCGCTCTTGAATTGGACCTTTCAAAATGCATCACCTTGCAATTGTCCGGACTGAACTTCATCTGTCATTTCTCTGCCTAACTCTCCAATCTATCTATATTCTGCTGCATTCTCTGATAGTCTCCTTCACTCTCTGCTGCTCCACCAATCTTAGTGTCATCTGTAACCTTGCTAATCAGACCACCTATACCTTCCTCCAGATCATTTATGTATATCACAAACAACAGAAGTCCTAGCATGAATCCCTGTGAAACACCACTGGTCACAGCTCTCCATTTTGAGAAACTCCCTTCCACTACTACTCTCTGTCTCCTGTTGCCCAGCCAGTTCTCCATCCATCTAGCTAGAACACCCTGGATCTCATGCGACTTCACGTTCTCCATCAGCCTACCACGGCCAACCTTATCAAAGGCCCCCATGAAGTCCATGTATATGACATCTACAGCCCTTCCCTCATCAATCAACTGTGTCATCTCCTCAAAGAATTCTATTAAGTTGGTAAGACATGACCTTCCCTGCACAAAACCATGCTGCCTATCACCGATAAGCCCATTTTCTTCCAAAAGGGAATAGATTCTATCCCTCAGTATCTTCTGTAGCAGCTTCCCTATCACTGATGTCAGGGTCACCAGTCTATAATTACCTGGATTATCTCTGCTATCCTTTGGGAAAACATTAGCAATTTTTCAGTCTTCTGAGGCCTCACCTGTGTTCAAGGATACTGCAATGATGTCTGTTAAGACCCCAGCTATTTCCTCTCTTGCTTCCCTCAGTAACCTGGGATAGATCCCATCTGGACCTGGAGACTTGCCTACCTTAATGCCTTTTAGAATGCCCAAAACTTCCTCCCTCCTTATGCTGACTTGACCTAGAGTAATCAAAGATCTATCCCTCACCACATGTTCCTCTCCTCAGTGAATACCGATGCAAAGTACTCATTCAGAATCTCACCCATTTTCTCTGACTCCACACATAATTTTGCTCCTTTGTCTTTGAGTGGGCCAACCCTTTCTCAAGTTACCCTCTTGCTCCTTATATATTAGATTAGATTCCCTACAGTGTGGAAACAAACCCTTCGGCCCAACCAGTCCACACTGCTCCTCCGAAGAGAAACCCACCCAGACCCACTTCCTCTGACTAATACACCTAACACTACGGGCAATTTAGCATGGCCAATTCACATGACCGGCACATCTTTGGACTGTGGGAAACCCACCTGGAGGAAACCCACGCAGACACGGGGGGAATGTGCAAACTCCACACAGGCAGTCACCTGAGGCTTGAATCGAACCTGAGACCACGGTGCTGCGAGGCAGTAGTGCTAACCACTGAGCCACTGTGCCGCTCCATATGAATAAACGGCTTTGAGATTTTCCTTAACTCTATTTGATAAAGATATTTCATGACCTTTTAGCCCTCTTAATTCCTTGTTTCAGATTGATCCTACATTCCCAATATTCTTTCAAAATTTCGTCTGTCTTCAGTCACCTCAACCTTATGTACGTTTCCTTTTTCCTCTTAGCTCATCTCACAATTTCACCTGTCATCCATGGTTCCCTAATCTTGCCATTTCTATACCTCATTTTCACAGGGACATGTCTGTCCTGCACTCTAATCAACCTCTTTTTTAAAAGCATCCCACATATCAATTGTGGATTTATCTACAAACGGCTGCTCCCAATCCACGTTCCCCAGCTCGTGCCGAATTTTGGTTTGGTTGGCCTTCCCTCAATTTAGCGCTATTCCTTTAGGACCACTCTCATCTTTGTCTATGAGTATTCTAAAACTTATGGAAATGTGTTCACTATTCCCAAAGTAATCCCCACTGAAACTCAACCGCCTGGCCGGGCTCATTCCCCAACACCAGGTCCAGCATGGCCCCTTCCTGAGTTGGACTATTTACATACTGCTCTATAAAGCCCTCCTGGATGTTCCTTACAATTTCTGCTCCATCCAGACCTAACAATAAGTCAATCCCAATCAGTGTTGGGAAAATTAAAATCTCCTATCACCACTACCCTGTTGCTCCTACATCTTTCCATAATCTGTTAACATATTTGTACCTCAGGGATGATTGGAGGGAGATGAATGTTGTGCCTCTGTTCAAGAAAGGCAATAGGGAAATTCCCTTGGAATTACTGTCCAGTCAGTCTTATGTCGCTGGTTAGCAAGGTACTGGAAAGGATTCTGAGAGATAGGATTTATGATATTTGGAAAAAAACATAATTAGATTAAAGATAATCAGCATGGCTTTGTGAAGGGCAGGTCATGCTTCACAAGTCTTATTAAGTTCTTTGAGGATGTGACAAGACAAGTTGACAAAGGTCAAGCAGTGGATGTGGTGTATATAGATTTCAGTAAGGCATTTAATAAAGTTCCCCACAGTAGGCTCATTCAGAAAGTTAGGAGGTATGGGATACAAGGAAATTTGGCTCATTTTGATTCATTTTGAAAGGTCTAATTTGAATGCTGAATACAGAGTTAAACACAGGATTCTTGGCAGAGTGGAGGAACAGCAGGATTTTGGTGTCCACGTACATAGATCTCTCAAAGTTCAGAGGATAACAATAGTAGAAGCGCCAACGTTAAGGGAATTTAAATGGTCATTGGATAAACATATAGATGACAATGGAATAGCGTAGTTTAGATGGGCTTCAGATTGGTTTCACAGGTCAGTGCAACATCGAGGGCCGAAGGGCCTGTGCTGTGCTGTAATGTTCTATGTTCTAAGTTGCCACCCAAGTTGAAAGGAGAAAGTGAGGACTGCAGGTGCTGGAGATCAGAGTCGAGAGTGTGGTGCTGGAAAAGCACAGCATGTCAGGCAGCATCTGAGGAGCAGGAGAATCAATGCTTCGGGCGTAAGCTTTTCATCAGGAATAGGCTTGTGGGCCGGGATGCTGAGAGGCAAATGGGAGGGGGGGGTGGGGTTGGGGGAAAAGTGATGGATGGGTCCCCTGTTGGGGGAGGAGAAATGTTACTTTAACTCCCCCTCCCACCCCGCCAAGGACATGCAGCTCCTGGGCTTCCTCCATCGCCAAACCCTTACCACAGGCCGGCTGGAGGAAGAACACCTCATATTCCACCTTGGGACCCTGCAACCACATGGGATCAGTGTGGATTTCACCAGTTTCCTCATTTCCCCTCCTCCCACTTTATCCCAGTCCCAAGCCTCCAACTCAGCACAGCCCTCCTGACCTGTCCATCACCTTTCCAACCTATCCACCCCACCCTCCTCTCTGACTTAATACCTGCTTCCCCACCTTCATCTGCCTATCCCATTCTCAGTTACCTTCCCCCCCAACCCCAAGTGCACCCCCTCCCCCCCAATTTATTTCTCAGCACCTCCCCCCCCCCAGCCCACAAACATATTCCTGATATTATGCGTGCTCCTCGGATGCTGCCTGACCTGCTGTGCTTTTCCAGCACCACACTCTTGACCCAAACTGATAGGGTTGTTAAGAAGGCGTATGGTGTGTCAGGGGGTTGAGTTTAAGAGCAATGAAGTTTTGCTGCAGCTCTATAAAACCCTGGTTAGACCACACTTGGAATATTGTGTCCAGTTCTGGTCACCTCATTTATGGAAGGATGTAGATGCTTTAGAGAGGGTGCAGTGGGGATTTACCATGATGCTGCCAGGATTGGAGCGCTTGTCTTGTGAAGAGAGGTTGTGTGAGCTTGGGTTTTTCACACTGGAGAGAAGGAAGAGAGGTGACTTGATAGAGGTGTACAAGGTAATGAGAGGCATAAATAGAGACATTTTCCCAGGGCAGAAATGGTTGTCACGAGAGGTCATAATTTTAAGGTGATTGGAGGAAGGTTTAGGAGAGATGTCAGAAGTTGATTCTTTACACATTGTGTGGTGGGTGCGTGGAATGCACTGCCAGTTGTGGTGGTAGAGTCAGAGACATTAGGGACATTTAAGTGACTGCTGGACAAGCACATGGATGGCATTAAATTGAGGGGGGTGTAGGTTCGGTTGATCTTAGATTAAGATAAATGCTCAACACAACATGGTGGGCCGAATGGCCTGGAGTGTGCTGTACTGTCCTATGTTTTATGTTCTATGTGCCCAGACGGTGGAGAGTCAGCAAGTTTGCAGATGACACCAAAATTGGAGGTGCAGTGGACAGAGAAGAAGGTTACTCAGATGGGCCAATGGGCTGAGGAGTGGCAGATGGAGTTTAATTCAGATAAATGTGAGGTGCTGAATTTTGAGAAAGCAAATCTTAGCAGGACTTACACATTTAATGGTAAGGTCCTAGGGAGTGTTGCTGAACAAAGAGACCTTGGAGTGCAGGTTCATAACTGTTTGAAAGTGGAGTCAAAGGTAGATAGGATAGTGAAGAAGGCATTTGATATGCTTTCTTTTATTGATCAGAATATTGAGTACAGGAGTTGGGAGGTCATGTTGCAGCTGTACAGGACATTGGTTAGGCCGCTTTTGGAATACTGCATACAATTCTGGTCTCCTTCCTATTGGAAAGATGTTGTGAAACTTGAAAGTGTTCAGAAAAGATTTACAAGGATGTTGCCAGGGTTGGAGGATTTGAGCTACAGGGAGAGGTTGAATAGGCTGGGGCTTTTTTCCCTGGAGCATCGGAGGCTGAGAGGTGACCTTATAGAGGTTTATAAAATCATGAGGGGCATGGATAGGGTAAATAGACAAAGTCTTTTCCCTGAGGTCAGGGAGTCCAGAACTAGAGGGCATAGGTTTAGGGTGCGGGGGGAAAGGTATAAAAGAGACTGAAGAGGCAACTTTTTCACACAGAGAGTGGTACGTGTATGGAATGAGCTGCCAGAGGAAGTGGTGGAGACTGGTACAATTGCAACATTTAAGAGGCATCTGGATGGGTATATGAATAGGAAGGGTTTGGAGGGATATGGGCTGGCAGGTGGGACAAGATTGTGTTGGGATATGTGGTCAGTGTGGACGTGTTTGACTGAAGGGTCTGTTTCGGTGCTGTACATCTCTATGACTCTATAACTAACATCTCCTAATTCTGCAAGCAGACCAGGCAGGTGCCCCACCAGATGTAGCTGCCAGCACTTAGCGCATGTTTTACCCATCTCCTGTCTCCCAGATCAGAAGCCCCTCAAACCTTTGTGTACTAGAGATAAAAAATGTGACGCCGTAGTAATGGAATTTTAATATATGTATGAGCTGAGTATAAATGGGCTCTTGTAAGAACTGTATTTCAGAATTCTATTGCTGCCATAAACTTGTGCTGTGTTTGCTGAATAAGAGGAGCTATTTTCATCACTCACTGTGCCCAGTCGTTATTTGAACACAATCCCACAATACCAACCACATAGGATGAGAAAGGGATGAGGTTCTGAAGAGAGAACATAGGAAACTCGGCAGCAGGGTAAAAAAAGTATTTCCTCAGGGGTATTCATATCAGAATTACTCCTGGTGCCAGGTGCCAGCAAGAGTAGGAATAGGAGGATAGAGCACATGAATGTGCAGCTGAGGAGCTGGTACAGAAGAGGAGGATTCACATTTTTGGATCATTGGAATCTCTTCTGGGGTAGAAGTGATAGTGAGAAAAGAGGTAACTCTGAAGCTGGTACAGTTGAGAGGAAGAGCAAGTCAAAGTGTCATAACAGGCAGAAGCAGGACAGAAGGTGAGGTAAAACTGATAAATTAAGTGACATTTATTTCAATGCAAGAGTCCTGACAGGGAAGGCAGATGAACTCAGGGCATGATATGGAACATATGACTGGGATGTCATAACTATTACAGAAAGGTGTCTTAGGAAAGGGTTGGACTGACAGCTTAATGTTCCAGGGTCTAAATGCTACAGGAAAGATAGAAGGTGTGGGAGAGGGGGGGGGGGGGGGGGGGAGGCGGAGGGAAGAGAAGAGGGGAGTGGTATTTTTGGTTAGGGATGACATTATGGATGGACTTAGGGAGGATATTCTTGGGAATAGGTCCAGTGAAGTTATTTGATAGGAACTGAGAAATAAGAATGGGACGATAGTCTTACTGAGATAGGGGCCCTCCCAAAAGTCAGAGGGAAATTGGGAAGCAAATTTCAAAGGAAGTCACAGATATTTGTAAGAATGATAGGGTGGTAATGGTAGGGGATTTTAACTTTCAAAAAATAGCCTGGGACTGCCACAGTGTTAAGGGCTTGGATAGGGAGGAATTTAAATGTGTACAAAAAATTGTTTGTGTTCGGTATGCGGATGTGCTCACTGGCGAAGGTGCAACCTTGACCTTCTGGAAAATAAGGCAGGGCAGGCGATTGAAGTGTCGGGGGGTGCACATTGGGCCAGTGATCATCATTCTATTAGTTATAGAGTAGTTTTGGAGAAGGATAGACCTGATCTAAAAGGTAATGTTCTAAATTGGAATAAGGCCAATTTTTACAGTATTAAGCAAGAACTTTCAAAAGTTTATTAAGAGATGCTATTCATATGTAAGGGATGGTTGGAAAGTGAGAGGCCTTCAAAAATGAGATAGCAAGAGTTCAGAGATAATGTGTTCCTGTTAGTGTGAAGGGCAAGGCTAGTAGGTGTAGGGAATGCTGGGTGACTGGAGAAATTGAAGGTTTGGTCAAGAAAATGAAGGAGGCATATGTCAGGTGTAGACAGCAGGGATTGAGTGAATCCCTCAAGGAGTATAAGGGTAGTAGGAGTATACTCCAGAGGGAAAACAGAAGGGCAATAAGAGGAGATGAGATAGCTTTGGCAAATAGGGTTAAGGAGAATCCAAAGAAATTCTACAAATACATTAAGGGCAAAATAGTAACTAGGAGAGAATAGGACCCCTTAAAGATCAACATGGCCGTCAATGCGTGGAACTGCAGGAGATGGGTGAGATACCAAATGAGTATTGTGTGTCAGTATTTACTGTGGACAAGAGTATGTAAACTAAAGAACATGGTGAAATAAATATCGTGAAAGATTTCTATATTCCAGAGGAGAAGATGCTGGACATCTTAAAATCATAAAGGTGGATAAATCCCAGCGAACTGATCAGGTGCCTCTCCGAATTTTGTGGGAAGCTAGGGAAGAGGTTATTGGGCACCTTCCTAAAATATTTGGTTTGCCAAGAGTGAGGTGCCAGAGGTCTGGAAGGTGGTTAACATGGTGCCATTATTTAAGAAAGGTAGTCAGAAAAAACAGAGAACTTTAGACCAATGAGTTGGATATTAGCGGTGGGTAAATTGTGTAGGATTGAGCAGAAATCCTCATCATCTCAAATAATGCAGAAGATCCTGGACTTTTCCAAAATCTAAAATACTGGACAAAATCCTGAGTTGAGACAGCAGCAAAATGCACAACAGAGTCAGAATGATTTCTGACTGGGATTATTGTACAGGCTGGTATTCCAATTTATACCTCATCTCCAGGAGAACAATCAACCAAACCTAACCTTCTGGACTGAAACTAACTTACACAGCTTGGACTACCAAACACAGACTGTATGGGCCTATAGAGATTTTTGAAATCCATTCTCAAACAGTCTAAACAATCGTAAAACCAGTTGACTTTAGAAAGAAACAGCAGGAACACAATGGATTACACAGATTTGAGGGAGATAATTGGGCACACAGTCTGTATCAGTGCCAGCCCTGATCTCACCTGAGGGAGAGACTTTCTCAACAACAAGCTTAGATTACATTACAGTGTGGAAACAGGCCCTTTGGCCCAACAAGTCCACACCGACCCGCCGCCCACCCATACCCCTACATTTACCCCTTACCTAAGACTACAGGCAATTTAGCATGGGCAATTCACCTGGCCTGCACATCTTTGTGACTGTGGGAGGAAACTGGAGCACCCAGAGGAAACCCACACAGACAAGGGGAGATGATGCAAACTCCACACAGTCAGTCGGCTGAGGCAGGAATTGAACCTGGGTCTCTGGCGCTGTGAGGCAGCAGTGCTAACCACTGTGCCACCATGCCGCTTCTGCACAAACACCTTCCCCACAGGCTTCCACCCCCAACAAGCAGCTTCAGAACCAAGAATCACAGCGACCGAACACAGAAGCTGAATCAGAAAACCAAACCAAGAGAAGCATCATGACCAAAACACCCGAAAGGGGATAGCCAACCAAGTGCTATCTGAACAAGAGCTTCCAGACACGGGCCTGTTCTGGACCATGGGAACTGATGGCAAGAACCTCAGCAACTGGGCACATGATAAACCAGGTGTTCCTCAGCGGTGAGCTGAAACTCCCAAAACCCCAATGTTCCAACCCAGCTCCCAGGGAGGGGAAGGTGGGTGGTGACCCAAGGGTAGGAAGTCAGATTAAAGGTTCTGTTATTCAAACTGTTATTTTTAGGTTCTAATAGTGTTTAATCTCGCTAATAGTACATGTAGTAGTATTCCTGCCGTCTGTATAGTTGATTGTGTCAAATTCTCTGTTTATTGCATTTACCTACATTTCTTGTTTCACATTGGCTTTTGTATTGGAAATAAATACAGGGATTCCTTTGCCCTGAAACATCTGTCTGCTGCCTTCTTCATTTCACATTCCCTAAATAAATCCTGAGTTAAAGAGCAGGGATTGGGGGTGATTCGAACCCCCAGTTAAAAATCAGAAAATACCAATGCAAATGAGAACCCGATATTTTTGGGGGAGATTCTGGGGAATATACATGTATGTGGAAAGGTAAGGACTGATTAGGGGTAGTCAACATGGACTTGTGTGTGAGAAATCATGTCTGACCAACTTGATTGGGGCGTTTGAAGTAGTAATAAAGAAGATTGATGAAGGCAGAGTGGTGGACGTTGTCTAAATGGGCTTCAGCAAGGTGTTTAGCAAGATTCTACATGGTAAATGGGTTAGCAAGGTTAGATCACATGGATTCTAGGGAGAGTTAGCCATTTGGATACAAAATTGGCTTGATGGTAGGAGACAGAAAGTAGTGGTGAAGGGTTGTTTTTCAGACTGGAAGTCTTTGACCAGCAGTGCGCCACAAGAATCAGTGCTAGGTACATTGCTTTTGGTCACTTACATAAATGATTTGGATATGAATATGGGGGCTATAGTTAGTAGGTTTGAGAATAACACCAAAATCGGTGGTATAGTGGACAGTAAAGAATGTTATCGTAGAGTACAAAGTGACCTTGATCAGATGGGCCAATGGGCTGAGGAGTGGCAGATGAAGTTTAATTTAGATAAATGTGAGGTGTTGAATATTGGTAAGGCAAAGGAGGGCAGGATGTATACACCTAGTGATAGGATCCTTAATAGTGTTGCCAAATAAAGATGCAGGTTCATAGTTCCTTGAAAGGGAGTCACAAGTGGATCGGGCAGTGAAGAAGATGCTCAGTATGCTTGCCTTTAGTAGTCAGTACATTGAGTATAGGAATTGAGATGTCTTGATGCGGCTGTACAGTTTAGGCCGATTTTGGAAAGATTCAGAAAGATTTACAAGGATGTTGCTGTGTTTGCAGAGTTTGAACTGTAGGGAGAGGCTGAATAGGCTAGGGCTATTTTCATTGTAGTGTCAGAGGTTGAGTGGTGACCTGATAGATTTCTATGAAATCACGAGGGGCAATGGACAGGGTGAATATTCAAGGTCTCTTTCCCAGGGTAAGGGAGTCCAAAACTAGAGGACATAGGTTTAAGGTGAGAGGGGAGATATTTAAAAGTGACCTAAGGGGGACCCTTTTCTCACAAAGGATGGTACATGTAAGGAATCAACTGCAAGAAGAAGTGGTGGAGCTGGTCCAATTATAGAATCCCTACAGTGTGGAAACAGGCCATTTGGCCCAACAAATCCATACCGTCTATCCAAAGAGTAACCCACCCAGATCCATTCCCCTATCCTATGGGATAGGGCAGCACTGTGGCAATGGGCGGCACAGTGGCACAATGGTTATCACTGCTACCTCACAGCGCCAGAGACCCGGGTTCAATTCCTGCTTCAGCCAACTGTCTGTGTGGAGTTTGCACATTCTCCCCATGTCTGCGTGGGTTTCCTCCGGGTGCTCCGGTTTCCTCCCACAGTCCAAAAATGTGCAGGTTAAGTGAATTGGCCATGGTAAATTGCCCGTAGTGTTAGGTGAAGGGGTAAATGTAGGAGAATGGGTCTGGGTGGGTTGCGCTTCGGTGTGGACTTGTTGGACCGAAGGGCCTGTTTCCACACTGTAAGTAATCTAATTACTCTACATTCCTCTGAATAATGCATCTAGCCTGCACATCCCTGTGACACTATAGACAATTTAGCTTGGCCAATTCATCCAGCCTGCACATCTTTGGACTGTTGGAGGAAACCAGAACACCTGGAGGAAAGTCATGCAGATGCAGGGAGAATGTGCAAACTCCACACAGACAGTTGCTGAGGCTGGAATTGAACCCAGATCCTTTGGCACTCTGAGGCAGCAGTACTAACCACTGAGCTACTATGCCGCCCAGGACTCCCAGGGAAAAGACTTTGTCTATTTACCTATCCATGCCCCTCATAATTTTGTAAACCTCTATAAGGACACCCCTCAGCCTCCGAAGCTCCAGGGAAAATAGCCCCAACCTGTTCAGCCTCTCCCTATAGCTCAACTCCTCTAACCCTGGCAACATCCTTGTAAATCTTGAATCATTTCAAGTTCCATAACATCTTTCCGATAGGAAGGAAACTAGAATTCCATGCAATATTCCAAAAGTGGCCTAACCAGTGTCCTGTACAGCCACAACATGACCTCCCAACTCCTGTACTCAATACTCTGATCAATAAAGGAAAGCATACCAAACACCTTCATCACCATCCTATCTACCTGCGACTCCACTTTCAAGGAGCTATGAACCTGCACTCCAAGGTCTCCTTGTTCAGCAACACTCCCCAGCACCTTACAATTAATTGTATAACTCTTGCTAAGATTTGCTTTCCCAAAATGCAGCACCTCGCATTTATCTGAATTAAACTCCATCTGCCACTTCTCAGCCCACTGGCCCATTTGGTTAAGATCCTGTTATAATCTGAGGTAACCTTCTTCTCTGTCCACTACACCTCCAATCTTGGTGTCATCTGCAAACTTACTAACTGTACCCCTTATGCTTGCATCCAAATCATTTATGTAAATAATGAAAAGGAGAGGACCCACCACTGATCCTTATGGCACTCCACTGGTCACAGGCCTCCAGTCTGAAAAACAACCCTCCACCACCACCCTCTGTCTTATGCCTTTGAGCCAGTTCTGTATCCAAATGGCTAGTTCTCCCTGTATTCCATGAGATCTAACCTTGCTCACCAGTCTCCCATGGGGAACCTTGTCGAACACCTTAGTCATCTACCACTCTGCCCTCATTGATCCTCTTTGTTACTTCTTCAAGAAACTCAGTCAGGTTTGTGAGACATGATTTCCCATGCACAAAGCCATGTTGACTATCCCGAATCAGTCCTTGCTTTTCCAAATATATGTACATCCTGTCCCTCAGGATTCCCTCCAACAACTTACTGGTCTTGGAATGGGTGCAGAGGAGGTTTACAAAAATGATTCTAGGGATTAAGGGATTGAGAGTGAGCCCAACCTAGAGGCAAGTGGGCCCAGCAGGGAGGAGAGTGGCAAAGGTGGGTACTGCAGATGCTGGAGCTTAGAGTCAAGATTAGTGTGATGCTGGAAAAACACAGCAGGTCAGGCAGCATCTGAGGAGCAGGAAAATCGACGTTTTAGGCACAAGCCCTTCAGGGAAAAGCTCATTCCTGTTGAAGGGCTCTTGCCCGAAATGCTGATTTTCCTGCTCCTCGGATGCTGCCTGAACTGCTGTACTTTTCCAGCACCACTCTAATCTTGATGGAGGAGAGTGGGCCCAGCGTGGAGGAGATCGAGCCCAGCGTGGAGGAGATCGAGCCCAGCGTGGAGGGGAGTGAGCCCAGCGTGGAGGGGAGTGAGCCCAGTGTGGAGGGGAGTGGGCCCAGCATGGAGGGGAGTGAGCCCAGCGTGGAGGAGATCGAGCCCAGTGTGGAGGGGAGTGAGCCCAGCGTGGAGGGGAGTGAGCCCAGCGTGGAGGAGATCGAGCCCAGTGTGGAGGGGAGTGAGCCCAGTGTGGAGGGGAGTGAGCCCAGTGTGGAGGGGAGTGAGACCAGCATGGAGGGGAGTGAGCCCAGTGTGGAGGGGAGTGAGCCCTGTGTGGAGGGGAGTGAGCCCAGTGTGGAGGGGAGTGAGCCCAGTGTGGAGGGGAGTGAGCCCAGCGTGGAGGGGAGTGAGTTCAGCACAAGGGCGAGCAGGCCCAGCGTGGTGGACAGTGGGCTCTTACTTACTTTCCAGGGCGTGCCTGGGCACCGGTATCAGCGCTGGTACATCATTGGGGACAACATCAGCGTGGTAGGCACAGCGGGGAAAGATGGTGCCTCACCATTGGTGACTTCAACATTAATTGGCTCTGCATAGATGGCGGTGAAGTGATTCAGAACCAGCTCAGAAAGTGAACATAGATTGACTTCTGTTTTAGCTGTATCTTTTCATTCTTCTCATATTCTTAAACTATCAAAATGGCACTGTGTCGTGGTGATGAATGAAAGGTTTTCACTGTATTTTATTGTATCGTTCACTGTAAAGTACACATGACAATAAATCAAATCATGTGAAGAGCGGTTGAGGGACTCTGGGTCTGAACTCCATGGAGTTTAGAACAATGAGGGAGAATCTGATGGAGACTGACAGAATACTGAGTGGCCTGCATAGAGTGGACATGGAGAAGATGTTTCCATTAATTGGAGAGACTAGGACCCCAAGGCACTAAGTCTCTGTGGACTTAAAACTGACCCTTTTAGAACTGAGCTGAGGAGGAATTTCTTCAGTCAGAAGGTGGTGACTCTGTGGAACTCATTGTCACAGAGAGCTGTCATTAAATGCTTTTAAGACAGAGATGGATAGTTTCTTGATTGGTAAAGGGATCAAGGGTTCCAGGGAGAAGGCCAGAGAATGGGGTTGAGAAATATGTAAGTCATGATCGAATAGCGGAGCGAACTCAATGGGCCAAATGGCCCAATTCTTTGATATCTTAAGGTCTTACAATCTTATGAAATGGAGTGAGTGTGAGTGAGTGAGTGAGGGTGAGAGTCAGAGCAAGGGTGAGAGAAAGCGAGAGTGAGTGAGTAAAAGTGTGAATGTGAATGAGAAAGTGCAGGTCAGTGAGTTTGTCAGTGTGAGAGAGAGAGAGAGAGAGACAAAGTGAAGGAAAGAGAGTCTGAGAGAGAGGAGTGAGAGAGGGAGTGAGTAAGGAAGAGAGAGTGTGATTGAGAGAGAGATGTGGCAGCCTCATGGATGCTAATACACAAGTAGGTTGCCAACTTGGTCAAACAGCAAGGGATGCTGGGACACATTGGCCAAATGAAATTGTGTAAATTGCAAACCCAGAAACTAAACACTGCACAAATACAGCCCTGTCCACCACTCAACTGGCTGACATCGCAGAGGGGTTAATGGTCCTTAATACAATATCTGACCTGAACTCCTATGTTGATGGGACTTATCGGCAAGGGACTATTACAATGGGTTAGATGAGGAGGAACAGATCATGGTACATTCAGCTCTGTCTGACCCACAGAGAACCAACTGTGGCACCCGGACTAAATGATGTCAACAATCGTAGCCACCACCAGATATGACAGGACAGGTGGGTATCCTTCAGGGGATTTGCGCAAATGTTGTCAAAAAAAGGGCCAACAACTAACTTCCATCGCTGGGTGCCTGCATTTCCAATTTTCCTGAGTATTCGGGGACATGGACTCCTCCTGACTCACTCCTCACAGCTTAGTGGCACATTCTACTGACAGCGGAGCCCAGGTATGGGAAGGATTTGATCTGACTGAGGTCCACCAGACCGAAGCTTGGGCCCTGTGAGAATTACTCTGGCCTGGGAAAAGGAAGTTAAGGAACACAACAAAGGAAAGAAAACAGTTTTACAGTGCAGTCCCCACTACCCACAGCTACCTCCCCCACAGCCTGGAGAAACGAGGGGGAGTAGGGATAGAAACCAATCCTGGAGATCAAAGAATAATTTCCCTCCATACGAGACCCCTGCCCTTAGAATGAGGCAATTCCCACCAGTGAACCCCAACCCCACCACCTGCTATAATTGTGGCCGAACCGGCCATTTTCATTTGGCAATGCCAGGCACATAAGATTCCGACCTGGCAACAGGAAGACTGGGAAGAGAGGCCAGCAGCCGAGGGTACCACCCTGGCAGCAACAACTCGAGCTCTGAGAGGGTCCGGCCCCTCGAACCCCCATGGCCTGTGTCAATGAGATAGAGACCACAATCCCTTCCCTCTAACCAGTGAACCCCATCCCCTCACTCAATGAGACTACATGATGGTGCACACCTACACCGGTCTGGGTGTGTGACACTACACGGGACCACATTGGGAGACCCCTCGTAACAGCTCGAATCAACATGAAGCTCTTTGAGTTCCTTTGGGACACTGGGGAATCCCTGAGAACACTAACCAGCCCCTGATGTGCTGACACAGACCAAAGGCACCGTCACCCTGAGTTGTTACACTGGCCATCTACAGCAGGGAGGTGAGACATACCCAGTACCATTCAGGTTTGGAAATGTAACCTTCCAGCACCTGCTAATCACTCCCCATCAAACCAGATCAGGAGCATACCACAGGGATTGACATCCACACAAATATGCCCTTTCCATACACACTCACACTGAAAGAAGCTGTACTATAGTCAAAGGGGTTTCTGTGCTGTACATCTGTATGACTCTATGACTGTTCATGTGTAAGTAAAGGGTGACTTGATGATGTGATATGGGCTTCTGTGGTGTGTCAGAGAGACCCTAAGGAGAGTGCCCCAAAATAGGGAGTGTCCCATTGTAGAGAAAGTCCCATAACAGATAGTGTCTCTTAATGGCAAGAGATACAGGGTTTTGGAAAGGAGAGAATCTTGTAATTGACAGTGTCCTATAATGGAGAATCTCCCATATTGGAGTGTAGCCCATACTGAAATATAAGGCCCTGCAGTTCTGAGGGAGCCCAGTGAGGACGCTCTTTATGAGACATTGGTTCGTTAGATAATGAAAGCAGTGACAATTGGGGCAGGTTCAGTGATATCAGAGGATGTCTGAACTGTTGCTGTGGAATGTTTCAGCCTGATTAAAATGGTGGGAGCAGCATGCTGCACTGTCGCTGAGCTGTTTGTGATCCAGCATCACCTCCCACCTCCAATATCTCACCCTCACCTCACCCCTGAAATACTAACCTTTCCTACCATCTGTTCTTCCCATTCACCCACTCACTGATGCAAGGCACCTTAGCACCTTGATAGCCTGTCCCAACCTGGCCCAGCCCCTTGATTGACCCCAGCACCCTGCGACTGGGCCAAAGACAGCCTCCCTTTGACTGTCAGGCAGGACCATTTCGCTGTAGGTTTCTTGCGTAAATTGCTGCTACACCCTCCAGGTGTGGCCTTAATGCAACGTGGGGCTATACACTAACATGTCCAATCCTTGACTGTTCATTGAATGCATACCTGACAAGCTGCCTAGCATCGTGTCTGCACTGAAAGACAGGGAAAGGCCAGACAGAGGCACTGTCAGCATCCAAGTGAAGTAAGCACTGAGAAACCATAGCAAAATACCTAAAATGCAGCCAGCTCCCTTGCATGAGATGGGAGTATCAACAGCACCTTCTTTTCCACATGTAACAGAGCCTGCGAAAGCTGCATCAAACTTTTAGCCACCTAGAGTCTAACCTTGAGAGTGGAAGAGAGACATCCTTGTCTACAAGGGACCACCAATGAAAAGTTTCTATGGACCAAAGCATTGCACAAAAGAAGAAGTTCTGAATTCCTTTATTATGGAAATTTATTTTTCTTGTGAAACCTGTAAGTGGGATAATCAGTGGCTTGCATTCAGTTGGTATGCACACTGTTGCACTTCCTCACATTGACTGTACAGGCTGGTAATGCCTTACGATACCTGAGCTGACACACTGGCACTCTGTGTTTTGGGGGTGGGCTTTCTCTGATGTGAGCAAGTGAATGTTCGAACCATATCTTGTTTTTAAATGTCTCAGCAGTGTAAAGATTTTGTTGATGACTTGTCTCAAATCCTCCTGCTAAATGCCTTTCCATAGGATACAAGCTGAGGTGTAACAGTAAGGTGAAGGGTAAAATTTGGTGTAGCTTTGAGAGCTGAAATGTTGAATTAAGAAAATGACATCAAAAACAGACCAACTGAGAACATCGGCAGTAGCAGTCCGAGGGATCTCCAAGAGAAAACTGGTCACATGAAGTTTAACTAGATTAGATTAGATTAGATTACTTACAGTGTGGAAACAGGCCCTTCAGCCCAACAAGTCCACACCGCCCCGCCGAAGCGCAACCCACCCATACCCCTACATTTACCCCTAACACTACGGGCAATTTAGCATGGCCAATTCACCTGACCTGCACATCTTTGGACTGTGGGAGGAAACCGGAGCACCCGGAGGAAACCCACGCAGACACGGGGAGAACGTGCAAACTCCACACAGTCAGTCGCCTGAGGCGGGAATTGAACCTGGGTCTCTGGCGCTGTGAGGCAGCAGTGCTAACCACTGTGCCACCGTGCCGCCCAAAACTACTAGGGCTCCTTTCCACCATATCATCATGAATGTCAAGTTGTTCTTGAATAATTGAAAAAATGAATTGAAGACTGCACACCTCTGGCCAAGCAGGTAACTTCCTGTGCTTTTGATAATATGAGAACTTCTACAACACAAACAATGTAAACAGTCAACAACGTCACAGATAAAATAACCTTGAGGTTACTTCTGAGTGTAATGTTGCATATAAACCAGTGCTAACATGTATGGAGATGCACAATGCTGGATTTAGAGGTTTTAGCTGGGTCAAGCTGATGGTATGTTACAGACCAAAGGGTTTGGGAAACTAATACTTGTCAGCTGGCGAGTAGTTCTCTGCACAGTGAAGCACAGATTTGGGAACTACTGTCTTGTGTGCTAGACTCTTCATTATTTTCGCTAGGCTTTCCACCCAATGCTTATAATTCTTTGTTGAGAGGCAAACACAGACAATATTGTGATGAACATCTGCAATATAAAGCTGGACACTTAACTGCAACCTTACCGGCTAGGTGACCGTTGTCCAAGGACTACGGCTTTTGGCTTGTATTTCTGGGATTGTAGCGACATAGTTTAAACAGGAGCATTTCAAATTTCCATTTTTTATATTTATTGTATGGAACTAATCATCCAGAGCTTTAGATTAGGTTCCCTACAGTGTGGAAACAGGGCTTTGGCCCAACAAGTCCTCACCGACCCTCCGAAGAGTAACCCACCCAGACCCATTCCCCTTTGGCTAATGTACCTAACACTATGGGCAATTTAGAATGGCCAATTCGCCTGACCTGCACGTCTTTGGACTGTGGGAGGAAACTGGAGCCCCAGAGGAAACCCACGCAGACACGGGGAGAATGTGCCAGCTCCACACAGACAGTCGCCCAAGGCTGGAATCGAACCTGGGTCTCTGGTGCTGTGAGGCAGCAGTGCTAACCACTGAGCCAATGTGAATTGGCTTCTTCTAATGCATCCTATTATGAAGATTGCAGAGGAAAGAGGGTGGGAGCTGTCAATAATGGGCTTTTCAATAGTGGAAGACAAAATGCCAGCAATACTGAAATAAGAACATAACCAATTCAGCTCAGGTAGGATCCGTGGAGAGAAACAGAATTAATGTTTCAGGTTGGCGACATTTCATATTTTTAGCTCTGGCTATTCATGGGTTACAATAGAGATCTTTAATTGTGATTTCCCCGTAGTAAAGGCTTTGATTAGGAAGAGATAGGGAATGAAATATACGAAGCAGTGTGTTCCAGGAGGAAATTATTGGATAAAAGCAACAGAAATCTAATCTAGGATTACTGTTTCAAAATCATCTGCTGAAAACTTATGACTTGACAGTTTTATTTTAGTGTTTGTTGCAAAACTCTTTTTTTTTCAAAATTGGCCAGATGCGAACCATTGTGCAGCCCTCCCTTCACCTCTGTCCAGCTTGTGGATTCTTCTTATTCCATGTTTTTCATACTTAGCCTTCAATTGTCCCAATTTAAAAATAATTTTAATTTTTACTCCCCATCACTAGCACAACTCTGACTATTAAAGTCACTTTCGTGATGGATTATGTCTTCGTGCCTCACTGTGTAAACAATGTGTTGTGCTGTGCTGTTCTGGGACACAATTCGGTTTACATGTCTGATATTTGTTCATCAGTATATTTACATCATGCATTTCCTCACGTTTGTTACCTCAGGTGTAACAATCACTTCAACAAAAGAACTGACCCATCAATAAACACACAATTTCACATTTGAAATTTCAGTGAACTGTGTCTTTTCACGGGTTGTGGGCCTACAGCCTTCCATTGAAGGTCAGGCAATGTAAACATTTTTGTCATAGGAACATGGTTAAATTCTCATTGCGCAGATTAGTGAAGTTTTCACCATGTGCCTTTTCCTTTTTCCTATCTGTTAATATTCAGACGAGGTTTACCAAGTCCCATACTGAACACTGTCCCGTTACAGAGAGTGAAGTGATTATATTGAGGTCACCCAGCTGGAACCCACAGAGTATGAGTTCCTTGATTGGTGCTGCTGATCTGGTCCAATCAGGGAGCCCTGGGTGACAGATATAAACAGGAGTGACAGATATCCCTGTTACTCTGAGAGCTGGCTCTGAGAGAGGGGATACTAAAGTCAAGGGAAAATAACGGGTGACTTGGTGATAGAATATCAGCCTCTGTGGAGTAAGTTACTTCAGTACCGGTCTCTTTAACAGAAATGTGCCACATATAACAATCTTGATACTGTTCTTTCATCCAAAAGTCAAAAGTCAAATGTTTTGCCCATGGCATCTTAATAGCTTGTTTCATCTGATATTTAAAAATATTAGCCAAATGTTTGTAATGTAGTGTGCCTGAGTGTCTGTTTTCATGTTATTTTTAAACATTGGGCAGTAAGATTTTACCAGAGCTCCACAATCAGGTATAATGATAATTAATAAGACAGTCCCACTGAGAGAAAATGACAGGGAAAAAGTAGCAGAGCATCAAATGGGAGTGACTTACCTGAGCTGGAATTATATGAATATGTCCAGTAGAAGGAATGTGTCAATGAAATTAAATAACTAAGAGCATTCCCTTGAAGAAATCTGAGCCCTTGTGTTTGAGTTGTCTTTTGAGAGACCTGAATTAGGTGGTTTGGAACATTGTGACCAAGTGGTGAGGGTTGCAATTCTTAGAAAGAGCACCTGAAAGTCAAAAATATATGGTGTGATTTCAGGATGCCAGAGTAAGTGTGCAGGTGTAATTGTTACACCGGAAGTAACTAGCATGAGGAAATACGTGGTGAAAATACTCTGATGAACAGGTCTCAGACGTGTGAACCCAGTTGTGTCCTGGAACAGCACAACACATCATTTATACAAGAAGGCACTGAGACATAACCCATACAGAAACTGACTTTGAAACAAACAAAGTTGTGCGGGTGATGGGGAGTAAAAATTAAAGTTAAACTATTTTTGTTTTGGGACAATTGAAGGCTAAGGATGGAAAACACTGAAAAAGAAAAACCCACAAGGCAGATACAGGTGAAGGGAGGGCTGGAGAATCTTCCCAGGCTGTGCATAAACTGGTGCTGTGATTGTAAAATTGCAGAAGCAAAGCAATAACAGTAAGACCAAGGGAGGAGATAGCGACCTCATTTGGAAGCCTGCTTTCTGTTTCCAACTGACTGAGACAACTATGAGAGGAATTTCCATCTCTGACGTCACAGCGCTGAGGGGTAATGTTTCCACGGCCTGCTCCTCATTGGGCCACCCAATTGCCTCGTATCTCCAAACTACAGATCAATGCTAGATTGGACCTGTACCTGGGAAAGAAACATTGGGTTAAAATGGTGGAGCTGAACCAAGGAGTAGAAGAAGATATTGAAAACCTATGATGTGTGCCTGGTATCACATGTCAATCACATGGCTTGTTCGAAGATGTTGTTAGATGCTCAAAGTTTGATATTAACAGTTTCCTTACATCAGCCCAAGTGAAGAACAAAGACAGTTGCCATCAAAAGCTACCACCGAGACTGAGATATCTGGGACAAGGGGTTGGGACCTACAGCTAAACCTCCATTCTACACAACAACTTCAGGATCAGTGAAACATTCTTAGCTGTCGCAAGTTATATACTTCCTTTCTTTACCCAATTAACTGATGCATTACCATCTAACTGTGCTCCTTAACAAATCCAGTAAGCAATTAGAAAACTGCTACACATTGTCTCCTGCCCACATTAGATAACTGTAATCATGAAACCCCTGCAATCCTCACTGTCATCCACACAGCTTGCAAGAAGCCTGTAACAATTGGACAGTTGTAGATCCTGAGGCTCCTCAGTCACAACCCTCTAAGTCCCCCTTCTGCTTCACCTGCAGCTACATCCTCCTGCCCCTCGTCATAAACCATATTTGAATGATCTAGTCTCTGGGCTGTGCCTGTCACCTGGAGCAACGTTTCCAGGTAACTTTCCCCTTCCCCAGTGCAGCTCAGACTTTGACTCTGACCCAAAGTTCCTCAAGCTGCAAACACCTACTACACAGGAATTTTTATATAGTTTTCTTTTATTGAAAGAGAATTTTTAATAAAATTGCAGAAAAAATTACATTACAATATCGACAAAACAATGAGAGAAAAAAAAATTATACGTATATAACAGCAAAAGAGGTTTAAAAAAAGGCCACTACAACACAATCAAAACACAGCTATACGCTAGTGCAAAAAAGGCAGATCAATAAAGGTAATTAATTAATAAATAAATAAAACAGCTCAGCCCAACAAAACATTAGCTCCCAACCTCCGAGAGCCCGAAGTGTTACACATGATTTTATTCAAAATTCTTCCTTCAAGGACATCAAGCACACTAGATCAGACAGTCATGGCTATACAAGAGTCTGAGTTAAAATAGCAGATAAATCTACATCCAAATAGTCCAGAAAAGGCTGCCATATCCTATAAAAATTTTCAGTTTTCTGGTGTATCATTTTGATAACAAGTCCAGAGGAATATGTTCCATGATATGCCTATGTCAAACTGACAGACCCAGGGATGGGGTGGGGGGATGTGGGAGGTTTCAGAGGTCCACTCCATTAGTATATTTTTCCTTGCACAGAAACCAAGAATATTAAAAGAAATTTGTTCCCATGAGCATCCAGAGGGGATAATTTGGGTAGGCCCAGGAGGAGAGAGATAGGGTCCATCTTAACATGGACCCCCAAGACCTTGTCTATAACTCCTGCCATAGCACACCAGTACATATGGAGCCAGTGGCAAAACCATAAACAATGAGTGAGAGTGCTAATGCTTATTTTACACTTCGGACCTAATGAAGACACTCCTGCCTTAAATTTTGAGAGATGGTCTGGGACCAGATGGGCCCTATGCAAAATCTTTAGCTGCATGATGGCATGGGTCCTATTACGGATTGAAATCTTCCTTGCGTTCTTCTACATGCCATCCCCATGTCTCCAGAGAGATCTCAACCCCTAATTCTCTCTTCCAGATCCCACAAAGCAACTCAATGTCTTCTGAAAGATCACCTCCTAACATATGATAAAGAGTGCTAATTGAGGGAGTACGTTTAGCACAAAGCACTCTCTTCTCCATGACAGATCTGCAGGGGTCAGTCCCTCTTTGAACAAAATCCCTAACCTGAGAAATGTGAAAAAGATGTCTGCTAGTTAAACCATATTTACAGGTCGTTTGGTCAAAGGACATCATTATTTCATCTCCAAATAAATCGCCCAAACAGAAGATTCCCCGAGCTTAAATCTGGGCTCCATTATCCCAAGCTTAACACCTAACATAATAGCTATAGGGGTAAGAAAGGACGTTTTGGATGTATTAGCCTCCTTCTGCTGCATTGCCCTCCATGCCTTAACAGTATTAATAATTATTGGATTACAGCAAAATTCCGTGACTGTCTTCAATTTATCTAAAAAACAGCAAGCTAATGAGGGGACATTTTGCCTGGGAGGCGTCAATTTACAGCCATATTGACTTCGGTCTTTACAAGCCCTGTCACTAACAAAAGATAGAAGGGAACTTAATTGGTATCTTTTAATATCCAAGAAGTCCACTCTCCCCCACCCCTGAGGCAACTGCAATTTAGCCAGCTTGACACGGGGTCGCCTGTAGCGTCAAATAAAGGAGCTAAACCATCCATTAAGTCTCTGGAATGTTTGCCGAGGGAAAATTAAGGGGAGCATTTGTATAGGGCATAATAAAAGGGGTGGGGGGGACATTAATTTTGATAAGAGCTATCTGACCTAGTCAGGATATTGGAAGGGCCTCCCATCGCTGAAATTCTTGCTTAACCCTGTCGAGCAAATGATCAAAGACAGGAATAACAAAGATGCCTAAAGAAAGGCAGCCTTCCTGTGACCATTTAAAAAGGAACTGTGATTCACCCTTCAACTCAAATACTCACCTAAGACCCCCCCCCCATAGAGGTAGTGTCTGATTTTGAGAAATTAATCTTATAATCCGAAAAGGAGCCAAATGAATTGGTGCATTGTATCAGATGGGACAACTGGGTTCGACAGGAAAACAAGAACATCATTGGCGTATCATGAGATCTTAAATGATTTAGATCCTACCTTCGGAACGGCTGTATTAGGATCCTTACTGAACACGTCAGCCAGCAGTTCAATCACCAATGTGAAGAGTAATAGTGAGAGGGGACAAGCTTGCCGACTGCCCCTATAGATATTAAGATTATTAGACCTCACACCGTTGGTGAGAACTGCCGCCAGAGGATCAGCATAAGGGGCCCTCCCCCATCTAATAAAAACCACCCCCAATCCAAATCACTCAAGGGTACAGAAACGTAATGGCCACTTGACCCGATTCAATGCCTTTTCTGCATCGAAGGAGATCACTAATCCCTGAACCGATTGCCGCTGACAAGCCTGAATCCTATTGAGCAACCTCCTGACATTATTAGAAGATCTATGGCCTATTGTGAAGCCAGTCTGGTCGCCCTTAACATAAAAGGGCAGCACAGCTTCCAATCTTAACGCAAGGACCTTAGATAAAGTTTTAAACTCAGAGTTCAAAAGTGAGATGGGCCTGTAGAAGGCTTCCCTTTCTTGAGGATGAGAGAAATATTAGCCTCCCTCAGGGATGGCAGGAGACGATTTGTGACTACATGAGTAATTATACATATCTAACATTGGTCCTGACAGTATACTCATAAATTCTTTGTAAAACTTGCTAGGGAGACTATCAGGGCCAGGTGCCTTCCCACTCTGCATCTGTTTCACAGCCTCCCGTAGCTCTTGTACTATTAGGGGGGGCACATTAAGGACAGACGCCTGTTCAGAAGTAACACTTGGAGTAGCCAGGCTCTTAAAGAAAGATCCATCTCAGCCCATCCATCCTCTCAATGTTCAGATTGGTATAGTTTTGAGTAGAATTCCCAAGAATGCTGCATTGATATTTTTAGAATCCCAAGGGACCATGCCACACCCATCCCTGATTGAGGTGATGGATTGCAGAGGGGGTGGGGCATTCTTTCTCCTGGCATGATATGTTAGATACCCGCCCAGCTTGTCACCATGTTCAAACAATCCTTGCTTTGTGAAGGAAAGTTCCTTCTATGCTGTCCATGTAAGAGCGGAATTCAAGGTGGACTGAAGAGCCGTAACCCACTGCAGCTTAACCACTGACGGCTTGTCAAAATACACCTTTACAGCGGTCTTTAACTGCACCTCGAGCAGGCGTTGTTGCTCCACTCTCTGTCGTTTCTGGCTGGCAGACTAAGAAATGATCAACTCTCTGCTATAAGCCTAAGTTTTCTCCCAAAGGATAGATGGTAGCTGAATTGATGGATAAAAATATCTTATATTCCTTGAGAAACTATTCAATGAACTTATTGTCCCATAACCTCAGTCTCCAAATATTTCCAATTATACAGGATGTTAGGAAGAAAGATGTGTTGGGCATTTTGAAAAACTTGAGGATAGACAAGTCCCACGGGCCTGACGGGATATATCCTAGGATTATGTGGGAAGCAAGAGAGGAAATTGCAGAAACGTTGGCAATAAACTTTTCGTCTTCACTGTCAACGGGGGTGGTACCAGGGAACTGGAGAGTGGTGAATGTTGTGCCCCTGTTCAAAAAAGGGAATACGGATAACCCCGGGAATTACAGGCCAGTTAGTCTTACGTCGGTGGTAGGCAAAGTAATGGAAAGGGTACTGAGGGATAGGATTTATGAGTATCTGGAAAGACACTGCTTGATTAGGGACAGCCAGCACGGACTTGTGAAGGGTAAGTCTTGCCTTACAAGTCTTATTGAATTCTTTGAGGAGGTGACCAAGCATGTGGATGAGGGTAGAGCAGTGGATGTAGTGTACATGGATTTTAGTAAGGCATTTGATAAGGTTCCCCATGGTAGGCTTATGCGGAAAGTCAGGAGGCATGGGATAGTGGGAAACTTGGCCAGTTGGATAGAGAACCGGCTAACCGGTCAAAGTCAGAGAGTGGTGGTAGATGGTAAATATTCAGCCTGGAGCCCAGTTACAAGTGGAGTTCCACAGGGATCAGTTCTGAGTCCTCTGCTGTTTGTAATTTTTATTAATGACTTGGAAAAAGGAGTCGAAGGGTGGGTCAGTAAATTTGCAGATGATACGAAGATTGGTGAAGTTGTGGATAGTGAGGAGGGCTGTTGTTGGCTGCAAAGGGACTTAGATATGATGCAGAGCTGGGCTGAGGAGTGGCAGATGGAGTTCAACCCTGTCAAGTGTGAGGTTGTCCATTTTGGAAGGACAAATAAGAATGCGGAATATAGGGTTAATGGTAGGGTTCTTAGTCAGGTGGAGGAACAGAGGGATCTTGGAGTCTATGTTCATAGATCTTTGAAAGTTGCCACTCAGGTGGATAGATCTTGTAAGAAGGCCTATGGTGTATTAGCGTTCATTAGCAGAGGGATTGAATTCAAGAGTCGTGAGATGATGTTGCAGCTGTACAGGACCTTGGTAAGGCCACATTTGGAGTACTGTGTGCAGTTCTGGTCGCCTCACTTTAGGAAAGATATGGAAGCTTTGGAGAGGGTGCAGAGGAGATTTACCAGGATGTTGCCTGGAATGGCGAATAGGTTGTACGAGGATAGGTTGAGAGTGCTAGGCCTTTTCTCATTGGAACGGCGAAGGATGAGGGGTGACTTGTTAGAGGTTTATAAAATGATCAGGGGAATAGATAGAGTAGACAGTCAGAAACTTTTTCCCCGGGTACAACAGAGTGTTACAAGGGGACATAAATTTAAGCTGAAGGGTGGAAGGTATAAGGGGGATGTCAGGGGTAAGTTCTTTACCCAGAGAGTGGTGGGGGCATGGAATGCGCTGCCTGTGGGAGTGGCAGAGTCAGAATCATTGGTGACCTTTAAGAGGCAATTGGATAGGTACATGGATAGGTGCTTAAGTTAGGACAAATGTTTGGCACAACATTGTGGGCCAAAGGGCCTGTGCTGTGCTGTATTGTTCTATGTTCTATGTTGCTGAATCCAAGCATAGTGCAGAGGTTAAGAAGAGATGAATTCTGATATGACACTTGTGTGGATTAGAGAAAATCGTAAAGTCCCTGCAGGGGGGTGAAGACACCATTAGGCAATTAAAGTCTCCCCCTATAATAATCTGCCATGGTGCGAGAGGCATCCATTTGGAGAATGTGTCTATCAAAAACTTCAGGGGGTGCGCTAGGGGATAATAAACATTCAAGATACCATACTCTTTTCCATGTATTGAGGCTTTGAGAATAATAAACCACCCATACGCATCTTTAATCTGCTCTGGCAACTTAAATGGAAGATTATTCCTAATGATTATGACCACTCCCCTGCTCCTGGTATTGAAGGAAGGGAAGTACACCCGATCAAATCCATCCTGTTGGAATTTCTAATATCCTTTATCATTGAGGTGAGTCTCCTGTAAAAAGGTCATGTGAACCCTCTCCTTTCTAAGACTGGAAAACACCTTTTTCCATTTAATTGGCGAATGGATCCCTCTGACATTTCAGGTACACTATTTGAGTTCACAATTAACCATGGCTTTCTATAGCATTATTTAATCTCCAAAAAGGAAAAACTCAACTTATCAACTGCTAAGCATAAACAAAAAAGATTGACAAAACCTAAAAGATTCATAAGCTAAAACTACTACACCTAACATCCTAATAACTACATATAACAAAAAAAACTAAACCATATACAGCACACTTAACAAGGGGCTGTATCCCCTGACCACAAGGCACTTATATATCCCAACAATACCTTCATATCTCCTTCCAGCTTGAGCCGCATCCCAGACTCAGGCCAAAAACAAGGAGAAAAGTAAATAAAACATCTTAACAAGGAAGTTAAAAGTAGATACTCTACCCATCTCCAAACATGCATTATCACTCATTAATATCAGAAAGAGTAAAGGGTTCAGCAACATCTTCTTGTTGCTGAAACCTATTGTCCACATACTTTAAGTCAATTTTGAAGTGTCCAAAAAATGTTTCACTTTTTTCAAGGAGTCAAAAAACGCACAGACCAATCATATGTAAAATGAAGCACCACTGTGTACCTTAGGGAATACTGGATACCAAGGTCTCTCACTTTACTCTTACCTTCATCAAGGTCTACCTTTCCCGAATCAGAACTGCAGAGAAGTCTTGGAAAACTTAGCCTTGGAGCCTTGGAGCCTGTGGGTTGTGTCCCTTGACCCTTGACTCTGGAGGCTTCCATAACTTTGACTTTGTCCCTGTAGCTGTGGAGTCGCACTAGGACCACGCAAGGACACTGGTCTAAGCTAGGCTTGCGCATCGTAACTTGATGGGCCCTTTCCACTTTCACCCAGTCCAACACGGTCTCCAGGCCCAGAAATTGTGGTAGCCAGCTTTCAAAGAAGCTTACTGGCTGGTCGACCTCTGCTCTCTCTGGTAGCCCCACCACGTGAACGTTCTTCCTCCTACCTCTGTTTTCCAGGTGGTTGACATACTCCTGTAAGGTAAGTACCCGCCTCTCCAGTACTCAAATCCATTCTTTTGTAGAATCAATCTCAATTCTTGAAGCCATGGCCCTCCTTTCAACCTCCTCCATTTGGTGCCCTAGGCCTTCCAGCTGCTCCTCGTGCTTTTGGAGCATGGCTGTGACCAGGTCGAGTCTGGCGCAGAATGTTTCGTCAATCGACGACTCAATCATTGCTTGGAGTTTCACAAATTCTGTAGCCAGGGCCTGGTGAGTGAGTGACTCCGGTGGGCTGGCAGAGGGAGCTACAGCTTCAGCCGCCGAAGTGCCCAACTGCTCCTGTGAATGTCCTGTGTGTTCGGACTTGCTGGGGCCTTTATCTTCCATCATGTTTCTTTAGTTAAGCAAACCTTATGATAGAATTTGTGTAAGTTCTATAGGTTCAGAAGCTTTTTAAAAACTGAATTTTCATAGGAGTAATTTAACTGGGGAGGTGAGAGTGCCACTTTGCCTGAACTGGAATGCAGACCTCAGCAAAGCAGACCTCTCAGATGGCCGCCATCTTGGACCCCCCAGTACACAGGTATTTGCTCTGGATCATCTTGCTGTTCAGCAACTCCCACATGCTGCAGTAACAACACATCACCAGTCCTATCATCACCATTTTTGACTAAATTAATAAATAATTGTTTAGATCACCTTTATTGTCATTAGTTAATTTATTAAAAATCACCAGTAGCGATGTTATACTCAACATGTTGTTGTTTTAAAGAAGAGAGAAGCAAAACACTGGCGATCTTGATAACAAACGGAAGACCTGACCTTTACTTTAAAGTCCCCAAGTATTCATTAACCCTATTGACCAATCAGCTGTTTTCCCTGCACTGGTGTCACATTCCGCATCGTGACATCACTCCCCCTCTAGTTCCACTGCAGGTTGGCCTCTTGATTCACGCCTTTTATTGTCTCCTGCTCACCCCCCCCCCCCCCCCCCCCCCCCCGCTCTGAAGAGCTTACTTCTTTTTGTAACCTTCCGTTAAAACACTCCTCACTCCCTTTTCACCCTATTCACACTTTGATCCAAGTTCCCAGTTTCACACACTCGGCCTTTGTCTCAGGCAGGCTCTCCGTTCCCATTGGCCGTGCTCCCTCCTCACGTTAGCAGACACCTTCTCTATTATCTCCCCAGCTGACATGCAGCTCACTTCACTCAAATCAGCAGGCCTGAAAGGAGCCACAAATATCTTTGGCAGAGAGGATTCAGGAAAATCCCAAGGAGTTGAAGCAAATATAAGAGTAAGATGGTAGCTAGGGAAAGAATATGTCCACTCAAGGAATTAATGCATGGAACCAGGTAGAAGTGGATGAGACCCTTGATGAATTCTTTACACTGGCTTAGTCATAGAACACAGAGAGTAATGGTGAAAGGGTATTTTTCAGGTTGGAGATCAGCAACCAGTAGTGTTCCGCAGGATCCCTGCTGTTGGTAATATATATAAATTATATTGAGGAGAATGTAGGTGGCCAGATTAATAAGTGTGCTGACGACACAAAGATTGGGGGAGCTGGGCTGAGCACACTGAGGACGATTGCCAGAGGATATAGACAGGCTGGAGATTTGGCAGTGAAATGGCCCTGGAGTTTAAACAGAAGAAATGCAAGGTGATGCATTTTGGGACATCTAATGCAGGAGGGACGTATATAATAAATGGCAGAACACTTAATGGTATCAATAATTTCAGGGATCTAGGCTTACAGGTCACAGCTCCCTAAAAGTGGCAACACAAATGGATTAGGTGGTCAAGAAGGCATTTGACATGCTTGTCTTCATCAGTCAGGGCATAGAGTATAAACATTGGCGAGATATGTTGTAGTATCAAACTTTAGTTTGGCCATGTTTGGAATATTGTGTACAATTCTGGTCGCCACACACCCAGAAGGATGTGAAGGCTTTGGAGGTTTATGAGGATGTTGCCTGGCTTGGAGGACATTAGCTATAAGAAGAGATTGGAAAAACCTGGTTTGTTTCGCTTGATAGAAGTTTATAAAATTATGAAAGGCATGAGTAGAAAGAATAGCCAGAAGCTTTTTCCCAGGGTCGAAAATGTCAATTAATTGGGAACATAGGTTTAAGGTAAAAAGGGATAACTTTAAAGGAGATTTAAGAGGCCGGTTTATTACACAGAGGGTTGTAAATACGTGGAATGTGTTGCCAGAGGAGGTGGTGGGGGTCGATATAATAGCTCTCCGAACTCAATAGTGAGTTCAATCATTTTCGGGCCTGAACTCTCCCAGGTCCTCGTCCCTATCCCACACACCAGGCTTGTTATCATAGTCTTCCATTACATACAACCTAACGTTAGCTGTTAACAGTCTTCATTAACAACTAATCACTCAGATAGCCAGATCGTTATCGACTCCTTTGTGTGTACAACTGTTCTTGTCTGTCTTTGGGCTCTCTCCCTACCTATCATTTATTCGTTTACCCCTCCCTCACCCTATCTTCCGCATATAAACCAACATTTTCCTAGCTACCATCAGTTCTGAAGAAGGGGCACCAGATCCGGAACATTAACTTTAATGTCTCTTCACGGATGCTGCCAGACCTACTGAGCTTTTCCAGTAATTTCTGTTCTTGTCTCTGATTTGCAGCATCCGCAGTTCCTTTGGTTTTCAACGTGGATACAATAGGAATGTTTAAGAGGCATTTTGAGAGATATATGAAGAGGCAGGGAATAGTGGGACACAGACGCCACAGAGGCAGAAGGTTCTCATTTAGAAAGGTATCATATATTGGCACAGTTTTGGTGGGCCGAAGGGCCTGATCCTGTGCTTTTCTTTCATTTCATGCTTTGTCAAAGCTCTCCTAAAATATGTATGGATCATATCTGCTGCCTTCCCTTCATCAAACTTCCCTCTTACTTATCCAAAAATTCAATTTGTTTGTGCTGGTTTGTACCTTAGCTGAAACTTTCTAAGTGCACATTACTCATGTTCCCCATAAATCCATACCACTCTCCAGCCAGTCTTCAGGAACAATGAATGTTACTCCTTTCAGGCTAATGTGCCAACTGGAGCATTTCCCATACAGGAGGCTGTTTGCCTCGAGAGAGTGTTCAGTTCTGTAATCTCACTCGTTTGGGGATCTCGCTGGTGTCTGCGCACACTGAGCAGCTGTGTAAAACTCGACTTTGTGGTTCAAACATGGCTTCCCCAGAGATCGACCAATGATGAATCTGTCACCAAAATACCTTCCAGGTGGTAGCTGGATTACAATAATTCTTTGAAAAACACTTTCAAAATTGTCAGGTTCTTTTAAGTTATTGGCCAAATTCCACACAGATCTTGCATTCCATCAATGTAATTATTTACCTACAATCTCTCAGAGTTGAAAAGGGTGGGGTTGGAAAAGCACAGCAGGTAAGGTAGCATCTGAGGAGCAGGAGAGTCGACGTTTTGGGCATAAGCCCTTCATCAGGAGGGGCTGATGAAGAGCATATGCCCAAAATGTCAATTCTCTTGCTTCTCGGATGCTACCTTACCTGCTGTGCTTTTCCAACCCCACCCTTTTCAACTCTGATTCTCCAGCATCTGCAGGCCTCACTTTCTCCTAGTTGTTGCAATCTCTCAGAGTCTCATTTGTCTAGTTAGATATGTTGTCCAAAAATATTGGTATGTTTTCAAGAAAAGTAAGTTTTTGGACAACATTGATCTCAAAGTAAACAGCATGATGATATCGTGGAAGGAGAAACAGGTGACAGTAGATTATTATCTCATTTGCATGTGTTGCGAAGTTGACGTGTGAAACATTGTACTATTGTTAATTAGGTCGAGAGTGTAGTGCTGGAAAAGCACAGCAGGTCTGGCAGCATCTGAGGAACAGGAGAGTCGATGTTTCTGGCATAAGCCCGACATCAAGAGTGTTTCTGATGAAGGGCCTATGCCTGAAACGTCGATTCTCCTCCTCCTCAGATGCTGCCTGACCTGCTGTCCTTTTCCAGCACCACACTCTCGACTCTAATCGCTAGCGTCTGCAGTCCATACTTTCTCCTGTTGTTAAATGGGGAAAGTATTGTGTGGTCCCCATAAAAGACGATGTTTTCTCGGTACTTCAAATTAAAATGAATGCCTGTCAGCTGCTTTAATGTTTGTAGGAACAGGGAGAGCCCAAACTGAAACATTTTGGATCAAAAGGCTAAGCATCAGTTTTTATCAAGGACAACAGTCTTTTTAAATTTAGATAATCAATTTAAACCAGTCCCTTAGCTATCAAAAACCTATTACATTTAAATCTGATGGTTTTGACAACCTAGGACCAATTGGATTGTAAAAATATTTATACATCATCAAGTGTATAAAAGATGAGGGTGTTTGGAAAATTGGGAAAGAGCCAACTGTTATCTGCTAGGAAATAATAGCTCTCAGTTTTTAGAGAAAGCATCATCTATCTACCATGACACCGTGGTGCATCATCTAAAGTACCAACAGACGAACCTACAGAGAAAACATTCCTGACAGGAAGATCAGTGGAGGAGACACAGAAAGTTCTGGAAAACGTGTAACCTGGCTGTAATTTTGAGAGACTGTATCTATTGTGTTATTGTATGAGCGGGACTTGTATTTATTAGAACAGCATACCATTAGAATCTTGGATTATTTGGGAATAGTTAGTAGTTAGAGGGGAATTGTTCTGTCTGTTAATAGCTTAGTTAATTTGTTCACTGTTAGATAAATAAATTGTTACTTGTGGGTTGTAAGTAAGCATCAAGAATTTATTTAATTTTACCACTTGAAGTTGCTAACAAAATTACACCTCTCCTCACACTCCCTTTAGTAGATTATAGGGCAAGGCACTCCTCTTTGGTGATGTGTTTGTAATTGAGCATGGCCAATCCACCCTAACCTGCACATCTTTAAATTGTGGGAGGAAACTGGAGCAGAGGTAGCAGAGGAGGGCATGATATCTAGACAGATACATGAATGGGCAGAGAGTAGAGGGTTACAGACCCTTAGAAAATAGGCAACAGGTTTAGAGAAAACATCTGGATTGGTGCAGGCTATGAGAGCCAAAGGGCTTGTTCCCGTGCTGTAATTTTCTTTGTTCTTAGTTCTCTGTTCAGACAGTGTACCTGAGTGGACAGTGTCACACAGTTGAAATTTTCCTTACTGAGGAGGGGCCGGTACTGGAGAAGATCCCACACTAAACAGTGCAGAATACAGGAGAGTGTCCCATTGTAGAGATTGTCCTACAATCAAGAGTGTCACATAGTGCATGTGTCCCATATTACAGAGTCTCTCACATTGGACTACAGTCCGTACGTCCGTACTGGAGAGTGTCCCATCCTGGAGGATATCCCGTTTTGGAGAGTGTCCCTGATTAAACTGTATCCATTACTACAAAGTATCAAAGTTAAAAATCACACAACACCAGGTTATAGTCCAACAGGTTTAATTGGAAGCAGACTAGCTTTCGGAGCGACGCTCCTTCATCTATCACCTGAACCAGTCCATCTATCACCCTAGTCCAACACCGGCATCTCCAAATCATACAAAGTATCCGTTACTGGAGAATTTCCCATGCTGGATTGTCCTGTACTGGTAAGTGTGTCATCCTGGAGAGTGTAACAGACTGGACAGCATCCCTTACTGAAGAATATCCTGTATTGGAGAATGTCCAGCACTGGAGAGTGCCCTTGATTGGATATTGTCCATTGGTGTAAAATGTCACATACTGGAAAGTGTCCCATACTAGTGATATCATTTACTGGACACTGTCCTGCACTGGACATTGTCCCATATTGCCCGAAACGTTGATTTTCCTGCTTCTCGGATGCTGCCTGACCTGCTGTGTTTTTCCAGCACCACTCTAATTCAAGGCTATGGGCCAAGTGGTGGAAAGTGGGACTGGTGAAGATTTACAGCAGACTTTGTTGTTGCAGACCTGATGGGCTGAAGGGCCCCTTCTATACTGCACAATTCTATGGAACTAAGGAGAAGGAAGGGAGAAACCAACAACCTGATGTGAGGAAAAGGGAAGCAATTAACAGGGAGACTGGGCCCGGGATGGGGGGATGGACGGTGTAATAAAGCCAGAGCAAACAGTTGCTCCCAGTTGGCAGGGAGCCAGTAAATGGGTGAGTCGGCACCCACATCCAGAAACGTTTATACCACCATGTGATTTATGAAATCGTTCTGGGAATTTTGCTTGGAAAGGGAAAGGTTTCCTTGTGCTATTGTCATGTTTGAATTCCTGTGGAAGTGGCCTGAGGATTCACCCTGTTCCAGATTCACCCCAATGGGACATGAGCATTTAAAGGGTGGAAGGGAGAATTGTGCACAATCCTTCTTCCACTGAGATAGGAACTAAGATAGGAGGGTCACTTCCTGTTTCACGTACCCAAAGGAAACGTCACGGAACTGAAGGTAAATAACTTCACGTAAAATTAGACATTTACCCCATTCCTTAAAACTCAAATTGATCTGAGTTTTTATAGAATCCCTACAGTGTGGAAACAGACCATGTGGCCCACCAAGTCCACACTAACCTTCTGAAAGTTGTCCCACCCAGACTCCCTTCCCGACCTTATTACTCTATAGTCCCCTGAGTAATGCACCTAACCTACATACCCCTGAATACTATGGGAAATTTAGCATGGCCAATTCACCTAACCTGTACACCTTTAGATTGTGGGAGGAAACCAGAGCACCTGCAGGAAACCCTCACAAACACAGGGAAATGGTGTAAATTCCACATAGACAGTCACCCAAGGTGGGAATCGAACCTGGTTCCTAGCGCTGTGAGGCAGCAGTGCTAACCACTGCCGTATTACCTTACGTGGAGTGTAGCATGTGACTTTTAATGTATAAACCTCTGGGAGTTGTTCATCGGTAAACTCTATTGGCCGCAATCAAACATTGTGATCAGGCTTGGTCAATTCATTGGATGAGTGCCAGAGAAACTTCTAGAAGGATGAGCACAATTTGGGTCAAAAATTACCAGCACAAAAGATTTTGCAGGAGTGACCACCTGAGACTGGCATTTACAAAGTGTCCTGAAGGTGTCTTCAGAGACAGGAACTGGGAGGTTAGATCTACACCGAGAACAAACCCAGCCACTTCACTCGGAGTATTTGTTCTGAACCAAAATTATAGGGTTACATTTGGAGTTAGGGTAAAATATGGGTTAAGTCAAGCTGGGTGGTGTGAACAGTGAGAGGAAACTGGAGCAAGCCCACACAGACACGGGGAGAATGTGCAGACTCCAAACAGACAGTCTCCGGAGGCTGGAATCAAACCCAGGTCACTGGCTCTGTGAGGAAGCAGTGCTAACCACTGAGCCACAATGCCATCTAAGTTAGTCTGAATTAGAGCTACTACCTCAGGAAAGTATGAAGTAAGACTGGTCCAGGAGATTAAAGAAACAAAAAAGAAACCCGGCCCTGCTGTGGTGCTGAATGCTAGTGTTCCAGTTATGTTGCAAATGGAAGGGAATAGTTTGGAATCATTAGCTACTCTGACTCTGCCTCTCTCTTCTTCCCCTCGCTCACATTCTAATAATCGTATGGTGGAAGGAAACAGCTGAAAATGTTTGAGCTGAGCGCATTACCCTCAAAACTCCAATAGCAGTGTCCTAAGGGGAGATCATAAGGTATAACTGCAACCGGTGGGGAATTTTCTCCTGATACCCATTAACTTCAATTTTGATAAAGCTCACATTTGGAGCTACACATGATCAAATGCTGTTTTTACATCAAAATAAATCATTCACTGCTGATATCTGTAATTAGGCATTTTTGACTATATTGGATCAAGGCTGTAATGAGATCTGGAGCTGTGTGATCCTGGCGCAATCCAAACTGACCGATGATGTGTGGGTTATTGCTGAATTGGTGCTTCTTGATGGTACTGTCAGTCATAGATTCTATCATTTTGTTGATTGAAAGAAAATCGATAATTAAAGGTAATTGGTCAATTTGTACTTGTCCTGTGGTAATTGGTCAGATTGGATCTGGCCTGCTTTTTGAGACTGTATCTACCAAGGTAAATTTTCGAATTATTTGTTAGATCCATGCTTGTGGTGTAGCTGAACTGAAACAACTTAACAAGATGTGCAACCATTTGTGGAGCACCAGCATTCAGTACTATAGCAGGGTCTGTTATACTTGCTGTAGCCTGTTTTCACTAATGTGATTGGTGTGGGTGGCACGGTGGCTCAGTGGTTAGCACTGCTGCCTCACGGTGCCAGGGACCCAGGTTTGATTCGAGTCTCGGGCAACTGTCTGTGTGTAGTTTGCTCGTTCTCCCCATGTCTGTGTGGGTTTATGCCAGTTTCTTTCCACAATGCAAAAGATGTGCAGGTTAGGTGAATTGACCATGCTAAATTGTCAATAATGTTCAGGGATATGTAGGTTAGGGGTTCAAAGTTTGTGAGGGGTAAATGTGAGAGAATCGGTCTGGGTGAGTTACTCTTTGGAGGGTCAGTGTGGACTTAGTGGGTAGTTACAGAGCAGGAAACTGTAACTAAAAAGGTTCAAAATTAATAATGAAGTGGTGTTGGATAGATTTATTGTACACGTCGATAATGCACTGGGACTGGATAAGATGCATGCTAGAATTTTGGAGAATCTTTCAGTCTTCCCTGGAGTCAGGGAAGGTTCCAGAAGACTGGAGAGTTGCAAACATTACCACCTTGATCAAGCAGTCTGTTCAACTTTGGTAGTGAGGAAACTTATAGAAAGTATTATTCATGATAGAATCAGCAATCAGATAGAAATGGATAGATTGATTTGGAAATGTCAGCACAGAGTTCAGAAAGGGAGATCATGTTTAAAATAAGTGGCTGGCAATTCTTCAAAGAGGCAATATAATGAGTGATGAGGGTAATGTTGTTAAAGTAGTGTACATGGTTTTCTAGCAGGTGTTTGATACAGTGCCACAGTATGGTTGTGAGAAATGTTATAGATCATGAATAAAAAGGACAGTTGCAACATGGTGTTATGAACCAGACCAAACCCCCTCAAAATATTCAGAAGATAGTCTAGACACTAGTTGCTTCATTTTCAATTGAATTTTAGCCATTCCAAAGATTCTGATGGTATTCCTGGTAATAGTGAATGCTGTATGATTGCCTCAACTGTCTCCCCTTTCCTCAAAGAGACAGGACACCCCAACTCCAGCTTGTTTTCCAGTTCTGAAAACTTTGCCTTGTTCACTTTCTGTATAACTCCCAAAGTGACCTCTTCCACCCCCAGGAACCTCTCAGTGACTGAAAGAGCCATTATTACACAAGGTCCACCCTGTTTAAACCAACCACATCCAACACCCCAAATAAAAGACGTTAACGCTTCCCACTCGCTGCCTTTGAGTGCAATAACACTAAACCCAACCTGGAATTTGAGATTTTGATCCCGATGTGATGCTGCTGCTGCCCCTTTGACAAGGTTACGTTGTTCTTGGCTTATTTTGGGAAGGGACGTCAAGGCAGAGGTTCCAATATGTCTGGAAATATCCACTTGAAAGGCTTTTAAGAGTTTTTAAATAACTCTTGTAGAGTGAAAGGGGATTGGCTGGTTCTGCCAGTTCAGGGTTTGGTTTGGTTGGAGCAGGCAGTCTGTTTGAAGCTGCTGGCCAGGTTTTAGCTGGAGACCCAAGGAAACAGCTCCATGCCCATCCTCTCTCCGTCCCTGCATTCTCTCTCCTGTAAGACCCTGTGTTTGATTTTACTCTTTATGCGATGTTGCAGGAACTCGAAACATCTCTTTGCTAAGTTATGTTTTCGTGCTGATTGGGTTTTCAGATAGGTTACGTTATTCTAAATTCAGTTCTCTTTTGCTTGTGTTTCATTCAATAGTCATAGAGACTCATAGAGTCAAAGAGATATTGTTGTACTCCCTCTGGCATCTCATTCCATACACGCACCACACTTTGCATCACAAAGTTGCCCCTTAGGTCCCTTTTAAATCTAAAGGGAGAGGCTAAGTTGGTTGGGGCTGTTTTCCCTGGAGCATTGGACACTGAGGGGTGATCTTCTGTAAATAAATTCTGTTTTGTTTAAAACAGTGGTTGGGCATCACCTCTGGAATATCCACCTCACATCTGCTTAAAACATCCAGAAACGTTAGGGTCTGAGCTACCTTCTTGAAATATTTTAAGGGGGTCTGGCCTCATCCTTAACACCTACAAGAGCCCCCAGTTTGTTAGGGAGCAGACCAAACCCTCTCAAAATATTCAGGAGTTAGTCTATACCGTAGGATTTTCTTATTTTAAAGGTAAATATGAAGTGTTACATTCTAGATGCAATTTGATTGGCCAAGCTATATATTTAAAGCAAAACCAGCTTCATTCATCCACGATAGTTTAAAAAGCAACAAAAGAAACAAGGAATTGAAATAATTTAACTCTATTGGAAAGCCTAACAGAATAATAGATCCAGTAACTATTCCTAATTAACGGTTCTGATGTAGGAATATCCCACAAACACCCTTGGCCAAAGGCAAATTTAGAAAACGATTTGTCTCATTTGCGACTCCAGGAGCAGGAGGAGAAATCCTCACCTTTTGGCTGTAACCAAGAGGGGAGAAAAAAAGCTTCTTCTTCTTCTAGACTCCAACAGCAACTGCTGAAAACCAAAAAAAAACTAAACTGAAAACCCTGAGTCTGTGAGAGCTTGACCACACCCATTCAGGCTGCTTCTACTGTTTCACCTTTTCTTTAAAAACTCCAAGGCTCTGGTAGACTGTTTTTCAGCTCTGCCTTAAAACCTCTCATCAAAAACAAAACCCAGGGCAAAATACACCTCTTCAAGCCACAGTTGTCACTATGCATACAAAATCGGTGAGTGATAGGAAACAGATGGAAGTGCTCAATAGATATTTTTTCAGGTTAAAGAAAGGTTTGTAGTGGAGTTCCCAAGGTTTTGTATTGGGACTCTTGCTTTCCTATTATATAATAGTAAAGTCATAGAGGTATACAGCACAGAAACAGGCCCTTCAGCCCAACCCGCACATACCAACCAGGTTTCCTGAATGGAATTAGTTCCATTTGCCTGTGTTTGGTTCATATCCCTCTAACCCCTTCCTGTCTATCTATCAGTCCAAATGTCTTCTAAATGTTGTAACTGGAGCCAACTCTATCACATCCTCAGCCAGCATATTCCAGATATGCACTACCCCTCTGGACCCCTTAAAATCTTTCTTCTCTCACCTTAAACCTGTGCCCTCTAGGTTTGGATCACCCCCCCTACCCTGGGGAAGACCTTGGTTATTCACCCAATCCATGCCCCTCATGATTTTATAAACCTCCATAAGGTTACCCCTCAGCCTTCTACACTCCAGGGAAAAATAAACATAATGATCTGGATCTCAGTTTGTAAGAGACAATTACAAAGTTGGTAGATGACACAAAACTTGGAAGAATTGTAAACTGTGGGGAAGACGGTGTGGATCTCCAAACAGGACATTGATAAGTTGGTGCGATGGGCAGATAGGTGGAAGATGAGGTTCAATATAGAGAACTAAGAGGTGATGGAGTTTGGTGGGAAGAAGATTGAAAGACTCTGAAATAGACGGTGCAATTCTGAAGGGGGGTGCAGAAGCAGAGGGACCTGGGTGTTCCTGTGCACAAATCATTGATGGCAGCAGAACAGGTGGAGAGAGCAGTTAATCAAGTATACAGTGTCCTCAGCTTTATGACCAGGGACAGAGAGCAACAGAGCAAGGAAGTGATGCTGAACTTGTACAAGGCACGTGTTAGACATCAGCTGGAGTATTGTGTCCAGTTGTAAGTGCCACACTATAGGATGGATGTGAATACACTGGAGAGCGTGTGGAAGGAGTTTACTGGAATGATTCTCGGAACGAGAAACTTCAGTAATGGGGATAGCTCAAAGAAGTTGAGATGTTGTCCTTGGGGAGAAGAAGGTTCAGAGGAGGTTTGATACATGTATCAAAATCATGACTGGGCTAGACAGAGTATATCATGGGAAGCTGATCCCACTCGTAAAAGATAAAAGAACAAGAGGGCATAGATTTAAGAGATGTGTATTTGAAGCAAGGGTGATGTGAGAAAATACCATTTTCACACAGTGAGTAGTTAGGGTCTGGAAATGTAGAGGAAGCAGATTCAATTGAAACATTCAAGAGGCATTGGATGATTATTTGGATAGAAATGGAGCGCAGGGATATGGGGAAAAGACAGGGGATTGGATCATGGAAACAGAGCCAGTAGAGGCACAATGGGCCAAATGGCCTCCATCTGCACTACAATAATTCTGTGTTTCTAGTCTGTCCCTTTCAGAAAATCTTCAGACTGATTCCCCACCAATCCCACTGTCATGGCCGTAATAGGGAGAGTGCACTTGAATCAGAGCCCACTATTTCACAAGTTGTCACAAGAATGAAATCTGACCAAAGTAATCTCGGATTAATATCAACTGTGACTATTTAGTGTAGAAGACAAGGTTTCATCAAGGAACAAGAAACATAAACATCACAACAAACATATCCTCGAACATGTGTCGGTAAAACGTATGGAGAAAGTGAGGACTGCAGATGCTGGAGAGTTAGAGTTGAAATGTGTGACAAGGAACAGGAGATTCGATGTTTTGGATATAATCCCTTCACTGGATAAAACATATAGCAGCAATGACGCAAAATCTGTCAATCAAAGATCAAACAAAAAAGTGTGGAAAGGGGTGACTCTTCACAAAGTTCGCTGTTTGGCTTTTGGCGATGATGTCATGTTGCTGACTGCAGTGATCCTCAATTTGGTGGCTGGTTAATTGACCTAGATCTTGGTTTGAACATTTGAATGTTTGCATCTTTGAGTGTTCTTCCTTTTCCAATGAAAGAGACAGCAACAGATGGAGAGAGAGGGTAGAGAGATTTTGCTTACCCCCAGGTCTGTGTCCTATTGAGCTCTCCCCTCTGAGGTCATTGGAGACTAACACTCACAATCGATCCAAGGCTTGTTGCTGAGCAGTTAGTTTTCCTTTTAAAGGTTCCTGGTGCCATGGTCTCTTTCAAAAATAGCAAAACCCAACTTGTAGTAAAGTGATACCGTCTTCTATAACCATTAAGTGATCATAAAACCATAAGACCATTAGACATAGGAGCAGAAGGTAGGCCATTCAGCCCATTCTGCTCCACCATTCAATCATGGCCGATACATTTCTCATCCCCATTCTCCCACCTTCTCCCCATAACTCTTTACCGCCATGACAATCAAGAACCTATCTATCTCTGTCATAAATATATAGATCCACTTTACCTCTGAGTTAAAAAGAAAGCTAATAATCCAAACTGCAATTTCCTAGATTGATTAAAATGTCTGTAGTTCTTACAAGAAACAGACCAGTCTTGATATTCGATCCCACTGTGAATAAAATAACTTGAGATCATTTGAGTTTTACTTAGACATGACTTTCAATAATTAAAAAGTATTCAATAGTTCAGGAAGTTTGACAAAGGTTTGTATTATCCTTTGAATTTAAGAACACAGATAGAAAGACATTGTTTTTACATGAAACAAAATTCTGAAATAAGGATCTGATGTCTGGTTCCCTTTGACCAGCTGCAGTTTTCCCACATTTCTGTTCAAAACATTAATTGCTTGTGACCGCCACCTGCTGGCTACATTGTGCTTTGCAGGAACTGAAATCTGCTCCATAAAAACTGAAACGTTCTTGTCTCAAAAGAGCAGTTGATTGATGTTTTAAAAATTTCCAGCATTACTGTATCCAAACATCCAGAAATTTAGGAATGGAAATGTACATTGGAATACATCAAACCTTCCTGCAACGTGGATGGCCTGTTGAGCAATTCTAGAGTCATAGAGTCACGGAGATGTACAGCATGGAAACAGATTCTTCAGTTCATCTTGCCCATACTGACCAGGTATCCTAACCTAATCTAGTCCCATTTGCCAGCACTTGGCCCATATCCCTCTAAACCCTTCCCATTCATATACCCATCCAGATGCCTTTTAAATGCTGTACATTCCATTGCGATTAAGAATGAAAGGTAATTGTATATAAACTTGGAAGATCCTGAGGTGACTTGTAGGGCAAATGCTGAGAGGATGTTTCCCCCTTTACATCCTTGAATGATGGGTCACAGATTAACAGGAAGAGGTAGTATAAGGCAAGATGAGGAGAATTTATTTTTCTCAGGGTGTTTGTTTGTGAAACTCTGTTCCCTGGAGAGTGCTGGAGGCTCTGTCATGGCTGAGATTGATAGATTCTTGATTAACAAGGGAGTCAAATGGTGGCAGGGTGAGAAAAGAAGGTGGAGATGAGGCCACAAGTAGATCAGCCATGGTCTTACTGAATGACAGAGAGGGGCTGAATAACCTCACCCTGCTCCTAATTCATATGCTTAATGTAGAGATGAACAGAGGGTGGCACGGTGGCACGGTGGTTAGCACTGCTGCCTCACAGCGCCAGAGACCCGGGTTCAATTCCCTCCTCAGGCGACTGACTGTGTGGAGTTTGCACATTCTCCCTGTGTCTGCGTGGGTTTCCTCCGGGTGCTCCGGTTTCCTCCCACAGTCCAAAGATGTGCAGGTCAGGTGAATTGGCCATGCTAAATTGCCCGTAGTGTTAGGTAAGGGGTAAATGTAGGGGTATGGGTGGGTTGCGCTTCGGCGGGTGCGGTGTGGACTTGTTGGGCCGAAGGGCCTGTTTCCACACTGTAAGTAATCTAATCTAATCTAATCAACCTGTAAGGACACCTTCTCTTTGGCAGGACCACATACATGTCACCACTGGAAGGACTCTATCTTCATCCTTGAATCTGCTCCATTTGGATCAATTAGATGCATCAAGATATTCTGGGTCGAGAGTGTGGTGCTGGCAAAGCACAGCAGGTCAGCCCAGCGTTCCGAGGAGCAGGAGAATCGACGTTTCATGCATAACCCCTTAATCAGAAATATGATTTTTTTTATCAATTCCCTGAATATTCAGAACATTACTAAGTAAATTCAAAGCTTCTGAGGGTGAGCAGTGTCCGCAGTGTAAATGCAGGAGGTGGTGAATAGATTGAGACACACTGTGTGAAAGGTGAAAAGGGGATGCTACTGAAAACAACTGTCTTAAAGGAAATACAGCTCCACATTTCTGAGGAAGGCCTGAGCAGAATTTCCTGAAATAAGGACCTCGTGCCTTTTGTAAACAAGAAGGGTAGACTGGTGATCTGTGTGAGATTGTCATACCTGGGCAAATCCGACCCTGTATGGTAGGCAATAGGGTAAGAGAGTTTTCTGCTTTTTAAGGTCAGAGAGGGACCACCAGTTATAAAAGTATCAATATGGGTATTCAAGTTACCAGTACAGAGAGTGAGAGAGACACACACAACCACACACACACACACAAACACAGTTTACATAGCACATATGATCATCAATGATTTTAAGAAACAACTGCACAAGATGTTCTTGTATTTATAAATCAGACCCTCGTTTGCCTCAACAGCTGATTGAAGTGATGGAAAGGAATGAGTCCTCCAAATAACACTTTATACAACAATGAAATATGGACATTACCAAACGTGCTTGATGATGGTTCTCAGAGACACTGGTGGAACTCTGGGCTACCATAATGAAATACCACGGGGTCCAGATTAGAGTGATGCTGGAAATCCCACCCGGTCAGGCAACATCCGAGGAGCAGGAAAATCAACGTTTTGGGCAAAAGCCCTTCATCAGGAATAGAGGCAGGGAGTTTTATCTCTCCACCCTGCAAGCACCCTGCCTCTATTCCTGATGAAGGGCTTTTGCTCGAAACATTGATTTTCCTGCTCCTCGGATGCTGCCTGAACTGCTGTGCTTTTCCAGCACCACTCTAATCTAGACTCTGGGTTCCAGCATCTGCAGTCCTCACTTTTGCCTATAACGAAATACCTCATAGACTGGAAGACTATTCCACAAATTTGTTGCAATTGAATTGCCTGTGTTTTTGTTGATTTTTTGTTTCTATGTGTTGAATGATTGAGGACTTAAAGAAATGCAAAATCCTTCTTGGGAAATTAGGCAGGTGGGTTTAGATTAGATACAGATTTTGTGATGAATAGGTATAAAATTCTTCTTTCAGGTGATGGCTGCAATATTTAAATCATATACTTATTTTAGAATCTTCTATTAATTGGGTCTAATATTTTGAGAACTGATGTTGACCACAATTTACCTGAAAATAAGCTCTTGCCTGCTGAGAGGGAGCTCATTATACCGTTGAAGACAGGTTTCTGACAAGTTGAAAGTAACCCCAGACTGTGAAGAGCTATCTCGCTGCTAAGATTTAGTTACCTGGTTCTCTGTAGTGTCCTGTTGTAGGCAGAAAGCAAACCGCTCTCTCTGTTCTCACCACTTGTCTGTAAATAGCTTGTGATTTAATTGTTCCCCTTTGTAAACACTGGGGATGTATTCCCCACTCCCTCTGTTTCTGGTTTCCAATCTTGAAAGGATTTCAACAACACCTTTGTAAAGTTAAACGCTCAGTAGGATTTATTTCCCAAACTCTTAGACACAGGGTGGGGGGGTGTACGTGCAGGGGCCACAAATCAACACAAGAAAACTCACATACACACACCGGGAGAGATAGAATCAAATAGAATAAAGAGATTATTCAATTTAAACACAAAAACACCAAGGACTACCAATTTATCAATGTCCTAGTTCTTAAGATGGAGTCTAAAATTCTAAAACCTGATTAACAGTTTGGAATTCCTTTGTGGGTGTGATCTATCGGCTAATCTTAAACAGTTTCTTTAATCTGAAAATCTCTTCAAATGTCTTCTGAGAATCTTGCTGAAAGTTCATTTCTGCTTTGTTATTTTGATGAAATACAGTTGCTGACATGTAAAGAGAACAGACACAGGCTGCTTTTACAGGCCAGAGGCTACGGCCTTGAAACTCGAGGCTAGGGATCTGAATATCATCAGCACGTTGTATGAAGCAACAGTAACCCCTGAATTGACTGCTATTCCAATATTGCACGGTTAAAAGGCAGTTTTGTTCAGTACTTGGAGAACCATGTGACCGAGTCTCCTGTGGGGAGGGGGATGTGGTGGGACAGTTACCATCAAGACGAAGGCTTGCATTTTGAAAATGTTTGGTGTGCTGTATTTATTGGCCGTCCCTGATTACCCTGAAGAAGGTGATGGCGAGCTGCTTTCTTAAACCACCACAGTCTTCGGGGTGGGATAGACCGATCATGCTGTGAGGGAGGGAGCTCCACGATTTTGACCCAATGATGCTGAATGATACATTTCCACGACAGGTCGGTGTATAATCTGGAACGGAACTTGAGAGGTCAACGTGTTTGATGTCTTTGTCCTTCTAGCTGGTAAAGTTTGGAAAGTGCGGTTTGTTATGTTTGTGGTTCACTAGATCCATAAATAGAACATGAGGTAGATGGTGGGTAAATGTGAACGGGGAATATTTTACTGTGCGTCCTCTCATCTCCACAGTTGTCCGAGACTGCCCCTCCAGCTCCTGCCTCTGGGTTTACCTGACCCACAAAACACACCCAATCGCATACATAACACACCCCCTTTAATTCCATACTCCCCTTTTCAATATATATGTTAGCTACAATGCTTGTTTAACAGTTATAATTGTATATATATGTGTGTGTATCCAACAATTATAACTGACTTCGGTAAAGCCTTTGATAAGGTTCCACATGGTAGGCTGTTGGAGAAAATGCAGAGGCATGGAATTGAGGGTGATTTAGCAGTTTGGTTTAGAAACTGGCTTTCTGAACGAAGGTAGCGAGTGGTGGTTGATGGAAAATATTCAGCCTGGAGTCTGGTTACTAGTGGTGTGCCACAAGGATCTGTTTTGGGACCACTGCTGTTTGTCATTTTTATAAATGACTTAGACACAGGCATAGGTGGATGGATTAGTAAATTTGCAGATGGTAGAGTAGTGGAGAGTGTGGAAGAAAGTTACAGGTTGCAGGGGGACTTAGATAAACTGCAGAATTGGGCTGAGAGGTGGAAAATGGAGTTCAATGCAGCTAAATGTGAGGTGATGCACTTTGGGAAGAATAACATGAAGGCAGAGTAGTGGGTCAATGGAAAGATTCTTGGTCGTGTGGATCTGCAGAGGGATCTTGGAGTCCATGTACATAGGTCCCTGAATGTTGCCACTAGGTGGATAGTGCTGTTAAAAAGGCAAACGGTGTGTTAGGTTTCATTCGTAGAGGGATTGAGTTCCAGAGCCGCAATATCATGCTGCAACTATACAAAACACTGGTGCGGCCACACTTGGAATATTGTGTACAGTTCTGGTCCCCATATTTCGGGAAGGATGTGGAAACATTGGAAAAGGTGCAGAGGAGATTTACCAGGATGTTGCCTAGTCTGGAGGGAAGTCTTATGAGGAAAGGCTGAGAGACTTGAACCTGTTCTCATTGGCAAGAAAAAGGCTAAGAGGGGATTTGATAGAGACATACAAGATGATCAGAGATTGGATAGGATAGATAGTGAAAGTCTTTTTCCTAGGATGATGACGTCAGCTTGTACAAGGGGGCATAACTACAAATTGAGGGGTGATAGATTTAAGACAGATATCAGAGGTAGGTTCTTTACACAGAGAGTGGTAAGGGTGTGGAATGCCCTACCTGCTAATGTAGTTAACTCAACCACATTAGGGAGATTTAAACAATCCTTAGGTAAGCACATGGATGCTTTTGGGATAGTTTAGGGGGACGAGTGGAGAATAGTTCACAGATCGGCGCAACATCGAGGGCCAAAGGGCCTGTTCTGCGCTGTATTGTTCCGTGTTCTATATTCTATATGCATTTTGTAAAGAATATTGACAAAAAACATGTGGGAAAAGATAACAAACCAAACGCAGTCTACTTCAAAATGATCAGTTTCTCAGGGGATGGCAACATCTCCTCATCTCAGGAACCTTCCCTGGGATAGGTGTCCAAGATTCTCTTGGGGTTAGAGTGTAATATAGCCACATCAGATGGGCAGAGACAAAAAAACCTGCAGATGCTGGAATCCAAAGGAGATAAACAGGAGGCTGGAAGATCACAGCAAGCCAGGCAGTGCCAGGAGTGGAAAGTTGGCATTTCAGGTAAAACTCTTTTTTAAGAAGGCTCCTTCCAGCTGTGTTCTTCCAGCCTTCTGCCTGTCTATATTAGGTGGGAAAGCAGGCAGTGATGAGGAGCTAAAGAGATTGCAGATGGATATTGATTGGCTAGGAGAATGAGCCAGTATCTGTCAGATGGAGCTTACTGTAGCTAACTGCAAGGTGCTCCATTTTGTACAGGAAAATAAGAGTGAATTGTTATTTAAATGGGAAGCACATTCAATGTGCATCAGTGCAGAGTGATCTGGGGGCTTTGTGCATGAATCACAGAAGGTGGGTGTGCAGGTGTAGGGTATACTAAGGGAGGCAAATGGAATCCTGGCATTTATTGTAAAAGGATTGGATTATAAAAGTAAAGTTGTTACAATGATGTAAGGTGTAGCTGAGACCATGTCTGGAATATTGTGTCCAGTGTCGGTCTTCTTACTTGAGGGAGGATGTGGTGCTACTGAAGGTAGTTCTGATGCGATTCACCGGCTTGATTCCAGGGATGAAGGGGCCTGTTGTATGAGGAGCGGCTGAGTAGCTTGGGTTTATCGTTGCTGGAATCCAGAAGAATGAGGGAGAATCTGATATGAAATGCTAAAGGGGATTGATGAGGTGGACATTGAACAGATGTTCCCCCTTGTGGGACAGTCTCGAACAAGAGGTCACAGGTATAGAGGGGAAGGAGTTAGTTCAAAACTGAGCTGAGGAGAAGCTCCTTCTCTCAGAGGGTTGTCAATCTGTGGAACTCACTGTCCCAGAGTGCACTGGGGGCAGGATCAATCAACAGATTCAAGAAAGAAATAGATACGTTTCGGATGAAAAGTGGGATAAAGGGCTATGGGGTAAAGACAGGAATGTCGAAGTAAGATCTGGATAAGATTAGCCATGACCATACTAAACAGTGGAGCAAACTAAGAGGGCTGAATTACCTGCTCCCACTCCTAATTCCAATGTTGCTAGGATTCTGGAAACTCCTGCCTTTTCACAGATATGTCCCTCTCTGATTGGCTGTTGTTGCCCCATGATGCTGCTGGTTATGACCAACCTTGGCTCAGAGACACATGCCTTGGTCGACATCATTGGTCCCAGCTGGGCTGGCTCAGTATTCTCAGGGACTCCCCCTGGTGGTGAGGTGCAGCTGGTCCACCTTCAGACCAGTTCATCCTCAGTCTGTACGGTATATGATAACAGCACAGTCTGAGTAACCACCACCACTGGGATCCATTTTTCCCCCGATGTATAATTCCGGGCCAACACAGTCTCTCCTCTTTGGAATATCCTTGTCCTTGAGGTTCCCATCCTTTTTAACATGGTTCTCAGCCGGTAGTTGAACGTTAACCATGCTGGTGAACACTGGATCGTTGCATGTGGCATGTTCCCATACACGCTGAGAAACCTGTTGTTGTGGTGGCATCCTAGCGACCCCTCCCTTGTACCATACAGACAGCTCCCACCTCCTGTTCAGGTAAGGGTGCCATTCCTAGTGGTTTCCATGGCTGGTCCTCCCTCTCAGGACTAAGTCTCCCACTCAGCTGAAGACCAGGTTGTTCCGGGTAGCATTCTGCATCTGATTTGCTGATACTGGTACTTTGGCTTCCTGGGAAAATAACATAATTTTCAGTTTTTGGTGGAGAACATTTATCGCCTAACGTAGTGATAACCTTGACAAAGTATCTCCATTGCCGTGCTTCTCCCCTGTCAGTACCTGATCCCATATGGAGTCAGCTGACAGAGCCAGTGTCCATCTCTGCAGGCATGCTGCTGCCATTGACTGTATCCCCGTATGTGGACAAGACATGGAGGTGAACTCCCTGTGGTCTGTCAGCAAGATGAAGTACCTGCTGTAAAGGAAATGGATGAACTTCTTACCATCAAACACATAGCCCAATCCTTCCTTTTCCACTTGGGCATATCACTCCTCCATCTTCCTTGACATTTTTGCAAACACATTGGGCCTTTCTTCTTCCTTCGGTAAGATGTGCAACAGGACAGCGCCAACCCTATCACATGCTAATTGCTGTGGCAAATATGGGCCAAATATAAAGTCAACATTTCCCACCTTTTTAAGGCTTCCTTCATCTCTTGATAAGCCCCCTCACATTCCTTTGTCCATTTCAACAGCCACAGTTTACATAACAACTGATGCAGGGGTGTTAGCACAGTTGTCACAGTAATTGACATGTTCAAGATCAATCTCAGTTGAGACACATTCTATCTGAAGAGGCCTTCATGATAGCCTCCATCTTCTTGGCCACCTTGTTTAATCCCTCACCATCGATTACAAGGCCCAACTACTCCAAGGAGTCTTTGAAAAACCTCACATTTCTCCCTTTTTATTTGTAGGCCGTGATACTGCAACCTCTTTAGCGTTCCTCCCGTGTTTCTCAAATACTCCCCGTTGGAGGATCCAGTGACCAAAATATCATTGAGGTAACACTGGTGTCCTGGGTATTAGGGACACCTCTGCACTGTATCTAATTCCATCTTTACAGACTTCCCCTCGAAATTTGGAAGAACCCAGAAACGATCAGTCTCACCCCGTACTGACAGGATGCTTAATTGGAACTCTGCCAACTCTGGACCTTGTGTTCCTCCTGCAGACCCAGCTGACTCCTGGTCTACTCCCTGACCAGCAGCATGTACCCTATGCCTTGTTCTCAGGTTGGTTTCTTTCTGACCACCGCCCCCCCCCCTCCCCTCCTGCGCATCCCCCCCCCCCCCCCCCCCCTTCTGTTGTTTGGATTGAATCCAGCAATTTTGGAGAATGTGACCCACTTACTTCCACCCGCTGCCCTGGGCTTCTCCAATCCAACCTGTTGACTTCTGCCCACTCTTGCCTCAGTGGCCGCATTCTACGTTTGGCCCTGCAATCTTGGTGTATCTTCTCTGCGGGTTTCTCTGGTTGCTCCAGACTCCTTAGAATCGTGAAGGCCTTACTCACAAAGGTACTTTAGAAAACTGGAACTATAATGTGTTCTGGCACCCTATTCATCTTTAAATCAGCATCAAAACATTTGACATACAGAGTCTGACTTTCTGACTCTTCTTCGACCAATCCCATTGCTCCAAATTGGCCCGCCATGTTGTTCTCCTGCCACTCAAGTCTAGTATCCATTTGCAGCCGGAGTCCTCTTGGTGAACACTCTGTACTTTGGCCGCTCCCTCACCAACTGTTTTAGTGCACTGTTCTTCCCTGGCATCGCCCACAGTCTGAGTCCTCTCATGACCACGCTCCACAATGATTTCGATAGCTCCCAGGTGAGTATTTCCCTCTTCATCTATCGATCGCAGCCTGAGGCCCCTCACAACCACTTCCCTCGACACCACCTCCACAATCTCACGCTGTTTTCATGGTCTGGGCGATGTCCTTCCTCCCAAAGAAATGGTATTCACACACAGTTTATGGCCCATACCCCACTCTCGTCACCAGTTATTGTATTTGTGCTTCACTAGAACTAGAAATCGAGCACAAGGTAGATGGAGGGTGAACTTGAACAGGGAATACTTTATTATGGATCCTTTCAGCTCCACAGTTGGTCTTAGACTGTCCGTCTAGCTCCCGTCTTCAGGTCACCTGACCCACTCTCTTAAAGAGACAACTCACACATAACTATGTACAGAACAATGATGATTACTCTTCTCTAGAGGTTTTATAGAATGGGATTTTTCTTTTATTGATTCACAGGATGAGCGCATGGCTGGCTAGGCCATCTGTGATTGCACTGAGGGCAGTTAAGAATCAACCACATGTAGGCCAGAGGCCAGTGACCTTCCCCAAAGGACATTAATGAGCTAGATGGGTTTATCCTACAATCGATAATGGACTCAGGGTCATCATTAGACTCTGAATTCCAGATTTTTACCTCGCACTCTCGTTTCTGTCCTCTTGCCTTGCCCTCTCTTTTTAAGTTCATCTTCCTCATCTGATCCCTCACCCCCCTCCCCCATTATTTATTTCAAAGCCTTCTCTCCCATCCTAGTTACAGGATCAGGTGAAGCCCCTCTCAGTGATTCAGTTCCCAGTTTTTCTCTTCTTGGTGCCAGGGCATCAACAATCAAACCCATTTCTCCCACATGAATCCAGAAATTATTCCAGAAAGCCATCTTGTGTACTCTCTATGAATCCATCGTCTACAGCAGCTATGCTCATCCAGAGACTGTTACCTTGCAGTTTCTGCCTTTGAATTTAACCCTTACTCAAACATTGAGTTTGATTTGAGAGTGGGGCCTTTAGCCAAGCAAGAGGGTAATCACAGACCCTTTAGGTAACAGGCAAGTCCATAAAATGGGGGGGGCAGAAAGGGATTGGTGATGGTGTTTGAGGGGTAGATGTCAGTCTGCATTGGAGGACTGGGAATCATTCATAGTAGGGAGGGTCTGATGAAAGGGGGAGTCTGAACTGGGATGGAGGATGGGTGTAACTAGGAGAAATGGAAGGGCTGCAGACTCTGGGGTGAGGGAGTTCAGGTTCTGAGGGGGCTAAATCAGAAGGGCCCAGATGGGATGTAGGATATTCATTCATAGCTGACTGAATGTTCTCTGATTCAGTCGCCTGGTTGCACTATTATTTTTATTGATCCATTGATTCCTCACAATGGTTGTGAATAGACTGATATACTGACCAACTACTGTCTGATTATAGAGTCATAGAGACGTACAGTACAGAAACAGACCCTTCGGTCCAACCCGTCCATGCCGACCAGATATCCCAACCCAAACTAGTCCCACCTGCCAGCACCCGGCCCATATCCCTCCAAACCCTTCCTATTCATATACCCATCCAAATGCCTCTTAAGTGTTGCAATTGTACCAGCCTCCACCACATCCTTTGGCAACTCATTCCATACACGTACCACCCTCTGCGTGAAAACGTTGCCCCTTAGGTCTCTTTTATATCTTTCTCCTCTCAACCTAAACCTATGCCCTCTAGTTCTGGACTCCCTGACCCTAGGGAAAAGACTTTGTCTATTTATCCTATCCATGCCCCTCATAATTTTGTAAACCTCTATAAGGTCACCCCTCAGCCTCCAATGATCCAAGGAAAACAGCCCTAGCTTATTCAGCCTCTCCCTGTAGCTCAGATCCTCCAACTCTGACAACATCCTTGTAAATCTTTTCTGAACCATTTCAAGTTTCACAACATCTTTCTGATAGGAAGGAGACCAAAATTGCACACAATATTCCAAAAGTGGCCTAACCAAGGTCATGTACAGCTGCAACATGACCTCCCAATTCCTGTACTCAATACTCTGACCAATAAAGGAAAGCATACCAAACACCTTCTTCACTATCCTATCTACCTGTGACTCCACTTTCAAGGAGCTATGAACCTGCACTCCAAGGTCTCTTTGTTCAGCAACACTCCCTAAGACCTTACCATTAAGTGTATAAGTCCTGCTAAGACTTGCTTTCCCAAAATGCAGCTCCTTATATTTATCTGAATTAAACTCCATCTGCCACTTCTCAGCCCATTGGCCCATCTGGTCAAGATCCTGTTGTAATCTGAGGTAACCCTCTTCGCTGTCCACTACACCTCCAATTTTGGTGTCATCTGCAAACTTACTAAGTGTTCCTCTTATTTTTTATATTAGATTAGATTACTTACAGTGTGGAAACAGGCCCTTCGGCCCAACAAGTCCACACCGACCTGCCCATTCCCCTACATTTACCCCTTTTTACCTAATATTATGGGCAATTTAGCAAGGCCAATTCGCCTGACCTGCACATCTTTGGACTGTGGGAGGAAACCGGAGCACCCGGAGGAAACCCACGCAGACACGGGGAGAATGTGCAAACTCCACACAGTCAGTCGCCTGAGGTGGGAATTGAACCCGGGTCTCTGGAGCTGTGAGGCAGCAGTGCTAACCACTGTGCCACTGTGCCGCCCATATTTTGATGCTCACATCCAAATCATTTATGTAAATGACAAAATGTAGAGGGCCCAGCACTGATCCTTGTGGCACTCCACTGGTCACAGGCCTCCAGTCTGAAAATCAACCCTCCACCACGACCCTCTGTCTTCTACCTTTGAGCTAGTTCTGTATCCAAATGGCCAGTTCTCCCTGTATTCCATCAGATCTAACCTTGCTAATCAGTCTCCCATGGGGAACCTTGTCGAATGTCTTCCTGAAGTCCATATAGATCACATCTACTGCTCTGCCCTCATCAATCTTCTTTGTTACTTCTTCAAGGGATATCTCTAAGTTTTGTGTGAAATTTAGTCTAACACTTACTGAAGTAAAGAGGATCCTTTCACTCTATACCATAACAACATGGGTTATTGACTTTAATGTCTGTTCTAATGGATATTAGGGAATTCAGTGCAGAGCAATGGCCACATTTTTACTTTGCTGATGAGTGTAAATCAAAACTTAAAGTATCTGCATTTGTGTAGCACCGTTCACATATCCTAAAGTGCTTTCATGTCAAGGAAATACTTTGGAAATATACTCGCTGTTGAAACACCAAAGTTAGTGTGTGTGCTGCAACCTCCCACAAACAGGAACTTGATAATGATTAGAGTTGTTTTGCTTTTGGAGATGAAGGTTGAGAGGTAAATATTGGCCAGGAAACCCAGGAGAAAAACCCCTCTGCACTTCGTAGAACCACTCCTTGAATAATGCTGTGTCCAGGTGAGACAGCAGGTGGGGCTTTGGTGTAACATTTCATCTGAAAGCTTGCTCATCCAACCCTGGAGCATTCTGCCACTGTTACTGAGGTGACAACTGTGTGTCTGGATGGAACTGAAATGTAGGAGGTTCTCACTCAGCACTGGGAGGGCGACCAACTGAGTTACGACTGACACCCGAACCCTGTATTTAATTAGCAAACCATGACTATGCCTTTGTGATATTTGAGTCTATCATAATCATAGGGTGGGTGAGTGCAGGAGTATAGAGACTTCCTGGGCAGAAGAGTCATCAGCTATTGCAGCAGTGACTGGTGGGGAAACTTTATCTTAAAGTTTTCAATCAATACTTCCATTGAAGTGAAGTGCTGGTGATCTCAGTCAATTGGAGTGACGCACTTACACATGGAAATGATGTAAAAAATGTTTCTTTCTTCATTGACAATATACTATCTCACTGGGGGTTACAGCATTGCAGTTGTTTGCTTGTAGAAGATAGGTTGGATTTGCCAGTTGTTTCTTCTGTTTTTAATTCATTCTTGGAACGAGAAACAAGCTGCAGTTCCAAGGTTGAAGTGTGGAGTGTCGAGGTTGTATTGAGAAGCTAGAACTGAGTCAATCCAAATGTCAGCCTCACAGATTCTGACCAGAGATACCAACAAAGTTGAGCATTAGCGTAAGTTTAAGGACAGTAAGTTCCAGACAGTCACTGGGAAACAGTTTCCATTTGCCTTCAGAATAATCAGCTGCCAGCCACTGTTAATGCAACTTTTGGCTGAGGACGTCACCTTCTTCAAGTAACAAAACAGTGGGACCTCAGTTTAATATCACTTCACCAATTTTATGCTCTTAAAACAGGTGGAAACTTTATTAATTTAGCATGATAGAGGCCTCATGAACTAAACCGGGGTAATGTCACTAATATATTTGCTTTCACCTTGTGAATATCTGAATAACATATGTTCAAAACAAAAGACTCTTGTAGTTCTGGTGTTATGTCTTAGGCAGATGCAGCAAATTCAGCAACAAGGCTTTGGGGTAACTGCACGGTAACGTGGAGCAGCATGAGGGTCTGTGCCAGCCCCTGCCATCTGCGTATGGCCCACACCGACCCATATAGCTTATATTTGGTTTGCTCTCCATTTCCATGGGCTACTCAAGCAGGCACTTGGATACAATGGAGACACATTGGAATCCCATCCATTGTAGAACAGTGGCATCACAGAAAGTCAACCCCAACTGATTGGGCGATTGGCCAGGGGACTGGTTGCTCTATACCTAGGTGCATTTGTCCATTGACTGGCACAAATTTCTAATTGCCCAGAAACCGGCTGAGAGTCGACCATCTTGCTGTGGGTTGGGAGTCACAGTAAGGATGGCAGATTTCCTTCCCTAGAGAACTTGAGTGAACCCAAAGGATTTTTACAACAATCATTTGTAGTCACAAGGTCACAACCACGGCTAGATATTTTTAAAATTCCAGATTTTTATTAACTTCAGGGTTAAAGATCTACCATGATGGGATCTGAAATCATGTCATGAGGATATTAGCCTGGGGTTCCAGATACTAGTCACATTAATACTCTGCTACATTCAGATTACATGAGAGCATCCTGATTTCTATTTTAATGAGTGTTTTTTTGTTATGAAGTCGGGAAACTCAATCATTCACATATATTTCCCTGTGGAAAAGACCGTAGCTGTTCATCCTATCCACGCCCTTCATGATATTGTAAAACCTCTACAATGTCATCCTTCAGCCTCCGATGCTCCAGGAATAAAAACCCAGCCCATTCAGCTTCTCCCTATGGCTCCCAACTCCTATACTCAATGTTCTGACCAATGAAGGCAAGTGTGCCAAACGCCATCTTCGCCAGCCTGTCGACCTGTGACTCCATTTCAAGGAATTATACACCTGCACCTCTACCTCTCTTTGTGCAGCAACACTCCCCAAGGTCCTACCATTAGCTTGGTATCCAGTGTGTTTGGGGGTACTGTGTCTAGAAACAACCCAATTTAAATGATGCGAGTTTTTCTCTACTGGTGACGTGGATCCTGTCAGAAATGAAACCAGACAATCCCATGTTTGTGATGAATAGTGCTGGCCCTGAAACTGTTAGCTTCGAGTTGGTGTTTAGGACAAGGGCAAGAATAGAGGGTCTAGGTCCACAGGCACTTACATTTGACCTTAATTACAAACAGAACATGTCATATCTGTGGATTGAGAAGCAGAGTTAACAATTCAAACCAAATTTGATTCTTCTTTCAAAGTCCATTGTTCCCACCTGTACCTCTGCTCACCACAGATCGCCATCAGCAGCGCCACTGGGGAGATAGTGGCTGCTGCTGGTACTGCGAGCACCCAAGGCCCCAGGTTGAGGAACACTGCAGGGACATGAGAGAAATGGTTTGAGGAGGTTCTCACAAGCTGGGGCTTGAGGGGGGTGGGGAGGGGATTCGGCCACAAGCATGGGTGGGTGACTTTCAGTTGGCCATGCCCTCACCCTTGCTGGGTGCCTTGAACAGACTTTGTAATGACGTTCCCCACCCCAATTGAACCCCCTTGTGCATTTTTCCCTGCAGGCCCTCCCCCTCCACTCTATCCCCCTTCAATCTCTACCCGTGAACACTCTCCCCCAGAACACTCTCTCCAACCACTCTCCCCCTGCACACTTGCCCCTGTACACTCTCCCCCGCACACATCCCCGTGCTCTCTCCCATGCACAGTTCCCCCCCAAATTCTCCCCTGAACTCTCTCCCCTGCACTCTATATCGCACACACTCTCCCTACACTCTCTCCCATGAACTCTCTCCCTGCTCTCCCTCCCCAGCACTCTCGCCCCCTGTACTCTCTCCCCCCTGCACTCTCGCCCCCTGCATTCACTCCCTGCACTCTCTTCCTGCTCTCTCCCCCGCACTCTCTCCCCCTGCACTCTCTCCCCTGCACTCTCTCCCCGCACTCACACCCTGCACTCTCTCCCTGCACTCTCCCACTGTAATCTCTCTCCCTGTACTCTCTCCCCCCTACACTCTCGCCCCCTGCATTCCCTCCCTGCACTCTCTCCTTGCTCTCTCCCCTGCACTCTCTCCCCCCTGCACTCTCTCCCTGCACTCTCCCTCCCTGCACTCTCTCCACCTGGACTCTCGCCCCCTGCACTCTCTCCTCCTGCACTCTCTCCCTACACTCTCTCCCTGCACTCTCCCCCTGCACTCTCCCCCTGCACTCTCCCACTGTTCTCCCACTGTACTCTCTCTCCCTACACTCTCTCCCTGCACTCGCTCCCTGTACTCTCTTCCCTGCACCCTCTCTCTGCACTCTCTCTCCCACACTGTCTCTCTGCACTCTCTCCCTGCACTCTCCCCTGCACTGTCTCTCTCTGCACTCTCTCCTGTCCACTCTCTCCCCTGCACTCTCTCCCCTGCACTCTCTCCCCCTGCATTATCTCCCTGCACTCTCTGCCTGCACTCTCTCCCTGCACTCTCCCCCTGCACTCTCTCCCTGAACTCTCCCCTGCACTCTCTCCCCCTGCACTCTCTCCCCTGCACTCTCTCCCTGCACTCTCTCCCGTCTACTCTTTGTCCCTGCATTCTCTCTCCCTGCACTCTCCCCTGCACTCTCATCCTGCACTCTCTCCCCGGCACTCTCTCTCTCTGCATTCTCTCCCATGAACTCTCTCCCTGCACTCTCTCCCTGCACTCTCCCCTGCACTCTCTCCCCCTGCACTCTCTCCCCATGCACTTTCTTCCCCTGCATTCTCTCCCCCTGCACTCTCTCCTGTCTAATCTCTGTCCCTGCACTCTCTGTCCCTGCTCTATCTCCCCCTGCACTCTCTCCCCCTGCACTCTCTCCCTGCACTCTCTCCCCCTGCACTCTCCCCCTGCACTCTCCCCCTGCACTCTCTCCCAATGCACTTTCTCCCCCTGCACTCTCTCCCTGCACTCTCTCCCAATGCATTCTCTTCCCCTGCGCTCTCTCCCCCTGCACTCTCCCCCCTGCACTCTCTCCCTGCACTCTCTCCCCCTGCACTCTCTCCCCCTGCACTCTCCCCCTGCACTCTATCCCTGCACTCTCTCCCAATGCACTTTCTCCCCCTGCACTCTCTCTCCCTGTGCTCTCTCCCCCTGCACTCTCTTCCCCTGCGCTCTCTCCCCCTGCACTCTCCCCCCTGCACTCTCTCCCTGCACTCTCTCCCAGCACTCTCACCCTGCACTCCCTCCCCTACACACTCTCCCCCTGCACTCTCGCCTGCTGCACTCTCTCCCTCGCACTCTCTCCCCGCACTCACACCCTCACTCTCTCCCTGCATTCTCCCACTGTACTCTCTCTCCCTGCACTCTCCCACTGTACTCTCTCTCCCTGCACTCTCTCCCTGCACTCTCTCCCTGCACTCTCACCCTGCACTCCCTCCCCCTGCACTCTCTCCCTGCACTCTCACCCTGCACTCTCTCCCTGCACTCTCACCCTGCACTCCCTCCCCTACACACTCTCCCCCTGCACTCTCGCCTGCTGCACTCTCTCCCTCGCACTCTCTCCCCGCACTCACACCCTCACTCTGTCCCTGCACTCTCTCCCCCTGCACTCTCTCCCTGCACTCTCTCCCCCTGCACTCTCTCTCTGCACTCTCTCCCTGTAGTCTCCCTCTGCACTCTCTCCCTGCACTCTCCCCTGCACTCTCCCCCTGCACTCTCTCCCAATGCACTTTCTCCCCCTGCACTCTCTCCTCCCTGCACTCTTTCCCTGCACTCTCTCCCCCTGCACTCTCTCCTGTCTACTCTCTCTCCCTGCACTCTCTGTCCCTGCACTCTCTCCCTGCACTCTCTCCCCGCACTCTCTCTCTGCACTCTCTCCCTGCAGTCTCCCCCTGCACTCTCCCCCTGCACTCTCTCCCCGTGCACTTTCTCCCCCTGCATTCTCTCCTCCCTGCACTCTTTCCCTGCACTCTTTCCCTGCACTCTCTCCCCCTGCACTCTCTCCTCCCTGCACTCTTTCCCTGCACTCTCTCCCCCTGCACTCTCTCCTGTCTACTCTCTGTCCCTGCACTCTCTGTCCCTGCACTCTCTCCCCTGCACTCTCTCCCCTGCACTCTCTCTCTCTGCACTCTATTCCCCTGCACTCTCTCCCCCTGCACTCTCCCCCTGCACTCTCTCCCTGCACTCTCTCCCCTGCACTCTCTCTCTGCACTCTCTCCCTGCACTCTCTCCCTGCACTCTCTCCCCTGCACTCTCTCTCTGCACTCTCCCCCTGCACTCTCCCCTGTCCTCTCTCCCCCTGCACTCTCCCCTGCACTCTCCCCCTGCACTCTCTCCCAATGCACTTTCTCCCCCTGCACTCTCTCCTCCCTGCACTTTTTCCCTGCCCTCTCTCCCCCGCACTCTCTCCTGTCTAGTCTCTCTCCCTGCACTCTCTGTCCCTGCACTCTCTCCCCCTGCACTCTCTCCCTGCACTCTCTCCCCCTGCACTCTCTCCTCCCTGCACTCTTTCCCTGCACTCTCTCCCCCGCACTCTCTCCTGTCTACTCTCTCTCCATGCACTCTCTGTCCCTGCACTCTCTCCCCCTGCACTCTCTCCCTGCACTCTCTCCCTGCAGTCTCCCCCTGCACTCTCACCCTGCACTCTCCCCCTGTAATCTCTCCCCGTCCACTTTCTCCCCCTGCACTCTCTCCTCCCTGCACTCTCTGTCCCTGCCCTCTCTCCCCCTGCACTCTCCCCCTGCACTGTCTCCCTGCACTCTTTACTGTCCACTGTCTCCCCTGCACTCTCTCCCTGCACTCTCTCCCCTGCACTCTCTCCCTGCACTCTCTCCCCTGCACTCTCTCTCTCTGCACTCTATTCCCCTGCACTCTCTCCCCCTGCACTCTCCCCACTGCACTCTCTCCCCCGGACTCTCTCCCCGCACTCACACCCTACACTCTCTCCCTGCGCTCTCTCCCCTGCACTCTCTCCCCTGCATTCTCTGCCTTCACTTTCTCCCTGCACTCTCTCCCCCTGCACTCTCTTTCTCTGCACTCTTTCCCTGCGCTCTCTCCCCCTGCACTCTCTCCTGTCTCCCCTCTGTCCCTGCACTCTCTGTCCCTGCACTCTCTCCCCTGCACTCTATCCCTGCACTCTCTCCCCGTGCACTTTCTCCCCCTGCACTCTCTCCCCCTGCACTCTTTCCCTGCACTCTCTCCCCCTGCATTCTCTCCTGTCTACTCTTTGTCCCTGCACTCTCTCTCTCTGCACTCTCTCCCTGCCCTCTCTCCCCCTGCACTCTCTCCCCCTGCACTCTCCCCCTGCACTCTCCCCCTGCACTCTCTCTCTCTGCACTCTGTCCCCTGCACTCTCTCCCTGCACTCTCTCCCCCTGCACTCTCTCCCCTGCACTCTCTCCCCTGCAAACTCTCTTCCTCTGCACTTTCTCCCTCTGCACTCTCTCTCCCCTGCACTCTCTCTCCCCTGCACTCTCTCCGTCTGCACTTTCTCCCTCTGCAGTCTCTCTACTGCACTCTCTCTTGCCTGTACTCTCTCTCCCCTGCACTCTCTCTCCCCTGCACTCTCTCTCCCCTGTACTCTCTCTCCTCCTGCACTCTCTCTCCCCTGTACTCTCTCTCCCCCTGCACTCTCTCTCCCCTGTAGTCTCTTTCGCCTGCACTCTCTCTCCCCCTGCACTCTCTCTCCCCTGCACTCTCTCTCCCCTGTAGTCTCTCTCGCCTGCACTCTCTCTCCCCCTGCACTCTCTCTCCCCTGCACTCTCTCTCCCCTGTAGTCTCTCTCGCCTGCACTCTCTCCCCCTGCACTCTCTCTCCCCTGCACTCTCTCTCCCCCTGCACTCTCTCTCCCCTGTACTCTCTCTCCCCTGCATTCTCTCTCCCCTGCACTCTCTCTCTCCCCTGCTCTCTCTCCCCTGCACTCTCTCTCTCCTGCACTCTCTCTCCCCTGCACTCTCTCTCTCCCCTGCACTCTCTCCCCTGCACTCTCTCTCCCCTGCACTCTCTCTCCCCTGCACTCTCCCTCTCCCCTGCGCTCTCTCTCCCCTGCACTCTCTCTCCCCTGTACTCTCTCTCCTCCTGCACTCTCTCTCCCCTGCCCTCTCTCTCCCCTGTGCTCTCTCTCCCCCTGCACTCTCTCCCCTGCACTCTCTCCCCCCCTGCACTCTCTCTCCCCTGCACTCTCTCTCTCCCCTGCACTCTCTCTCCCCTGCACTCTCTCTGCCCTGTACTCTCTCTCCCCCTGCACTCTCTCTCCCCCTGCACTCTCTCTCCCCTGCACTCTCTCTCCCCCTGCACTCTCTCTTCCCTGCACTCTCTCTCCCCCTGCACTCTCTCCCCTGCACTCTCTCCCCCCCCTGCACTCTCTCTCCCCTGCACTCTCTCTCTCCCCTGCGCTCTCTCTCCCCTGCACTCTCTCTCCCCCTGTACTGTCTCTCCCCCTGTACTCTCTCTCCCCTGCGCACTCTCTCCCCTGCACTCTCCCCCTGCACTCTCTCTCTCCTGCACTCTCTCTCCCCCTGCACTATCTCTTCCTCCTGTACTGTCTCTCCCCCTGTACTCTCTCTCCCCTGCACTCTGCCCCACTGTATCTTACATCTTGTGCTCTTTCCTCCTGCAATCTCTCCTACCTTTGTGACCTCTGATTTAGTGTCTGTTAATATGTTCAGTTAAGCACCTTGAGGTTTCTCTCTGCAATGTTTTTGAACAATATCCACATGCAAACTGTTCAATGAAGCAGAGGCCATGCCTCCTAACTTCGAGCAAGAGTCTCAATCACATGACCACTCTCTCCCCCTGCATATTCTCCCCTTGCACTTTCTCCCCAACTCTCTTCCCTTGCACACTCTCCTCCTGTACTCTCTCCCCTGCACTCTCTCCCATCCACTCTCTCACCCTGCACTCTCTCCTGTCCACTCTCTCCCCCTTCACTCTCTCCCCTGCACTCTCTCCCCCTGCACTCTCTTCCCCTATACTCTGTCCCCCTCCCCACTATTTATCGCAGCATCCCCCAGAGGTTCATCTGTATATTCAGTGAACTCTATCACTCCAGTCTCCTTCCACCTCTACCATCCCACTCCCCTCTGACCGATCCATACCCTGCACTCTCTGGTTACATGGCTTTCATGGTGGAATAAGATCAACAATGTTGGTCCAATTCCCACAGGAAAGCTCAGGCCTCCACTGTCCACTTCCCCCAATGCATTTTCCTGAATCCGTGTTCCCCACCAGATCCCCTCAAAAGCCCCATGAACCGTGGACAGCCCCCAGACCATTCGACCATCTGCCACTGTTCCTGATGGCCCCCTATTTGCTCTGGGCAACTCCGCACCTCCTCGCACTCATTCCCCACCTGTTCAAACCTACCCTGAGTTCAAATCAGCTCCAAGTGGCTGAGGAAGCAAGGGAAGCCAACCATTGGTGAGCAAGTGAGGACTGCAGATGCTGGAGATCAGAGCTGAAAAGGTGTTGCTGGAAAAGCGCAGCAGGTCAGGCAGCATCCAAGGAGCAGGAGAATCGACGTTTCGGGCATCAGCTGAGCTCCTGGGTGGAGCGGTCTGACCTGCTCTGGGAAGCACAACTGCTGTGGACTCTGATCCCAACAGGGCTCACAGTCACAAAGATGGGTGACATAGTGGCTCAGTGGTTAGCACTGCTGCCTGACAGTGTCAGGGACCCGAGATTGATACCAGCCTCGGGCGACTCTCTGTGTGGACATTCTCCCTGTGTCTTCCTGGGTTTCCTTTGGGTGCCCTGGTTTCTTCCCACAGTCCAAAGATGTGCAGGTTAGGTGAATTGGCCGTGCTAAATTACCCAGAGTGCTTAGGGATGTGCAGGTTAGGTGCCATGAGTCAGGGGTAAATGTAGAGCAATAGGTTTGGGTGAGATACTCTTCGGAGGGTAGCCGTTGACTTGTTGGGCCGAAGAACCTGTTTTCACACTGGAGGGATTCTATGAGCCAGAGGAGAGACACTCGATGGTGGGAAACAGTTACAGACAGTTTTGATATTTGACAAGACTCAGATTGCAAAGTGAAATTTCGGAAAAGCTGTTCTCACACTGAAACAAAAGAGGGGATGAGAGTGGGGCCAGATGCAGTTTCTCAGAATGTGCCCTCCTGGCTATTAGCTTACAGACCCCCTGTGTAGTCAACTTGCCCCCATCTCAGCCTCTCGTACAGCATCAGAAACTCCATCTGTAAACTGAGTCCTGCCCTTTTTACTGTCTATCTCACCCCTCTTCCAACTCCTCCCTTTCTCTTCTTCTCACCCACTCATTCTCTCTCTCTCTCATACTCAATCTCCTCACTCTCACTCTCCTTTCTCTCCCCCACTCTTTCTCTCTCTTTCTCTATCTTCCATCCTCACTCCCTCTCTCCCTTCTATCTTCTCTCTTTCTGTCTATCTGTCTCTCTTTATCTCACAAGTCTCATCTCTGTGCTCTCCATATCTGTCTCTCCCTCTTCTCTCCCACTCTTTCTCCCACCCTCTCCCTTGCTCTCTCCTTTCCTTGCCATTTCTCTCCTTCAGTCTCTCTCTTCCCCCCTCTCTCCCTCTCACTCTCTCCTCTCTTTTTGTGTCTCTATCTCATCCTCTTTTCCCTGGGGTTGGGGAGTCCACAACTAGAGGGCATAGGTTTAGAGTGAGAGGGGAAAGATATAAAAGAGACCTAAGGGGCAACGTTTTCAAGCAGAGGGTGGTACGTGTATGGAATGAGCCGCCAGAGGATGTGGTGGAGGCTGGTACAATTGTAACATTTAAGAGGCATTTGGATGGGTATATGAATAGGAAGGGTTTGGAGGGATATAGGCCAGGTGCTGGCAGGCGGGACTAGATTGGGTTGGGATATCTGGTCGGCATGGACGGGTTGGACCGAAGAGTCTGTTTTCATGTTGTACATCTCTATGACTCTATGACTCTCCTCTCTCTCTGCCTTTCTAACTCCCTTTCAAAAGCCATCTCTATCCCCTCTTTCTCCTCTTCTCTCAGTCTCCCTCTCTTCTCACTTTCCTTCACTCCCCCTCCTCCCTTCCTCTCTCTCTTTCTCTCTTTTGCTCTCTCCACTACCCTTTTTCCTTCCTTGCCCAGTTCAGGTGACAAATGGACTATAAAATGGGCAAATATGAAGTTGTTCATTTTGGAAGGGAGAAGAAATGAACAGTATTATTTACTTGGAGAAAAACTGCAGAAAGATGTGACACCAAGGGACTTGGGGGCATTTGTACACGAAACAGAGGTGCAGCGGATAAACAGGAAGGTGAATGGAATGTAGGGCCCTTCTTTCATGGCGTTGGAGTATAAGAGTAAGGACGTCGTACTGCAACTGTAGAAGGTGCTGCTGAGGCCATATCTGGAGTGCTGTGAGTAGTTTTGGTCCCCTTATGTAAGGGAAGATATTATTTCATTGGAGGAAGTTCAGAAAAGATTCACTAAGATGATCCCTGATTTGGAGCGATTGTCTTATAAGCAAAGGCTAAACAGATGAATAGGAGGTGACCTCATTGAAACAGTGGGCGGCACGGTGGCACAGTGGTTAGCACTGCTGCCTCACAGCGCCAGAGACCCGGGTTCAATTCCCGACTCAGGCGACTGACTGTGTGGAGTTTGCACGTCCTCCCCGTGTCTGCGTGGGTTTTCTCCGGGTGCTCCGGTTTCCTCTCACAGTCCAAAGATGTGCAGGTCAGGTGAACTGGCCATGCTAAATTGCCCGTAGTGTTAGGTAAGGGGTAGATGTAAATGTCGGGGTATGGGTGGGTTACGCTTCGGCGGGTCGGTGTGGACTTGTTGGGCCGAAGGGCCTGCTTCCACACTGTAAGTAATCTAATCAAAAAAATAGGATTCTAAAAGGGCTTGACGTGGTAATACCGAGAGGATATTTCCCCTCATGGAAGTGTCTAAGACCTGAGGACACAGTTTCAGAATAAAAGGGTACCGATTGGAGACTGAAATGAGGTGGCGTTTCTTCTCCCAGTGGGTTGTGAGCCACAGAGAGCTATGAGGGGTGAGTCCTTGTGAATATTTAAGGCTGAGATAGAGAGATTTTTGATCAGATGACGAATCAAAGGTTGGGGGGAACCTCAGGAAAGTGGGCCAGAGGAAAGTTGGACCGGCCATGATCCTATTGAAGATTCTGAGCACTGTGTTAGTTCTGGCATGCGTGTGTCTCAGGACAGTGGGCAGCCATGATGGAGGACCAGCTGCAGCAGAATGCTCAGTAGCTGCTGGAAATGCACACAGACCTGCACTTCATTGCTCCTGCTGTTGGTGCTCTGTGTCAGTGCAAGGCAAGGGGGAGGTGAGGCACCTTGACCTCACTCCAGATACCCCTTGCTCTCAAGGTGTCAGCAGGGTGGTGCCCACAGGGTGGTGACAACAGATGCCCAGCTCGAGGAGAAACTGTACACGGCACATCCAGGAGTTTCCTCTCAGGACAGTCCAGAGGTTCCCTGCCCTTCCACCTCCTGAAATCTTCAACCCTGTTAGAGTTTCAGCCAGAAAGGATGAGCCTACATCTGGACGGGATATTCTCCATGACCACAAATAGTCCTGGGGCCCTCTGCCCAAATCTTCCAGACCAATAGTGTGCCCAGAGCAGGATTCCCTGATCCCATCAGGAGACACTGGCTTTACACCTAGATGTATTGGGAAGGAAAAGGGAAAAGACACCAATCTGAGGCACATTGGTAACATCGCTCACAGGCCATTCTAAGTACACCATCAAGCAAACACTTTCAACCTTCATATGTCCAATCAATCTGTATTGTTCTATGTTCTATAGTGTAGGTTAGGTGGGCTTTGATCGGCGCAACATCGAGGGCCGAAGGGCCTGTACTGCGCTGTATTGTTCTATGTTCTATGTTCTATGTAATTGTCACTATAGCTGGAGGACCAGATTATGGGGTTACCATGTCAGAGTTAAGCAAACATCTCAAGGAGAACGAAATTCATAATAACGGGACAATGCTCACCTCTGAGAAGCATCCTGGACAAAACCTGCCCTTGTCCTTCTCGATGCTAATAGGCCTGGATTTAGAAGGTGTGTTCTCAGGATCTTTGGTGAATTTCTGCAGTGCATCTTGTATGGTACACACTGCTACTCCTGAACATTGGCAGTGGATGCTTGTGGATGTGGTGAAATCAAGCAAGCTGCTTGGTCCTGGATGGTGTGAAACATGAGTGTTGTTGGAGCAGCACCCATCCAGGCTAGTGGGGAGTATTCCATCACACTCCTGACTTGTAGATGTTAGACAGGATTTGGAGAGACAGGAGGTGAGTCATAGTCGTACGGATCTACAGCACAGAAAAGGCCTTTCAGCCTATTGAGTCTGTGCTGATCAAAAACAACCACCCAACTATTAAAAATCCCATCTTCCAGCACTTGGTCCATTGCTGTGTATGCTTTAGCATCACAAGGGTGGCACAGTGGCTCAGTGGTTAGTACTGCTACCTCACAGTGCCAGAGACTCAGATTCCTTTCCAGTCTCAAGCCGTGGAGTTTGCACATTCTCCCTGTGTCTGCACGGGTTCCCTACAGCTACTTTGGCTTCCTCCTACAGTCCAAAGATGTACACGTTAGGTTGACCGGTCATGCTAAATTGCACAATAGTGCCCAGGGATGTGCCGGATCGGTGGGTTATCCATGGGGGAATACATGGTTAGGTTGGGTCGAGGTGGGATGCTCTTCAGAGGTTCGGTGTGGACTCCCTGTCTTGAATAGCCTGTTTCCACACTGTAGGGATTCTAAGTGTATACCCAAATACTTCTTTTGAACATTATGGGAGTTTCTGCCTCTCCCACAATCACAGACAGGGAGTTCAGGTTCCTACCACCCTCTGGGTCAAAACATGTTTTCTTCACATTCCCTCGAAATCTTCTGCCCCTTACTTTCAATCTGTACCTCATCATTGATTCCCCCCATCAAGGAGAAATGTTTCTTCCTGCCCATGCCACCTATGCCCTTCACCATTGTATCCAACTCAACTAGGGGTCATGTGGGCACCCATGGCCATTCCTCTGGCCTGAAGAAAGTGAAAGGAATTCGAAGAGGAATTGTTCAGGTAAGGACGAGCCCGACCTGGTGGAGGAGGGTGGTGGTGGATGGGGTTCGTGTGGTCCTGTTAGGTGGTGAAACATCCTGGCAAATCGCTTCTGCACTCTCTCCAATAAAATAGGGAGGTAGCCTCGATGGGCCGAATGGCAGACTCCTGCTCCCGGTCCCTTCACGTGCAGTCACTACAACACATTGTTTAGCCATGAGTTGTTTGTAATTTTAAATATCATTTAAATGAGTCCCAGTGTTCACTCCACACAGTATGGGATTGTTTGTACAGCAGCTACATCAAGGGTTAGATCGAGAATAAAGCTTCCTCTTTTTATGTTCCAATGAAAAGGTGCTGGGCAGGTATTAAAGACGTAGAGACATAGAGTCACTCAGCACAGAAACCAACCCTTTGGTCCAACTCATCAAGTTTCCCAAACTAAGGCCCATATCCCTCCAAACCCTTCCTATATGTGTACCTATCCAAATGTCTTTTAAATGCTGTAACTGTACCTGTATCTGCCATTTCATCGGGTAGTTCATTCCACATACAAACCACCCTTGGTGTGAAAAAAATTGCCCCGCAGTCCCCTTTCAAATCTTTCTCCTCTCACCACAATATTCTGCCCTCTCGTTCTGATCTCCCCTACTCTGGGGAAATACCTTTGCTGTTCACCTCATGATTTTATAGACCTCTTTCAGGTCATCCCTCCGCCACTCCAGTGAAGAAAGTCCAAGCCTCTCCAGCCCCTCCCCACAGCTCAAAGCCTCCAGTCCCAGCAACCCCCCCCCCCCCCCCCCCCCCCCCCCCCACAAATCATCTCTGCCACAAGTTATTTTATATCGAATAAAAGAAAGTGGATCAAATGGGGGATTATTTATTACTGGTTGTATGCTTGCATCAAATGATTTCTTTCATGATGTGATGTGTGAGCAAGTCACTGCCACAGAAATGGACATTTTGTACTTTGCTCTTAAATCCAAGTAAATCACTCAGCTATTTAAATTGTAATGTCTTCACTAAACTCTGGGGGTTGTGCTTTTGGCTGTTATCAGCCTGCTCTTGGGGGAAGGCAGTGTCTGTAGCTGCTCCCACTCCAGTTTACAGGCTCTGCCCCCACTCCCAGCTCCACACCCACACCAGATCCCAGCTCCCGGCCCTGCCGAGTTTTCACCATCCCCCGCAGAACCCCCACTCACTGGGGATGAACAATCAGTCCTCAGCAAAGGACTCACCTTCATCCCCCTCCGTCCACGCATCAATGAATTTAATACACGCCGTGACGTCGTGCACTTCTCCCGCTGCCTCCGCCTCCGAGCTTACTTTCACAATCGGGACTCCCGCCCACCTTCCAAGGTCCCCTTCGCCCACCTCCAATACACTGCATCCACCTGGACACCCCGCGCTGGCCTATTACCTGCCCACGACCTCTTCATTTCCAACTGCCGCCGTGACATTAACCGCCTCAACCTGTCGACCCCCCTCCCCCACTCCAACCTCTCACCCTCACAACGCGCAGCCTCCAATCCCTCTGCTCCAATCCCAACCTCACCATCAAGCCAGCGGATAAAGGGGGCGCAGTGGTAGTCTGGCGCACTGACCTCTACACCGCTGAAGCCAAACGCCAACTCGAGGACACCTCTTCCTACCGTCGCCTCGACCATGACCCCACCCCCCATCACCAAACCATCATCTCCCAGACCATACAGAACTTCATCACCTCAGGAGATCTCCCACCCACGGCTTCCAACCTCATAGTCCGGGAACCCGGCACTGCCCGGTTCTACCTCCTTCCCAAGATCCACAAGCCTGACCACCCTGGCCAACCCATTGTCTCAGTCTGCTCCTGCCCCACCGAACTCATCTCACCTACCTCGACACTGTCCTATCCCCCCTAGTCCAGGAACTCCCCACATACGTTCAGGACACCACCCATGCCCTCCACCTCCTCCAAGACTTCCGTTTCCCCGGCCCCCAACGCCTCATCTTCACCATGGGATACCCAATCCCTCTACACCTTCATCCGCCATGACCAGGGCCTCCAAGCCCTCCGTTTTTTCCTCTCCCGACGTCCCCAACAGTACCCTTCCACTGACACTCTCATTCGTTTGGCTGAACTGGTGCTCACCCTCAACAATTTCTCCTTCGAATCCTCCCACTTCCTCCAGACAAAAGGGGTAGCCATGGGCACATGTATGGGCCCCAGCTATGCCTGTCTCTTTGTTGGCTACGTAGAACAGTTGAACTTCCGTAATTACACTGGCACCACTCCCCACCTCTTCCTCCGCTACATTGATGACTGCATTGGCGCCACCTCGTGCTCCCACGAGGAGGTTGAGCAATTCATCAACTTCACCGACACATTCCACCCTGACCTTAAATTTACCTGGACCATCTCTGACACCGCCTTCCCCTTCCTGGACCTCTCCATCTCCATTAATGATGACCGACTTGACACTGACATTTTTTACAAACCCACCGACTCCCACAGCTACCTGGATTACACCTCTTCCCACCCTACCTCTTGCAAAAATGCCATCCCGTATTCCCAATTCCTCCGCCTCCGCCGTATCTGCTCCCAGGAGGACCAGTTCCACCATAGGACACACCAGATGGCCTCCTTCTTTACAGACCACAATTTCCCTTCCCACGTGGTTAAAGATGCCCTCCAACGCATCTTGTCCACATCCCTCACCTCTGCCCTCAGACCCCACCCCTCCAACCGTAACAAGGACAGAACGCCCCTGGTGCTCACCTTCCACCCTACCAACCTTCATATAAACCAAATCATCCGCCGACATTTCCGCAACCTCCAAACAGACCCCACCACTAGGGATATATTTCCCTCCCCACCCCTTTCCGCCTTCCGCAAAGACCGTTCCCTCCATGACTACCTGGTCAGGTCCACACCCCCCTACGACCCACCCTCCCATTCTGGCACTTTCCCCTGCCACCGCAGGAACTGTAAAACCTGCGCCCACACCTCCTCCCTCACCTCTATCCAAGGCCCTAAAGGAGCCTTCCACATCCATCAAAGTTTTACTTGCACATCCACTAATATCATTTATTGTATCTGTTGCTCCCGATGTGGTCTCCTTTACATTGGGCGACTGGGCGCCTCCTAGCAGAGCACTTTAGGGAACATCTCCGGGACAGCCGCACCAGTCAATCCCCCTGCCATGTGGCCGAACATTTCAACTCCCCCTCCCACTCTGCCGAGGACATGCAGGTCCTTGGGCTCCTTCACCGCTGCTCCCTCACCACCCAACGCCTGGAGGAAGAACGCCTCATCTTCCACCTCGGAACACTTCAACCCCAGTGCATCAACGTGGACTTCACCAGTTTCCTCATTTCCCCTTTCCCCCACCTCACCCTAGTTCCAACCTTCCAGCTCAGCACCATCCCCATGACCTGTCCTACCTGCCAATCTCCCTTCCCACCTATCCACTCCACCCTCCCCTCTGACCTATCACTTTCGTTCCCACCCACATCCACCTATAGTACTCTTTACTACCTTCTCCCCAGCTCCACATCCCCCTCCCATTTATCTCTCCACCCTGGAGGCTTCCAGCCTCATTCCTGATGAAGGGCTTTTTGCCCGAAACATCGATTTTCCTGCTTCTCGGATGCTGCCTGACCTTCTGTGCTTTTCCAGCACCAGTCTAATCTGGACTCTGATCTCCAGCATCTGCAGTCCTCACGTTCGCCTCTGTAGCTGCTCTGTCTCTCGCTGGTGTTCTGGAGGAAGGTTTATTCCCTCCACTTCCTGGAACAACACTTACAGGTTCTGCTTTGGGACAGGCAGGTGCACAACCCTGACATTTTTAACGTGAATGAGGAAAACTTTACAAATATTTCACACCTTTTCAAGTCTCGCATTTCTGAGAGTGTTATACAAGCAAATGCAGATTTGGACAGACAATATGTTACAAAAAAAGGCTGTTTGTGGATTAAGGAGAACTGGGGGCCAAGATTAAAACAGTTACTCTTCTAACATTCTGATGATTTCTTGGTTTAACATCCCTCGACAGTGCAGAATTCCCTGAGTGATGCACCACAATCCCACTTGGATTACACAGTGAGAGTGAGGTTTCAGCCCATAAGTTTCTGATACAGGGCCATTCTGCCACTGAATAAACCAAGCTGCCAATTATTCAATCACCTGGCTCTGCTCCATATTGTGAGCAGCACCACATCAGTAAAACTTTAACAAGACGAGGGTGTTTTGGTACTGCTCTGTGACCACCCATTATTTCAAACACAAAGCCACAGTGTGGGGGAGGGGCCATCAGTGAATTTTGTCCGAGGTCAGTCACAGCTTCCAGAAGCTGGGTCTTCGCGAAGATAGAAACATAGAAACTAGGATGAGGCCATTCAGCCCACCGAGTCTGCTCCAGCATTCAACATGGCTAATCCTCTACCTCAACACCACATCCTGCTCTCTCCTCTTGACACTTTTCTTCTCTGGAAATCTGTCTGCTTCTTTTTTACACATATTCACTGCCTTGAGCTCTCCAACTGTCTGTGGTAGAGAATTCCACAGGCTCACCAGTCGCTGAGTGAAGAATGAACGAATGAATGAATTTAATTTATTGCCATGTGGACCGAGGCACAGCTTTGTCTTGTGAGCAATACAGGCAGCATTGATAGTAAATAATAGGTAAACAGCAGCAAAAACAAAAACACAGGCAAATGTTAAGAGTTTATGAGTCCATTCAGTATTCCAACAACAGTAGGGTAGAGACTTTTGTGAAACCGGCTGGTGCGTGTGTTCAGGCTTCTGTACCTTCTCCCCGATGGTAGAGGTTGTAGAAAAACATTGCCAGGGTGGGATGGATCTTTGAGAATGCTGGCGGCCTTTCCTTGGCTGCGGGCATGGTAAATGGATTCTATAGATGGGAAAACTGTCCTCCCTGCCAATCTTCCTTCCCACCTATACGCTCCACCCTCCTATCTGACCTATCACCTTCATCCCCACCTTCATCCACCTATTGTACTCTTTGTGATTGCCCGGGCGGAGTTCCCCACTGTCTGTAACTGTCTCCGATCTTGAATGGTACAGTAGTGATACATCCAGACAGAATGCTCTCGATGGCGCACCTATAAAAGTTGGTAAGGGTATTCGCCGTCATGCCAATTTTCCTCAGCTGCCTGAGGAAGAAGATACGTTGTTGGGCCTTTGTAACCAGTGCATCTACATGAAGAGTCCAAGAAAGCTTGTTGTGGATCACCATTCACAGGAGCTTGACCTCTGTGCTGTTAATGTTTAGGGGGGCATGAGTAACACCCCGCTGAAAGTCAATAATGAGTTCCTTGGTTTTGCCGGCATTGAGAGCTGGGTTGTTCTCAGTGCACCATTTTTCCAGGTCTTCCACCTCCCGTCTGTAGTCTTTTTCATCGCCATCTGAGATTTGACCGACTGTGGTGGTGTCATCAGCAAACTTATAAATGGCGTTAGTCTGGTATTTGGTGACGCAGTCATGGGTATACAGTGAGTACAGTAGGGGGCTGTGTACACACCCCTGGGGGAGCTCCAGTGTTGAGTGTTAGTGAGGATGAAATATTGTCCCCAGTCTTCACTGATTGTGGCCTGTGGGTCAGGAAACTGAAGATCCAGTTGAAGAGAGCGGGTCTTGGGCCAAGATCACTAAGTTTAGAAATCAGTCTCGAGGAGATAATAGTGTTGAAGGCTGACCTGTAGTCAATGAGTAGGATTCTTACGTAGCTGTTCTTGGTGTCAAGACGTTCTAGGGAGGAGTGAAGGCCAAGTGATATGGCATCTGATGTGGATCTGTTGGTCCGATAGCAAATTGGAGTAGGTCAAGTGGGAGGCTGGAATTCATTAATGCCATGACCGGCCTTTCAAAGCACTTCATGACCACCCAAGTTAGGGCCAGTGGGCAGTCGTCATTGAGACATACTGCATGAATCTTCTTAGGCACAGGGATGATGTTGGCCCTCGTGAAACAGTCAGGGACAGTGGTCTGCTGTAGGGAGAGGTTGGAGATGTCCAAGAAGACCTCTGCCAATTGATCTACTCATGTTCTGAGTGCACGGCCTGGTACTCTATCTTGTCCCATCGCTTTCCTTGGATTCACACGAAGGAAAACTGATCTGACCTCTGATGCAGTGACTGCTGGGATAGGTTCGTCAGGACTTGTTGGAATAGGTGTTACCTCTCAGGCGAAATTCTGTTCAAAACAAGCATAGAAGGCATTGAGATGATCTGGGAGGGATATATCATTATCTCCTATCTTGCATTGTCTCTTTTTAGAATCTGTGATGTCATTCAGTCCTTGCCATCGTCGCCGGGTGTCTGTCTGGGTCTCTAGTTTGGATTGGTATTGGTCTTTGGCTGTCTTAGTGGCTCTGCAAAGGTTATACTTGATAGTCTCCTGATCTCAGCTAAAATGGCCTATCCTTTGTCACGAGGTCATGACCCCTTATCCACACCCCTCAGCCAAGGATAATGTCATCACTGCATCGAATCTTATCAGCTCTGTCAGAGCTCCCTCTACCACAGGCTCAATCAAACCAATCCCTGCCAAATTGCCCTTCACTGCTATCCCTCGATGACAAGGAGGGCCAGGCCCAGAAACCAGGGCCCTCCCCCACTTGCTGCTGTTGGCCCGGGCTTCCAGCTCTGCCCTGTAGTACAAACACAACCTGAGCACAGAGACTCTGTCCCTGCCTGAGAATACCCTGTTTCCCTTGGCCTTTCACACCATTTCAGGAAGGCATTCAGCTTCTCACGGTGGGGTGGAGAGCGTATGTGTTTCAGTGCAGGGCTTGGGGGTGGGAATATATCATAGAAATCCTAAAGTGTGGAAGCAGGCCATTCAGTCCAGCGAATCCACCCCGACTCCCCAAAGAATATCCGACCCAGACCTAACCCCCCCTACCTCATCCCTGTAACCCTGCATTTCCCACGGCTAATCCACCTAACCTGCACATCTTTGGACTGTGGGAGGAAACTGGAGCACCCAGAGCAAAGCCATGCAGACACGGGGAGAATGTGCAAACACCAGGCAGTCACCCGAGGGTGAAATCGAACCCAGTGCCCTGGCGCTGTGAGGCAGCATTGTTAACCGCTGAGCCACTGTGCCACCCTGAAATAAGACCCTGAAATGTGATATCCAGGTTGGAACCTCACAGTGTTCCTTCCACTTCTGGGATTAAGCAGAGTGAGCTTGTAGGAAAATGTGGAGGAACGGGGTCATTAGAAGTATTTAATTGTGAATGTCCCCAGGCTTTATGAACTAAGCAGATGGGATTCCCAAGCTGTCTGGAAGTTTCCCGGATCAGAAAAGGCAGGAGTGCAGTGATCAGTCAGCATACACTGGGACAGGCAAGCCTTCACTGGGGAAACGGTGAAATTGGTGAGCACCTTTGTTGGAAGGTTTGTGGTCACACGCCTTCTTTCTGAGAATGAATTCACCACCCCATCCCTGACGGTGATTTCTGGCACATTCAAAGCCATTTCACCTGCCTTAGAATTCTCTCTCCTTGGTCTGGAGACTGTCCTCACTGCAGTGTGGAATCCTTGCTGCTGGACTGTGGCCAACTGCAGGAGAATCACCAGGAGTTTCCCAGCAACAGTCAAATGGACAAAAGCGGCCAGTTTCACCATTCCTTACCTCTCCGCAGGGTGGAGGGAGCTGCTGATCTGCTGTGGGCTTTCCCCCCTTGCAGGGTGATGCAGCAAGGCCGCTCCTGTGGTACTGACCTTCAGAACAACTCATGATATTATTACAATCACACACTTCAAGTCTGGACTAACACTCAGCTATTGAGTTACAAATGTTAATCAGCATATATAAACCTCAGAGGATGCAGAAAAGATTCACAGGGATGTTGCCAGGGTTGGATGGTTTGAACCTTGGTCATCACAACCATCTGATGAAGGAGCAGCGCTCCGAAATCTAGTGCTTCCAAATCAACCTGTTGGACTCTAACCTGGTGTTGCGGGACATCTAACTTTGTCCAATAAACAAGGTATTTTTGAGTTAATTACTGAAGTCTGCTGAGAGTTTCTTTTATTCTAGATGTGGTACAAAAGAGAAACAATCTGACCACAGTGCTGTTGAAATACATCATTTCCACTTTTGATGCAGATCGTGGAGTAATGGTTTTTGGCTAGCAGCACAATCCACCCCCATACTGGACTGTCGACATCACATTGTAGATGCAATCCAGGAGGGGTCAGACAGCTGGGAAGTTCAAACAAAGTGTTTCATTCATTGCAATAAACATTAACGGGAAGGCATGGCAATTGCTCTGTAAGCCCAGGGCATCTCAGTTGTACATCACAGCAGCGCACTGATAGGGTCCCTACCTCTGGGCCAGGAGGCCTGGCTTCTACCTGTACAGGGGCACACTCCGTTTTTGGCTCAGGAAGCAAAACATGGAACTCTCACTGAGGCTGGGGGGGGAGGTGGTGGGGGTGGGGGGGGTGGGAGTAGGACGGCTTCAGGGGGAGCGCCCATTCCCACAGGCCCTTTCAATCAACACAGAGTAGATGGAGGCCAGTCAGCCCTTTGAATTTGTCATCCTTACCCGGCCTGACCTTCATGTGGCTGCAGCCCCACAGCAATGTCATTGGCTCTTAACTGCCCTCTGGGCAATTAGGGATGGATGATAAATGCCAGCCTAGCTAGCGCCACCCACGTCCCGTGAGTGAATTAAAACTCAAGCAAATCTTCTCTGAACTGCTGACAACATATTTCTACCCTTGCTTAAATAAGGGATCACCACTGTACTCTAGATGTAGGCTTGCTAGTGTCCTGGAGAACTCAAGTACAAGTCCCCATTCAGTTTCCTTTTAGTGAGAAATGATACCATTGTATTGGACAAGTGCTGGAGAGCATTCGCGTGGCAGTGAGGTTAGAACCCCCAAGGTTCTATGCTATGTGAGGGGCAGAGTGAGCAATGTTGGATTTGGTCAGTCAGATAAAGTGAGGTCGTCATAGGCCCAGAAGTCCACTCTCTCATTTGAGAGAGACGGCTGGTGGCGGTTTAGTCTGAGGAGTGAGGTTGGGAAGGAAAACCCTTCATGGTAGCTCAGCCACTGCAGGAATAGAACCCACGCTGTTGGCATCACTCTCCATCACAAAGCAGCCATCCAGCTTCCCGACCCCCTGTGGGCTGGAGACAGCCGATGGCCTGTCACATCTGAATCTCCATATAGCTGGCAGATTGCAGAGATATTCTGAAATCTTGTGCTAGAAATGAACACCTCTAACCTCTCTCCTACCAGACACACAGTCACGGAAATTCCGACAGAAACACCCATAATTCCTGTCATTTCTCCACATTCAGGAATGGCATCCAAGATTTGGAAGTTACATCCAGTTGAGCAGTACTTGGGCTGTCCTGTCCCCTCCAACAGAAACACTCCACTGCAGTCACTATCTTCAACTCCAGTTCATGCTCACACACAACACAGAGACTGAGAGTCATACAGCATGGACACAGACCCTTCGGCCCAAATCATCCATGCTGACTGGGTTTCCGAAACTAATCCCATGTGCCTGTGTTTGGTCCAAATCTCTCTCGACCTTTCCTAGCTATGTACCTGTCCAAAAGTCTTTCAAATGTTGCAACTGTACTAGCCTCTACCAATTCCTCTGGCAGCTTATTCCATACACACATAATTCTCTGTGTGAAAAGGTTGCACCTCAGGTCCTTTTTAAATCTGTCCCTTCTCACCTATGCCCTCTAGTTTTGGACTCCCCTAGCCTGGGGAAATGACCTTAGCTATTCACTCTCTCACTGCCCCATATGATCGTGCAAACTTCTATCAGCCCCTTGACCTCGTATTCTCCAGGGAAAAACGACCCAGCCTATCCAGCCTCTCCTTATAACTCAAACCCTTCAGTCTTGATAATATGCTTGTAAACCTTTTTTGCATTCTGTGCAGGTTAACAGCATCCTTCCTATAGCAGAGCGACCAGGATTGTATGCAATATTTCAAATGTGGCCTTATTAATGTCTTGTACAGCCGTAATATGATGTTCCAACTCCTGTACTCCGTGCTCTGACCAATGAAGGCAAGCATGCCAAATGCCTTCTTTACCACCCTGTCTACCTGTGATGCCACTTTCAAGGAATTATATACCTGCACCTCTAGATGTCTTTGTTCAACAATACTTCCCAGGGCCCTATCATTAACTGTGTAAGTCCTGCCCTGATTTGTCTTACCAAAATGCAACACTTTGTTTTTATCTGAATTAAATTCTTACCTGTCATTCCTCAGCTCATTGGCCCAATTGATCAAGATCCTGTTGTACTCTTAAACAACCTTCTTTATTGTCCACTATACCACCAATTTTGCTATCATCTGCAAACTTACTAATCATGGCTCCTAAATTCTCATTGGAACTGTTTTCAGACAACCAACAAGAGTGGATCCGAGCACCAAACCCTACAGAATACCATTGGTCATAGGCCTCCAGTTCAATAAAAATCCTCGAACACTACCCTCTGTCCCCTCCTGTCAAATAAATTTTGTATCTAATTGGCTAGTTCTCCTTGGATCCCATGGGATCTAACCTTACTAAACAGTTTACCATGCGGAACCTTGTTGAAGGCCATGCAAAAGTCCATGTAGACAAAGTCTGCCGCTCTGCATTCATCTATCTTCCCATGCCCACAGCCGTGCTGACTACCCTAATCAGTCCTTGCCTTTCCAAATGCATGTAACTCCTAGCTCTCAGAATCCTCCCCAACAACTTACCCACACTAACATCAGGCTCACTGCTCTGTAGTTCCCTGGCTTTTCCTTGCAGCCTTTTTAAATTAACGGTACAACATTAGCCACTCTCCAGTCTTCTGGCACCTCACTCGTGGTATATACAAATATCTCTGCTAGGGGTCCATAATTTCTTCCCTAGCTTCTCACAATGTTCTGACATACACTTGATCAGGTCCTGGGGGTTTATCTACCTTCATGTGCTTTAAGACCTCCAGCATTTCCTCTTCGGTAATGTGGATATTTCGCAAGACATCACTGTTTATTTCCGCAAGTTCCCCGGCTTCCATGTCTTTCTCCATGGTAAATACTGATGAGAAATATTTATTTAGGATCTCACCCATCTCCTGTGGTTCCACACATAGATGGCCTCATTGATCTTTAAGGTCCTGAATATCACCATAATTATTCTTTTGCCCTTAATGTCTGTTAATGATTCTCCTTACCCTTATCTGCCAAAGCTATCTCATATCACCTTTTTGCCTTCCTGATATCCCTCTTGAGGGAAGTCACAGGTAGACAGGGCAGTGAAGAAGGCTTTTGGCATGCTGGCCTTCATCAGTCAGGGCACTGAGTATAGAAATTGGGAAGTTATGTTGCGATTGTATAAGAGGTTGGTGAGGCTGCACTTGGAGTATTGTGTTCAGTTTAGGTCACCTTGCTATAGGAAGGATGTTATTAAACTGGAAAGAGTGCAGAAGGAATTTACAAGGATGTTGCCAGAATTCAAGGGACTGAGTTATAGGGAGACGTTGGAAAGGTAGGACTTTTGGGGTTGAGAGAGTAGGACTCTGAGGGGGGATGTTATAGAAGTGTATAAGATCATTGAGGCATGGACGGGGTGAATGCACTCAGTCATTTTCCCAGGGTTGGGAAATCAAGGACTAGAGGGCATCAGTTTAAGGTTAGAGGGGAAAGAATAAAAGGGAACCCGAGGGGCAACATTAATACACAGAGAGTGGTACGCATATGGAATGAGCTGCCAATGGAAGTGGCAAGATTAGAGTGGTGCTGGAAAAACACAGCAGGTCTTGTTACCTAGCCCTGTCACCCCACATTTACCATGGCCAATCCTCCTAACCTGCATATACTGACTGTGGATGGAAACCTATGCAAACACAACAAGTATGATCAAACACTGCCCAGGCAGTCATAGAGACATAGAGACATAGAGATGTACAGACCCTTCCGTCCAACCCATCCAGTCACCCAAGGCTGGATTTGAAGCTGAGTGTCTGGCACTGTGAGGCAGCAGTGTTGACCACTGGGATATCATAGCAATGACCAAGATGTGGTTCAGAGATGGACAGGACGGGCAGCTTAATGTTCTGGGTACAAATGGTGTGGGAAGGATAGAAGGGAAGTCAAGAGAGGGGGAATTACATTTTTGATTGGGTGTTAACATTATAGCTGTACTTAGAGAGCTGTACTCTTGGGAAATCGTCCAGTGAAGCTATATGGGTAGAAGTGAAAAATACGAAGGAGGTAGTCACTATGATTGGATTGTATTATAGGCTCAGTGATTAGCACTGCTGTCTTACAGTGCTAAGGACCCAGGTTCTGATTCCAGCCTTGGATGATTGTGTGGTGTTTGCACATTCTCACTGTGTCTGTGTGGGTTTCCTCCCACAGTCCAAAGATGTGCAGGTTAGTTAAATTGGCCATGCTAAATTGCCTATAGTATTCAGAGATGTGTAAGTTAAGTGCATTAGTCAGGGGTGAAAGTAGGGGAATGGGTCTGGGTGGGTTACTCTTTGGAGGGTCGGTGTGGACTTGTTGGGCCAAATGGCCTGTTTCCACACTGTAGGGAACCTTTGAGTTTCTTTAGATTTAGTCAGTGGGAAATTGAGGAGCAAATATGTTGGGAGATCACATATAGCTGTAAGATTGTAATGGTTGGGAATTTTAACTTGTCCAGACATTAACTCGGAATGCTGCAGTATTAAGGGCTTAGATGGGGAGGGCTTTGTTAAGTATGCTCATGGAAACTTTCTCAATCAATATGTCAATAGCCCTATTAGAGGAAGGGCAAAACTTGACCTCCTGTTGGGAAATAAGGCAGGGCAAAGGACGGAGGTGTTAGTGGCTAGGCACTTTGGGACCCATGACCTATTAGTTTTAAAATAGTTACAGAAAAGATAAACCTGGTCCACAGATTAACGTTCTAAATTGGACTAAGGCCAATTTTGATTGCATTAGACAGAAACTTTCAAATGTTGACTGGGGGAGGCTGTTTGCAGATAAAGGGATGTCTGGTAAGTAGGCGGCTTTCAGAAGTGAGAAAACAAGAGTTCAGGGCCAGCATGTTCCTGTTAGCATGAAAGGCAAGGAGCACTGGGCATAGGGAGCACTGAAAAATGAGATTTATTGAGCTCTGGGCAATTAAAAGGTGTCATATGTCAAGTGTAGACAGCAGGGATGGAGTGAATCCCTAGAGGAATATAAGTGCAGTAGAAGCATACTCATAGGGTCATAGAGTCCTACAGCACAGAGATAGGCACTTTGGCCCAAACTGGTCCATGCTGATCAAAATATCCATCCCCGCTAACCCCATTTCCCTGCACTTGGCCCATATCCTTCTAATCATTTCCTGTCCAAGTATTTGTCCAAATGCCTTTTAAATGTTGTTAATGTACCCGCCTCAACCACTTCCACTCGCAGAAGTGAGGTCTGCAGATGCTTGAGATCAGAGACAAGGTAAGAGTGGTGCTGGAAAAGCAGAGCAAGTCAGGCAGCATCCGAGGAGCAGGAGAATCGACCTTTCGGGCAAGAGCCCCTCATCAGGAATGATGGGTTCCGGCCGGAAACGTTGATTTTCCTGCTCCTCGGATGCTGCCTGACTTGCTCTGCTTTTCCAGCACCACTCTTACCTTGTCTCTGATCTCAAGCATCTGCAGACCTCACTTCTGCGAGTGGAAGTGGTTGAGGCGGGTACATTAACAACATTTAAAAGGCATTTGGACAAATACTTGGACAGGAAATGATTAGAAGGATATGGGCCAAGTGCAGGGAAATGGGGTTAGCGGGGATGGATATTTTGATCAGCATGGACCAGTTTGGGCCAAAGTGCCTATCTCTGTGCTGTAGGACTCTATGACCCTATGAGTATGCTTCTACTGCACTTATATTCCTCTAGGGATTCACTCCATCCCTGCTGTCTACACTTGACATATGACACCTTTTAATTGCCCAGAGCTCAATAAATCTCGTTTTTCAGTGCTCCCTATGCCCAGTGCTCCTTGCCTTTCATGCTAACAGGAACATGCTGGCCCTGAACTCTTGTTTTCTCACTTCTGAAAGCCGCCTACTTACCAGACATCCCTTTATCTGCAAACAGCCTCCCCCAGTCAACATTTGAAAGTTTCTGTCTAATGCAATCAAAATTGGCCTTAGTCCAATTTAGAACGTTAATCTGTGGACCAGGTTTATCTTTTCTGTAACTATTTTAAAACTAATAGGTCATGGGTCCCAAAGTGCCTAGCCACTAACACCTCCGTCCTTTGCCCTGCCTTATTTCCCAACAGGAGGTCAAGTTTTGCCCTTCCTCTAATAGGGCTATTGACATATTGATTGAGAAAGTTTCCATGAGCATACTTAACAAAGCCCTCCCCATCTAAGCCCTTAATACTGCAGCATTCCGAGTTAATGTCTGGACAAGTTAAAATTCCCAACCATTACAATCTTACAGCTATATGTGATCTCCCAACATATTTGCTCCTCAATTTCCCACTGACTAAATCTAAAGAAACTCAAAGGTTCCCTACAGTGTGGAAACAGGCCATTTGGCCCAACAAGTCCACACCGACCCTCCAAAGAGTAACCCACCCAGACCCATTCCCCTACTTTCACCCCTGACTAATGCACTTAACTTACACATCTCTGAATACTATAGGCAATTTAGCATGGCCAATTTAACTAACCTGCACATCTTTGGACTGTGGGAGGAAACCCACACAGACACAGTGAGAATGTGCAAACACCACACAATCATCCAAGGCTGGAATCAGAACCTGGGTCCTTAGCACTGTAAGACAGCAGTGCTAATCACTGAGCCTATAATACAATCCAATCATAGTGACTACCTCCTTCGTATTTTTCACTTCTACCCATATAGCTTCACTGGACGATTTCCCAAGAGTACAGCTCTCTAAGTACAGCTATAATGTTAACACCCAATCAAAAATGTAATTCCCCCTCTCTTGACTTCCCTTCTATCCTTCCCACACCATTTGTACCCAGAACATTAAGCTGCCCGTCCTGTCCATCTCTGAACCACATCTTGGTCATTGCTATGATATCCCAGTGGTCAACACTGCTGCCTCACAGTGCCAGACACTCAGCTTCAAATCCAGCCTTGGGTGACTGGATGGGTTGGACGGAAGGGTCTGTACATCTCTATGTCTCTATGTCTCTATGACTGCCTGGGCAGTGTTTGATCATACTTGTTGTGTTTGCATAGGTTTCCATCCACAGTCAGTATATGCAGGTTAGGAGGATTGGCCATGGTAAATGTGGGGTGACAGGGCTAGGTAACAAGTCGAGGTGGGATATCCTTTGGATGGTTGGTGCAGACGTGATGGGCTGAATGGCCCCTTTCCACACTGTAGAGATTCTATTCTTCAGCAAGAGATCAAGGACTGGTGAAGTCTGTAGAAAAGTAGTACAAGGGGTTTAGCCTGAAGTAGTGAGAGATCATTACATTTGAGGAGGTTAAACAAGGTGAGGGAATACAGGGTATGTGGTTGGGTACATAGCTTGGTGTGCACATCCATAGATCACTGTAAGTCGCAGCAACTGGAGCTTGGGTAATTGGAAGGCACGCGGAGTATTTTATTGGCCAAGGCATTGAGTATAGAGTGAGGAAGTTAAACTGCAAGTTTGGTTTAAACCCTGCAGAGAGTATACTGTGTGCAGCTCAGGTTCTCGCATCTTTAGAAGGAGATGATTACACTAGCGAGGGTACAGAGGAGGTTTACAAGAATGATTTGACTTAGGTAAGTCCAAGGTTATTGCAGGCCGAACAGCAATGTGGAGTTGAGGCCACAATCAGCCATGATCTTATTAAATGGCACAGCAAGCTCCTGGGACTAAGTAGTCTACTCCTGCTCCTGTTTCAAATGGTTTTATGTAGCCAGGACTGGAGATTCTTAGCAATGAGGAAATATTGGATAGGTTGGAGGTTTTCCTTTGGAACAAAGGAGGCTGTAGGAAAACCTAACTGAGGAGCAGAACATTTAGGGTCATGGAATGGACAGTTAGGATCTGTTAAACTAATTTGGGAGGGGGATGGGAACCTGATGGAAGGCTGAGTTAGCTACAGTAGGTGAGGGCTTAAGGGAAAAAAAGACAATCAAGACAGTAAATAAAAAGCAAGAAGTGGCTGAAGGGTAGCACGAAGGTGAGAGGAAACCAGGTAGTGACAGAAAAAGAGAGAATGTTTAAAAACAAAAGTTCCTCTGGTGGAGATGTTAGGATTCGAAAAGGAATAAAAATCGGCATAACAGCACTTTCACCTGAATGCTCACAGCATTCAAAAGAAGATAAATGAGTTGATAGCATAGACTGGACACTCTGGCAGGAGGGAACATATTTCCGTTGATGGGGGAGTGCCGAACCAGAGGACACAACTTAAAAATACGGGGTAGACCATTTAGGACAGAGATGAGGAGAAACTACTTCACACAGAGAGTGGTGGCTGTGTGGAATGCTCTGCCCCAGAGGGCAGTGGAGGCCCAGTCTCTGGATTCTTTTAAGAAAGAATTGGATAGAGCTCTTAAAGATAGTGGAGTCAAGGGGTATGGAGATAAGGCTGGAACAGGATACTAATTAGGAATGATCAGCCATGATCATATTGAATGGCGGTGCAGGCTCGAAGGGCAGAATGGCCTACTCCTGCATCTATTGTCTATTGTCTATTGTCTATTGTATTATTGTGAATGGGGCTGATGTAATGGCCATTACCAAGACATGGTTGCAGGGTGGTCATGTGTGCAGTTAAATATCTAGGGCTATCATACTATTCAGAAGGACAGATAGGAAGGAAGTGTGGCTCTAAGATTTAAGTAAGACATCAGGGCAGTAGTAAGAGATGATATAAGTTCTATGAAGAAAAAGATTGAATCAGTGTGGGCAGAAATTAGAAAAGGTAAGGCGAAGAGTCACTGAAAGGCCTAGTCTATAGGCTACCAAGCAATAATATCACGGTGGGGTGGGTAATAAACAAAGAAATAATTGATGCATGTAAAAATAGTACAGCAATTATCATGGGGGATTTTAATCCATATATTTATTGGTCAAACCAAGTTGGTCAAGGCAGACTTGAGGAGGAGTTCATAGAATATATCTGTGATAATTTCTTTGAACAGTATGTAATGGAACCAACGAGCGAGCCAGCTTTCCTAGATCTGGTTCTGTGTAATGAGGCAGGAATAATTAATGGCCTCATAGTTAGGGATCCTCTTGGCAGAAACGACCACAGTATGGTTGCATTTAGAATACAGCTGGAGGGTTGAGAAGGTAAAATCCAAGACCCAAGTCTTGTGCTTAAACAAAGGAGACTACAATGGGTTGAGGGAGGAGTTGGCTAAGGTAGACTGGGAGCAAAGACTCTATTGTGGGACAATTAAGGAACAGCGGACGATTTGCAAAGCGATTTTTTGCAGTGCTCAGCAAAATTATGTACCAATGAAAAGGAGGGACTGTAGAAAAAGGGATAGCTTTGGATAACCATGGAAACAAATTGAAAGCTTATGCATACATAGTAGCAAAGGTTAGTGAGAAACGAGAGGATTGGGAAATTTTTAAATGTAAACAAAACTCCATGAGAAAAGCTACAAAGAAAAATAAACGAAGTTATGTGGGTAAACTAGCGCAGAATATAAAAAGCAGAGAGCAAACATTTCCATAAACATATAAAACAGAAAAGATTGGCCAAGGTAAATATTGGTCTACTTGAAGATGAGAAAGGGGATTTAATAATGGGAAACATTTTATGTCAGTCTTCACTGTGGAAGACAAAAATAACATGCCAATGATTAATGACAAAGAGACTATGGCAGGTGAAGACCTAGAAAGAATCATTTTCACAAAGAGGGAGGGTTGGGCAAGCTAATGGGGCTAAAGGTAGACAAGTCTTCTGGCCCTGATGGAATGCATCCCAAGGTACTAAAAGAGATGGCGGGGGGAGATGGCAGATACGTTCGTGATAATTTATCAATATTCCCTGAACTTTGGAATGATTCCAGCAGATAGGAAAACAGCAAATGTGACACCACTGTTTAAACAAGGAGGTAGACAAAAGGCCCTTTAGCTTAACTTCTGTTATGGGGAAAATGCTTGAATCTCTCATCAAGGAAGAAATTGCAAGACATTGGGATAGAAACTGTCCCATGGGGCAGATGTAGTGTGGGTTCATGAAAGGCAGGTCATGTTGCACTAATTTACTGGAATTCTTTGAGGACATTATGAGTACAGTGGATAATGGGGGACCCATCACAAGTAAGGTTGCTGCATCAGATAAAGGTGTACAGTGTGACGATGCTATCACTTTAAGCGGTTACTTTGTCCTTTTTTTATTGAAGAGTGATTGTAAGGCAGTGGTGCTGAGGTGGCTACTGAATACTACTTGAGTAAACAGCTTGGCAGGTCTTGGGTTTTATTAACAGATTGAATGGATGTGGCCAGGTCTCACTGATCCAGATTTCTGGGTGTTGGTATTTTCAGTAACATCAGAAGATATTGGGGTCTCAAAAGAATTGGAAGCTTCTGTGAATGTCTCTTGGGTGCTACTTTCTCCGAATCTTCTCTTGCTGTTTATTCCTCCTGCATGTGAGAGTCTGTGTCTGAATCTTCCTTTTTGCCAAGGGCTACATTTATGGAATGTTACTATATTGGAACGGTGAATTAGTAACAGGTACTGTATCTATTATTCTGTTAAGTTATTCCAAATTTCTCTTTCTTTGGTTAAATTTTAACTACAGTGTTTAAATAAATGGTGTTTTGCTCAACGTTGAGTAATTTGACCAGTCGCATTGCACCTGAGACACCTTCCATTTGCCTTTAAAATAAGAAAATGTTGGGATCTAGTCTATCTTCTTAAAATATTTTCGAGGGCCTGGGTATGGTCCATAACAATGGCATTATGGGTCATGGTTTGGCATAGAGAGGATTAGTTAACTAACAGAAAGCAAAGAGTGGTGTTAGCGCAGATGAAATGATCTCAGTCCGAGCCCAGAGTGCGGTTCGACAATCGGTAATTTTATTAAAGTGTTTAATGCCGGCGGAGACCAACCGAGGTCTGAATCTCGATCGCTCTCCTGTTCCCCGCGCGATGTTACAAGTTATATACTACATGAGTCAGGATGTAGGAGATTGGGTATGAATGAGTGTGAATGGTGGCAATCATGGCTGGAGTATGTGTGAATGTCAAGCTTCCTGCCATCCTCGGAGAGTCGGCAGCATACACAAAAGGTGTGCTGTTTATCTTTACGTAAATGGGTCCGGGTGCTATCTGCTTGTCTCTCCGTGAGGGCTGGAGGCTAGCAACCCCCTTTGTTACTTCCAAAGTGTCTGTTAGGTTCATCCTGTTCGGTTGGTGTTTGCCTTTTGTGTAGGACTGTTTTGCATGATCAGGTTATGGGTGTGTGTCCGTTGGAACCCTAACGAGATTATAAGGTGGGTTTCGATCTGTGAGTCATGACCATTGTCTGGAGTCCTGACTAGTGTCTGGTCCGGTGTGTATTCGGATCTGTCTTTGGGCCCCCTTCTCCTGATCACGTGGTCGGGCTGGCAGCTGCTGTTTTAAAATGAATACTGTTTGCTTTAAAATGGATACTGCTGGCTCTCCCGATGTGGGCCTTGCTCCATGGTAAACACGGGGCGGTTTATCACCCCCCTTCAGTGGGGATAAATGAGTGTTTTTCTGGTTGGGGTTCAGTGGCTAGTGGCTTGCTTCAGGAATCAATGTTAGGACTGCAATTGTTTACATTTACAGAGATGATTTGGATTTGGGGACTAAGTGTAGTGTGTCAAAGTTTACGGATGACACTAAGGTGAGTGGTAGAGCAAAGTGTGCAGAGGACACTGAGAGTCTGCAGAGGGATGTAGATAGGTTAAGTGAGGTTAAGAGTCTGGCAGATAGAGTGTACAATGTTGGTAATAGTGAGGTCATCCATTTTGGTAGGAATAACAGTAAAATGGACTGTTATTTAAATGGTGAAAAATTGCAGCATGCTGCTATGCAGAGGGGCCTGGGTGTCCTTGTGCATGAATCACAAAATGTTGGTTTGCAGGTACAACAGGTAATTAAACAGGCACATGGAATATTGTCCTTCATTATTAGCGAGATGGTGTTTAAAAACAGGGAGGTTATGCTACAGCTTGTATAGGGCGCTGCTGAGACCACACCTAGGGTACGGTGTGCAGTTAAAGGATGTACTGGCACTGGAGGGGGTGCAGAGGAGGTTCAGAGGTTGATTCCAGATTGCAGCAGGTTGGCTTATGAGGACAGTTTGAGTGGACAGGGCCTATACTCATTGAATTAAGAAGAAAGGATCTTATAGAAACATATAAAATTATAAAGGGAACCGATAGGATAGAAGCAGGGAGGTTGTTTCCACTGGCAACTGAAACTAGGAACGTGGGGGCATAGCCTCAAAATAAAGTGAAATAAATTTAGGATTGAGTTGAGGAATTTTTCCACCCAAAGAATTGTGAAGCTGTGGAATTCCCTGCCCAGTGAAGCAGTTGGAGCTACCTTGTTGAATGTTTTTAAGTGAAAGTTTGATAGATTTTTGAACAGTAAAGGAATTAAGTGTGATGGTGAACAATGGGTAAGTGGAGCTGAGTCCTTGAATAGATCAGCTATGATCTTATTGAGTGGCAGAGGAGGCTCGAAGGGCCAGATGGCCTACTCCTGTTCCTGGTTTTTATGTTCTTATGTTAGCAGGAAGGCCAAATCTGGAAGCAGAATATTTGAGCATACACTTTAGATGCAATAACACACAGGTCAAAGGGTGGGGATAGAATCGGGCAGGTTGGCACACACACTGCAGGCTGAATGGTCTCCTGAACCATGGGTGTTTCAATTAGAGAGGATACAAGAAAATATTTCCTGCAGTTGTACTGGGGATGGCATGGGCAGCTGCAAGAAGCTAGGGTTGTTCTAACGCCAGAGAAGGACTTGTAGAACTCTAATCTCATGTCATGAAGGGCGTCAGCAGGAGCACATGATGTCTCTCATGGCTGAAAGATTATCAACTAGTCAGAATAGATTGACATGGCCAGTCAAATATTCAGTCGCAGCATTGAGAGTGACTTTTTTCTTACAGAAATGTTTTTTGGAATTTACTGCTTGATAGACTGCTCCTGTACATTCAATAGTGACCTTCCAATGAGAATGAGCTGAAGTGCCTGAAGATGGAAGGTTTACAGATAACTGGGAGAGACCCAGTGCAAATGGTCCTCTGCTCTTGGCTGTGATTCTCTTAAATGCAAAGTTCTGTTTTCTGAAATAGGTCAGGCTGGACACCATCTCCACAGTCAATGCTGTCTCATTTTGTTTATTTAATTCCTGTATTTAATTTACACAGCTTTTATTTTCATTCTGAAACGAAATGTTTGACTTATTTTATGTAAGTGTTGGGACAAGTTAAGGATTTTTCTGTGAATCACTCCTGCTACCATCACATCTCGTGCTTTGTTGTTACTTTGAGGTGTTTTTTACTCCCATGGTCTCCTAAAACATGCTCCTCTCTGTCTCTGCTGCTGCATTGCAGAGCTTCCACCTGAATTTATAACCATTCCTTTCATCATTCTTTCTCTTCTAACTTTCAAAACAGCACCTAGCACTGAGAAGTTGGGGTGGCAGAGGGCCTAGCACTAGATAGGTTGTTCTCATTGAAGAGCATTCTGTACCAAAGAGTGTTGCCTAATGAAAAGGGAGCTGGAACTAGAGAATGTAAAATACTGGAGCACAGATAGAGAGAAACTTGCTCATCTTTTTCTTGTGAGGCCTATTTCTTTAAAACACAGCCTCTCTATGAGAGACATAGATAAGGCAGATAATCAACAGCTTTTTCCAAGGTAGGGGAGTCTAAAACTAGAGAGCATGGGTTTAAGGTGGGAAGGGAGAGAGACAAATGTTCCAGAGGGGCAATTTTTCATGCAGAGGGTGGTGAGTGTCTGGAATGGGCAGCCAGAGGTAGTGGTGGAAGTGAATGCTATTTCATTACTTAAGAAACATTTGGACGGGGACATGGATGGGAAAGGTGTGGAGGGATGTGACCCAAACATCAGCAGTTGTGAAAACTGGGCAGCATGAGCAGGTTGGGCCAAAGGGCCTGTTTCGATGTGATGGACCCCCAGGACAGCATTTAAATGGGCTTGTGTTTCTATAAAGATGCAATGTAAGATATTGATATGTGTTTAACCCATATGGGGAGTTTTGGATTACTACGTGGTTATACAACTCAGAGGGAAGGTTGTTGGAGAAGGTCTGAGTGCAGACAGTGTCCCAGAGTGAAAGAAACTGTGTTGAAGACAGCTGCTCAACACTGGAGAGGGACCCACACTGCAGCATGACCTGTGTTAGGGAACAAACAAACACCGAAATTGCTGCGGACACTCAGAAAGTCTGGCAGAGAGAGAACAGAATTAACATTTCGGGTTTGATGACGTTTCTACACTGGACTTGAGATGTTGCCACTGGTGTTTCTCCACAGATGCTACCAGACCCGCTGAATGTCTCCAATGACTTCGGTTTTTGTTTCTGAACTTTACCATCTATATTTTATCATTAAAAATCACACAACACTAGGTTATAACCCAACAGGTTTTTTTTTTGGAAATACTAGCTTTCGAATCAGCACTTCCAAATAAACCTGTTGGACTATAACCTGGTGTTGTGTGTTTTTACCTCGTTGATTTTTAACATGTCCAACCCAGTTCATTACTGGAACCCCCACATCATTGTATTTTATCAACGCTATGGAATGTTCAGTTCACTAAACTCACTTGTTTGAGAAACTTCGGAATTAATCCCCACTGTGCGTGGAGTTCACTGATCTTAGTCAGAGTTGTCGAAAACCTGTCATTTTGGTTCTAACATGCTCAACCCTGAATTAATCTGTCACCAGAACACCCTGCAGGCAGTTGTTGGGTTAGAATTCTTTCTTTGTGACAAAGCTTCAGTATTGACAGGTTACTTTAATCTGTAAAAACCACACTTGCAAACGAAGCACCTACCACCTTTTAGAGCGTCATTTGTTTATTCCGATGTTTTGTCGCTATTCAGTAATTTGGGTGCTGACTTTTGATGTGTTTTGATGGAAGTAATACCCACATTTGAGTAGCACCAAAACTTCAATCGGGCAATTTGCAAGGAATACCTATGTCAAGAGAAAAGCAACAGTTACGTTGTTTAAGAGGAGTGTGCTGATTTATTGACAAGTGAACTCAATGTGTATTATTGGTCAATGAAGTTCGGCTTTAGTAGAGAGCCCTCTGACTGGTTTCTCAAGTAGGACATTGAGGAAAGGGAGCCCATCAGCTAGCTCCTTTTCCAGCCTGAATTTGAGTGGAGGATGGGCCTCAATAGACAAGTCAGGGAATACTACAGCTTGCAGATTCAAGTAGAGCAAACGGATGATCAACATTTCGGAAAAAGGCAAGGGCTAGAAGGTTATGTGCCATTCCATAGAGTCAGAGAGACGTAGGGATGTACAAAAAAAGGCCCTTCAGCCCATTGAGACTGTGCCAGTGAGAAACTACTACCTAACTGTTTTAATTCCATTTTCCAGCTCTTGTCCCCTGAGCCCTGTGGCATGGCAAGTGTACATTTTAATAGTGTTACATTCTCCTGGTAAGGATTGTGAAAACCAAGCAGGTTAATGAAGTTGAAACAGTGCTGAGCCATGGTCTAATTGACTAGTGCAGCAGACTCGAGCAGGTGAATAGCCTGTTCCTATTTTCCTCTTGGCACAGAAGTCTAAGATAACAGTGAAGACATGTTTCTCATGGAATCCAGTGAAGATTTCTGTGAGAGCTGGGCCTTGCAGAGACTCCATGGCAACGCAATGAATTTCAGCAAATGTAATTAAAACTGAACTGTCAACTGTGCGAGTTACTGAGTTCATTAGTTCAATGTAGACCATTTAGATGGCTGTGGGCTCGAGATCACCTAGATACAGTGCTGCATACTAGTGTCTCTGGCTCCTGTGAATGGAGCATTGGTGAATAGGTAGGTGACGCATCAATGAATTTAATACACGCCGTGACTCGAACACTTCTCCCGCCGCCTCTGCCTCCGAGCTTACTTTCACAATCAGGACTCCCGCCCACCTTCCGAGGACCCCTTCGCCCACCTCCAACACATTGCATCCACCTGGACACCCCGCGCTGGCCTATTACCTGCCCTCGACCTCTTCATTTCCAACTGCCGCCGGGACACTAACCGCCTCAACCTGTCGACCCCCCTCCCCCACTCCAACCTCTCACCCTCACAACGCGCAGCCTCCAATCCCTCTGCTCCAATCCCAACTTCACCATCAAGCCAGCGGATAAAGGGGGCGCAGTGGTAGTCTGGCGCACTGACCTCTACACCGCTGAAGCCAAACGCCAACTTGAGGACACCTCTTCCTACTGCCCCCTCGACCATGACCCCACCCCATCACCAAACCATCATCTCCCAGACCATACAGAACCTCATCACCTCAGGAGATCTCCCACCCACAGCTTCCAACCTCATAGTCCGGGAACCCCGCACTGCCCGGTTCCTCCTCCTTCCCAAGATCCACAAGCCTGACCACCCTGGCCGACCCATTGTCTCAGCATGCTCCTGCCCCACTGAACTCATCTCTACCTACCTCGACACTGTCCTATCCCCCCTAGTCCAGGAACTCCCCACATACGTTTGAGACACCACCCACTCCCTCCACCTCCTCCAAGACTTCCGTTTCCCTGGCCCCCAATGCCTCATCTTCACCATGGATATCCAATCCCTCTACACCTCCATCCGCCATGACCAGGGCCTCCAAGCACTCCGTTTTTTCCTCTCCCGACGTCCCCAACAGTACCCTTCCACCGACACTCTCATTCGTTTGGCTGAACTGGTCCTCGCCCTTAACAATTTCTCCTTCGAATCCTCCCACTTCCTCCAGACCAAAGGGGTAGCCATGGGCACACAGATGGGCCCCAACTATACCTGTCTCTTTGTTGGCTACATAGAACAGTCGGATCATCCGTAATTACACCGGCACCACTCCCCACCTCTTCCTCCGCTACATTGATGACTGCATTGGTGCCACCTCGTGCTCCCGCGAGGAGGTTGAGCAATTCATCAACTTCACCGACACATTCCACCCTGACCTTAAATTTACCTGGACCACCTCTGACACCTCCCTCCCCTTCCTAGGCCTCTCCATATCCATTAATGATGACCGATTTGACACTGACATTTTTTCCAAACCCACCGACTCCCACAGCTACCTGGATTACACCTCTTCCCACCCTACCTCATGCAAAAATGCCATCCTGTATTCCCAATTCCTTCGCCTCCGCCGTATCTGCTCCCAGGAGGACCAGTTCCACCATAGAACACACCAGATGGCCTCCTTCTTTAGAGACCTCAATTTCCCTTCCCACGTGATTAAAGATGCCCTCCAACGCATCTCGTCCACATCCCGCACCTCCGCCCTCAGACCCCACCCCTCCAACCGTAACAAGGACAGAACGCCCCTGGTGCTCACCTTCCACCCTACAAACCTTCGCATCAACCAAATCATCCACCGACATTTCCGCCACCTCCAAAAAGACCCCACCACCAGGGATATATTTCCCTCCCCACCCCTTTCCGCCTTCCGCAAAGACCGTTCCCTCTGTGACTACCTGGTCAGGTCCACGTCCCCCTACAACCCACCCTCCCATCCTGGCACCTTCCCCTGCCACCGCAGGAATGACAAAACCTGCACCCACACCTCCTCCCTCACCTCTATCCAAGGCCCTAACGGAGCCTTCCACATCTATAAAAGTTTTACCTGCACATCCACTTATATCATTTATTGTATCCGTTGCTCCTGATGCGGTCTCCTCTACATTGGGGAGACTGGACGCCTCCTAGCAGAGCACTTTAGGGAACATCTCCGGGAACCCGCACCAATCAACCCCCCTGCCCTGTGGCCCATCATTTCAACTCCCCCTCCCACTCTGCCGAGGACATGGAGGTCCTGGGCCTCCTTCACCACCCTCCCTCACCACCCGACGCCTGGAGAAAGAATGCCTCATATTCTGCCTCGGAACACTTCAACCCCAGGGCATCAATGTGGACTTCAACAGTTTCCTCATTTCCCCTTCCCCCACCTCACCCTAGTTCCAAACTTCCAGCTCAGCACTGTCCCCATGACTTGTCCTACTTGCCTATCTTCTTTTCCACCTATCCACCCCACCCTCCTCTCTGACCTATCACCTTCATCCCCTCCCCCACTCACCCATTGTACTCTCTGCTACTTTCTCCCCACCCCCACCCTCCTCTAGCTTATCTCTCCACGCTTCAGGCCTGTATTCCTGATGAAGGGCTTTTGCCCGAAACGTCGATTTTCCTGCTCCTCGGATGCTGCCTGACCTGCTGTGCTTTTCCAGCACCACTCTAATCTAGACTCTGGTTTCCAGCATCTGCAGTCCTTGTTTTTACCCAGGTGATATCAAGTGATCACATGGACATTGCATTGCTATTGCTGTGCAAGTCCCGTATAGTTTTTTTAAAATTCATTTGTGCCCCAACACTGATTCCCTACCCCAGCTGGTGAACTGCTTGCCTGACCTGCTGCAGTAGGTAAATCCACAATGCTGTTCGGGCTGAGTTCCAGAATTTTCACCCAGTGATGCTGAAGGTACAGTGATGTATTTCTAAGTCACAATGGTGAGTGGCTTGGAGGGGAACTCGCAGGTGTTGGTGTACCTATGTATCTGCCTCCCTTGTCCTTCTAGATGGTAGTAGTTGGCTGTTTGGACGGTGCTGTTCAAGGAACCTTGATGCATTTCTGCAACGCATCTTGTAGATAGCACGCACTGCTGCATTGGTGTTGGAGGGAGTGGATGTTTACGAATGTGATGCCAATCAAGTGGGTTGCCTTGTCCTGGGTGGGGTCATGATGTGGAGGAGTCAGTGTTGGACTGGGGTGGACAAAGTTAAAAACCACACGACATCGTATTAAAGTCCAACAGGTTTATCTGAAACCACAAGCTTTCGGAGCACCAGTTCCTTCCTCAGGGCAGCTAGTGAGAGAGACTACATCGGACACAGAATTGATAATTAAAAGATCAAAAGGTCGTACAACTTATGTGAATGCATCGAACAAACCTAGATGGCTAATAACTTTAATCAGTTAGAATGGAGTTGCAGGTTTTGATTGATTAATATTTAAATCCGAGAATTTCTCTTAAGTCACTGCCCCAAATAAGTTCAGGTTTTATCAGAATAAAGGTGACCCCTCTGGTCAGACAATCCACTTGAGGTGTGAGGCTGAGATTCAAGTCTGTTTGTATCTCAACCTGGAGCCAGACTGGTTATATTTCCAAAGGAGGAATTTATAAAATGCCACATTGACTGACTGTCTACAGATTGTGTGCATTTTGAACAAAATACAATGTTGCCTGCAAATACAAATTCACCCAATAAACACCCTATATGTGCATGCATGAGGGAGAGAGAGAGTGAGAGAGTGTGTTTGAGAGGGGGTGTGTGTGACTGTGAGGGCGTATACATGTGTGAGAGGTAGGTGTGAGTGTGTGTTTGTTCGATACATTTGTATAAGTTGTATGACCCTTTGATCTTTTACATATAAATTGTGTCCGACGTACTCTTTCTCACTAACTGCCTGAGGAAGGGACTGGCGCTCTGAAAGCTTGTGGTTTCAAGTAAACCTGTTGGACTATAATTCAGTGTCGTGTGATTTTTGACTTTATTCTGGATGGGACAATGGTGCAGGGAAATATCCTGAACTTGCCATTGCCTGATACATTTGAGAGAGATTTTTTGACCTGGCCACTGTGAGTCTGAAGAGTTCCTGCTGAGGAGGGAGATTGAGGTACAAAAGGCTTGAATTATCCAAGATCCATGGGCTATTGCCATTTCAATTCTAAACCATAGCAGAGAAGTTGAGAACCATTAGAACTAATTCTGCTGTCCTCACAGTGTTTTTTTTTATCATGGAAAAGGACTGCATTGTTTCATTGACAATCCCTGGAAGAAAAGTGTGTGAAATATACTGAGGAAGATTAACTCCCAGAAATCCTGATCAACAGGAAAATGTTTAATGTAGTTGTGATGGGCTTGATATAAATCACTATAAAACAGGGAGTGGGTTTGAAGCAATCTCCTCCAGTCAGGTGGAGAGGGGGGGGCTGGACAAATTGGTCTGACTGAGGTCTACATTCTACACTGGAGAGACAGTCCTGTTGGAACTTGGAAGTGTCTGGCTGAGTCATAGTGATCTTGGTCTGAAGGGGTCTGCAGGGTCACGCTTATGGACTGACAACTCTCACCAGAAGGTCTCAAACACATGGAGGATTGAAAGATCTTACCCTGTAGGGATTTTGGGGCTGAGAGGTTAGGTATAACCTTCAGTAACAACCAAAGCACAGGGGTTTGGGTCTGAAGTAAAGAAAGTTTTGGCAGAAATATAAGGTTTTGCCTCTGGTTTTATGATGAATGTTTTTCTTCTGTTATCATGGTGATTTTGTCTGTTTAGGATGGGGGCCAGGGTTAAATCAAGGCGTCGTGTCATTTAGACTGGGTTGTTTTAATAAACAAGCTTGTAGTTGAGCCAAATATTGCATCAGTGATTTTGTTTTCCATAAAATCCTAAATCCTAAGAAGCATTTTAAGGAGGGAACCACTTACAAGAGGGGAGTTACTCATTGCTGGATTCTGAGCCTCTAACCTGCTCTTGAAGTCACTGTTTTTCTATAGCTGGTCCAGTTCAGTTTCTGATCAATGGTAACCCCCAGAATATTGAGGGTGGGGTGGGGACTGGTTTCAGTGGTAGTCACACTATTCAATGTCAAGTGGCAATGTTTAGATTGCATCTTATTAGTAATGCTCATTGCCTGGCATTTATGTGGCGCACATGTTCCTTGCCATTTGTCAGCTCAAGCCTAGATATTGTCCAGATCCTGTTGCATTTGAACACGGACTGCTTCAGCATCTGAAGAGTCATGAATGGTGCTGAACATTGTACAATCATCAGAGAACATCCCCACTTCAGACTTTATGATGGAGGGAAATAGCTGAAGATGGTTGGGCCTGGGATATACCCTGAGAACCTCCTGCCGAGACGTCCTGGAGCTGATATGAATGACCTCCAACAACCATGACCATTTTCCTATGTGCCAGGTGTGACTCCAATCAGCAGAGAGTCTTCCCCCCATTCCCATTTATTCCAGTTTGCCTTGAGGACACAGTCCATCAAAAGCAGCCTTAGTATCAGGAGCTGTGACACCTCACCTCAGGAATTCAGCACCTCTGTCAATGTTTGAATCAAGGCTGTTATGAGGTCAGGAGCTGAGTTGCTTTGCTGGAACCCAAACTGGGCATCAGTGAACAGGTTATTCCTTGTCTCAGTCTTTAAATGCTCCTAATTCTGGGAGCGTGTCCTTGGTTCTAGACACCTCTTCCCCTTCAGGGCAGAATCATCCTCATCCTTTAAACTGTCAAACTTTTTAAGAATTCAGTAAGGCTCAGGTAAGTTGTAAACTCCCACAGTTGTGATGTCCCAAAACTCATTACAATAAAAGCCAAAGGGATATCTGCCAATTGACCTATAGATAGGCCTACACAATCAACACTGTCCTGTTGAAATTACTTTATCATTTAGTGAATATTAAAGTTATCAAGGGGTATGGGGAGAAAGAAATGTGATCTGGAGACAGAGGATCGATCATGATCTTATAGAATGGCAAAGCAGGCTCACAGGGCCGAATGGCCTACTCCTGCTCCTAGTTTCTATGATTCCCACTTGAAAATAAATGTGCGAGTGTGCCAGTGGGGAAAGGAGGAATTTCAGCAGGTACACTCCCAACGACGTTATCGTCTATAATTCCTCCAGCAGTTTCTGCATTAAACTCAATAAGGGAAAGCTTGCTCCTCAGTCAGTGATACTCAATAGGGCTCCGTCTCTTGACCAGGCTGGGGGTATATTCCATTACTCAGATGTAGGTCAGGCCAAATGTTGCTCTTGATCGTTACTCTTTATCTTTGTCACCTTTCAATAAAGCCAACCCTGATTCTGAATAAAGTTTCCCTTTAAGTCTGAGCTGTTTGAGTCCTCCCTGCCTCTTAACTGCCAGCCCTGTCTCTGTACCAAGGGGTGGGACAGAGTCAGTGCTCCTGGGTTGAAAGATTCAGTCTGGAGATTTAACCACAACATCTATATTGCTCTTCCTTAACAGGTGTGCTGCTGAGTCAGAGGTTCACCTTTCTGATCAGATGAAACCCCATCTTCTCTTTTGGGTAAATGTACTATTTGGGGAAGGATAGGGGACAATAATTATCCTGTAACTGTCGAGGAGCCTCATCTTATTGTTGGTAAAACAGCAAGTTATTTGGACACACATAAACAGTAAAAAGGTTTTAAGTTGTGAGTGTAGGCAGGATAATCGTTTTAGAACATGAATGTTTTTGTAAAGATTGCTAGGGCTTTGCAACTCTCAGGCAGTTGTGGAGTGTGGCAGGGTGAAACATACTAAATGGTCAGTGATTGTAGCAAAGAGAAGCTTTACAAATAACTTGGTCATGTCATCTCGTCCATTGCAACGATATGAGGGGGCTGGACAGAATAGATTGGGAGAAATTGTTCCCACTCGTAAAAGGATCAAAAACCAGAGTGAATGGATTCACTGTTTTGCAAAAGAAGCAAATGTGACGTGAGAAAATTCTTTTTCAGATAGTGAGTAGTTAGAGTCTGGAACGTACTGCCTGGAAAAGTAGTGGAGGCAGGAGGAATTCAAGAGGCGATTGGATGATTATTGGGATAGAACTGGTGTGAAGGGAAATAGGGAAACGCAGGAACATGATGCTCATTGAAGAGTCAGTACAGACATGATGGGCCAAATGGCCACCATAGTACTTTTTTGATTCTTGGACAATTTTCAGTCAGTTGAAGTGGTTGGCAAGAAACAGCTCAGTGTTGGTGCCAACCACAGTCAATCGGTTTCAATCTTGCGTTTTGAAATGCAAGGTTCGGATCCTGCTCCAGGGCTTGAGAGCAAAAATCTAAGTTTACACTCCGAGTCCTACACCCTTGTAACTGCTGACCACATGTAAATAATCATGTACGATTAATTTGAAGAAGAGAAAGGGAGACATATGCCAGTGACTAGGCCAAACGTATCCCTTAATCAGCATCACCAACACAGCTTCTTAGGCCATTGTCCCACTGCTGTGGGAGCTGTGCACACATTGGCTGTTGCATTTCTGACCTCACAACAGAGAATACACTTCAAAAACATTTCATTAGCTACAAAACTCATTCAGATATTCAATGATTGTCAAAAATTCTGAACTAGTGTAAGACTGAGTTTCTTCTCAGTTTGTTGGCAATTCAAGCAGATTTTGTTTTTAGTTGGGGCTGAGATGGAGACATGATTTGACAGGTGCTGAGGGAGGACACTCCAGGCATGGGAAGGTAGCGTGAGGTCTTCAGGACCCTGAAGCAGTCTTGCAATGATGTTACAGAGCTGCTCCTCACTGGGTATAAGCAGCACAACACGCACTGAATTAAAGAAGAGAGACACAAATGGAGAGATAGAGTTTGTGGAATAGTCTGTCTTGAAGCAACAGAATCCCTGAGCTAAAAGGGAAGGAAACAAAACATGGGTACCCACAGGCCGACTAGCTAAACATCTATTGGAAAAATATTGGAACCAATTACTAACGAATCTGTGTGGAGTTTGCATGCTCTCCCCGTGTTTGCGTGGGTTTCCTCTGGGTGGTCCAGTTTCTTCCCACAGTCCAAGGATGTGCAGGTTAGGTGGATTGGCCATGCTAAAGTACCCATAGTGTCCAGGGATTAGCTATGGGAAATGCAGAATTACAGGGATATGGTAGAGGGCTGAGTCTTGGGTGAGATGTCCTTTGGAGAGTTGGTATGGACTTGGTGGGCTGAATGGCCTGCTTTCACACTGTAGGGATTCTATGATTAAGTAACAGCAGCATATTTGGACAATTGTAATCTAATTAAGCAGAGTCAACATAGCTTCATGGAAGGAAAATCATGTGTGACTAATTTATTCATTTTTCAAAGTAGTCTCAACCACAGTGGATAGAAGAGAACCAATCAATGGGTTCTATTTGGATTTTTAAGAAGGCATTCAAAAATACCTCACACAAAATTATCTTTAGAGTCCACTATATTGGAGGTAGTATATTGGCATGGATAGGGAATTGGGTCATGGTCAGGAAAAAAAAAGTGCGAATAAGGGATTCATTTCAAGTTGGTGACCTGTGACAAGTTCAATAGGGATCAGTCCTGGAATTGTTGACAATATATGTTAGTGACTTGCAGGAAGGAAGTGAATGTGCTGTAGCCAAATTTGCAGATGACACAAAAATAGGTGGAAAGGCAAGTTGGGAGAAAGATTCAAATAGCCACAGAGAGGTATTGATAGGTGAAGCAACTGGGTAAAATGTTGGCAAATAGAGTATAATATGGGAAAATGTGAAGGAAGAACAAAATAACAGGATATTATTTAAATGGAGAAGAACTGCAGAAAGCTGCAACACAAAAGGACTTGGGGACACTTGTGCACAAACCACAGAAAATTAGCCTTAAAGTGCAGTGGGTAATCAGGAAGGCTAATGGAACGTTGGCCCTTATTTCAAGGGCTTGGAGTATAAGAGCAGGGAAGTCTTACTGCGACTGTACAAGGTGCTGGTGAGACCACATCTGGAGTACTGTGAGCAGCTTTGGTCCCCTTGTAGTATAGTATTTCATTGGAGGCAGTTCAGAGAAGGATTATTGGGATGATCCCTGGTATGGGGGGTTGTCTTATGAGCAAAGGTTAAACAAGCTGGGACTCAACTCACTGGAGTTTAGAAGAATAAGAGGTGATCTCATTGAAACATAGAGGATTGCTAAGGGACTTGAGGGGTAAACGCTGAGAGGTTACTTCCCCTCATGGGAGAGTCTAGGACCTGAAATCATGGTCTTAGAAGAGAGAGTCTTTGGAACTCCTTGTCATAGACAGCTGTGAGGGTAGAATCCTTCAGGCTGAGCTAGCTTCCTGAACAGTTTGGGAATCATGAATTATAGAGAAAATGTAGGAAAGTGGGCATGAGGAATATCAGATCAACCATGACGGCACAGCAGGCCTGAGCAACCAAATAGCCTACTCCTGTGTCTATTTCAATGTCGCATGATCTTATAGACGTTTTATAACTCTGATTACCGGGTATTGTAGCATTTAGTCTTAATCTGTAATAAACAGTAGGGGCAGTTCCTGACCTTGCTTGACCAGCTTGACTTGAACACAGTGTATACGAGCAGAAAGCCACCAGCCAAAGCTGGACCTGGCAGATAGGTCTGACAAACCAGTTTGTCCTTTTTGCCAATTGATCTTGGGCTGTGTGTACAATAGAAGCTGGAACTGCATTACTTTTGGAAGAGTGTCCATGTGCATAGAGCCCTGAAAGTTGCCACCCAGGTTGATGAGGTTATTAAGAAGGCACACGGTGTGTTAGTTTTTATTGGTAGAGAGATTGAGTTTTGGAGTCACGAGGTCATGCTGCAGCTGTACAAAACTCTGGTGTGGCCGCACTTGGAGTATTGCATATAGTTCTGGTCATCACATTATAGGAAGGATGTGGAAGCTTTGGAAAGGGTTCAGAGAAGATTTACTAGAATGTGCCTGGTATGGAGGGAAGGTCTTGTGAGGAAAGGCTGAGGGACATGAGGCTGCTTTCGTCAGAGAGAAGGTTGAGAGGTGACTTAATAGAGACAGATAAGATGATCAGAGGATTAGATAGGGAGGACAGTGAGAGCCTTTTTCTTTGGATGGTAATGGCTAGCATGAGGGGACATAGCTTTAAACTGAGGGATGATAGATATAGGACAGATGTCAGAGGTAGGTTCTTTACTCAGAGAGCAGTAAGGGTGTGGAATGCTCTGCTTGCAACAGTAATAGTCTCACCAACTTAAAGGGCATTTAAATGGTCATTGGATGAACGTATCGATGATGGGAATTCAAGATGGTGGTGACCCAGTAGGTCTGCCCTGCTGAGCTGTGCACCAGATCCCAGACATAGTGGTGCACTCACCCTCCCTTTATTACCCATTGTGGTAGAAATTGTTATTTTTTGACCCCCAGAATTGTTCAGTGTTAGTTTAAAATAGTTAGAAAAATGACTAAAGGGAAGGGACCACAAGAACGAGCAAGCAGGGATCCCCCAGCAGTACCAGACACACCCGCAACGTTGGCCTCTGTGAAAGCCCCAGGGGACTTACCTGTGGAGCACAGCCTGGTCTCGGAGTTCATGAAACTCCGAGAGAAGATCGTTCCAGCGATGGAGAAGACCCAGACCAGGCTGGAACTGATCTTAGCTGTGCTGCAGCAGTATGACCAGGAGATCCAGCATCTTGGGCAGTACGTCATGGAGCTGGAGCAGCAGACCATGACCTCCGAAACCACGGTGGAATCCTCAGCAGGTCGGTTCCAGGCCCTGGAACAGCAGGTACGGGCCTTAGTAGAGCAGGTCAATGACCACAAAAATCAAGAACATCCGCCTGGTCGGGCTACCGGAACTGGAAGAAGAGGCCAGCTGGTCAGCTTCCTGGAGCAAAGACTCCGATAGTTTCTGAAGCTGGAAGTCGGGGCAGGCCGGGTGCGGGTTGAGCAGGCCCACCGGGTCGCACTGCACAGACCCAGTTCGGACCAGCGCCTCCACCCTAGTGCGACTCCAGCATTACAGAGACAAGCAAATGGTTCTGGAAACTTCTAGAGCACTGGGGAAGGATCCACAGGCTCTGACATACAAAGGATCAAGATTCATGTTTCTCCAAGACTTTTCCACAAGAGGAAGGCTTTTGATGAGGTAAAAAGGAGGCTGAGGAACTTGGATATTCAGTACTCTGTAAAATATCTGGCAATATTTCAGCCACAGAGAGTCCGTGTTTAATTTTGACTCACTGGAAAAGGCAAAGGACGTCCTGGATGCTCTAAAATAGACTGGCTGGCTCGAATAATATGGACGATAATGTTTACTTCGTTTTTCTCTACAATTTGCCTGGTTTACCTGGTTGTGTTTTTTTTAAATATATGTGGGGGTCAGAATTGTTTTTTTCTTTTGTTCTCTCTTCTCCCTACTCTCTCCCCTCCCATTGTCCTTTGCTCTTTTTTCTCATCACTTCCTTTTCTTCGCCCTTGGTATGGGATGGGGGAGGCAGTTGGGGGAGGTCGGTGGACGGGGGCTTATATATTTCTGTTCTACCAGGAGTGTCTAAGGTTTAAGTATTGATGGGATGGATGGAGTGTCCACTTTTAACTTTCTTGTTATACGATGTGTGTAATTTTTCTCTCACTTTGTGTTGTTTGGGGCTGGGACACAGCTTTAGCCAGAAGGAGCCATGAAGGGGTTAGTGGGTTGTTGTGGTTGTGTTCGCCGAGCTGGGAATTTGTGTTGCAGACGTTTCGTCCCCTATCTAGGTGACATCCTCAGTGATTGGGAGCCTCCTGTGAAGCGCTTCTGTGATCTTTCCTCCGGCATTTGTAGTGGTTTGAATCTGCCGCTTCTGGTTGTCAGTTCCAGCTGTCCGCTGCAGTGACCGGTATATTGGGTCCAGGTCGATGTGCTTATTGATTGAATCAGTGGATGAGTGCCATACCTCTAGGAATTCCCTGGCTGTTCTCTGTTTGGCTTGTCCTATAATAGTAGTGTTGTCCCAGTCGAACTCATGTTGCTTGTCATCTGCGTGTGTGGCTACTAAGGATAGCTGGTCGTGTCATTTCGTGGCTAGTTGGTGTTCATGGATGTGGATCGTTAGCTGTCTTCCTGTTTGTCCTATGTAGTGTTTTGTACAGTCCTTGCATGGGATTTTGTACACTACATTGGTTTTGCTCATGCTGGGTATCGGGTCCTTCGTTCTGGTGAGTTGTTGTCTGAGCATGGCTGTTGGTTTGTGTGCTGTTATGAGTCCTAGTGGTCGCAGTAGTCTGGCTGTCAGATCGGAAATGCTCTTGATGTGTGGTAGTGTGGCTAGTCCTTTGGGTTGTGGTATGTCCTCGTTCCATTGTCTTTCCCTTAGGCATCTGTCGATGAAATTGCGGGGGTATCCATTTTTGGTGAATACATTGTAGAGGTGTTCTTCTTCCTCTTTTTGCAGTTCTGGTGTACTGCAGTGTGTTGTGGCTCTTTTGAATAGTGTCTTGATGCAACTTCTTTTGTGTGTGTTGGGGTGGTTGCTTTCATAGTTCACACAACAGATGACAAGCAACATGAATTCGACTGGGACAACACTACTATTATAGGACAAGCCAAACAGAGAACAGCCAGGGAATTCCGAGAGGCATGGTATTCATCCACAGATTCAATCAATAAGCACATCAACCTGGACCCAATACACTGCAACAGACAGCTGGAACTGACAACAGATTCAAACCACTACAAATGCCGGAGGAAAGATCACAGAAACGCTTCACAGGAGGCTCCCAAGCACTGAGGATGTCACCTAGACAGGGGACGAAACGTCTGCAACATAAATTCCCAGCTCAGCGAACAGAACCACAACAACGAGCACCCGAGCTACAAATCTTCTCACAAACTTTGAGGGGTTAGTGGGTAATACGAGTGCACCCTGTGGGCAAGGGGGAGAGTCTCCTTTCATTTGTATTATATGTTGGTCTGTTGTAGAAGTAGCTCTTAGAAGTTTTGATATGGTAGTTTTGGTCATTGTATTTTAAAGTTTATACAAACTGCTTGTTGTTTCCACTCGGCGCGCTATGAGCGGGGGTCTTCCTCCCGGGGGGCATGGACTTTCGAACGGCTATGGCTAACCGTTTGTTTAAATGGTGCACCTGGAATGTTAAGGGGAGTCATTCACCAATTAAGAGAAAAAAAGATAGCGAGTTTTGAGAAGATTTGTAGCTCAGGTTGAGGTTCTGGAGGTTTGCTTGCTGAGCTGGAAGGGTCATGTTCAGACGTTTCGTCTGAACATATTGAACTACAGAAGCAATCATCCCAACATCCACAAATGAAGCTGCATCACAACATTATTCCAATGAAACACCACACACTGCAGCACAGAGAACTATGCAGAGCAGAGGAAAGTCACCTATACAGTGTGTTCAAAAAGAACGGGTACCCAATGGACACAGCCTGCAAATTTCTCAGCAACAAACCGAAACAAGCAGACAAAATGCGTCCAGAAACCCTAGCCACTCTCCCATATATCAAAGACATCTCAGAAATGACTGCCAGACTACTCAGACCCCTTGGTATCATGGTAGCCCACAAACCCACCAACACACTAAAATAGCAGCTTATGAATTTGAAAGACCCTATACAGACGACAAGCAAAACTAATGTCATTTACAAAATACCATGCAGGGACTGTAACAAACACACTACATTGGACAAACAGGCAGAAAACTAGCCACCAGGATACATGAACAACAACTAGCCACAAAACGACATGACCCTCTCTCTCATTAGTATCCTTATATACAGATGAGGAAGGACACAACTTCGCCTGAGACAACACATCCATCCTCGGACAAGCCAAACAGAGACACACATGAGAATTCCGAGAAGCATGGCATTCCACCCGGAACTCTATCAACAAATACATTGACTTGGACCCGATTTACCACCCCTTGAGAAAATGAACAAGAAATGACATCACCAACCCAAAGAAAACCCAAACATATAAATAGAAAGCAGGAATCATCAGCAATGTGTCATCTGGAGACTCACTGAAGATGTCACCTAGTCTGGTGATGAAACATCTGAACGTGAACCTTTAAGCTCAGCGAGCAAACCTACATCCAGAAAAGAAGATAATTTCAAGCCTTAGAAAACAGAGGGTCGATGTAGCCTTGCTGCAAGATACACATCTAACCAATAAGGAGCACTTGAAGTTACAGCAGGGAGGTTCAGACAGGTGCTTTTCTCATCCTTGAATTCGAAAAGTAGAAGAGTTGCTATACCCATCCAGAAGAATCTCCTATTTCACCGGTTAGACCAAATTAAGGATGAATATGGGCAGTTTATGATTCTTAAAGCTTTAATACATGGAGAGGAGTATGGGATCTTGAATGTATATTGCCCCCTGGCACACCCCCTCAAAATTTTAACAGATGCGCTTTCCAGGTTGATGGTCCTTGGGGCACATCATACAATTATAGGGGGAGACCTTAATTGAGTTATGGACCCTGAGGTGGACAGGATGCCCTAGGGGTCTCGCAATCCAGGCAGCTGGTGGACCTGAACAGGGAGCTGGGATTGGTGGATGTGTGGAGATGTCTTCACCCTGAGGGTAGGGATTTCACCTTTTTCTCTAACCCACATAAGTGCTACACTATGGTTGATACATTTTTTTGTCCCATTGGCTGTTTTGAATTCGGTGCTGTCTTGCAGAATTGGTAACATAGCCATTTCCGATCATATGGCAATGGACATGGAGGTCAAGACCGGTGGTGATGGGACAGGCTCAGGGCATTGGCACATGGATCATGGAGGTCAAGACCGGTGGTGATGGGACAGGCTCAGGGCATTGGCGCATGGATCCTTTCCTCCTGAAGGATAACAAGTTTACTGAGTATTTTTCACGGGAAATAAAATCTTTTGGGACATTAATTCGGGTACGGCCAGTAATCTGTCAGTGCTGTGGGAGACTGCCAAGGCCTATGCAAGGGTTTGATTATTTCTTACTCGGTGACTCGGAAGCAGCAGAAGGGACAGCAACAGCGTATGCTCGAGGCCCGGCTGAAAGCAGCTGAGACAGCATACTTTGACAGACCGTCTGTGAGCAAGTTGCAGCGGATTACAGCCCTCAGGGATGCTCTGAATGCTGCATTCACTCAGACAACAAAGGAGATTTCCTTTGCGAAGCAGAGGTTATTCGAGTATAATGATAAACAGGGTAGATATCTGGCATACCTGGGCACGCCCATTAGAGAGTATGCTGGTACTCTCACTTGCGATTCCAAACAGATTAGCGCAGCATTCAGGAAGTTCTACTTTGAGCTGTACCGGTTGGAGAGCTGTGTGGACAGATTGGTGAAAGTGGAGTCCTTTTTTAAAACTCTGGACCTTCTGGGAGTAACTTCAGAGCAGGAGACTTTTCTGAATGCCCCACTGATAATCCAAGAAATACAGGAGGCGGTGAGACAGCTCCAGAGCGGTAAAGTGCCTGGCCAGACAGATTTCAAAGTGAGTTTTATAAGGAGTTTATAAGCATGCTGACCGGGCCAATGTTGGATATGTACAATTATTCGTACAGTCAGGACTGCCTCCCATCCACTCTGAGAGAAGCAAATATTTGTGTTATTCTCAAGAGAGGGAAGGCCACAGAGGATTGCATTTCGAACAGGTCCATTACTGAACATGGATTTTAAAATTCTGTCAAAAATGCTGGCGTTGAGGTTGGAGTGGGTTTTGCCCTTCATTGTAAAGGAGGACCAGGCAGGTTTTATTTGGGGTCGCAGGTCTTCTAATAATATTAGAAGAGTACTAAATGTGGTTCAGGTATGCCAGCAAGGGTCAATTCCGGGTTTGGTAGTAGAGAAAGTGTTTGACCAGGTGGAGTGGCCGTACCTCTATGTCCTGGAGTGGTTTGGTCTTGGAGGGGTCTTTACCCAGTGGGTGGCAGTGTTATACAATGACCCTAAAGCAGCAGTTCTCACTAATGGTATAAGGTCTGACAGTTTTGGCAGAAACAGCCGACAAGGGAGCCCCCTTTCACCGTTACTATTTATATTGGTGATTGAGCTGTTGGCAGAGGCCATCTGGAGAGACTCCAATATAACTGCCCCAGAGGTAAGATCAGGAGGGCGTAAGATCACCCTTTATGCAGATGACATTCTTCTGTTTCTAACTAACTCGACAATATTTGTGCCCCGTTTAGTTAAAGTGATAAATCTATTTGGTTTGTTCTCGGGGTATAAAATCAATTTTATGAAGTCGGAGGCCATGCCTGTGGGGGTCTTATTAGAGTACCTGATCGTGGGGGTGGAATCTGATTCCCTTTCAGTGGTCGCAGGGAGGTTTCCTGTAATTAGGCATTTTTATCACCCCGGCCTTTGATCAATTATATAAAGCTAATTTTGTGCAGTTGATAGAGAAGATAAGGCAGGATTTTCAGCACTGGGAGGACCTTCCGATATCCTGGTTGGGTAGAATAGTTCTGGTCAAAATGAATGTTCTTCCTTGTTTATTATATCCCATGCGAATGCTCCCTTTGATGCTGCCCTGGCAGGTCCTATGGAGGCTTAATGGTTGGCTCAGTTCTTTTATCTGGCATCACAGGAGGCCTCTTATTACGTTTGCCACATTGCAGCTTCCGCAGGGGATGGGGGTGTGGACTTTCCAGATTTTAAGAAATATCAATTAAGTTCCCTACTTTCCGATGTGGCTGACTGGGCCTGCTTGGACCCACGGTCAGTTTGGCTGGACATTGAGGCCCCCCAGGCGAAATGCCCCCTCATTAATCTGTTGGTTATGGACAAGATGAGGTCTGTTCTGGAATGTTGCAGAAATCCGATTGTCCTTAACATGGTTAAAGCATGGAGAATGATGCAACAAAGTGAGGGCAATTTATTAAAAACTTCCCCTTTTACTCCCATAATAGGAATGCCAGGATTCCAGCTGGGATCGATGGATTCTGGCTTTAGGCTCTGGGAGTCTAGAGGAGTCTCCTGTCTGGGAGATTTATTTTCAGATTAGGGACTTTATACAGAAAAAGACTACATTGACGGTTAGTCCCTATAATTCAAGAGTGGAGAGGAGAGTACTTTGGTCCATGGATACTCTCTCGGTCAGCACCCTCTATCATTTATTAGGAGGTAGTGTTTTGAAAGACATTGAGTGGCTGCACGGAATCTGGACTCAGGAATTGGGGGTGGAGATCTCATCAGAGGCATGGGAGGATATTTGGGAGAACATAAGGAAGATTTCAATTTGCAATAGGGCGCAGGCTATGCAACTGAAGGTACTCCACAGGGCTCATTTGGTACCAGAGCGGCTTGTGAAGTTGAAGACAGGAGCATCCCCAGTGTGCCCCAAATGTAAAACAGATATTGATACTCTTATTTATTGCTTATGGTCATGCCACAAGCTTTGTAGGTATTGGGGCGCTATAGCGAGTGTTTTGGAAGAGGTCTTGGAAACCGAGGTCAAGGCAGATCCAGTGTCCCTCCTCCTGGGTTTGCCGAATCTCCCCTCTTTAGACGTGCATGGGAAGAAGCTGTTTAATATTCTTTCATTTGTGTTGGAGAATCCCCCAGGACTTCTTCACAAGTATGGTGCACCAGAAAAGGGAACTCTTTTACTAGATGTGGCGGCCCTTTCTGAAATATAAGGACTCAGACTTGTTGGCTATATTGGTCAGAGCTTTTGTGTAGTCATGAGAGCTGTGTCTCGTGGGCCAGGAGGACCCCTGGAAGAATCCCAAACAAACACAGGTTTGTCAACTGATGCTCCCGTGGTGGGGAGCTTTGGTGGGATTGTGCTGAGTGTTTTAACTTAACTGAATGCAATTTAATTTACCTTGGTTTGATTTAGTTTTTTTCAGTTATTTATTGAATTGCAGTTTTTATTTTCTCACTCTCCTCAGTGGTTTGTGGAGTAGAGTAGTAGTTTGTTTCCTGTTATTGTCATTGCATTATAAGGTTATTATACTGTGTTGTAGTGATTCTGTAATTTTGTCATAAAACTAAAATCTTTTCTTTCAATAAAAATATTTACAAATAAAAAACATATGGACAAGAATGGAATAGTTTTGGCTAGATGGGCTTCAGATTGGTTTCACAGTTCGGTGCAGGCCTGGGCCAAAGGGCCTGTACTGTGCTGTAATGTTCTATGTTCCAGGAACGTCACATTACTATGAAATATTCTGCTCAGGAATCAGAACGGGACTGAATTCCAAAGTCACATTAATGGGTCTCTGGGTGATATTGCCACACATCAATGTAAGTAACCCAAGAGGGCAGCTGGTCGGTGTAATAACAAGAGTTAGTTGTAATGTTGATTTCTACTGATTCAGGCTGCACAGAGCCACATTTTGACAAAAGGCGAGTGTCGAGGTATGTATTAAATGGGTGATATTGAACAGTCGGTATTTATTCAGCAGCTTCTTTCACATCAATCCTGGTTTCAATCATTTCAATGGAAGTGAATCAGGAACAACATATAAACAGGCAACATCTTAATATCAACCATTTCACACCAACATTCACTGTGTTCACTTGTATTTTAAAATCCATGAAATTAATCTTCATTTTTAACAATTGTGTAATAAATGATTCTGGAATATACCATACCATCTTCTGAAACAACGATTTAATCTGAATAATTCACATGTAGCTACGTAATGCATCTCAGATTGTCTGTATTTGAATGATATTTTGGGAGTAAAGTTGCGTTTTATGTAGTAACATGATGTGTGTGCGCACATCCGTGTGTGAGTGCATGAGCCTGTGTGTGTGTGCGTCTGAATGTGCGTTTGCAGGCGTGTGAGTGAAAGTGTCTGTGTGTGCATGCGTGTGTGAGTGTAAGTGCAAGTGCCTGTGTGCATCTGAATGTGTGTGCATGTGTGTGTGTATTTGCCTGTGTGCGTCTGAGTGTGCATGTGTGTGTATGTGCCTGTGTGCGTCTGAATGTGTGCGTGCATGCGAGAGTGTATGTGCCTGTGTGCATCTGAATGTGCGTGTGCATGCGTGAGTGAGTGTAAGTGCCTGTGTGCGTCTGAGTGTGTGTGTGTGTGCATGCATGTGAAGGGAGGGGCCACCCCTGCAGCCTGGCCCTAAACTGGTACACCTCCTGTTTGCTCAGTTCCCCCTCAGTGGTTAGCCAGCCATTGGAACCATTAATTGCTCAGAATGGACCTTCCACTTTCATCTGGGAATGTGGGCCATTCAGCATATCCCCCAATGCTGATAAAAACCAGCAAGAGTGTGTAGGTGATGGGACCATTACCAGGGCACCCCGTTTTACCCGACCCACCCTGCCCCTTCTGCCAGTCACTCCTACCATGGTGTAAAATTTGCCTGAATATGTTTCACATTGTCACTTGTATTAGCGCAGACTCGATTGGGTCTTGGTCCAACTACTGAGTTGAGTTTGGGGACATTTCTCACTAGACTAACGCTCCAAATGGACCCTTCTGCAAGTGTCTTTAGATGGTCTGTTTCTCAACTGCTCACATTTCATCAGTGTGTAGAGTGGCCAGGCATGATCTCAGTGTCCCAACAGTTTCCCATACAGTCACTTCTTGAAAGAGGAAAATGGGACAGCGCACAGAACACTGTGGCTGTGCAGTTAGCTCCCTATGTGGTTTCAGAACAATGCCACCTCTCGGCACAGTTTCTAGTCAGACTGAGACATGCACAACTGAGCAATCTTGTATCCATGATGAAATGCCCTCAGAGATAGCAAGGGTGGGGTGCTCCAGGTGCAGTGTCTGAACTGCTGTTCATTCAGGGTTCCTTTCATGCTTAAACTGAACCAAAGAGACCCCAGGCCTGGCTTGAAATTGTGGGGGGGGTGTGGGAAGTTATTTTAAACGTGGAGTTTATGAACAACAGGAAATATGAATGAGCACACACCACTTGGAAATAAAAGACAAAACAAAAATGAACGAAACACAGAGTTATGGATAGTATGTGGCTGCCTTTCCTATTCATGTGGAAGACTTGAGGCAGAAGCATTCAGATCTGATACAGTCCAGACAGGGGTAAAGGTGCTGGTCACTACAGTCATAAAGGTGCAGATCAGAAAGGTGAAGAAATTACACAACAGGCTGGAAATGCTCACAATGCAGGATGAGTGAGGCCAGATTTGAAGCTTAAATAGTGGGTAGAGTTCTGGTTAACAGAGATGGAACTCACCATTACAAACCATGGTGCAGGACAGATCAAGGCACAACTTCTTAATCACATTGCAACATCACCAAATAACGGAAAACCAACCAATTCCAAACATCAGGTCTGTCAAAATTCTCTTTAATTCTCTTTAATACAGGGCTCTTGAGGAACTCCCAGTTCTCCAACAGTTGATGTTTAGAAGCGACAATAACATGTGTTTGTGAGGACCCATTTGACCAGACAATGTTCCCAATTCAGGCTGACAGCTTTGTCAGTGCCAGTCAGCACAGCAGGGATGGGCAGGATACATGTTAATGACAGAGGAGGCAGTAACTGAGGGTGGTCACCACTGAGAGCTGCAGTGTGCATGTGGCAGGAAGGCCTGCTTCCATTAGCTACATGTTGGGTTGTCTGACTGTACGATGACCAGCATTCCCCTGTACCTGCAGGAGCTGGAAGACAGAGATGAAGATCAGAAGCCTACCATCAGCCATGGCCTGTCCCAACAGCTGGGACAGAGACTGGGAGAGCACAGGACATGGGCAAAGTCAACATCCCCAGTTTCTGACCCCCTGGCACTTTGCCTACTTAAATGATGGAAGGAGAATTAATGTCCATTTAATTGAGAGAAAGGAAGTCAGCTCTGACTGCAGGTTGAACTGAACAGCAATTTCATTCCAATGAATAGTCTTCACTTTGTTCCTTTTTAATGACACTTCCTGCTCACATGGGTGTGGCTAAGACAGTGTGAGAGAATAAAACAATTCCTTGGCACATGCTCATTATTCGAACCTCACTTTCACCCCACTCTCATAATCGGATTTGTTTGGCAACAACAGAAAGCTAATCCGGAGTAAAACAGGCTCGGGAATCTGATTGTGATAACGTATCATTGGGTCAGCAAAATTAAAATCAATTCACATCAAACACTCCCGAGACAGGTACAGCCCAGGGTTAGCTACAGACTGTTTTATTTACCCATATTGACTTCTGTATCCACCTTTGTCTGAACTGGATTGCCTTTGGACAGTTGTGAGCAGCTCTGAAATTACTGCTCCCCTTTGTTGTGATGCCAAGGTTCATCTGCACATTTCCTGCACCAACCTGTTGCTGGGGGTCTATTCCTGGGTGGAGCTAGCGCTGGCCTGAGTCACCGGTTTACCCTCACTCTCACTCATACGCACACAGACCAGAACATCAATCTGATGGTTCAGGACGGTCTCTCTCACTGTACCTTTTGTGAGAGCTGCAGTATTTTTCACCAGCTTTCTGAATCTGGATTCGTCAGCAACTTTGTGCTGTGTGCAGGGAGGTTCAGGCCGCACTGTACACAGTCTGTGCAAGAAATTCAAGTTTTCCCTCCAGAATATTTAAATTCAATTGCCCCCTTGGCGTCTACCCTGGTAAAGTGAGCACTTAATCAGGTGGGGAATAGAATCATAGCAGTTAACTACTGAAAGGAGAGGATCTGGGACTGGCAAAAAGGGCTGTTGGACTGATATAGTCAATAAATTCTCGACACATTTCATTTATTTTTGATCAGATCTGTTAACATCACAGGCACGGGCAGTGGGTACTGCTAAACAGCATACTGAGTTCAGGCTTTCTTCTGCAATTGGTCAGATCTGACTGAGGCCAATATCCCAGTTCAGGTGATCAACTCTCCAAGAATGCCCTGGAGTTGTTAAGGATCAAGCTCACAAGCACACTGTTGGAAAAGGCAACATGTGTATGGTTCAATTCCTTTCAGTAGTTCCGTTCACAAGAAGTTATAAAAATATTGGAGTCAGAGAAACAAGGTTTTTGAACTGAGAATCACCTAATTATATTGGGAGAGTCTATTCACTTCATGAGAAGGGTGATGTGAGGATTAACGAATTAAATGAACAGTGGTGCAGGTGGGTGGGGCTGTGGGAGGTCATGTGATGAAATTGTTTTGAAACATCCCCAACCAGAATTAGCAAGTCTGAGCACCAACTAGTGCCCTGCTTCCCACAACACCCAGTGACAGATATTGGCTTCCACAGCATGAGGTCCTAGTGGTTTTGAAAAGGTTATCAGGGCCTAATTGCAGGGAAGAAAATATTAGGACCTATTCCCATAGCTGGAGAAACATGTCTAAACAATACACTGGGAAAAATTATTACTTCGGCCTACCTGCAAAAGCTGTTCATGTGATTCATTTAAAAAAAAGAGGAAAAAGAAATCTGACATTTCAACCACACCCCCCAAAAATGCAATGAAGAAAAGTCTTTATTAATTCATCCAATGAGATGGTCCTTTTGAATTCTTGGCATTGTAAGGCTCAGGTACCCTCATGATACAGTCAGAGGGTGTGCAGCGCCCATTTTTCCCCGATGTTCCTTGAAGTCCTGGTGGGCCTGGCACCCCCGGCACTCCCTGCTGGCCAACTGGACCTGGTGGGCCAATTTTACCATATCCTGGGCGTCCTGGTGGACCTGACCGTGAACAGAAAGATAATTGGAAATCACAAAATACAGTGTCATTCATCAACTCAAACAGCTTAGGATCAACACTGCCCACTGAACAGAGAGAAAAGCTGTGAAGATCACAGCGAAGAAGGTTACCTCAGATTACAACGAGATCTTGACCAGATGGGCTAATGGGCTGAGGAGTGGCAGATGGAGTTTAATTCAGATAAATATAAGGAGCTGCATTTTGAAAAGCAAATCAGAGCAGGACTTATACACCTAATGGTAAGGTCCTAGGGAGTGTTGCTGAACAAAGACCTTGGAGTGCAGGTTCATAGCTTCTTGAAAGTAGAGTCACAGGTAGATAGGATAGTGAAGGAGGCATTTGGTATGCTTTCCTTTATTGGTCAGAGCATTGAATACAGGAGTTGGGAGGTTATGTTGCAGCTGTACAGGACATTGGTTAGGCCACTTTTGGAATATTGTGTGCAATTCTGGTCTCCCTCCTATTGGAAGGATGTTGTGAAACTTGAGAGGGTTCAGAAACGATTTACAAGGATGTTGCCAAGGTTGGAGGATTTGAGCTACAGGGAGAGGCTGAACAGGCTGGGGCTGTTTTCCCTGGAGCGTCGGAGGCTGAGGGGTGACTTCATAGTGATTTATAAAATCATCTATTATAGAATAAATAGATAAAGTCTTTTCCCTGGGATGGGGGAGTCCAGAACTAAAGGGCGTAGGTTTAGGGTGAGAGGGGAAAGATTTAAAAGGGATCTAGGGACAACTTTTTCATGCAGATAATGGTGCATGTATGGAATGAGCTGGTGGAGGCTGGTACAATTACATTTAAAGGCACCTGGATGGGTATATGAACAGGAAGGGTTTAGAGGGATATGGGCAAAGTGCTGCCAAATGGGACTTGATTAGGTTGGGATATCTGGTCGGTATGGACGAGTTGGGCCGAAGGGTCTGTTTCCATGCTGGACTTCTCTATGAGTCTAATACATAAAACCAGAGGGCTCAAATGTGATGGCGGGCAAAAGGTTTCCCATCTTCATCATCGAGACAAAGAACAAAGCACAATACAGCACAGGAACAGGCCCTTTGGCCCTCCAAGCCTGTGCTGACACATTTTGCCCTTCCATACTAAAACTGTCTTCACTTACAGGATCCGCATCCCACTCGTCCCTTCCTATTCAGGTATTCATCCAGGCTCTTCTTGAGTGCTGCTGTTGTGCCTGCTTCCACCAGCGTGTTCCAGGCACTTAACCACCCTTTGTGTGGAAACACTTGCCTCACACAGCTTTTTTACACCTTCCCCCCTTCGAGTGTTTTCATTTATATCCAGCAGAAAAGCTACAGGAGGTCAAGAAGGGTAATGCTGCAGCTCATTGGCTTGAGTTCACAACATTAACCTGGCCCCGGTGAGGTGTGGTGAGGTGGGGGTAGGTCTGGGCATAGGGGTCTGTGGTTGCTGACAGTGGGACAGCAGCAGGTCAGTTTCATTTTGCAGATCCTGGACATACTCTCCAGCTCCACTCTGTCTCACTATAATAACCTCATGCTGTTTTTGGTGATCTCCTTACTCTCATCCTTCCTTCTGCCTTGTCAAAAGCTGCACACTGCCGGTTCCTACCCGTACATACCTAAAATACTGGTTAGGGTCCTTCTGTACGGTTTCAAAGTCCCCTTTAAAGGGAACTGTCACCAGAAATAGGCAGATACTTTGAACACCTGGCAGGAAGCCCTTTCAAAATGATGTCAGCTGCACTGAAGAGTTTGAGACTGTTATCATCCCATCATCAGGTAAGACTACTCGATTTATTATTGTCTATACTTTTCAAAGGCCGCTACCTTCCTAAAGTAAACGTCCATTAATGTCTATCCTGTAAGGTAACTTCTCAGTCCTTGCTATTCTAGAGTCAACAATCCTGGTTTGCTTAGTCTCCCCTGATAGTCTCAACCTCTCAGTTCCAGCATCATCCTTAGAAGAAGTGGAGAGATATTTTGTAAGGTTTTTGATTTTCTTTTTATAGAATACGATATTCCTCAGTGGCTGTAAATGTGCTTCAGGATGTCATGTGGTGTGATGGACATTTTTAAAAGCATCAAGTTAAAAATCACACAACACCAGGTTAGAGTCCGACAGGTTTAATTGGAAGTACTACCTTTTGGAGCGCTGCTCCTTCATCAGGTGGTTGTCCGTTCTGAAAGCTAGTGCTTCCAAATAAACCTTTGGGACTTTAACCTGGTGTTGTGTGATTTTTAACTTTGTACACCCCAGTCCAACACCGGCATCTCCAAATCTTAAAAGGTATGGAAGTCTTTTTATATTGAGAGGGCAGAATGGTTCAATGTTCTTTTACCACGATCCAGCTAAGATCGACAACTTCACTGCTTTTCAATTCCTGCACTGTTATTTTTAATGGTTGGTGAGTCCATGACCATTGGTTTCTCCTGTTTGTCTACCCCAATTTCCAGGAGTTATGCACCTTCTCATTTATTTGACCAAACTGCACCATCTCACTGATCTAACTGGACTTTCATTTGGCTTTTACGCAGCAGTCTACAATGATGTTCATCATTTGCTTGTATTTTGTTATAATTTAGTTCAGTATTAGCATCGTATTCCTAACCTGGAAGTGAATCACTGATCTCTCATCATCACTGAATCTCCTCAGATCATCAAGAATGGCTTTACACCACCCACACTGTGGCTACTCAAGGCAGAACTCTACCATATTAGGAACTGACAGGGAACACTGGCCTTATCAGAATCACTAACCTCCTATTGATAAATACTTTACCACCAATCATTAAAAATTAGCGATATCCTTTCCACTCAACTTTCAGTCATCTGCTAAGATTAAAACTGTATTTCCAATTGCAGAGTCCAAATCAATGTTGCAATGGGATACTTCCCACTTTACCCCAGCTTGTGGATCATTAACACTTACTCACTTCCTCTGGGTTCTCAGTCAGTTGGCTGTTCTTTGTTAGTTCTTCACCCTCCAACTTTGCCATGTTCGGACTGCAGTCACAACTATTTTACAAGTTACTTACTGAAAGAATTTTGAATTTCCAGGCTTATTACATTTACTGAAGTACCTTAACTGTTTTTCAGTCACTTCTTCACATAATTCAGCAAGATTAGCCGAGATATTTGACCGTTAATAGGTCTGACCTGCTCAGTGGATACCAGCTTAAAGGTCTGCTATTCACACACTCTAGCTTGGCCTCTCTAGGTCCAGGAATCATGAGGATGGATGAGAGTCTCAGAAATTCAGATTCGATAGTCCAATCCAGAAATAATAGGCAGAACAGAGGCTCAGTGCTTACCACTGCTGCCTCACAGTACCAGGAACCTGTTTTCAATTCGACCCTTGGGTGATTGTTTTTGTGGAGTTTGTACATTCTCCCTGTGTCTGCGTGAGTTTCCACTGGCTGCTCTGGTTTCCTCCTACAGTCCAAAGATGTGCAGGTCAGGTGGATTGACCAGACTAAATTGCCCGTAATGTTCAGGGATGTGCAGGCTAAGTGGGAGGGTGGGTTTTGGTGAGCTGTTCTTCGGAGGGTTGGGGTGGACTCGATGGGCCGAATGGCTTGCTTCCACACTGTAGGGATTCTATGATTCAGATAATCCAAACTGTTGCACACCTGATTCAACAGATCACGTTCGGTACTGGCTGTATCAGCAGATTTCTGTTGCAATGGCGCCTCTTTAACATGACACATCTCCACAGGATAGAGTCATGACAAAACAGCTGTGAAATAAACCCGCTTTATACAGCACACCACACCAAGGCTGTCCATTCCTCAGTGTAAACAGGTCATACCTGCAGGGCCAGGTGGGCCTGGCTCACCCACACGACCAATTCCGTTTTCACCTCGGTCTCCCTTCTGGCCACTGGGACCTGTGGCAAAAAAAATAGAGTTCAATAACTTCTTAATGGATGAGCTGAAAACATGCCAACAATTGTAAACTGAAGCAAAGTATTTAACTTGCCAGTAAACATTCAGCTCTCCAAAGATTCTGGAAACAGATAAAACACTGGATGGATACAGAGTAAAGCCTCCTCTACAATTTGTTCATCAAACATTCCCAGTACAGGGTTAGATTCAGAGTGAAACTCCCTCTACACTGTCCCCATTAAACACTCTCAGTGAAGTGGTTATGCTAATTTAGCACAAATTGTGGGGATTGTTGAAAATGTCCCTAAGAATGTGAATGTGCTCTCCTGCGGAAGAATGAGACTCTCATCATTTAATTTTTCACTGAAGATTTTAGTACCAATTTATTTAAACACTGGATTAACACAGCAGATGGAATGCTGTTTTGTATCTGCTTATTGTCAATCCTTTGATGGGCAATGGCTTAATTTATCACCCCTTTCCAGAATAGTCTTCCAGCAGCAAGATCAAACACTTCCTTCAATTAACTGCAGCTTTTGGTGAGTTTCTGTTCACTGGGTGGGAATATCTCTTTCTTTCCCAGTTTAACTGAAAGGTCAGTTTACTTTCTTCGAGTTCAGAAGAACCATAAAATTGAAAGAAGTGCCCTGTCCCTTCACTAATGCTGCCTTATTCACTGAGGTTAAAAATCACACAACACCAGGTTATAGTCCAACAGGTTTAATTGGAAGCACACTAGCTTTCGGAGCACTGCTCCTTCATCAGGTGGAGCGTCACTCCAAAAGCTAATGTGCTTCCAATTAAACCTGTTGGACTATAACCTGATGTTGTGTGATTTTTAACTTTGTCCACCCCAGTCCAACACCGGCATCTCCAAATCATTATTCACTGAGGAGTTGCTATTTTTAAAATCAGTCAACACAGCCTTCAGCTCAAATGGAGACATGTTGTCTGTGTTGTGAAGGGACCAGATGTGAGGCCACACATACACACTCAGAACCTACTTGCACTGAATGGAATTTAACATGATCGCAGCTCCCGAATGGAATGTTTAAAATAAGGTATACCTTTTGGCCCAGGTAACCCAGGCCGTCCATCTCTTCCAGGTTGCCCAGGCAATCCAGATTGACCTGGTTGCCCTGGGTGACCAGTCGGTCCAATTTTACCAGGGGGTCCGGGCCTTCCTTGGCTGGTTGAATCTGGAGTACGTATTCTGGCTAGGTAGTATGCCATTCTTTCTGGAAAAGAGAACATAGGCCATTGACTGAGCTGCAGTGAGTTCTCCTGATCATTGAACCTCCAGTAAAGACCTGTAATTGAAGGGAACACAACTGGAGAACAGGGAGAACCTGGCTGGGGTCTGGGTTTCAAGGGAGGCTAGTCTGCAACCTATACTCACTATCTCACCTCCATAAAGGGTTTAGGGGCAGCATGGAGGCTCACTGGCTAGCATTGTTGCCTCAAAGCGTAGGGACCTGGGTTCGATTCCAGCCTCGGGTGATTGTCTGTGTGGAGTTTCCACATTCTCCCCATGCCTGCATAGGTTTCTTCCGGGTGCTCCAGTTTCCTCCCATAGTCTAAAGAGTGCAAGTTAGGTAGATTGGGTATGCTAAATTGCCCTGTCGTGACCAGGGATGTGTAGGTCAGATGTGTTAGCCACAGGAAACATAAGAGTCTGGGTGGGTCTCTGCGTGATGCTCGTTGAATGGTCAGTGTGGACTTGTTGGGCTGAATGGCCTGTTTCCACACTGTAGGGATTCTATGGACATTGGGAGTCAACACCATGACCCTGGCTACACCAGACCAATATCATTGGTTCTAAAATACATTTGTTAAGTACATGGATTCTGATTTTGACAGATTTTTGGTCTTTTGGAATCGCAGGATATGGGAGGCAGGCAGCAAAGTGAAATTGAAACCCAAGATCCATCCTGATTAGTTTGGATGGTGGAGGAGGCTGGATCCGCTGAGATGCTTACTCCTGCTCTTTTGTCTTATGTTCTTATATTTCACATTGTTGTGTCATATTGTTTCCCCAGCAATGGCAAAGAAAGATGGCCTTAGCAGGACACTTGGACACTTGTCTCTTGTAGAAGGAGGGGTTCCTCATTAACCGTGGCGAGAGTTGACCCCATATGAAGGAGAAGGATACCATGGGGTAATGTTCTGCCTGCGATAGGGTACCTGTTCTGTTGTTTGTACAATGAGGTGGCAGATGGGTTATGTTCTTCATGTGCCTCTGAAGGGGAATGAGTCACTGATGCCCACATACCAGCTGCTACCAGTACCACCTACCACCCATCACCCCACTCCAATTCAGAGGATGGAGTGTGAGTGAGGCCCAGTGACGTTGTCCTCTTCTCCTATGCAAGGTGAGGGATAGGGCTCACAGTCAGCAGCTGCTCACAGCAGTCGGGCCCAGCTCAGAAACCCAGGAGCACAGGGAACCGAGCGTGTGCTTCTCCATCCCTGACAGATCAGTTCCCAGCCCCCAGGGTTTTGTTTCTGTTCAGCAAAACATCAGATGGTCGATTACCAAATTCTCAGACTGTAGAGTTCTGATGGTGAACTGATAGAAATGAAGCAACACAAAGTGAAATGTTGACTCACCATCAAAGATTTTTGTGACTTCCTGTCTTATTAATCTCTTGATCTCATCAAAGTTAACAGCGTCAGCCTGTGGGATGGAATCAAAGGTTATTTCAGATTGAGCGGAGCAGTCCAGTCACAGTAGGAATCCCCTCTGGAAAGCACCCCCTCTGTGGAAGGATCATTAGTCTGTTTAGGATATCAGATTGGCAGTTTCACCACACGACACACACACAGGACACTATTCTCCTGGGCATGAAAAGCCAGCGTGATGAAGTGTTTTGCAACGATTTACCTTATTATGGAACAAGCTTACAAACAGAATGAAGGAACACCTCCGTGAAATAACTTGGAATGAAGGGTTTAACTGAAGCTCACCAATGAATTACAGAACTCTCCCTGACAGCACACAAAATAATCAAACTGCCAGCGGTTTATTATCAGGATTTATTAGCGAATGCTGGTCAGCTAACTGAAGCTGGTCTCCTCTGTGTTCGAGATGAAGGTATTTCCATCACCACCACAGGTTCATATTTTTGGTCTCCATATATAGGGACCAAAACATAAATAGGGAAAAGGTGCAAAGATGACTCACAAGGATTGCCACAAAACTGTGAGGTTACAAGTTTCAGGAAAGACTCAACAGAGAATCACCAACAAGTCCATCAGGTATCCAGGATATTCATCTTTACCCAGAGTCATTAAGAAGATGGAACAAATGCAGAGAGTACTGGAGAAACTCAGCAGGTCTGGCAGCATCTGTAGAGAGATAACAGAGTTAAAACATTTCAGATTCAGTATGATTCTGGAGACTAAGGGTTCTCTTTGTGTGGAAAGATTGTAAACAGGGACCATGGTAAAATTGGGGCACTGTTTGGTGACTATTTGATGACCCCAAAAACTGGCAGATGCATTGTTGATATGCGTAGTCACAAACTTGCAGAGTGGCTCAGGGGTTAGCACTGCTGCCTCACAGCACCAGGGGCCCAAATTCAATCCCACCTCTCTGTGTGGAGTTTGCACATTCTCCCTGTGTCTGCGTGAGTTTCCTCTGGGTTCTCCAGTTTCCTCCCACAGTCCAAAGATGTGCAGGTTAGGTGGATTGGCCATGGTAAATTTCCCCCTGGTGTCCAGGGATGTTCAGGCTAGGTGCGTTAGCCATGGGCAATGGAGGGTGATAGGGTAGAGGATGAGCCTGGGTGGGATGCTTTTGGAGGGTCAGTGTAGACTTGATGGGCTGAATGGCCCACTTCCATAGTGAGGGATTTTATGAAACGTACAGAGGAGAAACCAGATTCTTCCCCTGGATGGGTATTTGTGATTTTTCTGGAATTTGAATTATGATAATTGAAAGCTCCCTCCCCACAATACTGGGTCTGCTAAGGTTGCAATGGTCTGTTGGTTTTTTATTAGGTCACGGTCATAGAGATGTACAGTACAGGAAAAGGCCCTTCAGCCCATCTAGACTGCACCAGTGAAAAAAAACCTAACGGTTCTAATTCCATTTTCCAGCTCTTGTCCCCTAAGTCTAGATGCATTGCAAGTGCACATTTAAATACTGTTAAAGTTCTCCTGGTAAGGATTGTGGAAAACAAGCAGGTTAATTAAGTTGAAACAGTGCTGAGCCATGATCTAATTGACTAGTGCAGCAGATGCGAGCAGTTCCTATTTTCCTCATATGTGGGCCTTCTCTCTTTGATCCTGTCAGTGACAGCACAGGCACAAATGGTACCCCACTGTGGCACCATCCCAATGTAAACCACAGCCTTGATAGATTCCAACAAAAGTAACAGAAAGGATGTGGGGAAAGATGGTCTATGGTGGAGGGAGCAGGAACCATGAATTAGTCTTTATCAAGAACCAGCGAAAGTTGGTATCCTCTGACAGAATCATTGTCCTTTTCACTGAAAATATACTGTCATGGAGGAACTGGCTGGATTTTGAGTCCTTACCGCTGTTCCTGGTGTTCCTGGTGCTCCTGGCATTCCAGGTAGACCTGCAGGTCCTGGGGGTCCGGGTGATCCTCTTTCTCCGGGAGACCCTGGAGGGCCCGGCATTGCCACACTGCTGCTCTTGCCCGAATACCCTCCGTATATCCCAGGAGGACCTCTATCTCCCTGGGCGCCCTTTTCACCAGGTTTTCCTGGCTCACCCTTGGGATAAAAAGTACAGAGAAAGTATTAGAAATTAATTCCCTGTCAGGGATGGGATTCCTCCCCCACATTCTTCTCTCCAAGAATCTCAGGGAGTCCCTCTCCCACTGTAACTCCCAGGTACTCAATGCCACTTTCTCCCCACCCCGCCCTCCTCTCATTTATCTCTCCACCCTGCAGGCACTCTGCCTGTATTCCTGATGAAGGGCTCTTGTCCAAAACGTCAATTTTCCTGCTCCTCGGATGGTGCCTGAACTGCTGTGCTTTTCCAGCACCACTCTAATCTAGAATCTGACATGGTACAGACTACCCAGTATGCACAGAGCAATTCATTTAATCCAGGAGGATACAGGAGTTTTTTATGACTTCAGTCCCAACCAGAACCTATAAAAGTCTAACATTTCCAGACAAGATAAATGTAGGAAGGGTGCTCCTGATGACTGGGAAGTCCAGAACCAGTGCTTACAATGTAACAATATACAGCAAGTCATTTAGGACTGAGATGAGGAGAAACGTCTTCACCCAGAGACTGATGAGTCTGTGGAATTCTCTGCCACAGAAAGCAGTTGAGTGTTTTCAAGGAAAAGTTATAGTTTTTGGGGCTACAGGGATCAAAGGGTATGAGGAGAGAACGGGAACAGGTTATTGAGTTGGATGATTAGCTGTGATTGTACTGAATGGTGGAGCAGGCTTGAAGGGCTGAAGGGCCTGCTCCTGATCTTATTGTCTATGATTCACACCAACGTGTGCCACTCAGAAACTGTCATTCTAAGAAATATGCTGACCACCTTTTCAGGGCAACTCAGGATAAGCAATGAACACTACCTCCCCCACAACCTCCTGGAGTGAACTTTGAACATCAGCTTTCCTCATGGTCCTGCTCTGTATTCAGTCATGGTGTCAGGAGTGAGACAAGAGGTGGAGCAAAGAGCTAACGACAGCACAAGAGGAAAGAAGGGAGGCAGGCAGGAACAGTGGAAGAGATGGGCCTGACCAAACAGGCTCCTCATGGCCCTCGACTTACAGATTTCTCATGGATTCTGGAAACCAAAGTATACAGAATAGATTGTCTACCTGCAGAATAACCACCCTGAAGTAAGCAGGCTCCTTGTTGAAGTGATGGATTAACAGTAAGAATCTGCGTTTCTATAGAACACACCTCAGAACATGCCAATGTGCTTTATAAATACTTTTTAAATTTATTTACTGGCATATACAGGAAATGGGGCAGCTAAGTTGCACACAAATAACAATGATGTGGTGACTATATAATACATCCTTAGTGACATTAATTTGGGATAACAGTTGGATGGGACTTCCTACCTCATTTGAAAGCCAGTCCCTCCAGCATTGCAGCATTCCATTGGTACGGTGTGTGCAGTGTCAGTCAGGCAAATGAGCTTCTTTTCTGACCCTTGAGTGAGAGTACTGAGTGAGATTACAAGCACGCAGTACTCTCACTCTAAGACAACATTTACTACCCATTGAGCCACAACTGACAGGAACTGAGAAACTAGCCCTGAATAAACCAAGGAATTGTCTCCTGCCAGACTGACCTGGGGAGTGTCACTTACAGCAGAAAGTGAGGACTGCAGATGCTGGAGTTCAGAGTCAAAAAGCAGGGCACTGGAAAAGCACAGCATCCAAGGAGCAGGAGAGTCAAGGTTTCGGGCATAAGCCACACTCTTCGACATAAGACCCATCTGGTTAATAATATCCTTTAGAGATGAAATCTGCCATCTTTACCCAACCTAGTCATGTGACTCCAGAGATGTAGTTGATCCTTAACTGCCCTTTGAAATAGTGCAGCAAATCACGCAGTTAAATCAAACGTTTAACCAAGATCAAGAACAAGAGTCTTTGACATGCCCCTTCCCGACAGACTCTCACAGCCTGGATTATCATTGATGTCAGTAAGCCCTCACAATAAATGGCAAAGTTGATTCACTGTGTGAATGGAATCAGTCAGTCTCCAAGTTCCTGTGCTTAACATCCTGACTGAGCTTGTGGATTGAACAGAGTGGAGTTAGGGCCTGTCCCGGCAAGAAACAACGCAGCAAGTTCGACCTGCAGGAGCTAGAGGCTTGCCCATTTCACCTTTCCCTCCTATTTCTCAGCCAGTTTGTAAGTGCAATGGAGGAGCCGGGCATTTGACGACAACCCCAGCTCCTCACAGCCTCTTGAAATTAATTCCAGAGCTTTTAAATTGTGTGAATCGGTATTTCAGTTTTGTGCATTCACTTGACAAATAAAGACTTCCAACAGCCCCTTGCCAAGCTAAAAAGTAACACTAGCCTTGTCAGAGGTGCCCACATCCCAGGAAAACGTAATTTTAAAAATCCTCCTTAATGGGGTGAGTGTCGCTGAGACACCAACCAGAGTAAGGGTAAGTAAGGCTTTAGTGCCCTTTTACAGGTTCAGGGAACCCCAAACCATTTAATTTACAAAGAACATCTTCCCTAGAGACAAGAGCATCAGGCAATCCGTTCTCAGGATAAGTTCATACCTTTGGTCCAGGTTGGCCTGCAAGTCCCGGTGCACCAGGTGAGCCCTGAGAAAACAAGATGAAAACATTAATGTTTGAAGCATGACCGCACTATGGGGTCTGGTGAATGACACTGCCCCAGCATTGAAAACTCTAGTTGCCTTTGATTTAACAAGCTCAGGATTCGTTAAACTCTGAGAGATGGTGAAAGTGACTGCCCAGCCCCACTGTTGCCAGCTCTAATCCAGCACTCAACAGGAGGAAGACTTTTCTCCTTGCACCTGTAATAGAGGCTCCCTCCCTCATCATTGATGTGACAGTGATTACTAAATAGCAAACTGATAATGGGAATTGTAGTTAAGGCCTGGAGGCTGAGGGAGCAGGAATGGGAGAGTTTGTGCACTGTCCCATCTCAGTGTGAAAATAATTTGAGGCAGGTGTGAAATTTGATTGAGATCAAGGTTTCAAAATGGATTTTTAAAAATAAACTTGGGGCAGGTTTAAACTGATTTAAAAACAAACTGCTGGAAACACTCAGCAGGTTTGGCAGGAGTTGTGGAGAGCGCGATAGAGTTAATGTTTTGCGTCCAGTTTGAAATGTATGTAAATGGATGGGGTGTGGCAAGTATGGTTGGTGAGCAGCAGCTATTATATAGTAACAATAACAGAGGCCGAATTCAATCAAGGGGGATTGAACACTTCCTATTCCTGATGAAAAGTTATTATAGACCAGTTAGTCTGACCTCAATGGTGGGAAAGATGCTGGAGTAAATTATAAAGGATGAAATTACGATGCATCTGGATAGCAGTAACAGGATAGGTCAGAGACAGCACGGATTTATGAAGGGGAAATCATGCTTGACTAACCTTCTGGAATTGAGGATGTAACTCTGAAGATGGACGAGGGTGATCCAGTAGATGTAGTGTACCTGGACTTTCAGAAAGCCTTTGATAAAGTCCCACATAGGAGGTTGGTGAGCAAAATTAGGGCGCATGGTATTGGGGGCAAAATACTGACTTGGATTGAAAATTGGTTCGCTGACAGGAAACAAAGAGTAGTGATAAATGGGTCCCTTTCGGAATGGCAGGCGGTGACCAGTGGGGTACCGCAGGGATCAGTGCTGGGACCGCAGCTTTTTACAATGTACATTAATGATATAGATGAAGGTATTAAAAGTAATATTAGCAAATTTGCTGATGATACAAGGCTGGGTGGCAGGGTGAAATGTGATGAGGATGTTAGGAGATTACAGGATAACCTGGACAGGTTAGGTGAGTGGACAGATGCATGGCAGATGCAGTTTAATGTGATAAAAGTGTGGTTATCCACTTTGATGGCAAGAACAGGAAGGCACATTACTACCTAAATGGAATCAATTTAGGTAAAGGGGCAGTACAACGAGATCTAGGTGTTCTTGTACATCAGTCAATGAAGGCAAGCATGCAGGTACAGCAGGTAGTGAAGAAAGCTAATAGCATGCTAGCCTTCATAACAAGAAGAATTGAGTATAGGAGCAAAGAGGTTCTTCTGCAGCTGTACAGGGCCCTGGTGAGACCGCACCTGGAATATTGCGTGCAGTTTTGGTCTCCAAATTTGAGGAAAGACATTCTGGTTATTGAGGGAGAGCAGCGTAGGTTCACGAGGTCAATTCCCAGAATGGCGGGACTATCTTATGTTGAAAGACTGGAGCGACTGGGCTTGTATACCCTTGAGTTTAGAAGGATGAGAGGGGATCTGATTGAGACGTATAAGATTATTAAAGGATTAGATACTCTAGAGGCAGGAAGCATGTTTCCGCTGATGGGTGAGTGCCGAACCAGAGGACACAGTTTAAAAATAAGGGGTAGGCCATTTAGAACAGAGATGAGGAGAAACTTCTTCACCCAGATAGTGATGAGTGTGTGGAATGCTCTGCCCCAGAGGGCAGTGGAGGACCAGTCTCTGGATACTTTCAAGAAAGTGTTGGATAGAGCTCTTAAGAATAGTGGAATCAAGGGTTATGGGGATAAGGCAGGAACAGGATACTGATGGACGAATAATCAGCCATGATCATAATGATTGGTCTTGCTGGCTTGAAGGGCAGAATGTCCTGCACCTATTGTCTATTAGGAAAGGATAGTGAATGGGAAAAGTGGTGCAAGAGTGGCAGGATTATCAAACACTCTCTGCTGTCGTCTGTAGAAGACGAAGCTGGCATAGCTGATGCAGCATTGGGTGCCCCTGTCAATGGTACCTGTTAAGAGAGTTGGCAGCATTCCACATATTTCTGAGAAAGACCTTTTTTATAAAGGGGAGATGGAATATTTAGTGGACCAAGTGTGGGTTGATGAACAAGTTTGGCTTTGGTAAGATACAAAAGACAGAACCAAGTTCCATGGCGGCAAAATTGAAAAGGTTGAGAGTGGTCTGCAAATCTTGTGCAGAGTGAGCACTGGCACTGTACTTATTCACCAACTGCATGCATGTTTAGGGTGGTCAGTTTTAAATACTACCAAGATGGAAAACTCTTTAACCTCAGTCACCTCTGTGCCAAAAACAAAGAGTTTTCCATCTTGGTAGTATTTAATACTCACACCAAAGGGCAGTTGATTTTGACAAAGCAAATAGCGACTGGCTGTCGATTGTAAATAGCATTGGGGCTATCACAATGTCTTACTTGACTTTCAACATGATTTTGATGATTACAGTTCTAACAATAACAGGTAACGAATGATGACTGAGGTTGATCAGGAATCAAAGGGGGTCTTTGGCTGCAGTACCAAATGAGCACTTTGTCTCTGTCTTCACTGACTGTTATGATCCCAGCTAATGGTACCTTTAGGCAAGTCAGATCCCAGTAGGAAACTTGGCATGATAGAGCAAATGTTTAATTTTTCAGTCAGTTTACTGTGGTTATTAGTCACTGAAACAATATTCACATGAGTCTGTAGGCGTTCTTTAACAATTAAACATAAATATGTTTTCTTTCATATTATAAAAAGCTAAAAATATAAGACAGTTCGAAAGACCTTAAACAGCAAATTGAAGTTTCACCCTGCTTCCCCACACTATCCTTTTACAGATATTCAATTCATTACTTATCTCTCAACTCTTCAATCTTCTACTTAACTTATTCCTCTCTGTTTCTTGTCCTTGTATTGCTGAGATGGTTTTATGATTACTTTCTCAATCCGCTGGCATGAAACATTAACCATGCTAATGGTCAAACTTTCTCAGCTCTAAAAACTTAAGTTAAAAATCACACAACACCAGGTTATAGTCCAACAGGTTTAATTGGAAGCACGAGCTTTTGGAGCGACGCTCCTTCATCAGGGGTTGTGGAGGACACAATTGTAAGGCACAGAATTTATAGCAAAAGTTTATAGTGTGATATAAATGAAATTATACAATGAAAAATACCTCGATTGTTTAAGTTTCTCATCTTTTAGAATGACCATGATAGTTTCACTTCTTTCAGATGTAAATCAGATAACTTTTAAATAAAAAGTTACATTCTCAGGTTAATTCTAACAATTGGTGTCAGGCCAGATAAGATACTTAAGGTGTTAGCCCCCTGTGTTCTTTATCTGTGCCATAATGTTTAGACTGATTCTAATCTAAAAAAATGAGTTAACAGAGTCTTACATGGATTCATGCAGTTTTTGGGCAAAGTACAATGTAACTCTGCAAGTACAAATTTACTCCACAAACGTACATGTGTGGGTTTTGTGTGTGTGTGTGTGCAGATGAGAGGCTTAACAAACAATCAAAGTATTTTTCAATGTATACTTTCAGTTACATCACACTGTAAACTTTTGCTATAAATTCTGTGCCTTACAATTGTGTCCTCCACAACCCCTGATGAAGGAGCGTCGCTCCAAAAGCTAGTGCTTCCAATTAAACCTGTTGGACTATAACCTGGTGTTGTGTGATTTTTAACTCTGTCCACCCCAGTCCAACACTTGCATCTCCAAATCCTAAAAACTTAAAGACTGCTATACAAACAGCTGTGATACAAATTCTCTGGGCTTTGAAGCTCCATGAACTAAAAACACTTTGGCTGGGGTGACTGATTCCCTGGGTTAGTTCTTCTGCTTGTTCTCCCTTCTAACTGAAGTTGAAAACTGTTCTCCCTTCTAACTGAAGTTGAAAGCTAAACTAACAGCACTGGATCTGCTTTCTCTGCCAAAAACTCAGCAGTATAAAGATTTTATCCAGTATCTGTCCAGGCAATTGACAGAATTCACATCGTTTTGGAAATGATATATTTAGAGTACTGTTTCAAATTACTTTCTGAGCTTTCCAAAAAAAAACTTGACAGAACTAACCAAAATCTGTCTGCCTCTGTTTTAAAATCCAAATTTCAAATGATAATTTTACATATATACTCACATACATTTACTACAACAAGAAACTGCAGTTTTATTAATGTTAAAGAGCCACGAGGTTTTGTGGCCCTGTTTAGACCACACTTGGAATATTGTGTTCAGTTCTGGTCACCTTATTATAGGAAGAATGTGGAAGCTTTAGAGAGGGTGCAGAGGAGATTTACCAGGATGCAGCCTGGACTGGAGGGCATGCCTTATGAAGGTTGAGGGGGCTAGGGCTTTTCTCATTGCATGAAAGAAAGGTGAGAGGTGACTTGATAGAGGTGCACAAGATGATGAGATGATAAGATGATAGGGTGGATAGCTGGAGACTTTTTCTCGAGGTGGAAATGACATTCACGGGGGGGGGGGGGGGGTGGGGGGGGGTGGTGGTGGTGGTGGGGCGTAATTTTAAGGTGATTGGAGGAAGGTTTAGGGGAGATGTCAGATGTAGGTTCTTTACTCTCTTTACTCAGAGTGGCGGGTGTGTGGAATGTACTGCCAGTGGTGGTAGTAGAGTCAGATACATTACGGACACTTAAGTGACTCTTGAATAGACACATAGATGATAGTAAAATGAAGGGTATATAGGTTAGTTTGATCTTAGAGGAGGATAAAAGGTCGAAACAACATCGAGGACTGAAGGGCCTGTACTGTACTGTTCTGTGCAATAATAAAGAAGGAAGCAGTAGCAATATTGAGTTGAATGATTTGATATAAAGTAACTATTTAAAATTTGTCAGTCCTCAAATTAGAAAGATCCTGAGTTGTGGATAGGATCCACTAATGGAAATTGCTGGGCATCTGGTCACAATCTTGTTAATCTCCTAGAATCACAGAATCCGTATAGTGTGGGAGCTGGCCATTTTGTGAACACAGATTCTCTGAAGATCATCCCACCTAGATTCCTGCAATCCCCATGGCTAACCCATCTAGCCTGCACATCTCCGGACACTGGACTAATCCACTCTATTTTACACATAGGAACACTCGGAGGAAACACAAGCAGGCACGAGGAGAGTGTGCAAACTCCACACAAACGATTGCCCGAGGGTGAAGTTCAACCTGGCTCCCTGGATCAGTGCTGACCACTGAGCCACCGTGCCACTCAGTGCCCGAGGATTGAAGAATTGTAAACGTTTTACCCTTTTTCAAAAAGTAGGGAAGGAAGTGTGAAACATTTTCAATTGCAAGCTTCCAAAGGGAAATGGATCAATATTCGCAAGGGAAATCTTTGCAGGATAATGGGGAAAAGAGCATGAGAATAGATATTTGGATAACGTTTTCAAAACATCAGCAGGGTAGAATAAACTGAATTATCTCCTTGTGCTGCATCAGTCTATGATTCCATAACTGTGATTGGATGGTGAAGGCTCAAAAAGATCCAGTATATGGAACACAAAACTGACAAACACTGAGAGAGCAATGTGAGTGTGTGTACTGGTTGGATGAGGGCACCCACGATGACCCCTGTAGTCGATCAGCCCGCTCATCCATACTTGTGTGAAGAATGCCCACTGGTTGAGGTTGGACAGGAAAGGGAGAAAATGGCTGAAGGAAAGGAAAGCGGCGCTAAAATCTGACATTTGTTTCCTTTCATGATGAGAGAGGAAGAACAGGGCTTCTGCTGGAGGGATGGTTACTCCCAGCTCTCAGCTATGTCCAGGTATAGACTGATAAATTCTTGATGTCACAAGGAATTAAGGGCTACGGGGAGAATGCGGGTAAGTGGAGTTGACATGCCCATCAGCCATGATTGAATGGCGGAGTGGACTCGATGGGCCGAATGGCCTTACTTCCACCCCTATGTCTTATGGCCTTATGGTATAGGGAAGATCTCTAATATCCTGGTGGTTTGTGGAGGGAATGAGTCTAATCAGAGGAAGAGCATTTCACTGGAATACAAAGTTTAAACTCAAAGTCTAAAACTTCCTTTATAAGAGGAACGTGAATTGTATTTAGCTGTACATGGGTGATGGGCATTAATTTGTGCCAAGAACGAACTGAAATGTTGTTGAGTTGTGAGGTCAGGGTTTGTGATGTGTATCTCTCTGTAAGTAAATGCAAGAATAAGTATGGAAAGCTTGGCTCCAGTTTTATCCTAGGAGACCGTGAGGACTGCAGATGCTGGAGATCAGAATTGAGTGTGTGGTGCTGGAAAAGCACAGCAGGTCAGGCAGCCTCTGAGGAGCAGGAATTCCTGATGCCTGAAACATCGATTCTTCTGCTCTTCAGATGCTGCCTGACCAGCTGTGCTTTTCCAGCACCACACTCTCGACTCCAGTTTTATTCTTCACTATCTGATTTTCTGGAATATTACAGATTGTCCAGACTCTTTTAATCATATTGTGAATACATGAAAATGACTTTAAAACTCTCCATTGTCCCGACAGCATAAAGCAATTCATGTTTGCCTGAGATCAGTACACACATATAACAGATGCAATTAATGTCCCATCTTACCTCTTTTCCTATAGAACCATCCTGACCTGGCTCTCCCTAAAGAAATATAAGAATGTAGACAGCAGTTAGGTATGGCTAGAGATTTGAAGGTTCAATCTTGAACACTGCTCTTTCAGCTTCATCCAAAACATTCTCTCGGAGTTTGGCCAAGTTACCCGATGGGCTTAATTTCAAACCTGTGCAGACTGATTACTGGAGACCAACTCCACAGCCTCATGCTCCCTGACCAAACCCACACAAGACGGGTTTGGAACCACTCAGCTATTGCGCAGAAGTCTGTAGTGATTTACTTACTTGAAGTAGTGGTGATCATCATGTTTCCTTCGGCAATGGCTTTCTCAGCTGCTCTGTGGCACCCCCTCCCTAACTCTATAAGGCCACATTCTGTGGTCTGTCTGGTACATTGAGTGATCAGCTGAACTGAAATGGGGGTACAATGGTAATGGACTTGGAATCTGGTGCCTTATTGTAATTTTCTTCAGGAATGTGGGAATAATTTAATCTATTCATGATGGTGTTAACGCCAGTGGATTTAGCCTAAAATTCCATTTGGCTCCTAAATGCCTTTTAAGGAAGTTTACTCTCCTTACCTGCTCTGGTCTCCGTGTGACTCCGGATCAACAGCATTGGAGATGCAGTGGATAGCGTCCCTGCCTCTAAACCAGAAGCTCCGGTTCATGCCCCAGCCTGTGATTGGATGGCCAAGGATGGTACCAGGCCATATGGGTTGTCTGAGAACCTGCAAATCCTTTCAGCAGGCCTCTAGAAGGCAGGCAGACTGGGAGAGGTTCTTGGTGTGGTTACCCATGTGTGGTTACCATGATGAAAGGCTCCAGCTGCAGGGTCCTGTCATGGACTGTACTCTGAGGTAAGCAACCCTCCACATCTTGAGGGACACACAGAGGAAGAGGAGACTCCAGACCCATAACAATGTGGTGAGTCTTCATAGCCCTCTGAGTGAATGGGTAAGCCACACAATTGTTGGTGGTACATAATGGCCAATAAATGCCAGTGTCACCAATGACACCCACATCCTGAGGATAAATATAAATGAGAACGCACTGTGAAGTCTGGTAACTGCAAATAACACCAGCCCTGAGCCTGGCCAAAATGTTTTCTTTCTTTTTTGCTCATTCATGAGATGTGAGCATCACTAGCTAGACCAGCATTTATTGCCCAAATTTCACCGCCCAGAGGGCAATTAAGAGTCAAGCATATTGCTGTGGGTCTGGAGTAACAGTCAAGGATACCAGCTTCCTTCCCTCAAGGATCGTAGCGAGCCAAACGGGTTTTCCCGACTATTGACAACGGATTCACGGCCAGCCCTCATTAGACTCTTAATTCCAGATTTTACTGGATTCAAATTCCACCATCTGCCATGGCAGGTTTCGAACCCAAGTCCCCAGAACATTATCGGCCCCCCCAGTATCTGAAAGATGACTCTATTCAAAGTGAACCATTTAATACCCTCTATTTTCATTTACAATTTCAACGTGCTCATGTTCCCATACATATCTCTTGGCTATAAAAGCTGAGCTTTCCGAGGCTTTTTAAACCAGGAGGACACAGCCCGCGTTAGACGACAAGAGAATTGACAACACAGTCAAAGCTGAACAGTATTTCACCCCACGTATCACAGCAGCCACCTGGTTACCTGGACAGGCTGAGTCACCAATGACCATTCAGACAGACACCGAAACCTGGGAACCTACCATCAGCCCAGGAGCTCCAGGCGGGCCAGGGGGGCCCACCAATCCAGGGAGACCTCTTTCTCCAGACGTTCCACGATCACCCTTTGTTCCCTAAATATAGCCAATCAGGGAAAAACAGTCAGTTACCGGAGAAATCTTAAACTGAGCGCAGAATCTAACACTGAATTTACAATTATGCAGGTTGGCATGGTGACAAAGACAGTGTAGAGGCCATGATAAAAACAGAAAGATAGAAACAGCTGCACTGTCAGTGATAGTTTAACAGAGAAAGAGAGAGAGAGAGAGAATATGAATGAGAGAGCATGAGAAGAAAGAGAGAAAGAGGGAGCAGTGCTGTCAGAGATTGTTGAATCGAGTGAGGGGGGGGGGAGAGACAGTTAGTGTGGGAAAGCGAGAAAGAGAGGCAGGGAGCTGTACTGCCAGTGATGGTTTAAATGACAGGGAGAAAATGTGAGAGAGTGAGAGAAGGGGAGTGGCACTGTCAGAAATGGTTTCATAGAGAGGGAAAGAGAATGTGAGAGAGCAAGAAAGAGGGAGGTTGACAGCTGTACTGTCAGGGTTGGTTTAACTGAGAGGGAGAGAATGTGTGAAAGTGAGAGAAAGGGAGGGAACTGTACTGTTAGTAGTGGCTAGAGAGAGAGAGGTGCACTGTCTGTGATGGTTTCACAGAGATAGGGGAGGGAGCTTTGCTGTCAGTGATCATGTAATGAAACAGAAAGAATGTTAAGATAGAAAGAGAGATGGCACTGTCAGTAATGGTGTAAGAGAGAGTGAGGGAGAGGATATGGAGGGGGGGAAGAGAGAGAGAGAGAGCTACAATGTCAATAATGTTATAATAGAAAATGAGCGAGAGAGATAATATGGGAGGAAGAGAGAGAATTGTACTGACAGTAATGATGGAACAGAGGGAGAGGCATCAATGGAGGGAAGGAAGCTGCATAATCACCATGTGTAACAGACAGAGGGTGACAGTGATAGTGAGAGAGGGACAGAATGCATGTGATAGGGAGCTGTCAGTAACAGTACATCAGAGATAGAGAAAGTGAGAGAGAACGGTAAGAGAGAAAGGGAGCTATCTTGTCAGTAACAGTGTAACAGATAGAGAAAGGGAAAGAGAATGGTTGAAAGGGAGAGAGGGAGCAGTATTCGTGTAACAGAGATTGAGGAAGGGAGAGAGAATGGTGAGAGGGAGCTGTGCTGTCGGTAACGGTGTAACAGAGAGAGAGAGAGAGAGAGAGAAGAGATCAATATTTTGACTCACTACTCCTGGGGGTCCTGCAGGGCCCGGAGATCCTGGAACACCAGCTGCACCCTGAGGTTGAGAAAACACGGTCAAAGACAGGAATGAATTAGTTGGAGCCTTCAGAGGGTCAGCTGCTGTGCTCATACAGAGAGCTGCCAGATAGCTACCTGAACAATACCCTGACAGCTCTAGCACTTTGCAGAGTCAGACAGTGTCCAGGCCTGAGCCCAGACCTGGAAAGGGGCAGTTTGCGGCATGGATTGTTAAAGACTCATTCCTTCCTCTGAGACTCTGCTGGGCTCAGTGTGGGGGAAAAGAGGGGTGGGGCGGGATGTCAACTGCATGGGGATATTTTGCCTGCAATCCCCCACCACCTCCCATGCTCCCACCCCTGCCCCATACCCCCAACATCAACAGGGTGACTTGGGAGGTTCCTGGGTTTCTGTTTAGCTGTTTATTGCTGATGTAATCTCAAATGTAGAGTTTAATGGTAGCAGATTCAATGATGAATTTCCAGAGACTGGACAAATATTTGAAAGAATGATTGAAGGAACACTGGAGTATGGCACCATTAGATGTAGAGAGATGCAACAGGCATAATGGCTGAAGTGACTGCCTCTGGTGCTGCCAGGTTCAAGGAACTGCAGCTATCTGACTTTCAGAACGTCAGTGGAGCTGACCAAGTAGTGAATACATATGAGTGAATCCCATATACAGTAACCGTGTTGTCAGGCATGTTGGATCAGTGATGACAGGATGTTGTACCTTCAGCCCAATGGGCCCCGATCTGTCCTGTCTTACAGAGCTCCAGCTTGGGCCTGAGCTCTCCTTGTAGGCCTGGTGTTTCCAGGAAGTGAGCCCGGCCCCTGGAGTTGGAGGCTGCAGTTGGGGATCTTTCACATCTATTGATGGTGAGATTGACACAGAGGAGATTCGGGTCCATGCAAAGTGTGCCTTGTGGGTCTTGTACTCCGTAACTCTGCTGGAATTCTCCAGTCTTCTGGGAAGCTCCTGGAGAATCTCACATGGAGAAACAGGAACTCTGTGGACCTCAGGAAACCGTGAATGAAACATGACACTGAGCTGGTTTTTAATGATACTCACCACATGCCCAGGAAGCCCTGGAGGTCCAACAGGTCCTGGTGGACCAGGCTCTCCCTGCAAACAAACACAATCCACACATTCACTCATCTGCTATCTGGATCCAAGGTCTGTTTGCACCGGTCCAGCAACAATCAGTATCACTACCTGTGTCACAAACACTCCCGCCTTGTTTGAGTTAGCTGCCCAGCCCTTTCAATCCAATCTCCTTTCAGAAAAGATTTGGACAAACAAAATACAACAAAGGACTGATTAGGGAGACATTGATCACCGTATCATAAGGTTTATGTTGGCTATGGAAAAGGACAACGAACAATCCAGAATTAAACATAATTAACTGGAAAGCTGACATCAATACAGTAGGATGTAAAAACACAAAGTGCTGGAGAATCTTAGCAGGTCTGGCAATATCCGTGCAGAGAGAAACAGCATTAGTGTTAAGAATCTGATAAGAATGTTTTTTGGAACAGGCATCTAGAAACAATGGTTTTTATAAGTATTGACAAAGTGGGAGGAGAAGTGAGTGGAACAGATGATGATGGTGCCAAGAGTGAAAGACAAAATGGATGTTAACAGTATTCGAAGAGGGATATAGATGCACAATAGGTGTTAATGGTAGGTTTTAATGATAGAAAATAGGTCACCCTTGCTGAGAGCAAATCCAGGACACTAACACTGGACCCAAATAAGACATTAGGGCATGGAAGTATGTAATCAAAATAGAGGGCGGTTCTCATTTTTTGAAGTTGTGGAATTTAGTATTGAGTCTCTGAGACTGTCAGGTGCTCAACTGGCAAACAAAGTGTCATTCCTTGAGCTTGTGAGGTGCTTCATAGGAACATTGTAGCAGGCCCAGGACAGAAATGTCAACATGAGAGCAAGGTGGGTTACTGAAATGACAAGTAACTGGGAGGTCAGGGTCACTCCTACAGACAGAATGGAGGTATTCCAGAAAGCGGTTACCCAGTCTGTTTGGGGTAGTCTCACCAATGTACACAGTGAACTGCATAGTGAGCAATTTTTCTAGATTGAAAGAAGTACAAGTGAAATGCTGCTTCACTTGGAAGGTATGTTTGGCTGTTGCATAGTGAGGAGGAAGGAGGTGATTGGGCATGTGTTCCATCTTCTGCGATTGAATTGCAAGGTATCATGTGGATTGGGGAGGTGTTGGGAGTGATAGAGGAGTGGACTAGTGTGTCATGGAGGGAAGAGTCCCTATGGAATGCTGAAAGTGGAGCGGAGGGGAGGGCAAGATGTGTTTTACGGTGGTACGCTGCTGGAGGAGGGGAAATTGGTGGAAGGTGATCCTTTGAATGAGGAGACAATTGGGTAGAAGGTGAGACCAAGGGCAAGCCTACCAATGTTCTGGTAAGGAGCGAAGGGGTGAGGGCAGAAGAGTGGGAGATGGGGCAGACCCAGTTGAAGGCTCTATCAATCAGAACAGATACAATGGAGATGGAGAAACTGGGAGAATGGAATGCAAAGGAATCTGCAGATAATAGGGCATGAAAAGGTACAGTTGAGGTAATTGTGGGAGTCAGTGTGATTGTAATGGATATTGGTGGAGAGCCTATCCTCAGAAATGGAGGCAGAGAGATTAAGGCAGGAAGAGACAAAGGTAAAAATGAGAAGAGTTTTATAAGATGTTTCCAGGGATTAGAATCCTCAGTTGTGAGGATAGTTTGGAAAGGTTGAGATTGTGCTCCTTGGAAAGAAGAATGCTTAGAGGAGATCGAATAGTGTTTTCAGGATAATGTGGGACATGGATATGGTAATTAGGGAGAAATTGTTAAGCTGAAAGTGATTTTCAAAAGAAGTAAATTTTTTTTAGATTCCCTACAGTGTGGAAACAGGCCCTTCGGCCCAACAAGTCCACACTGACCCTCCGAAGAGTAACCCATCTGGACCGATTTCCCTCTGACTAATGCATTTACCACAATGGGCAATTTAGCATGGCCAATTCACCTGGCCTGCACATCTTTGGACTGTGGGAGGAAACCAGAGCACCTGGAGGAAACCCACACAGACATGGGGAGAATGTGCAAACTCCACACAGACAGTCACCCGAGGCCGGAATCGAACCTGGGACCCTGGTGCTGGGAGGCAGCAGTGCTAACCACTGAGCCACCGTGAAATATCTTTTTCAGACAGCAAATAGTTAGGGCATAGAGTTCACAGCCTGGAAACATGGGGCGGAAGCAAGTTCAATTAAGGCTTTGAAGAGGACATTAGATGGTAATTTAAATAGAAACTATGTCCAAGAGATGGGAGAAAGGCAGAAGATTGGCATTAAATCATGATGTGAATTTGGAGAACCGTGCCAAGATGCTGGGCCATACAGCCCCTCTCTGCACAATAACAATTTTGGGTTTCTAGGAGAGAAAGGTGGAAATAGGTAGGATGGACTGGAGAGAGGCATGTGGGAGGGGGCTCAAGTAGAACCGGATCAAGCAATATTCCACATAGCCCACAAAGAGACAGGTACAACTGGCACATAGGTGGGCACCAGAGAGACATTGGCCATTATTTTCTGGTCTTCCTCAGATTCCGAATGTTGTTAGATGATTCAAGAATGGTAAATCCCTACATTCAAATAATGGGAAACTTGGGGAGAAATGATAGTTTGGAACAAAATTAATAGTTACTTGGGTAAAGCAGCATGAGCTAATGGAGAGGTTGATGATGGTAATGCTATTAATGTTGTGTGCATGCACTTCCAGTGTACATTCAATAAAGTGCCACATTGCAGTCTGGGGAATAATGTTAGAACTCACGGACTAAAGGGACAGTCACAACACGAACACAAAGCTGTCAGAGTGACAGGAAACCGAGTTGTGGGTTACTGCAAGTTTTTTTTCGACTGGAGGAAGGTTTATTGTGGAGGATGCCAGGGGTCACTGTTAGGATCCCTGTTTTTCTTACTTTATGCTAATGTCCTAGACCTTGGGGTACAGCACACCATTTCAAAATCTGTGAAGGGTATTAAAACTTGGAAACATTGTGAACTGTGAGGAGGAGTGTCGAGCCTCGAAAGCACATCAACAGATTGGTAGAGTGGGAAGACAGATGAAACTTAACACTTTGCATTAAGTGTGAAGTGATTCACTTTTGCAGGAAGAACAAAGAGAGAAAATAAAAAGGAAAGGATACAATTTTTGAAAGGATGTAGGAGCAAAGGGAGCTGGGTGTGTATGTGCATAAGTCATTGAAGGTGACAAAGCAGGTTGAGAGATTGGTTATAAAAAAAATCACACTGTTCAAGTATCAGTAAGGGCATAGACAACAAAAGCAAAAAGACACTTGGCAAATTAGGCCTTAACTCTCTAGAATTAGAAAGGTTAAGAGGGGTGATCCAATCAAGGTTTTCAGGATATTAACTGGGACAGACGGCATAAATGAAGATAAACTATTTCCACTGGTTGAAGATTCTACAGCCAGGGGCACGATTTAAGAATTAGGGCCAGACCATTAAGAAAAGATGTTAGAAAGCACTGCTACATGCTAAGGTGAATTGAGGTTTGGAAATCTCTTCCTCAAATGATGGTTGATGCTAATTCGATTACTAAATGTAAATCTGAGATTGACAATTTTTTATTAATCAAGGGTATCATGGTATATGGGCCCAAGGCAGATATATGGAATTAAGCCAGAGATCAGCTATGATCTTATTGAATGCAGGAGCAGACTGGAGGGGCAGAATGGCCTACTCCAGTTCCGAAAGAGGTTATCCTAAACTTGTGTAGGATACTGGCTGTGCTCTAAACTCTCAAACATCCAGATTTGTAATACTGTATCACTCTTGACCTGGGCCCTGGCTCTGGAATTCCCTCCTTAAACCACACCACCTCTCTTCCTCCCTTACTTCTACTGACAAGCTCCTTTAAGTCTCCTTCGTCCCCGTTCCAATCCCACTTTATGTTGCTTGGTGCCAAATTGTGTTCCTATTGGTGGAGGGACTGAGAAACAGATTTACGGTGATTGATAAAAGAGGAATGGCGACAGGAGGTGAAATCTTTTATCCAACGAGCACCTTTAATTGAAGAGCTTAAGAGTGAATAGGATTATTATCTGGGAAGGAGGAATGTGCACACTGAGAATGTGGGGGATTGGCACTAGGTGAATTGTTCCTTCAGTGAGATGGCCCCATGGTCTCCTTCAGAGCTGTAACCGTTCTGTAGCTCAGTGTTCCCACTTCAGCGCTTGTCCACTTCCAAGCCATACTGGAAGTTGGTGGGAGAGAGGAATGATCCAATGTTCTTGTATCTTGTACCTTTAGTACAGTGAAGCATCCCATACTACTTCACAGGGTAATGATCAAACACAATCTGACACTGAGTAACATAAGCAGGGGGTGGAGGAGGTCTAAGGACTGTGTGACAATGACAGCCCAGGCCAATAATAATGGAGCAATACAAACCTGGATGCTTCGGAGAGAGAGACAGGAGTGCAGCCAATATCTCACAGGTGTATAGGATCAAGGGAACCTCAGCTTCCAAGTCGATGATGCAATTTTCAACTGAGGTTTGAAAGGCTACGCAGTGAACCTGCTTCATTATATAAACTGGGAGCAAAATTGGCAATGGGTCCCCAGAACCCCCACACAGGGCTTGAATAAAACCGTCCATATTGTTGGGTGGTGGGGGCGGGGTGGAGTAGATGCTTGAAAAATCAAGTTTCAGAGCTATATAAGCAAATTTAAAAATTCTCAAACTTGCCTCAAAGCCTGGCCGGCCTGTATTTCCAGGTGGTCCTGCTATGCCTGGTTCACCCTGTAACAGTGAGTGGAGATAGTGATGTTAAAACATATTCATTCCTGTTCACAGCACATGGCAAGAGGCATAAAAGGGTGAGGGACCATGCACACAAGCAAACACTCATACAAACTTACACTCACTGGAACACACACAACACTTTCCATACTGACATGACATGAAATTTCAGCACATAAATAACCTGAAGATCATGAAGCAGGGCTTCTTTATTCCACTGGCATCAAGTTTTTACAAGCATGAAAGGAAATTAAGGTTAAACTGGGAAAATAGAGTATTTACATGGAAATAATTCTGTTGTCAACATCTGATTGATGAAATGCTATGTCTGTATTGCTCTCATATGGAGGGTTCGTTCACGTCAAGAGCCACATATTTTCTTTCAGAGATAGTCCACCAGGTTGCTTGACTTCTGCCCACCCTCCCACCCAATCTACTGCTGGAGGTGCCATTACAACACATACTGGAATTTAATAGGATTTCTTGTCCCACTATTAAAGGAGTTGCTAGGCAATGCACTCCTGCCGACATCAGTTGCCTCACAGCTATTTAAAACTTTAACAAGTGTTTCTTGCTAAAGATAGGGAATCAACCGTCACTGAACAGAAAACTGGTTAATTGGATCGTGGTTAGTGAACACTGCTGAACTACAGGGAGTCACAGAGCAGGACGGGAGTTAGCGTAGATTCTCTTGTGATGGAGAAGGAAGGGGAGACCTGGGGAGTGGGGTTGAGCAAGATACAGGACAGTGCAAGTCTTGATTGTGTTGCTGGAGTGGGAGAGGAGAGTGAGGGAGCAACTGGGGCATAGGGCAAGATTTAGGTGGGGGGCCTAGAATGGGATAGGTGCTGGTGGTGGTGGTTTCCCACCAGCCTCAAAAATGAAGCTGAATGGGAGGTGGCCCTGAAGAGACCACTGACTGACAATGGAAGAACCTCAATGAAGACAAGAGCATGTGGTCATTTAGGACTCCTCTGCCCTTCAGAGATTTATGGAGACAAGTCTGGGAGTAAAGGACACTTGGGAATTTTTGTTGCCCCTGCAAAGCCATTGCTGGGGTCTGTTAAAATCTTTCAGTATGAACATAAAGGAATAGGACCTGGAGTTAGGCTGTTTGGCCTCAATGAGATCATGATCCAGATTTATCCTAACGTTTCCGCACTAAACTCATTCACCTATGCTATCTCCATTCCCACATTCAGTAATCCTGCACTATCCCCACTTCTGCCCTTTCCCCATCCCCACACTATCCCTATTCACCCACTCTTCCCATTTCTACACTATCCCCAGACCTCTTGATTCCCTTAGCAATCAAAAAGATCTTAAACTCAGTCTTAAATTTTCTCAGTGAATGAATATCCAAAAATCCTCTATGATAGAAAATGTCAAAGATTCGTAACCTTTAAATGAAGAAATGTCTCTTCTTCTCTGCCTTAAATGATCGGTCCCTTATCCCGAGACCCTGTATTCTCCATTCTCCAGCCAGGGCAGACTTCTCCTCAGTGTCCACCCTGAGAGTGCACTTCAGAATGATATCTGTTTCAATTACATTCCTCTCAATCTTTTACATTATATGTAATTTAGACCTCATCTGATAGAACTGCCCTCACAGTACAATCCCCATTTCCCAGGAACCAGTCTAGTAAAGTTTTGTTGCACTGTCTGGGGCAAATATATCTTTGCATAAAGGGAACAAAACTGTATTTAATACTTCAGGTGAAACCTCACCAAAGCCCTGTACAATTGTTGGAAGGCTTCTTCTCCCTTTGTGACAAATCTCTCATCTGCCTTCTTAATTGCTTGCTGCACCTGAATGTTAGCTTTGTGATTTGTGAACAAGGACACCCAGATTCCCTCTGAATACTGACATTTCCCAGTTCCCAACTGCTCAAAAAATATTCTGCTTCTTTATTTTCCTTACGAAAGTGGATGATTTCACATTTTGCCCACATTTTATTCCCTCCAACATGTTCTGATCCACTCACCCACATGCCAATATCCCACTGCAGCCTTTGGTTCCTCCTTACCACTGACTCTGTATTGCCCCCAAACCTGGAAAGGATACATTCAGTCCCCTCGTCCTTCAATACAGTTTCTCAATCTAGATGAGCGAACTTGTCCTTGATACACACGATAGTTGTTTAGATTTAAGATAACCACTTTCAAACTTAGTATAAGATTCTATCCTATTATTGTCACTCTTTCCTGGAGGCCCCTATGCAAAAAAGATCTTCAATAATCATTGCTCATTGCACAATACCAGATATAAAATCTAAGCCTGTTCCTAAGTGATCTAAAAAAGCTGGCTTGTAAATATTCCATAAATCTCTCCTCAAGCTATTAATGCAAATTTGGTTTGCCCAGTCTACATGGAGGTTAAATTCCCATGACGACTCTGTTATTCTTATTACATGCAATTCTAATCTGCTGATTTATACTGTAACTACAACTAATGCAAGGAGGCGGATAAATTACTTCTATCAGGTCCATCCCAAAAGGACATTGTGAAGTTGGTGGTATGGGCAGACAGTTAGTACATGACATTTAATACAGGAAAGTGCGAAATGACATTTTAGCCCTTCCACCCAAACAGTTTCTACTTCATGGTTTTCTGAGCCAACATCTTTTCTCAACATTGTTATTACCCCATCTGTTATTAGATTAGATTCAGATTTACTACAGTGTGGAAACAGGCCCTTCGGCCCAACAAGTCCACACCGACCCTCTGAAGAGCAACCCACCCTGACCCATCCCTCTACATTCACCCCTGACTAATGCACCTGACACTACGGGCAATTTAGCATGGTCAATTCATCTAACCTGCACACCTTTGGACTGTGGGAGGAAACCGGAGCACCCAGAGGAAACCCACGCCGACACGGGGAGAATGTGCTACTCTACACAGACAGCTTAACAGTCTTTCTTTTAACTTCAACAGAGATAGGCAAAAGGTGAGTATCCTAGGATATTTCATCCAAAACTATGTTTGGCAGCAATCTCAGATTAGAAGCTGTATAAACCCTATGGGTGGAAGTAAGAAAGTGGAAGAAGACCTGATCAGAATTTTCTATCGGTCCCCTAACAATGGCTACAAGGTGGGACTGAAAATAAATCAGGAGATAATGAGAGCATGTAACTGAGGCAATGAATTAACCATGAGTGACTTTAATCCATATGTAGATTGGGATAGTCAGATTGACAGAGGGAGGCATAATGAAAACTTCATAAGAAGTGTACACAGGACAGTTTTGAGAACAACGCATTGTGGATCCAACCAGGAATCAGGGTATTTTGGATCTGGTGATGTGTAATGAGGCAGGTATAATAAATGATCTCAGAAGAAAAGATCTCCTATGAAACAGTTACCATAATGTGGTAGAATTTACAAAGTAATGAGGACAGAGCTAGCTGGAGTGGAATGACCAAAGGAGTTAACAGCAAGGACGGTTGAGGAACAGTGGTAGACTTTTAAGAAAATAGTTCATGACTCACAACAAAGATATATCCCAGTGAGGTAGGAGGATTCTAGAAAGGGGATAAGCCAACCAGGGTGGCTAAGGGTAGTATCTAAATGAAAGAAAAAAAAAAATTCAATTTGGCAAAAATTAGTGGTAAGCCAGAGAACTGAGAATTTTTTTAAAAAAGTAAAGGATGACCTGAACAATAATAGTGAGAAAATAAAGGTTTTGAGCATAAACTTGCAATGAATATAAAGAGCTTCTTCAAATTTATAAAGAGGAAGATAAAAGGTAAAATGAACATGGGTCCCTTAGGAAATGAGGCTGGGGAAATAAGGATAAGGAATGAGGAAATGGCAGAGGAGTTCAATAAATACGTCACTCTTCACCATAGAGACACTAATAGCATTCCAAAATATACAGAGTAATCAAAAGGCAAAAGGAGAGGAACTAAACACAATAGTTATTACTAAAGAAAAAGTACAAGGAAAACCCATGGTGGCCTAAAGACCAATAAGTCCCTTGGACTGACTGGATACATCTTAGAATATTAAAGGAAGTAGATACAGAGATAGTGGATGCACTGGTAGGAATCTGCCAAAAATTCTTAGATTTTGGAAATGTGCCATAGGATTGGAAAACTACCAATGCAGTATTTTTATTTATAAAGAGAAGTAGACAATAAACAGGTAAGTATAGGCAAGTTAGCTTAACATCTTTTGTCAGAAATGTCAGAATCGATGTAATAGCAAAGCATTTTGAAACACATAATGTCATCAAGCAGAGTCAGTATGGCTTCATGAAAGGGAAATCGTGCTTAACAAATTTATCAGAATACTCTGAGGAGGTAACAAGCAGAGTAGAGAAAGACAAAGTGGTGGATATAATGTATTTAGACTTAAAGAAAGCACTTGATAAGGAACTGCCTGTTAGGGTACTTAATTAGTGTTGGGGTAGTATATTAGCATGGGATAGAGGAAGGACTAGCTGATAGCTATAACTAATAGAAGTGGAATGAGAGGGACATTTTCAGGATGACAACCTCTAACTAGAAGAGTGCCATAGGAATCAGTGTTGGGCAATTATTTACAATACATACAGGTCATTCATGCTGTAACCCGTGTTTAGTTAATGTGAATTTGCTGTAACATGATTGACAAATTGTTTCTAAACTACAGTTTCTAAACTACGAACTTTTAAAATGTGTGTTGGCTGCAACACGATGACATTGCCGACACTTTAAGCGCTGTTTCTAAAGTATGATTTTTCTATAATGCGGGGTTGCACAAGAATGCAACCATTGTATTTCAGAGGAACTACTTGTATTAATGATGTGGATGAAGGAAATAAATGTAATCTCATCAAGTTTGTGGGCAACACAAAAACAGGTGGGAAGGCAAGTGGCGAGGCTGACACAGTCTCCATTAGCATATGGACAAGTTACATGAGTGAGCAAGAACTTGGCAGATGGAATTCAATGTGAGATTTGGCAGGAAGAATGGAGGAGCTGAGTAATTATGTAAATGGGGAAAGTCTGCGCAAAGATGCTACACAGAAGAGTTTGGGGGTCCTTATGGATAAATCATAAAAAGCTAGCATCAAGTTCAGTTACAATAGCTAAGGCAAATGGAATGTTGGCCTTTATTTTAAAGGGACTGGACTACAAAAATAAGGAGGTTTTACCATACCTATACAAGGCACTGGATAGACCACCCCTGGGATAATATGAACACTTTGGGATCCTTTTTCTTTGGAAAAACATACTGGCAGTTCAGAGAAAGGTCACTGGGCTGATACCACGTATGGAAGGATTGTCTTGGGAGAGGTTGAGTAGGTTGGGTTTGTACTCATTGGAGTTTAGAAGAATGAGAGAAAACCTAATTGAAACAATCAGACCAAAGATGAAGAGGAATCTCTTTCCTCCGAGGACAGCGAATCTGTGAAATTCTTTACCACAGAAGGCTGTCGTAGCTGGGTCAATGAGCATATTCAAGGCTGAGACAGTCAGATTTTTAATCAGTAAGGGAATCAAAGATTATGGGGAAAAGGCAGGAAAATGAAATTAGAGATTATCAGATCAGCCACAGTCTCATTGAGTGGTGTAGCAGACTCAATGCCCAAAAGATCCCTCTCTGCTCTTACTTCTGTGGTGGGTAGCTGATCAGGGCCACCTTGGCATCTTTGTGGGAATAAGAAGTTGCTGCTGTGGGAATGTTCTCCCACTCAGACTGCCAGCCACCAGCAAGTTTTGGGCCTTCTGATTGGGCCTCCTGTCTCAGGAACCTATCAGCCATTCTGAACACACAACTGGCTGCTTTGCAGGAGGCTCGACACCTCGTAGCCTATCTGGGGTTTACACAGGGACATGCAGTTTGTTCCCATGGCAGAACAGTGTCAAAGGTGATTAAATTCTGGCCTTGTTTCTGTGAAGGCTATTTAATCCAGTCTATTCATATCTACACAAGCTTTTAATTTATCATGAGCACTTCTTACATTCAGATACAACACCTTGAACATTGATTTCTTCCAATTTTCTCTTTATCATGCCCTTAATCACTAATTATCTGTTATCTTTGTTACTCCATATTTTCCTGACACACTCTGCTTATTTTTACTCAAATACACTGCCCCGTTCCTTGGCGTTTCTGACATGACCCTTTCCTGAATGTCATGCTGTCCTTTGCCCAATCCTGACACCAGTGGTTCATGTAATGAAGCCCTGCCTTCCACTGTAGCCCTTTGCCACACACTGAACCCCTCAACAGATTATTTCTCTGTCACTCAGGTAACAATCTAGAATATGTTTTCAGCTTCCTTTAAGGTTCTGGAATATTAACATTGCCTCTTATCTCCTCAAGCCTTCTCAGCAAAACATTATTCCTGATTCTATCTCGTGATCATGCCTCTCCAACCCTAGAATCATACCTACATACACCTATACTATCTCCAGACTCAAACACATGTTCGGACTCCATTATCCTTGAACATAAATGGATACACAAATCCTACAATGCTCACTCGCAGATACCTACTCTCTGTCCAGGTTGACCTGGAAGGCCAGATTTTCCTTTAAATCCCTGTAAAAAGAAGGAAACCAGTTAGAATACCTCTTGGCTTTAAAGAATTACATAAACTGTCCCTTTAGCATCGTAATCCTCTTCCACACAAAACTTAATCAATCCTATTTTTCAAAGGTCTTAATGGTCTGACAGCTTCCATTAGCCTGGGTGGACAGAATTCCAATGTTCCACTCCTCCTTGTGTGAGGAAATGCTTCCTCACTTCAGGCCTGGTTCTGTAGCTGTATTGTGAAGGGTCTTCCCCCTTGCTCTGGGTTCTTTTATTTGACAAACTAGTTTCTCTTCACTGACCTCGGCAAATCTTCAGATTACTTGAAGAAAATCTTGATTGCATCGTGTCTCAATGCTATGAATTCCATGAAGTACAAATCAAATTCATGCAAATTGTCCTTTTAATCCTTTAATTTCCGACATCATTCGAGGTAGTTAAGGACTTATAATTATTTGCATGATCAGAAACAAAAGCAGGGAGTGGCTGGATAGTACAAGTACTTACATGTAGTCCCCTGAGCCCTGGGGGTCCAGGTGGACCAGACTCACCCTGCAACACAAAACAAACACCATCAGTGACTCTGCCCCTTCCCAAGAGGAGCAACACACTTTGGACATGTGGCTAATGTCCTACCCGTGGGCCTGGCTTCCCTTCCTTCCCATCCAGACCTTCTACTCCTGGAGGACCCTGCAGAAAGAACAAACACAACATGTGTCAGGAAAGTGCTACAGCAATGTCGGAACAAATCAGCCATCCCATTAGGCTCTACTATCCTCTATTCCTGATGAAGAGCTTTTGCCCGAAACATCGATTTTCCTGCTCCTTGGATGCTGTCTGACCTGCTGTGCTTTTCCAGCACCACTCTGATCCAGACTCGGGTTTCCAATCCTCGTTTTTACCTCTACTGTCCCACTGCCCACTCAAGCCCAGTCTAGTTAACATTTCCACAATCTCATACTCCAACAACAAAATGCTTCGGTTTCAATAGTCACTGTAAAATTGTGAGGTAAAAGTCATAGAGTCATAGAGGTGTATAACACGGAAACAGACCCTTTGGTCCAACTCGTCCATGAAACATATTAAATCACCAAACATTATTGTGAATGTGAATCTTATGTGATTTTATAACCAGGTGGCAGCTGTGGCTTCCACAGACTGGTACAAGAACCTGGATCTGGCATTTTTCCAGACATTTATGTTTTAGCCTTGATGCAGTCTTTGACTGGCCTTCCCGATGAGGTGGTGACATGGTTAAGATTTTGATCAGGCTGTGGATTGGAAGTTGACCTTTCAAATCAGGTCTTTGTTTATATGACCCAAACTGACGGGCTGAAGGCTTCCTGTGCAACGTGAATTGGAAATGATGTGAATCTAATTAGAGGTTAGGGTTAGGATTAAATTGACAACATGGAGACAATAAAAAGAATTGAAAGAAGAGTCATACCAGACTCAAACACTAACACTGTTTTTCTCTTTCCACAGATGCTGTCAGACCTGCTGAGTTTCTCCAGCATTCCCTGTGTTTGCTTTAGATGTCCAGCATCTGCAGAATTTTAATTTCAAAAGGATAGTGGAGATTGTATAACATTTTGAGATGGTCAAAATATCAAACTGGCAAATTGAAGGATGGTTTCAAGTTAGGGGTTATACACTGCATTTAATTACTCATGACCCAGACCTGGGTAACTTGATGCTGGTACTTGATAAGCATTTGTACACCATCTCTAAGAATGTGATGGTGGGCCTTGTTTTGGGTTTGAAGTGACAGCATGCCTATAGAAGGGATAGGATTGAAGTCAGACATACAACAGACTGAGAATGTTGTGATTCATTTGAGTTTTTACAACAATCTGACACTTCATGGTCACATTTAAAAGTCAAGGTGTCATAGTCCTATTGCATTTGATGCATTTTGAAGGGTCAAGTACAGGTGGAAACTATGTAGTGAATGGCAGAACCCTCAGGAAAATTGATTTGCAGAGGGATCTGGGTGAACAGTTCTACACATCACTGAAGCTGGCAGCGCAGGTAGATAAGGTTGTACAAATGGCCTCAGGCATGCTTCCCTTCATCGGAAGGGGCACTGAGTATAAAGATAGTTATGCTGCAGCTTTATAGAACTTTGGTTAGGCCACACTTGGAATATTGCATATAGTTCTGGTCACAAAACTACCAGAAGGAGTGGGGTAGTGTGGTGGATGCTTTGGAGTGGGTACAATAAAGTCTTACCATGGTGTTGCCTGGTATAGAGGATTTCAGCTATGAAGAAAGGTTGGGTAGACTGGGTTTGTTTTCACTGAATCGCAGGAGGTTGAGGGGCGACCGGAAAGAACTTTGTAAGATTGTGAATGGCATGGATAGAATGGAAGTTTTGAGGCTTTTCCCCAGTGTCGAGGGGTCAATTACTTGGGAACACAGGTTCAAAGTATGGAAAGGGTCATTTGAAAGGAGCTGTGCGAGGCAGGTTGTTCACACAAAGGGTGGTAGTGGTTGGAATGCGCTGCTGGAGGAGCAGAAACAATAGCAGCATTCGAGAAATATCAGGACAAACACATGAATAGGAAGGGAATAGGGGGATATGAGTCCTGTTAGTGAAAACAGTTTTAGTTCAGAAGGGCGCAGACTTGGAGGGCCAAAAGGCCTGTTCCAGTACTGTATTGTTCTTTGTTCTTGGCTCTGGACTGTAGGGCTGCTGTCTTATTTGAGACAGACAACCGGTGGTGGTTGAACCTGAGGGGCACCACAGCTCTGGCGAGCGGAGAGGTTTAGAAGCAGAGTCCTTCATGGTAACTTCAGCTGGTGCACGAACTGACCCCGTGCTGTTGGTATCAGTCTGCATCTAAGGTGACCGATCACCAACTTTTACAGATACCAGCATTTTCAAAACGAAATGTTAAAACAGAATGTAAATTCGCAAAAATGCCAGAGTGAGGTTATAACGCTTCATTATGAGCCCAGTTTAGAAAATGAGCTGTTATGAGCTGAGACAACTGTCCCTGTCCAGGTGAAAGCCTCACAGAATTGCGAACCATTCAGAGACACCATCAGGAACAGTAGGCAAACTGCTGGTACGGCAGGAGACCCGGAAAAGAATATGATAGGGTTAGGATGCCCTGGCACCCAGGTAAGTGCAGAAACTCACTAGGGCGAGCTGCTAGGCCTTGTAGGGGCACACGGCTTAAGGCAATGGGGAGAAGGTAGACGTGGGGGTGGGTAATCTCTGGGGGAGGTGGGGCCCTCTGATCGGGAATCTAGAAAGGAAACACTGCCCCTCCTTTCACTGAGCATTCACAAATCTGCTGGCTGCACAGTGGGTACAGGCCTCTCCTATGGCAGGGGCAAAGCCAAGTGAAGGGCCTCAACTGGCCCAATCACTGCCTCTGTTGCTGCTAGTGATATGGTAATGAGGGCATGTGCAGTGTGCATGGCACAATGCCCTAAATTACAGATTCTGCCCCTTGTTTTCCTGCAAGTGGGCAGCTAATAAAATCCAGCCTTACCCCGCACTCCCACCCCTCATCATTGAGATCGTCTGGATGAATATTTGGATTGAGACACCGAATTTCTGTCATTTGTTTTAGCTTTGGATAAAATCTAGAATTAAAATATCCATGGATCCAGTTGCATGTGATTCACACACTTGTCAAAAACCTGAAGGAGAAACTGTGCAAACACAGCTTTCCACTGAATTTCAGGGACTGATCAGGAGAACCCCAAATCTGTTCTTTGATCTCTGGATGGACAAACTCTTCCTGACCTGAACAATATCAAGGGATTCAAATCAAGTCACTGACCATCAGTAACCTTAGTTAAGTTAAGATCACACAATGATATGGCATAAACGAGACAATTCAGCCCACTATACCTGTGCCTATCCAATTTATTTCATTTCTCTGTATCTCCACCAAAGTTCTGCAAAGCTTCATCTTTTTGAGGGTTTGTCTAATTTCTTTTTGAAAGTTATCATTAAACTTGCAACAAGCAACCTTTCAGGTAGCACAGTGCATTCCACATCACTTTGATGTTTGAATTAAAGCCATTAACTCTCCTGGTTTTCTCATTCATGATCTTCGGTCTGTGCTTTCTGGCTTACTCTGACAACCTCGTTCACTATTTTGAACACTTCCACAAAATCTCCCCTTAACTCTCTCCACTCAAAAGGAGAAACATAGACAACAGAAGCAGGAGTCGGTTATCCAGCCCTTTTCACCTTCTCTACCATTCAATAAGATATGGCTGATCATCCAAATCAGACCTCTGTTCCCGCTTTCTGCCCATATGCTTTGATCCCTTTGCTCCAATGAGCTGTATCTAACTCCTTGGAAACATTGCATGTTCTGGCTCCAACCAATTTCTATGGCACAGAATTCCACAGAAGAAATCCAAATTTTCCAGTCTCACTGCATTTCTGAAGATCTACACCCCTGGTCCGATTCCAATCAACCATCTCTCCACCCCCTGCCAAGGCCTCAGCATCCTTCCTAAACTCTGGTATCCTCATTTTGATGCAACCTCCCAAGCTGCGAACTAAGCAGTGATTTAGGAAAGTTCATTGGAGCTTCTGAGTTTTTGTACACCATATCTCTGTTATAAAGGCCAGCACAAAAAAAAAAGGGGCGAGCGGGAATAACACTCACCTGTTGTCCTGGAGGTCCAGTTCTGCCTGGAGGGCCAGTTGGTCCGACTGGACCCACACTCCCATCATTGCCCTGTAACACAGAACAGAAACATAGGCCACTCATCGGTCGGTGGACTCCCTACCTACAGCAATTGCATGGTGGCTCATTCCTGATGAAGGGCTGATGCCCAAAATGTCGATTCTCCTACTCCTCGGATGCTCCCTGACCTGCCGTGCTCTTCTAGCTCCACCACTTTTCAACCCCGATCTTTAGCATCTCCAGTCCTCACTTTTTCTCATGGTGGCTCAGTGGTTAGCCCTGCAGCCTCACAATGCCAGGGACTCAGGTTCGATCCCACTCTCTGGCAAATGACTGTGTGGAGTCTGCACATCCTGCCTGTGTCTGCATGGGTTTCTTCCTCCGGGAGCTCTGGTTTCTTTCCACAATCCAAAGATGTGCAGGTTAGGTGGTTTGGCCATGGTAAAGTTTCCCCATAGTTTCCAGGGATGTGCAGGCTATGTGGATTAGCCATGGGGGAAACAAGGTTACAGGGCTGGGCTACCCTTTGGAGAGTTGGTGTGGACTTGATGGGCCAAATGGCTGGCTTTTATACTCTAGGATTATATGATTTAAAAAAAAGCCCAGCCCCTCCATTTGCTCCTTTCTCATACCAGACTTAGGCCAGTCATCAAACTGAAGACCATTGACCAACATGTAAGGCACAACTCACCACAGCCTTTTCAACACAGCTACCAGGGAGTTCACACTGGACCACACTTGTCAGAGATGGGTTCTTCATTCTGTTGTTCACATTCTACGTATGAAGGAGCAGTGGAGGCCATTCGGCCCCTTGAGCTTGCTCTGCCATTTCTGAAGACAGTGGCTGATCTGACTGATACTGTAACTAATCTGATTCTGACAAACAGGCTCACAAGGGATGGCCATACTGACTGCTAAAGGTCATATCTTTTGTAGCAAAGCACTGATAAGTAAGAACCCTAGGTCAAATAAAGAGTGGTGGGCAGCGTCACTGAAACAGGCTTTATTTCTCCCCCTCCAACTCCAGTTTGACTTAACCCCTTTCCTGCTTTCCCTATCGCTCCCTCACTTTTGATCATTTGCTTTGCCACTAATGGATTTTGCATGTAAGTATTTAATTGGCAACACGAACGATTTACTGGTAATGGTTAGTAGTTGGAAAAATATTATGGTGATTTGGTGAAAGGAAAACAAAACGTTCCATTCTGTGGAAGAGCCTTTCTGGATATGTACAAAATGCTGGGTCATGTTTTTCTGTCCATTAACTCAGTCACTGCAGTGAGACTCTCTCATCCCATGGCTGATCCTTTTCAGCTTTCTATTCTGAACTCTTCTACAACTCAGTAGGTTTTCCCCATTGCTCCCTTCTGGGGTTCCTCAATTCCTGGCCTTGTTCTGCCCTCTGGTCTTTGGTCTTGCCACCCATCCCCCACTTGCTCCTGCAGTTCGGCTTCTCTCTGTGCAATGATACCAATGAATGATGATGAAGAGGTGCTGGTATTGGACTGGGGTGGACATAGTTGAAAATCACATGACACTAGGTTATAGTTCAACAGGCTTATTTGAAAATACAAGCTTTCGGAGCGCTGCTCCTTCCTCAGGTAGCTACTGGGATAGGATACATCAAACACAGAATTTCTAAGTAAAAGATCAAAGTATCATACAAATGATGCGATGTATTAGTCAAACCTAGATGACTGTTAAGTATTTAATCACTTGGAATGGAAATGCAGACTTCAGTTGATTAATATGTAAATCCCAGAATTTCTTTCAAGTCCGTGCCTTGTGATAACCTGAGGTCATAGAATCTGACAGCACAGAGACAGGCCGTTTGGCCCAATCTGGTGTGTGCAAACCAAAATGTGGCTCAATGTTAACCCCATTTTCCTCACTTAGCCCATATCCTTCTAAACTTTTCCTATTCATATATTTGTTCAAATGTGTTTTAAATGTTGCTAATGTATCCACCTCAACCACTTCCACTGGCAGCTCATTCCAGACGTGTATCACCCTCTGTGTAAAAGAGTTGCCCCTAAGGTTCCCTTTTATTCTTGCCCCTTTAACCTTAAACTGGTGCCCACTAGTCCTCAATTCATCAATCCTGAGAAAAAGACTGAGTGCGTTCACCATCATACGATCTTATACACTTCTACAAGATAGCCTCTCAGTCTCCTACACTCTAAAGAAAAATGTCTCAGTTTGTCCAATCTCTCCCTCTAACACAGGCCCTTGAGTCCTGGCAACATTCTTGTAAATTTCTTCTGCACTCTTTCCAGTTTAATAATATCCTTACAAGGTGACCAAAACTGAACACAGTACTTCAGGTGTGGCCTCACGGATGTCCTGTACAACTACAACATAACTTCCCAACTTCTATACTCAATGCCCTGCCCGATGAAGGCCAGTGTGCCAAACGTCATCTTCACTGCCCTGTCTACCTGGGACTCCACTTTCAGAGAACCATGTACCTGAACTCCAAGGTCCCTCTGTTCCACTACACTCCTTAAGGTCCTACTATTCACCATGAATCTCCAGCTTTTATTTCCAAAATACAACACCTCACACTTATCTTTATTAAAATCCATTTGCCATTTCTCAGCCCACTTCCCCAGCTGATCAAGGACCTGCTGCAATTTCTGATAACCTTCCTCACTGTCCGTGCTACCTCCTATTTTAGTGTCTGCAAACTTACGAATCATGCCTTATATATTCTCATCCAAATCACTGATATAGATAACAAACAGCAAGGGGCCCAGCACCAATCCCTGAGGCACTCCACTAGTCACAGGCCTCCAGTCTGACAAGCATCCTTCCACTATTACTCTCTGCCTCCTACCATCAACTCAATTGTGTATCCAGTTTTATCAGTATATTAAAAAGAGGTGACATCTCAGCTCAGATAATGCATTAAAGGTGTGAGGTTAGAGCCTGTCTGTATCCCAATTTGGAGTCAGATTGGTTTTATTTCCAAAGTAGGAATTTATTAAATGTCACATTAACTGACTGCCTACAGGCTGTGTGTTTTTGAACCAAATAGAATGTATCTGCAAATGCAAATCTACAAATGCAAATTCATCCCATCAGGTTACATATGTGTGTGCATACGGTGGGGGGCGGGTGTGGGTGTGTGTGGTGAGAGAAAGAGAGAGAGACACACACACACACAGAGAGAGCACGTGTGTGTGTGTGAGTACGCACAAGTGAGTGTGTTTGGGTTTGCATACTTGAAACAACATATGCGCAAGTGTGGCGGAGTATATGCCTGTGAGAGGGTATGCGTGTGAGTGTGTGTGAGTGTATGTGTGTGTGTGTGTGTGCGAGTGAGAGAGAGACAGCGTGTATATGAGAGAGGGTCTGTGAGAGTGTGTTTATGTCAGAGAGTGTGTGTGTGTGTTTGTGTGCTTGTCTGTGAATGTGTGTGAGAGATTGTATAGCGTGGTGGGGGTCACCTGTAGTGTGATATGAACCCAAAATCCCAGTTGAGGTTGACCTGATGGGTACAGTCGCTGCTCAGCAATTCTGTGTTGTTGCGTATCCCGATGTCCGCCTTGGAGGACATTCACCCAAAGGTCCGATGCTGAATATCCTTGAGCGCTGAAGGGCTCCCCCTCGGTAGGGAACATTCCTGTCTGGCAATTGTTGCGCAGTAGCCATTTATCTATTGTCGTAGCATCTGCTTGGCTTCACCAATATACCATGCCTCGGGGCATCCTTGCCTCCAGCAAATGAGATAGACAACGTTGGCTGAGTCACATGAGTACCTGCCTTGCACGTGGTGGGTGGTGTACCCATGTGTAATGGCGGTATCAATGTTGATGTTCTGACAGGTCTTGCAGTGGTTGCCATGACAAGGTTGTGTTGTGGTCAATGGTTTACAGTTGTCTAAACACGAGAAGTGGAGGTGTAGGAAAGATCTTGGTGAGGTGCTCATCCTCATCGATAATGTGTTGCAGGCGAAGGACATGGTGCAGTTTCTCTGCTCCCGGGAAGTATTGGACAACAACATATCCCGCGTTTGTCTCCTGAGGAGGTCACTCTGATTTCTCACTGTGGCACGCTGGAACTGGCAATTGATGAGTTGAGCATCGTATCCCATTCTTATGAGGGCGTCCTTTGAACCTTCAGGTATCCATTGCGTTCCTCTTCATCTGAACAGATTTTGTGTATGCGTAGGGCTTGTCTGTAGGGGATGGCTTTTTTAATATGTTTAGTGCGAAAGCTAGAGAAGTGTAGCATCATGAGGTAATCCATCAGCTTGGGGTACAGTGGGGTACTGAGGTGTCCGTCCTTGATGAAGATGTATGTGTCCAAGAATGAGACTGATTCTAAAGAATAGTCCATGGTTAGTCCGATGGTTGGATGAAACTTGTTGATATCACTATTTAGTTCTTTCAGTGACTCGTTGCCGTGGGTCCAGAGGAAGAAAATGTCATCAGTGTATCTGGTGTATAGTGTTGGTTGGGGATCCTGTGCAGCAAAGAAATCGTGTTCAAACTTGTGTATGAAAATGTTGCCATATTGGGATGCAACTTTAGTCCTCACAGCTGTTCTGGATGAAGAACTGGTATTTGAAGGTGGGGACATTGTGTTTGAGGCTGAAGCAGATGAGTTATAGGATGGTGCCTGGAAACTGGCAGTTGTTGGTGTTAAGTACTGAGGCTGAAGCAGCGATGCTGTCATTGTGGGGCATGCTGGTGAAGAGTGTGGAAACGTCCATTGTGATGAGGAATGTTCCTGATTTGACTTGTCTGTGGGTGCCGAGTTGCTGCGAGAAATCTGTAGTGCGGCGACAGAAGCTGGGGGTGCCCTGTACAATGGGTTTCAAGATGCCCTCGTCGTAGCCAGATAGGTTCCCATTGCCTGGTATGATAGAACAGCCACGTATTTTGGTTTTATATATCTTCGGAAGGCATATTAATCAATTGAAACCTGCATCCCCATTTTAAGTGTTTAAAAACTTAACAGCCATCTAGGTTTGTCTAATACATTGTATCAGTAGTATGACACTTTTGATCTTTTATGTATAAATTCTGTGTCCTATATATCCTGCCCCATTAGCTACCTGAGGAAGGAGCACGGCTCTGAAAGCTTGTGCTTTCAAATAGATCTGTTGGACTATAACCTGGTGTGATGTGATTTTCATCAATGAGAGTGACAATCGATGTGTGTCCATTCCACATTCCTGCTTGGGGACAGAGACCATTACAGCACCTTGTTGATCATGGCTTCTTTTCTCAAGCTTCTCATCAGAGAGTAGGATCTTGTTGAGCTGCAAAGGTTGGCTACAAATCTTCACATCGGTATGTGCTGTAGTGCAGCTTTGGAGCAAAGGTAAATGCAGCCCTGTTCGGCCACACATTTTCATGGTTGATTGGCACTTTATATACCCCTACCCAATAAAAACCTAACATTGCTCAGATCATCACATGCAGGTTTCATCAGAATGCACTTACCTTTTCACCAGAAGGTCCTGGGAGTCCAGGTGGCCCAGACTTCCCTGGGAAACCGATCGGCCCCTAACAAAATCACAGGAAGGGTAGAGTTCAGAATGCTGCTGATTTCCTGTCTATTGTCTTTGTGCTTAGAGTCATAGAGTCATAGAGATGTACAGCATGGAAACAGACCTTTCGGTCCAACCTGTGCATGCCGACCAGATATCCCAACCCAATCTAGTCCCACATGCCAGCACCCGGCCCATATCCCTCCAAACCCTTCCTATTCATATACCCATCCAAATGCCTCTTAAATGTTACAATTGTACCAGCCTCCACCACATCCTCTGGCAGCTCATTCCATACACGTACCACCCTCTGCATGAAAATGTTGCCCCTTAGGTCTCTTTTATATCTTTCCCCTCTCACCCTAAACCAATGCCCTCTAGTTCTGGACTCCCTGACCCCAGGGAAAAGACTTTGTCTATTTATCCTATCCATGACCCTCGTAATTTTGTAAACTTCTATAACGTCACCCCTCAGCTTCCGATGATCCAGGGAAAACAGCCCCAGCCTGTTCAGCCTCTTCCTGTAGCTCAGATCCTCCAACCCTGGCAACATCCTTGTAAATCTTTTCTGAACCTTTCAAGTTTCACAACATCTTTCCAAGAGGAAGGAGAGCAGAATTGCATGCAATATTGCAACAGTGGCATGACCAATGCCCTGTACAGCCGTAACATGACCTCCCAACTCCTGTACTTAATACTCTGACCAATAAAGGAAAGCATACCAAACGCCTTCTTCACTATCCTATCTACCTGCGACTCCACTTTCAAGGAGCTATGAACCTGCACCCCAAGGTCACTTTGTTCAGCAACACTCCCTAGGACCTTACCATTAAGTGTATAAGTCCTGCAAAGATTTGCTTTCCCAAAATGCAGTACCTCACATTTATCTGAATTAAACTCCCATCTGCCACTTCTCAGCCCATTGGCCCATCTGGTCCAGATCCTGTTGTAATCTGAGGTGACCCTCTTCGCTGTCCACTACACCTCCAATTTTGGTGTCATCTGCAAACTTAATAACTGTACCTCTTATGCTTGCATCCAAATCATTTATGTAAATGACAAAAAGTAGAGGGCCCAGCACCGATCCTTGTGGCACTCCACTGGTCACAGGCCTCCAGTCTGAAAAACAACCCTCCACCACCACCCTCTGTCTTCTTCCTTTGAGCCAGTTCTGTATCCAAATGGCTAGTTCTCCCTGTATTCCATGAGATCTAACCTTGCTAATCAGTTTCCCATGGGGAACCTTGTCAAACGACTTACTGAAGTCCATATAGATCACATCTACTGCTCTGCCCTCATCAATCTTCTTTGTTACTTCTTCAAAAAATGCAATCAAGTTTGTGAGACATGATTTCCCATGCACAAAGCCATGTTGACTATCCCAAATCAGTCCTTGCCTTTCCAAATACATGTACATCCTGGCCCTCAGGATTCCCTCCAACAACTTGCCCACCACTGAGATCAGGCTTACCGGTCTATAGTTCCCTGGCTTGTGTTTATCGCCCTTCGTAAACAGTGGCACCACGTTTGCCAACCTCCAGTCTTCCAGCACCTCACCTGTGACTATCGATGATACAAATATCTCAGCAAGAGGCCCAGCAATCACTTCTTTAGCTTCCCACAGAGTTCTTGGGTACATCTGATCTGGTCCTGGGGATTTATCCACTTTTAACCGTTTCAAGACATCCAGCACTTCCTCCTCTGTAATCTGGACATTTTGCAAGATGTCACCATCTATTTCCCTGCAATCTATATCTTCTATATCCTTTTCCACAGTAAATACTGATGCAAAATATTCATTTAGTATCTTTCCCATTTTCTGTGGCTCCACACAAAGGCCACTTTGCTGATCTTTGAGGGGCCCTATTCTCTCCCGAGTTACCCTTTTGTCCTTAACATTTTTGTAAAAACCCTTTGGATTCTCCTTAATTCTATTTGCCAAATTTCTCATGTCCCCGTTTTGCCCTCCTGATTTCCCTCTTAAGTAAACTCCTACTGCCTTTATACTCTTCTCAGGATTCACTCGATCTGTCCTGTCTATACCTGACATATGCTTCCTTCTTTTTCTTAACCAAACCCTCAATTTCTTTAGTCATCCAGCATTCCCTATACCTACCAGCCTTCCCTTTCACCCTGACAGGAATATACTTTCTCTGGATTCTTGTTATCTCATTTCTGAAGGCTTCCCATTTTCCAGCCATCCCTTTACCTGCGAACATCTGCCTCCAATCATCTTCCGAAAGTTCTTGCCTAATACCGTCAAAATTGGCCTTTCTCCAATTTAGAACTTCAACTTTTAAATCTGGTCTATCCTTTTCCATCACTATTTTAAAACGAATAGAATTATGGTCACTGGCCCCAAAGTGCTCCCCCACTGACACCTCAGTCACCTGCTCTGCCTTATTTCCCAAGAGTAGGTCAAGTTTTGCACCTTCTCTAGTAGGTACATCCAGAAAATTGTCTTGTACACACTTAAGAAATTCCTCTCCATCTAAACCTTTAACACGATGGCAGTTCCAGTCTATGTTTGGAAAGTTAAAATCCCCTACCATAACTACCCTATTATTCTTACAGATAGCTGAGATCTCCTTACAAGTTTGTTTCTCAATTTCCCCCTGACCATTGGGGGTCTATAATACAATCCCAATAAGTTGATCATCCCTTTCTTATTTCTCAGTTCCACCCAAATAAATCCCTTTATATATATTTCTGGGAATATCCTCCCTCAGCACAGCTGTAGTGCTATCCCTTATCAAAAACACCACTCCCCCTCCTCTCTTGCCTCCCTTTCTATCCTTCCTGTAGCATTTGTATCCTGGAACTGCCAGTCCTGCCCATCCCTGAGCCACGTTTCCGTAATTGCTATGAAATCCCAGTCCTAAGTTCCTAACCATGCCCTGAGTTCATTTGCTTTCCCTGTTAGGCCCCTTGCATTGAAATAAATGCAGTTTAATTTATTAGTCCTACCTTGTCCCTGCCTGCCCTGACTGTTTGACTCACTTCTGTTCTCACCTGTACCCGTCTCAGATCGATCTCTTTCCTCACTATCTCCCTGGGTCCCACCCCACCACCTTACTTGTTTAAATCCTCCCAAGCAGTTCCAGCAAATTTCCCTGCCATTATATTAGTCCCCTTCCAATTTAGGTGCAATCCGTCCTTCTTGTACAGGTCACTTCTACCCCAAAAGAGATTCCAATGATCTAAAAATGTGAATCTTTTTCCCATACACCAGCTCCTCAGCCATGCATTCATCTGCTCTATCCTCCTATTCCTGCCCTCACTAGCTTGTAGTACTGGAGTAATCCAGATATTACTACCCTTGAGGATCTCCTTTTTAAATTTCTGCCTAATTCTCTGAAATCTCCCTTCAGAATCTCAACCTTTCCCCTTCCTATATCATTGATTCCAATGTGGACAATGACCTCCTGCTGGCCCCTCTCCCCCATGAGAACATTCTGCACCCTCTCTGAGACATCCTTGATCCTGGCACCAGGGAAACAACACACCATTCTGCTTTTTCTCTGCTGGCCACAGAAACGTCTGTCTGTACCTCTGACTGCAGAATCCCCTAACACAAATGATCTCTTGGAAGCCGACGTACCCCTCGTTGCATTAGAGCCAGTCTCAATACCAGAAACCTGGCTGTTCGTGATACGCTCCCCTGAGAATCCATCACTCCCTACATTTTCCAAAACAGCATACCTGTTTGAAATGGGTATATCCACAAAAGACTCCTGCCCTAGGTGCCGACCTCTCTTACTCTTCCTGGTGTTAACCCATCTATGTGACTGTATCTGACACTTCCCCCCCCTTCCTATAAGTGCCATCCATCACATACTGTTGCTGTTGCAAATTCCTCATCGCTTCTATCTGTCTCTCCAACCAATTCACTCGATCTGATATGATTTGCATCCAACAGCATTTATGGCAGATATAATCCACAGTAACCCTTAAACTCTCTTTAAACTTCCACATCTGACAAGAAGTACGTATCACTGCAAAGGCCATTTTTGCTCCTTCACAATCTACAGACCCAGAAAATAACACCGTCTTATTCCTCTACTAACACTGCCCCAGGTTAAATTAATAGCTATGGCTTATATTTTAAGTTTAATCAAGAGATTTATCTCCAAAAACATATAATCAAGAAAGAATCCACTATACTCACTACTGCAGCCTTTCTCTTGGACAGACTTAAAACAACAATTAACTTATTTGATTCTGTGCTGTGAATTTCACCCAAACCGGTTCCTCCAAGATTAGTTGTGAATTTCACAGTTTGTTAATTTTCCCAGATGCACTCCGATGTCCAGAGATACACGAATTCAAACAGCAAAGGCGGTAACTGTGCAGGTTCTTTCTCTCTCTCTCTCTCTCTCTCCTGCACTGTCCTCACCATGTACTTCCTTTGTCTGCTCTTCTCCCTTTTAAACTGCTGTTGTTTTGACTTTATATTTCCAAAGTTTCAAAACAATGCAACAGCATATAAAACAGTAATTGCTGCTCCTGGAATTTGAGGAAATCACCTCCAACACCTAAAACACCTCAAAACAAGGAGCAGCTCTTACAGCCAGAAATTTTTCCCGTCCTCCATCTTGGATTACCCAGAATCTTGTGCTTCTGAAAATCATAATCCTACACAGATAAACTACCAAAGAGAGTAGCAGCAGAAAGGGAATCCATTTTGCTGAAATATTATCTAATTCCTGCAAACCTCCTCACAAACCAGTATGTTAAGTGTCTCGAAATCTCGATCAGTATCAGAAAACAGCCTGATCAGCTGCTTCCTCTGAGATACTCTTATTGAAATATGGTCTACATTAACACCTTTCACCTGTAACCCCTTGTACACTCTTCATGATCGTGGTGGAGAAGAATCGCTTATCATTGACCGTCAATGGGAGAAACTATCAATTCAATTCCAAATCTTTCTATTTTAAAAACTATGTTCGAATATCTGCACAAATCTACATGGACCCACCATACAACACAGCACTCATCTAGATAACATGACATCCACTATCTGTACGAAACAGCACAGCATCCACCGGCTGTCTGACCACGAGGTTCACTCTCTGTCCGACCATGAGGCTCACCCTCTGTCGGACATCGACGCTCACCCTCTGTCCGACCACGAAGCCCACCCTCTGTCCGACCACGATGCTCACCCTCTGTCCGAACACGAAGCCCACCCTCTGTCTGACTATGATGCCCACCCTCTGTCTGACCACGATGCTCACCCTCTGTCCGAACACGATGCCCACCCTCTGTCCGAACACGACGCTCACCCTCTGTCCGACTACGACGCTCACCCTCTGTCAGATCATGACGCTCACCCTCTGTCTGACCACAACACTCACAGTCTGTAAAATGTGACCCTTTTCTGTCCAACACCTGTCTGTACAACACAACACCCATCTATACAGCACAGTGCTCACCGTCTGTACAGCACAGTGCACACCGTCTGTACAGCACCCACCTATACAGCACAGTGCTCACTGTCTGTACAGCACAGTGCTCACCGTCTGTACAGCACCCACCTATACAGCACAGTGCTCACTGTCTGTACAGCACAGTGCTCACCGTCTGTACAGCACCCACCTATACAGCACAGTGCTCACCGTCTGTACAGCACAGTGCTCACCGTCTGTACAACACAGTGCTCACCGTCTGTACAACACCCACCTATACAGCACAGTGCTCACCGTCTATACAGCACAGTGCTCACCGTCTGAACAGCACAGTGCTCAGCGTCTGTACAACACCCACCTATACAGCACAGTGCTCACCGTCTGTACAACACCCAACTATACAGCACAGTGCTCACTGTCTGCGCAAGACCCACCTATACAGCACAGTGCTCAATGTCTGTATAACACCTACCTATACAGCACAGTGCTCACCGTCTGTCCAACAACCACCTATACAGCACAGTGCTCACCGTCTGTACAACACCCACCTATACAGCACAGTGCTCACTGTCTGTACAACACCCACCTATACAGCACAGTGCTCACTCTCTGTAAAACACAACACCCACCAATACAGCAGTGCTCACCGTCTGTACAGCACCCACCTATACAGCACAGTGCTCACTCTTTTCTTACAACACCCAACTATACAGCACAGTGCTCACTCTCTGCACAACACCCACCTGTACAGCACAGTGCTCACCGTCTGTACAAACACCCACCTATACAGCACAGTGCTCACTGTCTGTACAGCACAACACCCACCTATACAGCACAGTGCTCACTGTCTGTACAGCACAACACCCACCTATACAGCACAGTGCTCACTGTCTGCACAACACCCACCTATACAGAACAGTGCTCACTCTCTGCACAACACCCACCTATACAGCACAGTGCTCACTCTCTGTACAACACCCACCTATACAGCACAGTGCTCACTGTCTGTACCGCACAACACCCACATGTACAGTAGTGCTCACCATCTGTACAAAACCCACCTATACAGCACAGTGCTCACTGTGTGTACAGCAACTACCTATACAGCACAGTGCTCACTGTCTGTACAATATCCACCTATACAGCACAGTGCTCACTGTCTGTACAGCACAACACCCACCTATACAGCACAGTGCTCACCGTCCGCACAACACCCACCTATACAGCACAGTGCTCACCGTCTGTACAACACCTACCTATACAACACAGTGCTCACTGTCTGTACAACACCCACCTATACAGCACAGTGCTCACTGTCTGTACAACACCCACCTATACAGCACAATGCTCACTGTCTGTACAACACCCACCTATACAGCACAGTGCTCACTGTCTGCACAACACCCACCTATACAGCACAGTGCTCATTGTCTGTACAACACCCAGCTATACAGCTCAGTGCTCACCATCTGCACAACACCCACCTATACAGCACTGTGCTCACTGTCTGTACAGCACAGTGCTCACAGTCTGTACAGCACAGCACCTACCTGTACAGCAGAGTGCTCATTGTCTGTACAGCATCCACCTATACAGCACAGTGCTCACCGTCTGTACAACACCCACCTATACAGCACAGTGCTGACTGTCTGTACAACACCCACCTATACAGCACAGTGCTCACTCTCTGTAAAACACAACACCCACCAATACAGCAGTGCTCACCGTCTGTACAGCACCCACCTATACAGCACAGTGCTCACTGTCTGTACAGCACCCACCTATAGAGCACAGTGCTGACTCTCTGTACAACATCCACCTATACAGCACAGTGCTCACTGTCTATACAGCACAACACCCACCTATACAGCACAGTGCTCACTGTCTGTACAACACCCACCTATAGAGCACAGTGCTCACTGTCTGTACCGCACAACACCCACCTATACAGCACAGTGCTCACTGTCTGTACTGCACAACACCCACCTATACAGCACAATGCTCCCTGTCTGTACAATATCCACCTATACAGCACAGTGCTCACCGTCTGCACAACACCGACCTATACAGCACAGTGCTCACTGTCTGTACAGTACAACACCCACCTATACAGCACAGTGCTCAACGTCTGTACAACACCCAACTATACAACACAGTGCTCACCATCTGTACAACACCCACCAGTACAGCACAGTGCTCACTGTCTGTACAGAACAACACCCACCTATACAGCACAGTGCTCACCGTCTGTACAGCACAGTGCTCACCGTCTGTACAGCACAGTGCTCAGCGTCTGTACAACACAGTGCTCACCGTCTGTACAACACAGTGCTCACCGTCTGTACAACACAGTGCTCACCGTCTGTACAACACCCACCTATACAGCACAGTGCTCACCATCTGTACAACACCCAACTATACAGCACAGTGCTCACTGTCTGCGCAAGACACACCTGTACAGCACAGTGCTCAATGTCTGGACAACACCCACCTATACAGCACATTGCTCACCGTCTGTACAACACCCAACTATACAGCACAGTGCTCACTGTCTGCGCAAGATCCACATATACAGCACAGTGCTCAATGCCTGTACAACACCCACCTATACAGCACAGTGCTCACCGTCTGTACAACACCCACCTATATAGCACAGTGCACACCATCTGTACAACATCCACCTGTACAGCACAGTGCTCAAACTCTGTACAACATCCACCTATACAGCACAGTGCACACCGTCTGTACAACACCCACCTATACAGCACAGTGCTCACTGTCTGCACAACACCCACCTATACAGCACAGTGCTCACTGTCTGCACAGCACAACACCCACCTATACAGCACAGTGCTCACTGTCTGTACCGCACAACACCCACCTATACAGCACAGTGCTCACTCTCTGCACAACACCCACCTATACAGCACAGTGCACACCGTCTGTACAACACCCACCTATACAGCACAGTGCTCACTGTCTGCACAACACCCACCTATACAGCACAGTGCTCACTGTCTGTACAACACCCACCTATACAGCACAATGCTCACTGTCTGTACAACACCCACCTATACAGCACAGTGCTCACTGTCTGCACAACTCCCAGCTATACAGCACAGTGCTCACCATCTGTACAACACCCACCTATACAGCACAATGCTCACTGTCTGTACAGCACCCACCTATACACCACAGTGCTCATTGTCTGTACAACACCCAGCTATACAGCTCAGTGCTCACCATCTGCACAACATCCAACTATACAGCACAGTGCTCACTGTCTGTACAGCACAGTGCTCACTGTCTGTACAGCACAACACCCACCTATACAGCACAGTGCTCACCGTCTGTACAACACACACCTATACAGCACAGTGCTCACTGTCTGCGCAAGACCCACATATATAGCATAGTGCTCATTGTCTGTACAGCACCCACCTATACAGCACAGTGCTCACCGTCTGTACAACACCTACCTATACAGCACAGTGCACACCATCTGTACAACATCCACCTGTACAGCACAGTGCTCAAACTCTGCACAACATCCACCTATACAGCACAGTGCTCACTCTTTTCTTACAACACCCAACTATACAGCACAGTGCACACTCTCTGCACAACACCCACCTATACAGCAGTACTCACTGTCTGCACAACACCCACCTATACAGCACAGTGCACACCGTCTGTACAACACCCACCTATACAGCACAGTGCTCACTGTCTGCACAACTCCCAGCTATACAGCACAGTGCTCACCATCTGTACAACACCCACCTATACAGCACAATGCTCACTGTCTGTACAGCACCCACCTATACACCACAGTGCTCATTGTCTGTACAACACCCAGCTATACAGCTCAGTGCTCACCATCTGCACAACATCCAACTATACAGCACAGTGCTCACTGTCTGTACAGCACAGTGCTCACTGTCTGTACAGCACAACACCCACCTATACAGCACAGTGCTCACCGTCTGTACAACACACACCTATACAGCACAGTGCTCACTGTCTGCGCAAGACCCACATATATAGCATAGTGCTCATTGTCTGTACAGCACCCACCTATACAGCACAGTGCTCACCGTCTGTACAACACCTACCTATACAGCACAGTGCACACCATCTGTACAACATCCACCTGTACAGCACAGTGCTCAAACTCTGCACAACATCCACCTATACAGCACAGTGCTCACTCTTTTCTTACAACACCCAACTATACAGCACAGTGCACACTCTCTGCACAACACCCACCTATACAGCAGTACTCACTGTCTGCACAACACCCACCTATACAGCACAGTGCACACCGTCTGTACAACACCCACCTATACAGCACAGTGCTCACTCTCTGCACAACACCCACCTATACAGCACAGTGCTCACTGTCTGCACAGCACAACACCCACCTATACAGCACAGTGCTAACTGTCTGTACCGCACAACACCCACCTATACAGCACAGTGCTCACTCTCTGCACAACACCCACCTATACAGCACAGTGCACACCGTCTGTACAACACCCACCTATACAGCACAGTGCTCACTGCCTGCACAACACCCACCTATACAGCACAGTGCTCACTGTCTGCACAACACCCAGCTATACAGCTCAGTGCTCACTGTCTGTACAGCACCCACCTATACAGCACAGTGCTCATTGTCTGTACAACACCCAGCTATACAGCTCAGTGCTCACCATCTGCACAACATCCAACTATACAGCACAGTGCTCACTGTCTGTACAGCACAGTGCTCACTGTCTGTACAGCACAACACCCACCTATACAGCACAGTGCTCACCGTCTGTACAACACCCACCTATACAGCACAGTGCTCACAGTCTGCACAACACACACCTATACAGCACAGTGCTCACTGTCTGCGCAAGACCCACATATATAGCACAGTGCTCATTGTCTGTTCAGCACCCACCTATACAGCACAGTGCTCACCGTCTGTACAACACCTACCTATACAGCACAGTGCACACCATCTGTACAACATCCACCTGTACAGCACAGTGCTCAAACTCTGTTACAACATCCACCTATACAGCACAGTGCTCACTCTTTTCTTACAACACCCAACTATACAGCACAGTGCACACTCTCTGCACAACACCCACCTATACAGCAGTACTCACTGTCTGCACAACACCCACCTATACAGCACAGTGCACACCGTCTGTACAACACCCACCTATACAGCACAGTGCTCACTCTCTGCACAACACCCACCTATACAGCACAGTGCTCACTGTCTGTACAGCACAGTGCTCACTGTCTGTACAGCACAACACCTACCTATACAGCACAGTGGTCACTGCCTGTACAACACCCACCTATACAGCACAGTGCTCACTGTCTGTACCGCACAACACCCACGTATACAGCACAGTGCTCACTGTCTGTACTGCACAACACCCACCTATAGAGCACAGTGCTCACTGTCTGTACAACACCCACCTGTACAGCACAGTGCTCACCATCTGTACAAGACCCACCTTTTCAGCACAGTGCTCACTGTGTGTACAGCAACCACCTATACAGCACAGTGCTCACTGTCTGTACAGCACCCACCTATACAGCACAGTGCTCACTGTCTGTACAGCACCCACCTATGCAGCACAGTGCTCACTGTCTGTACAATATCCACCTATACAGTAGTGCTCACTGTCTGTACAACACCCACCTATACAGCACAGTGCTCACTCTCTGCACAACACCCACCTATACAGCACAGTGCTCACTGTCTGTACAACACCTACCTATACAACAAAGTGATCACTGTCTGTACAACACCCACCTATACAGCACAGTGCTCACTGTCTGTACAACACCCACCTATACAGCACAATGCTCACTGTCTGTACAACACCCACCTATACAGCACAGTGCTCACTGTCTGCACAACACCCACCTATACAGCACAGTGCTCACCATCTGTACAACACCCACCTATACAGCACAGTGCTCATTGTCTGTACAACACCCAGCTATACAGCTCAGTGCTCACCGTCTGCACAACACCGACCTATACAGCACAGTGCTCACTGTCTGTACAGTACAACACCCACCTATACAGCACAGTGCTCACCGTCTGTACAACACCCACCTATACAACACAGTGCTCACCATCTGTACAACACCCACCAGTACAGCACAGTGCTCACTGTCTGTAAAACACCCACCTATACAGTACAGTGCTCACTGTCTGTACAGAACCCACCTTTTCAGCACAGTGCTCACTGTCTGTACAACACCCAAATATACAGCACAATGCTCACTGTCTGTACAACACCCACCTATACAGCACAGTGCTCACTGTCTGCACAACACCCACCTATACAGCACAGTGCTCACCATCTGTACAACACCCAGCTATACAGCTCAGTGCTCACCATCTGCACAACACCCAACTATACAGCACAGTGCTCACTGTCTGTACAGCACAGTGCTCACTGTCTGTACAGCACAACACCCACCTATACAGCACGGTGCTCACCGTCTGTACAACACCCACCTATACAGCACAGTACTCACTGTCTGTACAACACCCTATACAGCACAGTGCTCACTGTCTGTACAACATCCACCTATACAGTACAGTGCTCACTGTCTGCACAACACCCACCAATACAGCACAGTGCTCACTGTCTGTACAGCACAACACCTACCTATACAGCACAGTGGTCACTGCCTGTACAACACCCACCTATACAGCACAGTGCTCACTGTCTGTACCGCACAACACCCACGTATACAGCACAGTGCTCACTGTCTGTACTGCACAACACCCACCTATACAGCACAGTGCTCACTGTCTGTACAATATCCACCTATACAGCACAGAGCTCTCCGTCTGCACAACACCGACCTATACAGCACAGTGCTCACTGTCTGTACAGTACAACACCCACCTATACAGCACAGTGCTCACCGTCTGTACAACACCCACCTATACAACACAGTGCTCACCATCTGTACAACACCCACCAGTACAGCACAGTGCTCACTGTCTGTAAAACACCCACCTATACAGCACAGTGCTCACTGTCTGTACAGAACAACACCCACCTATACAGCACAGTGCTCACCGTCTGTACAGCACAGTGCTCACCGCCTGAACAGCACAGTGCTCAGCGTCTGTACAACACAGTGCTCACCGTCTGTACAACACCCACCTGTACAGCACAGTGCTCATTGTCTGTACAACACCCAGCTATACAGCTCAGTGCTCACCATCTGCACAACACCCAACTATACAGCACAGTGCTCACTGTCTGTACAGCACAGTGCTCACTGTCTGTACAGCACAACACCCACCTATACAGCACGGTGCTCACCGTCTGTACAACACCCACCTATACAGCACAGTACTCACTGTCTGTACAACACCCTATACAGCACAGTGCTCACTGTCTGTACAACATCCACCTATACAGTACAGTGCTCACTGTCTGCACAACACCCACCAATACAGCACAGTGCTCACTGTCTGTACAGCACAACACCTACCTATACAGCACAGTGGTCGCTGCCTGTACAACACCCACCTATACAGCACAGTGCTCACTGTCTGTACCGCACAACACCCACGTATACAGCACAGTGCTCACTGTCTGTACTGCACAACACCCACCTATACAGCACAGTGCTCACTGTCTGTACAATATCCACCTATACAGCACAGTGCTCACCGTCTGCACAACACCGACCTATACAGCACAGTGCTCACTGTCTGTACAGTACAACACCCACCTATACAGGACAGTGCTCACCGTCTGTACAACACCCACCTATACAACACAGTGCTCACCATCTGTACAACACCCACCAGTACAGCACAGTGCTCACTGTCTGTAAAACACCCACCTATACAGTACAGTGCTCACTGTCTGTACAGAACAACACCCACCTATACAGCACAGTGCTCACCGTCTGTACAGCACAGTGCTCACCGTCTGTACAACACAGTGCTCACCGTCTGTACAACACCCACCTGTACAGCACAGTGCTCGCTGTCTGCGCAAGACACACCTATACAGCACAGTGCTCAATGTCTGGACAACACCCACCTATACAGCACATTGCTCACCGTACGTACAACACCCAACTATACAGCACAGTGCTCACTGTCTGCGCAAGATCCACATATACAGCACAGTGCTCAATGTCTGTACAACACCCACCTATACAGCACAGTGCTCACCGTCTGTACAACACCCAACTATACAGCACAGTGCTCACTGTCTGTACAACACCCACATATACAGCACAGTGCTCACTGTCTGTACAACACCCACCTATACAGCACAGTGCTCACTGTCTGCACAACACCCACCTATACAGCACAGTGCTCACGATCTGTACAACACCCACCTATACAGCACAGTGCTCACCGTCTGTACAGCACTCACCTATACAGCACAGTGCTCATTGTCTGTACAACACGTAGCTATACAGCTCAGTGCTCACCATCTGCACAACGCCCAACTATACAGCACAGTGCTCACTGTCTGCGCAAGATCCACATATATAGCACAGTGCTCAATGTCTGCACAACACCCACCTATACAGCACAGTGCTCACCGTCTGTACAACACCCACCTATACAGCACAGTGCTCACAGTCTGCACAAGACTCACATGTATAGCACAGTGCTCATTGTCTGTACAGCACCCACCTATACAGCACAGTGCTCACCGTCTGTACAACACCCACCTATACAGGACAGTGCACACCATCTGTACAACATCCACCTGTACAGCACAGTGCTCAAACTCTGTTACAACATCCACCTATACAGCACAGTGCTCACTCTTTTCTTACAACACCCAACTATACAGCACAGTGCACACTCTCTGCACAACACCCACCTATACAGCAGTACTCCCTGTCTGCACAACACCCACCTATACAGCACAGTGCACACCGTCTGTACAACACCCACCTATACGGCAGTGCTCACTCTCTGCACAACACCCACCTATACAGCACAGTGCTCACTGTCTGCACAGCACAACACCCACCTATACAGCACAGTGCTCACTGTCTGCACAGCACAACACCCACCTATACAGCACAGTGCTCACTGTCTGTACCGCACAACACCCACCTATACAGCACAGTGCTCACTCTCTGCACAACACCCACCTATACAGCACAGTGCTCACTGTCTGCACAGCACAACACCCACCTATACAGCACAGTGCTCACTGTCTGCACAGCACAACACCCACTTATAGAGCACAGTGCTCACTGTCTGTACCGCACAACACCCACCTATACAGCACAGTGTTCACTCTCTGCACACACCCACCTATACAGCACAGTGCTCACTCTCTGCACAACACCCACCTATACAGCACAGTGCACACCGTCTGTACAACACCCACCTATACAGCACAGTGCTCACTGTCTGCACAACACACACCTATACAGCACAGTGCTCACTGTCTGTACAGCTCAACACCCACCTATACAGCACAGTGCTCACTGTCTGTACCGCACAACACCCACCTGTACATCACAGTGCTCACCGTCTGTACAACACCCACCTATACAGCACAGTGCTCACTGTCTGCACAACACCCACCTATGCAGCACAGTGCTCACTGTCTGTACCGCACAACACCCACCTATACAGCACAGTGCTCACTGTCTGTACAATATCCACCTATACAGCACAGTGCTCACTGTCTGTACAACACCCACCTATACAGCACAGTGCTCACCATCTGCACAATACCCACCTTTACAGCACAGTGCTCACTGTCTGTACAGCACAACACCCACCTGTACAGCACAGTGCTCACCGTCTGTACAGCACCCACCTGTACAGCACAGTGCTCACTGTCTGTACAGCACAACACCCACCTATACAGCACAGTGCTCACCGTTTGTACAGCACAACACCCACCTATTCAGCACAGTGCTCACCGTCTGTACAGCACCCACCTATACAGCACATTGCTCACTGTCTGTACAATACCCACCTATACAGCACAGTGCTCACTGTCTGTACAGCACAACACCCACCTGTACAGCACAGTGCTCACCGTCTGTACAGCACCCACCTGTACAGCACAGTGCTCACTGTCTGTACAGCACAACACCCACCTATACAGCACAGTGCTCACCGTTTGTACAGCACAACACCCACCTATACAGCACAGTGCTCACCGTCTGTACAGCACAACACCCACCTGTACAGCACAGTGCTCACCGTCTGTACAACACCCACCTATACAGCACATTGCTCACTGTATGTACAACACCCACCTGTACAGCACAGTGCTCAATGTCTGTACAACACAACATCGACCATCTGTACAACATGGCACTGACTGTCTGTACAATACAGCACCCACTCCCTTTACAACACATTCAACAATCTGATCTACAGACATGTCAAGTCTCACTCACTGGCTGTCCTGGAAATCCGGGTTGTCCTTGGAATCCCTGGAAAAGAATACCAGGAGATTAGCTGTGGACATGAAAGTTTTACCATGTTGTCCCATGCTTTTAACATGATCATCGAAAGAACTTGTCCCTTTAGATCCCAATGTCCAGCAGCAATTGGCCCCAGTTCCTCACCACTGTCAGGTTCACCAGCTGTTGGATGGCAGCCAGGGTGGGATGTCGGTTTCTTTGCCCTCATTCTCACTTGTGGGTGAGAGGTAAAAGCCAGTGTTAGGAACAGTGGAGCAGGAGGAATGTTTTCAACTGGATCACTGCAGATTGGTACCTCAACTGCATTTACCCACTGTGAATAATACATGTTTTATTTACCAACCTCAGATTTGAAACTTTTGATTACCCTCATAGACTCCACAGCCTTTTGTGACAGAGTTCCAGATTTCACTTTTTTTAAAAATAACCTCATTACAAACAATTAACAGACATTGTCCACCAGGGGCAGTGTAACACTAACGAAAGGGTAGAGAATGGGGGAGAGGCTCATTCAAAATGAAATAGTGCACCCCAGCTCTAACGTTCACCACTCTCTAGATTTCACTACTGTTTGTGTGAGGATACCATGTGTCCCACTTCCAGGGAGTCCCCTGGTTTAGGCATGTCCAACTTACGAACGCTCGTATTTACGAGTGCGATCCCACACAAGGTATAATTTTAAAGACCTGGCAATATGAACATGTCCTGTACTTACAAACTGGGGAAGGTGGGACTATTACAAATTGGACGGTCTCCACCTGCACCAGAGTGGAATTAATATCCCTGGAGGAGTTTTTGCTACTGTAGTTGGGGAGGATTTAAACTAATGTGGCAGGGGGCTGGAAACCAGAAGAGTAGACAGCGAGGTGGAAACTGGAGACTGTAAGAATCATGAAGTGAGCATTAATAAGGGGAAGAGTAGGCAGAGAGCAGATGAACACAAAAGAACTGGTGGCCTGAAATGCAAATACTTTAATGCAAGGAGTATAGTGGGTAAGGCAGATGAACTTAGGGCTTGGATTGGTGCCTGGGAGTATGACGTTATTGCGATCACAGAGACTTGGTTGAAGGAAGGGCATGACTGGCAACTAAATGTTCCAGGATATAGATGCTTCAGACAGGACAGGAAGGGAAGTAAAAGGGGGAGAGGAGTTGCATTGCTGGTCAGCGATGATATCACGGCTGTGCTAAAGGAGGACACTGTGGAGGGCTTCAGTAGTGAGGCATTATGGGTGGAGCTGAGAAATAAGAAGGGTGCAGTTACATTGTATTACAGGCCTCCCAACACTGAGCGTGAGGTAGAAGAACAAATAGGTAAACAGATTATGGAAAGATGTAGAGGCAACAGGGTGGTGGTGATGGGAGATTTTAATTTTTCCAACATTGACTGGGATACACTTAGTGTCAGAGGTCCGGATGGGGCAGAATTTGTAAGAAGCGTCCAGGAGAGTTTGCTAGAGCAGTGTGTCAATAGTCCGACGAGGGAAGGGGCCATACTGGACCTGGTGTTGGAGAATGAGCCAGGCCAGATGCTGGAAGTTGCGGTGGGGGATTTCTTTGGGAACAGTGACCACATTTCTGTAAGTTTTAGAATACTCGTAGACAAAGATGAGAGTGGTCCTAAGGGAAGAGTATTAAACTGGGTCAAGGCCAGTTATATCAAAATTAGGCAGGAGCTGGGAAATGTGGATTGGACACAGCTATTTGAAGGGAAGTCTACATTTGATATGTGGGAGGCTTTCAACGATAGGTTAAAGATAGTGCAGGATAGGCAAGTCCCGTTGAAAGCAAAGGATAGGAAAGGCAAGATTCATGAACCATGGATGACAGGAGAAATTGTACGACTAGCCAAGAGGAAAAGGGAAGCGTACATAAGGTCCAGGCAGCTAAGAACAGAACGGGCCCTGGAGGAATATCAGGAGAGTAGGACCAATCTTAAATGAGGAATCAAACGGGCTAAAAGGGGTCATGAAATAGCTTTAGCGATCGGAATTAAGGAGAATCCCAAAGTCTTGTATTCGTATATAAGTAGTAAGCGGGTAATTAGAGAAATGATTGGTCCACTAAAGGATAAGGAAGGAAGGCTGTGTGTTGAACCTGAGAAAATGGGTGAGATTCGGAATGATTACTTTGCATCAGTGTTCACTGAGGAGAGGAATATGATGAATGTTGAGATTAGAGATAGAAGTTTGATTAGTCTGAAACACATTGACATAAGTAGACTAGATGTGCTGGGGAGGCTAGAGGTTATTAAGGTGGACAAATCCCCAGGACCGGATGGGATCTATCCCAGTTGCTGAATGAGGCAAGAGAAGAAATAGCTGGGGCCCTGACAAATATCTTTGTGGCATCCTTAAACAGAGGTGAGGTGCCGGAGGACTGGAGGGTTGCTCATGTTGTCCCCCTGTACAAGAAGGATAGTAGGGATATTCCAGGTAACTACAGACCAGTGAGCCTGACGTCAGTGGTGGGAAAGTTGTTGTAGAATGTACTGAGGGATAAAATCTATTTGTATTTAAAAAAGAATGGGCTTATCAGTGATAGGCAACATGGTTTTGTGTGGGGGAGGTTGTGCCTTACCAACTTAATAGAGTTTTTTAAGGAAGTGACCAAGTTGATAGATGAAGGAAGGGCTATAGGTGTCACGTACGTGGACTTTAGTAAGGCGTTTGAAAGGTTCCCCATGGTAAACTAATGGAGAACGTGATGTCTCATGGTGTGCAGGGTGTTCTAGCTAGGTGGATAAAGAACTGGTTGAGCAACAGGAGACAGAGAGTAGTAGTTGAAGGGAGTTTCTCGAAATGGAGAAAGGTGACCAGTGGTGTTCCACAGGGGTCAGTGTTGGGGCCACTGTTGTTTGTAATATACATAAATGATCTGGAAGAGGGCACTGTTGGTCTGATCAGCAAGTTTGCAGATGACACAAAGATTGGTGGAGTAGCAGAAAGCATAAGGGACTGTCAGAGAATACAGGAGGATATAGATAGACTGGAGAGTTGGGTGGAGAAATAGCAGACGGAGTTCAATCCAGGCAAATGTGAGGTGATGCATTTTGGGAAGTCTAATTCTAGAGCGAATCATACAGTAAACGGAAGAGCCTTGGGAAAAGTTGATGAGCAGAGAGATCTGGAAGTGCAGGTCCATTATATCCTGAAGGTTGTGCACAGGTGGATAGAGTGGTCAAGAAGGCATATAGTATGCTTGCCTTCATTGGACGGGGTATTGAGTATAAGAACTGGCAGATCATGTTAAAATTGTACAAATGTTGGTTCGGCCACATTTAGAATACTGTGTACAGTTCTGGGCGCCACATTACCAAAAGGATGTGGACGCTTTGGAGAGGGTGCAGGGAAGGTTTATCAGGACGTTGCCTGGTATGGAAGGTGCTAGCTATGAAGAGAGGTTGAGTAGGTTAGGTTTGTTTTTATTAGAAACAAAGAGATTGAGGGGGGACCTGATTGAGGTTTACAAAATGATGAAGGGTATAGACAGGGTGGATAGAGACAAGCTTTTTCCCAGGGTGAAGGATTCAATAACGAGAGGTCACGCTTTCAAGGTGATGAGGTGGAAAGTTTAAGGGGGATACACGCAGCAAATACTTTACACAGAGGGTGGTAGGTGCCTGGAACGCGTTGCCAGCAGAGGTAGTAGAGGCAGGTATGGTAGATTCATTTAAGATGTATCTGGACAGATGCATGGGTAGGTGGGGAGCAGAGGGATACAGATGCTCAGGAATTGGGTGACAGGTTTAGACAGTGGATTTGGATCGGCTCAGGCTTGGAGGGCCGAAGGGCCTGTTCCTGGGCTGTAAATTTTCTTGGTTCAAACTGCTGCTTTTGATTGTTCTGCATTGTGTTCCAACTTGCATACAAATCAACTCATGAGTGTACTCAGGAATGGGACCCAGGACTGGGGACGGCCTGTATGCCCCTTGTTGTGGTAAAAGAACATCCTTTTGCTCTGGGATATAGCCACTTCTGAGTAAAGTTTAACTCATTAACACGTGGTGTGTTTCAGAGCCTGTCAGAAGGTTGGCTTTCTCTGTGTGAATGTCACTATAACTGAGTATGGGCTATTGAGGTGAAAGAGTACTTTAGACCAAGTTGATAGTTGGAAGATTAACAGAAATTGCTGGAGAAACTCAGCAGGTCTGGCAGCATCTAGAGAGAAATCAGAGTTAACATTTCAAATCCAGTGACTGTTCTTGAGAACTGATAACATATAGGAAAAAGTAGTATTTACGTTGGTGAGAGAGAGAGAGAGAGGAGCAAAGGGACTGTGCAAGGCTTCAGACACACCTTTCACATGAACCTGTACTTCACTCCATCTAGTCGTGTTCACAGTGTGGTCCCCTCTATAATGGGGAGATGAAACACAGGCTAGGTGTCCGTTTTGGAGAATACCTTTGGTCTGTAAAAATAACCCTGTGCTACACATTATGCTGCTTCATCATGCCCCCGTGTGCCCAGGCTAACATTGCGATGCAGACCTGCTGCACTGCTCCACTGAACTTGAACATGAGCTTGAAGAACAGAACTTCATTTTCTGCTTGGGGACCCTGCAGCCTTTAGGGTTTAACCTTGAGTTCAATAACTTTGCAGCCTGACTGCATCCTTCCATGTTTTTTTACCCTTTCCCCATCCCAGGTCCTGTCATGTCACAGATTGCTTTCAGCATAGCTTACCCATTCTATCCTACTCTCAGCTTCCAGTATCAATAACCCAGCTTCTCTCTCTCCTGTCCCATTAGCAATAATCCCATGATTCACCTTCCCCTTTCATATCTCTCTCTCCGGGTTCTACCTCTACCTATCCACTCGCCTCTTCTCCCAAGACCCCCAACCTCGTCTCCAGCGTAAATAACGCTTTTTCTTAGCTACTATCAGTTCGCAAGAAGAGTCAAATGACTGGAAATGTTAACTCTGTTTTTGTTACAGATTTCCAGCAATCTCAGTTCTTTGGTGTATTCTCATAGTTGGAAGCTCTGGAAAGCCTGGTAAGAAGAAATGACACACTGTGACCAAGATCTTCAGCAGGAGATTGTCATCAGTGCTGACACTGTAGGTTAAAACACAGCGCACGGGATCCAGGAGTTTCTAACCAACAATCCATTGGATTGGTTGGCCACTAGAATTTTGAAGTGGAAGAATTTAGCTACAAGTCTATCCAAGATTGAAGCTTTATTCATTCATGGGTTGTGGGCATTGCATTTATTGCTCAAAGATCAATTAAGAGACAACCACATGGTTGTGGGTCTGGAATCACAGGAAGGCCAGACCAGATGAGGATGGCAGTTTCCTTTCCTAGAGAACATTAGTCCCCTTGATAGGCTTTCATTACAGTAGACAGTGGTTAAATGGTCACCACTAGGCCAGCTCTAGAATTTACTCTGCAATTCAAATGTCCCCATCTACCATAGTGGATTTGAAACAGATCTCTAGAACATTAGCCCAGGATTGTCGGTCTCTAATCTTGTGACAAGGGCATGGTGCCATCACCTCTCCTAAACCAGTAAAACAGCTAGGAGAAGCATACTGGCACCACTTGTATATTTCCAAATGGAACTCCAGTAGAACTGATATGCTCATTTTCAAGTATTACTGGCTAATGTTTTACTGCTGCTTTTCCCTCTGGGAGATCAGTTCAGGAGAGTCAAAATCACAACTGGAAGCATCACTTACTTGATCTCCCTTTTCTCCTCGTGAACCAGGTAATCCTGTGCCACCTTTGGGGCCCTATCAAGAAAAAATAAGAAGGGTTTCACATCATGGATGATAATACAGCTGTGACTCAGTGGTAGAATCCCTGTCTCTGGCTTCAAGTCCCATTCCGGATACTTGAGCAGAAGATCAAAGCTGTTTCCAGTGCAATACTGAGGGAGTGCGAACTCTGAGAGGTGCTGTCTTTTCAGTGAAATGTTAAACTAAGGCCTTTACACAGACAATATAGATCCATAATGCAAAAACAGCATCTCCATGTTAATCATTACCCCTGATTAGATTAGATTAGATTACTTACAGTGTGGAAACAGGCTCTTCGGCCCAACAAGTCCACTCTGACCCGCCGAAGCGCAACCTACCCATTCCCCTACACTTACCCCTTTACCTAACACCACGGGCAATTTAGCACAGCCAATTCACCTGACGTGCACATCAGGTGAATTGAGGCAACCCACGCAGATACGGGGAGAATATGCAAACTCCACACAGTCAGTCGCCTGAGTTGGGAATTGAATCCGGGTCTCTGGTGCTGTGAGGCAGCAGTGCTAACCACTGTGCCACCGTGCCGCCCACAAAGTAAGATAACAAAATAGGTGGTGTGGGTGAAGGGGTGGTCCTCAGGCCTATCTGTACGGTATTCCCATCTGTTCTACTGCCTCCAATACCCTATCAGTGCATTTGGAGGTTTGACTGGAAGCCAGTTTTCTTGCTGAATCAGAGCCAGGGAATCGGTGAAGAGAACCTGCCAAATCTTTTTAACTTGTGCTGCCACTGGGTTATCCAATCCAGGGCCTCGGCATGTTCCCAGTTCCCAAATAGCTTTTCCCCAAGAACACCACTGAGGTATTGCAACTCCTTGCCCCTGTATCATGTAACAGGATAGTTGTACCCGATCTGATGATTAAAACATTGATAAAATATCCAGATTTAGACTTGGCGTCTGGATACACTGAATTAGGAAATAAAATTGTGTTTGGGATATAAAGATGCTACAAGGTAATGTCTTGAGACAATAGATTTCGAATTGTGTCCAAATCTTTTCAGGGTGCATGCTCTCAGCTACATTTGTGGGGAAGTTTGCTGCAGATGTGGCCTAGTCCTCTCTCTCCATGGCTCAGTGTTACAAGGTCGGAGAAGGTCAGGCCTCACCCTTTTACTTCTGAAACCCAGAGGTTGTGCTTATGGTCCAGAGGCATTGCCTTTGTAGCGCAGACTGACACGACAGCGCCATTGAGACAATTTGACATGTTAAATGAGGTCAAAACCTCACCTTGTGCTATTTCAACAGCAAATGAGCTGTTGCCTTTCTCTGTATAACATTGACAATAACAATTCAGCAGTAATTTAGAACATAGAACATCGAAAAATACAGCGCAGTACAGGCCCTTCGGCCCTCGATGTTGCGCCGACCGAAGCCTACCTAACCTACACTAGCCCAATAACCTCCATATGCTTGTCCAATGCTCGCTTAAATGACCATAAAGAGGGAGAGTCCACCACTGCTACTGGCAGGGCATTCCATGAACTCACAACCCGTTGAGTAAAGAATCTACCCCTAACATCTGTCCTATATCTACCACCCCTTAATTTAAAGCTGTGTCCCCTAGTAACAGCTGACTTCATTAGCGGAAAAAGGTTCTCACTGTCAACCCTATCTAAACCCCTAATCATCTTGTACACCTCTATCAAATCTCCCCTAAACCTTCTTTTCTCCAATGAGAAAAGTCCCAAGTGCCTCAGCCTTTCCTCATACGACCTTCCTACCATGCCAGGCAACATCCTGGTAAACCTCCTCTGCACTCGTTCCAATGCCTCCACATCCTTCCTATAGTATGGCGACCAAAACTGCACACAATACTCCAGATGAGGCCGCACCGGAGTCTTATACAACTGCAACATGACCTCAGGACTCCAGAACTCAATTCCTCTACCAATAAAGCCCAGTACACCATATGCCTTCTTCACAGCACTATTTACCTGGGTGGCAACTTTCAAAGATCTGTGTACATGGACACCAAGGTCCCTCTGCTCATCCACACTACCAAGTAGTCTACCATTAGCACAGTAATCCACCTTCTTGTTACTCCTACCAAAGTGAATGACTTCACACTTAGCTACATTAAATTCCATTTGCCACCTTACTGCCCAGCTCTGCAACTTATCTATATCGCGCTGTAACCTGCCACATCCTTCTTCGCTGTCCACAACTCCACCGACTTTTGTGTCATCCGCAAACTTGCTCACCCAGCCTTCAAGCCCCTCCTCCAGGTCATTTATAAAAATGACAAACAGCAATGGTCCCAAAACAGATCCTTGTGGAACACTGCTAGTAACTGCGTTCCAAGATGAACCTATACCATCAACTACTATCCTCTGTCTCCTTCCAGCCAGCCAATTCCTAATCCAAACCTCTAATGCACCCTCAATGCCATACCTCTGTAGTTTTTGCATTAGCCTGCCATGGGGTACCTTATTGATAATTTGTTTGCTGTGAAATACTTTGGGACGTTGTGAAGATGTTAACAGGGCTTAAAAAATCAAAGTTCATTCTTGGGTTTTAAAAGTCAGTGACATGTCTGGGATGGGGCTTCAGTCACTGACAGACCCCCATTATCCTAACCCACATGTTCAAACTTCTTTAGGAAGCTTGAAGAGCCAGTACAAACAGGAAATCTCATTCTGAGGGGACTGAGAGGGGACATTCAATGCTGAGTCCACCCTCTTATCTTAATATCCTGGAGACTGGGCTAAATATCACACGCTTTCAACAGTGAATAACAGAATATCTGCCTTGGTATGAGATTTACATTGGGTGTTTTTAACAGCTACCTCATTTATGAAATGTTTCCTATTGGCTCATTCTGCACTGTCCACCACTCAGCTCGATAGTCAGTACCTTTGACTTGCCCAGTACGGCTGGTTTAATTCAATAGAGCACTGGAACTAGCTGGCTTCCCTCTTTGACCCATTTTTAAATCTCTGATCTAGCTTGTAGTTTATTACTGATCTGTCAATATTCAATGGATTTCAGAAGATACTCACCACTGGGCCCGATGGGCCTTGGGGACCAGGGATACCAGGAGGGCCCTGCAGGAGAGAACAAAATAAATGGGAAGCTGTCAATCAGATTGGAGGGTAGAAATAGGTGGCTAACAAATGAAGCAACTGACTCCTGACTGGCTGAGAGAAAGAATTCTTGAGAGAGGAGATGCTGCTCCCAGCTAACACTACATATTAATCCTATAAAGTTTTAAAATGTTTCAAGTGAATAAACTGCTTGAACTAATTTAGAATCTACAACTATCTCTACTCTACATTGAGAAAAGTAATAGATTCAAACATCGAGAAAGACCAACATCTGTTATCCATTCCCTTATTGTCCTTGATTTACTAGTCCTTCCAGAGGGCCATTCAGAGCCAATCACAATGTTGTGGGCCTGGAGTTACATGGATAGTAGGTCGGGTAGAAATGTCAGATTTCCCTCCCTGAAGGACATTAGAGAACCAGACATGTTTTTGAAACAAATGACGGTAGATGTTGTCACAATGACCAAAACGAGCTTTGGGAGTCCAGATTTATTATGAATTTGAGTTTCCCGGTGGGATTTGAACCCCAGTCCCCTCAGCATTAGCCGGAGTATCTGGATTACTAGTTGAATGATGTTTCTGTTTCACCACCATTTCACCACAGTATTCAGCATGAAACATTCTCATACCAGGGGCCAAATAGGTTGGATCCTGCGTTGGGAAGATATGAACGCACCACGTTGCTTAAACAGGTTGGTCAGGCCTGTAAGATGGTGTCAGGTTAGCTATTGGTCCATTTACACTGAGAGTCCAGTTGCTGCATTCTTAAATAAGATCCTGACTTGGCTAACCAGAAACACTGCCTGTCTTGACCAATTACCACTTTTTCCCCAAGAGGTTGCAATCATGAAGTTGCATAGGGTCAAGCATTCTCTGTACATTATCCTGCTACTCATAGCAAGCATTAAGCAACCTGACCAGAAACCCCTATGTTCCTTTTTCACTTCCAGTAGGAGAAGATATCTTTCCTCTGCATCTTCGAAAACAAAATACGAGGCAGAGAGAGAGAAACAAAAAGAATGTCTGAGAGGAATATGTGACAGAATGAGAAACACAGTTTAAAACACATTTAGTTCAAGAAATGCTGTGGGAACAGAGTCGGCTGCCACAGATTGTTGGTCCATATTTCTAATTTTGGTCTTACCGACTCGCCTTTCTCTCCAGGAGGACCCGAATAGCCCCGCTCTCCTTTAAGGCCCTGAAAGAAAGTCAGGAATGTGTGTATGGGGGTATCTTTCACATGGCAGTATTCAGGAATGAGCGAAGTTTACTCCATAAACTGATTGACCATGCAACACAAAGACATCTTGACATTATCACGTAAGATCTATAGCTACTTGGCAACCACAATCCCCAAAGCTCATATTGTCATTGTCAAGAGAGTGTGAGCGTGACATCAGTTTGATAATATAACCATCAGCCATTTTAATGATTACAGAACAAATTGTTGCACAATGTACAAATGTTCTCAGTATTGGACAACAGCTGATTAGCTATTGAGAAAACCTTGTATCTTTTCAGTCCTCTTCTAACTCTTCCTTTTCTCACATGAGGCACCTGACCATAATCCAATCAGTGACATTGTTCATCATTTAAGCCATATATAGATATGACTCCATGTCTTCCCTCAATCTTTCCTTAGCTTCTAGCAAATGTGACTTAACACTATCAGCCTTAAAACGCAATAGCACTGCCGCACTATTTCCCTTTCTCCAATCATAAAGCTGAGGTTACGCAGGCTAATGCTCCCTCTACTCCTCCGAATTCAAAGTAAAGCCGCCTCAAATCTGTCCCGATCAATACTCCAATGTCAGGGACAATATGGGGTTAGATACAGAGTAAAGCTGCTTCTACATTGTCCCCATCAAACACTCACAGGTCAGGGGCAGCACGGGGTTACATACAGATTAAAGCTGCCTCTAGATTGGCCCCATTAAACCCTTCCAGAACAGATTCTGTACAAGGTTAGTACAGCTCCCTCTACTCTTTAAACTGAAAGTAAAACTTCACCTGCACTGCCCTATCAATGACTTCCAGCAAAGGGACTACAGGGGGTCAGATAAGAGTCAAGCACCTTTTGCATTGTTAAACTAAAGCTCTCTCTCTATTTTGTTAAACTGAAATTGAAGTTCCTTATACACTGTCCCCATCAAACATGCCCAGGACCGATCTGTGTGGGATTAGTTACAGAGTAAAGTTCCTTTTATGCTGTTCTATCAATATAAGGCAATCCCTGATGTAGGTAAGCAAACACTTGGAAACACCATCTTTCACCATTACCAGTCCAATGTATGGTCTTTATTATAAAGTTTAATATTGATTTATAGCTAATGTCTTGCTGTATTTGTTGACTTGATCCTATGGGATATGGGGTGGTCTGAATGAAACTTGAACAGCGGCTGAAAAATAGCTCTGTCCAACAAAGTCCAGGCAGGAAACAGTTTCCATGTATCAGCAGCAGCACTCAATCTCACGGAGCACGCCAAGTGAAAACCCTCCTTCCCTCCAGGTAGTTTCAGAAATGTCCGCCGCTGTCAAAATCCGACCCAATGATCTGTTGTTGACATGTGACCAAACGCCAGTGGATGTTACAAGCCATTTGGGAGAACAAATAATACAGCACAGGAACAGGCCCTTCAGCCCTCCAAGCCTGCGCTGCCACATTTTGCCCTTCCATACTAACACTGCCTTCACTTACAGGATTCATATCCCTCTATTCCCTTCCTATTCATGGACTCGTGTAGGTGCTTCTTGAATGCTGCTGTTGTGCCTGCTTCCACCCCCTCCTCTGGCAGCACGTTCCCGGCTCTCACCACCCTGTGTGTGAAAAACTTGCCTTGCACATCTCTTTTAAACTTTCCCCCTCGCACCTTGAACCTGTGTCCCCTAGCAATTGACCCCTCCACCTTGGGAAAAAGCTTCATACTTTCCACTCTACCCATGCCATTCGCAATCTTATAAACTTTTATGAGGTCACCCCTCAACCTCCTGCATTCGAGTGAAAACAAACCAGTCTAGCCAATCTTCCTTCATAGCTAAAATCCCCCATAGCAAACAACATCCTGGTAAACCTTTCCTGTACCCTCTTCAGAGCATCAACATCCTTCTGGCAGTGTGGTGACCAGAACTGTACACAATACAGAAGGGTGTTACAGGCCATTCCTGATCACACCTTCCTATTATGTTCATACCTACAGTTTTGAGCTAGGGCACCTGAGCCCAATTGGATGAAAGTCTGGCTTAAGATGGTTCATGTTCTCTGCAGCAGGACATTCTACTATTTGAAGCATTGTCTGAGTTGTATACAGAGCTTAGTGCACCCGTGACCTACTTCAAGAGTCTCACTGTGTCCCAATCTATCCTAGACTGAAACCCAGTTACTTTATACATTTCAGATGCTCCTCACGAGACATACCGAGAGACCAGGCATTCCTGATGACCCAGGGTATCCGGCAGGGCCTATAGGACCCTAGGAGACAAAGACAACAGAACATGGTTACTCCAGCTGGCTGTGATGGGTCTAACTTCACAAAGCAACCTTTAAAGGACACTGATGAAGGATGTTCAGTGACAGTGAAGGAATACAACAAATAAACACAAGGCTTCTCTATAAACACTGTGAATGAGGTGATGCTACAGATTGGACAGCAGCTGCTGGTTACCCATGAGAGCCTTGTTGTGGTAACGCGACCCAGGAAACAGAGGGAGTAGCCGCTTGAGGAGCTCTGTGGTTTGTCTCATCATCAATCAGTGGGCAGGACAAGTTTTGCTGATGAAGCATGAGAATATTAAGCTCATCGATTGGAACAATTAATCCTACTTCTCTGTCATTTTTTCATTGTCCTGCTAATGACTCCCCTCAAGTGTTTTATCCAATTCCCTTCTAAAAGATGACTACAGAATCTGCTTCTCTCAGTCATTCAGATAGTGCACTCCCTATCATAACAATTCAGAGAGCACACAAATTTAGCTTCAGGTTACCTCTGATTCTTTTACCAATCATCTAAAATCTGTCTCTTCTGGTTACCACGGGAACCCATCCTTAACTGGAACCATATATTGCCATTCCTTCACTGTCACTGTCAAAATCCTACAATCCAATAAATTTCAAGAGAAATTGGTTAGATTCTTTTTTAATGGAGATGGTGTGTGATTTGTATTTTACTTGCTGCTTATCAGCCCAAACCTCAACATCGGCCAGTTCTAGCTGCAATTGGGCCCGAATTGTTTCTGCATCTGAGGAGCAGTGAATGGTGCTGAACATTGTGCAACATTCCCATCTCTGACCTTATGACAGAGGGAAGGTCACTGATGAAGATGGTTTGCTTTAGGACAGCACCTTGAGGAATTTCTGCAGAGATGTCCTGGAGCTGAGAAGACTGACCTCCAGCAACCACGACCATCTTCCTTTGTGCCAGGTCTGATACCAACTAGCAGAGGTTGATCCCCTTAAACCCACTGATTCCAGTTTTGGTCAGGCGACTTGATGCTACACTCAGTCAAGTGTGGCCTTGATGTCAAGGGCAGTCATTTCCACCTCACCTCTCCAGCTCGTAACTTTTGTCCATGTTTGAAGCAAGGCTGGAACAAGGTCAGGAGCTAACTGGTCCTGGCGAGACCCAAACTGGGTGTCACTGAGCAGGTGCTGCTTGGGAGCATGGTTGGTGATACCTTCCACCATTTTACTGATCATCAAGAGTAGACTAACGGGGTCGCTAGGTTGGATTTGTCCTGCTTTTTGTGTACAGGACATACCTGGGCAATTTTCCAAATTGTTGGGTAGATGCTAGTGTTGTAGTTGTACTAGAAGAGCTTGGCTAGAGGAGTGGCAAGTTCTGGAGCACAAGTCTCCAGTATAATTGCTGGAATTCTACTAGGGCCAATTGCCTTTGCAGTATCCAGTGCTTTCAGCTGTTTCATGGGCTGAAGACTGGTATCTGTAATGCCGGGGACCTTTGTAGGAGGACACTTCTGGCTATAATTGTTACAAATGTCTTATCATTTGCATTAATGTGCTGTGCTCCACTCCCCATTATTGAGGATGGTGATATTTATGGAGCCTCCTTCTCCAGTGAGCTTTTTAATTATCTGCCACCATTCATGACTGGATATGGCAGGACTGCAGAGTTAAAATTGTTTTTCAATTCATTCATGGGATGTGGGCATCATTGGATGAGTCAGCACTGAATATCTATTCCTAGCCTGGTAATGCTAGGCAATTTCACTTGGCACTTGAGTGGTCTGGAGTCATGTCACCAGGTAACAGCAGCAGACTTCCTTCCCTAAAGGGCATTATTCAACTTTTACAACAGTTGACAATAGTTCAATGGTCATCTATAGAATTTTAATTAATTACTATTGGCCAACATTACCTCAGTCTTTGGATTACTAGTCCAGCAACATTACCACAAGGCTATCTCCTTCCTCTGCACAAATGTTCTGTGTTTGCTACTGAAACTTCAACGGTCTATCTGATTAAGACTTCCATAGATTTATAAAAGCATCAGTTCTTTTCTTCAAGAATTTACAAATGGGGTCTTTTTGAAGCAACTTCTCATTTGCGTTGTTATTACAGGGTTCCTTGGTTCAGTGCATAGTGTGTCCAGGATGGATGGGCATGGAAAAGGCATGAGTTGGCATGGAGTATATGAGGGGCCACTGGGTGTGACTGGGCAGGAGTTGCCATTACATTGCCACTGTGGAAGTTGCATGGAAGGGCATGGGAGGGGTAAAGGTTTTACGACCTGAAATATAACCATCCAGCTGGGATGAAGTCCCAGAGAACTGAGGTGGGCCTTTTGAGCAGGTTGACAAGACACCCAGCTGCCTCCGACCTGCTCGTGGGGATTATGAGCTTGATTCCATTCCTCTCCCATCTCCTAGGAATGAAAATTGCACCTAAAGGAGGCACTTTCCACCAAGATGGTACTGTCAAATTGAGAAAGTTTGGAACTGAAGTGCAGGTCCTGTATTCTGTCCCTCCCCCCCTCAGACATTTCTTTCCAATATGATGGCAATGTCATCAGATGAAAACATAGTGGAATGTTCTGAGGTGGCAAGCAGTTCCCTTCCCCACACTCTGCTCCTAGTGGCTGTACTGGTTGTGCATTGAGATAGCAACATCCCAACTGGTTTGCACAGGGATCTAGGTGATATGCCGCTGGTATCTGGGAGAGCCCGCAAAAGTAATGTTAATCAATGATAAAAGAAAGGAACTTGATACCTCTGTAGAATATAGCATGCAGGCATTGCACTCCTGATGCTAAGCCCCCATTGCAATGCCATACCCAGCTCCTCAAGTCAATGCTTTTCCATCTGAAGGAGGTTTACACCTGAATGTCGATGTTCCCACCTCCTGATGCTGCCTGGCTTGCTGTGTTCCTCCAGCCTCCTGCCTGTCTACTTTGGATTCCAGCATCTGCAGTTTTTTTTTTAATCTCTTTCCATTACCAAACCGCATCCCCCACCCCCCGTCCACTTCCACCAGCATGAATCTTCAGCTGTGTGGTTACATTATTGATGTTAATGCCACCACTGCAAAGGGCAGTTAGTTATAGAATCAGAGCCCCGAAGGACTGAACTCACCTGTTCTCCTTTCTGTCCAGTTAACCCAGGTGCACCTCGCTCTCCTTGAAGACCCTGTTGATGAACAACATTTTCTTAAAACAGGAAAATCATTAACTCCTTTCAACAATGACTTTTGTCTGAGTGAGAATCTGATGTTGGATGAAATTCTCTGCTGTTCTTCCAGTAGGTTTCTCAATGTTTAATCTGCGTACAGGTATATTCCACTAAATGTTGTGTTTAACTGCTGCCCTGTCACTGAGAGAACATTAAAGATAGTGTGACAGAGAGGCGACAGATCGCTTGGCTGCTAAATGAAGGGATTCTACCCCTGCTTCTGTGGTCTTACCCTGACTCTGGCTCAGTGTGACCTCTCCTCTGAACTGAAGGGAAACTGATACAGCATTCATCCCTGGGATTTATTTTCTCACATCTCCTTTGTAAATCTACATCATAACCCCTACAGCAGCTACAGTGAGCCAGAGGTTCAAGTCCCACTGGGCGCAGAAAGACACACTGAAGCTGGCTGTGCTAATTTATGGAGAACACCTTAAACACTGACCCTACTGAACCCCTCATGTGGGTATAAAAGGTCACTTGATGTTATTTGAAGGAGGGGGGGGGGGGGGGGTTGGTGGGGGGGAAGGAGGGATTAGTGTCCTGGCCAATATTTGTCCAAGATACATTATCTGCTCCTTATCACTTGCTGTTTTTTGGGAGCTTGGTGTGTATAAATTTGCTAGTGTGTTTCAGATATTACAACAATAGCCATACAAGACAACCACTTCACTGGCTATACATCATTTTGAGGTGTTCCCAGGGTTACCAATTACATCAAAGTAGGTCAACATAGAACATTACATCACAGCACAGTACAGGCCGTTCGGCCTTCACTGTTGTACCGACCTGTGAAACCAATCTGAAGCCCATCTAACCTACACTATTGTATTGTCATCCATATGTTTATCCAATGACCATCTAAATGCCCTTAAAGAATCTACTACTATTGCAGGCAGAGCATTCCACTCCCCTGCTACTGTCTGAGTAAGGAAACTACCTCTGACATCTGTCCTATATCTATCACCCCTCAATTTAAAGCTATGCCCTCTCGTGCTAGGAATCACCATGTGAGGAAAAAGGCTCTCACTATCCACTCCTTTTGAACCCTCTGATTATGATTAGATTGCCTACAGTGTGGAAACAGGCCATTTGACCCAACAGGTCTACACCGACTCTCTGATGAGTCAACCACACAGACTCACTCCCCTACCCTATATTTACACCTGACTAATGCACCTAACCTACATATCCCTGAACACTATGGACAATTTAGCATGGCTAATTAATCTGACATGCATATCTTTGGATTGTGGGAAGAAACCAGAGCACCTGGGGGAAACCCATGCAGACACGGGGAGAATGTGCAAACTCCACACAGACAGTCCCCCAAGGCTGGAGTTGAATCCAGGTCCCTGGCGCTGTGAGCCAGCAGTGCTAACCACTGAGCCACCGTGCTGCCCAAAATCCTGTGTGTCTCAATTAAGTCACCTCTCGACCTTCTTCTCTCTAACGAAAACAGCCTCAAGTCCTTCAGCCTTTCCTCCTAAGACCTTCCCTCCATACCAGGCAACATCCTGGTAAATCTCTGAACCGTTTCCAAAGCTTCCACATCCTTCCTGTTATGCGGTGACCAGAACTGCACGTAATACTCCAAGTGTGGTCGCACCAGAGTTTTGTACAGCTGCAGCATAACCTCATGGTTCCGAAACTCAATCCCTCTACCGATAAAAGTTAACACACCGTGTGCCTTCTTAACAACCCTATCAACCTGGGTGGCAACTTTCAGGGATCCACACATTGGACACCGAGATCTCTCTGCTCATCTACACTACCAATAATCTTACCAGTACTCTGCGTTCCTGTTGCTCCTTCCAAAGTCAATCATCTCACACTTTTCCACTTTTAAACTCCATTTGCCACCTCTCAGCCCAGCTCTACAACTTACCTATGTCCGTCTGCAACATCATTTGTCACTATCCTTAACTTTATCGACCTTTGTGTCATCTGCAAATTTACTAACCCATTCTTCTGCACCGTCATCCAGATCATTCATAAAAGTGACAAACAGCAGTGACCCCAAAACAGATCCTTATGGTACACCACTAGTAACTGAACTCTGGTATGAACATTTCCCATCAACCACCACCCTCTGTTTTCTTTCAGCTAGCCAACTTCTGATCCAATCTGCTGAATCACCCTCAATCCCATGTCTCTGTATTTTCTGCAATAGCCTACCATGGGGAACCTTATCAAACACCTTACTGAAATTTACGTACATCACATCATCCGCTTTACCCTCATCTTCCTGTTTGGTCTCCTCTATACCCTTCCTTTTTGTACCTGCCTTCAGCAGCTCGTCAGGTACATTGGTAAATTGGACCAAGCAGGGGAGGGGTGGATTAGAAGTGGGGAGAGGAAGGGAGAAGAGATAGTAAAGAGGAGAGGGGATGGGAGTGAGACAAAGTGAAGGGAGAGCATGTCAGACAGAACAGGGTACAGCAGGGTAAATCAGGAGAGGGAAAGAGTGGAGGGGAGAGAACGGGAGACATGACAGGATAGGGTAGAAGACAGCAGAGGAACCACTGTAAGAGGGAATATGCTAATGAGCAAGTAACTAAGACCAAACTTCTCTCTAAGCTGCAGTTTGTACATATTTGATGTGCTATACATGGTATTCAGAGTCAGCATGACAACTGTGGCATTGGTATCTATTTCCTGAAGTTTGCTGCTGTACATGGACCTGTGCAGCTGGGAAGAACATTAAAGTGAACGGTGGATACATGATGTAGAACCTGTAATCAAATAGTGAGGGCTTTGCAGCTCTGTTTCTATGATAAGTCACTGGATCTGAATCTCCTGTGGGGACAATTACTGAATCTCCTGTGATAAAGGATTATTGCTAAGCTGCTTACATTCAGTTGTTGAAGAAGAACGACTAGATATCTAGTTTTGATCACAGTTCAAAGTCACACACACCAGGTTATAATCCAACCGGTTTATTTGGAAGTATTAGCTTTCGGAACGTTGCTCCTTCTTCAGGTAGCTAGTGGGGCAACAACATAAGACAGAATTTATAGCACAAGAGCATTGTGTCATGACGCTACTTCCCACTAAACCTGCTGGGCTATAACCTGGTGTTGTGTGATTTTTAACCTTGTCCACCGCAGTCCAACACTGGCACCTCCACATCATAGTTTTAATCAGATTTAGTTAAAAAGTTAGATATCATAAAGTGACAGAGGTCTCACTGGCTGCAATTAATTGGCAGTGATGTGTTTTCCTCTATGATTAACAATCCATGGGTGGGGGATGGGATGGAGAGGGGTGACATCTACTGAGTGTTACCACCCCCAGATGGCAGCAGCTGTGCATGGTTTGGCAGTACCTGCAACTGGGTGGCTGCTGTTCGTAATGGATCCACTCTGAGCCCCAGGGTCACTGATGGACTCTGACCACAGGTCAATAATGATGGGAAGTGCAGGAGTGAGGGGTAGGCCTCTTGAGGGCAGGGAGTCAAGAGCAAAGACAGAATTGCCCCCTTAAAATCCCTTAATTTAGGGCAAGAGGAAGTTCATGGGCTTCTTGCCATTGACTTATTCAGGGCAGAGGTTAGTGTTAGGGTTAGGGTTCAGGTTGGGGTCTCCATCTGCCAGCTTTCTGTCTGATTAGAACCACCAAATTCACCACAGTGAGTGTATTAAAATCTACCCCATAACTGTCCAGCTCCCAACTCTACAATTCATCATCAGTGTCAATAAATGTATTCAAGTTGAGTGTTAACATTGGGGCACGACTCTAGGAGAACTTTCCCTCTTTCCTTCAAGGGAAGCAGTGAATTATTTTACGCCTACCTCAGGGCCTATTTATGAGCTCAGTTTTAATGTTCCCTGTGAAAGGTGGGATCTTTGACAGTGCAGCACTCCCTTAGCATGGCACAGTAGTGCCAGGCTTTATTCTGTGCTGAGGTTTCTAAGTTTGACTCCACAATATTCTGACTCTGCTGAGGGTTCACCTCCAAGGCAGGTTGAATATGGAGCTTCTGGTTCAGAGGTATGGGCACTACCACTGTGGCGCAAACATCTTTGAAAGTCTCTGAGGTTTATATTTAACATAGTGGCTTTATTTATTTGTATCTAATCTAGTATCATTTGCTACTTATAAGTGTTCTGAAGCAGAGTCACTGGACCAGAAACATTAACTTTGCTTTCTCTCCACAGGTGCTGCCAGACCTGCTGAGTTTTTCCAGCAATTTCTGTTTTTGCTTCTGCTTTCCAGCACGGGCATTTCTTTCAGTTTTTTTTTCTTTAATCTACATTAAGATACACCTCTAGGGAAGGTGGGATTTCAAGCTGGACATTCTGACCCAGGGATCTTTGAATGTGCCCCAGCAAAAGTCCAAACAGTCCTTCTCAATCTGGACACAATTAATCTTCGAGGTGTATCAGCAGAGGAACCATTCCCCTGGGTCAGAATGCTTGGTTTCAATGACACCAGGAAGATCCAGATCCTGGCCTATATCCCTACCCAGAACACAGAGACTTGTGTAAAGATGGCTTGTTAATTTGTGACATATCCCTGGGCTGCATGGGTCATCAGGTGAGGTCATCATTTGTAAGACCCTGTTGCAAGCTTCATCCCCCTGATTTGGGCATATTCTCTCCCCAAGAGTCCCACATCAAAATGAAATGGACATTTTGTCCATGAGGTACTTACAGGCAAACCTGAGGTTCCGGGACCACCAGGAAATCCAGGAGGGCCCTACAGGAAGAGGCATCTTCGGTTAGTGAAAAATCCCATCAGAAAGTGGAGGAGGACAAAAGCTAAATCTTCAAAGGCATTAAGTAAAGAGTAAGGAATTATGAGTTTGTTATCTCCTGAGCATTGACACTTGTGACTGCTGCGACACAATTGTATATGACAACAAATTTCTTCTGTTCACCTGTGACCTTTCCCCGAGTGTGTCTTCCCACGTTCTCCTCTCTCCTGTAATGGTGCTGACACTTACAGGTTCAACAACACTCTGCAGAAGTGGCCAGCTTGCACTTCTGAGCTCAGAAGCAAAGCTAATTCACTCAGATGTGGGTTTAGTCTTCAGCCGGGTATTTTATCTGATGTGGCAATGTTTAAGTTACCCTGTGTAATTTGAGAAATTGGATGTGGATATGACGGCGTTGAAGAATCCAACAAACATTTCTTAAAGGTAATGATTATATACAGTTATTATATTCACAGGCACATAAGTGTCTAAGCTTTTTGGCTATTCTTCCCTAATGTCACCAAGACTCATTGGCTATGATTATAATTTGTTCTGCCCACTCTGTGCCATGTAGAACAATATTGGGGTATGGTTGAACATGGTCAGTGTCCCTGCCTCCCCCCTCATGACCCAATCAATGCCAAGTGGAACACATGTCCCAGACTGGCATCATCGGCCCCTGATGTGGTATTTCAGCCTGAGGCCTGAGCAGAGGAACGATGGCTTCTCACCCGATTACCTCGGTCAAAGTTGTCAGATAGGGGCTTGTGGGCCTGAAGAGGTCCAGGCTGTCAAGGTTTGTGGGCCAGCAGCCACTCCAGGCCTTACGAGGAACTCTCTGGCTGACTCATAGAATCCCTACAGTGTGGAAACAAGCCAACAGGCCCAAAAAGTCACACTGACCTTCCAAAGACCCAGACCCATTCCCCTACCCTACTACTTTACATTTATCCCTGACTAATACACCTAACCTATACATCCTTGAAACACTATGGGCAATTTAGCATGGCCAATTCACTTAAACTGCACGTCTTTGGATTGTAGGAGGAAACTGGAGCACCCAGATGAAACCCACGCAGACACAGGGAGAATGTGCAAACTCCACACAGACAGTCGCCTGAGGATAGAATAGAACCCGGGTCTCTGGAGCTGTGAGGCAGCACTGCTAATCACTGAGTCACTGTGTTGTCCAAAGATTTTCCATCCCACACCACCATGTGTCCCCATTGCGTTCACAGCCTAACACTAACCCCTGGTCAATTCCTGGGCTGCTGTGCACTGACCCCAACCTTCACCTTCCTCCTGTGAGCTCTTATTTGATCTAGTCTTCACCTGGAGTTACAGGTGGTACATTCTTGAGGTCAACAACTCATTGTGAGGGAGAAAATGCTCTGTTCCACTGTGATTCAATTGTCAAATCTCTAAAACCTGTTTCCCCTGTTTAATAACCATAGTGCCAATAAAAGTAGCCCCTTCTTATTTACTTTGATATGACTCAGTGAATTGTACATGACAGAGGAGCAGGGAAGCCCTGTACAGGCAATATTTATGGTCCATATACTTCTTCATGATTTGTCCCACTGACTGGACAGAGAACATGTTCTCTAGAGGAACAATGACATTCTATTGGCTTGTTTTTGAAAAGAGCTATACTTGTCTAGGCTGAGCAGGTTAAAACAATACTTACAGGAGGCCCTGGGGGTCCAGCATACCCTCGCTGACCTGGAGGCCCCTAGAAAGAGAGAATTGTTCATTTTAGCGCAAATTACACAATTACAGTCCCTGTGCATCTCTGCGTGAAGCCACAAGATAATTACCAATGAGGAAGCTCAGTTGGACCATCTAATTAATTTAAGAAGATCCTAATGCCCTGCTTCCCATTGCGTGATGAACTGTTTTTTGATTTCAATCCTAAAATTACATTTCACCAGCTTGAATTTCTACAGCTTAATTATTCATTGTTTCATTTTCCCATGGACTCAGCTATCTTCTACTCCTCTTCAAAACAGTTGCTCAGTTACCTCAGAAACATAGAAAATAGGAGCAGGAGTGGGCCATTCAGCCCTTCGAGCTGCTCCACCATTCAATATGATCATGGCTGACCATCCAACTCAGTACCTTGTTCCAGCTTCCCCCCCCCCATACCATTTTGATCCCTTTAGCCCTAAAAATTATATCTATTTCCCTCTTGAAAACATTCAAAGTTTTGGCCTCAATCACTTCCTGTAGCAGAGATTTCCTGGAATGGAAAGTCCAGCCACTGGATTTCCCTCTCAGATTTGGGAAATACAAGTCAGCACAGTTTCCAATTCACCGATCACCATCCTGACCTTTTCTTCCATTCCTTCACCACAAACCCCACCATACATCACCCATACGGCCCACTCCAGATTTCCAACTGGGCATGATTTGGACCTGCCTCTTCTTTCAGAGGCCTAAGGTGAATGGATGCTGAGACAGACTGGGTAGAAGGTTTATCTTGCTTTTCAGGGAGTCTGGCCAAGCTCTGCAGATCATTTATGTGCCCTCGAACCCTTAATACCCCTCTGTCCCCATCTATGTCCATGTCCCCTCCATAGCTACAGGTATCCCCCATAACCATCTTATGCAGTTCGAGGACCATGTAACAGTAATTTGAAACATTGAAAATTGATTTAAAATTTTAAAAAACTAACAATTTAACAGAACAGCCAATCAATACACAGTCATTCATACTGTACAGAAAGACTATCTCTTGAGTTATTGGATAAAATCATGAATCTTCTTAAATGATCATCACGGTATGAAAACAAACATCTATTCAGAAACAACAAAGACAAACAATACTATTCTATTCTTTTATATCTATCAATGCTCTTGGTCCTGTGAAGAACAATTATCGACTGAGCAAAGGGCTTCATTCGCTTTGAAATTCGACCAAACGTTCATAGTCGGCTCTATCAAAACAAACCATCACCGTTCAGATAATGGAATCTATTAAACCTGACAGGGGGAAGAAAATCACTTTTTTCTATTTCAAAGCAAATGGTCTATCAATTCTCCAAAGGAGTAGGACTGGTGGCTGATTATTTTAAACCCAAGTTTAAGGAAGAGACGAATTTATTTTCGAAGTTATTCTATTGAAATCATCATTCACAACCACTGTTTTCAACAGACTTTTCCGCAGAAAAGTGCATTTACCAACTCAACCCTTGTACAACAACCAGTGCAGATTCAATAGGCTGAAGGGCATCATTCCATGCTGTATTACTTGATATTCAAAACTGGTCAATGAAATAGTCTGGTTACCTTTCCAGGATAGCCCAATGATCTATCACTGCAGCTTAAAACACATTTACTTTACAAAGCAGCATTTAGCAGGACAAGAATGTATTACCCTTAGCTCTCAGGACATTCTTGAGTTATCAGATTTCTACACGAACTCTCTAACCTGGCTTCCAAAACCCGCCCAAGCTGATGAAACTACTGTCGGGCATTGAATACAAACTAGACTCAGCCCGTCAATGCTGATATCAATGTGGAGCTGCAATCTGAACAAACACCGTGGTTTCTTCCACTTACGGGAAGATGTCCGATGTTCTTTTTGAGGGTTTAAATTCAAATGTTTGCCATTTCCTGCACATGTTCCCTTACCCTCTAGGCACTAAAAGACAGCCTCAAGTGTGTCTAGTGTGCTCACTCTTCCTTAAACTTGGGTTTAAAATAATCAGCCACCAGTCCTACTCCTTTGGAGAATTGATAGACCATTTGCTTTGAAATAGAAAAAAGTGATTTTCTTCCCCCTGTCAGGTTTAATAGATTCCATTATCTGAACGGTGATGGTTTGTTTTGATAGAGCCAACTATGAACGTTTGGTCGAATTTCAAAGCCTTGTGTTTCCTCCCAGCAGGGAGGCCTGTCTGATACCTTTCTCGGCCAGGAGTTAAGAACTTGCTTGTTTCTTAAAAGTTGCTTCAGTGTTTCTTTCAAAAACAATATTGTTGAGAAACCAGAGAACAGACAAGTCAAAAAGAAAAGTATTTAGACAAAGTAACGTAGATTAGTAATGTAAACAAGTCTGGTGCATGGAACTTTCGAAGTAATTGACTTCTGCCATCTTCGGATTCTGTGGGAGAATGAATTGGAATAGGGGTTGGAAGGATAGCCTGAGGTGACATGACCTCGTACTAAGGTTTGTATTTCTGAAATATAGGAAGTTAAGAGACACTTTGATTGATGACTTTTAGAGTTTTGAAATAAATCAAAAGGTTGGTCAGAGAGGAACCTTTTCTGCTGTGGGAAAATGCAGAAGGTGTCAAACACAGCCATCTTCTCCAGAGCCAATCCAGAGCGATGGGAAATAAATGCTGGCCCGCCCCAGTGTACGTTGCACTCATCCCATGAACTGAACAACAAGGAACAAGAGCATTCAGGAGAGAAGTGAGAAAACATGTCTTCAGGTAGAGGGTGGTAAATGGGTGGATCATTTCCTCCACAAAAAGCAGCAGCTTCTCACTAAATTAATAACTATAATCAAAGATTGATCAAGGTTTGTTAACCAAGGTTATTGAGGATTATGGAGCCAGGGTAGGTGGATGGCAGTTAGGATACAAGTCAGCCATGACCTCAATGAGTATCAGAAAGACTTGAGGGTTACATTGATTTCTTCCTGATCCTATTTTCAAATGAAGGAAGCAGGAGTCAGCAAATGAAGTGAAGGTTGAGGAGGGCGAGAAAGTTCCCAGGAACATTGAGGTGACAAATGAAAGAATTGTTTATTGTGGAGCAAAAAGCACTTGTTAAACTATAACCAAGCAGTCCAGATACGTAGTTCAAATGTGCTGGTCCTAAACACCTGCCTTTACATCCTGCGGCCTTACCTGGTCTCCTTTCACCCCTCTTTCACCTGGAGGACCAGGCATCCCTGGTAATCCTGGATATCCACAGTCTCTATTGTTTGGCTGGAAAACAACAACAAATAGTTCTGATTAGCAGTATTTTTCCATCTCGCTCCTCTGCTGTCACACTACTGGCTGCAGTGGGGCCACTTACTTCTCTGCTGCACTGTACCTTCGTGAATAGTGATGGACAAGGTACAGAGAGTGAACAATCTGCAGCAGAAAGCAGCAAAGTTCATGGTGAAGGACACAGCTCTCTTTGTTTCTTTTTAGTACCTTTACAGGGTGCTCCAAAGAAGAGGCTGAGTCACTCAGACTCACAGCCAGTCACATAGATGAAACAATATTCAAGTTAGTGACAATCCTCAAAGCACAGTCTATGGCAGCAGTATGAATAACTCAGAGAGCAGGAATATACCAGGAGAGTTAGATACAGACTGAAGCTCTCTCTACACTGTCCTCATTAAAGACTCCCAGAATAGTTCAGTACAGAGTTAGCTACAGAGTAAAGCTCCCTCTACACTGTCCTCATCAAACACTCCCAGGATAGTACAGCACAGGGTTACATACAGAGTAAAGCTTCCTCTACACTAATGCAATAGACAATAGGTGCAGGAGTAGGCCATTCTTCCCTTCGAGCCTGCACCACCATTCAATATGATCATGGCTGATCATCCTTAATCAGTGTCCTGTTCCTGCCTTATCTCCATAACCCTTGATTCCACAATCCTTAAGAACTCTATCCAACTCTTTCTTAAATGAATCCAGAGACTGGGCCTCCACTGCCCTCTGGGGCAGAGCATTCCACACAGCCACCACTCACTGGGTGAAGAAGTTTCTCCTCATCTCTGTCCTAAACGGTCTACCCCATATTGCCATCAATTGCTCCCAGGATACTCCCCGTTGCACATTCTAACCACTGTTCACTGTAAAGATGCTGACAGGAATGGGAGCAGCTACAGTGACAAAACTATACCCCATATCTTAACCATCCAGAATCTCTCCAAAAGACTGCAGGAATATGGAATGTACGCACATGGATGTGAGACTAGTATTACACGGTACATACCAGCTGCTCCTCCATTCTGGGAAGTTCTTCCTGGCTTTGCTGTTGCCTCTGCTGCTTGCACTGTGGAGGAAAGCAATCGAGAGATTGTATTAAAATGACCAAGATCAAGTTTGATCTTCATTCTTGGAGTGATAGCTTGCCTTATTCGGTAAAGGTATTGCTCCCCTCTGTAACTATACGTATCACCTCCTTCCACGGATTTAGAATCAGAGAGGAGTTTTAGAGTTGTTTCCTCAAATAATAGTATTTAATTCTAGTTTTGTTTCTTTTTAAAGGATTTGGATACAGGGGAGGTAGAGGCCAGGAGGCAGCTTTTGTTGGTCTTACTGTCCCTGAAAGGTTTTTTTTCACATCTGGCTCAGCAGATGCCACAGAGTGCTGATAAAAATAACAAAGAACACTGAAAAATTACAGCACAGTAAGAGGCTCTTTGGCCCTCCAAGCCTGCGCTGATCCAGATCCTTTATAGAACAAAGAAAATTTGCACCCCAGAAACAGGCCCTTCAGTCCTCAAGCCTGAGCCGATCCAAATCCACTGTCTAAACCTGTCACCCAATTCCTGAGCATCTGTCTCCCTCTGCTCCCCAATTACTCATGCATCTGTCCAGGTGCATCTTAAATGAATCTATCGTGCCTGCCTCTAGTACTCTGCTGGCAACACATTCCAGGCACCTACCACCCTCTGTGTAAAGTACTAGCTGTGTGTAACCCCCTTAAACTTTTCATCTCTCATCTTGAAAGAGTAACCTCTCATTATTGAATCCTTCACCCTGGGAAAGAGCTTGTCTCTATCCACCCTGTCCATACCCTTCATGATTTTGAACACCTCAATCAGGTCCCCCCTCAATCTCCTTTTTTCTCAACCTCTCTTCATGGCTAGCAGCTTCCATACCAGGCAACGTCCTCGTAAACCTTCTCTGCACCCTCTCCAAAGCATCCGCATCCTGATGGTAATGTGGCGTCCAGAACTGTACACAGTACTATAAATGCGGTCGAACCTTTATCTAAACCTGTCACATTTTTCTAAGGCTCTGAATCCTTCTGCTCCCTGGCCATTCATATATCTGTCTAGATAGATCTTAACTGATGCTATCATGCCCACCTCGACCACCCTTACTGACAACGCATTCCAGGCCCCCACCGCCCTCTTCATAAAGCACTTTCCACGCGTAACTCCCTTAAACTTCTCCCCTCTCACCTTGAACTCGTGACCCTGCGTAACTGAATCCCCCACTCTGGAGAAAAGCTTCTTGCTAATCATCAGCAAACCATGAATGAATAAGTGATTTCATTGTCAAATATATCCAGAAAGATACAGTCAAAAATGTCTTGTCACCGCAATCCTATGTCATTTTGAATTATAAAAAAGAATAAAAGGAAATTAGTTAAATACAGTTCATCTTCTGTTCAAATTGGGTCTCAAACATGGCTCCAGAGCTTCTGCAAAGTCTCTGCAAAGTTTTCTGGCCTTAAGGAGGCCAGCCCTGGGTACAGTAACAATGACACCAAGGCAGCTGATGCTCTGCCACTGTACTCCCTGCTGCAACACACCCCACCCCCGACAAACCGAAGACAGCCCCATCTCCCGACTGAGTATCTCCTGGTTGACCACAAAAATCACCAACTGAAACCTAGCGGTTGACCTGAGTGGTGACAGGTTTCAACCTTCCACAGAAAACCTGGGTAAATCTCACAGGCTTAAGGATGGCTCAGGGAAGATGTGGCCACTTACTCCACAAGAGGAACGGCTCAATTTGTGACAGTACCATCCTGGTCAGACCATCACTCACTAAACATCCATAGTGGGAGATCGCTCCTAGTGGTCTCACAGCCTTCACGCTGAGTCAGCTTGACATGCTGAATGGATTGTTATCCTCGACACTGAGCCATCATTACTTCCCCACCAATACAAATAATTAAAATGGCCTAAAACATTTTCTAGGTAATAAAATGGTGTGAGTTTGCTTCCTGCAGAGTGTTTTATTGGATATGACAATGTTCACATCACCTCCTGTAACTGGATGTGGATAACATGGTGTTGAAGAGTGCAAGAGATTTGGAAAACAGATTTGGGGCAAGATGATGGTAAGGTCACTGGGCTCATAATCCAGAGCCCCAAGGCTAATCAGTTGGGGAACATAGGTTCAAATCTCATCACAGCAGCTGGTTAAATCTGAATTCAGTTCATCAATCTGGAATTGAAAAGCTTGTCTCAGCGAAGGTGACTATGGAGTTACCATTGACCATCATTAAAAAAAAAACCATCCACTTCAGTAATGTCTTTTAGAGAAGGAAATCTACCATCCCTACCTGGTCTGGCCTACATGTGACTCCAGACCCCACTACAATGTAATGGACTCTTAACTGCCCTCTGATATGGCCTTCCCAAACCGTTCAGTGAAGGGCAATTAGGATGGACAATAAACGTTGACCTTTCCAACAACACCCACATCCCAAGAAGGAAAGAAAACCAGGCATCAATACAGCTAATGATTACATACAAACATCACATTCCTCAGGCACACAAATGACTGGTGTAAGGTTAAGCTAGTAAGTTACAACAAAGCAGTGAGCTTCCACGCAAGTGGCATGCTTCAAGTGATCTAAGGTGTGATGGAGTCCAAGACCTTTATATCCTCAGGTCACATGCTATGATGCAGTGATGATATCATGAGCATGTCTCTTAAAGGTGTGTTGACATGGTAACAATCAGAGATAACTCAATACAAAGGGTAGTCACTCAGATTGAAGAATGATAGAAAACAGTATTCCAAAATATTAGTGCTGGAATTACTTCTATTCATAACTTATGTTTATGATTTGGACTGAAGAGTGAGTAACTCAATATTGAAATATTCAAATGAAATCAATCTAGAGGTTATAGTTAAAACCAAGGAAAAAAGCAACATGTTACAACATTGCATTTGGTCAACTTTTGAAGAGAAGTCTTTGAAAACATGAAAGTGACACAGCCTCCCTGAAATGCAGCTGTTAAAATGGTGCAGAGCCTGAAATCCCAGTAGGAGCACTACTACCTTCTCCTGGACAGATTGTAATTGAAAGGCTGGGCCCAGAGAGCACACTGACCTTTTCACAGTGGTCCACGCCTGCTGCCCCAGGAGTGCCATGCTCGATTTGCTCCACCTTCATTCCAGTGAATGCCTGGGCTCCAGGGAATCCAGCAGTGCAGTTCCCACAAAATGTCTATAAACAGAGAAAACCAACATGAGTAACCATAAGGATCAATAGGAAGGAACAAGCAATGACATCCTCTGTTGCAACACTGGAATTCTGAATCTGTATCCAGTCACAGGGCTTTGAAAGCAAAGTACTGTTCTGACATTAAACATAAAGGAATAAACTGCAATGTGTATTCTCCAGAGGTTTCACCTTGTGTATACTATTAACATGTAGATATGGCAATGAGCAGATCCGCTCCAACTTCCTCTCCGACCTATTACTTTCACCCCCACCTTCCCCCCAGCCCCACCTTCCTCCCATTTATCTCTCAGCCCCCTTGGGCCACCCCCTCATTCCTGACGAGGAGCTTATGCTTGAAACGTCGACTCTCCTGCTCCTCGGATGCTGCCTGACTGGCTGTGCTTTACTCACACCACATTCATTGACTCTGACCTCCAGCATCTGCAGTCCTCACTTTTTCCTCGACATTTTGTTTGTGTTCTAGGTCAGCTCCTTGAACCTGATCGCCATCAATGAGAGCGTGGGTCATCTGGCCTTTAACTGCACTTTCCCACCAAGGCTCATCTTCCTCAGTATCCTTGCCTGACAAGAATCTATTAATCACAGTTTTAAAATTTTCAATTCAATTCCACCCTCCCCAACGCCACGGGCTCAAAACATTTTGATGTTGTGAGTTCCAGACCTTGACTCCCCTTAATGTGAAGGTGCTTCCTGCCAGGCCTCTAAAAAGCTCAGCTCTAATTTAAGATTATGAACTTGTATTCATCATTCCTTACATAGATAATTTATCACTGACACATCCTTTAGACCCTTCAATTAGTTCACTCTTTAATCTTATCCTTAGCCCAACAAGTCCACACCGACCCTCCAAAGAGTAACCCACCCAGACCCAACTCCCTCTGACTAATGTTATGGACAATTTAGCATGGCCAATCCACCTAACCTGTACATTTTTGGACTGTGGGAGGAAACTGGAGCAACCCTACACAGACACGGGGAGAAAGTACAAACTCCACACAGCCAGTCGCCCGAGTCTGGAATTGAACCCGGGTCCTGATGCTGTAAGGCAGCAGTGCTAACCACTGAGCCATCGTGCCGCCCTGAATATGCACAGAGATCCGTCTATGTCTATACATCCTGAGGCATAGTGCCCAGAACAGAATGCAATACTCTGAAGGGATCTGATCAGATGTTTATACAGCTATAACATCAAACCCAACCTTTGTTGTCATGTCCTCTTGAGAAAAATAAGGTTTATCAATCAAGATGTTTTCATTGGAGTTTAGGAGAACTTTACTTAAGAAAATTTTTAAAGAGCTTGACAGGCTAGATGTAGAGAGGTTGTTTCCCTTTGTGGGAAAGTCTAGGGCCAGAGGGAGTAATGTCAGGATAAAGAGTCACACGTTTAAGACAGAGACAAGGATAATTTCTTCCCTCACAGGACTGTCAAGGCTTTGTCTGTCAGCAGGTTCAAGGATCAGGTAGAGAGACTTTTAATTAGTAAGGGAATTAAGGAACTCTGGAGTTGAGGACGATCAGATTAGCTTTAATCTCACAATAGCAGAGTACACCCAAGGACTGAATAGCCTATTTCTGTTTCGACATCTCCTGGTCTTATGATAAAATGGATGTGAAGACAGGTAGGTCAGCCGTGATCAGATTAATGGAAGAATAGACCGGAGAGGTGAAAGGGCCAAATCCCACTGCGACGTTACCACTTTTCTCCAAAATTCCGAACATTCTGATGATTCATCATGTAGATTTGGGGCATGTATAGTTCAGATAGTCTCAGCCAAACAGTACGGTGTCTCGAACCAGTGTGCAGTGTCAATATGCAGCAGGCTGCAAAATGAAGTAGGTGAATTAAAATTAACCCTACATAGTGCTGAGGAATCCCAACAAGCTCTGACTCTCCAAATTGTGAATAAGTGGTTAGAAGTCAGGTTGAAGAAGAAAAGTGCTTGAATGATCCTTTCCTGGATTGTTGACAGGAATGTGCCGGAAATGAACATTTAGTCCGCAGGCACTTTCGTTTGAAAGTCAAACTCTGAGGTTATTGGAGGCCTCCCAACTAAGTGTCAGTCTTTGCAACATTGAACTATTGACACAAGAACAAAATAGGGCAAACAGCCCAAATGTAGTGTCACCAGTCACAATTATGTGAATTAATGATGAACTCCTTAAAATGACCCAGCATTTAAATGTTTCAGAGCTGTGTAAAATTCATTTTGAGTTTACGAATGTGTGAAAATAAATGGCTTAACAGCTCTATTAGAATTAAAAATTGTGCAACAGTAGATGATAGTCCAACAGGTTTACTTAGTGCTTACAGACTGTAGCTCCTGTATCAGGTAGCTGTGGAGCAGGATCGTAAGACACAGAATTTCTGTGTTTAGAGTTACCTGAGGAAGGAGCAGTGCTCCGAAAGCTAGTGTGCTTCCAAATAAATCTGTTGGACTATGACCTGGTGTTGAGTGATTTTTAACTTTGTCCACCCCAGTCCAACACCAGCACCTCCACATCATAGCACTATTACAGTGATAGATACGGGCTGTAATTTCAATACGGGCACACCCATGTGTGAATAATAATGCAGGTTCATTTTGAGATGGAAAAGCTCATTCAGCCCATCTGACCCTGCCAGCTATCTCAAAGAATCATCCAATTATCCCACTCCCTCCCCTCCTTTCCTTTTAGCAGGCACTTTCCTTTCATGATCTGAATAAATGATCAGAGTGTGTGTTCCCAATGCAGGAGATGGGCAGCAACATGAAAACTATTCACTGTGACTTTACTGATAAAGGCGCTGACATTAACATTGTGTACACCGACAGCCAAGAAGTACAATGGTGAAGAAATGTTTGTTGGCAGGAGCTTTTCAGGAACACTCTCAAAACATTATTAATTTTCTACATTTACTGAAGCTATAAGTTCAAACTTCCTCATTAGATTCTGACAGTGAGAATAGGGAAGGGCAAGGTTGGATGGTGTGTCACCAGTACCTGTGGAAATGAAGACATTCTTAATGTTTCCAGCTCATTTTCACGTGTCATTGTGAATATGCACAAGTGGGTGCAGCGCTCCACCTGCCTGGTGGCATTGGTCACAAAACACAGCCATAAAGACCATCTTTAAAGTTAGGGTCCAGGAGTCTGATCTTACCTTGAAGAATGAATCGTTCCTCTCGGCAAACAGTGATAGTGGAGACTGAAACACAAAAAGCAACTGTTTAAAATAATGATTTCAGTACATCTGGGATTTACTGTACATTTATGAACACACTGAGACTAGTCGCTGTGGCTCAATGCTACCACTCTAACCCTGGAGTTCAAAAAAAGTTTAAAAATACGACTTCAAGTCTTACTCCAGAGCTGAACACAAAGTCTAGACTGACACTCCTCGTAGAGGGAGAGTGCTACTGAACATCCCATCTCTCCACTAGGGCAGATATAAAAGATCCCAAGGTACTATTTGAAGAAGAGAAGTTCTTCTGGGTTTATTTGGGACGATAATTAATCAATATCAGTGAAACAGGTTATCTGATCAACTGTCAAACATGTTATGGGATCTTGCTGTCCCTAACTTGGCAGCCACCTGCCAACAGGGAGTACTTTTCAAAATTGATTGATTCACTGGTGTGTGCTTTGGAGCTTGAGCTTGTGAGGTGCTATATAAATGTAGGGGTCTCCTCCTTCAGAACAGCTATAGTTCCAAGACAGTCACATAGGATTTGAGACCAAGGCAGGCTCTCTTAGTGAACACAGGAATTCTGTGACCTTGAGTTAAACTGAGTCTTCTTCTTAAAGCCTGCTACACTGGGTTAGAGACTGGTGAGAGATCAGCTGTGAGGGGCTCCCAGTGAATCAGAGCAGAGATTATCCCCACCACCTCTCCACACAACATTCTTCCAACCCTCATCCTCCAACTCCTTTCCACCGGACCATATTTGTTATTGTTCATCTGTTTCACATTACTCCTGACCCCACACCAACACTGAACACCCAGCATCAGCCTCTGTGATGGGAAGTGGGTGAGGCTATGAGAGGAACTGGCGATGGGCACGAGGTAGTTAGGGAGAAGTTCTGAGTAGACAGAAGGGGGCATGGAAAGGCATCCGGTCGGTTTTGGGAGGGGTCTTTGAGAGGGCCAGGGAGGAGGAATAAGGAGGTCTGGAAGAGGACAGAAGAGGGTCTGGGGAGGAGGAGAGAGTCTAAGAGGATAGAAGAGAGTATGGGGAGGAGGGGGAGAGGGTCTGGGAGAGGATGGAAGAGGGGACAGGGAGGAGGAGAGGGTCTGAGAGAGGATAGAAGAGGGGACAGGGAGGAGGAGAGGGTCTGAGAGAGGATAGAAGAGGGGACAGGGAGGAGGAGAGGGTCTGGGAGAGGATAGAAGAGGGGACAGGGAGGAGGAGAGGGTCTGAGAGAGGGTAGAAGGGGGTATGGGGAGGAGGAGAGGGTCTGGGAGAGGATAGAAGAGGGGACAGGGAGGAGGAGAGGGTCTGAGAGAGGGTAGAAGGGGGTATGGGGAGGAGGAGAGGGTCTTGGAGAGGATAGAAGAGGGGACAGGGAGGAGGAGAGGGTCTGAGAGAGGGTAGAAGAGGGGATGGGGAGGAGGAGAGAGTCTGAGAGAGGGTAGAAGAGGGGACAGGGAGGAGGAGAGGGTCTGGGAGAGGGTAGAAGGGGGTATGGGGAGGAGGAGAGGGTCTTGGAGAGGATAGAAGGGGGTATGGGGAGGAGGAGAGGGTCTGGGAGAGGATAGAAGAGGGGACAGGGAGGAGGAGAGGGTCTGAGAGAGGGTAGAAGGGGGTATGGGGAGGAGGAGAGAGTCTGGGAGAGGGTAGAAGAGGGGACAGGGAGGAGGAGAGGGTCTGAGAGAGGGTAGAAGTGGGGACAGGGAGGAGGAGAGGGTCTGAGAGAGGGTAGAAGTGGGGACAGGGAGGAGGAGAGGGTCTGAGAGAGGGTAGAAGTGGGGACAGGGAGGAGGAGAGGGTCTGAGAGAGGGTAGAAGTGGGGACAGGGAGGAGGAGAGGGTCTGAGAGAGGGTAGAAGGGGGTATGGGGAGGAGGAGAGAGTCTGAAAGAGGGTAGGAGTAGGAGAGGGTCTGGGAGAGGATAGAAGAGAGTTTTGGGAGGAGGAGAGGGTTTTGGGAGGAGGAGAGGATCTGGGAGAGGATAGAAGAGGGGACGGGGAGGAGGAGAGGGTCTGGGAGAGGGTAGGAGGAGGAGAGGGTCTGAGAGAGGATAGAAGAGAGTTTTGGGAGGAGGAGAGGGTTTTGGGAGGAGGAGAGGATCTGGGAGAGGATAGAAGGGTGTATGGGGAGGAGGAGAATCTTTTTCAGGGAGGAAGTCTGGGAGGTGCAGCAAGGGAATATCTTGAAGCGGAGATGTCAGGAGAATTGTGGTGCCCCATCCTCTCAGTTTCTCTACTGCATCCATTCCGATAATGCCACCTTCTGTAGTGGAGCTTCATAAGTGTCCACCATTTTCCTCAACTGAGGATCCCCTGCCACTGCGGTTGACAAGCCCCTCAGCTGTGCCCAACCCATCTCCCACATCTTCAGCATATATAGCCCATTTTCCTTGTTGCAATCAGTTGGGAAGAAGGGTCACTCTTTCGCAACGTTACATTTGCTTTCCTTTCACCAATGCTGCTGCACTGATGAGTCTCTTCAACTTGTGGAGTAGCCTGATAGGAGAGTTTACGAAATATTGCTTCTATAATATGATAGTATGATTCAAGCCTGGTACGTATACCGTGTCTTGCTGAGTTTACCCTTCACATGCAATAAACAGTGGTGTGAAGAAGCCCAAGCCTGAAGACAGTACTTGACTTTGCCTGTCTTCAACTCAAATACATGGACATGGGCATAACACGATACACCAAAGGAAGAGGGAGGGGGAGGGGGTGACAGTCAAGAGAAGAGAGAGGAGTGTGTCTGGGAGAGGGGAATAGGGCAAATGAGGTGAAGGGGGACAGGTTTTGTGAGGAAGAATGGGAAAGGGTTTAGTAATAGGAGGGGTGCAAGAGAATGTTTGGGAGGGGGAATGGGGGATGGACTGGGAGAAGGAGTAGGTGAGGGACTGAGAAGGGTAAGGGGAGAGAGTCTGAGTGGAGAGTTGACTGTGGCCTTCCTCCTGTGAATTTGGGGCAAATGCAAGAGGTCAATCTTCATCTTCACAGTGGAAGGTTAAACATACTTGCAGATCGTCTGCAAAGAGCAGAAATACCCTAAATTTCCAAACTTGGCGTTTTTATAACTGGCTTCAACAATGGAGCTTGGCTGGAAGTGTTTTAACGTTAATTAAAGATTAATTTTATTTTTTTCTTTTTGGCCCCAGTGTACACACAGGACTGGGGGTAGTTACAAGCTGTGCTGCAGACTTGCTCATATGATACACTGCATTTAATACAGTGACCTCTCAGGCTGGATCACCAGTTACTCAGCTTCCTACCTGTTTGTGAACCTCACTGCAAAGTCCTTTAAAAGTTTATGACATGTTCAGTCAAATAGCCACCCAAATGGTCAGGCTACTTGTCTGGTCAGGGCACTGCCACGGAAATCTCTCTCGGTGCCACTGAAGTGGGAAGAGAGTTGGTGCATGTCCCCGAGAGGTTCTGAGCAGTTGATTCCAAACTGGGGCTTTGGAATTTGCTCAGACACCCCCGATGCTGCAGGGTTGGTTTGGTTGGATATGTTTATTCCTATTACACATTAAATTGGTGACAAAAGAGCTCAGTCATGGCAATGTTAAGGAAAGGTAGAGTTAGGTTATTGTGATCTTCTGGAAGGTCACAGAAAAGCTGTAGTAATTTGTCACCAAGTAATGATGACATTACAATGAGGATACAGCAAGATTATTGTGCCATTACAATGAGGTTATGGTGAAGTGGTCAAAAAGACACAGCAATGTCTCTACTTCCTCAGACAGCTCAGGAAATTTGGTATGTCCATCAGGTCTCTCACCAACCTTTATAGATGGATCACTGAAAGCATACTGTCTGGGTCATAATGGCCTAGTATAACAACTGCTCTGCCTAGGACTGTAAGAAACTACAGGAGGTGGCGTAGACAGCACAGACCATCATGGAAGCCAACCTTCCACCCGGGGTCTCTGTCTACATGGCTCGTTGCTGCTGAAAGGCTGCCAACATCATCAAAGACCCATCGCACCCCAGGAATGATCTCCTACAATCTCTTCTGTCAGGCAGGAGAAACAGAATCCTGAACACACATACCAACAGGTTCAGGAGCAGCTTCTTCCATGCTGTTGTTAGACTAATGAATGGACTCTCTAGCCTCAAATAATGCTGATCGTGCTAACCTTGGTCTCGCCTAGCGTACACCCTGTTCAATGTGACCTGTATGCTTTAAGTCTTTTTCATCTGTACATCCTTGCATACTATGATCTGCCTATACTGCACTCACTAATGATAGGGAACCCAGGAGGTTTGGGATTGGACAGTATTGGGGGATGGTCTCTTTCATCAGACTTCCAAATCTTCTTCAATTCTTACTGATGTCAGCCCTTTACTTCCTGTCACTAATCCACCTGTTTGGGACAGGCACTTTGAGGCTTCAACTAGATTCCATTGAAAAGGGGCATCAAGGTCAATTTACACCATGGCACCTCTTTCTCACAGGGTGAAAGCACCTTTATTATGGCTCTGATGCTATTCACAGGCTGGCATGATTACTAATTACTTCAGGTTCTGAGACGGTTACTATGACAGTGAAACCAGCTGAGGGCTGTGAGAAATGGGCACCTGCTGGAAATAGTAAGAGGTGCCTCGTTTCACCAAATGGCTGGGTACAGCCTCAGAGTTACAAAAGCTATGAGGAGACATTCCCCTTACTCTCTCCTCATCTCAAACTACCAAGTGATATCAGTGAACCCCCATACCATTCCTGGAAGTCCAGGTGCACCAGGCATGCCATCATTTCCTGGAATTCCCTGAAAAATAAAGATAGCGTTACATGCAAACTTCATCCCAGGAGCTTGTCTTGTATAAGATTCTGACAGGGTTAATGGTGAAGGTAGCATTAAGTTTCACTCAATCTGATGATGTTATACAGTTTTGGATGATGAAACTGGGAAAATTGTTCTGGATCTTGAAGGAGATTCCTGTCTCCCAACAGTTTAAGTAATAATGTGTATTTGGGCAACACAACATGGACCGGTTGCTAACACACTCTTTTCACTGTTTTTCTTTAGATTAGATTCCCTACAGTGTGGAAACAGGCTCTTCAGCCCAACCAGTCCACGCTGACCCTCCAAAGAGTAACCCACCCAGACCCATTTCCCTCTGGCAATTTAGCACGGCCAATTCACCTAACCTGCACATCTTTGGACTGTGGGAGGGAACCGGAGCACCCGGAGGAAACCCACGCAGACACAGGGAGAATGTGCAAACTCCACACAGACTGTCACCCGAGGCTGGAATTGAACCTGGGACCCTGGTGCGGTGCGGCAGCAGTGCTAACCACTGAGCCACTGTGCCGCCCCAGGGCTCTGTAGCGATGGTTCCGCTCCCATTGTAAACCGGACTTTGAGCCCTAGTCAAAGGAACAGGACTGGAGATAGTGGGCAGATGTTCAGGGGTGTGGTGCCACCGGGTGAAGGTGGGCCATGTTAGGGAGTGTAATAGGCAGGGGGACTGACTCAGTCACAGCACTGCCAATGAGTCTTCTGATCACAAACATAGACTCAGGAGCTCAACAGCATTACCTGGAGCTTTTCCATTTTCTGTTCAGATTGACTTATTGTCAAAATTTGAAATAATATTGATGTATCTAACAGCAGCAAAGTGGAACTGTTTATTATGGGGTGTATCTGAGTGACCAGGTGAGAGTGAGGGATGTGTCCCTGTGTGGAAAGTACCCAGAGATCGAGCCACCCACAGTGGCTCAGTGGTCAGCACTGCTGCCTCACAACGTCAGCAATCTGGTTTTGATACCAGCCTTGGGTGACTGTCTGTGTGGAGTTCTCCCCATGTCTGTGTAGGTTTCCTCCCACAGATATGTCGGTTAGGTGGATTGTCCTTGGGAAATTGTTTGTAGTATCCAGGGATGTGCAGGCTAGGTTAATTTGCCATGGAAAATGCAGTATTTCAGGTGCAGGGTGGTGGTTGGGGGGGTAGTCTGTGTGGGATGGTCTTAAGAGCGTTGATGCAGACTCGATGGGCCAAATGGTCTGCATCGACACATAGGAATTCTACGAGTATTCCAGTGACGGATGTGTCCCTGTGAGGGTGAGAGTTGGGTCCTGGTGAGGGTCTGGTGTATATTTCAGTCAGAGTCTGCTGTATGGTCCAGACAGGGTCTGGTGTATATCCCGGTGAGGGTTTGGTGTATCCACAGGGAGGGTCTGGTGCATACTCAGTGAGGGTCTGGTTTATATCACCGTGTTACGTTTATCCCCATTGCCAAGTTGCACACATTGTCACTGTTCTCTGTGTATGGGCTTCCTCTGATCCTCTTACCTGTCGGCCGTTACCTCCCGGTAACCCTGGCAGGCCGGGTGGCCCTGGCATACCTGGTGGGCCTGGTGGTCCTGGCGGGCCCTGAAGAAAATCAATTGAGAAAAATGTTTTATGTCATCTGTAAACAAAGATTGTGGTTTGATCTCTGAAGGGGGGTGAGCTTTTGTTTGTCAGTCTAACCATAGGACAGACAACTCAAGGCAAAGAGCCAACTGTGTAGGAAATGACACTCACCAGAGGTCCCAGAGACCACAACAACCGATCACCCGGAGCACCTGGGTGGCCATGTTCTCCCTGCAGTTCATCAAAATACAGGGCAATACATCAATACAAGCAGAATAACGTAGCGACCAGCCATGAACAGCAATCGAGACAGAACCTTACCAAAGTATTTGCTGAAAGTCTCTCCTTCAGGCTAGTGCTCAACAAAAGACAGAGTGCCACCCCATTCAAAATGCTAGACTTCTGTATGGAACTGGATTTTCTGCCTACCTGTGTGGTTTTTATTCACTGTGAAAGCAATTTACTGAACCCTAAGCCTAACTGTCTAAAGAACAAATATCAAACTCTGCCCATCTCTGCTTTTCCCAATCTCTCCCTGCCATTTTCTCTCTTCTTGGTCAGCCTTCAGTGGGTTATATCTGCAGTAATGGGTTAAATTATCAGGGAAGGTGTGTGGTGCTAGGAGAGATGGACCTATCCCTTACAACATTGAAGATCAGGCCAAGAGCCTGTTGGACGTACAATCCCTCAAAAGGTAGGTGAGAGGTCCTGGAAGTAACATCTGTAGGGAAGCTTATTTCCACCTCACATACCTCCTTGGGTTTGGTTTCGAATGAAATCAATGCAAGGAAATTAGACCGATTGGGTTTGTCACACCTGTGGGACTCCAGCTGAGCTACACAACCAATCCCAGTTTTTGTAGGATCCTTGTGAAACAGGAAATTTGAACACACTGACAGCCCAAAGATGATAAAGCAGAGATTCTTTATTTCACTAGCATTATGTCAACAAAAACAAGAAGAGAAATTAAGGACAAACAAAGAATGATTTACATTATGTACATGAATAAATGGGTGGGTAACATTGTCTTGAGGGATTCATTTGTCTCTCTGTCTCCCTATCAGTCTTCCATCCACCTCAGAATGATACACTCTTTCCTCATGAGTACCCATTGGGTTGCTCTCCCTCACCATCGCCATCTATTGGAGGTGATCCCAGAGAACTGTTCAGCTCCCTTGCTCAGTGACCTCCATCTTGGTGGAAGTATAGTTACACCGAAACCAGACATCCCTTTGAAGTCTTGAAAAATCCTTCAAATAAACCAGGGGTCAATGTGTACACTGACTGTATAAAGTTTGAACTGGCAATGCTGGTGTGGGTAGTTACCATTTTGCAATGTGTAAAACGTTCAATTCATTGGTCACCATGTGTGATCAGCTCTGTGTGAGTTTGTCTTAAGCCTCAGAGCACTGTTGCGGCAACATTCTGTATCAACTGCATGATCCCATGACTTGGTCGGGGAGAATAACCCAAACATGTATTTCTGTGCTGATTAACTGCCTCTGGGTTAGATGACATACATTTATTAACTGGAAAATGGCAGTGGTGTTCAATGTCACACTGATTTGTGCACTGAGTATAAGCCTAAAGATTTACTTCAGCATCTAAAAATAGGCATGACTTGTACACTAGGATTTACAGTATATCTATGGTTGCAGGACATCATGTACTCTACACAACTCCTTATTAATTTGAAGACACTTACAGAATCTCCAGGATACCGCACATCTCCTCCTGGGATTGGTTGCCCATTGATACAGATGCATTGCTCAGCTGCTGCTCCCTGTGCAGCACAAGGTCAAGGTTCAGTGGTTAATAGCATCATTATTTTAATACACAGCAGAGTGAGAACAGGACAGCAGCAATGGTAAATATTACAGTGAATGCCATCTTTATATTGTCTCCATCAGACATTCCCAGGATGGGGAGACCACGGGGTCAGGGAGAGAGTAAAGCTCTCTCTACACAGTCTCTGTTAAACATTCCCAGGACAGGGACAGTATGGGGTCAGGTACAGAGTAAAGCATTGTCTAAACCAGATTATTCCAACACTTTTGCAAGGGGGAATCTACATTCCAAATTCTATCTCATGGGGCTGGTGACGAAATTTCAAAAAGTTAAGATTAACAGGAAACAGTAAACATGAATTTCAGGAAAATATTTCTAAGGGAAATAACCGATAATTTAAATCAGTAATTAACAAAACTAAAAGGTAGCAATCAGCAGAGCTAACTAATCAAACCCTTTTTTAACTAAGAAACAGAACAACAAATAGAGGGAGCCGATGGTTCAAGTTGTGGCCACCAGGGAATGGGGTGGAAGTAGGGCTGAGCTAAAGGGTATGGTTGAACTAATGCTGACTTCAATTCGCTCTGTGAGCTGGCCCTGACAGATTCATGTAAAAATGGACGTCGGAATGGGTTGTCTTTCAGCCTGGGATTTTCCTCATGCCCCAACCTACTTTGTGGGTAGGTTTTTAGGGAGGGAGCTTGAGCAAGAGGCTAGGTGTGGGTTTGTGACCAGCTCACTCTCTCTGTTGGTCCATTCGTGTCTGACTGTATTCTCTCCCTTTTTCATTTGTTCTCCCCCATTTCCTTTTCCATTCACAAAAGTATTGTCTCTCTCTCTCTCTCTAACACTCGTGCAAGTACTCACATAGCCTCCACCCTTCTTCTGTGTCTGCTCTGCTCACTCAAACACCCTGCGCCCCCACTTTACACATCCTCTCCTGCACCTTCTTGGCAGCAGCCCACCTCTTTCAGTTTTTGTCCCAGGCAGACTCAGTGCTGCCGTTGTGCACAGACCTGGGGATGAGTAAACTGACTGACATTTACACAGCTCCCTGTATTTGCTGATATTGTCAAGACTATCAGCAAACAGCCCCGAAGATTGGAAAAGGATGTACTTACAGGTAAGGAGTGGGACATCCCTTCAGAACTGCTGCCTGATGCTGTTTTGCCTCCAGATGAGATTCTCAGGGGTTTCACAGAAGCTAGTTAAGGCCTTGGTTAATGGCCATATAACTTGGTGTCATATGGACCCTTTTGGGAGCCACACAGTGGAGAACATATTCTCACTGGAGTATGCTTGTCTGACAGCATTCGGCATCTGCACTGGTGACTGAGGCTCAGGGAGTACCCACAGTCCCTCTCCTAGATGGCTTGAGTACCCTGAGATTCCTCACTGCACCCTGTCATCTTCCTCAGTGTTGTAGGACGTGGCCATGGTGAGTGCCTTCAGGCTGAGTCAGTCTCAATGCCTCCCTCTCCTCCAGAGGTTCCAGCATTTGGACACTGCTGTGGGACCACCCACTCCCACTTACCTGGTCCACACACTGTCATTACACAACCATTGAACACAAAGGTGCCATTTCGGTCCCTCTCTCAGAGTGAGAATGTAGGACCCATATATAGTCCTAGATGAAACTACGTCAAATTCAGGATTCCAACACCCCATGAAATGAGGGAAATCTGAGCAATGGGGCTTAACAGCTTCCAAATGATTTGCAAGATTGGAGCTGGGGACAGAAGGAACACAGATACAAGGGGGCTGAATGGTCCACACTCTACACAGCAATCTACTCCATGTAGTCAGCCAAGGGCTGTTGGAATGGTGAACATGAGTGGAGGGAGACACTGCGCCAAAACATTGCTTCTACTGAACTGACCTGTACCAAACAGCCACTTTACCTGCAGAGTGTTGGCTGCCCCATAATCTGAACATTTCACAAGATATACTCATTCACACAGGCTTACCTTTTCACCTTTAGCTCCTGGCACACCCTGGAAACAAACAGACATGAAAGAAGTTAGATCAGCTGATGGGAGAATTCAAAAATTGAGAACATTTGACAGTGATAAATAGATTCTCATCATAGGTGGGTCATTCCACTGTCCTTGACAGTCATCTTTATATTTAACAGACAAATGCCGCCAAATCTTGGATGAAAAGATGTCAGAATTCAGCTTGAGGTATTCTGCTGTGTAAGCTGATGCTGACTGCTCTGCACCTCAACTTCATTAATTTGTCTTCACTCCAGACTCCTCAGACTGCATTCATTAAACATCTAGCCAGTTCAATCCTGTGAGCTCTGAGGTCCCCCTGCATTCATAGTGTTCTGCAGGAGAACACTCCATATTGTCCCTGTGCCTGGTGTGGAGAAACCCTTCCTAATTTCACCCCTGAACAGCCAGGATCAATTATTGAGATTGTAACTCCTTGTTCTGGACTCCCTTCCAAGAGGAAGTAGTTTCCCTCTAATCCTTCAAGTAATTGAACCTTGATCAGATTATCCCTCACTCTTGAAAGGGTTACCAGGAAGATTTATCCAAACCTTTGATCTAATTTAACAGTTTATAGAGAGGTACATGGGTCCATGAAATGTTGTCATGTCATCCACAATCAATTGAGATTATTGGTATAACCTGTCTGGCATTACGCGTTAGCTTTATCAGTGATGGTTTCCAACGTTTTCCCAATAGCGGGGACATTGAATTGCCAACTGTTTAATGCAATCCTGGACCATTGGTCAGGTGACCTTCCACTTCTATTCACCTCAAGCCCAAATTCTTGCCACTCCTTGCCAACACATCAACCCATGAAGAACATCATCTTCTAAACATATTATTTTGAGGGATGTGGGTGTCACTGGTGAGGCCAGCATTTGTTGCACCTTCCTAGTTGCTCTTCAGCAGGCTAATTTGTGAGCTCACTGTCAAGGGTAGCTAAAACATCAACTATACTGCAGTGGATCTGAAGTCACAAGTAGGCCAGACAGGGAAGGCTGGAGATCGTGGGTACACTTACATCAAATGGACTGCAGCAGGGGTTCAAGAAGACAGCGTACCACCAACTTCCCAAGGCCAACTAGGGATGGGCAATAAACGCTGACCCAGCCAGCAATGCCCACATCCCATGAATAAACAAAAAGATTGTCTTCCCTGAACCAGATAATGATATTTTCTATGGTCATCATCATTGACTCTAGCTTTCACTTTAGATTTAATGAAGTGAATTTAAATTCCATTAGCTGCTGCCATAGGATTTTTACCCATGCCCTCCACAGCTTTAGGCTGGACATTCAGATTACAGTCAAATGATCGTATGTCGTCTGCCCTCCTAATGTGTAGCCTCAAATGCATTCAAATGGCTAAAGATATCATCTTCTGAATACTGAAAAAAAGCTGTGACTTAGAATATACCTGAAAAGTGAAGGCAATGATCCAGAGAGTTCAGGGAGCAACTAATCATCTGCTAATTGATGGATTCCAGAATAATGATAAGATGTGAAATTTAGAATCCAGTCAATATTAATCTTCTAATGACTACAGAATCAGTAAAGTCACTGCTTGGGTCATTCTTGAATACTGGTGACAGATCCCAATGCTGTCCCCCAGGAACATTTGGAATATGTTCACAACAGAACTATTTGGGATTGAAATGATGCAATATACTGTGTTGGACTGGATATGGACACCCATGTCCCATTGATGGTTCACTCTATCATTCATGATCATTCTATCATGTTCTCCTCTATTTTCCCTCAGGTAACACCCTCCTGCGCTGAACTGGTATCTGTGAAACAGTATAGAAGTACTGATACCAGGAATAGTAGTAGGCCATTCGGCCCTTCGAGCCAGTTCACCAACTCAATATGATCATGTCAGATCCTTCAACTCCATACCCCTTCCTCATGTATCATTGTCTCCAGACAGTTGAAGCTGATGAACTAGGCTAACACAGTGGAAGTAAATGCAGTGAAACACTTACTGGCAGGCCTCTTCTTCCTGGTAACCCTGTATCTCCGGTTTCTCCATCTTTTCCCTGCGAAATACAAACAGCAGTCAGTCTTTTAGATGTCAGGAGACCTTCCTATTGGTGACAATTCACCATGTGATGACTCAAAGGGGGTAACTTCTTTTCTTGGCCTTGGGATGCTGGGGTGAAGAGCCTGGGTAAATAGTGGGGAGCTGCATTGAGATGACCCCACTCCTCGGACCCACAACTGAGGAGGATTGCCCAGGCCAAGCTGCTGAATGGGATCGAGAGGCTCAAAGAAGTCTTCAGGCCCCCAAGGGGAGTGAATTTCTGCCCTCAATAGTGTCTTGTCAGTGACAGTCCAGCCACAAGCCGAGGTCATCACTTACATGGCGAAGATCTTTAAGCAGAACCTCGAGGGTCCCTTCCCCAGAGAGAAAAGGCTGTGAGTATCAAAGGGCCCAATGTTGCAACACACATTCCTGCCTGCTCTTCAATCTTTTTTTTCAATTAGTCTCCTGGAGTGCCTCCATTTTGAGGAACTCTCATGTTCTGTGGGTCTCAACCAGGACTAAGGCTAAGGCTCCCAGGACTGTTTGCTGTCTCATTGGGCCGAAAACATCACAGGCTTGCAGTTCTGAGGTGGTCACTCCCAGGAATATCTCACTTCCCGCAAGATGGGCTCAAGAGCACCATTCAATCTGAGCAGGCAAATGGGACCACAGAGTACAAAATCAGGGAGGTTCTAATGATCCTATATAGGACACTACTTAGTCCTTAGCTGGAGTACTGTGTCTAGCTCTGGGCATCAAAAGATGGGAAGGAGGTGAATATGTGGGAGAGAGTACACACAAGCTTTTCAAGAATGGTTCCAGGGGAACCATTATGTGAATACATTGAAGAAGATGGAATTGCTTTGCTGGAGAACAGAAAGTTTCAAAGAGATTTGATAGAAGGTTTTAAAATCATCAAATGTTTGGACAGAGTGAATATGGAGAAATTGTTCCATTCATTAATGATTTGAGAGCTAGAGGACACAGTCTTGCCAAACGATATGAGGTGAGAAGTAACCTTCTGACACAGTGAGTGGTTCTGGTCTGGAATGTGGTGGAGACAGGTTCAATGGAGGTATTCCAGTGGGCACGGGGTGATTATTTAAATAGGAACAACGTACGGGATTATGGGATAAAGCAGGAGTTCGTCACTAAGTCAAAAATGCTCAGAGAGCCAGTTCAGACACAATGGGCCAAATGGCCTCCTCCTGGGTTGTAATTATTCTGTGATGCTACCTCAAGGTGCCGGAGCCTATGGGAAAATGTGATCCTCTGCAGTCCTAACTATTACGGCGCGACACAACAGACATCCATGTGTTTTTGTTTTAAACGTAGGGAGAACATCTGCATTTTACCAGCCCTTCAGGCAGTGAGTTCCAGTGATCTATCACCTCGAGTTCACTCCTCAACACACCTCTAACCTTCTGCAAATTCCTTTAACTCTCGGTTCCCAGGTATTGATCTCTCTGCTAATGGAAATAGGTCCTCTTCCAATCCATGCCATTCTGGCCCCTCATAATTTTACATACCTCAAGGTTTGGGAAAAGATTTGTAGCTCGGGTGCTCGTTGTTGTGGTTCTGTTCGCCAAGCTGGGAATTTGTGTTGCAAACGTTTCGTCCCCTGTCTAGGTGACATCCTCAGTGTTTGGGAGCCTCCTGTGAAGTGCTTCTGTGATCTTTCCTCCGGCATTTATAGTGGTTTGAATCTGCCGCTTCTCACAACCGGAAGCAGCAGAGACAAACCACTATAAATGCCGGAGGAAACATCACAGAAGCGCTTCACAGGAGGCTCCCAAGCACTGAGGGTGTCACCTAGACAGGGGACGAAACGTTTGCAACACAAATTCCCAGCTTACATACCTCAATTAAAGCCCCCTCGGCCTCATCCCAAAGGAAACGTCAGCCGTTCCAAGTTTTTCTCACCACTAAAGTTCCGCAGACTTGCAAAATCCTCATGAATCTTTTGTGTATCGTTTTTCAGAGTCACAAAGTCTTAGAGATCTGCCATACAGAAAAAGGCTCTTCAACCCATCGACTCTATGCCTGTCAAATGCAACCGCCTAACTGTTCAAATCCCATTTTCCTGCACTTGGCCCATAGCCTTGTATGCCTTGGCATCACAGATGCACATTCAAACACTTCTTAAATGTTAGGAGGATTTCTGCCTCTACCACTGTGACAGGCAGTCAGTTCCAGATTACCATCACTCTCTGGGTGAAAAAGTTTCCTTCATACCTTCACTAAAACTCCTGTCCCTGACCTTCAATCAATATCCCCTGGTCATTCATGCTCCATCAAGGGGAATAGTTTCTTCCTGTCTCGCCTATTTATACCCCTCATAATTTTATCCATCTCAATCATATCCCCTCTCAATCTCCTCTGCTCTAAGGAAAACAACCCCAGTCTCTCCAATCTCTCTTCGCCACTAAAACTCTCCAGTCCAGCAACATCTTAGTAAATCTCTGTGCAGTCTCTCCACTGCAATCACATCCCTCCGATAACATGCATTCCAGAACTACATACATTACTCTAGCTGTGTCTGGATCAGCACTTTATATAGTTCTAACATAATTCCCTGCTCTTAAACTTAATGCCTCAGTTAATAAAGACAAGTACACCATCTGTCTTCTTAACCACTTTAGGGGCCAGTGTACATGCACACCCAGGTGCTTCCCAGGGTCCTATCATTCATCATGTATTCCCTTGTCTTGTTTGTCCTGCTCTAGTGCAGCACCTCATTTATGCAGAATGAATTCTGTTTGCCACCGATCAGCCCATGTGACCAAACGATCTATATTCTCTTGTAGTTGAAGGCTATCTCTTGTGTAATTACATCCTTCTTATAATGTAGGGACTGGAACTGTAAGTAGCAAGTCAACTGCAGCCTAACTGGCATAACCTCTCTGCTCCTATACTCCAGCCACTGGCCAATAATTAGCTTCTTGACCAGCCTGTCTACCGTAATCTAGTCGTCTACATCTGTGGGTGCAGGGCTGGATTTTCCAGGGTTGGAGGTGTATTCGTTCAGGGAATGTTCTCATTAATTTTACCATATTATTAAAGAGTGGCTTGGGGAGAGAATCCAACATTCTCCATGTTTTAATCCCGGAGCTGTTGCGACACTGGCTCGAGCGGCTGACTCGTGCTTGGAAAAGGGGTGTTTGGAGCTGCTGGCGTCGAAAGAGTTGATGACACTTACCCGTATGCCAGGTACTCCCACACCAGGGGCTCCTGGGTGACCTGGGATCCCATGTTCTCCAGCTTGTCCCTAAAACACAAGATAAAGGTAGAATTTTGATTTTTAAAGAATTGCTCACATTTTCCTATTGTTTTTCTTCTGAAGTAATGTTGCTTTCACATTTAGGGTTCTGAGTAACTCACCTTCAAAAGCCCATGAGGGCACTTCCATTGGTGAAACCTCGTAGCTGTCAGTTTAATTGTTTATGAAGAATCATTACTGGGAGCTTGAATGAGTGACCAAGCTGCACTGACTGCTTCCCTTTAGAGGTTAACTGTGTGTCTTGTAGACTATGCAGAAGATAGTTAAAAATCAACTACACTGGTGCCAGACCTGAGTTACATACTGGCCAGACCAAGTAAGACCCATTAGAAAACCAGCTGGGTTCTAACAATTCAACACCATTGAATTGTTATTATATAGATGCTAGCCTCTTATTCCCAAATTCTTAAAATTGAATTCAAATTCTCAAACATGTCCTGGTCCTGGTCTCGGAGGCCCTCATTTGCATTTGAGAACGCAGGAGGCAATTGAGAGACTCAATCCCTAATGGGTTTATGGGGTGAGGCTAATCTCCCCCAATTCCCTGCTGGACAGTGCCATTGGTACCTCATAGAACATAGAACATAGAACAATACAGCACAGGACAGGCCCTTCGGCCCACGATGTTGTGCCGAACTTCTATCCTAGATTAAGCACCCATCCATGTACCTATCCAAATGCCGCTTAAAGGTCGCCAATGAATCTGACTCTACCACTCCCACGGGCAGCGCATTCCATGCCCCCACCACTCTCTGGGTAAAGAACCCACCCCTGACATCTCCCCTATACCTTCCACCCTTCACCTTAAATTTATGTCCCCTTGTAACACACTGTTGTACCCGGGGAAAAAGTTTCTGACTGTCTACTCTATCTATTCCTCTGATCATCTTATAAACCTCTATCAAGTCACCCCTCATCCTTCGCCGTTCCAACGAGAAAAGGCCGAGAACTCTCAACCTATCCTCATACGACCTACTCTCCATTCCAGGCAACATCCTGGTAAATCTTCTCTGCACCCTCTCCAAAGCTTCCACATCTTTCCTAAAGTGAGGCGACCAGAACTGCACACAGTACTCCAAATGTGGCCTAACCAAAGTCCTGTACAGCTGCAACATCACCTCACGACTCTTGAATTCAATCCCTCTGCTAATGAACGATAATACTCCATAGGCCTTCTTACAAACTCTATCCACCTGAGTGGCAACCTTCAAAGACCTATGTACATAGACCCCAAGATCCCTCTGTTCCTCCACCTGACCAAGAACCCTACCATTAACCCTGTATTCCGCATTCTTATTTGTCCTTCCAAAATGGACAACCTCACACTTGGCAGGGTTGAACTCCATCTGCCACTCCTCAGCCCAGCTCTGCATCATATTTAAGTCCCTCTGCAGCCGATAACAGCCCTCCTCACTGTCCACAACTCCACCTATCTTTGTATCATCTGCAAATTTACTGACCCACCCTTCGACTCCCTCATCTAAGTCATTAATAAAAATTACAAACAGCAGAGGACCCAGAACTGAACCCTGCGGAACTCCACTTGTAACTGGACTCCATGCTGAATATTTACCATCTACTACCACTCTCTGACTTTGACCGGTTAGCCAGTTTTCTATCCAATTGGCCAAATTTCCCTCTATCCCATGCCTCCTGACTTTCCGCATAAGCCTACCATGGGGAACCTTATCAAATGCCTTACTAAAATCCATGTACACTACATCCACTGCTCTACCCTCATCCACATGCTTGGTCACCTCCTCGAAGAATTCAATAAGACTTGTAAGGCAAGACCTACCCTTCACAAATCCGTGCTGGCTGTCCCTCATCTGGCCCAGCTACTGAAACCATTCCATTGCTGCTGTCTGTCTGAGTATCTGCTAACATTAGGTAGCAGGTCTGCACCGGGAGGTGGTTTCCTGCTCTGACTGGGGTGGGTGAGGTGCAGGGTACCTGCTCTGACCAGTGGCACTGCTGTGACACGATGAAGAACATCAAAGCAAAGCTATAAATGATAAAACGTGAGGCTGACTGCGAGGAGTGAAAACGGTACAGGAAATGGGAAACACTCACCTTGTTACCCTTTGGCCCAACGGCTCCTGGTTGTCCTGGAATTCCTGCTGCACCCTGCAGGGAAACACAACCATCAGGTAGAGACACAATAATGGGCTGGAGCAGACTGCCGAGCAGTCCTCGGAAGGCCCCACTGCTGATGGTACTCACAGTAAGGCAGGCAGATTGTGGATGTTAAAGGTCTCAGGCCTGGTATCCCCTGCACTCACTGGCATAGCTTCACTGCCAACCCTTCAACTACCTTCGTCCAAACCCAAATCATGAAGACAGGATTACAGAGCCATAACTAAATCGGCTATGGGCAGACATTTATATGAACACACATAATAAGTAGGAGCAGGAATAGGCCATTCGGCCATTCAAGTCTGTCCTGTTATTTAATATTGGGAAACCTTGACCAGTGTGTGATCATAAAAAGTCCAATATGGTCCTTCTCCAGTGAAGGGTCACTGGATAGGAAACATTACCTCTGATTTCTCTGCATAGATGCTGCCAGAGTTTCTCCAGTAATTTCTGTTTATGACACAGGGCAATTTAGTCAGATATAACCTGCCATCCCAATCAAACACTCTCTGGACAGATGCAGCACAAGGTTAGATGTAGAGTAAAGCTTCCTGTACTCTTTCAGACTGGAGGTTAAGCTCTCTCTACTCTTTAAACCTGAATGATAAGCTCCCTAACTCTTTTAACATGAAAGTAAAGCTTCCTCAACATTGCCCCCATCTAACATTGCCAGGACAGAGACAGCATGGGGTCAGATACAGAGTAAGGCTTACACTACTCTTTCAAACTGAAATTAAACAAAAGTAAAGCTTCCTGTACATTGTCCCATCAAACACTCCCAGGACAGGAATAGCATGTAGTTTGATGCAGAATAAATCTCCCAATACACTGTCCCCATTAATCACTTCTAGGAGGGTACAGGTAGACTAGAAATATATGAACAATAACTGTTCTTTTTTCAACTGTGAGTGCATATTTCCTTTTAATCTTCTTTGTCTAACAACACTAATTTTTTGACTCTGAGATTTGTACCTAGGCGTCAATAAAGGCAGCCATTGTAAACTCTTTTCACTGTACATAGATAGAACATAGAACATATAACATAGAACAATACAGCACAGAACAGGCCCTTCGGGCCACAATGTTGTGCCGAACTTCTAACCTAGCTTAAGCACCCATCCATGTACCTATCCAAATGCTGCTTAAAGGTCGCCAATGATTCTGACTCTACCACTCCCACGGGCAGCGCATTCCATGCCCCCACCACTCTCTGGGTAAAGAACCCACCCCTGATATCTCCCCTATACCTTCCACCCTTCACCTTAAATTTATGTCCCCTTGTAACACTCTGTTGTACCCGGGGAAAAAGTTTCTGACTGTCTACTCTATCTATTCCTCTGATCATCTTATAAACCTCTATCAAGTCACCCCTCATCCTTCGCCGTTCCAACGAGAAAAGGCCGAGAACTCTCAACCTATCCTCGTACGACCTACTCTCCATTCCAGGCAACAGCCTGGTAAATCTTCTCTGCACCCTCTCCAAAGCTTCCACATCTTTCCTAAAGTGAGGCGACCAGAACTGCACACAGTACTCCAACTGTGGCCTAACCAAAGTCCTGTACAGCTGCAACATCACTTCACGACTCTTGAATTCAATCCCTCTGCTAATGAACGATAATACTCCATAGGCCTTCCTACAAACTCTTATCCACCTGAGTGGCAACCTTCAAAGATCTATGTACATAGACCCCAAGATCCCTCTGTTCCTCCACCTGACTAAGAACCCTACCATTAACCCTGTATTCCGCATTCTTATTTGTTCTTCCAAAATGGACAACCTCACACTTGGCAGGGTTGAACTCCATCTGCCACTCCTCAGCCCAGCTCTGCATCATATTTAAGTCCCTCTGCAGCCGACAACAGCCCTCCTCACTGTCCACAACTCCACCTATCTTCGTATCATCTGCAAATTTACTGACCCACCCTTCGACTCCCTCATCTAAGTCATTAATAAAAATTACAAACAGCAGAGGACCCAGAACTGAACCCTGCGGAACTCCACTTGTAACTGGGCTCCAGGCTGAATATTTACCATCTACCACCACTCTCTGACTTCGACCGGTTAGCCAGTTTTCTATCCAATTGGCCAAATTTCCCTCTATCCCATGCCTCCTGACTTTCCGCATAAGCCTACCATGGGGAACCTTATCAAATGCCTTACTAAAATCCATGTACACTACATCCACTGCTCTACTCTCATCCACATGCTTGGTCACCTCCTCGAAGAATTCAATAAGACTTGTAAGGCAAGACCTACCCTTCACAAATCCGTGCTGGCTGTCCCTAATCAAGCAGTGTCTTTCCAGATACTCATAAATCCTATCCCTCAGTACCCTTTCCATTACTTTGCCTACCACAGAAGTAAGACTAACTGGCCTGTAATTCCCGGGTTTATCCCTATTCCCTTTTTTGAACAGGGGCACAACATTCGCTACTCTCCAGTCCCCTGGTACCACCCCCGTTGCCAGTGAAGACGAGAAGATCATTGCCAACGGTACTGCAATTTCCTCTCTTGCTTCCCACATAATCCTAGGATATATCCCGTCAGGCCCGGGGGATTTGTCTATCCTCAAGTTGTTCAAAATGTCCAACACATCTGTACTTTTGTACTGGAGCACAAATGACAATAAAGGATAAGGGATATTCAATATTGGTTGCCAATCTTTCAGGATAGCCTTGCAGACTCCAGATAATGAAGATGCATCTCCAGATCTCTCCTGTGATTGTAAAATGTAGGAAGGGCTGCATTGAGGCATTTTAAAGGACTCTGTGTTTCTTTCCATGTTCTGTGAACTTTAGTAATATTTTTAACATGTTTATTAAACATAAAAATATACTTGGATAAAAATGCTCTTTAATTGCTTGTACATTATTAAACTGGAAAGAGTGCAAGGGACATGTACAAAAATGTTGCCAGGACTCAAGGATCTGAGTTTTAGGGAGAGGTTAGACCAGCTAGGACTTTTTCCTTTCGAGTGCAGGAGGCTGAGGGGGGAGCTTACAGAAGTGTGTAAGATGACGAGAGGCATGGATAGAGTGAATGCACTCAGTTTTTTTCCCAGGGCTGGGGAATCAAGTATGGAAGGGCATCAGTTTAAGAGGGGAAAGATTAAAAGGGAACCAGAGGGGCAGCTTTTTCACACAGAGAAAAATGGAATGGAACTACCAGAGGAAGTGGTTGAGGTGGGTACGTTATCAACATTTAAAAGGCATTTGGACAAATACATGGATAGGAAAGATTTAGAAGGATATGGTTCAAGTGCAGGGAAATGGGGTAAATGAGGATGGACATTTTTTTCAGCATAGATCAGTTTGGGCTGACAGGCTTGTCTCTGTGCTGTAGGACTTTATGATCAGACTTAAGGATTTGGATGCAGAATGCCATGGGATGAAAGTTTCTGTAATGAGTTTGTAATTCAGGGTCAAGCCACTTGTGCAAGTGTCAGTATAAACACTTCAAACTCCAGGCAAAAATGCAAAGCTTTCCAAAGCCCAGCATCACCACCTGTTCGCTGCTCTGTGATATTACAATCTTGCTTTTCGGCATCTTTCTTGGCAATAAAGCACAGACAGGAACACTGGAAAAGGCAGACACTATACAGTCTCTCTTGAACCTGTTTAGTAATTCATTAGATCATAGTCAATCAGGAACCCAGCTCTACCCTTTTTTCCTTAATACTTTGATTCCAGTTACCCTTTGTGGAAGCAAGTTTGAAACATTTAGTGCTTCTTGTCAACAGAAGTTTTCCCTAAAAGAGGTAGGTTTAATTTTAGAGTGTACAGTCCGAGTCCTAGACACCACACGCAATGCAAATTGTTTTCTTGATCTATTCTAACATCTTGAACACTTTGATCAAGTCATCACTTAAATTTCTAAATTCCAGAGAACGCAATCTAGTTTTGAAATCCCTCCTTGTAATTTAACTTTTTAAAGCATGTGTACCATTCTGGTGCATCTGGTCTGCCCACTATCCGAAAGTCAAGCTAATCTTCTTAAGGTCACTTGCTCAGACATCTCAGTGAAGCTCGCAGGAACTCCAATCGTGGTTCAACCAAAACTTTGCACATTTATTTTTAAAATTCATTCACAGGTTCTAGGTGTAATAGGGAGGCCAGCATGCAAAGATGGCTGATCAATCAGGATCTGCACACTCCATGGCATACAGGACATTTTGTTGTCAAGTGGGATCTCTGTCCATATGTTGTTTATTCACAGCTTTTTTGTTTCACCTTTCTCACTTTTCCTGCTCATGTTGTCATTCTTGGGTCTCAGAATGCTGGGATGCTTCCCACAGACTGGTCTCCCTCTTGTTTGGTCTGGGATGATGGCCTCCCAGTAACTGATCTCAATGTTGGACCTCTCCATGTTGACCTTTCAGCACATCTTTGAAGCATTTCTTCCATTCTCCTTTAGTGGGTAGTACATGCACAGGGATGTACAAGAAAGCTAGACCTTTCCTTTGTTCCTTGCCATGTGATTAACATCTCAGGAGTTATGTCTCTTTCTCTTGGGGATCTGACCAACGCTCCAAGTGTGAACAGAGGCTGAGAGCAGGAGATGGGGGGAGATACTAAACGAGTATTTTTCATTAGTGTTTAGAAGGACATGGAGAGAACATGGAAGATAGAGAATGGGTGGAAACAGATGGTGACCTCTTGAAGAATGTCGGCTTATGCTCAAAATGTTGACTGTCCTGCTCCTCGGATGCTGCCTGACCAGCTGTGCTTTTCCAGCAGCTGCAGTCCTCACTTTCTCCACATCTTGAAAGATGTCTACATTACACAGGTGGTGGTGCTGGATGTCTTAAAATGCATAAAGATAGATAACTCCCCAGAATCTGGTCAGGTGTAACCTAGATCTCTGTGAGAAGCTAGGGAAGTGATTGCTGGGCCTCTTGCTGATGATATTTGTATCATTGATAGTCACAGGTGAGGTGCTGGAGGTTGGCTAATGTAGTGCCACTATTTAAGTAAGGAAAAGCCAGGGAACTATAGACCAGTGAGCCTGACATCAATGGTGGGCAGGTTGTTGGAGGGAATCGGAGGTATACAATTTACATATATTTGAAAAGGCAAGGACTGATTAGGATAGTCAACATGCTTTGTGCGTGGGAAATCATGTCTCATTAACTCAATTGAGTTTTTTTGAAGAAGTAATAAAGGAATGATGAGAGCAGAGCAGTGGACATGATCTATATGGACTTCAGTAAGGCGTTCGACAAGGTTCCCCATGGGAGACTGGTTAGCAAGGTTAGATCACTTGGAATACAGAGAGAACCAGTCATTTGAATACAGAGTGGCTAGAAGGTAGAAGATAGAGGATGGTGGTGGAGGGTTGTTTTTCAGATTGGAAGCCTGTGACCAGTGGTGTGCTACAAGGATCGGTGCTGGGCCCACTGCTTTTCATCATTTATATAAATGATTTGGATGTGACATAAGAGGTATAGTTAGTAAGTTTGCAGATGACACCAAAATTGGAGGTGTAGTGGACAGTGAAGAAGGTTACCTCACAGTACAACGGGATCTTGATCAGATTGGCAATGAGTCGAGAAGTGGCAGACAGACTTTAATTTAGATAAATGTGAGATGGTGCATTTTGAAAAGGCACATCAGGACAGGACTTAGTCACTTAAGGTCCTGGGAAGTGTTGCTGAACAAAGAGACCTTGGAGTGCAGGTTCATAATTCCTTCAAAGTGGAATCACAGGTAGATAGGAGAGTGAAGAAGGCGTTTGGTATGCTTTCCTTTATTCCTCAGAGCATCAAGTATAGGAGTTATGAGGTCATGTTGCAGCTGTACAGGACATTGGTTAGGCCACTTTTGGAATATTGTGTGCAATTCTGGTTTCCCTCCGACAGAAAGGATGTTGTGAAATTTGAAAGGGTTCATAAAAAATGCACAAGGATGTTGCTAGGATTTAAGGGTCTGAGCTACAGGGAGAGACTGAAGAGGCTGGAACAGGCCAGTAACCCTGTAGTTTAAAAGGCCAAACATGAACTGGATTGAGAGGATTCAGTGTCTGTGGAATATTTATAAAACGAGTGCACATAGATAATCACTGAAGACCCTGCATGGGTGTTCATATCCTTCTGATTTTGAAACTACCTTCAATAAGATCACTTTGAGAATTTTCTATGATATACCTTTATCAATAATAGTATCCATTCTATTTAAGTCTGAACCTCAAAGTAGTTTAAATGTTGGGAGATTTACTGGCACAGGTGAAATACTCTTCCACACCAAAGGGTAAGTCAAGGATCACAATTGTCTATCAGCGTCAGACTACATGACAGTTCGGGATGCTGATGAAACATTCCAAGGGTTTACTCACCGGATTTCCTGGTTTTCCCATCATGCCATCCTTTCCCTAAAAGTAAACAAGGCCAAACTTAATCATTTTCGGAAGGTGCTCTTCCTGAACCAGTCTAATTATCTCCATCCAAAACCTACACCATTCATAAATTCTGACCAAATGTGACCTCGGACTGACAGAGAGACAGAGAGGACAGACAGAAGAAAAGAGATAAGGTCAAAGGTAAGGACAGAAATGGAGAATGAAAATTAGAGGAGGATGGAATGAGTTGAGAGGGATACACAGAGTGGAATCTTTCCATGCCTCACAAAGACAGAGTAGTGATCTTGGAAATCAACGGGCCAACTCTCCAGTGCATTCCACTGGAGACAGGGTCAACACTGTGGAAGTAACCCATTACACTGTGGTTGCTGGTCAATACTATTGGTCCAACCAGGAGACAGTTAATGACACAGTCAGGATTTGTTGATGGCAGACAGGCCCTATGTTGTGATTACAGCATGACATGTGACCAGAGCTGAAAATGTGTTGCTGGAAAAGCGCAGCAGGTCAGGCAGCAACCAAGGAGCAGGAGAATCGACGTTTCGGGCATGAGCCTGGCCTGACCTGCTGCTCTTTTCCAGCAACACATTTTCAGCTCTGATCTCGAGCATCTATAGTCCTCACTTGCTCCTAGAAGACATATGACCAGAGACTGCCATTCGTTAAAAGACCAGAGACCAGTCATTAACTCCTCACCATCACACTGGCATAGAGCTGACTGGATGATAGGGCCACAGCCACAGCTGAAACATGGTTCAGCTTCTTGCTTCCACACTATTAACTCCAATAATCAATCCTTTGTCTCTGTTAATCTCTGATCTACAAGGTGACATTATTTATTCTGATGTCACCCAATTCAACGCAACCATCACCTCTCAATTAGTAAACTCTCCCTCAATTATTTTCTGAAAAAAGAATTGAACTGGACTTGAAATGTTAACTTTGTTTCTCTCTGCACAGACGCTGTTAAATCTGTGGAGTTTCTCCAACATTCTGTTTGTTTGTTTTAGATTTCCAGCATCCGCGGTGCATCTTTTCCCCTCAGTTATTGGACTGTTTCCACAACATTGAGTTCAAGGTGAGTGGAAATAGCTTCATTTTAAATACTGGGAAACTGAAGTCATTGTCTACAATCCCTGCAACAATCTCCATTTTCCAGCAATTGACAGTAACCGTGTGCTCACTGTCAGACATTGGCTCACAATGGGACAATGGAGCAACATTAACGTTTTCATCCTTGTTCTCAAGTACCTCCAGGGCCTCACTGTAATCCATCATCTGCAATCACTGAATTTTTACCAACCGACGTTTCATGGCCAAGTCGTCAGCTCCAAGGAAATCTGTCCCTGACTCTTATTACTTTACTGTCATAGAACCACAGGCAAGAGGAGCAGGAGTAGGTCACTCAGCCCTTTGAGCCTGCTCTGCCATTCAAATCGATTGTGGCTAATCATTCGATTTCCGTTCTCATTTTCTCCCCCATATCCTCTAATCCTTTCAATTCTTCGAATTACAGCAAACCTTTCATTAACCAGCACCTTATAGGGTCAGGAGTGTGCCAGTTATCAGGACGCCTACATAATCAATGTAAAAACACACACTAATGTAATTCAGAGGGTACACACATCACTGTTACACTTTATTCACTGCATGAATCATACAAATAATAATGCAACTTTACATTAAATAAAAATTACCATCAGTCAGCCTTCTCACTTGCACCCTCAACTGACTACTTGGACATTGTAGTAGATTGTGATAACACAGTAAACGTCTGGTATTTCAAATATATAATTTTTGTGGCTTATTGAAAGTGCTGGTTCATAAGGTGCTGGTTAAAACACAGTTTGCTATATATCTAATTTCCTCTTGAAAACATTCGATGTTTTGGTCTCAATTACTTTCTGTGGCACAGAATTCCACAGGCTCACCACTCTCTGGGTGAAGAAACATCTCATCTCAGTCCTAAATGGTCTACCATGCATCCTTATATTGTGATCCTGGTTATGGATTCCCTGGTCATGAGGAACATCCTTCCTGCATTCACCCTAGTAGAATTGTCCTAATAGAATTTTATAGGTTTAGACGAGATCCCCTTCATTCCTCTCAACTCCAGTGAAAATAGTCTAACATCTGCTTTAACATGCTCCTTAAGATGTGTTTTGAGTAAACCATTGGTCATCTGATACGATATCTTCCTATTCACTGTCACATTTTGTTAATAAACACTTCTATGAAGTGCCCTAGGACATTTACAATATTGGTAGCAGCACCATATAAATGTTTACTCACCGGAACTCCAGGCAATCCTTTCCCTGGGGGCCCTGCCTGTCCCTATCAAACATCAAGAATCAAACCATTAACACATTAACCACATGAAGCTGCAACAAGCAAAAGATGGCACTGAACTCGACTGGAGAGACCTCACACTCACCTTTTCACCCTTCACTCCCGGAGAGCCCGTCAATCCCTGTCGTCCTGGTTCACCCTGAGTAAACCCAGCATTAAAGTTATTAAAATATTAGGCTTTTTGACACAAACATACACTTGTTTATACTTAATGATCTCCTTTCTTTTCCTGAAGACACCCACATTTGTTGTGATATTTCTGAGAGATCTGAAGGTCTTCTCCCTTTCCCTCCCTAACCTATATCTCACCCATGATTTCTTCATCAGGAATGAATCAGACAGAGACAAATACACACTTATAGCTGCACACAAGTCAGGAGTGCGGTGGAATACTCCCCACTTGCCTGGACGGGTGCAGCTCCAACAACAATCAAGAAGCTTGATACCATCCAGGACAAAGCAGCCTGCTTGACCGGCACCATATCCGTAAGTAACAACTCCCTCCATCACCGATGCTCAGTAGCAGCAGTGTGTACAATCTACAAGATGCACTGCAGACATACTTTAGACATTTCTGCATCACAACCAGCCATCCAAATTCATTTCCATCTAGAAGGACAAAGGCAGCAGATACATGGGAACACCAGCACCTATAAGTTCCTAATACTGGATTAGTGGTGCTGGAAGAGCACAGCAGTTCAGGCAGCATCCAACGAGCAGCGAAATCGACGTTTCGGGCAAAAGCCCTTCATCAGGAATAAAGGCAGTGAGCCTGAAGCATGGAGAGATAAGCTAGAGGAGGGTGGGGGTGGGGAGAGAGTAGCATAGAGTGCAATGGGTGAGTGGGGGAGGAGATGAAGGTGATAGGTCAAGGAGAAGAGGGTGGAGTGGATAGGTGGAAAAGAAGATAGGCAGGTCGGACAAGTCCGGGCAAGTCAAGGTGACAGTTACTGAGCTGAAAGTTTAGAACTAGGGTGAGGTGGGGGAAGGGGAAATGAGGAAACTGTTGAAGTCCACATTGATGCCCTGGGGTTGAAGTGTTCCGAGGCGGAAGATGAGGCGTTCTTCCTCCAGGCGTCTGGTGGTGAGGGAGCGGTGGTGAAGGAGGGCCAGGACCTCCATGTCCTCGGCAGAGTGGGAGGGGGAGTTGAAATGTTGCGCCACAGGGCAGTTTGGTTGATTGGTGCGGGTGTCCCGGAGATGTTCCCTAAAGCGCTCTGCTAGGAGGCGCCCAGTCTCCCCAATGTGGAGGAGACCGCATCGGGAGCAACGGATACAATAAATGATAAAGATGGATGTGCAGGTGAAACTTTGATGGATGTGGAAGGCTCCTTTAGGGCCTTGGATAGAGGTGAGGGAGGAGGTGTGGGCACAGGTTTTACAGTTCCTGCGGTGGCAGGGGAAAGTGCCAGAATGGGAGGGTGGGTCGTAGGGGGGGTGTGGACCTGACCAGGTAGTCACGGAGGGAACGGTCTTTGGGGAAGGCGGAAAGGGGTGGGGAGGGAAATATATCCCTGGTGGTGGGGTCTTTTTGGAGGTGGCGGAAATGTCGGTGGATGATTTGGTTGATGCGCAGGTTTGTAAGGTGGAAGGTGAGCACCAGGGGCGTTCTGTCCTTGTTACGGTTGGAGGGGTGGGGTCTGAGGGCGGAGGTGCGGGATGTGGACGAAATGCGTTGGAGGGCATCTTTAACCACGTGGGAAGGGAAATTGCGGTCTCTAAAGGAGGAGGCCATCTGGTGTGTCCTATGGTGGAACTGGTCCTCCTGGGAGCAGATACGGTGGAGGCGGAGAAATTGGGAATACGGGATGGCATTTTTGCAAGAAATAGGGTGGGAAGAGGTGTAATCCAGGTAGCTATGGGAGTCAGTGGGTTTGTAAAAAATGTTGGTGTCAAGTTGGTTGTCATTAATGGAGATGGAGAGGTCCAGGAAGGGGAGCGAGGTGTCAGAGATAGTCCAGGTAAATTTAAGGTCAGGGTAGAATGTGTTGGTGAAGTTGATGAATTGCTCAACTTCCTCGCAGGAGCACGAGGTGGCGCCAATGCAGTCATCAATGTAGCGGAGGAAGAGGTGGGGAGTGGTGCCGGTGTAATTACGGAAGATCAACTGTTCTACGTAGCCAACAAAGAGACAGGCATAGCTGGGGCCCATACATGTGCCCATGGCTACGCCTTTGGTCTGGAGGAAGTGGGAGGATTCAAAGGTGAAATTGTTAAGGGTGAGGACCAGTTCAGCCAAACGAATGAGAGTGTCAGTGGAAGGGTACTGTTGGGGACGTCTGGAGAGGAAAAAACGGAGGGCTTGGAGGCCCTGGTCATGGCGAATGGAGGTGTAGAGGGATTGGATATCCATGGTGAAGATAAGGCGTTGGGGGCCGGGGAAACGGAAGTCTTGGAGGAGGTGGAGGGCGTGGGTGGTGTCTCAAACGTATGTGGGGAGTTCCTGGACTAGCGGGGATAGGACAGTGTCAAGGTAGGTAGAGATGAGTTCAGTGGGGCAGGAGCATGCTGAGACAATGGGTCGGCCAGGGTGGTCAGGCTTGTGGATCTTGGGAAGGAGGTAGAACCGGGCAGTGCGGGGTTCCCGGACTATGAGGTTGGAAGCTGTGGGTGGGAGATCTCCTGAGGTGATGAGGTTCTGTATGGTCTGGGAGATGATGGTTTGGTGATGGGGGGTGGGGTCATGGTCGAGGGAGCAGTAGGAAGAGGTGTCCTCGAGTTGGTGTTTGGCTTCAGCGGTGTAGAGGTCAGTGCGCCAGACTACCACTGTGCCCCCTTTATCCGCTGGCTTAATGGTGAGGTTGGGATTGGAGCAGAGGGATTGGAGGGCTGCGCGTTGTGAGGGTGAGAGGTTGGAGTGGGGGAGGGGGGACGACAGGTTGAGGCGGTTAATGTCCCGGCGGCAGTTGGAAATGAAGAGGTCGAGGGCAGGTAATAGGCCAGCGCGGGGTGTCCAGGTGGATGCAGTGTGTTGGAGGTGGGCGAAGGGGTCCTCGGAAGGTGGGCGGGAGTCCCGATTGTGAAAGTAAGCTCGGAGGCGGAGGCGATGGAAGAATTGTTCGACGTCACATCGTGTATTAAATTCATTGATGCGTGGACGGAGGGGGATGAAGGTGAGTCCTTTGCTGAGGACTGATCGTTCGTCCTCAGTGAGTGGGAGGTCTGGAGGGATGGTGAAAACTCGGCGGGGCTGGGAGCTGGGATCTGGTGTGGGTGTGGAGCTGGGAGTGGGGTCGGAGCCAGTACCTGGAGTGGGTGTGATGGTGGGGGGAATGGGGATGGAGGCATGAGCCGGGGTGATGTTGCCCTCGGGGTTCTGGGGGGGTGATAGTGACAGTGGGGTCTGTGGGGGCCGTGTCAGCAGAATGCAGGTGAGTGGCGCTGGTGAAGGCGGAAGTGGTGGTGATCATGGCAGGAGGGGTGGCGGGAGTCACTGAGCGTGTGGCATCAGCGATGATGTGAGGGCCGGAAGTGGCTGTGGGAGTGGCCATGATGTGGGCGGAAGTGACATCATCAGTCAGCGTGGGGGTGGTAGCTGCATCAGCCGCATGGCTAATGGCGTTTCCGAGGCCAGGGGAATCTTCTGGAATGTTTGAGGAGCGCTGGTTATGGAGGTGGGTGGATAAAAGTTTGTTGTAGTTTTTGATGTTTGAGATGGAATTGAAATACTGTTTGTTGAGAGTATGAATTCTCCTGAGGATGTAGTACAGAGTGGGTCCTTTGCAATTCTGAGAGAGTGTGGCCCTCAGCTGAGGCAGGGCTGACTGGAGAGAGGTTAGGTGCCAGCGCATTGCTGCAAGCGTGGAGCGGAGGATCTTGAAGGAGAACTGTAGCTGGTGTTTTTGAATCTGTAGTCTGTACTGTTTTTCCTGTTCGGGTCCGAACTCTGCTGGTTTAAAGGTGGTCTGGAGTCCGTGTGGGATGAGTTGGTTACGGAGGCATGCACTGAGGAAGCAAATGTGGCTATGGTAGCGAGTTTGTTTCACGACATGGTTGAAGAGCTTCAGAGCAGAGGAAATGACCTGTGAGTTGCAGTGGGAGAGGGACTCCCTGAGATGCTTGTAGAGAGAGGAGGAAAACTTCTTCAAGGCAGGCATCCTTGCAAGAGGATTCGCAGTAGGGTTAAAATCAACAAGGTTAAAACAATGACTGCAGATGCTGAAAGGTTTTCAGCATCTGCAGTCATTGTTTTTACCTATAAGTTCCTAGCCAAACCATTCTCCATTCTGACTTGGGAATGTATCGCCATTCCTTCACTGTTGCTGAGTTAAAATCTTGGAATTCCCTTACTAATAGCATTGTGCACATTGACTGCAATAGTTCAAGAAGGCAATCCACCACCACGTTCTTAAGGGCAGTGTCGGAGGCTGAGGAGTGATCTTATAAAGGATTACAAAATCATAAGGGGCATATGGATAGGGTAAATAGACAGTTCTTTTCTCTGGGGCTGGGGAACCCAAAACTAGACAGCATAAATTTAAGGTGAGAGGGAAAAAATTAAAAGGGACCTAAGGGTTAACCTTTTCACTCGGAGGGTGGTATATGTATGGAATGAGCTGCCAGAGGAAATGGTGGAGGCTGTTACAATTACAACATTTAAAAGGCATCTGGATGGGTATAGAAATAGAAAGGGTTTATGGGAAAAGAGCCAAATGCTGGGAAATGGGACTAGATTCATTTAGGAGATTTGGTTGGCATGGGTGAGTTGAACTAGAGGGGCGGTTTCCATGCTGTACAGCTCTACGACTCTATGAAATGGGGACAGATAATAAATGTTGACCCAGTCAGCAATGCCATGAATGAATTAAAAAAAAACTCACAGAAGTCACACAAAGAATTGGTGTAAATGTTAGGATTCAGCTTGCCTGGACTTCCCCAGCTCACTCCACAGCCATCAGGCTACACTTTCCAGGTGGAAGCAGTGACTCATTGTGGAAAGTAAGTTCTAATGAACCTCGGAACAAAGGTGAGTCTGGGGCCCACATGGGTCAGGACACCAGACCTCAGTGAGGAGGACAAGAGAGGTGAGGAAGTCAAACTGGAGAGATTGGAAGATCTTGAGAGAGGTATTTGATGGATACAGCGGGTTCTTCAACAAGGTATTAATCCTTGACTATCCAGCAACCCAACCAGTGAGACCTTCATAGATGGCATAGGCATCTCCAAAGGTAAAATCCCAATGCTGTTTGGTGAAAGTCTGTACATGGCCATTAATTGGTAGAATTATACTGGAGGTGAGCCAGTTGATACACGAGGCACAGTGAACAATTTTACAGTCCCCATCCTACCTGGCAACTTGCCACAAGGAGCAGTGTACAATGACCATCAAATCAGGACCCCTCACCAAGACCCGGACAGATTTACAAACACACACTCACTCACAAGCACAGATGCATACACACACCGCGAGACACATACACAGATACAAGTGTACGTATACACACACACACACACACACACAAACACTCTCTCTCTCTCTCTCTCTCTCTCTCCCAGTGTCTGTGGGGGTTTCCTCTGGGTGCTCCGGTTTCCTCACACAGTCCAAAGATATGCAGGTCAGGTGAATTGGCCATGCTAAATTGCTCATAGTGGTAGGTGCATTAATTAGGGGTGAGTATAGGGTAGGGGGAATCAGTCTGGTGTGGATCTGTTGGGACAAAGGGCCTGTTTCCATACTGTGGGGAATCTAATCTAATCTAGATACATACATAGATTGGACAGTACGGCGGCTCAGTGGTTAGCACTGCTGCCTCACAGTGCCAGGAACCCGAGTTCGATTCCAGACTCGGACGACTGTCAGTGTGGAGTTCACACATTCCCCCTGTGTCTGCGTGGGTTGTCTCCCACAATCCAAAGATGTGCAGGTGAGGTGAATTGGCCTTCTAAAATTTCCCATAGCGTTCAGGGATGTGTAGATTAGGTGCATTAGTCAGGGGTAAATCTAGAGCAATTGGGTAGGGGAGTGGGTCTGGATGGGTTACTCTTTGAGGGCTGGTGGATTTGTTGGACTGAAGGGCCTGTTTCCACACTGCAGGGATTCTGTCATGATGGTGATGATTCTATGATGAGATACAAGCACAGACACACACATACACTGACAGACACATACACAGATGCAAGTACAGATACATATTCAGAGCACAAAGGCATATACAGACACTAGAACATACACTCATTCACAAGCACACACACACAAAAATAGACAACACCTTACAGCTACCAGCATGATGTCTTTATGCACATCAAATTACTGAGGCCGGTAGATAGAAAGTTTTGAGATGGAAGTATAAAGTCAGCAAAGGTAAAGTTGCCACAATTTTACGAGACCACAAGGCTGTTCCCTCATTAGAGAGAGATGGCTGGTGGTGGTTTAACCTGTGGCATCTCAGGCGAGGGGAAGGTTGAGAAGGAGAGTGCTCCATGGTAACCTTAGCCAGTGCAAGAATTGAACCCACACTGTTGGCATCTCTCCACATCACAAGTGAGCCATTTGGCGACATGAGCTAACTCACAACACCAAATGGGTTCCAAGCTGAAGTCTCCCAGATCATTAGGGTTTTTTTAGCATGTGAGACAAACAGCGGTAGCTTGGGAATTATGAAGGGAAATTATTGTTTTTTCCTATGGAGGTCGGGGGAGAGTGTGCAGTGAGCTGCCCAGCCCTGTGTCACTGAGATTCTGTGCCCGGTACCAGGGACTGGATGATTCTGTGTTGCTGCGGTATTTCCGTTCCCAGGAAATCTACAGCTCCCAGACATTCTCTTGGTAAGTCATGGCATTAATGATCTTCGCTTTGGCATCACTGTGACTTTTGGGAATAATCATCAAATTAACTTTACTATCTCCTTGGCTTTCAGGCTTTGCTTCACCCCAATCACTATCCTGAGCTTCACAGATGGGCTTGTGACCCTCTGATTTATCATAAATGGGCAGGTGGTGCCACCTTTTGGCAGCAGTGAGGTCGGTGAGTGATCCACCTGGAGTGTGACTGGACTACAATCCCATTGACTGAAAGGTGCAGAGGGTCATCAACACTGTCCTGGTGTCACACAGGTAGAAACACATCAGATACAAGAAACTGCGGATCAAAGAGAATAAGATCCAAGCCTAGGAAGGAAGCACAGAGGTTCAGGGAGAAATGGAGAGTATATATTTAAAGACACACAGCCCAGTGTTGTGCAAAACACTAAGCTCTATAGAACCTAGCCAGTGCCATACTCTCTGTACACTTCAGTGGCTTGCTTTAGTGACTATGCCTCACATGCTTTCCGGGTTCTCCTGTCCCTGGTGGTCCAGGGTCTCCTTGAGGGCCTGGTTTCCCTGGAAGTCCAATTACGTCTTTGAAGTCTTCTGGAATGGTAGGGCAAACCTCACACTGATCCCCCTGCACAAGAGAACAAGGCATTAGTCAAGACAACATTCATCTAATTAAACCTGATAAACTCATAGCTCGCAACAGAAAGATTTGGACAGATCACCAGAAACAGGGTGAATAAAGAGTTTGATGAATTATTGAAGGATTTTAATCAGACCACCTAACAATATTTGATGTTCATGGAAATGTAATTCATATTATGAAACCAGCAAGTGTAACTTAATCACTATTGTCTGAGAATTATTCAGATAAATCTGCTCTAGATTCTCGCCAGGTGAATATATACTTTCTGAGGTGCGATGCCAAGAATCAGACAATTTCTTCAGGTGGTGTCTAAGTCCGTCCATGCCCCTCTCCTTTGTGCTACAGCTCAGTGCAGGTAAGGGCAGATGACACCTTGATGACTCACCTTTTCCCCTTTCAGCCCATGACGGCCCCGTGTCCCTGGGAATCCAGGAATACCCGGAATTCCTTTCTCCCCCGGCTCTCCTCTGTCACCCTTTGGTCCTGGGTCACCCTATATGAACAGGATGACCATTGGTGAACATAAATTACAAATAAATATGTGAATATACAGATTATACATTCAAAAAAAGAGGGACTTTTTTATTTTAAAGGCATCAGTTGATAGGAATAGAAAGCGGGAATAAGGCATTGAAATAAAGGATTGGCACTGATCATATATTGAATGCTGGCTTGAAGAGCTGAATGGCCTACTCTGTCTGCTTGTTTCTATGTTTACACACCCATCAATTTGGAATTTAAATCTGAAGCACTCACTCAGCTGGTCACAGTGTCAATAGCAGCCATTTGCTCTTTTATTACTCCTGGGACCTAGAGAAAGGCTCTTCACAGAGGCATTCATATGTCTAGGACAGGAAAGGTCATCGCCTTTCCACCGAGTCAGGTATTTCGCCAGGAGGAGGATAGAGCTGGAGAATGAGATGCTATGGTGTGAGTGGGGAACATACCAGCCTTTATGTTGATTTAATCACACAACCCTAGCACACATAGGCTCATGGGGAAGCTGCTATCTCCTCCAGGATTCCCAAACCATTGGGTAAACTGGAGCTCCATCGTTGGAAGGTGGTGAAGATACAGATCCGTATGTGATTATTCCATTATGAGGCCAAGCTTGACTTGCTGGCTGCCACTGTATTATTGAGAGTGGAACAGGTTATAACAAGTTAGTTATAATAGAGGGTTGCACGGTGGAGGAGCAGAGTGGGCCCAGGACATTCAAATCCTGAATACAGAGAAATTTACAAACCACACAAGGTTTGGAGCATCTCCAACCAGTGGAGTGGAATCACCTCACCTTACTGTCTTTACCACCAGCAATGAATCCTATGGTTCCACTAACCAGAAACTGAGGTGGGTCAGCAACGTAGTGCAGTGCCTACTAGAAAAGGTTACAGAATGGGAATTCTCATCTCCTAACTCCCCAAATCCTGTCCAGCATCTGCAAGGCAAAACACAGTAGTGTGATGGGATACTCTCTATTTCTTTGGATCACTGCAGCTTAAAAACATTCAACAGGTATAAAAGTGGCAGTGGCAACGTGGTCACTAAACTGGCTAAGTGTTAGGTGACAGAGGTAAAAACAAGGACTGCAGATGCTGGAAACCAGAGTCTAGATTAGAGTGATGCTGGAAAAGCACAGCAGGTCCGGCAGCATCCGAGGAGCAGGAAAATCGACGATTCGGGCAAAAGTCCTTCATCAGGAATAGAGGCCTCTCGGATGCTGCCGGACCTGCTGTTAGGTAACAGAGTCATGGTCAACGGATATTTTTCAGGCTGGAGGAAGGTTTGCAGTTGAGTTCCCCAGGGGTCGGTATTGGGACCTTTAACCTTATACATCTCAATGGGTCTTAGTGTGCATGGAACAATCACCAAGTTTGCAGATAATACTAAATGTGGAAGAATTGCAACCAGTGAGGAACTCCAAAAGGACATCTCAAAATTGGTGGAGTGGGCAGATAGGTGGTGACTGAGTTTCAAAGAAGTGAAATGTGAGGTAATGCACTTTGGTGGGAAGAACACTGAAAGACAATTTGGAGAGAGTACAATTCAGTAGGGGGTATGGGTGTTTTTGTGCACAGATTATTGAAGTTGGCAGGACAGGTGGAGAGTAGTTAATCAAGTATACAGTGTCCTCAGCTTTATTAATAGGGACAGAGCGTGAAAGAGCAAGGACGTGTTGCGACACGGAAGTCAAATCTCTCGGTTAATTAAAACCAAATTCTCAGAAAAGCTCACCTTGCCTTGTAATCTGTTAGAATGTGTGACAGAAAGAGAACTCCTAATTTCCACTATTTAAAGAAAAATAACAACTTATTTTCTGAACCCTAATAGCAAACACGAAATTAAAACTATTAAATCCAAGCCAACTTTTTTCTTAACTAATTATTATCTGATTCCAACTTTATAAAAATACTGCTCCAATAGCATTATATTAACTACATCTTAAGTCCCCACAATCTCTGATGCTGTCTTCTTTCCAGTCTTCCGATTGTGCTGTCTTCTCCCTGGTCATCTTTGTTCTTTTTACTGTGAGTATTTTTACAGGAAAAGATATCTTTTGCTGGATAATGCCTTCTGAAATTTCTTTGAGTTCAAGATGTTTATTTCTTCAGATGACAATTGCTCTCCAGCTCTACGGCAGTTGCTTTGACCAGTTTTCAAAACGCCTATGTTTTTTATACCTCCAACATTGTTCCATCTCATTGGTCTGATGTTATCAGTACAATAAATTCAAACTCAATTGGGTTTTAGTATTGTGGGCATAATTTAAATTAATTGGTTAAACTTGAACTGTTGTCAAAACAGCAACCAAAACTCAGGTATCCATTTAACAAACAATTGCTATTTTGGAACAGACTAGCTGTTCTGGCAGCTATAGCTGCATTTTAAATTTACTCTAAGATTCAGAAAACTCTTACTATCTTAAAGTGAACATACACTCTTTCAACTTTGTCCCACCTTAAGAAAAAGTGAACCATCATAATGAAAACTCTGCTGGTTGGAATCATACTTTGCACATAGGAATGTGGTTTTGGCTGTTGGAGATCAGTCATCTCAGTTCTAGGGCATCTCTTTCAGTGCTCCTCAGGGTGGGTGTTTTTAATCAAGCCAGACTTATTGTGACACTTCTGGAGCTGGTGGAAGTTGAAGCCACAGATTTCCATTTCCTCAGGGTGGTGTTCTTAGCCTGTCTTCAGCTATTTCATCAATGACCTTCCCTCCATCATAAAATCAGAAGTATGGATGTTTGCTGATGATAGCACAATGCTCAGAATAATTTATGACTCCTCAGGTCCTGAAACAACCTGTGTCCATATGCAGTAAGACCTGGATAACATTTGGGCTTGTGCAATTAAGTGGCAATTAACATTCGAGCAGCACAAACGCCAGGCAATGATTAACTCCAGCACAAGAGAATCAATGACCATAACCGAATCCCTCACTCTCAACATCCCGGATGACGGTTGGTGGTGGTGGGGGAGGGGGAGGGGGTTCCCATTGACCAGAATCTGAACTGGTTTTGCTATATAAACACAGTGGCTACATTATCAATTCTGTCGTGAGTACCTCACCTCCTGAATCTCCAGTCTGCAAGACATAACTCAGGAATGTGATTGGGTACTCTCCACTTGCCTGGATAAGTGCAGCTCCAACAATACCAATCCATTTGATCATCACCCCATCCACTACCTTCAACACTACCTACAATGGCCTAGTAGCTGTTCAGTTCAAGGGCAATTAGGGATGGGTAATAAGTGCTGGCCTAGTCAGTGATATCCACATCCCATGAGTGAATTAAAAATGGTCAGGAAGATGTTAATTGTTCTGATTGCACACACTTGACAGAATTGTTCCCAATCTCAGATGATGATAGGCACACAGATAGCATTGTTCATTGTTGTGGAATTCCTCACCTTTATTCCAGGCTGGATAAGAGGTGCAGGCTGTTTTTCGGACAGGCTCCCGTTTCCGTCATCTGGGGGACTTATTTTAAGATGAGCCACTTGAGCCGTTGGGCAGAGCCCACATCCATCGCCCTGGACCATAAAGAGAAAGGCAGTGCTCTCAGTGACCCACACCACATCTGCACCATTCCACATCGGCAATCACACACACTGCCAACCCAGAACCCACTTACACACCATTCAACAAATCATGCATTGTGGTTATGGATATGCAACTTCGTAGGCACCATACAATTTCAATCCTGCATTATACCTGCCCCTTGCTGCACTCCTGATTCGTCATTTGCTTCATCACCCGCTCGCTTCATCCCACAGAGTCACACTTCCTCCCCCTCTGCCATCTTCCTCACTGCCTCCCAGCGTCTCCCCCACTGACATTTATGGAGGTCATTGCCAATTGTACCAACAGAAACAGATGATCAGACCTCTGTTTCTCCAGATGATTTCTTTATGAAAGAACAGCTGAGCTCCCAGATGTAGTCAGTCGAGCAGGATATACTTTTCCCTACTTGAAGCGCAGTGTTACCTTTGACTGACTGAATCTTTACAAGGTTACTAGTTAAAAGTTATTATGTCTTTGTTTCTTAACGTTATTTGGGCAAGATTGAGAGAGGGGAAATGGAGTAAAACTACTTAATCAATACAATGAATGGCTATGTGTGACTGATATTTTAAAAATGCCGTTAAGAACTGTTTCTTTTCAAGGAGATTTTGGACTGGCTCTTTTTCTTATGAACATTTCATGACTCGACACAGTCACTACAGCGATTGATCATGTACACAGTACACATGGGTGAAATGGAGTGATGGAAAGCACAAAGAAAGGGGCATAGGGCATGGGGGCTATGAAGGCACATGAGGTCCAAATCAAATATCAGGTAGTCTTTACACGATGCCATGGTTACCCCTATCCCTCACACCCATATCCCCAGTGAAGAGTCGAGAGGGAGCCTGCCCATGATCCCGATGGCTGCTCTAGAGAAACCGAACACAGGGAGAAGCACTGATTTGTGTTAAGGTGAGCCTCCACCCACTGTCTCAGGAGGGAGTCCGGTTTATAGAGCTTTCAGCTAATTGGGAGGCTGTTAGTCCCCACAGTGCCACTGGGATACTGTGGTCAGTTCTGAGACTGCAGGCAATTCCATTGTGCAGAGCAGGCCAGCTAAGTTAGTTTCTGGAGCTGCGGGTGGATCCAAATAAGGAGATATAGGGCAAGGTTCAAGAGGACAGGTATACATGTGGTGCTCAGCACATGACAAGCTCACTACCTGCCACAGGTTAATATGAGCTGTGGCAGGATGGGGCCTTAGAACACAGAACATAGAACAATACAGCACAGAACAGGCCCTTCAGCCCACGATGTTGTGCCGAACAATTGTCCTAGCTTAAGCACCCATCCATGTACCTATCCAATTGCCGCTTAAAGGTCACCAATGATTCTGACTCTGCCACTCCCACAGGCAGCGCATTCCATGCCCCCACCGCTCTCTGGGTAAAGAACCTACCCCTGACATCCCCCCTATACCTTCCACCCTTCACCTTAAATTTATGTCCCCTTGTAACACTCTGTTGTACCCGGGGGAAAAGTTTCTGACTGTCTACTCTATCTATTCCTCTGATCATCTTATAAACCTCTATCAAGTCACCCCTCATCCTTCGCCGTTCCAATGAGAAAAGGCCTAGCACTCTCAACCTATCCTCGTACGACCTATTCTCCATTCCAGGCAACATCCTGGTAAATCTTCTCTGCACCCTCTCCAAAGCTTTCACATCTTTCCTAAAGTGAGGCGACCAGAACTGCACACAGTACTCCAAATGAGGCCTAACCAAGGTCCTGTACAGCTGCAACATCACCTCACGACTCTTGAATTCAATCCCTCTGCTAATGAACGCCAATACACCATAGGCCTTCTTACAAACTCTATCCACCTGAGTGGCAACTTTCAAAGATCTATGAACATAGACCCCAAGATCCCTCTGCTCCTCCACCTTACTAAGAACCCGACCGTTAACCCTATATTTCGCATTCTTATTTGTCCTTCCAAAATGGACAACCTCACACTTGACAGGGTTGAACTCCATCTGCCACTCCTCAGCCCAGCTCTGCATCATATCTAAGTCCCTTTGCAGCAGACAACAGCCCTCCTCACTATCCACAACTTCACCAATCTTCGTATCATCTGCAAATTTACTGACCCACCCTTCGACTCCCTCTTCCAAGTCATTAATAAAAATTACAAACAGCAGAGGACCCTGCTAATCCCTATGGAACTCCACTTGTATCTGGGCTCCAGGCTGAATATTTACCATCTACCACCACTCTCTGACTTCGACCGGTTAGCCAGTTCTCTATCCAACTGGCCAAACTTCCCACTATCCCATGCCTCTTGACGTTCCGCATAAGCCTACCATGGGGAACCTTATCAAATGCCTTACTAAAATCCATGTACACTACATCCACTGCTCTACTCTCATCCACATGCTTGGTCACCTCCTCAAAGAATTCAATTAGACTTGTAAGGCAAACCTACCCTTCACAAATCTGTGCTGGCTGTCCCTAATCAAGCAGTGTCTTTCCAGATACTCATAAATCCTATCCATCAGTACCCTTTCCATTACTTTGCCTACCACCGAAGTAAGACTAACTGGCCTGTAATTCCCGGGGTTATCCCTATTCCCTTTTTTGAACAGGGGCACAACATTCGCCACTCTCCAGTCCCCTGGTACCACCCCCATTGACAGTGAAGACAAAAAGACGGCTCTGCAATTTCCTCTCTTGCTTCCCACATAATCCTAGGATATGTCCTGTCAGGCCCGTGGGACTTGTCTATCCTCAAGTTGTTCAAAATGTCCAACACATCTTCCTTCCTAACAAGTATCTCTTCTAGCTTACCAGTCCGTTTCACACTCTCCTCTTCAACAATATGGCCCCTCTCGTTTGTAAATACTGAAGAAAAGTACTCATTCAAGACCTCCCTTATCCCTTCCGACTCAATACACAGTCTCCCATTACTGTCCTTGATCGGACTTACCCTCGTTCTCATCATTCTCAGGTTTCTCACATACGCATAAAAGCCTTGGGGTTATCCTTGATCCTATCCGCCAAAGATTTTTCATGCCCTCTCTTAGCTCTCCTAATCCCTTTCTTCAGCTCCCTTCTGGCTATCCTGTATCCCTCCAACGCTCTGTCTGAACCTTGTTTCCTCAACCTTATGTAAGCCTCCTTCTTCCTCTTTACAAGACATTCAACCTCCCTCGTCAACCAAGGTTCCCTCACACGACCATCTCTTTCCTGCCTGACAGGTACATACATATCAAGGACACGTCGTATCTGTTATTTGAAAAAGTTCCACATTTCAATGACGTCCTTCCCTGACAGTCTATGCTCCCAACTTATGCTCCTCAAATCCTGTCTTACAGCATCGTATTTACCCTTCCCCCAGTTGTAAAACCTGCCCTGTTGCACGTACCTATCTCTCTCCATAACCAAGGTGAAAGTCACAGAATTGTGGTCACCATCCCCAAAATGCTCACCCACTAACAAGCCCATCACTTGTCCCGGTTCGTTACCAAGTACCAAATCCAATATGGCCTCTCCTCTGGTTGGACAATCTACATACTGAGTTAGAAAAACTTCCTGGACACACTGCACAAACACCGCCCCGTCCAATCTACTTGATCTAAAGAGCTTCCAATCAATATTTGGGAAGTTGAAATCGCCCATGACTACTACCCTATGGCTTCTGCTTGGGAATGGGCCTTGGGAGTGGACCTTGGGAGTGGGCATCTCCTCAACTGGAGGCAAGGCCATCCATGGAACTTTGTAACCCAGACTTCATTAGGGCAGAGGGGGAAAGCAGGAAGGCCCCTCAGCAGCAAATTCTGTCGTCATTAAATGCACACCCCACACTGGCTACAAGGGGGTGTGCTGTGAAATAACTCCATAGAAGTTGGTATCCTGTCACCAAATCAACCTTTATTTACACAAGTCCTTGACATTGAGCCAGCTCCCCAGCTCTTAGAGTGAACAAGACATCTGTAATTCCTGTTCTTCTCTGTCAGTCAGGACCCCCAGATTAGACCAGTTTATCAGCTCCAATCAGGGAACTCATATTCTATGAGGACCACCTGGATGACCTCGTGATAATCACTACAGGATTATGGGTGCAAGTTTCTGTCCATCACCTCAAGATCTAAAATAATAGTCAATGAAATACATTTGAGGTGTTGTGATGTAGGGAATCACAGCAACCAATCATGCACAGCAACAGTAATGAATGAAATGACCACACAATCTTTTGTATTAATAATGGCTGGAGGTTAACATTAGGTGGGAACGTGGGAAATTTCCCCTTCTATCAGATATGGTCATGGGACTTTGTATGTCCTCCTGACTCATCAGATGGAGGTCATTAACGTTTCATTGCAAAGAAGGAATTTCCAACATTCTCTCAATAGTGCACTACACCATCAGCCTGAATTATGGCGTCAGGACTCCAGAGTGAACAGGATCGTTTCAGTCATGCCTCCCACCAACAGATGGCAGCAGAACAAAGCAGAAATCAAACTGAAACAAAATACAATTCTTCATAACACAAACCTTCTCTCCTTTGGGTCCTGGAGCTCCTGTGATCCCTCGATCTCCCTGATCACCCTTAAAAAAACAGAGTGCTGATGAAGTACTCATTCGTCAGTGCAACACAGAGATAGATTTCAAATACGTTCTTAGCTAAAAAGAAATCCCCATTACTTTTCACCCTCTCTCTTGCAAAGTCGAGACTTTGACTGGGTCAAAGGTAATGGATTCACCTAGGAATGAGTGTTCAGTCTTATTTGACAACTCACTTGTCCATGAGAGTTTTAATTCAATCTGTATCTGCTGATCTTTAAGATTCCAGTTGTCAGTGATCAGGGGTTATGTCGAACTGAGATCACAGGCCAGAAATCCTGTTCCAGTTTATATCAAAAACATTCCAATGCTCAATGTTTTACACTACAAGAATATAGGATCTTGGGTTACATTGAGATATAGTGTACAAAAGCAGGGATGTTATGCTGAATCTTTACAAAGCTCTGGTTAGGCTATAACCCACATCCTGTGTGATCATCACAGGATTGAGATGATGCAGAGGAGGTTTCCCAGATGGTTCCAGGGTTTGTGAGATTTTAGCTCCAAGGTTAGGGTGAAGAAACTTTTGGGGCTGTTCTCAATGGAACTAAGAGGATTCAGGACAGATTCGAGAGAGGTATTCAAGATCCTTACAGATCCAAATAAGGAAGACAAAGGGATGGCGCAATGGCTAAGGGAGACAGATTTAAGGATATGTGTGTATGTGTGTGTGTGTGGGGTGTATGGATAGATTGCATGGGGTTAGTGGGGAGAGGCGGGAGGGGAAAGGTGGAAGTGGTCGTGGTGTTGGCAATGTATAAAACCAGTAGCAATGACCTGGAACTCAATACATGAGGACTTTGGAAGAACAGATTGACAATAATTTTAAAAGGAAATTGGAAGAGCAGGAAGTAAATCTGCAGCACCGTGATCGTAAACCAGAGGAATGGGACGGATTGGACTGCTCTGCAGACAGCCAGCACAGTGCTTGAATATTCAGTCACTGAGCCTTGGGTGAAAAGTGCAAGTTAAGAGATCCAAGCGCTTACCTTGTTGCCCTTTTCTCCTTCATGCCCTGGGATCCCCTGATTACCTCGTTTCCCCTTTAACAAGACAAAAGTAAACACAATGTTGGGAAAAGGTGACAAAAACAATCGACTCAACAAAGGCATGCTTTTGTCTAACATCTTTCAGAACTTCAAGACATCCTGAAAATGCATAAACAGACAATGGAAAGTAGAACCACTGACATGGTGGAAATGCAGCAGCCTATTTCTGCACAACAAGATCCCACAATCAAGAATGTGGAAATGTGTTGGTTGAGTGATGCACCTCTGTTTCCATTCTGTTCTGAGGATGTGGGCCCTGGCAGTTCACAGCCATTACTGGTAATGGCTTGGAGGATCCTTCAATGCAGAAGATTCTCTGATCTTCAATTTTTATTATTGCTAAAACTTCCCCACAGTGTAAAAATTGGAGTCAGCTTCCTCTACCTTCATCTTGGACAGTTGCCCAAATGAGTTGGGGCAGATTGGTTTCCTCTTACCTGTCCTTGCTGGGCCCTGGCCAGCCCATAGTTCCTCAGCATCAATTAAAATTAGTTCAGTGGGCATCCTGAGCTTGTGCTTTCCCTGACAGATAATACTCCAGCAAAAAAACACCTGTGTAAACCAGATCCGATACCTAGCACGATATCCCCAAGGATGGAGTTGGGTGGGAGGGTCTGGGCGTTGGGGACTACCAATTTCAGGTAACTTTTCAACATTTATTCCTAACTCACCTCCTGGGACGATATGCTCTTATGCAGCAGCAAGAAGGGTTCAGTCTCAGAGGGAACCGATAGTTCAACAACATGACTCAAACTTTGTTATGGATTTACATGGACGCTAAGGCTGCAGTCTGCCCAAGTGAACACTAACAGGAGGAAGCTGTCTCCCTGTGGACTTGTGAGAAAAATGATCCTGATAAATAATTAATAATTGAGAAATACTTATCTCAATTATTTTTTATTTACCCAGTGATGTGGATGAAATATGCAGTGTAGACGACTATCTGGAATCAGTAAGCCTCAGAGTAAATCTTTCTGAACTGTATCCCATCAAACACTCCCAGGACAGGTACAACATGAGGCTGGATACAGAATAAAGCTCCCTCTACACTGTCCCGTCAAACACTCCCAGAACAGATGCAACACAACGTCTGATACAGAATAAAGCTCCCTCTACACAGTTCCTATTAAACAATCTCAAAGACAGGGACAGCACAGGGTAGTAAATAGACTAAAGCTCTCTCTATACTGTCACCTCTATACTGTGGGCGGCACGGTGGCACAGTGGTTAGCACTGCTGCCTCACAGCGCCTGAGACCCGGGTTCAATTCCCGCCTCAGGCAACTGTGTGGAGTTTGCACGTTCTCCCCGTGTCTGTGTGGGTTTCCTCCGGGTGCTCTGGTTTCCTCCCACAGTCACAAAGATGTGCAGGTTAGGTGAATTGGCCATGCTAAATTTCCCATAGTGTTAGGTAAGGGGTAAATGTAGGGGTATGGGTGGGTTGCGCTTCGGTGGGTCGGTGTGGACTTGTTGGGCCAAAGAGCCTGTTTCCACACTGTAATGTAATCTAATCTAACCACCTAACAGGCCCGGGACAGGGACAGCACAGTATTGGATACAGAATAAGCTTTCTCTACATGCCCCTCTCAAACACTCCCAGGACAGGTACAGATAGAGAGTAAAGCTCCTTCTGCATTTCTCCCATCAAACACTTCCAGGAAATGTACAACATGAGGTAACAGAAGGATAAAGCTCTCCATACATTGCCCCTATCAAAACCTCTCAGGATGGAGACAGTACAAGGGTAGATACAGAATAAAGCTCCCTCTACACTGTCACCTTCAAACATTTCCAGGACAGATAAGGCAGTTTCTTTCTGTGTGGAAACTGGCCCTTTGGCCCAACAAGTCCATACCACCCAGACCCTATTATCCTGTATTTACCTCTGACTAATGCATCTAACCTACACTTCCCTGCACACTACTGGCAATTTACCTGACCTGCACATCTTTAGATTGTGGGATGAAACCGGAGTACCCGGAGGAAACCCATGCAGGCACAGGGAGAATGTGCAAATACCTACACACAGTGCTAACCATTGAACCACTGTGCCACTCTCTACACTGTCCATGTCTGACTCCCAGAACAGGTACAACACGAAGTTAGATACAGAGTATCTCACTGGGCTAGGTACAGCACAGGGTTAGATACAGTGTAAAGCTATCTCTATACTGGTCCATCCAATACTCCCAGGACAGGCACAGCACATAGTCAGACACAGAATAAAGCTTCCTCTGCACTGTGCCCATAAAATACTTCAAAGACAGGTACAAAATGGGTTAGGTACAACACAGGGTTAGATACAGAATAAACATCTCTCTACTCTTTTAACCTGAATTTAAAACAGTCTTTATTCTTTTAAACTGAAGGTAAAATTGCCTTGACACTGTCACGTCTAACACTGCTGGGACAGGGACAGCATGAGGTTAGATGCAAAGAAATGTACCCTCTACTCTTTTAAACAAAAAAGTAAATGGAGAGTAAAGCTCCCTTGACACTGTGCCCATCAAACACTCCAAGGTCAGGGACAGTGCAAGGTCAGATACAGAGTGAAGCTTCCTCTATTCTTTAAAACTGAAACTTAATATTTTTTGTACTCATAAATTGAAAGTAAAGCTCGCTTGACACTGTCCTCTTCAACAGTGCCAGGACAGGTACACCATGGGATCATAGATACAGAGTAAGCTTCATCTATACTGGCCCCATCTGATGTTCCCAGGACAGCAACAGCTCAGGTTCAGGTACAGAGTAAAGCTCTCTCTATATTGTTCCCATCAAATATTCGCAGGACAGGTGCAGCTAGGGTTAGCAACAGATGTAGAATAAAGCTCCCTCTATACTGTCTGCATTAAACACTCCCAGGAATAGCATGTGGTTAGGTACAAAATAGGGTTGGCTATTGCACGAGGTTAGATACAGAATAAAGCTCCTCTGCTCTTTTAACCTAAAAGTAAATGGAAAGTGAAGCTTTCTCTCCCATTTTTAACCTGGAAGTAAAACTGCCTTTACTCTTTGAAAGTGAAAGTAAAGCTCCCCAAGCTTTAAAGTCCCAACCTAACACTCCCAGATCAGGGACAGCACATGTTACATAGATAGTAAAGCTCCTTTTACACTGTCCCCAGCAAGCACTCCAGGATAGGGACAGCACAGGGTTAGGTATAACATGGTGTTCGGTACAGAATAAAGCTCCCTCTACATTGTCCCTATCAAACACTTCCAATTTAAATAAAAGGAACATAAATATTAGGTTACGATACGGAGGAGTTTCCAGGAAAACGTTGAAAGAGAAGTAGTTAAGGATGAAATTACTTCCATCTTAAGAGGATATGAAGAGAGATAAACAGATATTTTAAGGGTGCAATGAGAAAGAGGAAAGCATTCAAGACTGTCGTGAGAGTGCGGTTTAGACCCTCGGTAACATCTGTGAAGATGAAGATTGCAGCACTGCAGATGTTAGATAAGCCGCATAGTCTAGGCAGTTGGGTGTTAAGAGGGAATTTAATTGTCATCTTGATTCAGGCAAACTATCAGAAAGGCAGTGCCTCTTCTGAATATGTCTGTGTTATTTACAGCAGCACATCAGTTGACCATATTGTACTTAATAATGACCATCACAAGGTAGGTTTGAGCGACAATCTAAGTGTGAGAGTATTTAGTACATTGTCATCAGAATATGATAAATGAAATGTCTTGACTAAAGCTGAGAATTGTGAAACTACTGGAAGATTCTAGATTTTGGTGAGCCTGATTTCAGTGAAATCAGACAGAGACTGTCCACAGTAAACTAAACAACTGTTAATAGGTAAAACCGAAGAAGATCAATAGGAAATGTTCAAACAAAAGTTTAATTTAACATTCAAATAGTTCAACCCTAAGCAACAAGAATTCTTCTTACCAGAGGTAGGTGACACCATGAAGCTAAAAGGAGGTGCCTGCAAAAATGCCGGGGTAACAGCATAGGTTCCAACAGTTAGGAAAGATCTGGGACAAGTTGTGTACATGGAGTCAGGTCTAAGATAACTTCACTGAGTGGCAGAACAGACCTGAGGGGCTTGAACGGCCATTTTCTGATCCTTTAATCTCAGGGGTGGTGCATCTAGGTTATTGCAAAACAAATGCTTTTGTGCTGGGGATTCACCATCATTCCATTATAATCCTTACCAGCCTGTAGGAAGAAGTGTCAGTGGATACCCAGCTCAGTTCACTGAGATGGGAAGCTCACTGTTTCCTTCCATTGAATCCTTGTCTCATTGCACTCCACCCTGGGTGAAGGCACAGTTTTGTGTTCTACCGTGACTCATGTAAGACAAGAGACAGCTAAGCAAGTGAGGAATGATCACTGTACTCACGGTTTTCCCAGAGGCTCCTGGTTTGCCGACGTTACCCTGTGAAATGGAGACTTGTCACTTGAACAGTATATGACAACCAGTGATTCCAGTCTGATTGAAGATTCTCATCTCACTACAAATTCCATGATTCTGACTTTAGCTGAACTTGGTGAACCACAGGACTCACATTTACACAATGTTAAAACTAAATTGATGCTCTTCTCCAAACTTCCACTGATTAAGCCACAAAAGGAAGATGCTAAAAGGAGCAGCTCTGAAGATTTGTTACAATTCAATGAAGCGAAGAGAGTTATTTCAGGGAAATGTGGGCTGCTTTGTGACAGACTTGAGTAATAATGTGATCGGACGTCAGGAAATAACACTTATTGAAACAAAAAGACTTATACTTACATTGCTTCAGTCTCCAGAAAATGGATAAAACACAAGAGATGAGGAAATTAACAAATCATAAGGAGGATCTAATTAGATTTAGTACAAGTAAAAATAATGCTGATGGGAAACTCAGGAGATAAAAACAGATGAATCTATGGGAGCAGAAGAATTCATGAATGTGCCAATTGTTTAACAAATGATTCCCTGGAGTTAGAAAATTGTTAATGTCACTCCATTATTTAAGAAGGTTAAGTGAGATAAACCAGATATTATATATAGGCCAATTAGTTTAACATCAGCTGTACAGATGGTACAGGAATGTACTATTAGTGGTTGAGTTACTGACACTTGGACAAATGTGACCTGAATACAGCCAACCAGCAGGAATTAACAGGTAGAGGTCACAGTTAACAAACCTCAGTGAGCTGATTCAGTGACTCACCTTTTCTCCCTTGAAGCCACGTGGACCTGGTGCTCCGGGCTGGCCCTGTCCAGAGACAGTATATATTGAAAGATGATTTATCACATTGTCAGTATATCCCAAAGCGTAACATGGCCCGTGAATTACTTCTTCAAATGCAATTGGAATTCTTAATTAATTTTCTTCAGGGAAGGAAGTCTGTCATCCTCACCTAGTCTGGCCTACATGTAACTCCATACACACAGCAATATGATTGAGTCTCAACTGCCCTCTGAGATGGCCTAGGAAGACACTCAGTTGCATCGATTGCTACAAATTCTCAACAAAGAAATGAAACTGGACTGAGTATTTGGTATCAATGTAAACTCCAAAAAAGACAAAAGCAGAAACAACCTTGTTGATGCTGCAAAGTCAACCTAATATCTTGGGCAAGTGCCAAAATTGGGAGAGCTGTCTCACAGAGTAGTCAAGCAACACAGTCATACTCATAGATTGACACCTAACAGACAATGTTCGAGACATCACCATCCCTGGATATGTTCTGTTCCACCAGCAGGACAAACCCACCAGAGAGGGTGGCACAACAGCATACCGTTGGGAGGAAGTTGCCTTGGGGGCCCTCAACATTGACTCTGAATCCCATGAAGTCTCACAACTTCAGGTTGAACACTGGCAAGGAAACCTCTTACTGACTACTACGTACCGTTCTGCTTCAGCTGATGGATCAGTACTTGTCCTGCTGAACAACAGCTGGAGGAAGGACCAAGAGTGGTAAGGGTGCAAAATATACTCTGTGTGGGGGATTTCAATGTCTACCACCAAGACAGGCTTGGCAGCAAAACTATTCATCAAGCTGGTTATGTTCTAAGGGCATTGCTGCTAGACTGGGTCTGTGACAGGTGGTGAGGAAACCAACAAGAGGGAAAAACAAACTTGACCTCATCCTAGCCAATCTGCCAGCTGTATGTGCAACTGCCCATGTAAGTATCAATAAGAGTGACCAGCACATAGTCCCTGTGGAGATGAAGGCCCACCTGGGACTTTGTGTTGTGCAGCATTATCATTATCACCATGCTGCATGGGACAGACTTCAAACAAATTGAGCAACCCAAGACTGGGCTAACATGAGGCACAATGACTCATCAATAGCAGAATTGTATTCCAACACAATCTGCCACCTCATGGTCCAGCATATCCCTCACTCGACCATTACCACCAAGCCAGAGGATCAACCCTGGTTCAATGGAGAGTGCAGGTGGGCATGCCAAAAGCATCACAGGTCCCAGTCTTGAACCAATTTGATTCACTTCATGTGATATCTAGAAACAGCTGGAGACACAGGTTTTTGTAAAGACTATGGGCCCTGACAACATTCCGGCAATGGTAATGAAGACTTGTGCTCCAGAACTTGCCGCTCCCCTGGCGAAGCGCTTCCAGTACAGTTACAACACTGGCATTTACCTGACAATGTGGAAAATTGCACAAGTATGTCCTGTACGCAAAAAGCAGGGCAAATCCAACCCAGTCAATGAAAGCACCATCATTCTATTTTCGATCAACGGTAAAGTGATGGAAGGTGTCAGCAAATGTGTTATCAAGCAGCACCTGCTCAGCAATAATCTGCTCAGTAATGCCTAATCTGGGTTCCACCAGGTCCACTCAGCTCCTGACTTCACTACAGCCACAGTTCAAACACAGATAAAGAGCTGAGGTGATGCGAGAGTGACAGCATAAGATTTCATAAGACCATAAGATATAGGAGCAGAAATTAGACCATTCAGCCCACCGAGTTTGCTCCAGTATTCAGTCATGGCTGATAAGTTTCTCAATCCCATTCTTCCACTTCCTCCCCTTAACCCTTGATCCCTTTGATACTCAAGAACCTATCTCTATCTTAAATAAACTCAATGACCTGCCCTCCACAGCCTTCTGTGGCAATGAATTCCATAGATTCACCACTCTCTGGTTGAAGAACTTTCTCCTTATCTCCATTTGAAAAGGTCTTCCCTTTACTCCAAGGCTATGCCCTCGGGTCCTAGACTCTCTGACCAATTGGTAACATCTTCCCAACATTTACGTCCAGGCCATTCAGTATTCTGTATGTTTCAATTAGATACCCCTTCATCTTTATAAACTCCATCGAGTATAGACCTAGAGTTCTCAAAGGTTCCTCAGATGTTAACCTTTTCATTCCCGGGACCATTCTCGTGAACCTCCTCTGAACACACTCCAAGGCCAGATCATCCTTCCTGAGATATGGGGCCCAAAACTGTGCACAATACTTCAAATGTGGCCTGACCAGAGCCTTATAAAGTCTCAGAAGTACATCCCCGTTTTTATATTCAAGTCCTCTCAAAATAAATGCTATAATTGCATTTGCCTTCCTAACTACTGACTCAACCTACAAGCTTACCTTGAGAGAATCCTGGTCTAGAACTCCCAAGTTTCTTTGCTCTGAATTTTCTGCCCATTTCGAAAATATTCCATGCCTCTACTCTCCTCACCAAAGTGCATGACCTCACACTTTCCCACACTGTACCCCATCTGCCTACTCTCCTAACCTGTTCAAATCCTTCTGCAGCCTCCCCACCTCCTCAATGTTACCTGTCCCTTGACCTATCTTTGTACCATCTGCAAACTTAGCTAGAATGCCCATAGTTCCTTTATCTGGATCATTAATGTATAAAGTGAAAGGTTGTGGTCCCAACACTGAGCCTTGCGGAACACCACTTGTCTCCGGCTACCATCCTGAGAAGGACCCTCTTATTCCCCACTCCCTGCCTTCCGCCAGACAGCTAACCTTCTATCCAAACGAGCCTCTGGCACCATGGGCCCAGTAGTGGAGTGAAAGATGAGGACTAAGGATAGAAACCCCCAGTCCTCACCTAATACACCATTAACTTATGGATACAGAGCATCATCCTCCGCCATTTCTGCCTCATACAGTCAGAACCCATCAGCAGAGATATATTTCCCTTCCCATCCCTATCGGCATTCTGCAGAGACCATTCCCTCCATGACTTCCTCATTTCGCCCCCCCCCCCCCCCCCCGCAATCAACCACCCTCCGCCTTCCCTTGCTGCTGCAAGAGATGCAAAATCTGCACCCACATCTCCTCCCTCACCTCCATCCAAGGACCCAAAGGATCCTTCCACATATCTGGGTGAGATTTTCCTGCACATCCACACACCTCATCTGTTGTGTCTATTGCTCTTGATGGGGTCTCCTCTACATTGGAGAGACAGGGTGCCAACTCATGGGATGTTTCAGGGAACATCTCCGGACAGACACACCAAACAACCCCACTTCAACTCCTCCTCCCACTCCGCCAAGGACATGCAAGTCCTGGGACTCCTCCACTGCCAAATCCAAGCCACCCGATGCCTGGAGGAAGAACGTCTCACCTTCTGCCTTGAGACACCCCAACCACATGGAATCAATAATGATTTCATTAGTTTCCTCATCTCCCCTCCCCCCACCTTATCCCAAATCCAACCCTCCAACTTTGCACCCCCATCTTGAACTGTCTACTTCTCTGCTCCACCCTTATCTCCAACCTATCACCATCACCCCCCCCCCCATCTGAATCTACCTATCTCCTTCCCAGTTACCCCACCACACCATCACCCTTCTATCTATCTCTCAGCCCCCTTCTCCCCCCACATTCCTGATGAAGGGCTTATGACCGAAATACTGATTCTCCTGCTCCATGGATGCTGCCTGACCTGCTATGCTTTTCCAGTGCCACAATTTTCGATTATGATCTGCAGTTTCTGCAGTCCTCACCTTTTCCTTTATATTACTGGCTAGCTTACCCTCATATTTAAACTTCTCCCTCCTTAAAACATTTTTTGTTGTCTTTGTAAACTTCCCAATCCTCTGGTTTCCCATTGCCACATTACGCTATCCCTGACCTCCCTGGTCAGCCATGGCTGCCTTATTCTCCCTGTACCACGCTTCTTTTTCATTGGGACGAATTTCTCTTGTATCTCCTGAATTACACCCAGAAACCCCTGCCATTGCTGTTCCACTGTCTTTTCTGATAGGCTCCTCTCCCAGGAGAAAATGAGGATTGCAGATGTTGGAGTTCAGAGTCAAAAAAGCACAGTCGGTCAGGCATCATCCAAGGAGCAGGAGAGTTGACTATTTGAGCATAAGCTTTTTGTCATGAAGAGTGGGGAGAGGGGGGGTGAGGGGGTAAGGGGGCTGAGCGATCAATTGGGGCAGGTGGTAGGTAGCTAGGATAGCAATAGGTAGATGAAGGTGGGGGATAATGGTAATTGGTTGGAGTGCAGGGTAGAGCAGATAGGTGGGAATGAAGATGGACAGGTAGGACAGTTTAAGAGGGTGATGTTAAGTTGGAAGGTTGGATCTGGGATAACATGGGGGGAGGGGAGATGAAATTGATCCTGATACTGACTCAGGCTCCTCACCCAGTCAGTCCTACCCAGGTCCTCCCTCATGCCTCTGAAGTTGCCTTTATTCAGCTGTAATACCTTTACCTCTGATTCTACCTTTTTCCCTCTCAATTGCAGAGAAAATTCAATCCTATTATGATCACTGTCTCCAAAGGGTTCCTTCACCTTAAGTTCCCTTATCAAGTCTACCTCATTGCACAACACTAACTCCAGTATTGCCTGTTCCCTACTGGGCTCCACCACAAGCTGCTCCAACACGCCACCATGTAGACATTCCACAAATTCCTTTTCTTGCAATCCCCCACCAACCTGATTTTCCAAGTCCCCCGCATATTGAAACCCCTGGGATCACTGTAACTTTGTCTTTCTTGCACATCTTTTCTATCTCCTGGTGTATCTTGCACCCCAGCTCCTGATTACTGTTTGGAGGCCTGTACATAACTATATTTTTCACCTTTGCGATTTCTCAATTCTACTCACATAGACTCTGCAACATCTGACCCTACTTCACTTCTTACTGTTGATTCAATTTCATTTCTTACTAATAAAGCAACCCCACCCCCTTCTGCCCACCTGCCTGTCTTTTCGATAGGCTGTATATCCTTGAATATTCTGCTCCTAATCCTGATCCCCTTGCAGCCATATCTCCATGACGCTCACCACGTCATAGCTGCCAATTTCCATCTGCTCCACAAGCTCATTTACAGTATTCCTTATACTGCGTGCATTCAGATAGAACACCTTCAGTCCTGTATTAACCGTCCCTCTTCTCATTGTCATTCGTTTGCCCAGGGTGATTGAAGTTTGATTGCTAACCCTTTCTACACACTGCCCTATTTGCTTCTGTGCCAGTGATTGTAATAATCTCTCCTGAGTTCTCTACTCTTACCTCCTCCTTGAATTTGGGTTTTCTAATTTCCCCTATGACTGAACCATCCACACCGCACCCCCCCACCTCCCCCCATCCCCCCATCCCCCCACCCCCCCCATGGTGCTACATTGAACTGAGTGTGGCATCAAGGAGCCCAAGCAAAACTACTCAATGGGTATCAGGACAAACTCTCCACTGGTTGGAGTCAAACTTAATACATAGGAAGATGGTTGTGTTTGTTAGAGATTAGTCATCTCAGTTCCAGGACATCTCTGCATGAATTTGTCAGTGTCATGTCCTAGGCCCAACTATCTTCGGCTGCTTCACCAATGACTTTCCCTCCATCATAAGCTCAGAAGTGGGGATTATCACTGATAATTGTGCAACGTTCAGTACCATTCGCAACTCCTCGAATACTGAAGCAGTCCATTTTCAAATGCAACAAGATCTGGACAAGATCCAGGCTTGAGTGGACAAGTGGCAGGCAACATACGATCCAAACAAATGCAAGGCAATGATCAGCTCTAATAAGTGAGAGAATCTAATTACCATCTCTTGACCTTCAATGGCATTACTATCACTGAATCCCCTACTATAAACATCCTGGGAGTTAACATTAACCACAAACTCAACTGGACTCTCTGCATAAACATAATGGCTACAAGAGCAGGTCAGAGGTTAGGAATATTCTGGACAGTAATTCACCTCCTAATTCCCCAAGACCAGTCCACCATCTACAAGAAACAAATTAGGAGTGATAGAATATTCCCGAATTGCCTGGATGGATGTCGCTCCAACAACATTCAAGTAACTTGATACCATCCAAGACAAAGCAGTCTGCTTGATTGGCACCACATCCACAAGTAGCTACTCCCTATGCCACCAATGCTCAGTAGCAGCAGTGTCGAAAAGTGTGGCACTGGAAAAGCACAGCAAGTCTGACAGGATCTGAAGAGCAGGAGAGTCGATGTTTTGAGCATTAGTCCTTCATCAGGAATCTGACATTCCTGATGAAGGGTTTATGCCCAAAACTTTGAATCTCCTGCTCCTCAGATGCTGCCTGACCTGCTGTGCTTTTTCAGCATCGTACCTTTCGATTCTGATCTCCAGCATCTGCAGTCCTTTTTCCCAGTAGCAGCAGTCCACACCATCATCAAGGTGCATCTCTGAAATTCACTGTGGCTTCTCAGAAACACCTTTTCATTGCATGACAACTTTCACCTAGAAATTCAAGGGCAGGAGACACATGGGAACACCACCACCTACAAGTTCTCCTCCAAGCCACTCATCATCCTCACTTGGAAACATATCGATCATTCCTTCTCTGTCTCTGGATCAAAATCCTGGAATTCCCTCCCTAAAGGCATTGTGGATCTACCTATAGCCTGTGGACTGCAGTAAGTCAAGATGGCAGCTCACCACCATCTTCCCAAGGGCAACAAGGGAAGGTCAATCAATGCTGGCTCAGTCAGCAAAGCCCATGTTGCATGAGTGAACAAAATAAAATGAGATAATGTTGGGGAAGGATGTGTACAATCCAAGATCTACAAACCAATTAATTAAGAAATATAAATCCTCAGTAATTTGTTGAAGTTTTTCATTTTGCACTCTTCAGAATAATTCAAACGTTTTGCAGTTAGCTGTCAGTCATCATTCATTGGTGCAATTTCCATAGCTATACCTCAACCAGAGTCCACTTGGCAACCAACCAGCATTCTCCTCTCATACAAAGTAAACGTTGCTTTCCCTTTACTTTGATATTTGTTGAGAATTATACAAATGATTGTGCCAGAGAACTTACAAAATGTGTCTTCTTTTTAGCAACATTTAAATTCTTTATGACAAAATGAGTATTGATCTGATTTGATTTGGTGATGTGAACTGAGAGAGGCTCTTATGGTGCACTGGAAGCAGCTGGGTTCAAGTCCCATGTGCTCCACAGTTTTGTCATAACCTGTCTGAACTGAGTGATCAATGTTAATACTGGAACTCAAGGCCCACTATTCCCACAATTGCCATAACACTTAAAAACCTTTTGCAAATCTGCAGAATTCCCCAATTTACCTTTCTTTTAGACCTAGATTGACATAAAGCATGAATCAGGTTTCTGCACTGAATGAAAATTACTATTTATTACACTTAAGTAAAATGCTAGCTGTAGGCAAACAATTATAAATCATCAAGATATAACTCTACCAGTTTAAACTCTAATTTCCTCATAAACTTCCCAATACACATACAGGCAGACAGGCAGGGAATAAAACATAGGTGTTACAGACAGAGGGAAAGTCTGGGAAAGCAGCTCAGTTTTAAATGTCCACGGGATTTGCTGAGATGATCCTTTTGTTGATCGGAACTCTGCCTCTCATTTTTCATTTTCCAGATTCTATCATTTTTTTGCAGGAAGAACCTGGTGACTGTTTCACACTTAGAAAGGTCTCTGACTCATTAAATAAGTCATGGCTTACAGCAACTGGAAAGTGGAAATAAACTGACTATTTTCAGGCTTGAGATGCTTTCTACTCCAGAGCATAGATAGTTTCTTCACCACAAGAGATCCAATGGTCTACCAAAGTACTCACTGCCCCAAGCTGTTCAGTTACCTGGGAGCCAATCATGCAGTATTGACAGGCAGAAGGCCTTGTCATTGATAACTGGCTATTAGTCTACAGGCCAATCAGCGACTTGTTATCATCGAACACTCCACTCATACATTCCATTTGGCTTCAGCTCATGACTGCCTGAACTAGCAGCTGTGTAAACAATACTTACAAAGAGTGCCTGGTTCCTTGCATTTATAAAAAAACTGTAGTAATTCTTCAACGATCTTTGTTATTAAAACAGTTATTTTCTCACTTCTGTCCAGGATCAAAAGCACGAAGAAATGAAAAAGTATGGTCTTTACATCGAAAGTATCCATAATACTTGGGAGGTTATTTCCATGTTGGCAACATTTATTACCTCTTTGACTCAAACTTACTTTTCTTTCATGGGATGTGATCATTGCTAACAAGATTGGTATTTTTTTAGCTATTCCATAGTTGCCCCTGCACTGAATGACTTGCTCAACCCTTTCCTGAGCTTTTCCATTGGTGTGGTCTGGAGTCACTTATGAATCAGAGTAGGTGAGGATGGCAGATTCCCTAAAGTTAACCTGATCAGTATTTATGACAATCAAAGATATTTTCAGCATTACTATCGAGACTGGCTTTCAAGCTTTTATGAATTACAATCATGCTGTGTTAGGTTCGAATTCATGTCCCCAGAGAACTTACCACATCCTCTGGGTTACCAATCCAATGTCATTAGCACTACGCCACCTCCTCCCCCATACTCACATGTAGTCCAGGTTCTTGAACTCCCGGGGTTCCTGGGTCACCTTTAGGGCCAGGTGGTCCGGGGATTCCCACAATGTTTCCAAACTCGTCAGTGAGTTCTGGACATATCTTGCATGAATCGCCCTTTGTTACAGAACAGACGTGAAATGCTTTATATGTGCAGCTAATTCCGTTTCTCCCAGCTTCTCCAACAATATAACAGGGAATGATTTTACAGTCGCTCTAATTGCCTGTGTGCAGGCATGCTGAGTACTGGTGTTCTTGTCACATTGAAGAACTCTTGGCAGTATTTGATGCAGGACCCTCTCAATTCTGGATTTAGTGGTGCTGGAAGAGCACAGCAGTTCAGGCAGCATTCAAGGAGCTTCGAAATCGACGTTTCGGGCAAAAGCCCTTCATCAGGAATAAAGACAGTGAGCCTGAAGCGTGGAGAGATAAATGAGAGGAGGGTGGGGGTGGGGAGAAAGTAGCATAGAGTACAATTGGTGAGTGGGGGAGGGGATGAAGGTGATAGGTCAGGGAGGAGAGGGTGGAGTGGATAGGTGGAAAAGAAGATAGGCAGGTAGGACAAGTCCAGACACGTTATGGGGACAGTTACTGAGCTGGAAGTTTAGAACTAGGGTGAGGTGGGGGAAGGGGAAATGAGGAAGCTGTTGAAGTCCACATTGATGCCCTGGGGTTGAAGTGTTCCGAGGTGGAAGATGAGGCGTTCTTCCTCCAGGCGTGTGGTGGTGAGGGAGTGGCGGTGAAGGAAGCCCAGGACCTCCATGTCCTCGGCAGAGTGGGAGGGGGAGCTGAAATGTTGGGCCACGGGGCGGTGTGGTTGATTGGTGCGGGTGTCCCGGAGATGTTCCCTAAAGCGCTCTGCTAGGAGGCGCCCAGTCTCCCCAATGTAGAGGAGACCGCATCGGGAACAACGGATACGATAAATGATATTAGTGGATGTGCAAGTAAAACTTTGTTGGATGTGGAAGGCTCCTTTAGGGCCTTGGATAGAGGTGAGGGAGGAGGTGTGGGCGCAGGTTTTACAGTTCCTGCGGTGGCAGGGGAAAGTGCCAGGATGGGAGGGTGGGTTGTAGGGGGGCGTGGACCTGACCAGGTAGTCACGGAGGGAACGGTCTTTGCGGAAGGCAGAAAGGGGTGGGGAGGGAAATATATTCCTGGTGGTGGGGCCTGGTTGGAGGTGGCAGAAATGTCGGCGGATGATTTGGTTTATGCGAAGGTTGGTAGGGTGGAAGGTGAGCACCAGGGGTGTTCTGTCCTTGTTACGGTTGGAGGGGTGGGGTCTGAGGGCAGAGGTGCGGGATGGATACGAGATGCATTGGAGGGCATCTTTAACCACGTGGGAAGGGAAATTGTGGTCTCTAAAGAAGGAGACCATCTGGTGTGTTCTGTGTTGGAACTGGTCCTCCTGGGAGCAGATCCGGCGGAGGCGGAGGAATTGGGAATACGGGATGGCATTTTTGCAAGAGATAGGGTGGGAAGAGGTGTAATCCAGGTAGCTGTGGGGGTCGGTGGGTTTGTAAAAAATGTCAGTGTCAAGTCGGTCGTCATTAATGGAGATGGAGAGGTCCAGGAAGGGGAAGGCGGTGTCAGAGATGGTCCAGGTAAATTTAAGGTCAGGGTGGAATGTGTTGGTGAAGTTGATGAATTGCTCAACCTCCTCGTGGGAGCACGAGGTGGCGCCAATGCAGTCATCAATGTAGCGGAGGAAGAGGTGGGGAGTGGTGCCGGTGTAATTACGGAAGATCAACTGTTCTACATAGCCAACAAAGAGACAGGCATAGCTGGGGCCCATACGTGTGCCCATGGCTACCCTACTTTCTCCCCACCCCCACCCTCCTCTAGCTTATCTCTCCACGCTTCAGGCTCACTGCCTTTATTCCTGATGAAGGGCTTTTGCCTGAAGCGTCGATTTCGAAGCTCCTTGGATGCTGCCTGAACTGCTGTGCTCTTCCAGCACCACTAATCCAGAATCTGGTTTCCAGCATCTGCAGTCATTGTTTTTACCTCGTTGATTTGGACCCCTCTCAATGCCAGGCCCATGGATCTGATTCAAATATTCAGAAACAAGGGAATCGCGCCCGTCAGGAGACCAAAAGCAAGATTCTTTGTTCCCCACATTAAGAGACCCCTGCCGCTTGCCGTAAATGTAGATACATTACCCTCTGCCTCTTTGTGCAAGTCACTAAACAGATTAATGATAGATAATAGGTAAATATTAATAATAGATTAATAGCAGAGGTCCTAGCATGGATCCTTGCAACACTCTTAGCTTCCAGTCCATTATCTAATCCTCTACGCATGCTAAAGATCACACTAACCGCTTGCATGTGGGTTAAAGTCAGACCAGTCATGATCCTATTGAATGGTGTAGCAAGTTCAAAAGGCCAAGTGGCCTACTATTGTTTCTTGTTCAATGTTCGTTTTCTTGTGTATGAATTTCTTGTGTCACACTTTCTTCAATGTATTTTAGGATTCCAAGCTTGTTACATTTACTGGTGTCCCTTTAGCTATCTACTTATTTAATCCTGAAAAAAATTCAAAGATATTTGTCAGAAAGGATCTCCCTTTAGTAACACCATGTTGACTTGTTCTAAGTTTTGCTCAGTGCCTTTATAAGTCTTCCTTAACAATGGAGTCCAGCATTTTCTTGATGGTCAGGATAACTGGCCTGCCATTCTGTTTTCCCTCCACCTCATTTTTTGAATATTGGTCTAATATTTGCTAACTACCAATTCGTGTGATCCACTCCAGAATCAAAATGATAACTAGCTCATTCACTATCTCTGCAGCTCTCTCTTTCACTATCAGAAAGTGTTGGCCATGAGGTCTTTGGGAATGTGTCCGATTTTAGGTCCTGCAGTTCCTAATGCATTTTTACTCTGTTGATGTTAGTCACCTTAATTTTCTCACTCCAGTTAGCCTCTGGGTTACAGTGTATTTCTGGGATGCAAATTTTGTCTTCTGTGCAGAATATTTCTCAGTTCTGGACCCTATTCCCCTTCTCTACTGTGGCAAGTTCCATTTTGATGGCAGGGAACTGACCAAATTTTCATTCCAGCCCAGGAAAAATAACTAATCATCAAGAAGCAGTTGGAAGTCCAACTCTCTCTCTCTATGCCACCATCAATGACTGTGACCCCCTGATCCTACAAAAGTGACAGTCTCTGCCAGATTCTCACATGACAAAGTAATCTGGTATCTATGATGAGGACTGCCCTGTCCTTAAAGCAACTTTATAATGTGTAGATGCTTCCTTGATTTCTGAAACCCTCTTCAAACTTCGAAGGGAACCAGCAGCTGCTTTGTTTATTGGCTGGAATTATATGTCAACATACGCCATGATATGCAATCAGTTAACACACTTTTAACCTATAAATTGCCACTTGTCCTTGATGGGTATTCCCTGATATCTTTGCTTACGTCAACTACTTGAAGCATAACCAAATGAAGTTAGTTGCTTAACCTGTATGGAACTGATTTAACAAGCCACCTGCAAACATCAATTTTCTGATCAATTCAAGCCACAGTGGAATTTAACAAATATCTCAATGCACAATCAAACCAGAGCAGGATTATTTCACAGATTGGGGTTACCTTAGTCTGACAAGAGCTGATTTCAGATTGCAGCAGGTCTTGCCTGCCCCTGAATTTGTATTCATAGAATTATAAAATCATAGAATCCCTAGTGTGGAAGCAGATCCTCTGAAAAGCATTCCCCTTCCCCCAAATCCATGCATTCTGTAAAAAGGAAATCAGAGACCTTGAAAAGTGACTCTCCACTTCTAAGAATGATGCTGGAACTGAGAGGCTGTGATCCATAGAATCCCTAGTGTGGAAGCAGGCTATTCAGGCCATCAAGTCCACACTGACCCTCCAGGGAGCATCACAACCCAGACCGAGATCCTCCTACCCTATCCCTGTAACCTTGTATTTATCACGGCCAATCCACATAACCAGCACATTTTTGGATTGGAGGAAACCCACGCAGACATAGGGAGAACATGTAAACTCCACACAGACTGACTCCTGAGGATGGAATTGAACCTGGGTTCCTGACACTGTGAGGCTGCAGTGCTAACCACTGAGCCACCATGCTGCCCTGACTGCTTGAATGAGTAATTGCTCTGTCAAAAGACAGATCTGTGGAGGCCTGTTTTATATATGGCGAATGGTTCAGTAAGTATACCTGAGACCTCAATATGGGAGATTTGAAACACGGAATCCCAAAACAGATCACTTAGTCTATTGACTGGTCTAATTAATTTCAAGTCCTTACATTTTCTACATAGACCTGCAAATGTTTCCTAGTTATCTGCGTTTACCCAATTCCATTTCAAAAGTTACTATTGGAACTGATCCCACCATCCTTTCAGGCAATGTATTCTGCATCACAGCAATTCATTGTATCCAAATAATTCTTTTCATTGCTCCCCTGGTATTTTTTGAGAATTATCTTGGCCTGCCTTACAGTGTGAACTTTTAGACCAGGGAAGCATGTGTTCTGTTCATGTAAAGGAAATTAAAATTTACTACGAAGGACTAATAGGCTAGAATTCTCGGCTTTCGATGGTTAATGAACTCACCTTCTCTCCCTTCACACCAGGATCTCCTGTATCGCCCTGAGTGGAATTAAAACAAACATTCATCAGATAAAAAAAACACATATTGTTTTATAAGATTATAGTGTCTGGGAAAGACTCCAAATTAAAAAATAACCAACTTTCCAAGTATTCACCACATTTATTTTTAAGCTGGCAAATCACCAAGACAGCAGCTAGTTTTGCTCTCAAAGCTCACAGATGATGCCACGTCTTGTCCATATTGTGGGATATAGGGTCAGCAGAAACGTGTCACAAAAAGAAGCTGGACGTAGGGTGCTTAAAGACTGAATGACCCATGCTTCTAACCTCCAATTCAACGCAATCTGACCTCTGACCCCAAAAAAGTACCATACATCAACCAACCCTTGACCCTTATGCACCCCATAATCTCCTAACGCACAATATTGATCTGGTCTCGAATGTTTTGCATCTTACCTTCTCACCCTGTGTTCCTGGAGGTCCAGACATGCCCTATGTTTGCAAACGAAAAGATAGTTAGATATCATGTAATATGTGTTGGTGCAAACTGCTCACAGACAAGGCAATCAGTCCATCTGAATCTAGTGACAGCTGAACACCTTCATGTACATTCCTGACAGCATTGGTATCCAGACAGAAACATGCTGCAACAAAGATTGCCACTCCTCTCTCTCCAACCATTCACACAGTGAGTGCTGGCGAGCTGCAGATGAAGGTTGAAACTGATTAATGATGACATTTATAAGTGCTACTAAAACAGAAACAAGAAACAAGAAATCTTGCTAAGGTTTCAGAAAAGATAAAGAATGAATAAGCGATTCATATGCCACTGTACGATTGACATTATCTGCAAATTTTGCATTATTTTGCACAGTCTGAAAGATTAGCCTTGAAGGTTTGATCACTTTGGAATGGTTGCCAGGACAGTAAAAAAAACACATGGGTTCCCTTTAAAGCTAAGGAATAGGATTCTTCAAACTCTGGAGACCAATAGCTTCATCTCTCCCAGGGACAGCTCTTCTTCAAGGAGCTGCTCTGGCATGCACAGAGTTTCTGTCTCACCAGGCTACAACTCTTTCTATCTATAAATCTATAAGACTTCCCCAAAACCACCCGCTGCTCATGATCAAATGTGAAAAAGAGCTCACATAAATTTCTATAATTCACAACAGTTGGGAACAGGCTGAAAATTTACAACTAAAATCTTAAATAAAGCAAGGACTGAGAGACATATTTCTGGTGTTTCATGTTGACATTTGAATAATTTTTTTAGTAAAATCTCAGCATTGAGTCCTGTATTTTGTTTTCTAAATTTATGAATACATCTTTTTAATATCAGAATGTTTTGCGTTATAAATGGAAGAACTGCCATAGTTATATTTATACTTTACACACTTCCTAAAATGCAGAGACTGTGCTTTTCAATCTTCAATTGTTATGCACAAAGACAGGTTTAAAGAGGGCACTTATTGCTTATGCCATTTCAATTTCTCTAGGCTGGTTTATATATTCCACAACTCCAAAGTGGTTCACTGGAAATCCCAGCATACCTCACTGATTTACACCTCTGAAAATTGCAGAACAGCTATTGTGCTTGATCCTATGGTACACTACATATTGAGTTCTGAACTCAAGCTGGCAAGTGAGGCAAGTACAGTTAACATGGATGATGTAATGACAGAGCAAAGTAAGACTCTAGGGTTGTGTGTTTAGCAACAGTTGTTATGTAAATTAATGAGAGGAGAAGGGCTGTGATTTTTTTTCTCAGTGATTCATGGGAGGTCAATTTCATTGGTAAGAAATTATTGCCCATCTGTAATTGTCCTTCAGAAGTTAACTGCTGGAAGTTCATTAAGGAGTTATCAAAAGGTATTAAATGGTAAGTAAGGTTTCTATTTATTTATTCATGAGATGTGGACTGCTGGCTGGACCAGCATTTATTGTCCATCCCTACTTGCCCTTGTGAAGGTTTTTGTACTGTTGTAGTTCATGTGCTGCAGTTAGATCCACAATGTTGTGAGAAAGGGATTTCCAGGTTTTTGGCCCAGTGGCACTGAGAGAACAATGAAATATTTCCAAGGCAAGATGGTGAGTGGCTTGGAGGGGAATTTGAAGGCATGGTCTTCCTATGTACCTGGTGTCCTTGTCCTTCTGGATGGTAGAGGTCGTGGGCCTGGTGGGTGCTATCAAAGGAACTTGGACAGTTGCTGCAGTGCATCATGTAGATGGTACACACTGATAGTTAGTAGCGAGGAAGTGAGTGTTGGAGGTGGTAGATAGGTTGCAAATCAAGTGGGCTGCTTTGTGCTGAGTCTCCTAAGTGTTACTGGAGCTGCACACCTCTGTGTTCAAAGGGGCAGGGTTTGCAGAGACATTAAGTGAGTTACTTGCCAAAGATTCCAAGCTGCTGAGCTGCTCTTGTAGCCACAGCATTGATATGGTTGGTCCAGTTCAGTTTCTGATTGATGATAACCTCCAGGATGGGGGCGATGATATCAAGGTGTGAAAGGATAAGAACATCTCAAGGATGATATGCAGAAGTAGGTTCTAAAGGTTTCAAAACTGCATTGAAAGATTAGTTGCGTATACAAAGCTGACAATCTGCCTCCAACCATCATAAAACCTAAAGTGAGCAAGTTCAGAGCATCCAAAGATTAATGCAAATTTAAAACTAATTGAAGAGACTGGCTCACAAGAGCCTGTAATTCAGCACTGTCTTTGGAATCTCACTCAGAAGACTTTGCTTGGATCAGCATTCAGCTAAATATGGAAGAAAAATAATGAAAAATAAAAAACCAAAGAAAATTGCTGGCCTCACAAGCGATTTCTGCTTCACTTCAATGCAGTCAGTTTCAACTTGCCAAAAACGTTGCATCAGAACCTCCTTCTGAGGCAGACAAAAATAACTTTGAGAACATTTCCAGTTCAGGCTCGTTTCATGTTGCACTCAACAATCTTGCTGTTTTTCTACCCCTCCTTTTCCATACAATATGTAATTCCAAACTCAGAGCTTCTACCACAGCTGGCCAGCTCACATCCAATGTCAGAGAGGCGGTTTGCATCCGGCTTGAAGATCTCTCCGGTGACATTCTCAAAGTTAACGGTTAATACAGATGGAAACAAAATGGCTTTCCTCAGTTCAAAGGGAACACTATTCCCTCCCTCTGGCACAGTATCTTACTTGTGCTTATCTATTCCCCAAAATGACGCAGGTGAGAGCAAAGCTTCGCTGTGGAAGCCAGAACTATAAGATCAACACCAATAAATCCAACAAGGCAATTACAGAATTTTGTATCCCCATGCAAAGGTGGAACACATTATCATGTCAAGGTAACTGCGCCGAATAGCACAGATGCATTTATAAGGGAGTTAGATAAGAACATGAATTAGCAAGGTATGTGCATTTGGGTTAGCTGAAATGGGTGGGAGAAGGCTGGTGAGCACTGTAGCATGGACATCTTGGGCCAAATGATCAGTTTCTGTGCTGATATATCATTGAATTGCACAGTACACTGAGTCGACACTGCTACCGACACAAGTCCCAGTTGCCCTCACTAGGCTCAGAGCCTTGAACGTTGTAATAGCCCAATGCTCATTAAAGCACTTTTCAAGCTTGTGAGGTTTCTCACCTCAAGTACACTCCTCGGCACTGCATTCCACTCTCAATCTCTCTGGGTGAAAAGTTCTTTTCCTCAAATCCTCTCTGAAAATTTTGCCTTTCACGATAAAATTAGGCTACCTTGTTATAGATCCATCAACTAAAGGGAACAGCTGCTTTCTGTCCATCTGTCCATACCCCTCATCATCTTGTACACCTGTACCAGGATTCCCAAGCTTATCCAGCCTCTCTTCAGAACTAAAGTGCTCCATCCCATGTACCATCCTGGTGGATTTCCTCTGCATCCTTTTCAGTGCATTTATATCCTTCCAATGGTGTGGTGACCAGAATAGCTCGCTGTACTCCAGCTCTGGCCTGACCATTGTTCTGTACACCTCCTTGCACTTTTGATCTGTGTTTAAACCGATAAAAGCAAGCATCCCATTTACCTTTGTAACTACTCTATTAACTAGTCCTGCCACCTTCAGGGATCTATCGATAAGCACACCAAGATCCCCAGTTCCTCTGAACTTCCTAGTAATTTTATGTGATTGTACAATGGCATATCATTTGGTGTTGCAGTTAAAAATCACACAACACCAGGTTATGGTCCAGCCTTCGGAACACTGCTCCTCAACCACCTGACCAAGGAGCAGCATTCCGAAAGCTAGCACTTGCAAATAAACCTTTTGGACTATAACCTGGTGTTGTGTGATTTTTAACTTTGTACACCCCAGTCCAACACCGGCATCTCCAAATCATTTGGTGTTGAACAGCTCTGTATATGCAACAGTTGAGACAAGGGGACATGAGTGTCATGTGTCAAATACAGTGAAGAATTGTCCTGAAGATGGATCACTGGACCTGAATTTCTGCTTTTTCTCCATAGATACTGTCAGACCCTGCTGAGCTTTTCCAGCAACTTCTGTTCCTGCTTCTGATTCCCAATATCCGCAATCTTTGTTTTCGTTCGTGTCACATGTGTTGTCAGCACCTTTCCTAACTGTATTATGACCAAGATGTTCTAACTCTCCTCTTCAGGATTTGTCAACAGTTGTTTGGCATAATCAGTCTGAATTCTGCTGTCCAATTCAATGGAAATTTAAAAAAATTGATTCATGGGATGTGGGTACCACTCGGCCAAAATGGATTGCTCATCCTTAATTACCATGAAATAGGCGCTGGTGTACTGCCTTCTTGAACTGCTGCAATCTAGTGGGGGGTACATTGCAGTACATTTAGAGGGGTTCCAAGATTTCAGTGAACAAACACAGTATATTTCCAACTCAGGATGGTGTGTAACTTGGAGGAGAACTTGCAAGTCATGCTGTTCTCAAGTAGCTGCTGCCCTTCTTCGAAGCGGTAGAGGTCGTAGTTTTGGAAGGAACTGTTGGAGAAGCCCTGGTGAGGTGCTACAGTGAATCTTGGAGATGGTACACACTTGCTGCTGAATATCGAGGATGGAGGATGTGAGTGCTGAAGGTGGTGGATGAGGTGCTTGTTAAATGGGTGGTCTTGTCCTGAACAATGAGCTGACATTACCTACATCCCTCTCACCTACCTGGTCATTGCTGGGATCTCTCCAGAAATGATTTCTCATCAGACCCCATCCACACCTCCAGGCTCCTTAAGGACCTTCTTCCCCTATCTGACTTTTTGAAGTTCTTATCCAGGTATTTCAAGTCTCTAGACTCAAATATTCCATATTCATCATGTGACCTAATGACTTCATCTTAACTAAGGACACTTGAGTCATGAAAGGCTGTGTGACTGTAGCTGAGTAAGTGAACATTAGCCCAGACACTGCAGTGCCCATGACTGTAATCTATGTGTCTATGAGGAGCTGTGATAAACATCTCTTGAATCTTTCAATACCATGTTAACCACGTCTAGTTCTTTTGTTACAGAGTTAGCATCAGGTACAAGTACCCTCCTGGAGGCAAAGGTCACATCTTGGGGCAGACATTCTGCATCATGCATTTGAAATTCTTATGTACACGGTAAAAATCATCACCTGACTTCATCCCTCCTTCTGTAATGTGCTCCAATCCAATAACCCTCAGAAAAGTCTGCATTCTTTGAACTTTTCCATTTAGCACATTGTCCCTTCCTTCTTGGCTGTCCAGTCTCATTATTACCATTCACTCATTAACCTTCCTTACAAGGCAGGTTCGATTTAAAAGTGCCATCTTCATTATAATAGTCATGATTTGGAGATGCTGGTGTTGGACTGGGGTGTACAAAGTTAAAACTCACACAACACCAAGTTATAGTCCTAGCGTGCTTCCAATTAAACCTGTTGGACTATATAACCTGGTGCTGTGTGATTTTTAACTTCAATAAATATTCCAAACACATCTAAGCAGTATTTTGAAGCACTGAGTCTCATGAGACAATATTGGGGGCGGATGGTCAAAAATGCAGTAAAAGTGCTCGGTTTTAAGAAGTGTCTTAAAGGAAGCAAGTAAGTTAAACAGTGGAGGGTTTTACGTAGGGAATTCCAGAACTTGCAACCTCGCCAGTACAAGACAAGCTGAGCAATGGTAAGACAATTAAAATTGAGGATGCTCATAAGGCCACATTGAGAGGACCACAGAGATCTCGGACGGTTGTGAGACTGGAAAAGATTATAGAAATAAGGAGGGGTAAGGCCATGGAGGGATCTGAAAATAGCGATGTGAATCAGGACATTGGGAGCCAGTTTAGGTCAGTGAGCATGGGAGTGATAGGGATACAGAACTTGATATAAGTTAAAGCATGAGAAGCAGAGTTATGCATGATATCAAGTTTATGGAGGGTTCAATTTTAAAGACCAGCCAGGAACAGATAGGAATAGGCAAGTCTAGAAACTGAGGGCAGATTTAACTGAAGTGTACACGGTTGTGGTAAGCCGAGGAAAGAGGGTACAAAGGAAGGAAGGATCTATTTGCTTTCAGAGAGAGGCCGTGAGCAGAGGTCATAGATTTAAAGTGATTGGGTATACAGGGTTTGAGACTCACTGCCTGAAAGGGTCAAGGAAGCAAGAGGTGGATCTCTTGTTTATGTGTCAGATATAATTCCACTTAAGTTAGGAAATTAGTGTTATAATGGGTGTTTTTGACATGTAACACATTGTATGCTGAAGAATCAGAACACTCTGCAAAGTAAACACTGTTAAAAGTGCTGATTTAATGGCTCCATGCCCTGTGTTCTGTTCTCCAGGTTTCCATCTACGCTGATGACCCCAACCAGGCTGCAAGCAATTGGAGCATTGTTCGACTGACAAGGGCTTGAACACATGAACCTCATCAAGTTGTGACATCTGTCAGGAGTTTCCAGTCTTTACTTCAATTATAACAGTCATTCTGATTCATCTATTTGGCATATTCACTCACTGTACATTTTGGCAAATGCTCACTGCATAGGATTTCAGGCTGTGCCAAATATTTAATTTCCAAACACAGACTAGGTAGATCCCTGCATAGTCCCAGCTGTTAGCTGTAAAGCCTCTCATTGTAACTGGTAATTCCTGGAAATTTTACTGCCATTTCAAAGAGCCAAATGAACCAACTGGCAGTACAGAATTTGAGTCTTGTTGAAAAAAAAGCACATTTACTCAAAGTTTCTCATTTTGCATTCATCAGGACAATTCACCTGCTTGGCAGTTAACTATCAATCATCATTAACCAGTGCATTCTTCATGGCAATGCCTCTATCAATTACAGTCAACTGGTCAATTAAGCAGCACTCTCCTCTCATACAGTATACATTTTGTATTTCCTTGCTTTGATATTGCTTGTAAACTTTCCTGATGAGTGTAAGAGTAAATCTTCAGACCCTTTGGCCCAAACTGGCCCATGCCAACCAAAATGTGTGTTCACGCTAACCCCACATTGCTGTACTTGACCTATATCCTTCTAATCCTTTCCTATCCACATATTTGTCCAAATTCCTTTTAAATGTCATTAATATATCCACCTCAACCACTTCCGCTGGCAGCTCATTCCATATGCGTACCACCCTCCATGTAAAAACGTTGCCTCTCAGGTTCCCTTTTATTCTTTCCTCTCTAACCTGAGACTGATGCCCTCTCATCCTCGATTCTCCAATCCTGGGAAAAAGACTGAGTGCATTCACCCTATCCATGTCTCTCATGATTTTATACACCTCTATAAGGTCCCCTCTTAGTCTCCTACGCTCTAAAGAAAAAAAGTCCTAGCATGACCAACCACTCCCTATAACTCAAATCGTTGAGTCCAGGCAACATCCTTGTAAAGTTCTTCTGCACCCTTTCCAGTTTAATAACATCCTTCCTATAACAAGGTGACTAAAACGGAACACAATTCTCCAAGTGCGGTCTCATGAACGTACAACTGTAACATAACTTCCCAACTTCTATACTCAATGCCCTAATTGATTGAAGCCCCCTGTCTACCGTGACTTCACTTTCAGTGAACTGTGAACCTGAACTCCAGCATCCCTATGTTCCACTACACTCCTTAAGGCCTTATCATTCACCATGAAACTCCTACCTTGATGTGACTTTCCAAAATGCAAGACCTCACACTTATTTTTATTAAACTCCATTTGCCATTTCTCAGCCCACATCCCCAGCTGATCAAGGTCCTGCTGAAATTTCTGATAACCTTCCTCACTGTCCATGATACTGCCTATTTTAGTGTCATCTGCAAACGTGTCTTATATATTCTCATCCAAATCATTGATATAAATAATAAACAGCAATGAACCCAGAACCCTGAGGCACTCCATTAGTCAAAACTTGATTGAGTTTTTTGAAGAAGTAACAAAAAGGATTGATGAGGGCAGAGCAGTGGACGTGATCTGTATGGACGTCAATAAGGTGTTCGACAAAATTCCTCATGGTAGACTGGTTAGCGAGGTTAGAGCACATGGAATACAGGGAGAACTAGCCATTTGGATACAGAACTGGCCTGAAGGTAGAAGATAGAGGGTGGTGGTGGACGTTTGTTTTTTGGACTGAAGGCCTGTGACCTGCAGTGTGGCATAAGGATCGGTGCTGGGTCCACTGCTTTTTGTCATTTATATAAATGATTTGGATGTGAGCATAAGAGGTATAGTTAGTAAGTTTGCAGATGTCACCAGAATTGGAGGTGTAGTGGACCGTGAAGGTTACCTCACAGTACAACAGGCTCTTTATTAGATGGGCTACTGGGCCGAGGAGTGGCAGATGGAGTTTAATTTAGGTAAATGTGAGGTACTGGATTTTGGAAATCAGGGTAAGACTCACACACATAATGGAGAGGTCCTAGGGTGTGTTGCTGTATAAAGAGACCTTGGAGTGCAGGTTCATAGCTCCTTCAAAGTAGAGTCGCAGGTAGCTAGAATAGTGAAGATGATGTTTGGCATGCTTTCCTTTACTGGTTAGAGCACTGATTATAGGAGTTGGAAGATCATATTGTGGCTGGACAGGACATTGGTTAGGCCACTTTTGAAATATTACCTGCAATTCTGATCTCCATAGGAAGGATGTTGTGAAACTTGAAAGGTTCAGAAAAGATTTACAAAGTTGTTACCAGGTTAGAAGGTTTGAGCAATAGGGAGAGGCTGAGTAGAATGGGGCTATTTTCCCTGGAGTGTTGGACAATGAGAGGTGACCTTTATACAGGTTTTATAAAATCATGAGGGCTGTGGATAGGATAGATAGATAAGGTGTTTTCCCTGGGGTTTGGGGGGGTCCAAAAAGTAGAGGGCATAGGTTAAAGGTGAGAGGAGCAAGATTTAAAAGGGACCTTAAAGGTCAATTTTTTCACACAGAGGGTGGGGCATGTATGGAATGAGCCTCCAAAGAAAGTAGTGGAGGCTGGTACAACATTTAAAAGGCATCTGGATAGGTATACAATTAGGGAGTGTTTAGAGGAATATGGGCCAAATGCTGACAAATGGGACTAGATTAATTTAAGATATTTGGTCCGCTCAGACAAGTTGGACCAAAGTGTCTGTTTCCATGCTGTATATCTTTGGGACACTGTGTTTAATAAATTTGTGAGTATCAACATGTAAATTCATGTAATCTGCAGTTTTGAAAACCAACCATAACAACTTCCATCTTCTCACAAGCGCATTTCTGAGCCAAACACTCACCAATCTTCCAGGTGCTCCAGGTTTTGCTCCTTGACTGTGGTCTCCTGTAAATTTGACACCTCCATGTCCCTCTAGATGTGTTGGACAAACCCCACATTGATCTCCCTGTGAACAATAACATGAGATTAATTATTCTTGTTTCAGTGTATGAAATTGCAGCTCTTCAAGTTGAGAAAAGGAAATTTAAGAAATTGCGCTGAATGGTTTACATTCCAGGATGCCCACACATTCAGTGTGGAAGATATAATGATTGTAACGAAGTCAGCCAGGTGGACCTCACAGAAGATGAGTTTTCTGATTGGGGCTGTTAATCTGGTCCAATCAGGGAGCCCTGGATGACAGATAAGAACAGGAGTGTCAGACAACCTGTTCAGAGTTGTCTCTGAAGAAGCTGAATTAGTGTCAAAGGCTTTCCAGGTGTAAATAAGGGGTGACTTGTTGACAGGATACTGGCTTCTGCTGAGTTATTTCAGAAGGTTTTGCGGTGTTAGGCAGGAGAGACACAGAATAAGTAACAAGAAGTAGTACTGACAAGAGAACCTGAGCGATCTTTCAGCCCTGGGGAACTAAAAGCATCCAGAACTCTGCAGTGTTTGGTTGCTCAGTGTTTGATTATGTGTCTCGCAGAGCGCTTCAGAGAACAACTCCGGGACACCAGCACCAACCAAGCCCACCGCCCCCGACCAAACACTTAACTCCCCCTCCCACTCCGCCAAGGACATGCACGTCCTGAGCCTCCTCCATTGCCACCCTTACCACCCGACGCCTGGAGGAAGAACACCTCATTTTCTGTCTCGGGACCCTCCAACCCCATGGCATCAATGTGGATTTCACTAGTTTCCTCAATCCCCCCCCACTTTCACCCTAGTCCCCACCCCCCAACCATATCCCAGTTCCAACCTTCCAGCTCAGCACCACACTCATGACTGGTCACACCTGCCATTCTTCCTTCCCATCTATCTGCTCCACCCTTCCCTCCGACCTATCACCTTTATCCCTACCTCCATCCACCTATTGCACTCTCAGCCCTAGCCCAGCCCCCTCCCATTTATCTCTCCACCCCCAAGGTCCCCAGCCTCATTGCTGATAAAGGGCTTTTGCCTGAAACATTAATTTTCCTGCTCCTTGGATGCTGCCTGACCTGCTGTGCTTTTCTAGCCCCACATTCTTGACTCTAATGTCCAGCATCTGCAGTCTTCACTTTCGCCTAGATCTCTCTGTTGACTGCTTACTGCACGTGATTAATGAAAGCTTGGTTTGGTCTCTGGAGAGAGACTGTAAACGTGGGAGCAGACATTTGAAAGCATTGTAAATCCTACACGCATAGAAGCTGGTGTGTCATCTTTGTATATCTCCCAGGTATAAAATATAAGCCTCACCTTTCAAAACCACACCCTCATCCAACATGCTACACAATCCTTTCCCTCTCACTCTATTATAACACTTTGCCAGAGGCACCAGATGCTAATACTGTATCATAGGTGTTCAATACCTGTGATGGATTATGGGTTGGGAGGAGGTTTCTAAATTTATACATAATCCTTGGTTGGCAGGAGCTGAGTTTACAAATGATCCCTGACAAGATCCCATATTTATGTGGGAACTCTGATGGTACCCTCCTGTTTGCATGGCAGAGAAAAAGCTGTGATGTGAATGATAATTAACTTCACTGAAATCAAGTCACTTGATGCCCCACAAAAGATAGACAGTGAAATGGCGTCTGTTAGGTTTGGAGGTGTGAGCTTGTAACATGTAACTTTCCAAAAAAAATATAAATTTCTTAAGCCCTGACGTTCATCAAGTGCCTCTCTGGAATTTACCGCAACTCTCATCACGATCAAAAAAATGGGTTCCAGAGGAAAGTGGATGAAATTCAGTGGGAGCTGGGATGAGGCATTAAGGTGAGGATTTGGGATGATAATCAGAAAGGTATAGTGGGCTGAGTGTTCTTTCTCTATGAAGGTGACCTTCCTCCTAATATCATTCGCATCAAATCCAACCTCTGGTGCACTGCACCTAACTAACTATTCTTTAATATCAGCGTGGACAGCAAGTACTAGAGTAGTCTTTAACCCGAAGGGTCACTACAGCTTGGTGTCTCCAAGTCCACATATTTGGAACAGAAGAAACTGTATCAGCATCAGAAGGAAATCATCCCCCTGGTTGCATCAGAATGAGCCTTTTCTAACTCAGAGACATCGAGAATGCATTGAAGCACTTCCATGTTCACAATAGGCTGAGACACTTTGATTGTCTCGAACTGATACTGCCACCACTTTGTCCTGCAACACACTGAGCTGTGAAGTGACTGCCTGAACTACTGTCAGAGCTAGCTCAATGTTCTTTAGGAAGAGCTGATTCTGGATCATGGTGACTGGTTGCACTTGGACAAGGTCTGGCAGCCAAACACAGTGACTTACCTTTTCTCCCTTTGGCCCTGGTAATCCAGGTTTACCCTAAAAACAGAGAAAAGGCCAAAGTTTTATGTCGTCCAGAGGAGCTGATGAAACTTTAAACACAAGCAGCAATACCTGTTCACTCCATCCAATCACACATTAAAATTAAAGTTGAATCATTTTCTTTTTGACTATGGAGGATTACTCATCTTGTAGACTGCAGGACCTAAGTCTACAGGCCAGAGTGATCTTACACTGACAGGGAGTCTAGTTACAGTGTTGGACTAACAATCCTACAGTTGGAAGCTCAAAACTTAGTTCAGCAAATTGTGAAATTGAATCCAACAAATTTCAAATGAAGTCTTGTACACTTCAGGATAGATGTCTAGTACGATGATTTTCAGATATTTCTGATTTAATTTCCTCTGGGAATAGGAAACATCAATTAAAGCCAATAGTGATCGGAACCTCCTTAATGCAGATGGTCTAGATGGATCTGCTGTTGTCAGGTGTGTCCAGGAAGGATTCCTGACTCAATATGAAGATAGACCAACTGCCATATTGGATTTGGTGCTTGCCAGGCCACTGTCAGATCTCTCAGTGGGATAGCATTTTGGTGACAGTGACCACAACTGCCTCAACCTTTAATTGGGGGAGGGAAATTATCAAGCTATTAGACAGGAGTTGTGGAGTATAAATTAGGAAGAACTGCTCTACAGGAAATGCATAACAGAAATGTGGAGGCTGTTCAAGGAGCACTTGTTGCGAGTGTTGGATAACTTTGTCCCACAGAGACAGGCAAAGAATGGGAATGGATGACAATCGAAGAGGAGCTTCTCATCAAGGGGAAGAAGGAAGCTTACTTAAGGTTGAGGAAGCAAGGATCTGGCACAGCTTGAGAGGATTACAGGGTAGCTAGGAAAGAACTCAAAAATGGACTGAGGAGAACTAGGATGGAGCACAAAAAAGCCTTGGTGGAAAGGATTAGGGAAACCCAAAGGCGCTCTACACTTATGTGTGGAATAAGAGAATGATCAAGACAGAAGGTAGGGCCGATCAAAGAAAGTGGAAGGAACTTGTACCTGGAGTCTAAACAGGTAGGAGAGGCCCTAAATGAGTTTTTTGCTTCAGTATTCACTAGAAAGAGGGACTTTGTTGATAGTGAGAACACCATGGACCAGGTTAATAGGCTTGAACAGACTGATATTAAAAAAAATAAAAATCACACAATACCAGGTTATAGTCCAACAAGTTTACTTGGAGGCAATAAACTGCTTCTTCATGTTGTGGAGCAGAATCATACGACTCAGAATTTTATAGCAATAGGACGAGTGTCATGGAATATAATATTAAACAAATTTAGCTTGAGTCTTTCATCTTTTAGAACGATCATGTTAGTTTCAATGCCTTCATATGTAAATCTCAGAACTTTTTTAAAGTTATTAAGACATTAAGAAAGTGGATATGCTGGAAATTCTGGGAAGCATCAAGATAGATAAGTCCCCAGGGCCAGACCAGATATATCCAAGGTTACTATGGGAAGCAAGGACTGAGATTGCTGCACCTCTGGTGATGATCTTTGCATCCTCACTCTCCATAGGAGTAGTACCGGATGATTGGAGGGAGATGAATGCTGTTCCTCTGTTCAAGGAAGGGAATAAGGAAATCCCAACGAATTACAGATAAATGCTTGGCAAACCATTGTGGGCTGAAGGGCCTATACTGTGCTGTATGTTCTAAAGCTCAACTTGTTCAAGCCTTCCCACCCTGGGCTAGTGAACATTCCACTTCACTTCCACACTACACTCATACTGCCCTCTGAGTGGCCGAACTTGTTAAAAGCAAACACTTATGAAAATGGAGAATGACATTAAGAGTCCAAATATTGTAGAGGGACAAAGATCAGACAATCCAACACCAGAGTGAGGAACAGGAGTTGGTTGGTTATTTAGCTGCTTCAACCAGCTCCACAATCAATAAGGTCATGGCTGATCTATTTGTGGTTTTAAATCCACTTTACTGTCTGTCCCCTTATAATCCTCGATTCCCTTGATAATCAAAAATCTGCCCAAATATGATCAATGGCCCAGTCTCTGCTGCAGTTTGGGGAGAAAATTCTAAACATTAATGACTCTGTGAGAGAACAAATTTCTCCTCATTTCCATCTTAATTTGGAGATCTTTTTATTTAAAGCTATGCACTGCTCTTTCTAGATTCTCTTGAAGATTAAACATCCTCTCAGCATCTACTCTGTGAAGTGCCAATAAGACCATTCCTCTAAACTCCAATGAGGACAGACCCAATCTTCTCAATCTTCCCTCACATGAGCTGAGTGAACTTTATCTAAATTGTACCTAATGCAAACATGTCCTTCCTCAAGTAAGGTGACCAAACTGCAAGGGGTGGCATGCTGGCTCAGTGGTTAGCACTGCTGCCTCACAGCAGCAGGGACCCAGGTTTGATTCCAGCCTCAGGTGACTGTCTGTGTGGAGTTTGCACATTCTTCCAATGTCTGTGTGGGTTTCCTCCGGGTGCTCTGTTTTCCTCCCACAATCCAAAGATGTGCAAGTTAGGTGAATTGGCCATGCTAAATTGCCCACAGTGTTCAGGGATGCGTAGGGTAGGTATATTATTCAGGGATAAATGTAGAGTAATAGGGTGAATGGGTCTGGGTCGATTACTCTTCAGAGGGTCGGTTTGGACTTGCTGGGCTAGAAGGCCTGTTTCCACACTGTAGGGATTCTATGTTTGGTACTCATAAGTGTGGTAACAACAATCTCTTGTGTGGTAGCAGCAAAGTTCCATCATCCCTTTTACAGTAAAAGCCAACATTCTAGTTGCTTCCTTAATTACTTGCTATATCTTCATGCCAATAAAACACCATTGGCTGTGTCGTAATCTTTTAAACAGCATGTTAGCAAATCCCTTTTAGTAATCTTTACTCTCATTGTTCATTATATCCTCAAGATTGTCTATGAAATTTGTCCAATATTATTTATCTTCCAAAGAATGATGCTGACTCTACCTGTCTGTATTATGATTTTCTAAATATCCTACTCCCACTTCTACAGTGGTAAATTCTAGTATTTTTCCCCATGACAGATGTTAGACAAATGGGCCTACAGTTTCCCGCTCTCTGTCTTCATCCTTGAACAGAGATGTTCCATTTGACATTCCCTAATCTGTGAGGACCTTGAAGTTCTGGAAGATTACAACCAATGCATTTCCTATCTCTGAAGTTACTTCTTTTAAGAATCTAGAATGTAGCTCATCAGATCCAGAGAATTTGTTGGGCTTTTCAACTCTTTAATTTTCACTAATGATAACAACTGCTTTAAGTTCCTTCCTCCCATTTGTCTCATTTCTTTCTTCAGATGCATTTTGTGGTCTCCATTGTGACAATAGATACAAAACATTTATTCAAAGCTCCTGCCATTTCCTTATAGCTCACTATTAATTTCCCAGCCTTACCCTCTCAGGGGCCAATGTTCACTTTAGCAACTCTTTTCCTTTTCCTATACATGTGGGAACGTCCACTGTTTTTATATTTGACGCTAGTTTTCTCTCATCCTCCTTTTGGTTTTACATATCTTTTGCTGCTTTCAAAAACCATCCAAATGTTCTGCCCACTATTGATCTTTGCAGCATTGTACGCCTTTTCTTTCAATTTGATACGATCCTCATGGGTTGTGCATTCTTCTTATATAGCCGTTCTTTCATAATAACATGCATATTTGTTGAGAATGTTGAAATATCTCTTCAAAAGTCCCCCACTGATTATTTATCATCTTACATTATAATTCACTTTTTCAGTCCAACTTTAGCTAACTCTATCCCAAAAAAACTTGCAACGGCAATTGCAAGAGCAAAACACTATTATAGGCCTGCATTACTGATTCAAATTGAATGCCATGATTACTCTTGCCAAGAGATCCTTTACTGTGACATCATTATTCTAGCTTGTCTCATTAATTGTTAACATGCTCAAAATAGCATCACTTCTGGTAGATTCCAAAATTTAATATTCTAATAAAGTATCCCAAATGCAGTCTGTGACTCGTCCTCCAGATTACAGTTACACGTTTGATTTGTCCAGCAGATTTGATGAGTAGAATCATTTACGATTATTGAAGTACCAATTAAAAACTGTCCCCATCAAACATACCCAGGTCAGGTACAGCAGGGGGCTAGATACAGAGTAAAGCTTCCTCTGCACTATCCTGATCAAACACTCCCAGGACAGGTGGAGCACAGGGTAAGTAACGCTCCCCAACACTGTCTCCACCAAACACTCCCAGGTCAGGTACAACGCAGGGTTAGATACAAAGTAAAGTTCTCTCTACTCTTTGAAACTGAAATTAAAGCTCTTTCCACTCTTTTAAACTGAAAATAAAACTCTCTCTGACCTGCTCCAATCAAACACTCCCCAAGTCATGACCAGCACTGGATTAGGTGCAAAGTAAACTTCTCTCTATACTTTTCCAGGACAGCAATGGCACAGGGTTTGCTGCAGAGTCTCCCTGCATTTTCCCCATCAAACACTCCCTGCAAACTCACCAGCCTCATGGTCTCTTTACTGAGAATGCTTATGCATTCGGCAATTCACTCTCACTGGAAAAGCATTAATTCTGCTCTGTCCCAGTTAGCTGGGATCATATGGGTAATTTTGTTTGAAGTCCTACAATCATTGTACTTACAGGTTTTCCCGGGATGCCTTCTGGGCCAGGATCCCCATCATTTCCCTGAAGAACACAAGGAGAGGTGAAAGTTTTGAAGATACAATGAAGTTTAGCAGCTCCTGGCTGCTATTTGAAAGCAAAGAGCATTCCTGAGATTTACAAGAAGGTGGCAACCATTTGCTGTTTGACCTCACTCCTCACCTTGTCTCATCTGCACATTTCATGTGGAGACAAGATTATAATTCAAAGTTTACATCAGTCCCTTGCACGTCATCTGTGGATTGGCTGAATCTCTTTTCCTTGTTCAACCCACTTAAGAGTTCAACAACAGTGAAAGGAATAGGAAGAAACTATGTACACTTAGCAAAGAGGTATTCATTCAGATTCAGAATAGCAGAATTAAACCTTAAACGGGAAATAACAGTGTCTCAGGCTGCATCTGTGCTAACAGAATAGTATGGTTAATGACTCCATCAATAGCTTAAATACAGTTTGATGAAAGATTATGGAGCTGAAATGTTAACTCTGTTTCTCTCCAGCAAGGCTATCAGACCTGCTGGATATCTCTCACTTTCTCAGTTTAAACTGTAAACTGCCAGGAACTGCAATACTATTGCTTTGTAATAGATGTCACATTGCAGATTCATTTCAGGACTTGACCAACCTTTAGGGTTGGACAATTCACAGCTCAAACTGCTGTTTGTAAATGATAGTGACACAGTCACCTCGGACCCCAGGAGGATCTCTGATCACGTTACATCGGCTCTGTGTAAGTGAAGGAATCACTTTAACATCATTACATTGCCCTCAGATCCTCAAATTATAAAGGTGGAAATGGTCTGGCTGATTAAATTAGTGATAGCACCCTCCCCTTCTGAGGTAGAAGACTATGAGTTCTAGTCTTAATCGTAAGTATTCTGGACAAAAGTCCAGACTGACACTTCAGTGCTGCATTGAGTGAGTGATGCAGTTTTAAATGTAGTCCCCAACTTTCCTTGTGGAAGATCCTATGTCACTATTTCAAAAAAAAAGAGCAGGGAAGTTCTCCAAAGTGGCCCATACAATAATTATCGCTTAATTGACATCACCGAAACAGATTACCTGGACACTTTCACACTGCTACTTGTGGGAGCCTACTGTGCATAAATGGGGTATTGTGTTTCCTGCATTAAAGCAGTGACTACACTTCAAAAATATTTCACTGGCTGCAAAACATTTTGAAACATCCAAAGTTTATGCAGGATGCTGTAAAAATGTTAGTCTTTCTTTGTGTTTCAATACACCCCTCTTCCCACCCCTACACATGTTCTGCCTCAGAGAGGTGGGCATTTTATTAACATTATGTCCATATGGGACCCTCATGTAAATTTGACATTGGCCAGGTTTTTAGATGTTCTATGGGGCTGGAGTGGTGTGAAGGTGCTTCTACAGGATTACTATTCCAGAATGCCCAGGCCATGGGATCAAGACCCATCCACGGTCAATAGTGAAATTTAAATTCAATAAAGAAAAAAATCTAAAAGTGACCACTATCGTTTTGTTTTTTGTTTAAGAAACCCATCTGGTCACTCATGTCCTTGAGGGAAGGAAATCTGTCATCCTTACCATGTGTGTACAGTGACTCCAAGCCCACAATAATGTGCTTGACTCAACTGCTCTCTGGGCATTTTGAGATGGGCAATAAATACTGGCCTAGCCAGTGATGCCCATGAAAAAAATAACACAAAAATGTGTTTCTTGAAAGTCCCCCATGGGCTCCTTCACCCTCAGCACTTTAAGGTGGCATCCAAGGTGCCTGTACCCTTGATTACTTGTTGCTTCACTCTCTCGTCCCTTTCACAGGGATTGGAGGTGCACATCCCAGACAGTGATGATGACTGACCTCTTATCGCTGCCCACCAAAAAACCTTGACCTCCAACCTAGACAACCCACCCTGATCGCCCAGGACCATGCCTCCTGCCTCTGGATGGCCTGCCCAACTGTCAGCTAGTCAGTCAATCAACTCCTGGAAACTCTTGCAAGAGAGTGAAAGCATGGAATTGCGTTTTAATGCTCCAGGGATTTTACTCCTCAGCGACCCACAGTCATGACTCAGGGATTAATGACAAATCTCTGGAAACAGCAGGCCATTCCTGAAGGGACAGAAACCTGCTGAAGATTGAACAATGCACTTGCAACAGTTAGTGAATAAACAATGGAGAGCTGTGTGGTAAGGATGGTGTAGGCAAAAATTAATGCACAGAGGTGTGTAGTTACAGAGATTCCAGGATGGAGCAGCATATCTAGGTGAGCTGAATGTACTTACCACTTCTCCTTTTGGTCCGGGTGGGCCACCAGGTTTCCCCTTTGGGACATAAAAGGTGACAATTGTTAAAGCAGCATTAACCACAGGAGGTTACACTTGTCTGTCTGGTAGGGATTGAAGGAGATAGAGCTTACACATGGACAGAGAGAAAAGGTCTGGAATGAAGGAAGCCTCACTGCCCCAACAGAGAAACACTGAAGACACAACACAGCCTGGGGCAAACCACAGAATGGGCAAGTGACATTTTTCACCAGGAGGACAGGGATAAGAGTGTTCTCTTACAGAGTACTCATTTACAAACAGAGATGTGGAAGAATTGTTTTTCTCAGAGGGCAGTGAATGTTTGGAATTCTCTTCCCTAAAAACTGTGGAGGCTTTATTACTGAAGGTATTTAAAGAGGAGGTTTATTTTTGAAAAACAGAAGAGTTGAGGGCTTTGACGAGTCAGCACAAAACAAGAGTTGCGGCCTGGTAATAAATTGTCATGATCTTATAAAATGGTGGAGCAGGCTTGAGGGGCCAAATGGCCATCACCTGCTCCTATTTCTTATGTTGCAAGAGTGAAGGCCGGGGAAGGGGGAGGGGGTTGGGGGATGGTGGTGTGGTTAGAGGTTGTGCTGTTGACTCTGCAGGACTGCTCTGTAGAAATTGAAGAAGAACTTCCAGAATGGTACTGTAAACAACACCCAGGAACAAAATTACAGAGTCATTGAACATAACTACGTTTAAGTTTCCTTGTTATTTCAATGGGGTTGCAAGGGATTGGGATGGTGACTGTGATGGGGAGAGGATGCTGAGCAGGAGGACAAAGGGTGGAAGCAAAGAGGGAAATGGGGGAGGGAGAGGAAGACCAAAAGGGTTGGCGAGGGGGCAAGGGCTGTGGTAGGACATGGGTGAAGGCAGTAGGGAATGGAGTGGGATAGAGAAGAGGAGGGAACAGGGTGATGAAGGGGAATAGCAGGAGGGAAATAAAGATGACGATGGGAGGGGAATGATGGGGACAGGGAGGGAAAAATCAGGAGCGTGGACAGTCAAGAGGGCAAGTAGGATGGTGCAATCATGGGTGCCAAAGGGGAAGGGTTGGTGTGAGGGGCTTGTGACACTGGGTTGGAGGGATGTAGAGGTGAACAGAAGAGTCGGAGGGATGTAAAAGTTAAGAGAAGATTATTAGGGGGGGAAGAGATTAATGTCAGGAGATGGGTTGGAGAGAGACAAGATGAGTAGGGAGGATAAGGAGTGGGAAGGGAAGGTGAGAATGAGAAGGAAGGAATGGTGATGGGACAGGTGGAGAGGGGGAGAGTGTGGGAGGGAGTATGGGGTGTGGTGTGATGAGGAGTAATTCGTGGGGATCACCAGAGAGGAGTATAGATCACTACTGGGTTGGATAGCCCAGCTGAAGTAAGACTCATTCCATTGGGAATCTCAGAGAAATGGTGGAGAAGCTGAGTGTGGTCCAGGCTCCTCTGCCATCCTGACCCTGTGCTGCAGTAACATTGTGGACTGCACTTACCCCACTTCTGCTGCCTGACTTGTCACACAGCCCTCTCTGCTGCTGTTGTTCACTCCATCCTGCAGCCAACACTCACCGGTTTTCCTGGTATTCCTATCCCTGGGGGTCCTGGAGGCCCTGGGGATCCTGGCTCACCAGCCAATCCCTCTGGTCCAACTGGTCCGGGATCTCCCTAATAAAGAGAACAAATATCTGCTGAAGCCTCCCACGGTCACTGGTCTGAAAGGTACATTCCCTGACTAAGAGGCCACACATAACCCGTGATGATGGAGGTGTAAGGGTGGTTGCTGTCAGCACGTTTGAAAAGAAAATCTGTCTTTTCTCAGAATGGAGATCGTGGAATGGGCCTTTTGGGCATGAATGATGCTCCTGCCTTTGAAAGAACGGTTATGTTCAAAGGGTGTCCTTTAAATACTGGAAACCAACAAGCAACAAATTGCCTCAGCTGATGGATACTGAGTTCTGAGGCCATCAATCTGCCATAACTGTAGGATTTCTGATCCAAAAGCAGATCTATGAGACAATGACTCAGAAATGTAGTTTTATCTTCAGGCACTTTGCAATGCTGTAAATCTCCATCATGGCAGCTCAAGGAAAGGAGTTGGAGATGCACTAGCTCTCTGGACAGTTAAGAACATGAATAAGAAATGTTTCGAGGGATATGGGCCAAGCAGAGGCAGGTGAGACTGGTTTGGATTGGAATTATGGTCAGCATGGACTGGTTGGACCGAATGGTCTGTTTCCATGCTCTATGACAAAAGCTGAGAAAAGTTAACCTGTAGAAACTAAGAACTGAAAGAAGACAGAGGGTGGTGGTTGTTGGGAAATGTTCATCCTGGAGTTCAGTTACTAGTGATGGTACCGTATGGATCTATTTTGTGTCCACTACTGCTTGTCATTTTTATAAATGACCTAGATGAGGGCGTGGAAGGATGGGTTAGTAAATTTGCGGATGACACTAAGGTCAGTGGAGTTGTGGATAGTGCTGAAGGATGTTGCAGGTTACAGACAGACATAGATAAGCTGCAGAGCTGGGCTGAGAGGTGGCAAATGGAGTTTAAACTGGAAAAGTTTGAGGTGATTCGCTTTGGAAGGAGGAACAGGAATGCAGAGTAATGGGCTAATGGTAAGATTCTTGGTAGTGTAGAAGAGCAGAGAGATCTCGGTGTCCATGTACATAGATCCCTGAAAGTTGCCACCCAGGTTGATAAGGTTGTTAAGAAGGCATACGGTGTGTTAACTTTTATTGGTAGAGGGATTGAGTTTCAGAGCCACGAAGTCATGCTGCAGCTGTATAAAATTCTGATGCGGCTGCATTTGGTACATTGCGTACAGTTCTGGTCACCGCATTATAGAAAGGATGTGGTAGCTTTGGTAAGGGTTCAGAGAAGATTTACTAGGATGTTGCCTAGTATGGAGGGAGGTCTTATGAGGAAAGGCTGAGGGACTTGATGCTGAGAGAAGAAGGTTGAGAGGTGACTTAATTGAGAGATATTAGATTATCAGAGGGTTAGACAGACTTGACAGTGACAGCTTTTTTCCTTGGTTGGTGATGGCTAGCACAAGGGGACATAGCTATAAAGTAAGGGGTGATAAATATAGGACAAATGTCTTTACTCAGGGAGTAGTAGGGGCGTGGAAAACCCTGCCTGCAACAGTAGTAGACTCTCCAAGTTTAGGGGCACTGAAATGGTCATTAGATAAACATCTGGATAAAATTGGAATAGTGTAGGATAGATCGGCTTCAGATTGGTTCCACAGGTTGGTGCAACATCGAGGGTTGAAGAGCCTGCAACTGTGCTGTTATGTTCTATATTCTAAACTGTTCCGAAGTAAGCATTCAACGTTTGGGATGTGCACTGGCTCCAGAAATGATTCAATCTTTTTAGGAATCTGCTCTCACAAAGGTGTGACTCCATATCCCTGTGTCTGCTGTCACAGTGTGTAATAGGAAAGGCACAGATACACTGAAATGTAGTTGTGCACTTGCAAAGTAAGAGCCAAACACTGATGTGAGACCCCCAGCTGCATGATTTGTTTACCCTGAGGCAGCCAGGCATCAACGAAGCCCGGGCAATATATAACTGAAACGCCCGTGGCCTTAAAGGAGATTCTGAAGGCCAACAGAGTGGTCTACACATTTCAACATGGAGCCAGGAACGGTCCACCTGCTCCTGAAATGACATACTTCCACTTACTGCCCTCTACCCCACTCTCATAATTGACAATCTGCCCAGATGGTTTCAACCATATACCATCTATCTCTGTGTTTGGCAAATTCTATTTTAAAGTTCTTTTGCCCACTTATCAAAGTGAGAACATCTCTTTGCATTTCCGTTCTGCGCATCCTCATTTTTTTGAGAGTTGCTCTCCCATTTTCCATTCCTCTCTCACCCTCACACTGACAGTCAGGACCATCCAACCTTCAGGGAAGAAACCAGCAGTGGAGGAACTGTCAGCTGGTACAGGGAGAGGACAAACACACCAGTACTAGTTTCTGATTGCATACCCAGAAAGCAGACACAGGCTGATGGAGTTAGTCCCCTGTGAGACCAGCTTCTTTAAAGTGAACCATTTTTGGAGCTAATATTAGAACGACACATTGCTGTGCTACAACACAAGGAGAGATTTAGCCACTAACGTGCCTACATAAACCTTACTAGCAGATAAGAGCTTTATTGGTGTAGGTGGAGCTAGTTTGCTCAAACTTAGCTCATATCCTGTGGGACATAATTTATTGCCCCAACTCCCACCACTGCAGTGAACAGCCTTTTAAGTTACAGATCTCATTTACCATTCTGCCCCTATAAACCATTCCAAGAATTGATCACTCTTTAGATGAAGTATATATAAGTAATCAAAAATTGATCTTTCACAAGAGTCCCCTGTATCTCATTGTTTGGCTGTATTTTGATGCATTGCTCCAAACTAAGATTATCCTTGGCTATTAAGTAAGTACAAGGCTAGAAATTTTGTCAGAAGTGACCTGGCTCTCCAAAGCCTGTCCACCATCGACAAGGCACAAGTCGGGCATATAATGGAAAACACTCCACTTGCCAGATGACCATGGCTCCAAAACACTATTCACGATGAAGAAGCCTGCTTGCATTGTCAGTCTACCTAAAGCACATGAACTGCAGTGGTCCTAGTAGGTACTTCAACACCACCTTCCCAAGGGCAAGGAGGAACAGGCAATAAATGCTGGTTCAGCCAGTGATGCCCAGAATGAATATAAAGAAACATTGCTTACCATTTAATACTTTAATACCATTTACCATTGCTTACCATTTGATAGCTCGCTAATGAGAGAGAGGGTAGCCTCCTACAGTCTCCTTCAAATTTAAAGTCCTCCCTCCAGTATTTTTTCATTACTCACTCATTTGAATTTAAGAAACTAATCCAAACATTTTATTTCTATTGAGTCAAAAGTCTGAAAGGTTAAAAGTCAGGTTCCAAATTTCAGTATGATATGATTCCAATGCCCTCAGATAGCTGCAGCCTCACACTCCCAGCAACACTTAAAAACAGTTTCAGATTACTGACAAACCTTTGCACCTTTTGGTCCAGCCACACACAACTCTCCTGGTTTTCCCTGAAAACATAATTAAAATGGTGATTAAGAACAGAATAAATGGTGATTAAGAACAGAATCACTTTCAACACAAGCTAAATCTGATTCTGTGACTACAACTCCCATTTCCCTGCATTCAGTGCTGCATGCAGAGTGTCAAATAGGAAGGGGATTGGAGCAGTGAATCATTCTGTCTCAAGGACAGAAAACTCTTCAGGAATCCAATTTTTAGTGGAACAGTCCCACTGGGCTCTGACTGTTCACTGGCTCACTCAAATTCTCTTTCTCTACAATCATAAGTCCCAGCACAGGATCAGTCCATTCAGCCCATCAAATCCTTCCTGTGATTTTCCCCATCTGAGCTCTTCCAGGCTAATCCCCCCTCTCTTCCTCACTACCCATACTCTTCACTGTCCCATCCAGTCAAATTCAAATCTCCTGCTTACGCCCCATTTCCTTCAATTTTCTTCTTTCTCACATGCTCAGTAATTTCCTTGTAATACTCCCCTGAATTCTGCTTTAACAGCAATTCACACTTCTACCATTCAGAGCCATTATACAATAATGTATAAGTGATGCTCAGTGTTCAGTGCCTGTTTCATTTCCCACTCTGGATGTTGACAGTCCCAAATACAATGGGCCAAAGACTTCCAAAGTGGAATCAATTTGTGCATGTCACCCACCAAATTGCTAACATGGCTACTTCAAGCCTTAAATAACAGAAATAATGTGAACTAATTTCAAGATCCCAGATCTTAAATCTTACCATGCCATTTGTTCAGTCTGAATTTTACAAAATTGATAAAATCCAAAAGGTTGACAAATATCCTACATTAGTTAAAAATCACACAACACCAGGTTATAGTCCAACAGGTTTAATTGGAAGCACACTAGCTTTCGGAGCGACGCTCCTTCATCAGGTGATTGCCTGGTGTTGTGTGATTTTTAACTTTGTACATCCCAGCCCAACACTGGCATCTCCAAATCATGAATCCTACATTAGATTAGATTCCCTACAGTGTGGAAACAGGCCATTTGGCCCAACAAGTCCACACCAACCCTTTGAAGAGTAACCCATCCCACTATATGTACCCCTGACTAATGCACCTAATTTAGCATGGCCAATTCACTTGACAGGCACATCTTTGGATTGTGGGAGGAAACCCACACAGACACGGGGAGAATGTGCAAACTCCACACAGACAGTCGCCCGAGGCAAGCTTCAAACCCAGATCCCTGTTTCTGTGAGGCTGCAGTGCAAACCACTTAGCGACTGCTGCTTTGCCCCAGCATATGGAGGAGCTGGTGTTGGACTGGGGTGGACTAAGTTAAAAATCACACAACACCAGGTTATAGTCCAACAGGTTTAATTGGAAGAAACTTGCTCCTTCATCAGGTAGCTAGTGGAGTAGGATCATGTGACACAGAATTTATAATAAAACATCAAAATGTCGTACAACTGATGCAGTGTATTGAACAAACCTAAATTGCTGTTAAGTCTTTAATTACTTAGAATGTGGATGCAGGTTTGGTTTGAATTGATTAATATGTAAGTATTTACATATTTTAAATGGAATCTAGAATATGTAATCTAGAACCCTAGTGTTTTGGGGGCATGAGTTTAAATCCCAACAATGGCAACTGATGAAATTTGAATAAAATCTGGACTTTAAAACGGGAGTTTTATGATGTAACTATTGTCAATCATTGTAAAAATTCCTTGAGCCTGTAAATGTCCTTTAGTGTTGGAAAAGTGCCTTCCCTTCCTGCTCTGGCCAAATGTGACTCCAGATCCATAGTAAAGGGATTGACTGGCATCTGCTCTTTAAAATGGGCTAGAGGGCCAAACAGTTCAAGGGTGGTTAGGAATATGCATCGAACACTAGTCTTGACCAGTGATCGAGAGTGTGGCACTGGAAAAGCACAGCGGATCAGGGAGAATCCGAGAAGCAGGAAAATCAATGTTTTGGGCATAAGCCCTTCATCAGGAATGAGGTGCATGGGCTGGGAGGCTAAGAGATAAATGAGGGGGGGTGGGGAAGGTAGCTGAGAATGCAATAGTTAGATGAAGTTGAGGGAGAAGGTGATAAATCGGAGAGGAGGGTGGAGCGGATAGATGGGAAAGACAATGGACTGGTCAGGAGGGCAGTGTTGAGTTGGAGGCTTAGGATTGGGATAAGGTGGGGGCAGGGGAAATGAGGAAACTGGTGAAATCCACATTAATCCCATGGGGATACAGGGTTCCAAGGTGGAATATGAGGTGTTCTTCCACCAGGCGTTGGGTGGCTAGGACTTGGCAATGGAGGCCGCCCAGGACCTGCACATCCTTTAGTGGAGTTGAAGTGTTCAGCCACAGGGCAGTGGGATTGGTTGCTGCAGGTGCCCCAGAGATGTTCTCTGAAACAATCTGCAAGTTGGCATCCTGTCTCCCCAATGTAAAACAGACCACATCAGGTGCAACGGATACAGTAGATGACGTTTGTGGATGTACAGGTAAATTTCTGTTGGATGTGCAAGGATCCCTTGGGGCCTTGGATGGAAGTGAGGGGGAGATGTGGGTGCAGGTTTTGTACTTCCTCTGGTGGCAGGGGAAGGTACCAGGAATGGGGTGAGGGCTGATGGGGGGGGGGCTGTAGATCTGACAAAGGAGTCTCAGAGGGAGTAGTCTCTCCAGAATGCTGATAGGGGTAGGGAGGGAAATATATCCCAAGTGGTGAGTTCTGTTTGCAGATAGTGGAAGTAGCAGAGGATGACACGATGTATATGGAGGTTGGTGGGGTGGAAGGTTAGGACTGCGTTGGTGGGGGGTGGGGGGGGAAGGGAGGGGGAGGGTTTTCTCCTTGTTGTGTTGGGAGGGGTGGAGTTCGAAGGCAGAGGTGTGGGATGTGGAGGAAATGCACTGGAAGGTATCATCAACTGCGTGGGAGGGGAAATAGTGGTCCTTGAAGAAGTAGGCAACCTGGGATGTTTTGTGATGGAATTGGTCCTCCTGGGAGCAGATATGGCATAGGCAGGGGAATTGGGAATAAGTGATGGCATTTTTACAAGTGGAAGGTGGGAGGAGATGTAGTCCAGGTAGCTGTGGGAGTTCGTGGATGTCCGTGGTTAGTCAGTTGCCATTAGTCTTGCCCAATAATGCCTACATCCCATACAAGAATAGAGGAAAGAAAAAACAAGTTGGTTTGGTAGAAGATCAGTTCAAAATTCCAGAACATTAACCCTACTCTCTTCTCGTTGCAACCTCTGGATCTTCCCTAAATCTATTCCTTCCCTTGAATCCAATATCCCCACATGGATTTTAATGAATTTATATCAAGTTTTGTCATGGAACCACAAAAGTCGGAATACTCACGTCTCTTCCGGGCAGACCAGCTGATCCCTGCAACCCTGGTTCACCCTTTTGACCTTTCTCTGACTTCATAGGCTGAAAGAACATTCTCAATTTAGACAGAAATAAATGCAAATAATTTAAAAATTTATTTAAATTACTAGATACAGTTAAAAAGAAAGGGGTTCATAGGAAAGGGTGGATACAAGAACCGGATCTTTAAACTATTCATAACACAGTACCTCCATCGTCTGATCACAGCAAGTCATCCAATTAGGAATGGTATCAGCACCAGTGGCCTAACACACCAACACAAGAATAATACAGAATCTGAGCGTGTCAGCCCAAGGGATTAATATTCAGTGGGTGGCAGCTTTGGTATTCCAATCTCTGAAAACTCCAATCCCACTATCTTCCTGCCACTGTTTATAAATCCAGAAAAACAGGCAGGTTGGCAATAGTCTAATCCATCATCTGAAGCTCTGTGTCTCCAACAGGGCCACATTCCCTCAAGAGCACACTGGAGGATAAACCTAGATCGTTTATTGAGATCCAGCTGCAGGATTTGACCCAGGTCCTTGATTGCTGCCAAATGATTCCAGCTGGTACACACATGACAGGGGAACCAAAGCAGGGAGGTGTGACCATGCAAGAAGGAAGGTGTCACATGACATGTTAAGGAGAGAAGCGCAGACTGAGTAAGTCCATTTTAACAACATTTGCATGACCTTCATCCTTTGCAATCATCTCTGCTGTCAGAAGACATTTAGATTTAGAGGTAAATAAAGAAAAATATTAAGGTTAAGTGTTCCATTCCACGCCACTGATTTTTTGAAGTAATTTTTAAATATCGCTGTAAGCAGACCAACCTTTGGCTAATTTTAAGAGTAATTTGCACATGGAATGTAAGTGTGGCCCTGGTATTCATCAAAGACTGAGCTGGATCTGAGAAATCCTCGTCACCTGAGGAGTGCTGATCATTCTCGGGCCCATTCCCCTTGTAAGATCTGTCTGCACAGCCAACAGCTGCTTCTCTGAACCCCTTGGCAAGGTGATGTGGGAGTAATTGCAGGCCTCCTCCTGACCAGTCAGAGGTGAGGCTGGCAATGCTCTGGTGAGCTTGATTGTTGTGCTCCTCTGCTTCACTCTGGGGATGGTGCGCTGGCCTCATCAGCCCTGCGTGCAGGAGCTAACTGTCATCACTGAGAATCCATGCAGCATTCTGAGCCAAGGTTTCTCTGAGCATATACATCATGACTGTTTCCTGGGAAATGGGCACATTATTCTCCTGTGGTCACATTCCAATTTCACAGTCTTAACGGTTTACAAATGCAACTGACTGTTTCCATTTGTCACATCCTTTATGTCCCATGTAAGGTTCGATGAGATGCCATGTATTGCCCTGGAAGCTGCTGCTGTATCGGTGAGGGCCTCTGGCACTCTCCCACCAAATTCACAAGGCAGTAGGTCTGGATGAACAACCTGACACATTTCAGTTCTACCCTGGCACATCCTCAGATATCTCTGACATCACCTCTTGGATATCTGGTCGGAGTTAGCTCTTGTCCTCTGATGCCAATGCCTATCTTTGCCAGGTCCTTTCCCAGATACATGTCTCCAGATCAGCCTCACCCTCTGGGTACTGCCCCATGTTGGTCTCTGGGTTCATGCTGTCGGTTATCGGGGCAGACCTGATTATGGCAGTGATGACACTGTGTGAAGAGGCAGCCAAACTTGTGCAAGCTTGCTTATCCACAGTTCCCAATTTAGACAGAAATAAATGCAAACAATTCAAAAACTTGTTTAAGTTACAAGATACAGTTAAAAAGAAAGAGGTTCACAGGAAAGGGTTTTAATGCAATACGAGTAGACTCTTTAATTGGCAAAATTGTGCAGTATGTACTTCACATACACAGGATAACCCTCCTCCTACTTCAACTATACAGTGACCTCAATTATCCGAACGAGATGGGCGGGCATTATTTCATTCGGATAATCGATTATTCGGTTAATCAATAAAATGCCCTCCCTCTGGGCCTCGGAGTTTTTAAAGTCTGTTCCGCGTTCATGAGACTGCAGCAGCACACAGCATGTGAGACCCCACTCCCTGAACCTGTCCAACATGCCTGCCCTCGCCCCCTCAGCCCTGCCCGCCCAGCCCCGTGCAACACCATCCCCTCGCCCCCTCAGCCCCGCCTCCCCAGCCCCGTGCAACACCATCCCCTCGCCCCCCCAGCCCCGTGCAACACCATCCCCTCGCCCCCTCAGCCCCGCAGAATACCATCCCCTCGCCCCCCCCAGCCCTGCCCCCCAGCCCCGTGCAACACCATCCCCTCGCCCCCTTAGCCCTGCCCTCCAGCCCCGTGCAACACCATCCCCTCGCCCCCTTAGCCCTGCTCTCCAGCCCCGTGCAACACCATCCTCTCACCCCCTCAGCCCCGCCCCCCAGCCCAGTGCAACACTGTCCCCTCGCCCCCTCAGCCCCGCCCCCAACCCCACCCCCCAGGCCCGTGCAACACCATCCCCTCGCCCCCTCAGCCCTGCCCCCTCAGCCCTGTGCAACACCATCCCCCTCGCCCCATCAGCCCTGCCCCCCCCCAGCCCCGTACAACACTGTCCCCTCACCCTCCCAGCCCCGCACCCCCCAAACCCTGTGCAACACCCCCCGATGCAGCCGGCCACAGCCACACACAACTTTTGACACCTCTGCTCTGTACAGGACAATGTTGGATAGATTATCTCGGGACGGGGGTGGGGGGTTAGTGTACACCCTTCTGTAGAACTCCAGGGAAAGTGTGGGGAGAGAGGGGAGGGTGGGAGGTCAGTCATTTGGAGTCGGTGCCTGTTTAATCACTGTAAACAAAAGAGACGATCACTGCTGGAAACACATCTTTGATGTAACGTTTCCATCGGGACCTCGAGATCTCCTTCGGATCATCCGATTTTCGGATAATTGGATTTTTGGATAATCAAAGTTCTTCTTTACACAGAGAAACTGCATTTGACACAAAATCCTAAAGGTACAGTATGAGTGATTTTTGAAACTCATTCCTGCACCAGGGGATTCCCAATCACCCACATTATTTCGAGAAATACGTTGAGTATATGATTTGGTGAACATTCCACTGAACAGGGCAGGAGAGAATTCATTTTCAGTATGTATGGTTGCAGAATATTTTTCTGCAGAATCACTTACCCTTGGTCCCAAGGCTCCTTCGATAGTTCCCTGTTTATTAACAGAATGGATTCAAATTATTCTGGAACTTTTCAATCACAGACATTGTATTTTTGATGACAGAAATCCTAACCAACAAGAAATTTCCAAAATTATTGCCAACTCATACTTGATGTATTCCTAGAGGTTCAAACTGACTCACACACATGCAGCCTCACAAGAATATCTACACATATACAGACAGGAAGATATAAACATCACTCCCCACACACATACAAAGACGCATACACACACCTACACAGCTATACATAGATACATATCCATATAAAGGATAGACACATACATACAGATACACATTCACACATGCTGTCCACAAATATACACACACATGCACGTTTACACATATATAAACACACACATGTGCATATACACTAGTATATATTATAGAACATCACAGAAAGGCAATCACATTGCAGTCATCCAGTTTATACCTCTAATTCTCTCTCTTCCCCAATTTATGCTACTCTCACTCCCTCCCTTCCTCAGTTTGTGTTCCTCACTCCCTCTTTGTGATTATGTGACCCCCCCCCACCACCACCAGTTTGTGTTTTTCTCTCTCTCCCTGCCTCAGTTTGGATACCTAACTCCCTCTTCCAGATTGTGTTGCTCTCTCTTCCTCCTTCAGTTTTTGTTCCTGTCTTCCTCACTACTCCAGTTTGTGTTCTTCTCCTTCTCCCTGCACCAGTTTGTGTTCCTCTCTCCTTCCTTGTCTTTCTTCTTCCTTCCCCCTATTTATTTGCTTTTCTCACTGGACTTAATGGAGTCACCATACAGTGTTACAGCACCTCCTTCACGGCTTTTATGGAACTGACAGAAACTCACAGGAAAAAATGGGATGATGTTACAAAACTGTCATTTCTCATTTTGAGCACAGTGATTGTATGTTCACTTCACCCGGGAAACTTGCCACCCCCATCCATTTGGTTTAGGCACCAACCTGAGAGCTCAAATATGAGTATGAGTCATTTATAGTGCAAGTCCTGATGTCAATGAGATGTTTGAGCAGGGAGGTAGCTAGCACGATGTGTGACCTACTTTCCAGCTGAGTGAGACTGAACAAACTGTCCAATGCCTGATCCAGCATGTGCTGAATTTACAATCTAGGAAATATATGCTGGAACAGGCCAAGAAAATAAACTAACTGGAGCAACTCCCTTAACAAAGTCAGTCATGCCACCCCATGTGACTAATTAGAGATTCATTATAAACTGAAACCAAAACCAAGTTATAATTTAAACCACGTGTAGAACTGAGTGCCAAGGCTGGTTAGCTGAGAGCCAATAAAATTGCAAAGCTTCAAATGACTGATCTGTCTATGCATTGTGGTTCTCAAGTACAGGATGTCATTGGCACCGGATGTTAGACAGCCAACACAGAGACTTATAGTCGGTAATCTGCCATCTTGCTTTGTCTTCAGCATTGAGAATATCTTTGGCACTGCCATAGTTAAGTGGCCAGTGCTGTACATGAGGTAGAGAGAGTTGAAGAGTGTGGTGCTGGAAAAGCACAACCAGTCAGGCAGCATCTGAGGAGCAGGAGAGTCAACATTTCATGCATAAGCTCTTCATCAGGAATGAAGGGGTGGCCCAAGGGGGCTGAGAAATTAATGGGAGGGGGTTGGGGCCGGGATGAAGATGGCTGGGAATGCAATATGTAGATGAAGGTGGGGAGGAAAGTGGTAGGTTGGAGAGGAGGGTGGAGCGAGTATGTGGCAATGAAGATGGAGAGGTAGGACAGTGCCAAATTGGAAGGTTGGATCTGGGATAAGGTGGGGAGAGGGGAAATGAGGGAACTGGTGAAATGGTTGGAGGGTCCCAAGGCGGAAGATGAGGTGTTCTTCTTCGAGGCATTGGGTGGCTAGAGTCAACGGTGGAGTTCAGTCACAGGGCAGTGCGGTTTTATAGAGTGTCCTGGAGATGTTCTCTGAAATGTTCCACAAGTTGATGTCCTGTCTCCCCAGTGTAGAGGAGACCATATTGGGAGCAACGGACAAAGTAGATGACGTGTGTGGAAGTACAGGTAAATCTCTGTCTGATGTGGACGGATCTTTTGGAGCCTTGGACAGAGGTGAGGGGAAGGGGGGGGTTGGTAATGGTAGTAGGTTTTGCATTTCTTGCGGTGGCAGGGGAAGGTGTCGGCAGTGGAGGGTAGGTTGGTGGGGGGGGGGGGCATGGACCTGAAAAGGGAGTCATGGACGGAATGCTCTCTCCAGAATGCAGATAGGGGCGGGGAGGGAAAATATATGCCTGGGGAAAATATATGTAATGGGGATCCCCCTCCCACTCCCCTAAAGACATGCAAGTCTTGGGCTTCCTCCACCACCAAACTCCAGCCACCTGACGCCTGGTGGAAGAACACCTCATCTTCTGCCTTGGGACCCTCCAACCACGTGGGATCAATGTGGATTTCACCAGTTTTGTCAACTCCCCTCCCCCCACCTTACCCCAGATCCAACCTTCCAACTTGGCACTGCCCTGTTGAACTGTTCTACCTGTCCATCTTCCTTCCCATCTATCTCCTTCACCCCCACCTTCATCTACCTTTCGCATTCCCAGCTACCTTTCTCCCAACTGCATCCTCCCTCCCATTTATCTCTCAGCCCCTTTGATGAAGAGTTCACGCTCAAAATGTCGACTTTCCTGTTCCTGGGATGCTGCCTGACTGCTGTGCTTTTCCAGCACCGCACTCTTTGACATCTTCAGCATCTGCAGTCCTCACTTCCTCCATGAGGTAGAGAGGTTTGGGCTTGCCTATGAGTGGGATAGTTGTTTAAACTGGGATTATTGGGGTGGTAGATAATCAGCTGGGCACTGATTCACAGGCTTAGTTCATATATTTGTGCAATGTCATACTATTCTTTTTTCTATTCCTCTCATTTGCTGAAGGCCCTGGTTCTTGTAAAGGCCTGGCTCGATGGAAACAGGCCTCACCTTAAGCAAGCGACCAGTCATTCTGTTGAAGAGTGTCTGCAGCATCTGCAGTCCTCACTTTTACCTATTCGTTCTGTTGGAGTCTAGCTCTAGAGATAGGAGGACACGACCTGAGATTGAGGTTTCTGGCAATTGTTGTAAGAATTTTAATATGATTTACATTATTTTAATTTTTAACCAAGGCAGAACAGTGATGAAGACACAATAATTTAAGTCTCCTATTTAAATTTCTTGTCCTATGAGTAGTATAGGAACATCAAAGATTATTTTCACCAAAGTGGTTGCTCAGAAAACAATTAAAATAGCTTGTGTCTATATAGAACCTATGTGAAAGTGTAGCCCAAGGTACTTAACTAGAGCACTGTCAAAAAGCTTTGATGCCAAGCCACAAGAGATGTTAAGGCAGATGGTCAAGATTGTAGAAACAAAATGGGTTTTAAGGAGTTTCATAAAGGAGGAAGGTGATAAAAAGAGATTGGCAAATTTATGGAAGTTAATTCCAGAGCCGACAGTCAAAGCAGCTAAAAGCCTAACCCACCAAACCACCAAATACAAATTAGTTAAAACTGGGAATGCTCAAGAGGCCAAACTTCAGGTGGAAAGAAGGTATCTCAGAGGGGGTACTGAAGTAAGGAGGGGCCAAAGCCATGGAAAGGTTTGAAAACAAAGATGATAAGTTTAAAATAGAATTACTGTTAGACTAAGAGGCAATGAAAGGCCAATCAGCACAGGGGTGATGAGTGAATGGGAAAAATATTGATAGGAAATAACAGTGTGGTATGAACGGCCACAGAATCTCTCATTTCTGTTTGATAATTAGTTCAAACATTAGATAAACTGCATTCAACAGGAAATAAACTCTAAAAGAAAACAAGAATAAGAAATGTCATGGCTTATTTAGAAATAGATAGTAACCTTTGCTGTTATCACAGCCAAATGACATTAGAGGACTTGGAGAAGTCAACTTCACAGGTTGTTCTTAACTCGCTGCACAGTAACATCTGAGGGAGTGCAGCACGATCCGGTTGGGTGATTTCGGCATTGAAGAATCATGCTTTGCCAATAATAAATGAAACAAGCTATCACACATACTACTATATCTAATTGTAATTGCAATAGATGTAATTGCCATTGTAGGGTATTTGATTGTAATAATAATGTATCTAACTAATAATATATCTAACTGTAATAATACTATATTGAACTGCAATAACAGTGTATATTGCTAATAATAAGGTATCATACTGTAATAGTAGTGTATCTACTAATAGTATAGCTAATTATAATAATATTGTAACTAATAGTAATAATCATGTATCTCATTGTATGACTGTGTACTAGATAAGGAGTTGTCCAGTGTCTCTGAATGCAACACTAACTAGTTCCTGGCACAGGAACCTCAGCCATGAGTCAGACTGGGATCAGTGCAGACTGAAGATTAAAGCCCAGGCTTTTCTGCTTTAATGACTCATTGCACACTGGGAAGTGAGGTCAATACAATCAGGTCAGGCACAGTTTTGTATCCTTATTGTGTGTATCTGTCTAGTAACAGATGTAGGCGAGAGTAATCAAAAAATCAGATGAGGAACTGAGACACTGAGAAAATGCAGCAGCATAGACACAGAAAACAGAAATCCAGCAGGGATGAGAGTATGGTTCATTTTACAGATTCAGTAGCTTTGACTTGCCAACAGTGAAGAAGGATAATACTCACCGGCTCCCCCTTCTCTCCTTTCTGCCCTTGTGGACACTGAAAGTAAAGGAGAAAGGATCAGCAGAGTTGTCCATTGGTGAAATTTTATGGGATACAAATAAGAGGGGAGGGGTAATTGGTTTCAAGCATGAAGGCAGTGATGAAGTCACAACCTGTACCCAAACCAGGAGCACCACAGCTGGCCTTGTGAGTGCTTCATAATTTACTCAAGATTGGCAAGAAAAGAGCACCAATCACACCTCCAGAGACTCCTGTGCACCCACTGAATTTCAGGTTACAGCAGTGGCTCTCAGGATTGTTGCAGAAGGTGAGGGTGGAAGGAGACAAGACAAGGCAGCAGAGGTGCAGGGGTTAGAATTATAGCTGACATTGGTCATAGGACTGTGAAAGTGGCAGGAACTCCACTATCATCCAGATACCACAACAAAATATAAAACCAAAATATTTTAATTTTGATGAATAAAAATTTCCCTGTATCTGTGAGATAGTGCTCTCTTAACAATTCGTACATATTGCATCAGGTCATTAGAAACTTCACAATAGAGTGCTTAAATCAGGAATAATCAGAGCTCTTTGTGCTGCTGTTAAACCTTAGATTGATTCCTGGGTTCTCAATATGTTTTGTCATTTATACACCCAGTAAAGTGTACAGATCAAATGTACACATATGAAGCTGCCAGCAAAAACAGTTGAGGCAGGTTCATTAATAACATTTAAAAGTTATTTGGACAAACACATGGATAGGAAAGGTTTAGAAGGATGTGGGCCATGTGCAGGGAAACAGGGTTAGTGTGGACAGACATTTTGGTTTTCATGGACCAGTTTGGGCCAATGTCTCCGTGCTGTTGGACTCTATGCTTCTCTAAATGCAAGGCTACTTAATCCAAGTATCATACCTACTGTTACTTCCAGCATATGGAATGCCACAGGCTAAAACCCTTTCAATACACTAGCACTGTACAACATCTAAATGGGAAGGCACTTAGAGTCAGAGAGATGCACAGTATAGAACCAAACCCTTTGGTCCAACTTGTCCATAACAACCAGATATTTTAAATTAATCTAGTCCCATTTGCCAGCATTTGGCCCATATCCCTCTGAAGCCTTCCTATTCAGATACCCATCCAGATGCCTTTTAAATATTGTAATTGCATCAGCCTCCACCACTTCCTCTGGTAACTCATTCCATACACACACCACCCTCTGTGTGAAAACGTTGCCCCTTAGGCCCCTTTTAAATCTTTCCCCTCCCACCCTAAACCTATGCCTAAACCTATGGGGAGTTCTGGACTCCCCATCCCAGGAAAAAGACCTTGGCTATTTTTCCTATCCATGCCCCTCATAACTTTGTAAAGCTCTATAAAGTTACCTGACCACTGCGATTCAGCATAGTGGGCCTTAGGAAAACTGGTGACTTTCATGTCCTTACCTAAAGCCCACAAAGCAGGTCTTGTCATCACATGGGCTGTTTCCACACACTACCCATTATCAGCCTCTAATGGTCCCAATTAACAGCTATTCATTCTTCCAGGCTGAACTTTATCCAGTCTTTTGTCTGTCCAACTGTTTCTCTTCCTTTGGGCTCAATCTTCACTATTGCTTACTCCTTCCCTCTTCTCCCATTCCATCTTCCGCATATATACCAATCTTTTCTCAGCTACCATGAGTTCTGAAGACCTGGAATGTTAACTGTGCTTTTGCTCCACAGATGTTATCAGATCTGCTGCGTTTTTCCAGCAATTTGTGTTTCTGTTTCTGATTTTCAGCATCCTCAGTTCTTCGTTTTTTTTGTTTTGGTGACTATGCCTGGTGCCTAAGCATCACTAAATAATATGATGATATCTGAACATGTCACTTCCAAGACCCTAAAATATCAATTAAGGATTATTGAGAGTCATGAAAACAGGAGAATGATTGTGTTGCTACTTACCTCAACACAGCCTTCATGCTGGAGGGAAAACATAAAAATTAAAAAGATGTTAGGGCAAATCATTGCAAAATCAAAACTGCTTGCTTTACCACTGACATTGTACACATTCAGAAAACCTTTGTGAGATCTCAGCTGCAAGACAGCTCCAAGTGGGTATGGTACTCCCTCAGTTATCCTGTGCCACTGTTATTCACCTCTTAGTAGCTAGCACCAGAACAATATGTGAATAGGATCTCTGAACAAATTGCATACCCATGTATAATCAGAAATTGGACCATGATAATGGGAAGCGCTGCAGAATCAAAAGGGCCAACATCAAACTATATCATACAGAATGCACATTTTCAAGCAGGACAGAAGCAGTTATCACTCGAACTAGTCACAGTGTTCTGAGATAAAATCAGTCAGAGTTCCAGCTCCTGATTTTTGCCCAGCTGGAAAGTACAGATTTGAGAATGGAACCAGCCTTGCAGTTCACAGCTGAGTAGCCTTCCAAACTGATAGACACACAGATTAATCATACTGCCTTTTTCTTAACCTTAGAAACAGGAGCTGGAGTAGGTTATTTGGCCCAACAAGCCTGCTTCATACGATCATGGCTGAACTTAGGCTTCACCTTCATGTACTCATCCCTAATGTCTGTCTCTGTAAATCTTAAATATACAGAACCACCTCGATTGTCTGAACGTCGAATTTCAGATGATCTTGTTCAAGATCTCAAAGTACCATAAAAACGTTATCCGTTATCTGAACAATCAGTTATCCAAACAAAATACTCCCTGCCCATCTCAGTTGGATAATCAAAGTTATTCTGTATTCACTGATGGAGCATACGACACAGGTTCAAATCCTACAATGGTGAATGGTGAAGTCTGAATTCAAGATGGTCAAATCTGACCTAGTTCACTAACGTCCTTTAGCAAAGGTAATTTACCATCCTTATCTAGCCTGGCTTACATGTGTCTCCAGACCTGCAGCAACGTGGTTGATTCTAAAACCGCTCTTTGGGCAATTAGAAGTGGGCAATACATGCTAGTGCCAAAAGGCGACAGCTTCATCCCACAAGAAATAGAGAGAATTCACAGCCTCTGGGGTAGAATTCCAAAGATCATAGAATCCCTACAGTGTGGAAACAGGCCCTTTGGCCCAACAAGTCCACAGTGACCCTCCGAAGAGCAACCCACCCAGACCTATTCGCCTACACTATATTTACTCCTGACTAATGCACCTAACCTACACATCCCTGAACACTATGGGCAATTTAGCATGGCCAATTCACCTCACCTGCACAAATTTGGATTGTGAGAGGATACCAGAGCACCCAAAGGAAACCCATACAGACATGAGGAGAATGTACAAACTGTACACAGACAGTTGTCCGAGGTTGGAATTGTGGGCGGCACGGTGGCACAGTGGTTAGCACTGCTGCCTCACAGCGCCAGAGACCCGGGTTCAATTCCCGCCTCAGGCGACTGACTGTGTGGAGTTTGCACGTTCTCTGCGTGGGTTTCCTCCGGGTGCTCCGGTTTCCTCCCACAGTCCAAAGATGTGCAGGTCAGGTGAATTGGCCATCCTAAATTGCCCGTAGTGTAGGTTAAGGGTATGGGTGGGTTGCGCTTCGGCGGGGCGGTGTGGACTTGTTGGGCCGAAGGGCCTGTTTCCACACTGTATGTAATCTAATCTGAACTCATGTCCCTGGGACTGTGAGGCAGCAGTGCTAACCACGGAGCCACCATCCCTTTGAGCAAAAATTTCTCTTCATCTCTGCATTAACTCTTCATCTCTCTAACATTTTAAAAAAAAGGTTAGTCCCTCACATATGTTCCAGATTCCTCAGCCGGGGAAAACAAGCTCTCTGTATGTAACCTGTCAGGCTGTTCAAGATCTTTATGTTTCAATTTGATTAGACTCTCATTTCTCTAAACTCCGAACAATATCAATCCACATCAAGGGTTGTGAGGAGGCCAGGATCTATCGCCGATATCAACCTCCCCAAATTCATAAGCAATGCTAGTGAAAATTCCTGAAAATGGGAATTGTAGTGGAAATACCAGAATCTGGTCTTGTGTGCCATTGTGAAAGGGTTCTGAGTCAGTCATTCTCAGCAAAACTCAGGGCCAACGTTCCTTTACTTTGTTCTCTCCCATCCATGTATCTACACTACAATGTACTGCAGCAGGTCACCACTACTATCTTAAAGGCAGTTAGGGATGGAAATAAGTTCTGGCCAGGACTGAAGCCCCCACATCCAATGTTGGAATAAAAATGAAATAAATCTTCATAATTCTCAACACTTTAACAGTTCTTCTCTAAGAAAACAAGACAAATTTTTTCTTAACGTTTTCTAATGTTTCTTATGACAGCAGAATACAAACTCACTTGAACTTATGTTTGTCTCTGTGATTAAAATCAATGAAGACCAATAAAGTTTTACAGCTGGAGGCCGACGTATCTAATGGACTGCTGGAATACTTACAGGCTGTATTTTACCAGTCTGTAAGGGGCTGTCCACATCGAAAAGCACAGCTAGTCATTTTATTACACCAGAAATGTAATGGTAGACAATAATGGCCCATAAAATTGGATCCTATTCAAAACCCCAATTGTAAAAATAAAAATCACTCATGTGAAAGCAGGCCATTCGGCTCATTGAGTCCACACCAACTCTCCGAAGAGCATAACACCCTACCCTATCCTTATAAATCTAGATTTTCCATGGAAAAATCACATAGCCTGCACATCCCTGGACACTACGGGCAATTTAGCACGGCCAATTCACCTGACCTGCACCTCTTTGGACTGTGGGAGGAAACTGGAGCACCCGGAGGAAACCCACACAGACACGGAGAGAATGTGCAAACTCCACACAGGCAGTCACCCCAATAGTGGAAGTGAACCTGGGTCCCTGGCGTTGTGAGGCAGTAGTGCTAACCATGGAGCCACCATATTTTCGTCACGATAAAGCACCCAAATATAGGCACACTATAAGAAATAAAAACAGGAAACTCAAGAGATACTCAGCAAGTCTGGCAGCATCTGTGAGGAGAAAGCTGAGTTAATGGTTCAAAACTAGTGACTCATCAATTCTGATGATCCACAGATGCTACTAGACTACTGAGCTTCTCCAGCAATTTCTGTTTATGTTTCGGACTTCCAGCATCCACAGAACTTTGTTTTACTTTATATTGTAAGGGATGTTTGCCATCAATCTCCAACAATGTACTAAGTACAGAGATGAGGTGCTACTGTTGCTGCTCCAGCCCGTCACCTCCCTCCATAGTGATTATATTTCATCGTGAGCATTTAGCAGCATTTGCTGATGATGCAGGGTTGGGCTAAATTCTATCTGGATTAGTGGTGCTGGAAGAGCACAGCAGTTCAGGCAGCATCCAACGAGCAGCGAAATCGACGTTTCGGGCAAAAGCCCTTCATCAGGAAGGACTGATGAAGGGCTATTGCCCGAAATGTCGATTTCGCTGCTCGTTGGATGCTGCCTGAACTGCTGTGCTCTTCCAGCACCACTAATCCAGTATTTGGTTTTCAGCATCTGCAGTCATTGTTTTTACCTACATTCTATCTGGCCCATGGCACGAGCTAGGCCTAACTCTAGCTATTATTCTAGGCTCTTCAACTCCTGGGAGGCCGGAACTCCATTTACCGACAAAATCTATGTTTGAAAACTTGCTGCAAGCTTCACATTTACTGGGTCTATTTGTAATTTTCTCAAAAATTGCAAGGGGTTATGGAGATGTAACGTTGGGACAAGAGCACTGACAGTTCTCACCACACCAGGAAGAAAATGCTCTTACTTGGGAGAACTGTAAACTATGAGGAGGACAGTGAAGAAAGTCAACAGGACAATTACAGATTAGTAGAGTGGGCAGGTATGTGGCAGATGAAGTTCAATGTGGAGAAACGTGAGATGATGAACTTTGACACAAAGAACATGGACAGACAGTGTAAAATAGAGGCTATTATTCTAAAGGGTAACCAGGAGTAGAGAGACCTGGCTGTGTATCACCACAGTTGTTAAAAGTTTGGATGGTGAAGAATTTGTTAAATACGTTAAAGAAAATTTTCTTTATCAATATGTGGATGCTCCTACTAGAGAAGGTGCAATACTAGACCTTCTTTTGGGCAATAAGGCAGGACAGGTGACTAAAGTAAAAGTAGGGGAACACTTTCGGCCTAGTGATCATAATTCCATTAGTTTAAAAATGGTTATGGAAAAGGATAAGCCTTTCATAAAAATTAAAGTCTTTAATTGGAGTAAGACAAATTTTAATGATATGAGACAAGAACTTTCAAAAGTTGATTGGAGTAGTTTGTTTGCAAGTAAAAGGAGGACATCTGACAAGTGGAAAGCTCTCAAGAGTGATGACCAGAATTCGGAAGCGTTATGTTCTTACTAGAATGAAGGGTAAAGCTGATAAGATTAAGGAGTAATGGATGAATAAAGATATTCAGGTTCTAGTCAAGAATAAAAGAGAATCTTATTTTATATATAAACAACTTGGATTTAATCTCCTAATCAATATAAAGTGTGTAGGGGCATTCTTAAGAAAGAATCAGGAAGGCAAAGAAGGGATATGAGATAGCATTGGCAGATAAGATAAAGGGTAATCCAAAGAGATTCCACAAATACATTAAGGGCAAATGAGTAACTAGATCAAGGGCAGGGCCCCTTAAAGATCAAACAGATCATCTTTGTGTTGAACTCTAGGAGATGGGAGGGATACTAAATGAATACTTTGCATCAGTTTTTAGTGTGTAGGAAGAAATGGAGACTAGGAAATGCAGCAAAATAAGCTTTGATATTTTAAACACTGTTCACGTTAGAGAAGGAAAAGTTCGGGAGGCCTTAGAGAATGTAAAGGTGGATAAATCTCCAGGACCTGATCTACTATATCCCAGAACGTTGTGGGAAGTAAGGGAAGAAATTGCGAGACCCCTTGCAGAAATATTTGCATCATCTATGGATGAGGTACCTGGTGACTGGATGGTGGCCAATTTGTTGAAGAAAGTTTGCAAGGAGAAACCAGAGAACTAAAGACCTGTGAGTCTGACTTTGTTTGTGGATAAATTGTTGGAGGTGATTATAACAGATAAGATTTATGAACATTTAAAGAGGCAAACATTGATTAGGTGTAGTCAGCACGGTCTTATGTGAGGAAAATCATGTCTCACAAAGTTGATTGAGCTTTTTGATGAAGTTGCCAAATAGATTGATGAGGGCAGAGGAGTAGACAATGCTTACTTAGACTTTAATACAGCCTTCAACAAAGTTGCGCATGATGAATTAATTGGTAAAGTTAGGTCACATGGGAGTCAGGGGTAAGCTTGCCAATTGGATACAGAATTGGCTCAACGGCAGGAGACAGACAGTGGTGGTAGAGAGTTGTTTTTCTCACTGGAGGCCTGTGACCAATGTTGTTCCACAAGGATCACTTCTGGATTCTCTTTTGTTGTCATTCATAGAAATGATTTGAATCAGAATACAGAAGGCATGGTTAGTAAATTTGCAGATGACACCAAAATTGATGGCACAGTAGAGAATGAAGGTTTTCTAAAATTAAAAAGGGATCTTGCTCAAATGGGTCAATGGGCTGGAAAAAGGCAGTTTGAGTTCAATCTGGATAAACAAGGGTAAGGCTTAAACAATTGATGGTAGTGCCCTGGGTAGTGTTGTAGAACAGAGGGACCTAGGGATTCAGGTACACAATTTTTTGAAGTTTGTGCCACATAAAGACAGGGTGGTTAAAAAAAGCTTTTGGCATGCTTGCCTTCATTGATCAGTATAGGAGTTGGGAAGTCAGGTTGAGGTTGTACAGGACATTGGTGAGGCCTTTTCAGAAATACAGTGTCCAGTTCTCATCATTTAGTTATAGGAAGGATATTATCAAGCTCAAGAGGGCTCAGAAGAGATTTACAAGGATGTTGCTGGGTATGAAAGGTTTGAGTTATAAAGAAAGGCTGGATAGGCTAGGTCTTTTTTTCTCTGGAGTGTAGCAGATTGAGAAGCGACCTTGTAGAACTCTATAAAGTAATGAAGAGAATAGGCAGAATTAATGGTAGTTGTTTTTTTCCCCTAGGATGGAGGCTTTCAAGACTGAGGAATATTTTTAATGTAAGAGGAGAGACATTTAAAAACATGAGGGGCAAATTTTTTACACAGAGGGATGTTCGCATGTGGAATGATCTTGGTGGATGAGGTTCAATTACAACGTTTAAAAGACATTTGGATAAGTACATGAATATGAAAGATTTGGAGGGATATGGGCCTGGAGCATGGAGGTGGGATTACTTTAGCTTGGAATTATGTTTGGCCTGGACTGATTGAACCGAAAGGTCTACTTCTGTGCTGTATGAGCCTATGACTCTCTATGTACATATGTTGTTAAAGATGGCAAGACAGACAGAGAGCATGGTTAATAAAGCATACAGCAGTCTAAGCTTCATAAATAGAGATTATCAAACATTTAGGACACATTATACCTCAGCTGGAGTATTGTGTATAATTTTGGGCACCACATAATATGAAAGGTGCAAATACATTGGCGAGAATGCAGAAGTGATTTACAAGTATGGGTGGAGGAATGAAAAACTTCAATTATCAGGATAGGTGAGATCTGATAGAAGTTTTCAAAATCTAAGGGCCTCCAAGTTAAGATGCCCCTTCTCTCTTTTTGTTACAAATCTTCAGCTCCCACCTTGATAGGTGGCTTTTTCAATTATGTCAGGAGGGCCTCCTTTTGCTCCTTCAGCTTCACATAGCAATGTAGGAACACAGGGACAGGAATAGGCCATTCAGCCTATTGAACCTCCCCCACCATAAAATACAACTGCAGCCAATAAGCATGCAATGCCTTTTACCTAGCCCATCCCTATAAGCCTGTAAGCCACCAGTAATCAGAAATATATCAATGTCTACATTACACATACTCAAAGACACAGTCCACTGTGGTAGAAAATTCCAAAGGTTTACAATCCTCTGAGTAAAACAAAATTTTACGTATCACAGACCTAAGTCGCATCCCCCTAATTTTTAAACTGTGTCTCCTAGTTTTAGACTCCACAATGAGTGGAAACACAACCCTGTCAGTCTTTATAAGGATTTTGTAAGTTTCAATGAGATCACTTGCCATTCTTCAAAACTCTAGAGAATATAGGCCCAGATCGCCCAGTCCAAAGATGTGCAGGTTTGGTGGACTGGCTATGCTAAATTGTTGATATTGTCCAGAGATGTGTAGGCTAGGGGGATTGACTATGGGAAATGCAGGGTTACAGGGAAAGGGTAGGGGTGTGGGTCTGGGTGAGCTATTCTTTTGATGGTCACTGAGACTCAATGGGCTGATTGGCCTGCTTCCACCTTGTGGAGAATCTATGAATTTCTCTTCATAGGGCAGTCTCACCAAACTAAGAACTGGTGACTGGGGAGGTGATGATCTATTGGTATTATTACCAGACTATTATTTCCAAAAACTCACCTAATGTTCTAGGGACCTGAATTGGAAACCTTCCACATAAACAAAAAACTAGAATTAAGAATGTACTGATGACCATAAAACCATTGTCGATTGTTGAAAAAGAAACCATCTGGCTCATTAATATTCTCCAGCAAAGGAAATCTGCCAACCTCACTTGGTCTGACCCACAGCAATAAAGTCGATTTCCAGCAGCCCTCTGTGCAATTAGGAATAGTCCACAAATGCTGGCCTAGCCAGAGATGCTCACGTGAATGACTGAAGAACCTTCATTGTACTCCCTCTGTAATGATAATATCTTTCCTGAGATAAGGAGACCAAAACTGCACACAGTACTCCAGAAGCATTATTTCTGTGCTCAAATCCTTTTGTAAATAAAACTAACAGTTTGCTGTGTTGGTACATTAGCCTAAAATGACCTATCGACAAGGACACCTAGGCTCTTTCGTACATCTAAACTTTCCAATCTTGTATCATTTAAGAAATAGTTTGCACATCAATTTCTCCTACCAAAGTGGTGTCCTCCCATTTTTTCAACATTATACTTCATCTCCTACATTCTTGTCCAGTCACTAAACTTGTCCAAATTCTCCTGAAGCTGCACACAACACACATTCCCACTTAGATTTGCATCAGCCACAAATTTGGAAATATTACATTTGGGTACCCCCTTCCAAATCACTGATGTATATTGTGAAGAGCTGGAGCCAAGTACTGATCCTTGCGGTACTCCACTAACCATAGCCTGCCAAAGCAAGAATGACCAACTTATTCCGACTCTGTTTTCTCCCTGTTCACCAATCATTAATCCAAGCCAGTATATAACCTCCTATTGCACTTTTATTTTTTTTAACCAGCCTCCTAGATCAATAGCCTTCCAAAAATCGAAGTACACAACTTCTATCGACTTCCTTTGATCAATTTTGTTAGTAATATCTTTAAACAACTCCAACAAGTTTGTTAAACAAGATTTTCCATTCACAAATCCATACTGACTATACCTAATCAGATCAGTATCAACCACATTTCTATTTATAACCATCATTCACATTAAATTCTAGCATTTTCCCACTATTGATGTAAGGCAAACAGGTCTGCAGCACTCTGTTTTCTCTCTCATTCCCTTGCTACGTTCCAATCCACAGGAATCAGTTTGGAATCTATACAATTTTGGAAGATAATCACAATGTGTTGACTACCTCGAAAGCCTCCTCCTTCATCTCTCTGGGTTCTATCGACTTCTAACCCCATTAATTTCTCCAGTACAATCTTTGTACTAAGGTTAATTACCTCCAACTCCTCGTTGTGTCGAGCCACTTGGGCCTGTTGTTCTGGGAGATTTGTGGTATCTTTCTCAGTGAAAACAGATGCACAATAATGATTTAGCTTCTCCGCCATTTCTCCACTTCTCATTCTGAATTCTCCAGACTCTACTCATTTGAGCCAAACGTTTTATTTTTATGCCTATAGAAAATGCTACAGTCTACTTTTATGTTTTTGGCTCGATTACATTGTGGCTGGACAGGCCACTCATAAGGATGGGATTTATGAAAAATGGGCAATAAATGAGGCATGCTGGGAAATTGAAACAAGCCTTGACCAAAAGTGATTGTGCTCAAAGACTCTGGGATAAACATGCTGCAGAATCCAGACAGGCTGCACTTACAGACAGACAATATGCAACTGACCCAGCAGCTGCAGACAATACAATACACATTTGAATTGGAACTGTATGGAATTGACCTGAATGCCATCCCCAGGATAATCGGAAACTTCGAGTTGTCTACCAGATAAAGAGGTGCCTCACACTCTTATTTGGAAAGGGCTACCTGACCTATATGCACCTAATTCCTCCAGGAATGGATGCCCAAGGACCACGCTGCCGTTGTCATGGCAATGCCTAGTTGGTTCTGATTAATCACAGTGATCAAGCCTTGATCGATCTATAGGTGGATATCAAAGACCCTCCCAAAGAGCGCGAATACTTTGAAGTATAAGAATCGCTGCAATATCACCCTCAGGAGCAGTAACCCAAGACCAACCATTCAGAGAAGAACCTCTGGGACCACCAGGAGAAGACCAGGCGATCGTCGCCACTTGGATCAAGGCCAAGATCAGGTGTGGTGGGATATGATCATTTAGAGTTAAGGTAAAACACAAGATAGTTGATTAAGTTTATAGCTGAAATTGTTAGTTTCAGTTTATTTTATTATTATAATATTAATTGTGCTAAATAAATAAATACTATAGTTTATTATTATTAAGAGTTGACTTGTGGTTTCCTTGCTAGATCTAAGAGTGTGTGGCAGGCGCAACAGCATTCATAAGCAATTCTCCCCTTGAATGGTTTCTTGGTTCTCCATTGTTGCATAAGCAATGCTGAACTTTCTTTGTTAGCCACGATTAACCATTTTTGAAGGAATGCATGCAGTGGTTCTTGAAAGACTATTCATTCCCTATGTATACTCATCTTAAATAGATTTTCTCAAACCACCTCAGCCTCATGCCTTATGATTTTCCTTATTAAAATTTAACACCCTTGTTTTAGAATTAACTACCTCTTTTCAAATATAATGTAAAATTCTATGATACTGTGGTGACTCATTCTGAAAGGTTATTTTACAACAAGATTGTTAATGAGCTTGTCTTTGTTACATAACATTAGATTTAAAATCACATCAATTCATAGAGTTATGCAGCTCAGAAACAGACCCTTTAGTCCAATTCATCCATGACAACCAGACATCCTAAACTGATCTCGTCCCATTTGACTCCTATCCCTCTAAATCTTTCCTAAACATATACCCATCCAGATGCCTTTTAAATGTTGCAATTGTACCAGCCTCCACCACTTCCTCTGGCAGCTCATTCTACACACACACACCACTTTCTGAACGAAAAAGTTGTCTCTCAGGTAGCTTTTAAATCTTTCCCCTCTCACCTTAAACCCATGCCCTCTAGTTTTGAACGCCCCTACCCTGGGAAAAAGATCTTGGCTATTCACCCTATCTATGCCTCTCATGATTTTATAAACCTCTACAAAGTCAGCCCTCAGCCTCTGACGCTCCAGGGGAAAAACCTCCAGCCTGTTCAGCCTCTCAAACCCTCTAATCCTGGCAACATCCTTGTAAATCTTTTCTGAACCCTTTCAAGTTTAACAACATCTTTCTTATAGCAGGGAGACCAGAACCGAACACATTATTCTAAAACTGGCCTCACCCATGTCCTGTACAGGCGCAACATGACCACTGAACTCCTTATACTCAATGCACTGATCCCCAAAAGCACCGTTACCTGACTCCAGAAATTTATCCTCTACAATTTTAGTACTCAATTGGTTCGCCTAATCTGTATTCAGATTAAAAATCGGTCACTCACTAATCCGTTATTAGGGTTAGCCTGCCTCCATGCCATGACTTGGTCTGCCTCTTTAAAAGTCCAGTTGGTTATGTCTAGAACATGCCATGTTGGAGGGATCACTCCAGGTGAACTGGGGTCTGGATTCCTGTGGTCATAAGGGTCAGTGTCTATCCCACAGGCGAGGCCCAGGCTGGACCATCCATCTCCCACTCACTTCAGAAACCGAGAGACTGAAGAAAAACATCTGCTGAAGTTGGCAGTCAGCGACTTTGTTTAATGGTTCCCACATGGAGTTTTGGCTGAATGCCCAGTGTCTCCAACCCGCAAATTGTTTGGGTTTGAAATTCATCTCTGCTGCAAACTCACCAGCAAGCACACTGCTGCTTTACACAAACATGTCTGTAAAGCACAGTATCAAAATGGAAAACTCTGAATATATTGCTAATCCAGGTCATATATCCAAATGGGGCAGTTAATTGGAGTCAGGTCTGTAGTGAGGCCTTGGTGAAGAGCCTCGAGCCTTCACGTGTTGAACAGAAATACGGCCATTGCAGTTAGATGATTTGATTTGATTTGAATAAATATGAATGAACATTATGTAAAGAACAAAAGTCTGAATTCTGCACTGCAGCTGTTGTAGAGGAGAAGTCTGAACAATGGAACAGAATCAAGATGCAGTGTAGTTTTTGCTGTGTTTATTCAAGGCAGCTGGACACAGGCCATACCAGATGCACAAGATTACTGAATCTTCAAAGACAATCTGTTGAAGTACTTAAAAAGTATCTCAAAACTCTATAAACTGATCAGAAAATAGTTGCATTTGTGCCTTCCTATACGCGTTCCAGTGGACTAATACATCTGGATTGTGATGGAAGGAATATGAATAATTAGACCTGCTTTTAAAGGTTGATTTAGCAACTAAGGCAATTTAGCAATCTTATTAATCAAAACTTGAAAAACCTTCAGATAAAAAAGCAAAGCCTAAACATGTCATGTTGAATGACCAAATACCTTAGACAACAACATCTTCATTCACATTAGTGAAGGCGCCATATTGAGAAATGACAATCAAATATTACACTGAAAACAGCATTTAGCACAGCAAAACCATTGCCTACTTTCAGAGTTAGTACAACAACAACAAAGATACAAGAAAGGCAATTAGGTTGAGGAATACAAAATCTTAGTGATCTTTCAAATCAAGAAAACAATCAACAACTTCAGGAGTCTAACAACAATCAAATACTGCAACAATATTCACTTGTGCCAATCCTTCCATCCGAAATGCTGAAGCTTCCAGACCCATTTGACTGATCAATTCATTGGCAGACATGAAAAGTGCAATTCTGAAGATTTCCAGGAGCGTTTGGATTGAGCATCAAATCAAATGCAGTATTTAGAAAACAGCTCAAGAAACATTATATGGCAAAGGGTTTCAAAAAAAATATATAGGCAATTCTACAGGGCATGTTCACTATGTAAGGCACACGAAACCCTCTGACCCGTGGAGGCATACTCGATAGTGACAACATCAACACCAAATCCCAAGCAATCTAATGCTACACTAGTTTGTCACAGATGTGATTCCAAAACCCCAAATCAACAAAGATACAACTGTCCAACCTTTTTCAAAGAATGCAGTTGTTGCACCAAAAGAGATCACTCCTCATCCATAGAACATAACAGCGTATTACAGGTCCATCAGCTCTACACTGACCTTTGAAACCAATCTGAAGCCCATCTAACCTACATTATTCCATTTTCCATTTTAGGTCTATCCAGTGACCAGCAAATGCCCTTAAAGTTGGTGAGTCTACTACTGTTGAAGGCAGGGCTTTCCATGTCCCTGCTACTCTCTAAGTAAAGAAACTACCTCTGACATCTGTCCTATACCTATCACCCCTCAATTTAAAGCTATGTCCCCTTGTGCTAGCCAGCACCATCCCAGGAAAATGGCTCTCACTGTCCACCTACCTAACCATCTGATTATATGTCTCAATTAAGTCACCTCTCAACCTACTTCTCTCTAACGAAAATAGCATCAAGTCATCAGCCTTTCCTTGTAAGACCTTCCCTCCATATCAGGCAACTTCCTAGTAAATTTCCTCTGCAACCTTTCCAATATTTCAATATCCTTCCTATAATGCGGCGACCAGAGCTGTTTTCAAGATTCCAAGTGTGGCTGCACCAGAGTTTTGTACAGCTGCAACCTGGCCTCAAGGCTCCAAAACCCAATCCCCCTACCAGTAAAAGGTAACACACCCTATGCCAGCTTAACAACCCTATCAACCTGGGTGGCAACCTACAGGCTTCTACACACTTGGACACCGAGATCTCTCTGCTCATCTACACGACCAAGAATCTTAACATTAGCTCAGTACTCTTTATTCCTGTTGCTCCTTCCAAAGTGAGTCACCTCACACTTTTCTGTATTAAATTCCATTTGCCACCTCTCAGCCCAGCTCTGCAGCTTATCTATGTCCTTCCATAGCCTGCAACATCCTTCGGCACTATCCACAACTCCATTGACATTAGTGTCATCTGCAAAATTTACTAGCCCACCTTTCTACGCTCTCCTCCAGGTCATGTATAAAAATGACAAATAGCAGTGGCCCCAAAACAGGTCCTTGTGGTACATCACTGGTAACTGAACTCCAGGATGAACATTTCCCATCACCCACCACCCTCTGTCTTCTTTCAGCTAGCCAATTTCTGATCCAAACCGCTAAATCACCCTCAATCCCATGCCTCCACATTTTATGCAATAGCCTACTGTGGGGAACCTTATCAAAGGCCTTACTGAAATCCATATAGACTACATCAACTGCTTTACCCTCATCCACCTGTTTGGTCACCTTCTCAAAGAACTCAATAAGGTTTGTGAGACATGACCTACCCTTCACAAAACTGTGTTGCCTATCCCTAATCAACTTATTCCTTTCTAGATGATTATAAATACTATGTCTTATTAGCCATTTTCAACACTTTACCCACAACTGGAGTAAAGCTCACTAGTCTATAATTACCAGGATTGTCTCTACTCCCCTTCTTGAATAAGGGGACGATATTTGCTGTCCTCAAGTCTTCTCGTATCAGTCCTGTAGACAATGATGATATAAAGATCAAAGCCAAAGGCTCTGCAACCTCCTCTCTGGCTTCCCAGAGAATCCTCAGATAAATCCCGTCTGGCCCAGGGGACTTTTCTATTTTTACACTTACCAGAAGTGTGTAGTCCAGTAGCCTGTATCTCAGTATTTTCCTCGTCAACATTGTCTTTTTCCAGTGTGAATACTGACAAAAAATATTCATTTAGTGCTTCCCCTATCTCCTCGGACTCCACACACAACTTCCCACTGCTGTCTGTGATTGGCCCTTAACTACCTGACTGCCCCGGCCGACCTATCATCTCGGTCTGCTCCTGCCCCTGCCCCACCAAACTGATCTCCACATACCCTGATACCGTCCTACCCCCTGGTTCAGGAGCTTCCCACTTACATTCAGGACACCATCCACGCCCTCTACCTCCTTCATTTCCCTGGCCCCCAATGCCTCATTGGGACATGGACCATGGACCATGGACATCTAGTCTCCATACACCACTATCCACCAAGACCAGGGCCTCCAAGCCCTCCACGTCTTCCTCTCCCAGCATACCCTTCTACTGACACTCCCATTCATTTGGCTGAACTGATCCTCACCCTCAATAATTTCTCCTTTGAGTCTGTCCACTTCCTCCAGACCAAAGGAGTAGCCATGGGCACCGGCATGGGCCCCAGCTATGCCTGGTTCTTCATTGGGTACGTGGAACAGTCCATCTTCTGCATCTACACTGGCATCCCATTTCTCACCTTTTCCTCCAAACATTGACTGTAATGATGCCACCTCATGCTCCCAAGAGGAGAGTGAACAGTTCATCAACCTCACCAACACATTCCACCCGACCTTAAATTCACCTGGACCATCTCAGATACCTCCCTTCCCATCCTGGACCTCTCCACCTCCATCAACGGTGACTGACCCAAGATGGACATCTTTTACAAACCCGACTCTCACAGCTACCTAGACTACACCTCCTCCCACCCTGCCTCCTGTAAAAATTTTATCCCTTATTCCAAATAGTTCCGCTGCATCTCCTCCCAGGAGGACCAGTTCCACTACACCAGATGGTCTCCTTCTTCAATGACCACAATTGCCCCTCCTACATGGTCAATGATGCCCTCCAGCACATATTATCCACTTCGCACACCTCTGCCCTTGAACCACACCCCTCCAACCACAACAAGTACAGACCTCCCCCCTCCCAACACTGTCCTCACCTTACACCCCACCAACCTCCAGATACATCACATCATCCTCCACCATTTCCACCACCTACAAATAGACCCCACCACCAGAGATATATTCCCCTCCCCGCCCCTATCTGCATTTAGTAAAAACTATTCCTTCAACAACTTTCTCATCGGGTTTGCTTATTGGGACTGATATGCATGTTTGGAGCAGCATAATTAAGTCTAGTTTGGATAGTCTCAGTTCTGTTCCTTGTGTTTCTTTGTGTAATTTTGTGAATAAATTTTTGTCTGTTTTAAAACCTGGTAGTCAACCTCACTAACTTACTCCGGGTAATTTTCACTGTACACTTACTGACACAAATTGCAAAGTTATGATCTGGGCTGCCTGCTTAAGAATGTTTTGAGTGGTCTTGCCTAGTCCAAAACATGACGTATTGCAATATTTAATAGTAATGGATAATAAATAGTGTTAGTTTGAAGCTTAAATCTGAAGTCAGTTCTCGATTTTGCCTTACGACCCAACAAACACATCCCAAACAATTATAGTGGAGGTCAGATACAGAGTGAAGCTCTCTCACCACTGACTCCATCAAACCCTTTACAAATAACATTAAAATGACTGGCCAGTAGTTGCTGTTTTACCTCCTCAAATTGTTGTGATATCCCTGAGTGAAGAAAGCTTTTGAAGATTTTTTTTCTAAATATGTAATTGATATATTTCCATTGGACAGTGGGATATGAAGTTGCCTGTGCCTGTAAGTCTGGTGCTTATGATATCTATTTTCATAGTGGATCACTGACTAAACCTATAAATAATTAGCCTTTGGTGTTGTATTCCTGCTCTGACATGCACAGTAGCTTGAGTTCAGGCCTACCCAGAAACATTACAGAATGCTTGCTGCAAGAATTGCAGTGATGACTGCTCATTACCTTCTGCATGACAATTCCGCTGGCTTCCTGTAAGAGATTGATAGAAAAGTTCAGAATTAATTTCATTTTACCAACAATATTTGGCCAGTTTCCATTTCCTCTGCTGAAGGCAGCACCCCATTCTGAGTTTGAGAACCACCAGCACTCCCCCAGCTCTCCCTGATTCCGCTTATTTATTTGGAGGTTGTGTGTCTGTCAAAGCTTGAACTCTCCAAAGTCTTGCCCAACATGCCTCAGGGCTGGATTGTGATCAAGAATGAAACACTGGCTGTTTTCCTCTGCTGATCTCAATGCTTGGATCCTGGATTTCCCATTCACCAGTCAACCTACACATAGCCACCTACCTCCAGAGGAATCAGCAATCAAATCTGGAACTTCCAATGCACTAGGCCATTCAAAGAACTGAAATCCAAATGTAATATGGAGGTTCTCCACATTCCTGAGCATTCCCAACTTTTCCAAAGAATAGGGATCATGTTGATTTTTCTAATCACCTTTCTGAGGCAAACTGAAACCTCAATGGAACCTATCTGCAGGGTCTTAGGATCTAGGTAGGCAGTTAGCAACATCAGAACCAAGTGAGACAATGTGGGGCAACACAGTGGCTCAGTGGTTAGCACTGCTACCTCACACCGCCAAGGACCTGGGGTTGAGTCCCACCTCGGGCAACTGTATGTGTGGAGTTTGCACAATTTCCCCGTATCTGTGTGGGTTTCCTCTGGGTGCTCCGGTTTCCTCCCACAGTCCAAAGAGGTGCAGGTCAGATGAATTGGTCATGCTAAATAGCCCATTGTGATAGGTGTCAGGAGTAAATATAGAGTAGGGGAATGGGTCTGAATGGGTTAATCTTCGGAGGGTCAGTGTGTACCCATTGGGCCGAAGGGCCTGTTTCCATACTGTAGGGAATCTAACCTAATCGCAATGCAACAAAGACTAGGGGAAAAGTTCAAAAAAGACAAGAATCATAGCTAAAACAAACCAAGAAGCAACAGTACCCATGGAGTTTATTGTACGGTCAGCCTTTAAAAATTTATATTTTTAAATATAGTATCCTTGCTTATTTAGTGCTTTCAGGATCTGGCCAATTAGCTGAAGAATTGGAGAGTCTGGAGCCAAGAGATTGAGATTTTCAGGGAGAGAGGTAAACCCCAACAAATTGACAGCATCTTAAAGGAGCTGATTGGTGAGCGTAGATGATAGAATGGTTACAACATGGAATGAGACTCCTTGTCCCTCTGAAGAGCACTCTGTCCTATTCCTCCTCCAGTTCCTTGTAATTCTGCAAATATTTATTTCTCCATTTTCTTTGGAAAATCATGATTGAATCTGGCTCCGCTGCCTACTCAGACCACACACTCTGGATCCTCAGCAATCACTTTATAAAAGAGCTTTACCTTGTGCTGTCCCGGGTTTGTTTGTCAATTACCATAGAAATAAACATTCCTTGAGCTCTCAGTCTTTCTTCCAATGGGATATTAACCTGTCGAAATCTCTTCTGATTTTGACCAGTTTTGTCAAAATGACCTCTGAACCTGAATTTATTTCATAGAATCATAGAATCCCTAAAGTGTGGAAACAAGGAATTTGCCCAACAAGTCCACACCCACCCTCCAAAAAGTTACCCACCCAGACCCATTCCCCTGACTAATGCACCTCACCTACATATCCCTGAACACTATGGGTAATTTAGCTTGGCTAATTCACCTAAGCTGCATATCATTGGACTGCGGGAAGAAACCCAGAGGAAACCCACGCAGACAACTACCCGAGGCCGGAATCAAACCGAGGTCCCTGGCACTGTGAGGTAACGGTGCTAACCACCGAGCCACTGTGCCGGTCTTTAAATAAGGTAACTTCTGTTTTTCCAATTTAACCTCATGACTGAAGTTCTTCATTCCTGGGATCATCCTCATGAGTCTGTTCTGTGCTCACTTTAATGCCTTCACATCCTTCCTTAAGTTTAGAGACCAGGACTAGACACAATGTTTCAGTTGGTTTCATCACAGCTTGCTTGCATTTCTACTCCATGTATCTATTTATAATGCTCAGCTTCACATAACGCCTTTTTTCGGTACTTTCTGAACCTGTCCAGCTACCTTTCAACAACTTGTGCACATATATAAGACGTAGGAAGCTAAATCAGAGAAGGCCCATGGGGAATACAGTACAAAGAAAGGAGAAAAGAACTCAAGTAGGGAATTAGGAGAGCAAAAAGAGGCCATGAAACGACCGTGGCAAGTCGAGTCATAGAGTCCTACAACATGGAGACAGGCCCAACAGCCCAGACTGGTCCATGCCAATCAAAATGTCCATCCACACTAACCCCATTTCCCTGCATTTCTCACATATCCTTCTAAATCTTTCCTATCCATGTAATTTTCCAAATGCCTTTTAAATGTTGTTAATGTACCCACCTCAACCACTTCCTCTGGAGCTCATTCCATGCGTGTACCATCCTCTGTGTAAAAAGGTTCCCCTCAGGTTCCCTTTTATTCTTTCCTCTATAACCTTAAACTGATACCCTCTAGTTCTCAATTCCCCAACCTTGGGAAAAAAGATTGAATGCATTCACCCTACCCAGGCATCTCATGATCTTATACACTCCTATAAGATCCCCCCTCAATCTCCTGTGCTCTCAAGAAGAAGGTCCTAGTTTGTCTAGCTTCTCTATGTAACTCAGACCTTTGAGTCTTGGCAACATCCTTGTAAATCTCTTCTGCACTCTTCCCAGTTTGATAACATCTTCCCTACTGCAAGGCGACTAAAACAGAACACAATACTCCCAAGTATGGCCTTACCAACATCCTGTACAACATACAACAAAACTTCCCAACTTCTATATGCAGTGCCCAGTGTGCCAAAAGCCTTCTTCACTGCCCTGTCTACCTGGGACTCCACTTTCAGAGAACTGTGCACCTGAACCCCAAGGTCCCTCTGTTCCACTACACTCCTTAAGACCCTGCCATTCACCATGAAACGCCTACCTTGATTTGACTTTCCAAAATGCAACACCTCACACTTATCTATATTGAACTCCATTTGCCATTTCTCGGCCCACTTCCCCAGCTGATCAATCTGTCATCAGCAAACTTAATAACCATGTCTTGTACATTCTCATCCATATCATTGATATAGATAACAAACAGCACTGACCCATGAGGCACACCACTCGTCACAGACCTCTAGTCTGACAAGCTGTTCCCCAATATTACCCTCTGCTCCTTCTTATTGCCTATTCAATTTGCCAGCTCTCATTTGATTCCATACGATCTAACTTTCCAAAGCAGCCTACCGTGTGGAACCTTATCAAAGGCCTTACTGAAATCCAAATAAACAACATCTACCGCCCGACCTTCATCAAACCTTCTGGTCACTTTATCGAAGCACTCTAACAAATTTGTGGGGCTTGATCTCTCACGCACAAAGTCATGCTGACTACTCCTAATCAAATCAAATGCATGCATATCTTATCCCTCAGAATCTTCTCAAGTAATTTACCCACCACAGATATTAGGCTTACTGATCTATAGTTCCCAGGTTGTTCTCTGCAGCCCTTCTTGATTAAGGGCACAACATTCGCTACCAGTCTTTCGGGCCCTCATTCATGGCTCACGATGATGCAAAAGTATCAGCCAGGGCCATCACAATTTCTTCCCTAGCCTCTTGCAGTGTTCTTCGATATACTTGGTCAGGACCAGGAGATTTATCCACCTTCTTATATTCTAATATGTTCAACACCTCCTTTACTGTGATATAGACTGTCGCCTAGATATCGCCACGAACTTGCCCAAGTTCCCAAGCCTTCATGTCTTTTTCTACGGTAAACACACAGGAGAAAAAGTCACTGAAGACCTTGCTCATCTCCTGTGGTTACACACATACATGTCCTTTTTGGTCCTTCTCCTATTCTCTCTCTAGTTTTTGTTTTCCTTTAACATACATTAAGAATCTCTTTGGATTCACCCTAACTTTCTCACCCAAAGCTATCTCGTGTCCCCTCCTCACCTTCCTGATTTCCTTGTTCAGTGAACTCCTGTATCCCTTATATACCTTCAGGGATTTCCTTCATCACAGCTGCCTGCACCTGAGTCATGTCTCCTTCTTTTTTCTCATCAAAGCCTCAATATCTCTTGTCATCCAGGGTTCCCTATTCCTGCCAACTTTGCCTTTTACCCTCACAGGAACATACAGACCTTGAACTCTCGCTATCTCACTTTTAAAGGCCTCCCACTTGTCAGAGGTCCCTTTACCTGCAAACAAACTACTCCCATCAACCCCTGCAAACTCCTGTCTAATTCCATCAAAATTCACCTTGCTCTAGTTTAGAATGTGAATCTGTGGACCAGTTTTGCCACTTTCCATAGTTATTGTATAATCACTGGTCCCAAAGTGCTCCCCCACTGTCACCTCAATCATCTGTCCTACCCTATTTCCCAAATGTAGGTCAAGGTTTGCCCCGGACCCACTATACACTGCTTGAGGACACTTTTCTGAACACCCTTAACAAATTCCACCCCATTTAAGCTCTTAATGCTATTGGCAGTTCCAGTCTATGTTAGGAAAGTTAAAATCCCCTACCATGACAACTCTTCTGCTCCTTCAAGTCTCCCCACTCTCCCTGCATGTTCATCCCTCTAATTCTCATTGACTATTTGGGGGCCTATACTACAGGTCATTCTGCTGTAACACACATTTCGTCAGCGCTAATTGGTTATAATGCAAATGATGAATTGTAGACGTTGTTTGGATAATGCAAACTTTCTACTGAATGGGTATAGCTATTTTCTATAAGTGATCTTCTACAGCATAATTTTCTATAGCAGTTTTCCATCGTGTGGTTTTCTACAGCGTGAGGTTGCAGAAGAACACTACTGTCACATTATAGCAGAATGACCTGTATAACCCCAATAATGGCACCTTCCTGTCTCTTATTTCTTAGCTCCACCCATAAAGCCTCACTGGATGATCCTTCAGTTATTTCATCTGTGACCAATGCTGTGATACTCACTTTAATTTAAAATGCAATTGCCCCTCCCCTCTTTCCTCCACTTCTGTCCTGCCTAAAACACCTATAACCCTGGAACATCAAGCTGCCAGTTCTGTCTGTCCCTTAGCTATGTTTCTGCAATGGCAATATGATCCCAGTCCCACGGACCTATCCATGCCCGAAGTTCATTGGCCTTACCATGCAGTCCTCTTGCATTGAAATAGATACAATTTAGCCCATCAGGCATACCTCACTTACTGTCGTGTTCCAGCCTGACCTGTCTCTTTAACTTACTATTTCTGATCACTATAATCTCCTTCCAGCCTTACACTTACATCCATGCTGCTGAGTATCCCACCGCCCACCAATCTGGTTTAAACCTTGTAGCACTAGCAAATCTGGGTCACCAAGATATTGGTCCCCGTCCAGTTCAGATGCAACCCATCCCTTTGAACAGGTCACCCCTGCCCCAGAAAAGACCCCAACGATCTAAAAAATCTGAATCCCTGCCTCCTGCACCAATTTTTTAACTATGTATTCATCTGCCATATCCCATTCTTACCCTCACTAGCACATGGCTGCTCATTACCCCCCTTGAGTACGTTCTGCTGCTGCTCCAAGACATCCTAGACCCTGACACCCGGGAGGCAACACTCCATCCTGGATTCCTGTTTGCAGCCACAGTATCTCCTGTCTGTCCCTCTCACTATCGAGTCTCCTAGCAGTAAGGTCCTGTTTACCTGACCCTTTCCCACTGTGCCCCAGAGCGAGTTGTAGTGCCACTGACCTGTCTAATGGTCGTGCCCTGATGAAGAGCTTATGCCTGAGATGTCGATTCTCCTGCTCCTCAGATGCTGTCAGACTGGTTGTGCTTTTCCAGCACCATACTTTTCAACTCTGATCTCCAGCATCTGCAGTCCTCACTTTCTCCTGGTCACCCCCCTCCAAACGTATGCAAAATGGGATACTTGTTTTTGAAAGGAATGGCCAAAGGGGATTCTTGCACTCTCTTTGCTTTTCCTGCTGGCCACCTAGCTATTCTCTACCTGTACCATAGGTGTTACCACCTCACTAAAACTCTTATCAGTATCTCGGATGATCCTGAGTGCATCCAGCTCCAGCTCCCTAACACAGTCTCCCAGGAGCTGTAGCTGGGTACACCTCCTATAGGTGTAGTCATCAGGGACAATGGAAGTCTCCCTGAGATCCCACATTCTGCAGGAGGAACATGCGACTGCTCGAACTGCCATCTCAACTGCTCTAAGATGAAAGAGGAAAATTAAAAGGACTTTACCTGAGTTTACCTGTAGTTTTTGATGAGCTGCTGCTCACTGAAGCCTCTTGTGCCAAAGCCTTACTCCTCACTCTGCTCCCAACAAATTTTCCAATAACACATCTCTTTATATCTCTAGGGTCAAACAGAATCCTGATTCTATACATACATTAAAAACAAGAGAATAACTAGGGAGAAGGAAGGACCATTCAAGAATAAATGAGGAAAATTGTGCTTGGAGGCAGATGATGTGGGCAATATGCTAAATGAGTACTTTGCGTCTTTATTCCTCCAGGAGAAGAAGGATATGAAGGATAGTGAGATTTGTTGGGTGTCTTGAAAAGCATTAAAGGTGGGTAAGTGTCCAAGGCCCAACGGTATCCAGGAGAAAGTGAGGACTGCAGATGCTGGAAATCAGAGACAAAAGCTGTGGCACTGGAGAAGCACAGCAGGTCAGGCAGCAGTTAAGGAACAGGAGAGCCGACGTTTCAGGCATAAGCCCTTCATCAGCGATGCTGGGGAGGGGGGTGCTGCTGAGAGATATATAGGATGGGGTGGGGGCAGGTAGCTTGGAAAGCGATAGGTAGATGTGGGTGGGTGGGTGGGGGGGGGGGGGGGTGATAGTGATAGACCAGAGTGGAGGGAGGGTGGAACAGATAGGTGGGGAGGAAGATGGGCAGGTGGGACAGTTCAAGAGGCCAGTGCAGAGTTGGAGTGTCAAATCTGGAATGGGGTGGAGGGAAGGGAGACGAGGAAATTGGTGAAATCGACATTGATTCCATGGGGTTGGAAGATCCCAATGCATCTGGAGGAAGAATGCTTCACCTTGGTCCCACCTTGGGACCTCCCACCCACACTACAACAATGTCGATTTCACCAGTTTCCTCATCTCTCCTCCCTCCACTTCATCCCAGATCCAACCCTCCAACTCTCCCCACCCTCTTGAACTGTCCCACATGTCCATCTTCCTTCGCACCTACCCACTCCACCCTCCTCTCTGATCTATCACTATCAACCCCCCCCCCCCCCCCCCCCCACCTGCATCTACCTATCGTCTTCCAAGCTACCTTCTGCACAGCCCTGTCCCTCACCAATTTATCTCTCAGGCCCCTTCAACTCCCCCCACATTCCTGATGAAGGGCGTATGCCTGAAATATTGACTTTCCTGCTCCTCGGATGCTGCCTGACCTGCTGTGCTTTTCCAGCGCCACACTTTTCGACCCCAATGGTATCCACCTCAGGTTATTGAGAAAGGCAAGTCAGGAGATTGCTGGGGCCCTGACCAAGATCTTTGTACCCTCACTAGCCACTAGTGAGTAGCTAATCGTATTACTCTGTTCAAGAAGAGAAGTAGGGATAAGCAAGAAAATTATTGACCAATGAGTCTAACATTGGTAGTTGAGAAGCTAGTTGAGAGAATTCTTAGGAATAGGATTTACTGAATGTAGGTTTGCTCGCTGAGCTGGAAGGTTCATTTCCAGAGGTTTCATTACCCTACTAGGTAACATCTTCAGTGGGCCTCAGGCGAAGCAATGCTGAAAATTCCTGCTTTCTATTTATGCGTTTGGGTTTCTTTGGGTTGGTGATGTCATTTCCTGTGGTGGTTATTTCCCATGGTGAAGTCACTTCCTGTTCCTTTTCTCAGGGGGTGGTAAATGGGGTCTAACTCAATGTGTTTGTTGATAGAGTTCCATACTTCTAGGAATTCTCATGCGTGTCTTTGGCTTGTCCTAGGATGAATGTGTTATCCCAGTCGAAGTGGTGTCTTTTATCATTCATATGTGAGGATACTAGTGACAGAGGGCCATGTTGTTTTGTGGTTAGTTGGTGTTGATGTATCCTGGTGGCTAGTTTTCTACCTGTTTGTCCAATGTAGCATTTGTTACAGTCCTTGCACGGTATTTTTTAAATGATATTAGTTTTGCTCATTATCTGTATATACATAGAAGGCACAGGGTAGTGGTGGAAGGGTGTTTTTCCGACTGGAGGTCCATGACTAGTGGTGTTCCCCAGGGATCTATCCTGGGACCTCTGCAGTTTGTGATTATAGAAATGAATGGCTTGTATAAAAATGTACATGGGTGGGTTAGTAAGTTTGCAGATGATTTAAGACGAGTGGAGTTGTGAATATTGTAGAAGATTGTCAAGCAATACAGCTGGATATAGATCAGTTTCAGATATGGATAGAGAAATGGCGGAGAGAGTTTAATCCTGGGAAGTATGAGGTGCTGCACTTTGGGAGATCAAATTTTCCGGAAAAGTATACAATTAATCGCAGGACCTTGAACACATCGATGTACAGACGGATCATGGGATTCAAGTCCACAGCTCCCTGAAAGTAGCCACACAAGCTGATAGGGTGGTAAAACGGGCATATGCCATGCTTGCCTTTATTGGTCAGAGAATTGTCTACAAGAATCAGAATATCACACTCAGCTTTATAAGCCTTTAGTTAGACCATACTTAGAGTACTGCATTCAATTCTGGTCGCCACGTTACAGAAAAGATGTGGAGGCTTTGGAAAGGATACAGGTTTACTAAGATGTTGCCTGGGTTAGAGGGTATGAGCTACAAGGAGATGCTAAAAAACTCAGATCAATTTCTCTGGGGCAGCAGAGGCTGAGGGGAGACTTGATAGGAAATGCATAGATGGGGTTGACAGTGAAGAAGTTTGTCCCCCAGAGTTGAAATGTTTAAAATTAGGGAGCATGCAGTTGAGGTGAGAGAGGGCAAGTTCAAAGGAGAAGTGGGGGGCAAGAGTTTTACACAGAATAGTAGGAGTCTGGAATGTGTGACCAAAGGTGGTGGTGGAGGCAGATTTATTAGGGGCGTTTAAGGTACTTTTAGTTGAGCGCATGAATATGCAAGGAATGAAGAGATATGGACTAAGGGCAGGTAGAAGGGATTAGCTTAATTTGGCATCATGCTCGGCACACATTAAGGGCCTGGGCTGTGCTGTTCTATGTTCTATGACCCGAGATGTCTTTATTTCTGAATCCCTTTCAATGGCATCCTTGGGTTAATATTGCCTCTTTCTGAACTTTTTCGCAAAATGTATCCTATTTTTGAACAATGGTGTAAGATATGCAATTCTCCTGTTCTTTGGTTTCACTCCTACATCTGAGGAGAATTGGAAAGTATGGCCAGGAACTCCACTGTTTCTACTTTTTATTTTCTTTCATCATCCCTGGTTGTGTCCAATTCAGTCTTCATGGCTGGTGAACTCTTAAGTAGAGCCAGTCTTTTGAATCTTTTTAATCAATTTGTACCCCTGCTTTCATTATAATTTGGCAGCATCTTCTTCCCTGGCAATGACAGATATAAAGTCCATGTTTAACACCTCAGCTATGTCCCCTGCCTATGTGTTAATCTCCTTTTTGGCCCTTAATTAGACCTACTCTTTTTCTAACTGCATTTTTGCTGTGGAAAAGCCTAAGAAGGGACTCTTCGATTATTTTCCTCTTTAGCTGCCAATTTATTTTTATACTTTCATTGCTTATCTCAGTCTTTTTTTCCTATTTCACCTTTGGACTGTCCATATTCAGCCTAATTTTGACTTGTATCATCGACCTGATAACTGCCCAATGCCCTTGCTGAGTATTTTGCAGGGAAACACCAGCAATTTACAGAAATTGCAGACTGACCCCACTCCAAATACTTTCTATCTGTGAGGATAAAACCATAAGACAGGGATGAAGAATAATCTGATAATCCTCAACTCCACTTTCCTGCCTCTTCCCCATAACTCTTGATTCCCTTACTGATTAAAAAAAATTGCAACCTCAGACTTGAATATACTAATGATCTAGCCTCAACAGCCCTATGCAGTAAAGAAATCCACAAATTCAGTACCCTCTGAGAGAAGAAATTCCTCCTCATCTCTGTCTTTACTCTGAGATTATGCCCTCCGGTCCTAGACTCTCCCATAAATGGTAAATATTTTTTCACATCTGTCCTGTCAAGCACCATAAGAATTTTGGATATTTCAATGCGGCCACCTTTCATTCTTCTACAGTTCAATGAGTATAGGCCTAACCTACTCATATGACAGTCCCTCCATACCTGGTATCAACTTAATGAATCCTATTCTAGGATAATGCCTGTCAGAAAAACAGCTAGGATTGTGGATCGTGGGACCTTGGAGCTAGAGGGTGCCCAAAATAGGGGTTGAGTTGGATAAGGAGTAACATGGTAGTGGAGAGGATTCAATAGCTGATGGGAAAATACCAGTCCTTGTAAGCGAGGTTAAGAGTTTCGATTTGCTTACGCAATGAAGAGCAAGGCAAATTCTAAAAGGATATCGGAGAAGGAGGGGAATGAGTCAATGTGATCCATGCCGGGACCAGTAGACAAATAGTCCTGTCCAGGAATTGTCAGGAACTGGAAGCTATACTAAAGGGGTTGTAAATGCTAGAATATTACCTGAACCATGTACAAATTAGTCTAAGGCCAGGATGATCAGAGAAGTGAATGCATGGCTGAAGGGATGGCAAGGCAGAGAAGCATTCCTTGTCAGTTAACATGAGCACCAGTACAGGGGCAGGAGGGAGCAGAGTCAGTCAGATGGAATCCATTCAAACTGGGCTGGGAACAGAATCTCTAGAAAAGAATAAATAGAGTGATCACAAAGAAGCAAATCTTAGCAGGACTTATACACTTAATCGTAAGGTCCTCAGGAGTGTTGCTGAACAAAGAGATCTTGGAGTGCAGGTCCATAGCTCCTTGAAAGTGGAGTCACAGATAGGATAGTGAAGAAGGAGTTTGGTATCATTTCTTTTATCGGTCAGAGTACTGAGTACAGGAGTTGGGAGGTCGTGTTGCGGCTGTATAGGACATTGGTTAAGCTACTTTTGGAATATTGCGTACAATTCTGGTCTCCTTCCTATCGGAAAGATATTGTGAAACCTGAAAGGGTTCAGAAAAGATTTACAAGGATGTTGCCAGAGTTGGAGGATTTGAGCTATTGGGAGAGGTTGAATAGGCTGGGGCTGTTTTCCCTGGAGCATCGGAGGCTGAGGGGTGACCTTATAGAGGTTTATAAAATCATGAGGGACATGGTTTGGATAAATAGACAAAATCTTATCCCTGGGGTGGGGGAGTCCAGTACGAGAGGGCATAGGTTTAGGGTGGGAGGGGAAAGATATAAAAGAGACCTAAGGGGCAACTTTTTCATGTAGAGGGTGGTAATGTATGGAATGAGCTGCCAAAGGAAGTGGTGGATGCTGGTACAATGACAACATTTAAAAGCCATCTGGATGGGTATATGAATAGGAAGGGTTTCAATGGATATGAGCCAAGTGCTGGCAAGTGGGTTCTAGATTGGGTTCGGATATCTAGTCAGCATGGATGATTGGACTGAAGGGTCTGTTTCCGTGCTGTACATCTCTATGACTCTAATAGTATAAAATCAAAAGAAAGTGATGACAGCAGTATTTGAGTGAGTGTGCTTGAGGCATCACAGTAAAAGGAGGACTAAAGACTGTAAAGTAATTAAATCACGAGACAGAAAGAAGAAAATGACAACAAACATTCATACAGAAGCACAGATTCAGGTACTTGGCCCAAATTGGTGCTTTTTGAGACAAATACATGGAACAAATGGAAGGCACTACAGTCACAAATTCACACAATGGAGACTGGCCGTGATGCAGGCATGGTTAAAAGATGATCAGGAAAGATTGAACAAGTAGTAGACAGGGTAAACAACTTTAATAATTAAGGATGAAATCACTTAAAGGAAAAAGAGGACTTTACTCGAAGTAAGAAGGCAATGGATAGTTCATGGGAAGAATTGGGGAGTGGAAATAGTGGGAGTTGTGCACTGTTTCTCTGCTAGAACTTGTTAATGGTAGATTGTATAAATGCAGAGACTAGGTAAGTATGTACAGAAAGCAGAGTGGTATAAATGGGGGATTTTAATTTTTAAAATATTGGAATAGATCAATTAACAAATGTCAAAAGGATATTGAATTTTCAGAATGTATCCAGGGTAGTTCTCCGCAATAGTATGTCCTGGGAGCAGGAGAATTGACGTTTTGGGTATACTTATGCCCATAACGTTGATTCTCCTGCTCCTCGGATGCTGCCTGGCCTGCTGTGTTTTTGCAGCATCACACTTTTCAACTCTGGTCTCCAGCATTTGCAATCCTCACTTTCTCCTAATAGTATGTCCTGAGCCAACAAAGACAGGATTCTATATCTGAGTTAACATTAAGCCATAAGCCTTTAACAGCATAATACTATGGGAAGATTTAACTAATAGTGATCATAACATGATCAAGATCAAAACAGAATTTGAACTGGAGAAACACTAAACAGCCATCAGGTTTGGATAAAGAAGACTTCAATGTGAGAAGGCAGAAACTGTCCACATTAAACTGGGGAAATCTGTTCATGCGTCAGAAAAACACTGTTGAAACAAGAATGGCAAGCGATCCAGAGTATTAATATTCATAATGGGAAAGATTTCCAATTGCAAAAAAAAGCATCTGTTGATGACCAAAGAGGTAAGAGACAACTTAGTACAAAAAAAGGCAGAATTGCAAAAGAAATCTTGATAAATTCAGAAGTTCATGAGATATAGGAGCAGAATTAGGCCACTCAGCCCATCGAGTCCTCTCCACCATTCAATCATGGCTGATGAGCTCCTCACCCCCATTCTCCTGCCATCTCCCCTTCAACCCATTACTGATTAAAAATCTGTCTAACTCATCCTTAAATTTACTTACTGTCCCAGCATCCACTGCACTTTGGGTACTGAATTCCACACATTCCCAACACTTTGGGAGAAATAGTTTGTCCTCAACGCTGTTTTAAATTTGCTTCCCATTATTCTAAGACTATGACCCCTCATCCTAGAATGCCCTATAAGAGGATGCATCCACTCCACATCTATTTTATCCATACTTTTTATCATGTTGAATCCCAGAATTTGATTTCCCCTCATTCTTCTAAATTCCAGGTAGCATTGGCCTCAACTGTTCAATCTCTCTTCATATGACAAACCCCACATCTCTGGGATCAATATAGTGAACTACTTGATCTGCCCCCAGTGTCACTACATCTTTCCTCAAATAAAGGGAGCTGGGGTCCAAGGACCAAACCCTGTGACACTCCACTGGTTAAACCTTGCCATTCAGCATAAAAAACATTTATCCCGTCTCTCTATCTTCTGTCCATCAGCCAGTCCCCTATCCAAGCTAATACATTACCCCAAATCCCATATGATCCAACTTTGTGAATTAACCTTTTGTGTGACACCTTATCATGCTTTCACTGTTCGATATGTAGGTTGGCTCGCTGTGCTGGAAGGTTCATTTCTAGATGTTTCGTCACCATACTAGGTAACATCTTCAGTGCACCTCTGGGCACTGAAACCCAAACATATAAATAGAAAGCAGAAATCATCTGCAGTGCTTCGCCCGGAGGCCCACTGAAGATGTTACCTAGTAGGGTGACGAAACGTCTAGAAATGAACCTGCTAGCTCAGCGAGCAAACCTACATCCAGAACCTCAACCTGAGCTACAAACCTTCTCAAAACTCGCTAATGCCTTCACTGTCTATTATGCCACCAATTTTGGTGTCATCCGCAAACTTACTAACCATACTTTCTATATTCTCATCCAAATCAAGCAGGACCCATAACCGAACCCTGTGGAAGACCACCGGTAATAGGCCTCCAGTGTGAAAAACAACCTTCCACCACCACCACCACTTTCTGTCTCCTGCCATTAAGCCAATTGCCACAAATCTTCCAGTCTCTGACCCCTGCTCAGGTTTAGGAAGGAAAGATCATATCTGGAGTGAGACCCTGCCAGAATGAGGATAAATTGAAGCCCAAGAACTAAGTAAATAGAGATGCAAGGTCAGGTGGTGTGCTGTACCTGCACAATGTCAGAGCTGGTGGACCCCATTATGGTTCATTGTGACCGCATCTGAAGCAAGTGTTGGTTGCTTGTGGAACTCCAGCTCAGAGTTAATGAGCTAGAGTCTGGGTTTTGAACACTGCAACACGTCAGGAAGAGTTACCTGAATGCTCTGTTTCAGGAGACAGTCACACCTATTTACATTAACTACCTCAAACTTGGTCAGTGGTCAGGGACAGGAGGGTGTGACTACGAGAGAGACAGATAGAGAGATTCAGGAGCTAGTGCTGAAGGCTCCTCAGCCCTTGAGTTGTCTAACAGGTTTGAGATTCTTGCCCCTTGTGTGGATAAGCGTGGAGACTTAGGAAGGATAAACAAACTTACCATAGCACCATGGTACAGGGAGCCATTCAAGAGCAGGTGAAAAGAGAAATGTAGTTGTAATCGGGGATAATATAGTTAGGGGAATAGACACTGTTCTCTGTGGCCAGGATCGAGAATCCTGAAGGCTGTGTTGTCTGCCTACTACCCAGGTTCAGGATAACCCATCTGGGCTGCAGAGGAACTTGGAGTCGGAGGGGAAAGATTTAGTTGTCGTGAGCCACGTAGCTATCAATGAGATAGGTAGCAGGAGGAAAAGGATTCTTCTGAGGGAATTATGGAGCAGCTTGGGGCTAAATTAAAAAGTAGACCAAAGTGATAATAATCTCCAGATTACTATCTAAACCACGAGATAATTACTACAGGGTTAACAAGATTAAAAAGATAAACAAGTGGCAAAAAGATTAGTGTGGGAAAAACCAGTTTGAATTCATGGGATATTGACACCATTATTGGCGAAGAAGGAAGCTGTTTCGATGGGACGGACTCCACCTGAATCATACTGTGACCAGAATCCTGGTGAAACGCACAACTAGTGCTGTGGATAGGGCTTTAAATTAAATAATGGGACAAGGTTCAGTTGCATGGAAAGCTATGGAAAAAGATAAAGGACTGGATGGACTCAGCAGAGGTTATTAAAGTTTCCAGAACAAGTAATAATACATAGAATATGGAAAGGGTCAGGAATTTACGTTTATACACAGCAGGTAAGGGCACAACCCAGGAGAAACACGCAATCAGTGCAGGACTTGAGGATGCTGTACTTGCAATCATGCAGCGTACAGAACAAGATAAGTGAGTCTGTAGGGCAGATTGAAATTGGCAGGTACCATGTTGTGGGTATCACAGGTATAGCTGCAAGGGGTTCAGGGCTGGGAACTAAATATCCAAGGTTACATGTCATATCGAAAGAACAGGCAGAGGTCACCTGGTTATTACAAAATGAAATTAAATCCAAAGCATGAAGTGATATAGAGTTGGAAGACAAGTAGGTAGAGTTGAGGAACTGCACAAGAAAAAAGACCCTGATGCAAATTATGCACAGATCTTCCAGCAATAGTCCAGATAAGGGCAGAAGATAAATCAGGAGATGAAAAAAGATATGCAAAAAGGCATTATTATCATAAGCATGGGAGTCTTCAATGTGCAGGTGGACTGGAAAAGTCAGATTAATAGTGAATCCCAAGAAAATAAATTTGTGGAATAATTATGAGATAGGTATTTGAAGCAGTTTGTGGTGGAGCCCAGTCGGGAACAGGCCGTTCTGGATTTGGTGATGTGTAATGAGACTAACTTAATGAGAGCTTAAGGTGAAGGAACCTCTCGGTGCAGTGACCACAATATGATAGAATTCACTTTGCAGTTTGTGAGGAAAAAAACTGAAATCAGATATAATGGCATTACAATTGAATAAAGGTAACCACAAAGACAAGAGGGAGAAGCTGGCCAGAGTTGATTGAGAGAGAAGCCGAGAAGTTAAGGCAATGGAGCAGCAATGGCAGATGTTTCTGGGGGTAATTTGGGAGGCACAGCAGAAACTGATCCCAAGGAAGAATTAGAGGTTGGGGCGGGGGGGGGGTGCAGGTGAAAATGAATCAATCAAAGCTGACAAGGAAAGTCAGGGATAGCATCAACGCAAAAGAAAAAGCACACAATCGAGTAAAGATTAGTCGGAAGCCACAGAGGATTGGAAAATTTTTGAAAACCAGTAACGAAAAAGCAATAACGGAAGAGAAGATGAAATATGAGGATAACATAGCTAGTAATATAAAAGAAGATTTCAAGAGTTTTTTAAAATGTGTAAAATGTAAGAGAGAAGCAAGAGTGAAGACTGGACTGCTGAAGAGGCAGTAATGGTGAACAAAGAAGGGCAGAACTGAACACGGGCTTTGTATCAATTTTCACGGTGAAAAACATCAGTAACATAGCAGTCAGGACAGTCAGGGATACAGGTGAGTGTAGTGGCCATCACTAAGGAGTAGGTACTGCATAAGCTGAAAAGGTCTGAAGGTGGATAAATCATCTAGAGAAGATGGACTACACTTCAGAGTTCTGGAGGAGAGAGCTCAGGAGATTGTAGAGACATTGGTGGTGAACTTTCAGGAATCACTGGAGTCAGGGAAGGTCACAGAAGACTGCAGAGTAGCTAATTCTCTGTTTAAGAATGGAGGAAGGAAAAAGACAGGAAATTATAGATGTTAGAATTCATTATTGGGGATGAGATTGTGGAGTACTTGGAAATGCATGGTAAAGTAGGCCAGAGTCAGCACAGCTTCATCAAGAGGAGTTCATGTCTGACAAATCTGATAGAATTCTTTGAGGAGATAATGGGCAAGTTCGGTCAGGGAGAGCCGGTGGATGTGATCTATTTGGATTTCCAGAAGGCTTTTGACAAGGTGCCGCACAGAAGGCTGCAAAATAAGATAACAGCCTATGGTGCTTGGGCCAGATACTGGCATGGATAGAGGAATGGCTGACTGGTAGGGAGTGGATAAAAGGGTGGCAGCTGGTGACAAGTGAAGTTCCACAGGTGTCTGTGTTGGGACCACAATTGTTCATGTTAGACAAGGAACTGAGGGCATTATTGTTACATTTGTAGATTATGTGAAGATAGGTGGAGGGTTAGGTAGTATTGAGGAGGTGGGGAGGCTGCAGAAAGGTTTAGACAGGTTAGGAGAGTGGGCAAAGAAGTGGCAGATGAAATACAATGTGACAAAGTGTGAGGTTATGCACTTTGGTCGGAAGAATAGAGGCATGGACTGTTTTTTAAACGGGAAAATCTGATGCACGAATGGACTTGGGAGTCTGAGTTCAGGATTCTCTTAAGGTTAGCATGCCGATTCAGTTGGCAGTTAGGAAGGCAAATGCAATATTAGCATTCATTTCAAAAGGGCTAGAAAAGAAGAGCAGGAATGTACTGCTGAGGCTGTATGAGATTCCAGTCAGACCACACTTGGAGCAGTGGGAGCAGTTATGGGTCCCACATCTAAGAAGAATGTGATGGCATTAAGGGTGTCCACAGGAGCTTTAGAGGAATAATCCCAGGAACGAAGGGCTTGTCGTAGAAGATGCAGCTGAGGACTTGTGGTCTGTACTCAATAGTTAGAAGGATGAGGGAGGATTTGATTGAAACTTACAGAATACTAAGAGTGGACACAGAAAAAATGTTTCCACTATTAGGAGATGAGGGCACAGCCTCTGAGTGAAGGGACAACCCTTATGAGTTAAAATGGGAAATTTCTTCAGCTAGAGAGTGGTGAATCTGTCAAACTCATTGTTGCAGAGGGTTGTGGAGGCCAAGGCATTGAGTGTATCTAAGATAGAGACAGATAGGTTCTTGATTAGTAAGGGGATCAAGAATTACAAGGAGAAGGTAGAAGAATGGAGATGAGAAACATTTGATGAATGGCAGACATGTTGGGCCAAATGGCATATTTCTGCTCTTATATCTTATGATCTTTTGTGGCCACTGATTCATAAGGCTAGTCTAGTTCAGCTTCTGGTCAATGAGAACACCAGGAAGTTAATAACAATGTTTTGGAATGATCCAAATTATTATTTCAATTATGCACCAAGTTTTCTATATTTTCTACAAAAAAGGGGAGACCATGGTGCAATATGGCAGGGAGATCCACTTATGATAGATCATTGAAATATCAAGAACAGATACAGAAAATATCCAAAAATGCTAATGGAACACTGGTGAAGAGGACGAGAATATAAAGGATAGAATTCATGCCTTGATTAAACTACAAGAAAAGTCGACGAGCTGCAGGAGAATGCACAGGCTAGGCAGGAGCTGGGTATTGAGTTAGTTCCCGATCCCTAGAATGACTTCACCTCTGTGGGTAAAGTTTACTAAGGAAGAACAGGGGGAGAAGGGAAAGAAGTTATAATTTTGAGAGATATGGAAGCTAATCAGTCTCCAATAGAAAGAGATGAATGTACTTGCACTCTTTCTGACAAGTTACCTGAGAGAGTGGTAATTTGTGGAATAGATGGACAGAAATTTAGCGGTCCCCTGTGTAAGATCAGGTTGGACAGCCAAATCAAGACTGGGGAAGTAACAGTGATTGACAGAGTGTCAGTTCCAGGAATCCAGTTTGTTCTTGGGAATGATTCAGCAGGATCCAAGGTGGGAGTGACACCTCCTGTTGTGGAGAAGCTAAAGGAAGACCAGGGAACTGAGGAATTAAAGGAAAAGTATACTGCAATGTAGTAACAAGATCCCAGTATCAAAAATCACAGCAAGAAGCAAAAGCTAAAGGGAGCAACTGTCATCAAGACAATTAGGAAACACTCTCTATCAAAGGTACCTTTGCATATGAAACATACTCGTGGTAAAAAGAAAGAAGACAACCCCAGGAATTCAGCAGCTGGAAGAGTGAAGTCACAGAGTACAACAGCTGCAGTGTGGTTTTGAAATTAACTTGATGTAATTTTAATAAGCATCTTATTGGAACAGCATATTGTTATAGAGTTGGAGGCAGATAATAAGCAGTTAAGAGAATGGGAAGCGTAGAATTGTGAGTTGTTGTTTAATGTTCACTTGTGGAGTTAAAAATATAAACTGATTATTTTCTTTAAATAGTGGAATTTGGGAGTGCTCTGTCACTCATATTTTAACAGATCACGAGGCGAGATGAGCTTTTCTGGGTGTTGGGTTTAACTAACAGAGGGGCTGTGTCGTAACAGTTTTTAATTTTTAATTAAAACTTAACCAATTTGGGGTACAATAGGTCCCAACAGATGTAAACACTTGTCAATTAGTGTCCTTTAAATAAAACATAGGTGTGAAAATTTGTTTAATTTTGGTTACTTGTAGTTGGTTAAATTAGAAATGAGAGAAATGGCTCTTAAGATTGGTAAATAAGTTCTCGGGGTTGAAGATGCTTCCCAAAAATGCCAAGAAAGTTTAGAACGAAAGAGGAAGAACATACTTTTCGAATTAGCAAATAGGTTAGAATTGGGTTTAACCAGGGACAAAAGGAAAACTGAAATTGCAATGGAATTGGTCTAGCATTTAGCTGTATCAGAGAAACAGACAAGTGCAATAGAGCTAGAAAAACCTATATTGTAATTGAGGCAAATGGAGTTAGAAAACAAGGAAAGGGAAAGAAGCAAGAGAAAGTGAGAAAAAAAGAGAAAGGAAAAAGAAAGGGAAAGGGAAAGAAGGTTCTCAGCTGACCAAAAGGAGAGAGAGAATTTGAACTTCAGAACTTGCAAATTAGTCAGGAAAGTCAAGTTAACAGGATGGAGATGAAGAGAGAAGGTACTGATGTATACAAATATGTTAAACATTGCCACATTTTTAGATTACTTAGAGTGGAAACAGGCCCTTCGGCGCAACAAGTCCACACCGACTGACCGAAGCTCAACCCACCCATACCCCTACATTTACCCCTTCACCTAACACTACGGGCAATTTAGCATGGCCAATTCACCTGACCTGCACATCTTTGGATTGTGGGAGGAAAGATGAGAAAGATGTTGAAGCCTTCTTTATTCCATTTGAAAACTTGGGTAGACAGATGGAGTGGCCAGAGGACTTGTGGGTAATGCTATTTCAGACTAAGCTGGTGTCAGAGCGAGTGAGGTATTTGCAGTGCTGGCAGATGAGGGGTTAAGAGATGGTACAGATGTCAAAAAGACTATTTTGAGTGCTTATGAATTGGTACCTGAAGCATATAGACAGCAGTTCAGAAGCATAAAGAAGGTACCAGGTCAGACTGGTTGAGTTTGAAAGAATTAAATATATTAATTTTGGTGGATGGGAGCAGGCCTTAAAAATAGATAAGACCTATGAGGCGCGAAGAGCGAATACTCTGCTGGATAAATTAAAAACTCAATTCCAAAGATGATAAGAATTAATGTGGATGAAGAGGAAGTTCAAGAAGTGAGAAGAGCAGCAGAGATGGCAGGTGAATACGCATTGGTGCAAAAGGTGAAACTTAGCTTCCGGCAAGAATTTCATCTCGTGAGGGATAGAAACTGGGAGAAAGGAAGATTCTTCACCACAAAACAAAGAGTAGATCACATTGGGAATAGTTTATCACAGGTGAAAAAGCCCTAGAGGGTGGAAAGGAGCTGAAAGATCTCAGGTGTTTCCACTGTAATGGAGTGAGACACATAAAATGACGGTACTGATTGGTTTAAGAAGGACACTTGAAACAGGTGTATTCACTGCCAGAAGGTGGGACACATAAAATTGCAAGGCTGGTTGTTGAAGAAAGGCACTGTGGGTAAAGATGTGGTAAAAGAGGCTAAGCCAATAGGATTAGTGAAATTAGTAAAGAAAGGTCAAGGAGCTACAGTAGAGTGCACAGGCTAGGCAGGGGCTGGATACTGAGTTAGTGCCCAATTTCTATAAAGACTTCACCTCTGTGAATAAAGTTTACTTAGGAAGTACAGGAGAGAAGTTACAATTTTGAGAGATATGGGAGCTAATCAGTCTCTAATAGAAAGAGATGAATGTATTTGCACTCTTTCTGACAAGATACCTGAGAGAGTGGTAATTTGTGGAATAGATGGACAGAAATTTAGTGGTCCCCTGTGTAAGATCAGGTTGGACAGCCAAATCAAGACTGGGGAAGTGACAGTGGGAGTGATTGACAGAGTGTCATTTCCAGGAATACGGTTTGTTCTTGGGAATGATTTAGCAGGATCCAAGGTGGGAGTGACATCCTTGTTGTGGAGAAGTCAAAGGAAGACCAGGGAACTGAGGAGTTAAAAGAAAAATACCCTGGGATTTTTCTAGACTGTGTAGTAACAAGATCGCACTATCATTAGTCACAGCATGAAGCAAAAACTAAAGAGAAAGATGAAGGAATTGAGGCTCAGCTAGAGGACACCCTTTTTGATGTAATGGTGCAGGAAAACCCTGAACAGGAAGAGGATCAAGCAGAAGTGTTTAGTTCTGAAAGGCTAATGGGCTTACAACAGAAAGACAAGACAATAAAAGATATATAAATTGATACATACTCAGGGAAGGAATCCAAATGTATTCCTGAGGGTTATTATCTTAAAGAAAGAATCCTAAGATGAAAATAGAGACCACAGCAGGTTAGTGCAGAGGAGAAATGGGACGAAGTGCACCAGATTGTGTTGCTGGTGGCAAACAGACAGGAAATGTTACGGGTAGCACATGAATTACTGGGAAGAGGTCATTGAGGGGTGAGGAAGACTCACAAAAACATTTCTATTGGCTTGGAATGCACAAGGAGATGGTTAAATTTTGCCGTACATGTCATACGTGCCAAATGGTAGGTAAGCCATGGATGGTAATAAAACCAACATGTTTGTTGCCAATTTCTGCATTCGAAGAACCTTTCACATGGGTTATAATTGATTGTCCAGGTCCCCTCCCAAAAACTAAAAGTGGGAACGAATACTTGCTAACCATAATGGATGTGTCTACCAGACTTCTGGAGGCAATTCCATTATAGGGTATTAAGGCAAAAAGGGTGGTTGGGGAGTTAGTAACTTTCTTCACGCATATGGGTTCCCCAGAGAGAGTTAGTCAGACCAAGGGTCAAATTTTACTGCTAGGCTGTCTAAGGAAGTCATGGAAAGCTTAGGCATACAGTACTTTAACTCAAGTGCATATCATCCTGAATCCCAGGGAGCTTTGGAAAGGTGGCATCAGATTCTAAAGACTAGGTTAAGAATGTACTGTCAGGATTATCTGAATGATTGGGATAAAGGTATTCCATTCATATTGTTTGCCAATAGGGATGCCACAAACAAATATACTCAGTTTACTGCCTTCGAGTTAATATTCGGGCATGAAGTGACAGGGCCTTTGAAATTAACTAAAGAAAAATTGATAGGACTGACGTCAGAGGTCTCACACTTGCACTATGTATCTGAGGTGAGTGAGAGATTAAGTCAGGTAGATGAGTTAGCTAAAAGCACCTGAAGAGGGCACAGCAAAGAATGTAGCAGGTGGCAGATAAAAACTCTCAAATTCGGACATTTTCCTGTATTCGTACTATTACCAGGAAATCCCTTCAAAGCCAGGTTTAGTGGTCCCTATCAAATTGAGAAAACTTTGTCAGGTAAACTATCTGGTAAAGATGCTGAATAGAACAAAACTATCGGTTATGTCATGTGAATATGTTGATACCTAACTATAATAGAGACAAGGAACTGAAGAAACAGGTGTTATTTACTGCCCCGCAGAGTGAGGAATCAAATCCAGATGTCATGGAGTTTGATATATCTCAAAATACGTTAAATAATGAGGAAGTCTTTGAGGGCTGGGATCGGTTAGTGAAGTATCTGTCTCGGGGCAAAGAACCCAGTTGTAAGGTTTGTTGCAGCAGTCTGAGGACATATGCAGCAACAAGATGGGGAGGACTAATGCTATTGTGCATGAGGTGCAAGTAGGGATAAAACAATACCCTTACAGACTTAATCCTCTCAAAAGGTACAAGATCCAGAAGGAAGTGGATGCGATGGTCAATGAAGATATCATCGAACAGAGTCAGAGTGAATGGAGCTCGCCGCTAATGTTAGTTCCCAAACCTGACGGGCCTCATCGATTTTGTTTTGACTATTGGAAGGTCAATGCTGTAACAAAATCAGACTCCTATCCAATTCCAAGACTGGAGGACTATATAGAGAAACTTGAACAAGCCACTTACATCACAAAGTTAAACTTAATGCATGGTTATTGGCAGATACCTTTATCAGAGAAAGCAAAAGAAGTTTCTGCACTTGTAACCCCAAATGGGCTACACCAATTCAAAATGATGCATTTTGGAATGAAGAACACATGAGCCACATTCCAAAGACTCATGAACAACATTGCGGCTGGATTAACAAACTGTGCAGTTTATCTGGATGATGTAGTGATCTTTAGCCATTCATGGAATGATCACATGATACAGTTGGCAGAGCTCTTTGAATGATTACGAGAATCAAAACTGGTAATAAACTTAAAGAAAACAGAATTCGCGAAGGCAGAGGTGACGTTCTTGGGACATAACATCGGCCATGGAAGGTTGACCCTAAGGAAAGCCAAGATGAAGACCATCGAGGAATTTGTGCAACCACCCTCAAAGGAAGAGGTGCTTCAATTTTTGGGACTAAGCAGATTCCAAACTTCAGCAACGTGGTGACACAAACAGATTTCCGAAAGAAGAACACAAATTTTCGGTGGACAGAACAATGGCAGGAGGCATTTCAGAATTTAAAAGTAATGTTAACCAACCACCAGACTAGCTTTAGCTCCACCAAATTTTCTGAAACCCTTCAAAGTTGCAATTGATGCTCGTGATATAGGAGTTGGACCTGTACTGCTACAGGAAGTTGATGATGGAATTGAACGGCCAGTTGGCTACTTTTCAAAGAAACTCAACAACCACTAGAGAAAATACTCTACCATCGAAAATAAATTATTAAGTTTGATACTGTCTTATGACATTTTAATGTTTATGTAATAAACAATGAGTCGGAGACAGTTGTGTACACGGACCTCAATCCACTTATATTCTTGGAAAGATTTAAAGACAAAATATGAGACAATCTTATGTTACAGACTTTTAATTTACAAATTGTTCATGTTGTGGGTCGCAAAGATGTGACAGCAGAAGCGTTATTGCGGATTGAAAGATAGTGGAGACAAGATTGCACAGGCTTCAATGTTATATAGATGTGTGCAGAAATTAATATGAAAAGTATAACTTAATGACTTATATATTTCGTTGCAATGGGATTAAGAATTGAAAAAAAAGAAGCCATCTTTTCATTATGATAGCTCATTTTTTTCTTAAGATGTGAGGTGTTATAATTTGAAGGTGTGTACTGTACCTTTAAGAGTGAATGCTGTTCTGAACTGAGAACTTACAAGCACCTGTGTATATGACTAGAAGGCAGTCTCAGAATGTATTGTAAAATTGAAAACATGTAACATTTGGCTGTGAAATAGATACCGGAGTTTCGGTTGCTGTTTTGACAACAATCCAAATTTAACCAATCATTTTAAATGATGCCCCAGAATTCGAAAACCCAATCGGATTTGAATTTATTGTCTTGCCAACATCGAACCAATGAGACAGTCCAATGTTGGGTGTATAAAAATGTGGGCATTTTGAAAATTGGAGAGAGCAACTACCACTGAGACAGATCCAAGAAATTTGGAAACACTCTCTATCAAAGGTACCTTTTCACATGAAACATATTCACAGTAAAAAGGAAGAAGACAAACCCAGGAATTGAGCAGCTGGAAGAGTGTGGTGTTGAGAGTAACTTGATGTAATTTTAATAGGTGTCTTATTGAAACAAGTTGGAGGCAGATAATAAGCACTGAAGAGAATGGGGGGCTTAGAATTGTGAATAGTTGTTTAATGTTCATTTTTAGAGTTAAAAAAATAAATTGATATTATTTTCTGTAAATAATGAAATTTTGAAGTTCTCTGTCACTTATATTCTAACAGATTATGAGGTGAGGTGAGCTTCTCCAGGGGTTTGGATTAATTAACAGAGGGGTTCACCTCCGTGTCATAACAAAGATAAAGGATAGAATTCATGTCTTGATTAAACTACATTTGGAGTACAGTAAACAGTTCTCTGCACTACACCTTGGCTATAAGGATATATTGTGAAAGCGGGATTGGGGGTGAATTTAGCAGAATTATTCTTTTGCATCAATGGCTCAACTATCAAGAGGGACGACACAAACTTGGGTTACATCCCCTGGAATTTTGATGCTTAAGGGCTTAATATTCCAAACATCATTGGGAACAGATAGATAGGAACTACTCCCTCTGGTTGGTTAGTCCATATCTATGGAGCACAGTCTAAAAATTAGACAATGACTACCTTAGGGTGACTGAAATTAGAAAGACTCTTCTAGAGACTGAGCCTAGATCAATGGTAACATTCAATTCTGAGAATGATTATTTTTTGTTATCCAAATATGTTCAAGACAATGGGGCAAAGATATCGAGTTAGGTAAAGGTCATCTATCATCTCTCCAAATAGTATGATAGTCTTCTGGGACCTCTGGTTGTTTTCTACACTCCTGTAGTGATCTACAGGCAGGGAGACAGAGCAAGTCATAGACCACAGGACAGGTTTCCTATGGGTCTTTAAACAGATGTGGTGACATTCTCATGTTAATCAACAGGGATGATTAAAAACAATGATGGCCACTATAGTGATGACTATGCTACAGTGTAGATTAGCAGCAGAATCTCACCTCTGGAAATTGGTTAACACTGAATACATTTTGTGTCTACACAAGTGAAATGCTGTGTGCCAAAATAACATCTGGTGAATGTACTCCATGATCAAATGTTCCCAGCTTGTTCTCCGAGTAATTCAATCTCACTGCTCTTGTGACAGTGAATCCAAAACCAGATACCTTAGGATTCAAGAAAATCTAAAAGAAAGTAAAGATATAGTAAAGGAATTATTCTCAGCAATCAAGGAAATCTCCCATGTAATACTCACATTCTGGCCAGGTTCCCTTTGGATGCAGGACTTACACTGTGAGAGAAATACAACAAGTCAGTGATATTAACAGATTAATTGCTCAGGCCATTGATAAACTAAATCTTAGCTTCACATACCAGCTCTCCCCTCTTTGAAAGTGACGGGGAGGTGATAACCTAGTGATACTATCGTTACACTATTAATCCAGAGATCCGGGTAATGTTCCGGGGACACGTCCATATCCTGCCACAGTGGAAATTGAATTCAATAAAAAATCCAGAATTAAGATGATCATGAAATATTATTGACTGTTGGGGAAATAGCCGTCTGGTTCACCGATGTTGTTTAGGAAGGGAACTGCTGTCCTTATCTTGTCTTGTCAACATGTGACTCCAGACCCATGGCAATGAGGTTGACTTTTAATATCCCTCTGGACAATTAGGGATGGGCAATACATACTGGCCGGGCTAGCGATGAAGGAATTTTTTAAAAAGGCACAATATCAATTCCAGGTGTACTTCCAAGGAAACCTGAGCTGGAGGCTATTCCTCATGTTCCAGATTCTAAAATCAGCATCAGTCTCCAGTGACCAGTAACTTTTATCTTTATAGTGGACATTGTATGGGATGCAGGGAACTTATGATGAGAATAAAGTTACGTGATGCCACTGTTTTGAACAAACTAATAAAAACTCTACATGCTGTCAGAACAATAATAAAATCCACATTATGATTTATATTCTAACTCATAAATTAGCACCTCGTTCATACCAGTGATTGACTGTGACTGAACACACAGCACACACCAAATAGAAAATCTATTCAAGACAAAAGCATGAGAATTTGATGAGTAAGGGAATGAATCTTAAGGGCTAATCTCTTATAAAAATTAGTATTGCTTGCTTGCATTGAACTTAAATTTACTTTATTAAGTTTTAAAATTTTTCTCAGCTGGTACATGACTAAATAAGATCTGATGGACAGGAGATGAGATTAGTTAATTAAATAGCTGGTCTCATCCAGTTCTGCCAGAAAGCTCACTCATCCAAATCTCAGTGGTAGAAATAAAGCGGCACTAGAGTGCAATGGGTATGGAGTGCAGCTGCAACAGCATGAAAACCTCAGTGTTTGGTGAGTAAGGGAGGGAGGTTCTCCTTTTTCCAACTTTGTTAGCTTCCAAGGGAGCAGGAGTTGAAAAACTACACAAAAGGGGACAGACAGCTAGCAGTAAGTCAGGTCTGTGCACTAAGAGCTGAGCAAGAGTCTGATTGGTAAGTAACTGGTAAACTATTACACTTGTTCTAATGTAATAAATACTTTTTAAGGTCACAGTATGGCAGGCCAGCTCGGCCAAATGGAATGCCCATTCTGCGGTATGTTGGAAATGTCATTTGTTTCAGAAGTTTGAGCTCCAGGTTTCTGAACTTGGAGCATTTGGAGTCACTGCTGTACATCTATGCAATTGACAACTATGTGGGTAGCTCATCTAGGAAGTGGTCATACCATAGGTTAGAAGCAGAGAAGCACTGCTAGCTGCATAAGAGAACCTGACAGTCTATATTAGAGTCCTCTGAGTCTATCTTACTTCTGATTTGGAGATGCCGGTGTTAGACTGGGGTGTACAAAGTTAAAAATCACACAATACCAGGTTATAGTCCAACAGGTTTAATTGGAAGCACTAGCTTTCGGAGCGACGCTCCTTCATCAGGTGGTTCATCAGACAACCACCTGATGAAGGAGCAGTGCTCCAAAAGCTAGTGCTTCCAATTAAACCTGTTGGACTATAACCTGGTGTTGTGTGATTTTTAACTATCTTACTTCCAAATCATATTTCTATTTTGGATGCTACTGAAGGTAGGAATGCAGTTATATTCAGAGCCAAATCTGTGGTATTACTGGTGTCTCTATGCTGTGGACAGGGAACAAGTTAGGAAGCAGAGTGAAAGCAATAGTGATAGGGGATTCCTTGTAAGGGAATCAGCTAGACAGTTTTATGGCAGGGAACGTGACTCCAGGATGCTGTATTACCTCCTTGGTACCAGGGTCGAGAAATTCAGAGAGCAGCTGCACAATATCCTTCTGAGGGGGGAAAAATCATCCAGAAGGCAAGGTCCATATGGGTATCAATAACATAGATCTGAAGAGGGATGAGGTTCTGAAGTCTGATTTCAGGGCATTAGAAAGGAAATTAAAAAGACTGACTTTCCCACGTGAAGATTTGCTAATGCTGTTGGGAAGGGTTTAAACTAGATTGATTGGAGATATCAAACTGAGGATAGCTTGATTTGGAAATCTATGAGTGTAACTGTGTCACACAGAAACAACTCAGGAAAGGTCACAGTGAAGTGATTTGCATTGCAGATTTAGGGAATGCCTGGTAACTTGGAATTGCTTGCTGACACTACTCAGTTTGATGCAGAGTAGGACAAATCTGCAGTGACATAAAGAACTCTGAGGAACAGGAAAGTGTCACAGGTTCCTTCAGATGTGTCCTGTCTAATCAGTTAACCAAGGAGCTTTAAATCAGAATAAGCTCACCTCTTCATTGTTCTCGTCTCCTTGTCCAGCTTTACCAACCTAAAAGAAAACATTGTGTGAAATAAGCTTCCAGATGTGAACAGATGTTTGGATTCTTAGCCATTGATTCATTTCCTAGATGTTATGGCTTAATCATTTGATCAAAGTGAATACTCAACTGATATTTGAACACCCAATCTCAGTGTTGAATCTGGAAGGGAGCCATCATATGCTACTATGCCTAACGCTTCACAGACAATGGTCAGGCTGTGCCTTGAGGTCAGTGTCATAGAGTTAAGCACCTTCAATCGGCTTGTGCCAGTCTGTGCAATGTATGTGTGCCACTCTGAGACAGTTTGAAAACCACTTCAGTCTCCTAGCTGTCAATCAGAGATCGCTCTCACTCTTGAAACAAGATCATCGGTTCACGAACTAACAAGATGTGCAATCCCAAGGAAGGCTGCTGTCCCTTCATTGAAGATTCAAACTAAAAGTTGGTTATAAATTGAATAAAAACCGGAGAAAAGGTTGTTTGATTGTCAGCCATGAATCATCAAATGGAATAATAGAGAATGTTTTCAACTGATACAGGAGTTAGGGAAATGGATGAGTTGGGGGTCATGTGTCCAAGAATACAGTGAACCAGTGTTGGTAACAATGCAGTCAAACTCCAGAGACTCTAACGTGCTCAAATTCCACATCCCCACAGGCCAGATAAAAAAATACAGAAAAAAACAACAGTAATACTGGGAAATTAATGTTCTAGTTGTACAGGTCTTCCATTTGAAGGTTACAAGTATGTCACATTTGCCAGCTTTACTTGTTTGTGTCCTTCTGCCCCCAGGACACATTTTGGTTGTGATCTGAAGCTGGAGGTTCAAAGTTCGGTTGAAGCACCATGATTATCTGGCACTACTTCTGATATTTTCAGTTTTGCTTTGAGTTTGGGGATGCGCAGTTTCTATCTAGGCCCATGATTACTGTAGTCGATAACTTCAGTTGGGATGATGTAGTTCCAGAATGCATTAAGATTAATGAGGAGGCAGTATTAGATATTTCAGTGGACATAAAGGTGCTTTAATCCCCAAGGCCTGATGAGATGCATCCCAGGCTGCTAAGGGAAGCAAGCAAGACGACTGATGGGGCTCTGGCAGAGATATTTAATACTGTCCTGGCCACAGGTGAAGAGCCAGATGACTGGATGATAGCTCATTCAAGAAGGGCAGCAGGGAATGGCCAGGTAATTACAGATTAGATGGTCTAACATTGATGGTAGAGGATTTATTGGAAAACATTCTAAGGGGCAGGATTCATCAACACGAGCAGGGATTGATCAAGGTTAGCACCATCCTAGATTTGTTAGAGACAGAATCTATCCGCTTAATTTAATTAAGTTTTTTTTGAAAAGGCAACTAAATATATTGATGAGTGCAGTTCATGTGATTTGCATGGACTTCAGTAAAGTTTTTGACAAGGTCTCAAATGAAAAGTTGATCCAAAAGGTAAGAGCCCATGGAATCCAAGGCATTGTTGGCAAACTGGTTCCAAAATTGGTTTAAAAAATAGGAGGGAGAGGGTGATGGTGGAGGGTAATTATAGAATCTCTGCAGTGTGGAAACAGGCCCTTCGGCCCAATAAGCCCAGACTGACCCTCCAAAGAATAACTCACCCAGACCCATTCCCCTACCTTATTATCCTACATTTACCCCTGACTAATGTACATGACCAACACATCCCTGAACACTATGGACAATTTAGCATGGCCAATTCACATAACCTGCACATCTTTGGATTGTGGGAGGAAACCAGAGCACCCGGAGGAAACCCACACAGACACGGGGAGAATGTACAAACTCCATACAGACAGTTGGCCAAGACTGGAATCGAACCCAGGTCCTTGGCGCTGTGAGGCCCATGAGAAGTTAGTGATCAGTCGTGTACCAGAGTGATCGGTGCTGTATATTAACAACTTGGATGTGAATGTAGAAAGTACAATCATAAGTTTGTAGATGACACAAAAATTGGTGTGATGTTGATATTGAGAAGGATGCTCTCGGGCTAAGGTTAAGGTGAGGAGCAAGCGGTTTAAGGAAGTCATAGTCATACAACAGACCCTTCAGTCCAACTTGTCATGTCGACTAGACATCCCAAACTAACCCTCCTCCATTTGCCAGCACTTGGCCCATATCCCTATGAACCCTTCCTGTTCATTTACCCATCAAGATGTCTTTTCAATGTTGCAATTGTACCAGCCTCCATCACTTCCTCCGGCGGTTCATTCCATACATGCACCCTCCTCTGCATGAAAAAGTTATCCCTTAGGGTGCTTTAAGAAGCATCAGCGTATTGTAGGCTATGGGCTTAAAAACGTGTTGCTGGAAAAGCGCAGCAGGTCAGGCAGCATCAAAGAAGAAGGAGAATCGACGTTTCGGGCATAAGCCCTTCTTCAGGAATGAGGAGGGTGTGCCAAGCAGGCTAAGATAAAAGGTAGGGAGGAGGGACTTGGGGGAGGGGCATTGGGAATGCGATAGGTGGAAGGAGGTTAAGGTGAGGGTGATAGGCCGGAGAGGGGTTGGGGGCGGAGAGGTTGGGAAGAAGATTTCAGGTCAAGAAGGTGGTGCTGAGTCTGAGGGCTGGGACTGAGAAAAGGTGGGGGGAGGGGAAATGAGGAAACTGGAGAAATCTGAGTTCATCCCTTGTGGTTGGAGGATTCCTAGACGGAAGATGAGGCGCTCTTCCTCCAACCGTCGTGTTGCCATGGTCTGGCGATGGAGGAGGCCAAGGACCTGCATGTCCTTGGTGGAGTGGGAGGGGGAGTTAAAGTGTTCAGCCACGGGACGGTTGGGTTGGTTGGTCCGGGTGTCCCAGAGGTGTTCTCTGAAACGTTCCGCAAGTAGGCGGCCTGTCCCCCCAATGTAGAGGATGTCACATCGGGTGCAGCGGATGCAGCAAATGATGTGTGTGGAGGTGCAGGTGAATTTCTGATGGATATTGAAGGATCCCTTGGGGTCTTGGAGGGAAGTGAGGGGGGAGGTGTTTAAACTGAAATTAAAGCTCCCTCCATGTTGTCTGCATGAAACACTCCCAGGACAGGTATAAATCCAGAATAAAACTCCCTGCACATAGAGCTGGCTATGACAGCCAGAAAGAGAATTAAAGTGAGAGTGACAAAGAGAGGCAGTGTTTCCAACTATGCAGACAGATAAATGTGGGACAGTAGAGGGAATAACATGACTTTGACTGAGATGAATAGTGAAGAGTGGTGGACCAAGTACAGGCAAATGGGATTATTGTAATTTTGTGTTGTAGATCGACATAGATATGTTGAACTGAAGGGCCTGCTGCTATGATTCCAATTCACTAAATTCAGCAGTGTGATCGCAGCAGCAAGGCATACTGTAAGATCGGCCTTTAACCTCTCCAAAATCAAATAAAAGTTTCAGCTTTTATATTTCTTTGGCATTGTCAGTGAGACTACTTTCAATTAGATAGTTGGTACAGAAACCCAACTCGCCCCTTTAATGTTTCATGGAATATCAGGCTGCTTCTTCCATTCTCAATAAGTTGGAGATATGGTTAGCTGCTCACAAATGTGAAAGAGTCCAGATTGAAGTCCTCTCTGTCCCCTCCTAGCTAGCAGCCTTCATGCCAACAGTAGGACTGACTATCCATCTCCGCCTCTTCACTTCATTCCGAGTAGATTGTCAGCTGCACTCTCCACCACTCTTCACTATTCATCTCAGTCAAGGTCATGTTATTCCCTCTACTGTCCCATATTTCCATATTGCTCAATGCTCTGTCCCTCTTTCCAGTCTACTTCATAACTCAAAGGTGGTGCCCAACAGAAACACGACCCATTTCAGGGGATCAGTTTTGTGGGTGGTGGGGGAGGGGGGGGGGGGGGGGGGGAGGGAGTTGCCTATAAAAGTAAAACAATTTCCAATAAACAAAACTCAGACTTTCATCTTCTGGCTCAGAGTGAAGGTCAGAAGAGAATGATCCAGGTAAAAAGTTTAGTAGAATTCATGAAGAAAAAAATACAACAATAGAACTGGTTCTTTCTGTGTGGAATAGCATTTTCTTAATCTACAACTGCAAGGCCTACCTTTCAAACTACACCTCACTGTTGTGTACGTAAGAGATCCTTGAAGCAAGATGTGAGTTGAAACAGAATGTTTAACTGGTTGCTCAGCTCATTGGACTACTCTTGCCATGGGTCCATTTATAGCTGGCAAATCACCTGCAATGGTTTCTTTCCATGTTGCTGCATCATTGCCTGCACCTTAATCCCTCCTATCCCTTGATGTCCTGCTCCTCATTACACCATCCAAATTCACAATGTCTGCTTCTAACTATTCATTGATGATAGCGATATCTCTCTTCTTCCCCACTCCACCCATCTCTGATTTGTCACCTTGCTTATTCAGCAAACTGTACTGGATGACCAGATAATTATTGGCAGAGGGCTTGTGTCCCTGCCCTTGAGCTAGAAACTTAAGGTTTTGTTCTCACTCCAGGATTTGATGGTCAAGGAAGGTGTGTTTGTAACATAGTTAAATAGATCAACCTGTAAATCCTATCATCACACATCAATGTCAGACAGTACCATTGGGAGAGATTCCTGATCAGCAAAGAATAGAGAGAATCACTATTACCTCTAAAGCTCAAGAGTACAAGATTCATAAAAAGGTGCATGTTACCACATTGAATGCTGTAGCAGCTCAAGTGAACTGTAACACCCAATATCTGAAGACCAAACGTCTGGAAGGCTGCATAGTGGCTCAGTGGTTAGCACTGCTGCCTCACTGCGATCTGGGTTCATTTCTAATCTTGGGCAACTGTCTGTCTGTATGGATTTTGCGCATTCTCCCGATGTCTGCATTGGTTTCTTCCAGGTGCTCTAGTTTCCTCTGACAATCCAAAGATGTGCATGTTATGTGAATTGGCCATGGTAAATTGCCCATAGTCTTCAGGGATGTATAGGTCAGGTACATAAGTCAGGGATAAATGTAGAAGAATAGGGTAAGGAAATGGGTTTGGGTGGGCTGCTTTTCGGAGGGCCGGGTGTGTAATTGTTGGGCCAAATGGCCTGTTTCTACACTGTAGGGATTCTTTTGAATTATTCCATGAAAATCTTCAGTCTCTCTGCTGTAGTCGTCAGCTCCACCCTTCTCTGAGATTAGACTAGACGATACATATTGTATCTGACCCAGAGCCAAGTCTCTGATTTTATCCACTCCATTGGAAATGCATTCTTTGTGTGCCTCCATAATAGTGACCATCTCCAACCCTGCCTCAGTATACTTGCTGGTGAAACCCTAATCCTCTTTCGGTTACTTTGAGACTTGATTACAATCATTCATCCTATCCTCTGCCATCCATTTGTCATTAACTCGAGATTAAACAAATCTACCTGCATCCTGACTCACTCCAAGTCCTGATCACCCATCACTGCTGTACTTATTGACACATACTGAGGCCGTGTCCAGTAACAGGATCTAAATCTGCACAATCTCAGTCGTGTCTTCTAGTCCTGAGTCTCTCCGGAATGTCTGCATGCATCAAAGTTGGCCTTTTGGGCATCTCCAGTTTTTCATTTCTTCAATCGGTGCCCATGTTTTCAGCTGTTTGGGCTCCAAGATCGGGGGTTCCTCTCCCAACTTCTTATCTCTCAACCTCTCTTTCCTTTTGCCTTTCTCTTGGGGGTTAATAGAATTAACAGGTGTGGAGAAAAAGCAGGAACAGGGCATTGAGTTGGATAATCAACCATGATCATATTGATAGCAGAGCAGGTTCAATGGCTGATCCTGATCCTATTTTCTATGTTTCCTCATTCAGGCATTTCTTAACATTTCTCTTTTCGATTAACATTTTGGCCACCTGTCCTAATATCTCCTCCTGTGCTCTGTGTTATTTGTTTCCCAATTCCTCTGAAATGCTGGAAGATGTTAAAGATGTGATTTAAATGATCACCAGGATGTTGTAGTGAATATTAACAAAATTATCAATAGTTCAACAACACATTACTGCAGCTTGAGTTTTCTTTTTCCTTGAGATAACAACAAGATACATAGGAACCTTGATTATCAGATCGAGATGGGCGGGCACTATTTCATTAGGATAATTGATGATTCAGTTGATTGATTTCCTCTGGGGTTTGGAGTTTTCTATGAAGTCTGCTCCCCCTTCAGGAGACTAGGCAAAAGCACACCGTGCATGACACCCCGCCCCCAATCCCAACCCTGTCCAACACAGCTCTCCCCGCCCGCCCCAACTCCATCCGCTTTTATCCCGGTCTTCTACCCGCCTCCAACCCTGTCTGCTTCTACCCTGCCCGCCCACCCCCAACCCCGTCCAACAGCCCCCCACTTACCCCCAACCCCAGAGCCCTGTCCATCCCCACCCACTGTGCAAACCCCGTCCAGTGGTAAGTCTCCAAGGTGCGCGTGCGCGCGCAACACACACACACACACACATTTTGACAAGTTCCACCTTTGCCCTGTACAGGACAATGTTGGAAAGATTATCTGGGGAAGGGGAGTTTAGAGTACATCCCTGTGTAGAACTCCAGGGAAAATGCTGGGGGGAGAGAGAGGGCGGGAGGTCAGTTATTTGGAGACAGGGCCTGGACTGTCTAGGCCTCTTCTCGGCAGCATTTCAGTGAGCCGAGTTCGTTTTTAATCATTGTTCCTGTAAACAGAAGACGCGATCCGGGTTGAATCTGCTCTTTGACGTAACGTTTCTATCAGGAGCTTGAGCTCCCCTCTGGCTAATCCGATATTCGGATAATCAAGATTCCTCTGTATAAAGTATTCAGTGATGTTGATTGAAAAATAGCAAGTATGATTGGAACGTTCGACAGGAGCTGGGGTATGTCATCACCCTTAGAGGTAATGTTTAATTGGAGTTTAGTAAGTTTCTGTTATTGTTTAGTACATTTCTGTTGGTGTTTTGAGTTTTCTTTGTTACAGTGTCCTATTCGGGGCTGTTTAAATAATTTATTAGATTCCTTTGGAAAGCAGATAGCAGCCACAGGTTAGCAGCTTGTTGAGCTGTGGGCTAGCTCCTATCCAACTGAGCGGGCAGATAGAGTATTGGTATCGTGACCCACCTGAAGGACAGAGTGTCTGACAATATCTCACTCCCACAGGACCCCACTCGGTTGTTAACCTTGACTTTAAAAAAAAAATCGTTTGATGCTTTGGATGGGAGGGGGAGTCGAAGCAACAAACGTTTGTTGTCGATGTCAGAGTGCAGCCGTTGAGTAAGGGCTGATCTGGGCTCCAGAACTTTTCATATTAGATTCCATACAATTGTCTATTTCCACTGAAATGTTTCAAAATGCCATTCAGGTTTGTATTAATTTCCTACAAAAGACCAGTACTCGGAAAATTCTCTTCAATGCCACTCAGTTGTGTCAATAGTACCTCAGTTCCATGGTAAAAGATCAAATTAAACTGAACCTTGACAGAGAATGAAATGGAACTGTGAGCACAGTGAAGTTTTAACAAAGCTTGTCATTGTTAGTACAGCTGCCTATGTTATGTGGGTCCAGTTGGGGATTAGAACACCGGCTCTGGTATTCCCTGGAAAGGACACAGCTTCCAGCTACTAAGGGTGAATCATGGAGGAAATGGCCTTGCTCACCTTTGACTTTGTGTCCTCATCAATGCAGAAACACTTGGTGTGGACTTTCCTGCTTATCTGAGGTAGAGGTCCAATCTGACTCTTTGTTGTCTTCACTTCAGCATTCCTCCTACTCTTCAGAACGAGTGACCCTGTTGCACACTGCAAAGAAGACAATTAAGATCAGTGACAACACAACTGATTTTTATGTTGGGCGCAAGGACTCAGCTGAAAGAAAATGTTTTTATTCAAACTAAAAGCCATAAAGTATTTTTAAAAAAGTGAAGTAATTGGACTTGGTTAAAAATCTCACAACACCAGGTTATAGTTCAACAAGTTTATTTGGAAGCACTAGCTTTTGGAGTGCTGCTGCTTCATCGGACAACCACCTGATGAAGGAGCAACGCTCAGAAAGCTAGTGCTTCCAAATAAACCTGTTTGACTATAACCTGGTGCGTGATTTTTAACTTCGTACACTCCAATCCAACAACAAATCATAACTGACTTGGGGAGTGCTAACAAGGCAATAGATTACATTATGTAACGGTAGACCCTGTGAAGTATTGACGATTGGAGGAACCTTGATATGTATATCTACAGATTCCTGAAGGTAGCAGGACAAATAGATTACATGGTTAGGAAGGCAGATGGGATACTTGCCTTTACTAACCAAGGAATTGAATACAAGAGCAAGGAGGTTATGCTGGAACTGAATAAAACACTGACTAGGCCATAATTGGAGTACTGTATGCTGTTCTGGTCACTACATAAGAGGAAGGCTGTGATTGCACTGGAGGGAACGCAGAGGAGATTTACTAAGATGCTTCCCAGGCTGCAGAGTCTGTGCTGTGAGGAAATGTTGGGTAGACTATGGTTGTTTAACTTGAAATAATGAAGTTTGATGCGGGCAGGGTCTGACAGAAGCATCTAAGCTTATGAGGGGCATAAATAGTGTGAATAGGAAGACATATTTTCTGTTAGTAGAGGGGTCACTAATCAGAAATCATAGATTTAAGGTAAGAGGTAGAGGCTAGGAGGAGAGTTGGGAATTATATCGGGTTTTGAGAATATTTGTAGCTCAGGTTGAGGTTTTGGATGTAGGTTTGCTTCCTGACTTCCAGCTCAGCAAGCAAACCTACATCCAAAAGTTGGGAATTATTTTCACTCAGAGGGTGGTGAGAGACTGGAACTCACTAGCTGAAAGAGCAATTGAGTCAAACTCTTACAGCAGTATGAGTTTAAGTAGTATTTAGATATTCACTTGTGTTGCCATCAGTTAATATTGCCAGATCTACTTGGTCAGTAAAGACACAGTGGGACAATTGGCCTCTTTTTGGGCTGTAGATGTCTTGAGTCTATGAATAAAATGTAATTCAATTTCCTCTCATCTAAGAGGTTCGTCTGCTCAGCCCCACGGTCCCACGTGATCGTTTAGCTTTCTAACTGAGAAATACTAGGGGCAGGAAGCTGTACATGGAATGGGTGGAGATAGAATAAATAGGGGGAGATGGAGAGTAAGGGACAAAAAAAAAAGTCCTTTTAAACGACCTGAGAACCCAGAACATCTTTGTGACACTTTGCCCATCTCTCTTTGATAGTACAACGTCTTACATATGGAAATCCTGAAAGAATTACATCATACTGGGAAGAAGAGTAATCAGGAGGTCCAATATCGAACTGACATATTCTTCAGGACTGAGTTACTGAGGGCAAGAGGAAGTTGTTTTCTCAAGCAATTGTGAAGTCTTCTTGATGGAACACTCCAAATTGTAGAGATCATCACATCTATTCACCCTGCCCCCAAACTGGGAACACCCCTCAAACATGACAATAGGGATCACCACAAGTAGGCTGGACTGGGAAAGAATGACAGATGACAGATCTTGAAGGACATCAGTGAACTCAATGGGTCAGTGGTTAAGGGATCACCATTAAATTGGCTTCGCATTCCAGAGTTTCTAAATTGAATTCAGGTTTGACTGTCTGCCATCCTGGAATTCAAACCCAGATCCTCAGAATGTGAATGTGGGCTTCTGGATTACAAATCCAGTGACACTACATCTCCACTGTTGAATCACAGGATCCCTACTGTGCACATAGAGGCCATTCAGCCCATCGAGCCTGCACCAATTCTCTGAAGAACATTCCACCCTGTCTCAGTTGAAAGATGTGCAGTTTAGGTGGATTGGCCATGCTAAATTGTCTGTAGTGTCCAGGGATATGCAAGTGAGATGGAAAATCTATGGCAAAGGTGGGGTTGTGGGGAAAGGGTGGGAAGTTGGTCTGAGTGGGATGGTCTTTGGAGGGGAAGTGCACACTCACTGGGTTGAGTGGCCTCTTTCTGCACTGTAGGGATTCTATGAAAAGAGCAACAGATACATGAGAATGCCAGTACTTGCAAGATCCTCTCCAAGCCAGTCACCATCTTGGACTTGGAAATATATAATTGTTTCTTCACTGTTACTGGGTCAGAATTCTAGAATTCATTCCCAAAGGGCATTGTGGGTCAACCTTCAGCACATGGACTGCAGAGGTTCAAGAAGGCAGCTCACCCCTACCTTCTCGGGGGCAACCAGAGATAAGCAATAAATTCTGGCCCAGCCAGCAATGTCCATATCTCATGAGTGAATAAAAAAAAAGAGATGCTAACTGCACACCATTCCACAGGATGGGTGCAGGTAATATCTGTACAACATCTACAGTCCTCACTTTCTCCCTGTACAACATGACTGCTGAGTCGAATTCCAGTGGTTGGGAAGGAAGGAGTGAGTGTGTATTTTAAAAATACGTTTACTATCATTCAAAGCAGAGGGAGAGATTGGGACAAACCCTCAGGAAGGCAGACTGAGCTGAGATTTGAAGGAGGAGAACCCCTAGAGAGAACCCTCCAGAAGATGAGCTGAAGCTGAGACCTCAAGATCCTGTACCAGGCCTGATCAAGCTGAGGGGAGACAGGTAGTAACACTCACACTCTCACTCTGTCACACTCACATTCTCACACTCACACATACACTTGTTTGGGCAATAATGTGTGTTTCAGGGTTGTTACACAATATCCCAGGCAAACACGTGGGATGTGCTTCTGGACAGACAGGTCAACACTGTCACTTACCTTGACTCCTGGGATCTCACAACAGGTTAGCTTCTCTGCCATGAGAGGGTCACAGAACAGGATCATCTGTTGTAGGTCGACCTATGCAGACAAACAGGACCACAGCATTAGGAGAGACAAGTTCAGATTGTTCCTTATGTGATCGACCAGCAGCACTTGGGTTTATCCAGTCAGTGCAGCCAAAGGCCCTTGTAAACAGAGGCCGAGAGTGAAGGGTGGGACTGTAAGATGTGGTTTCATTTCCCCCACCTCCCCCAACCTCTGCCTCCTCACTTGAACAGTTCATGCCCCCCCCCCCCCCCCTGCCCACACATTAACAACACAGAGGTGGAACGAGTGGACAGTGTCAAGCTCCTGGGAGTGGTCATCCACAACAAGCTTTCTTAGTCTCTTCATGTGGAAGCACTGGTTACAAAGGACAACAACGTCTCTTCTTCCTCAGACAGCTGAGGAAATTTGGCATGACGGCGAATACCCTTACCAACTTTTATAGGTGCGCCATCGAGAGCATTCTGTCTGGATGTATCATTACCTGGTATGGCAACTGTACCATTCAAGATCAGAGACGGTTACAGAGGGTAGTGAACTCAGCCCAGCCAATCACAAAGACCAATCTATAGAATCCATCTACCAGGCCCACTGTCAAGGAAAGGCCGCCAGCATTCTCAAAGATCCATCCCGCCCTGGCAATGTTTTTCTAAACCTCTACCATCGGGGAGAAGATACAGAAGCCTGAACACATGCACCAGCCGGTTTTGAAACAGTTTCTACCCTACTGTTGTTAGAATACTGAAAGGACTCTTAAACTCTTAACATTCACCTGTACCTGTGTTTTTGCTTTTGCCGCTGTTTCCCTATTATTGACTTACTGATGCTACTTAACTATTTGATTCTGCCTGTATGGCTCACAAGACAAAACTTTTCACTGTGCCTCGGTACACATGACAATAAATTCCATTCAATTCAATTCAATTCCTTGGCTGTAGCTAATGATTGATCTTTGTGTAAGGTAGGAGGTTGGGGTTTATAGTAATTGGCTGTTTATAGATGCAACAGGTGTCCCACATTATACATGCCCACATGCTTACTATGCCAGTCTATATCATAGAGGTTGACAACCTCTTCTACCATGAAAGGAATTGCCAAATAAGACCTTAGCCTGATCCAAAGTTTGTCCATATTCCCTTACTTATAAGAATGGGCACCAATCAAAAATCTGCTTGAGTCTTGGTACATGTTACAGGAGTCAGTGTGTGGACTCATTGTTCCTGCTTTAAGGAACTGAATGTAGACCAGCAGGAGGCTGGAAGAACACAGCAAGCCAGGCAGCATCAGGAGGTGGAGAAGTCAATGTTTCAGGAATAACCCTTCATCAAGACAGTTCTATGTCCAGTTCCTACCTCTGTAGTAGCCCCTCTGGCTGAGGCTAGCACTTGGCTCCGAGCAAGAACCTGCAGATGCAGTGTTCTAATGTCGGGAGGCTTTTGTGTTGCAGCTAACTCTATGATTCTGTCTAGGAATTTCTCCCACTGTTACCACCTCCAATAGTTCTATCAGAGGCACTTACAGATTGAAAACCAAATAGTTTGGCCCTGTTATGAGAGTTTGCACAGCCATTAAGTCCTGAGGTAGAATGTGAATTTGGAATCCTGACCCAGAGATTAAGATGTTATTCATTCACCACCATCCTTCCCCCATTCCTACAATGGGATGTATTTTGTCCTCCCGAATTATTGGAAGAATGGCAAAAATTAATTGTGAACATTATCTACTTGAATTCCTCTGCAAAGTCATCCAGCATTCGTTTGACAAACAGGAAAAGGGTGAATTCTAGCAAATGGCAAACCTGTTAAACTCTCTATAGCATGAGACAAGTGCTAAAATTGTGACAAGAACAATTTCTTGGATTTACTTTGTTGTTTTGCCTCATTCTGTGACTGGTGTGGGATGTACTGAGCTCCCGAGGAGTGTCCCTCTCTCAGAATCTCCCTTTGATTTCCAAGGGTATAACCTAGACATTTCGGGGTCATAAGCCAGAAGGTACAGGTTTAAATTCCGCTTGCCGAGAGATGTTTAATAGCAGCTCTGAGAGAATTAAAAGTTAACAAAGAACTGTGGATGCTGGAGATCGGAAACAAAAACAGAAATGGCCTGGAGGAATCTTCGGGAAGAAAGGAGAGTTAGCATTTCGAATCCAGTGACTCCCCAGTTCTGAGAGTTCTGTTCGGTTAGGAAGTCAAAAGGTTTTAAACAAGGTGGATAATGAATCATGAATTGAATTGCGAAACAAGCATGAGGGGCTGAACAGCCTCTCGTTGTTCCTACATTCGTATTGGCCCCAAATGCCTATCCTGCCCGTTAGAAGACTTTCTCCTGGAGCGGAGGGGTGGAGGACTGATTCTGGTTCCCCTGGCCCAGCAGTGAGTCAGAATCCTATAACAATAGACAACTGAGTGAATTCCATCGTCTAACTCAATTCTCAGTTAGTGTTGCTGGAAGAGCACAGCGGTTCAGGCAGCATCCAAGGAGCTTCGAAATCGACGTTTTGGGCAAAAGCCCTTCATCAGGAATAAAGGCATTTGCCCGAAACGTCGATTTCGAAGCTCCTTGGATGCTGCCTGAACTGCTGTGCTCTTCCAGCACCACTAATCCAGAATCTGGTTTCCAGCATCTGCAGTCATGGTTTTTACCTCATCATTCTCAGTAAGGCACTGGGGTTAGGTTGACATCAGGGCATTGCTGAAGTTGCAATGACTGCCTGCCTCACCCCTCCCCTCCCACTCCCCACTCCATTTACCCTACGCTGGAGTTGAATGTTGCCACAGGAGCCATAGAAACTGTGGGTTAGACACTAACTTCAACTGGCTTGTTGTCCTCAGCGATCCTGCTCATGACCGTCTGACCCTCAGTGTTAATGTCAGCTCTCTCCTCCACCGATTTGATCTCAATCAGCTGACAGTCAATATAGAGGGAGGCCACATTTGCCTGCACACTGATCACTAGTTTGTGCCATCGAAGATCGAATAGAGCAGCCACTCCTTCACTGCTGAACACCCAGCGCACGTAGTCCTGGAAACGACCTTTGGCCTTGTACTCCACCGCTTTGTCCCTTCCGTCGATTCGAATGGAAAACTGAATATGACAGAGACAACCAATCAGAGAAGAAGGACTAAACATCTCACACAATAAAAACAGCAAATATAATATTACCTTGATTCTAAGTTACCAGGTAAATCACTCAGGGGTTCTCTGATCTCCATTTTGGCTGCATGCTGGTAGAAATACCAGAGAAATGGCATTCATGGGGATGGGAATAACTGTAGGTGGGAAAACTGTTGAAGAATTCCAGCAATTACAGGTTGTACCAGAGTGACTTATCTGACAGGTTTCTCCTCCATACCCCAGAAATCCCAAGTGCTAAGATCAGAACCACCCCCTGCCCTTATTTAGGACGAAGAAACAAATTACATTTGTAACGTATCTTCAGCCACTGAAGTAGTTTTGGCGTGTAGCCACTGTAGGAAATGTGACAGACATGCGCACAGTAAACTACTGTAGTTTGCAATGTGATAGTGACCAATTGATTTGCAGAGGAATGAATATTGGCCGAGATGTCAAAGTCTTTTTAGATTTGCTCTAGAGGGGATTGGTACAGTCCATCAGGAGATCATTTATACCAAAGGAAATTGTCAAATTAATCTTTGGGATCCTCTGGGGCCTCAACATAATAAGGGCGGCAGGAGACCCACAACCTCCCCAGTCAGTAGCCTCCTGTCCCCACAATTTGCCATGTCAACAGTCGCCATTGTACTATGTTCAGGTTTCAATCCAGTGACAAAGAGCAGGTACATGTTTGAAACCCCAACTCCCCAATTACTCATAAATGAGACTGAAGCCGCTAAATAGCAAGGGGGCCTTTTCACCTTCAGAATGGGCAGCCAAGTGGAAGTCAAAATAAATGTCCTGCCAGTTAATGCCAAATCCAGATTCGCTGAATTCCAGCTGGGCACTGATGGTTTATCTTGAGATCAGGTCACTATGTAAATGTAGCATTGACAGAGCTGAAGTGTGCTATATTTATATTACCTGAGTCAGCCCTTGCTGATCAGTGATTTTGATCATATACCAATTCTCCTTCACTTTCTTCTTTTTCAGCAGCATTGTTGCAAGGAAGGTGAAATCCTGTGGTAGGCCCTGAGGGAACACCAGTCTGAAACATTGGAAAAATATGGTCTCACCAAAAGCTTGCTTTTTTTAATCAGGCAATGATTTTAAATCCACTGGCTAGAAATGTGATTTAGATTTTTTTAAAAAAACAAATGGCGATTTGTGCTTTTAGCTAAAGATGGCCACACAATTTGCAGCATTATACCTTTTATATTCCAACCCAGTGAGATGGGCTTCTCATGTGTTGCCAAAACCCTTAGAAGACAATGGCCTCTCAAGAATATGTGAATCTTTCTCCCATCAACAAAGTATCAAGGCAATCACATGAATACCTGTGCTGCCTGGAACTGGTTTGGGAGTAGTTGGGAAGTTGTTTATGGCTGGCGGGGAGTCAATGAGCCCAAGGGCTTTTTTCAGTTCTGTTGACCCCTACATCTCTATGGCAATGAAAGGATCTCTAGATGAGGGGGAATTGCCAGCCAAGAAATAATCAAGTTTCAATGGGAATATATTAGGCCACAACCATGCTTGAATCTTTGGGCGAGGTTACCAGACAAACTCACTCTTTGCGTTTTATCATTTACTTTCTCTGCCTGTACGTGACAGGGAGCCAAGGTGCAGAAGAAAGAAGACCCAATTGGGATCCCTCCTTCCTCTCTCCTTCTGAACTACACTTACTGAACAATCCCAAGTCTGCTAAGATTTACATTCACAATGAATCTAAGATTATCAGTTGGGCTCGCAATGTGGCTAATTTACTTTTATTAAAATCCGCATTGGTTCATTCAGAGTTCTGACCTCCACAAACATAAAGACTGTGTGTCCAAACACTCTAACTTTTCAACAAAAAAAAAGGCTTGGGAGACTATGGTTCTTTGGTGTGTTCCCCATTGAGGTCTTTCATTGGCTGTACCAGTATGGAAAGATTTGAAGTTATAAATGGTGCTATTTAAATGCATGCATTTTCTTCTTATGCACATGTCCCTTTCCCCATATCTTTGCATTTTTCAGTTATTGAATAACTTAATTTCCTCTCTTTTAAAAGTTGTGACAAATACTGCTTTCGGTCATCCTAACAGCTCGTGACCGTTTTGTGATGATCTGAAATCTGTGTTAAAATTTAAGGAACTGTCAATCTTCTCCTCAGCTTATTTAGATGCAAAACTGTTTATTTTGCGCAGTTTCCTCCGTTACAAGAGATTATTTGAGGTTATATTTGATGAATAGTTCTATTTTGGTTGCAAGTGGACAGGAAATATTTGTAACACTTTGCCAAGTTTGACAACAATTATTTCCAGCCTCCTAATTTATTTTCAACTTGCCACCGTGCACAATAATTTACTGATTTATATATAATAAAAGTAATTATTCAGTTGAAATTAACAATTCACGCTGTGAAATCTCAAAAGATTTTGAAATTTTCTCAATCACAGCCCGGTGTCAGGCTGGTGATAACCTACTGGCCCAAACAGGAAACAGAGAAATACTGGGACTGATGTTAAACCTGGGTGGGACTGTCTGCATGAACCCCAGAGCTTGCAGAGTACGAGCAAGGCTGAGGATGTGGAGGCTTTTATGAGAAAGTGAGGACTGCAGATGCTGGAGATCAGAGCTGAAAATGTGTTGCTGGAAAAGCGCAGCAGGTCAGGCAAATCAAATTAGAGGTAGTCCAGGGAACAATTTTACACAGCAGTATTTTGAGGAATAAAGAGACCTGGAGATTCAAGTACACAAATGATTAAAGATAGCAGGAGAGGTTGAGAAAGCGGTTAGGAAGTTGTATGGAATCCTGAGCTTGATAAATAATGCAAAAACAAGGCTGTTATGATGAACCTCTGTAAAGCAGAGGCTAGACCTCAACTCGAATGCCGTGCCAAATTATAGAAATCACACAGTAGGAATAATGTGAAGGTTTCGGAGAGATAGAGGAGAAAAGATTCATGTGGGTGGCTCATGAGAGACTTTAGTTATGAGGTCAGTTGGGAGAAACAGGGCCTGTTTTACTTCGAGATGAGGAAGTTGAGAAGAGTTTTGTTAAAGTGTTTAAAATCATGAGAGGTTTCAACAGATTAAATAGGGAGAAACAATTCCCATCGGCAGAAGGGCTGAGAACCTGAGGAACTGGTTTTTTTAAGCTGGTTGACAAATGAACCAGATGATTCCTGAAGAAGGGCTTATGCCCGAAATGTCGATTCTCCTGCTCCTTGGATGCTGCCTGACCTGCTGCGCTTTTCCAGCAACACATTTTCAGCAGATGTGGAGGCTTTGCCAGCCTTAACACAGAGGGTCTCATGAACATGCAGGGTCCCAATGACTGATCGAGACCATAGCCTTTCCATTGCCATGCAGTGTCATGACACCATGCAGGACTGATAGTTGGGCAGCAAGGGGGTGCACCCGTGTGACCAGTTACAGGGATCAGTATGAACAGAGTGTGCAGGAAACTGCTCCTCATCCTCCTGCCATACTGGAAGTTTCACATGAGGATAGATTCACAGCATAAACAAAGAACTGTGGATGCTAAATATCTGAAAAAAACAAAAACAAAGTACTAGAGAAGCTCAGCAGGTCTGGCAGCAACTATCAAGATGAAAACAGTCTTAATGTCTTGAGTCCAGTGACTGTTTTTTAGACCCTTTGACTCACAGCTTGCTTGGAGCCCCATTTGCCCATCAGCTCCCTAACTGTAGGCCTGCTGTCAGACTCGGTTGCCGGGGGGAGAGGGGAGCTCATTATATATTGAAAGTAATCTCATTGGAGTATAGCTGTCTGTACTGGGGTGTAGTGAATAAACTGGGGATCATCTTGGCTGATTGCAATCTTTGTCAATATTATTCCCAATCCACAACACAACTGAAATATGATCATGACGATGGGATGGTGATTTTCTTTTACATTTCCATTTGAATGCCAGACAACATTGTGACACACATTTTGGAATTCCTATTTTTCAATTTGAGAATGTTTGAACATTTTGTTGCTTCATGAAGCGAGTCACCATAATATAAAGAGGTAAAAAAACAATGACTGCAGATGCTGGAAACCAGATTCTGGATTAGTGGTCATGGAAGAGCAAAGCAGTTCAGGCAGCATCCGAGGAGCAGCAAAATCAACGTTTCGGGCAAAAGCCTGTCTTCCTGATGAAGGGTTTTTGCCCGAAACGTTGATTTTACGGCTCGGATGCTGCCTGAACTGCTGTGCTCTTCCAGCACCACTAATCCAGAGCCGTAACATAAGATACTATTTTCATTCTTCTGTGTGCTGTGAACAGATACAAAATCAGACTGAAGTGAATGTAATTGAATTAAAAAATATACAAAAAGCATATTTGGGATCAGTGAGGGAACTCCACCCTGACAAGGAAGCTAGGGTAATTATTACTAAAGACTAAACATCTGGATGAAAGCACAAATATAGGAAATGAAGATAAAGTTTGCATCTTTCTCACCATGATGAGGCCAGATCCTTTGATGCCCAACAGACCCCGGTATTATGAGACCAATGAAAATATGAATACTTATTAGTGGATTCTTCGGAATGAAATTATATAGAAAGTTGTATTGTGCCAAAAGTAACAGTCATTTTTTAGATTACTTACAGTGTGGAAACAGGCCCGTCAGCCCAACATTCCCCTAACACTACGGACAATTTAGCATGGCCAATTCACCTAACCTGCACATCTTTGGACTGTGGGAGGAAACCCATGCAGACACAGGGAGAATGCGCAAACTCCACACAGTCAGCCGCCCGAGGTGGGAATTGAACCCGGGTCCCTGGTGCTGTGAGGCAGCAGTGCTGACCACTGTGCCACCGTGCCGCCCACAACAGACATTGTGGTGTAAAGGAACTTTCTCAAAAACAGAAAAATCCAGGCCATGCCTAAAGTATTGACAGTTGTTCCACTGTAACAGCTGTTGAAAGGTACAATAGCTTGAGTCTTTTTTAACTGATTTACGGGATGTGGGCACCACTGGCTGGGTCAGCATTTATTGCCCATCCCTAATTGCTCTGGAAGCAGTTGGGAATTAAACATATTGTTGTGGGCTTGGAGGCAAAAGAATAATAATAGTATATCCACTTTTTCAACATCAGGTGGAGTATTGTGTACTGGGTCCCACGTTATAGGAATCATGTGCATACACTGGAGAGACGACAGAAGTGAAACACACGTCTGGTTCCAGGAATAGGAAATTTCAGCTATGAGGATAGATCGAAGGAGCTGGGATTATTCTCCATAAAGAGAAGGAGGCTGAGAGGAGATGTGATTGAGATTTTCAAAATTATGATCAGGCTTGACAGAGTCGATAAAGTGCAGCTATTTCTGTATGTAACAGAAACAAGAACAAGCAGGCATTGATTTAAAGTGTTGTCTAAACTGAGCAAGGCTGACATGAGAAAAAAAACGAGTTAGTAGTTAGGGTATGGAATGCACTGCTTGGAAATGTGGAGACAGATTGAATTGATGCACTCGAGGGCATTGAATGATAATGGTGTGCAATAATATGGGGAAAGGGCAGGAGATTGGCAGTTAATAATAGAGTAATAGAGATAGTTAATCGAGCTGACATTGGCACAGTGGGTCATAACGCCTCCTGAACCATCATAATTCTATGATTCAGAATCGAGATGAAGCAATATTTCTTCACTTGGTGGTCAACCTGTGGAATTCACTACAACAGCAGTGGAGGCTGTGTCACTGATTATATTCGAGAAAAAGGTTGATATAATTTGAGATATTAAAGGCATCAAGGGAATGGAGAGAAAGTGGGGAGTTTGGCGTTGAGGATCAGCCACGATCACATTGAATGGGGAGCAGGCCAGAAGGTCAAAGGGCCTGCCTCTGTTCCTCATTTCTATGTTTGCATAAATGATGCTGCAAAAGGTGGTGGGCAGTGAAGAGGCTTTTGCAAAAGTATTTGCTTGGTGACAAGCTTAGTAGTGATTTCGATGTTGCATGTGACCCATCCTAAGCAGTCTTCTGTTCCCTAGCAGAGTAATTTCTATAATGTGGCACCCAGCACTGTAACAATAATCTACAATAATCCTACTACAGATTTAAAAATCACACAACACCAGGTTATAGACTAACAGGTTTAATTGGAAGCACATTAGCTTTCGGAGCGACGCTCCTTCATCAGGTGATAGTGGAGGGCTCGATCGTAACACAGAATTTATAGCAAAAATTTGCAGTGTGATGTAACTGAAATTATATATTGAAAAATTGATGGTCTGTTAGAATACAGTGATAGTTTCACTTCTTTCATGTGTAAATCACAAAACCTTTTTTTAAAATGTTGCATTCTCGGGTTAGCTGTTAACAATGGTGATAGCTAGACAAAATGTTGAAGGTGTTAGCCCCCTGTGTTCTCTGTCTATGTTTTGATTCTAATCTAAAAAGTGAGATAACAGAGTTTTACATAAATTCATGCAGTTTTTGAGCTCAAAGTTCTACATGAATGTATGCAGTTTTTGAGCAAAGTGCAATGTAACTCTGCAAGTACAAATTCACCACACAAAATATATGTGTGCATGTGGGTCTTTGTCTGTCTGGGGTGGGGGTTGTGAGTGTGAGAACGTGTGTGTGTGTGTAGTGAGTGCAGAGTGTCTTAAGTCTGTGAGGGGGTGCATGTGTGAGTGTGGGAGTGTGTGTGTCTATAAGGGTGTGTGTGGGTGTCTGTGTGCACGTCTGTGTGTACTGTGTCCGTGTGTATGTGAGAGTGTGTGTGTAGGAATATCTGTGTGTGTGTGTGTAGTGCAATGGTGATCACCTGTAATGTGACATATCGACACAGACATCAAGTTTCTACAGGAATGCAGGCAAGCAGGAAAGATCCCGAAAGGATTACAGATCATGAACCCACTTAGGTCGACCTACAACACAGACTAAGCAGAGAGACTTTGCCACCACACCTCTCGTAAACTTCTCAATCACCTCGTGCACCAACTCTACAGCAGGCACCACAACCTTGAAATTCAGAGGAGTCCACACTCACAGCCTGCACACAGGATACAGCAGTACAATTACGTGGCAGTGCCAAACAGATAAGGCGACAAAACTACACCACGTACATGCATGCCAAGAACAAAAAAACTGGATAAGCTTGGCATTCTAACCAGTAATAGCAAAGCCCGCCCTGGAACCACAGTAGACAACATTATCACTGCGGGGAAGTCTATTGTCAACTTATCGGACCACACCCTTCGACCGGAAGAGATTGAAGTCCTGAGTGGGGTCTCAACTTCTGCCCCACCACCAAAATGGACCCGTTGGTTCTGGCAGCAGACACAGAGGAGTTCATCAGATGAATGAGACTCCGGGAATTCTTTGAAGGTGCCAGCAGTGATCCCACTGAGCCCACTGATGAACTAGAACAGTTATCACAGGGATCTGTAGAGGAGCGACCAAAGAAGGTGTCAACATGGACCCCACCGGAGGGCCGCTGCCCTGGGCTTGACATGTATGCTCAAACTGTCAGGAAATATATAAATGCCAGATTCATCAGCCGTACCCACAAGGCAGAGTAAAACATCACCCGTTCACAACGCAATGCCATCCAGGCTCTCAAAACCAATCAGAGCATTGTCAAACCAGCAGATAAAGGAGGAGCCATTGTCATTCAGAGTAGAACAGATTACTGCAAGGAAGTGTACCGACAACTGAACAACCAGGAACACTACAGGCAACTACCAGCTGATCCGACCAAAGAACACACCCGTGAATTAAACACACTGATCAGAACTTTGGATCCAGTCCTTCAGAGTTCCCTATGCGCCCTCATCCCACGTACTTCTCGTGTACGCGACTTCTACTGCCTTCCAAAGATACACAAAGTCAACACACCGGGACGTCCCATCGTGTCGGGCAATGGGACCCTATGTGAGAATCTCTCTGGCTATGTGGAAGGCATCTTGAAACCTATTGTACAGAGGATCTCCAGCTTCTGTCGCGACACTACGGATTTCTTACAGAAACTCAGCACCCACGGGCCAGTCAAACCAGGAACATTCCCCATCACAATAGACGTTTCCGCACTCTACAACTCATCTGCTTTATCCTCGATCATAACGTCTTCATCTTTGACAACCAGTTCTTCATCCAGACACATGGAACAGCCATGGGGACCAAATTTGCACCCCAATATGCCAACATTTTTACGCACAGGTTTGAACAAGATTTCTTCTCTATGCAGGATCTCCAACCAACATTATACACCAGGTACATTGACGACATTTTCTTCCTCTGGACCCATGGCGAGGAGTCACTGATAAAGCTACACAGTGACATCAACAAGTTTCATCCCACCATCAAACTCACCATGGACTACTCTCGACTATCTGTCTCATTCTTGGACACATGCGTCTCCATCAAGGATGGACACCTCAGCACCACACTCTACCGCAAACCCACAGACAACCTCACAATGCTACACTTCTCCAGCTTCCACCCAAAACATATTAAAACAGCCATTCCCTATGGACAAGCCCTACGCATACACCGGATCTGCTCAGGTGAGGAGGAATGTGACGGACACCTGGAAGTACTCAAGGATGCCCTCACAAGAACGGGGTATGATGCTCAACTCATCAACCGCCAGTTCCGATGTGCCACAGCAAGAAACCGTAATGACCTCCTCAGGAGACAGACACGGGCTGCAACTGGCAGGGTACCCTTCGTTGTTCAGTACTTCCCAGGGGCTGAAAAATTATGCCATGTTCTTTGTGACCTGCAACACATTATCAATGAGGATGAGCACCTCACCAAGACCTTCCCCACACCTCCACTACTTGCCTTTAAACAACCGCCAAACCTCAAACAGATCATTGTTCATAGCAAACTGCCCAGCTCTCAGGACAACTCCATACAACCCTGTCATGGTGGATGCTGCAAGACGTGTCAGATTGTGGACATAGATACCACCATTACACGTGGGAACATCTCCCACCATGTACATGGCAGGTACTCATGTGACTCAGCCAACGTTGTCTATCTTATACACTGCAGGCAAGGATGCCCGGAGGCATGGTACATTGGGGAAACCGAACAAAGGCTACGACAACGGATGAATGGGCACCACACAACAATCAACAAACAGGAGGGTTCCCTCCCAGTTGGGGAACACTTCAGTGGTCCAGGACATTCAGCCTCGGACCTTCGGGTGACCATCCTCCAAGGTGGACTTCGGGACAGGCAGCAGAGGAAAGTGGCCGAGCAGAGGCTGATAGCTAAGTTCGGTACCCATAGGGAGGGCCTCAACCGGGACCTTGGGTTCATGTCACATTACAGGTGATCACCATTGCACTACACACATACACACACAGATATTCCCTACACACACACACTCTCACATACACACGGACACAGTACACACAGACCCTTATAGACACACACACACTCAAGACACTCTATATACACACACACACACACACACACACACACACACACACACACACAACCCCCACCCCAGACAGACACACACACACAGACAGACAAAGACCCACATGCACACATATATTTTGTGTGGTGAATTTGTACTTGCAGAGTTACATTGCACTTTGCTCAAAAACTGCATACATTCATGTGGAACTCTTAGCTCAAAAACTGCATGAATTTATGTAAAACTCTGTTATCTCACCTTTTAGATTAGAATCAATCTAAACATCAGCTATCACCATTGTTAACAGCTAACCCAAGAATGCAACTTTTAAAAAAAGGTTTTGTGATTTACACATGAAAGAAGTGAAACTATCACTGTATTCTAACAGATGAAAGGCTTAACAGACAATTAATTTTTCAATGTACAATTTCAGTTACATCACACTAAATATTTGCTATAAATTCTGTGTTAGGATTGAGCCCTCCACTATCACCTGATGAAGGAGCGTCGCTCTGAAAGCTAGTGTGCTTCCAATTAAACCTGTTGGACTATAACCTGGTGATGTGTGATTTTTAACTTTGTACACCCCAGTCCAACACCGGCATCTCCAAATCATGACTACTACAGATTAGTTACTAGTTGGTTAAACACATTCTTAAATTAAAATAAACCTTATTTAAGTATGACATCCTTAAGACATAGCAGAATTCAGCCATTCCGCTCATGAAGTCTGCTCTGCCATTCAATCATGGCTGTTATTGTTTCTCATTGACTCATGAAGTTGTGCAGCACAGAAACACATCCTTCAGTCCAAATTGTCCATGCTAACCAGATATCCTAAATAAATCTAGTCCTGTTTGTCAACATTTGGCCCACATTCCTCTAAGCTCTTCCTATTCATGAACCCATCCAGACACCTTTTAATGTTATAATTGTACAAGCCATCACCACTTCCTCAGGCAACTCATTCCATTCATGCAGCACACCTAAGGTCCCTTATGTATCTTTATATATCTTTACCCTCTCACATTAAATCTATGTCGTCTAGTTTTGGACTCCCCTATCCTGGGAAAAAGATCTTTGCTGTTCACCCTATCAGTGCCTGTCGTGATTTCATAAACTGCTCAGTCTCTGAAGCTCCAGGGAAAATAGCCTCAGCCTCTCCCTGTGGCTGAAACCCTCCAAACCTGGTAACATTGTGTAAATCTTTTCTTGCACCCTTTCAAGTTTTAACAACATCTTTCTGATAGCTAGGAGACAAGAATTGAATGCAGAATTCCTGACATGGCCTAACCAATATCCTGCACAACTGCAACATGACATCCCAACTCCTATACTCAATGCACTGACCAATAAAGACAAGTGTACCAAGCGTCATCTTCACTACTCTGTGTAACTGTGACTTCAACTTTAAGGAACTATGATCCTGCACCCCAAGGTCTCTTGTTCAGCAACAATCCCTAGGACCCTACTATTAAGTGTTTGGCCTATCCTGATTTGCCTGACCAAAGTGCAACACCACACATTTACCAAAATTAAACTCCATCTGCCACTCCTTGGCCCATTACCCATCTGATCAAGGTCCCATTGTACTCTGATATAGCCTTCTTCACTGTCCACTACACCACCAATTTTGGTGTCATAGAGTAGTCGAGTCATGCAGTATGAAACAGACCCTTCGGTCCAACCAGTTCATAATCCCAAACTAAACCATTCCCACCTCCATGCTCTTGGCTCATATCCCTCCAAACCCTTCCTATTCATGCAATTATCCAAATGTCTTTTAAATTTTTGTAATTGTACCCACATCCACCACTTCTTCAGGAAGTTCATTCCACACATGAACCACCCTCTGTGTAAAACATTTGCCCCTTTTGTCTTTTCTAAATCTCTCTCCACAAAAACATACACCCTAGTCTTGAAATCCTAGGGAAAAGACTCTATCCATACCCCTCATGACTTACAAACTTCTACCAGGTCACCTCTCAATCTCCTACACTCCAGTGAAAAGAATCCCAACGCATCCAGCCTTTCTTTCTAACTCTAACCTTCCATAACCAGCAACATTCTGGTAAATCTCTTCTGAACGCTGTCCAACTTAACAATATCCTTCCCATAACTGGACGACCAGAATGGGACATTGTATTCCAGAAGAGGCCTTACCGATGTTCTGTACAACCTTAACATGACTTCCCAATTCCTATGCTCAAAGGACTGAGCAATGAAGGCAAGCATGCCAAAAGCTTTTTTAACTACCCTGTCTATATGTGACACAAACTTCAAAGAATTGTGTATCTGAACTCCTAGGTTCCTCTGTTTTACACTACCCAAAGCCCTACCATCAATTGCGTAAGTCCTACCCTTATTTGTTGTAACAAACTGCAGTATCTCACATTTATCCAGATTGAATTCCATCTGCAGTTTTTCAGCCCTTTGACCCATTTGATCGAGATCCTTTTGTAATCTTTGAAAACTTCCTTCACTGTCTACTGTGCCACCAATTTTGGTGTCGTCGACAAACTTACTAACCATGCCTTCTATATTCTCATCCAAATCATTTATATAATTGACAAAAAGGAATGGACCCAATATTGATCCTTGTAGCACATTGCTGGTCACAGGTCTCAAGTCTGACAACAAATGTGCACCATCATTCTCTGTCTCCCACCTTCAAGCCAATTTATATCCAAATGGTTTGGTCACCCTGGATTCCATGAGATCTAACCTTGCTAACCAGTCTACCATGTGGAACCTTATCAAATGCCTTCTGAAGTCTGTATAGACAAAGTCAACTGCTCTGCCTTCATCAGTCTTCTTTGTCACTCCTTCACAAACCTCAATCAAGTTAGTGAGACACGATTTGCACGCACAAGTCATGTTGACTATCCTAGTTAGTCCTTGCCTTCCCAAATACATGTAGATCTTGTTCCTCAGAATCCTCTCCCAACAACTTACCCACCTCTGACGTCATGCTTACCAGTTTATAGTTCCCCAGCTTTTCCTTACCACCTTTTGTAAACAATGACACAACATTAGCCAACCTCCAGTCTTGTGGCACCTCACCTGTGACTATCAATGATGCAAATATCTCAGCAAGGGGGCCCAACAGTCACTTCCCTAGCTCCCCACAAAGTTCCAGGAGACACCTGATCAGGTCTCGAGCATTTATCCACCTTTGTGTTTTAAGACATCTAGCACCACCTCCTCTGTAATATGGACACTTTTCAAGATATCACTATCTATTTCTCCAAGTTCTCTAACTTCCATATCCTTCCCCACAGTAAATACTGAAGTGAAATACTCACTTAATATTTCTCCCATTTCCTGCGGTTGCACACATAGATGGCCTTGTTGATCGTTAAGGGGCGCTATTCCCTCTCCCCAGTTACTTTTTTGCTCTTAATTTATTTGTAGAATCCCTTTGGATTCTCCTTAAGTCTATTTGCCAAAGCTATCTCATGTCCCCTTTTTGTTCTCCTGATTTTCCTCTTGAGTATAGCCCTACTGTTCTTGTACTCCGCAAGTGTCTCACTCAATCCCGTTTGAAAAGTGTGGTGCTGGAAAAGGGCAGGCGGCATCTGAGGAGCAGGAGAGATGACGTTTCAGGCATAAGCCCTTCATCAGGAATGATGAATCGTCCCCAAGCACAGCCATAATATTACACCTAACCAAAAATGCCACCCCCTCATCCCTTGCCCCCCTTTATATTCTTCGTATAGCACCTGTACCCCTTCTCAACTCAATTCTCCTCCTATAACCCTTGATCCCCTTAATAATCAAGTACCTGTCCATCTTTGTCTTAAATACACTCAATGGCTTGGCCTCAACAGCCTTTTGCAACAATGAGTTACACCTTCTGGCTGACGAAATGCCTCCTCATCTCAGTTCAAAGGGTTGTCCCTTCTTGCTGAGACTGTGCCCTGTGCAAATCCTTCTGTAGACTCTCCACTTCCTCAACACTACCTGTCCCACCACCTACTTTTGTGTCGTATGCAAACTGAGTGACAATGCCCTCTGTTCCTTCATCCAGATCATTAATGTATAATGTGAATCTATTGAAACATAGAAGATAGAAGCAGGAGAAGGCTATTTTGCCTTTCCAGCATGCCCCACCATTCATCAGAATCTTCAACACTCTTATATTCACTGCTCACAATGTGATCTCCTCTACATTAGGAAAACAAAGCGCAGATGGGTGACCACTTTACAGAACACCTATGTTCCTTCCGTGAAAAGAAAGGGTTCCAGCTGCCTGATACTTGAACACACCACTGTGTTCCCGAGCCAACATCGCTGTCTTAGGCTTGCTGCAGTTCTCCAGTGTAGCTCAGTGCAAGCTCGAAGAATAGCATCTCAAATTCTGCTTGGGCACTCTACAGCCTTCTGGATTTAATATTGAGTTCAACAATTTTAGGGCTTGAGCACTTTCTCTCTTGTTTTTACCACAACAGCCACACACCAGGGCTCATTATCACATGGGTTGTTACTACAAACAACCCGGTATCAGCTACAAATAGTCCACGTGAGTAGCTATTTATTCTCTCAGGCTGACCTTTCCCCATTTCTTTGTCTGTCCAACTGTGTTTCTCTCTCTTTGGGCTCTATTGCCACCTATTTACCCCCTCCCCAAATCCCCAGACCCCACCCTATCTTCTGCATAAATACCAACCTTTTCTCAGCTACCGTTAGGTTCTGAGGAAGGGTCACTGTACCTGAAATGTTAACGCTGATTTCTCTCCACAGATGCTACCAGGCCTGCTGAATTTTTCCAGCAATTTCTATTTTTATTTCAGATTTCACTATCCTGTGTGGTGGAATTTGATCCCATGTCCCCAAGCACAAATTAGGGGAACAGTACCTACTCAGGCCTTCACGAATCAAAATCAAATTCAAGAACTTAAGATCATGGACATTGTCCTCCATTTTGATTATACCTTCCTAAATCCTAAAGTTGTATTTGCGTGTGTTTGATCTCTGCAAAGCTAACCTATTTGTTATTATTAACCCCTACTCTGCATCCATATGCATCGTCTACTACCACTAACAGTGCTTTTGTTGTTTGCTTTAGACACCCTGCTCCACTCATTCATCAACACCAAAAATAAAAAAATCACACAACACCAGGTTATAGTCCAACAGGTTTATTTGGAAGTACTAGCTTTTGGAGAGCTGTTCCTTCGTCAGGTAGCTAGTGTAAAAAAGTTGACTCGCTACTTAACGAAGGAGCAGCATTCCGAAAGCTAGCACTTCCAAATAAACCTGTTGGACTATAACCTGGTGTTGTGTGATTTTTAACTTTGTCCATCCCAGTCCAACACCGGCATCTCCTCATCAGGACAACAAAAATAATATCATTTTCTGGCACCCTTCAGTTCCGAAGAAGAGTCACTAATTGTTGGTCAAGTGACAGGCAATATGAAGAAGTATGTGACTGTAGTATGAAGAGCATTCACACGTCTCGTGATGTTTGGAGACCTAATATATCAAGTCATTTGCTTCAAAGCTGAAATCCCACAAAATAGTCCAATTTCTTGTCCAGTGCAAAGTACAAATCAGAAAGTGATAATCACAAAGGAGCTGAACATTTGTCAGGATTGTGGAATCTGCTAATAGAATAAAGTAGTCTTAATCAAAAGCCCTGAATCAGTCAACATCACCATTCCAACCATTAAGTAGAGGTGAGAGTCCAAAGCTGAAGTTCAGGGTTGACAACGGTTAGAGATGTTGGGAGACCAAAGCCAAGCATGTGGAAATGGAAATAGGAATGGGAAAGACACCCAGACAGAAAGAGAAGCCACAGGATGATGCAATAAGAAAGATGAGAGAGATAAGAAACGAGAAGTTAGAGGAATTTGAAAATTCAAAGTGTAAGCCTACATCTCATTCCAATGTGTTAGAGAGACATACGGCATGAAGACAGACTCTTTGGTCCAAACTGATCCATGTCAACCAAAATGTCTATCCAGGCTAACCCTATTTGCCTACACTTGACCCACATTCTTCTCATCCTTTCCTGTCCATATATTTGTCCAAATGTCATTTAAATGTTGTTAATGTACCTGCATCGACAACTTCCACTGGCAGCTCATTCCATACGCATTCCACCCTAGGTGTAAAAAAAGTTGCCCCTCAGGTTCCATTTTATCCTTTCCCCTCTAGCCTTAAGCTGATGCCCTCTGGTCCTCGATTCTCCGACCCTGGGAAAAAGACTGAGTACATTCACCCTATCCATGTCTCTCATGATCTATACACCTCGATAAGGTCCCCCTCAGTCTCCTACACTCTAAAGAAAAACATCCTAGTTTGTCCAATCTCTCCCTATAACTCAGTCCAGGCAACATCCATGTAAATTTATTTTGCGCTCCTTCCAGTTTAATAGCATTCTTCCTATAAGAGGTGACCAAAACTGAACACCATACTCCAGCTGCGGCTTCACCAATGTCCTATGTAACTGCAACATAACTTCCCAATCTCTATACTCAGTGCCCTGCCTGATGAAGGCCAGTGTGCCAAAAGCCTCCTTCACTGCCCTGTCTACCTGGGACTCCACTTTCAGAGAACAGTGCACCTGAACTCTCTCTGTTCCACTACATTCCTTAAGGCCTTATCATTCACCATGAAACTCCTACCTTGATCTGACTTTCCAAAATGAAAGACCTCACACTTATCTTTATTAAACTCCATTTGCCATTTCTCAGCCCACATCCCCAGCCAATCAAGATCCTGCTGCAATTTTTGATAATCTTCCTCACTGTCCATGATACCGCCTATTTTAGTGTCATCAGCGAACTTACTAATCATGCCTTGTACATTCTCATCCAAATCATTGATATAGATAACAAACAACAATGGGCCCAGCACTAACCCGAGGCACTCCACTAGTCACAGACCTCCAGTCCAACAAGCATCTTTCCACTATTACCCTCTGCTTCACACCATCAAGGGATTCTATAATTAGGGGGACAGATAGTATCATATGCAAGCCGGATCGGGAGTCTCGCATGGTGTGTTGCCTGCCCAGTGCCAGGGTGCGGGACATTTGTGGGCGGCACAGTGGCACGGTGGTTAGCACTGCTGCCTCACAGCGCCAGAGACCCGGGTTCAATTCCCGCCTCAGGCGACTGACTGTGTGGAGTTTGCACATTCTCCCCGTGTCTGCGTGGGTTTCCTCCGGGTACTCCGGTTTCCTCCCACAGTCCAAAGATGTGCAGGTCAGGTGAATTGCCATGCTAAATTGCCCGTAGTGTTAGGTAAGGGGTAGATCTAGATGTAGATGTAGGGGTATGGGTGGGTTACGCTTCGGCGGGGCGGTGTGGACTTGTTGGGCCGAAGGGCCTGTTTCCACACTGTAAGTAATCTAATCTAATTTAATCTAATCTCTGACCGGCTTGAAAGGATATTGGAGCAGGAGGGGGAGGATCCAGTTGTTGTGGAATATGTTGGGACTAACAACATAGGCAAAGCTAGGGTGGAGGACCTGTTTGGGGATTATCAAGCACTAGGAAGGAAATTGAAGTATAGGTCCTCAAGGGTCATAATCTCCGGATTACTGCCCGAGCCACATGCCAACTGGCACAGGGATAAGAAAATTAGGGAAATAAACACGTGGCTAAGGGATTGGTGTGGGCAAGAGGGATTCCATTTCATGGGGCATTGGCATCAGTTTTGGAACGGGGGGGGGTGGGATCTGTACCGTTGGGACGGTCTCCACCTGAACCGATCTGGTACCAATGTTCTAGCGAAGAGGATAAATAGGGTGGTCAGTAGGACTTTAAACTTCTGAGTTGGGGGGGAAGGGAAAGTGAAAGCGACAGGGAGTATGGAGATAAATGGAAAGATAAGCAGGAGGATCGCACGTATGCAGGTGGATTTAACCTTGAGGCAGATTAGGAATGCAACAAAAAGGAAGGATAACTTAGGACATCTTATGACTTCCAATATCTCTAATGATAAGAATGTTAGCATTAAGGCACTTTACCTGAATGCTCGTAGCATTCGTAACAAAGTAGATGAACTAACGGCACAGATCATCGTGAATGATTATGTGGTAGGCATCACTGAGACATGGTTGAAGGGAGTTCAGGACTGGTAGTTAAACATCTAAGGATTTACAACTTATCGAAAAGACAGGGAGGTGGGCAGAGGGGGCGGGGTGGCCTTGTTAGTTAAGAACAAAATTAAATCTATGGCACTGAATGACATAGGGTCGGATGATGTGGAGTCTGTGTGGGTGGAATTGAGGAACCACAAAGGCAAAAAAACCATAATGGGAGTTATGTACAGACCTCCTAACAGTGGTCAGGACCAGGGGCGCAACATGTACCGAGAAATAGAAAATGCATGTCAGAAAGGCAAGGTCACGGTGATCATGGGGGACTTCAATATGCAGGTGGACTGGGTAAATAATGTTGCCAGTGTTCCCAAAGAAAGGGAATTCTTGGAATGCTTACAGGATGGCTTTTTGGAACAGCTTGTCAAGGAGGCCACAAGGGAGCAGGCTATTTTGGACCTAGCGCTATGTAATAAACCAGACTTTATAAAAGATCTTAAAGTAAGGGAACACTTAGGAAGCAGCGATTATAATATGGTAGAGTTCAGTCTGCAGTTTGAAAGAGAGAAGGCAAAATCGGATGTAATGGTGTTACAGTTAAACAAAGGTAATTATGAAGGCATGAAAGAGGAACTGACGAAAATCGACTGAAAGCAGAGCCTAGCAGGGAAGACAGTAGAGCAAAAATGGCAGGAGTTTGTGGGTATAATTGAGGACACAGTACAGAGGTTCATCCCCAAAAATAGAAAGATTATCTGGGGAGGGATTAGACAACCATGGCTGACAAAGGAAATCAGGAAATGTATTAAAGAAAAAGAGAGATCCTATAAAGTGGCCAAGAGCACTGGGAAATCAGAAGATTGGGAAGGCTACAAAAACAAACAGAGGATAACAAAGAGAGAAATAAGGAAGGAGAGCATCAAATATGAAGGTAGGCTAGCCAGTAATATTAGAAATGATAGTAAAAGTTTCTTTCAATACATAAGAAACAAACGACAGGAAAAGTAGACATTGGGCCACTTCAAACTGATGCTGGAAGCTTAGTGATGGGAGATAAGGAAATAGCTGGAGAACTTAATAAGTACTTTGCGCCAGTCTTCACAGTGGAAGACATGAGTAATATCCCAACAATTAAAGGGAGTCAGGGGCGGAGTTGAGTATGGTTGCCATTACAAAAGAGATAGTGCTAGAAAAGCTAAAAGGTCTTAAAATTGACAAATCTCCTGGCCCCGATGGGCTACATCCTAGAGTTCTGAGGGAGGTGGCTGAGGAAATAGCGGAGGCGTTGGTTGAGATCTTTCAAAAGTCACTGGAGTCAGGGAAAGTCCCGGATGATTGGAAGATCGCTGTTGTAACCCCCTTGTTCAAGAAAGGATCAAGACAAAAGCAGGGGTTAGAAATAGGAAAGGTGAGGTCACCCTGTTAGGAGTTTTCTACAGGCCTCCTAATAGTCTGAGAGAAGTAGAGGAAAGTATTGCGAGGATGATTCAGGAGAAGAGTGAAAGTAGCAGGGTGGTTGTTATGGGGGACTTTAACTTCCCAGATATTGACTGGGAAAGCTATAGTTCGAGTTCGTTAGATGGGTCGGTGTTTGTCCAATGTGTGCAGGAGGGTTTCCTGACACAGTATGTAGACAGGCCAACAAGAGGTGAGGCTATACTGGATTTGGTTCTAGGTAATGAACCAGGCCAGGTATTAGAACTAGAGGTAGGTGAGCACTTCGGGGGCAGTGACCACAACTCGGTGACTTTTACTCTAGTGATGGAGAGGGATAAGTGTGCACTGCAGGGCAACAGTTATAGCTGGGGGCAGGGAAATTATGATGCGGTGAGGCATGACTTAGGATGTGTGGATTGGAAAAATAGGCTTCAAGGGAAGAACACAAATGATATGTGGAGGTTGTTCAAGGAACAGCTAATGGGTGTCCTTGATAAGTATGTACCAGTCAGGCAGGGAGTAAAGGGTCTTGTGAGGGAGCCGTGGTTTAATAAGGAATTGGAATCCCTTGTGAAAGGAAAGAGGGTGGCCTATGTAAAGATGAGGCGTGAAGGTTCAGTTGGGACGATTGAGAGTTATAAGGTAGCCAGGAAGGATCTAAAGAGAGAGCTAAGAGCAGCGAGAAGGGGACATGAAAAGTCCTTAGTTGGTAGGATTAGGGAAAACCCAAAGGCTTTCTATAGGTATGTCAGGAATAAAAGGATGACTAGGGTAGGTATTGGTCCAGTCAAGGATAGTAGTGGGAAGTTGTGTGTGGAGGCGGAGGAGATTGGTGAGACACTGAATCAATACTTTTCGTCAGTATTCACTCAGGAACAGGACACTGTTGCTGATGTGAATATTGAGTCACAAGTGATTAGAATGGATGGCCTTGAGGTACGTAGGGAAGAGGTCTGGGGAATACTGGAAAGGATGAAAATAGATAAGTCCCCTGGGCCTGATGGCATTTATCCTAGGATCCTCTGGGAAGCTAGGGAGGAGATAGTGGAGCCATTGGCCTTGATTTTTAGGTCGTTGTTCGGGGACAGTGCCAGAAGACTGGAGGATAGCGAATGTGGTCCCCTTGTTCAAGAAGGGGAGCAGGGATAGCCCGAGTAACTATAGGCCAGTCAGTCTCACTTCTGTTGTGGGCAAAGTCTTAGAGAGAATTGTAAGGGATGGGATTTATGAACATCTGGATAGGAATAATGTGATCAAGGATAGTCAGCATGGTTTTGTGAAGGGCAGGTCGTGCCTCACAAACCTTACTGAATTCTTTGAGAAGGTGACCAAGGAGGTGGACGAGGGTAAAGCAGTAGATGTGGTGTATATGGATTTTAGCAAGGCGTTCGATAAGGTACCCCATGGCAGGCTAATGCAAAAACTACGGAGGTATGGCATTGAGGGTGCATTAGAGGTTTGGATTAGGAATTGGCTGGCTGGAAGGAGACAGAGGGTAGTAGTTGATGGTATAGGTTCATCTTGGAGCGCAGTTACTAGCGGTGTTTCACAAGGATCTGTTTTGGGACCATTGCTGTTTGTCATTTTTATAAATGACCTGGAGGAGGGGCTTGAAGGCTGGGTGAGCAAGTTTGCGGATGACACCAAAGTCGGTGGAGTTGTGGACAGCGAAGAAGGATGTGGCAGGTTACAGTGGGATATAGATAAGTTGCAGAGCTGGGTAGTAAGGTGGCAAATGGAATTCAATGTAGCTAAGTGTAAAGTCATTCACTTTGGTAGGAGTAACAAGAAGATGGATTACTGGGCTAATGGTAGACTACTTGGTAGTGTGGATGAGCAGAGGGATCTTGGTGTCCATGTACACAGATCTTTGAAAGTTGCCACCCAGGTAAATAGTGCTGTGAAGAAGGCATACGGTGTACTGGGCTTTATTGGTAGAGGAATTGAGTTCCGGAGTCCTGAGGTCATGTTGCAGTTGTATAGGACTCTGGTGCGGCCTCATCTGGAGTATTGTGTGCAGTTTTGGTCGCCATACTACAGGAAGGATGTGGAGGCATTGGAACGAGTGCAGAGGAGGTTTACCAGGATGTTGCCTGGTATGGTAGGAAGATCGTATGAGGAAAGGCTGAGGCACTTGGGACTTTTCTCATTGGAGAAAAGAAGGTTTAGGGGAGATTTGATAGAGGTGTACAAGATGATTAGGGGTTTAGATAGGGTTGACAGTGAGAACCTTTTTCCGCGTATGGAGTCAGCTGTTACTAGGGGACACAGCTTTAAATTAAGGGGTGGTAGGTATAGGACAGATGTTAGGGGTAGATTTTTTACTCAGCGGGTTGTGAGTTCATGGAATGCCCTGCCAGTAGCAGTGGTGGACTCTCCCTCTTTAGGGTCATTTAAGCGAGCATTGGACAAGCATATGGAGGTTATTGGGCTAGTGTAGGTTAGGTAGGCTTCGGTCGGCGCAACATCGAGGGCTGAAGGGCCTGTACTGTGCTGTATTTTTCTATGTTCTATGTTCTAAAAGATGGAAAATTACAGGCCAATTAGCCTAACCTCGGTTGTTGGTAAAATTCTAGAATCCATCGTTAAGGATGAGGTTTGTAAATTCTTGGAAGAGCAGGGTCGGATTAGAACAAGTCAACATGGATTTAGTAAAGGGAGGTCGTGCCTGACAAACCTGTTAGAATTCTTTGAAGAGGTGACAAGTAGGTTAGACCAGGGAAACCCAGTGGGTGTGGTCTATCTAGACTTCCAAAAGGCCTTTGATAAGGTGTCACACGGGAGGCTGCTGAGTAAGGTGAGGGCCCATGGTGTTCGAGGTGAGCTACTGGTATGGATTGAGGATTGGCTGTCTGACAGAAGGCAGAGAGTTGGGATAAGAGGTTCTTTTTCGGAATGGCAGCGGTGTCCCACAGGGTTCAGTGTCGGGGCCGTAGCTGTTCACATTATATATTAATGATCTGGATGAAGGGACTGAGGGCATTCTAGTGAAGATAGGTGGACAGGCAGGTAGTACTGAGGAAGTGGGGAGGCTGCAGAAGGATCTAGACAGTTTGGGAGAGTGGTCCAGGAAATGGCTGATGAAGTTCAATGTGAGCAAATGCAAAGCCTTGCACTTTGGAAAAAAGGATACAAGCATGGACTACTTTCTAAACGGTGATAAAATTCATAAAGCCAAAGTACAAAGGGATCTGGGAGTGCTAGTCGAGGATTCTCTAAAGGTAAACATGCAGGTTGAATCCGTGATTAAGAAAGCGAATGCAATGTTGTCATTTACCTCAAGAGGGTTGGAACATAAAAGTAGCGATGTGCTACTGAGACTTTATAAAGCTCTGGTTAGGCCCCATTTGGAGTACTGTGTCCAGTTTTGGTCCCTACACCTCAGGAGGGACATACTGGCACAAGCATGTCCAGCGGAGATTCACACGGATGATCCCTGGAATGGTAGGTCTAACATACGAGGAATGGCTGAGGATCCTGGGATTGTATTCATTAGAGTTTAGAAGGTTAAGGGGAGATCCAATAGAAACTTACAAGATAGTACATGGCTTGGAAAGGGTGGACGCTAAGAAACTGTTTCCGTTAGGCAAGGAGACTAGGACCCGTGGGCACAGCCTTAAAATTAGAGGGGGTCAATTCAGAACAGAAATGCAGAGACATTTCTTCAGCCAGAGAGTGGTGGGCCTGTGGAATTCATTGCCGCAGAGTGCAGTGGAGGCCGGGATGTCTTCAAGGCAGAGATTGATAAATTCTTGACGTCACAAGGAATTAAGGGTTACGGGGAGAATGTGGGTAAGTGGAGTTGAAATGCCCATCAGCCATGATTAAATGGTGGAGTGGACTCGATGGGCCAAATGGCCTTACTTCCATTCCTATGTCTTATGGTCTTAAGCCAATTTTGTTCCCAATTTGCAAGCTCACCCTGGATTTCATGCGATCCAACTTTCCAGAGCAGCCTACCATGTGGAACCTTATCAAAGGCCTGACTGAAATCTGCAGATGCTGGAGATTAGAGTTAAACATCTGCTGCCCTGCCCTCGTCAATCTTCCTTGTTACTTCATCAAAGAACTGTAACAAATCTGTGAGGCATGATGTCCCACTCACAAAACCATGCTGACTACTCCTAATCAAACCCTGTCTCTCCCAATGCGTGTATATCTTATCCCTCAAAATCTTCTCAAGTAACTTACCCACCACTGCTATTAAGCTTACTGGTCTATAGTTCCCAGGCTTTTATTTCCAGCCATTCTTGAATAATGGCACAACATTCACTGCCATGACTCCAATCTTCCTGGACCTTACCTTGTCTAACGATGATGTAAAAAATATTAGCCAGAACCCCGTAATTTCTTCTCTAGCCTCTTGCAGTGTTCTTGGATATATCTGGTCAGGACCAGGAGATTTATCCACCTTCATATATTCTAGTATAACCAACACCGCCTGTACTGTGATAGGCACTGTCCTCAAGGTATCATCAGTAATGTCCCAAGTTCCCAATTCTTCATTTCTTTCTCCATGGTAAACACAGGAGAAATATTCATTGAAAACCTCGCCTATCTGCTGTGGTTCGAAACATACATGTCCACTTTGGTCCTTGAGAGGCCCTATTCTCTTTCTAGTTATTCTTTTTCATTTAATGTACTTAAAGAACCTCTTTGGATTCACCCAAATTTTCTCAGCCAATACGATCTCACACCCCCTTTCAAATATTGTTAATATGGTTTACTTTCATATTTGTGTATTTTAAATGTATTGCTTATCTTCATGAAAAGGGTCAGTTTGCTCAGTTGGCTAGCTTGCAATGCAGAGTGATACCAACAGCATGGGTTCAATTCCCACATCAGCTGACATTACCATGAAGAATTATCCTTCTCAACCTCTCCCCTCACCAGAAATATGGTGACCCTCCGGTTAACCTATCACCAATTATCTCCCTCTAATGAGAGAGCAGCCTTATGATTTGATAAGAATGTTGCAACTTGACCATTACCTGGATAAAATAAAAATAGAAAAATTTGTGTTTATAAAAGGCAATTACAGTTTGTAAATTTTTAAATGGACAGGGAGTGCAGTATTTTGAGAGAGTTAATAATGTTTTAATATAGCCATCTTTGAGGAGTAGCTGTGAATAAAATGTGGGAGAATACCCAAATGCCTGAGGGTGATTCAAATCCCAGTTGATCGTGTGCATGAAAATTTTGGAACAGTTTGCACACTTGCAATTTTTTTTATTAGTCACTGGTCAATACACAGAAGTCCACATTTTGTACATTTTCAGTAGGAATCCGGTGGAAACTCAGAAAAGAACCGGAACAAAGCTTTGTTAAATTGTGGGCTTTCCCGTGTGACTGTCTGAGGGGCCAGAAGTTCTCCAATAGCAGAATTGTACTCATACAGTCTTCAACCTCTACCATTTCTATCAAGCTAGAGATCAATCCTGATCCAATGAAGAATGCAGGAGAGCAAGCCAGAAGCAGCATCAGGCACAGCTAAAAAATCACATGTCAACCTGGTAAACTGATAACATTGGGCTACTTGTGTGCCAAACAGAACAAGCAGAAAGTGATAAACAGAGCTAAGTGATTCCACAACCATGGGATCAGATCTAAGCTTGCCACATCAAGTCATGAACGTTGGAAGGATCATTCAACAATTCACTGGAGAAGTTACCAAAAATATCCCCATCCTCAAAGGTAAGGGAGCCCAGTGCATCAGTGAAGAAATTAAGACTGAAATATTTGCAACAATGTTCAGCCACAAGTGGGTGGTGGCTGATCCATCTTGGCCTCCTCCAGAGGTATGTAGCATCAGAATGGCCAGACTTCAGCCAATTCAATTCACAGCGTGAAATATCCAAAGGTACTGGATACTTCAGAGGCAATAGGCCCTGAAAACATTCTGGCAATAGTAGTGCAGAAATAAGCTCCAGAACTAGCTGTGCTTCTAGCCAAGCTGTTCCAATGCAGCAGGGAAGGGTATCAGTTGGCTCAATTGGCTGGATGATTGGTTTGAGCTGCAGAATGTACCAGCAGTGTGGTTCAATTCCTGCACTGGTTGAAGTTATCATGGATGTCCCACCTTCTCAATCTTGCCCCTTGCCTGCGGTGTGAGAACCCTCAGGTCAAACTCACCACCAGTCATTCTCTCTTTAATCCTCTGGTAATCTGGGATGATGGCAATTACAAATACAGGCACAACATTGGCAACTACCCAGCAATGTAAAAAACTGCCCAGGTATGTCCTGTACACACAAAGCAGGTCAAATCCAAGCAGGCCAATTACCACCCTCAGTCATTGGTAAAGTGAGGCAAGGTGTCATCAACAGTGCGACAAAGCAGCACCTCCTCAGCAATAGCCTGCTCAATAATGCTCAGTTTGGGTTCTGCCAAGGCTGCTCAGCTCCTGACCTCATTACATTCTTGGTTCAAACATGGACAAAAGAGCTGGATTTCAGAGGTAAGGTGACAGTGATAGCCATGTCATCTTTGATCGAGTTTGAAATCAATGGCAATCAGTCAGAAAACTGATCTGAGTCATCCCTGGCACATACAAAGAAGGTGTGGTTATTAGAGTCATAGACATGTACAGCATGGAAATAGACCCTTCGGTCCAACATGTCCATGCTGACCAAATATCCCAACCCACCTGCCCTGTCCCACCTGCCAGCAACTGGCCCATATCCCTCCAAACCCTTCCTATTCATATACCCATCCAGATGCCTTTTAAATGTTGCAATTGCAGCAGCCTTCACCACATCCTCTCATTCCACACATGTACCACCCTCTGCGTGAAGAAGTTGCCCCTTAGGTCTCTTTTATATCTTTCCCCTCTCACCCTAAACCTATGCCCTCTAGTTCTGGACTCCCTCAACCCCAGGGAAAAGACGTTGTCTATTTACCTTATCCATGCCCCTCGGTTTTGTAAACCTCTATAAGGTCACCCCTCCGCCTCAATACTCTGACCAATAAAAGACCAATACAAACGCCTTCTTCACTATCCTATCTACCTGCGACTCTACTTTCAAGGAACTATAAACCTGCACTCCAAGGTCTTTTTGTTCAGCAACAGTCCCTTGGACATTACCATTAAGTGTATAAGTCCCGCTAAGATTTGCTTTCCCAAAATGCAGCACCTCGCATTTATCTGAATTAAACGCCATCTGCCAATTCTCAGCCCATTGGCCCATCTGGTCAAGGTCCTGTTGCAACCGTCTTTGCTGTCCACTACACCTCCAATTTTGGTGTCATCTGCAAACTTATCAACTGTACCTCTTATGCTCGCATCCAAATCATTTATGTAAATGACAAAATGTAGAGGACCCATCACCGATCCTTGTGGCACTCCACTGGTCACAGGCCTCCAGACTGAAAAAGAACCCTCTACCACCACCCACTGTCTTCTACCTTTGAGCCAGTTCTGTATCCAAATGGCTAGTTCTCTCTATATTCTGTGAGATCTAACCTTGCTGACCAGTCTCCCATGGGGAACCTTGTCAAATGCCTTACTGAAGTCCATATAGATCACATCTACTGCTCTGCCCTCATCAATCTTCTTTGTTACTTCTTCAAAAGATTCAATCAAGTTTGTGAGACATGATTTCCTATGCACAAAGCCATGTTGACTATTCTGAATCAGTCCCTGCCTTTCCAAATACATGTACATCCTGTCCCTCAGGATTCCCTCAAACAACTTGCCCACCACCGATGTCAGGCTCATTGGTCTATAGTTCCCTGGCTTGTCCTTACCACCCTTCTTAAACAGTGGCACCACGTTAATCAACCACCAGTCTTCCGACACCTCAACTGTGACTATCAATGATACAAATATCTCAGCAAGAGGCCCAGCAATCACTTCTCTAGCTTCCCACAGAGCTCTAGGGTACACCTGATCAAGTCCTGGGGATTTATCCACTTTTAACCGTTTCAAGACATCCAGCACTTCCTCCTCTGTAATCTGGACATTTTGCAAGGTGTCACCATCTATTTCCCTACAGTCTATATCTTCCATATCCTTTTCCACAGTAAATACTGATGCAAAATACTTGTTAGTATTTCCCCCATTTTCTGTGGCTCCACACAAAGGCCGCCTTGTTGATCTTTGAGGGGCCCTATTCTCTCCCTAGTTACCCTTTTGTCCTTAATATATTTGTAAAGTCCCTTTGGATTCTCTTTAACACTATTTGCCAAAGCTATCTCATGTCCCCTTTTTACCTTTCTGATTTCCCTCTTAAGTATACTCCTACTGCCTTTATACTCTTCTAAGGATTCACTCGATCTATCCTGTCTATACCTGACATAAGCTTCCTTCTTTTTCTTAACCAAACCCTCAATTTCTTTAGTCATCCAGCATTCCCTGTACCTATCAACCTTTCCTTTCTCCCTGACAGGAATATACTTTCTCTGGATTCTCATTATCTCATTTCTGAAGGCTTCCCATTTACCTGTGAACATCTGCCCCAAATCAGCTTTTGAATGTTCTTGCCTAATAGCGTCAAAATTAGCCTATCTCCAATTTAGAACTTCAACTTTTAGATCTGGTCTATCCTTTTCCATCACTATTTTAAATCTAATAGAATTATGGTCGCTGGCCCCAAAGTGCTCCCCCACTGACACCTAAGTCACCTACCCTGCCTTATTTCCCAAGAGAAGGTCAAGTTTTGCACCTTCTCTAGGAGAAGGATTCTGGGTAATCCAAGATGGAGGACAGGAAAACTTTCTGGCTGTAACAGCTGCTCCTTTTTTTGAGGTATTTTAGGTGCTGGAGGTGATTTCCTCGAACTCCAGGAGTAGCAATTACTGTTTTATATGCTGCTGCATTGTTTTGGAACTTTGGGGAAATAAAAGTCAAAACAACAGCAGGTTTAAAAGGGAGAAGAGCAGACAAAGGAAGCACATGGTGAGGTCAGTGCAGGAGAGAGAGAGAGAGAAAGAAACTGACACCACAGTTACCTGCACAGTTACTGCCTTTGCTGTTTAAATTCATGTATTGGTGCACAATCATCTCAGACATCTCGACAGGAGTTTCTCAGGGCCCAATCATCTTCAGCTGCTTCATCAATGACCTTCCCTTCATCTTAAGGTCAAATGTGGGGATGTTTGCTGATGATTACTCAATGTCCAGCACCACTTGCAATTCTCCAGATACTGAAGCTGTCCATGTCCATGCAGTAAGACCTAGGCAATATTCAGATTTGGGCTGACCAGTGGCAAGTAGCATTCATGCAATATAAGTGCCACAGAATAACCATCTCCAACAAAAGGGAGTGCAACCATCGCCCCTTAGCATTCAATTGCATTGCCATTGCTGAATTCTCAACATCCTGGAGGTTAGCATTGACCAGAAGCTGAACTCGACTAGCCATACAAATATAGCTGCTACAAGAGCAAACTTAGAGGGTAGGGATACTGTAGCAAGTAACTCACCTCCTAATTCCCCAGGCCTGTCCACTACCTACAAGGCACAAGTCAGGAGTGTGATGGAATACTCCCACATGCCTGGATGGGTGCGGCTCCAACAACACTCAAGAAGTTTGATACCATCCAGGTCAAAGCAACCCACTTGATTGGCACCACATGCATAAACATCCACTTCTTCCACCACCGATACTCAGTAAGCAACAAGGTCTACCATCGACATGATGCACTTTGAAATTCACCACAACTCCTTCGACAGCACCTTCCCAATACTGTTGAGAAGGAAAAGAGCAGCAGATACATGAGGATACCATCACCTGTAAGTGCCTTTCCAAGCCACTCACCATCCTGACTTGGAAATATATTGCCTACAGCCTTGAATTTCCTCCCTAAAGGCATTGTAGTCTACTTATTGCACATGGACTGCAATGATTCCAGAAGGCAGCTCACTACCACTTTTTCAATAGCAATTGGGGACAGTGAAACTACCAGCAATGCTCACATCCCTTGGGCAAACAAAAATGTTCTTGAGGCTGGGATGCAGTAAATTTGAAAACAAAAGTTAAACATTTTTTGTCAGGTAAGGATTAGGGAGTTAAGGTGCAGATTAACAAACAATTGGATTGAATAGGTTTAAACGCTGAAATAAATACAGAATGTGCTGGAAAAACATAGCAGGAACTGGGAGCATCTGTGGAGAGAAAGTAGAGTTAATGTTTTGAGTCCAATATGACTCTTCTTCGATACTAGATTTCTCAATGCTGTTCATCCTCAGTGTACAGAGTTAGAAATCACACAACACCAGATTATAGTCCAACAGGTTTAATTGGAAGCACTGGCTTTCAGAGCACTGCTACAACCCCTGATAAAGGAGCGTCCCTCCGAAAGCAAGTGCTTCCAATTAAACCTGTTGGACTATAACCTGGTGTTGTGTGATTTTTAAACTTTGTCCACCCCAGTTCAACACCAGCATCTCCACATCATTATCAGTGTAGCTTTGTGATGGAAGTTTTACATTGCAGATACATCAGGGTAAACAAGCAGACAGCAGCAACATCAGATAAGGCATATCAAATGCCTATATATAAAATGTTCAGGTACTAACAGGCTGTTGCTTATTATTTTAACAGTTTATGTTTTCATATTGAGTCTGCCAGCATTTGGGAGGAGTTGCTGCATGATCCAATCTTTCCTTGGTTTGGACCAGAAAAGACATCTGTGTGAAGATCAAGTCTCCCATTTGCATACCAGATTCCTGATGTAATATCAATAAATTATAAACAACCAGAAAAAGTTCTTAATCTAAATCAGGAATGACAGTTCCGTGGATTAAACTCAACCGAGTAAGTAAATATCCATAGCCTAAAAGGCTAAAATGAAAATGAGACTCTTAAAACCATCGCAACTGTGCCAAACCCCAGTTGAACTGAACCTCAAAAGAGTCAGCACCTTCAGGAACTGTATCCTACCGAGAATTAGCACCTTCGGGAACTGCCTCCCAGTAAGAATCAGCACCTTCTGAAACTGCCTCCCAATGAGAGTCAGCACCTTCAGGTGTATTCTGCTGCCTCAGAGCTGCTCACTGCCGAATACATTTCTGTGCAGCACCTAGAATCATCGAACACCTTTAATAACATAAAAACACTTTGTTGCTTCATGGGACAATCATCTGACTAAATCTGCCATGGAACCATAAAGTGAACAATTAGTGAAGGTGATAAAAAGACTTGGCCTATTGGTATGTGTCAAGGATAAAGTTTAAAAGCGAGAGACAAAAAAATAAAGAGTGAAGTTTACATCAAAATTTCCAGAACTCTGAGCCCAGGCAGCCGAAGGCATAAAGACCTGTAGTGGAATGAAGAAAAACCAGCGTGAAAAGAAGCTCATCCATGCTGTCCTTTTGATAGGAATATATTTCATAGTAGTACAGAGTTGAAGATGATGAATGAATTGTTTTGTGAGTGCCAATTACCCAATGGTGGGTTTTAGGAGTCAGTCATTGCATATTCAGTGGGTTGCTGTCCAAGAGCAGGAATCTGGGAGATGATACAAGTCTTGCAGATTTACAGTGCAAAGAGCAAGGGGAACCCAGCAGCTGTTTCAAGGCTGATGGTGTGGATGTCAGAAACCAGGAAATGGCTAATATGAGCTGTCCTGCATGACTATGGTTGTTATGAAACCAAGGGTCATTCCTGGCTAGTTTACTGAATTGATCATAACCTCTTGGAGTTGCTAAGAGATAATGGGGGCAAAAGAAGAACTGGCATTTATGTGGCACCCTCAGATGACTGGTGCTGGTAGAAATTATAAACTTGAGTAGTTAATAAACTCAATGCACAAAGAAAATAGGTGTCTTGGTTTCACCCTCGGTAAACTTTTTACCAAATTGTCATGGACTAGACCAAACCCCTCAAAATATATTCAGATAGCCTAGATCATAATTTTTTTTATATTTTAAAGTATAAGACATTGTATTCCATGTGCAATTTAATGGGTCAAAGTATTTGACTTTGAGCAAAACACACTTTATTGTTACACTCCAAGGAAAATACAGACAAAAATAAAAATAAAAGAATTAACCTTAACTGCAACTCTATTGAGACACTTACCAAATAATATATATAAACTACTACTAATTAACCATTTCAATATATTAGCATCCCATAAACGCACCCTTGGCAAAGGCAAATTCAATAAAATAGATTGTCTCACATGCAAGTCTAGCAGCAGGAGGAGAAGCCCAGCTTTTAGCTGTAACCAGAGAAGAATAAGAGCTTTCACATCCAGCTCAAGACCCAGCGATTGCAAGAGAAACAAATCCTGATTCCGTGAGAGGTTGGCCATGCTCACACAGGCTGCTTCTGTTGTTCCAACTTCTAAAACAAAACCCCCAAGGCCTCTAAAGCTTGTACTTGATTGGAATCGAGCAGACCGCTCAGCGTTTCTGTGTCAAGCTTTCTTCGGAAGAAAGACGTAGCCATAATATCATCATACCTCCCTCAAAAAAACCCGTCAATATACAAAGATGGCTTCATTTAAAAAACCTTTAGCCTTACGCTATTAGTACACTAAAATACACAAATTACATTAACAAACATTCACTACCACTGTCCATTTCAGTCCACATTTTCCCACCTTTGAATACCTCTGTCTTCATTCATCAAAAGTTGGAACAACTTGTTAGCTATTATGTTCTCTCATCCTTCCACATGAATAATTTTCTATTTGAAAGGTCACAATAATAAACTGCATCTAAACAGTCTGGAATTTTTATCCTTAAACCTTTTTCAAAAACTTTAAGGAGTTGTGATTAGTATATGCGAATGTCTCAGACACATTACTGACTATCGAAAAGTGTGGCGCTGGAAAAGCACAGTAGGTCAGGCAGCAACCGAGGAGCAGGAGAGTCGATGTTACAGGCATAAACCCTTCATTAGGAATGTGGGAGAGCTGGTGCCTGCGAGATAAATAGGAGGGTGGAGTAGGGGGAAGGCAGCTGGGAAAGTGATAGGTCGATGCGGCTGGGGGCTGATAGTGATAGGTCAGACAGTAGGGTAGAGCAGATAGGTGGGAAGGAGGATAGGACAGTTCAAAAGGGTGGTGCCGATTTGGAGGGTTGGATCTTGGATGAGGTGGGGGGAGGGGAGATTAGGAAACTAGTGAAGTCAATGTTGATGCCGTGTGGGTGAAGGGTCCCAAGGTGGAAGATGAGGCGTTCTTCCTCCAGCTGCTGGGTAGCTTCGATTTGGTGGTGGAGAAGGCCCAGGACTTGCATGTCCCTGGCAGAGTGGGAGGGGTTTTGAAGCAATCTGCCGTAGACTAATGGAGTTGTTGGTGTGACTGCCCCAGAGACGTTCCCTGAAACATTCTCCTGTCTCCCCAACGTAGAGGAGACCGCATCAAGAGCAATGGACACAGTAGATGAGGTGTTGGATGTGCAGGAAAATCTCTGCCGGTTGTGAAAAAATCCTTTGGGAGTAAGGGATCACATTTTTGCAGGAGAGGGATGGGAGGAGGTGTAGTCCAGGTAGCTGTGGGAGTTGGTGGGTTTGAAAACGATGTCAGTGCTGAGTCAGTTGCCGGAGATAGAGATGGAGAGGTCCGGGAAGGGGAGGGAGATGTCCCAGATGGTTCAGGTGAACTTTAAGGTCAGGATGGAAGATGTTAGTGAGGTTGATGGGCTGTTCAACCTCCTTGTGGGAGCACGAGATTGCGCTGATACACTCATCAAAGTAGCAGAGGAAATGACGGGGGATGGTGCCAGTGTAACTGCAGAAGATGGACTGTTCCACATACCCTACGAAGAGACAGGCATAGCTGGGGCCCATGCAGGTGCCCATGGTTCCCCTTTGGTCTGGAGGAAGTGGGAGGATTTGAAGAAGTCGAAGGTGAGGACCAGTTCTACCAATTGAATGAATATATCCAAGGAGGGGTACTGGCTGGGTCGGTGGGAAAGGAAGAAACGGAGGGTTGGGAAGCCTTTGACATGGGGGTGGATGTGTATAGGGCCTGAATGTCCATGGTGAAGATGAGGGGTTGGGGGCCAGGGAATTGAAAGTCATGGAGGAGATGGAGGGCATGGGTGGTGTCCCAAATGTAAGTGGGGAGTTCCTGGACCAAGGATTCAGGACAATGTCAAGATATGAGGAGATAAGTTTGTTGGAGCAGGAGCAGGCGGAGACAATAGGTCAACCAGGACAGTCAGGTTGTGGATTTTGGGTAAGAGGTGGAACCAGGACTCTGAGGTTGGAGGCTGTGGATGGGAGATGGCCTTAGTTGATGAGGTTGTGGATGGTCTGTGAGATGATGGTTTGGTGATAGGAGGTGAGGTCGTGGTAGGAGGAGGTGTCCATGAGTTGGTGCCTGGCTTCAGCGGCGTGGAGGCCAGTGCACCAAACTATCACTGCATCCCCCTTGTCCGTTGGTTTAATGGTGAGGTTGTGATTGGAGTGGAAGGACGAGTGGGCTGCGCTTTGTGAAGGTGAGAGGTTTTAGTGGGCGAGAAGGGTGAACAGCTTGAGGTGGTCAGTGTCACGGCAGCAGTTGGAGATAAAGAGGTCTAGGGCGGGTAATAGACCAGGACAGGGTATCCAAGTGGATGGAGTATGTTAAAGGTGGGAGAAGGGGCCCTTGGAGGGTGAAGGGAGTCGCGATTGGAAAAAGTATGCATAGAGGCGGTGGAAGAAATGTTCGATGACACAACGTTTATGGAATTCATTGACCCGGGAGTATAGTGAGATGAGGGTGAAACTTTTACTGAGGACTGATTGTGAAGGGGAGGTCTGGGGGAATAGTAGGGCTGGTTCTGGGCTTGGTATAGAGCTGGAGCTGGAGTGAGGGTGGTCATGTGATCACCGGTGACACCAGAGGAAGTGACGTAAAAACGGCAGTTAGGGTCAGAAGTCGTGTGTTCGGTGGCACCAATGGGGCAGACATGATGTTCTGGGTGGCATTCATGGAATCGGCGGCTGTAGTGGTGACATGGTCAGTGGAGCTGTGCTGAGTGATATCAGCGTGGGCAGAAGTGGCATCTGTTGTGCAAGCGGAAGCGGTGCTTTCAGCGGCATGTCTGGGGACAGCATGGTCATCGGTGGTGTTCCAGTGAGTGACATCGGTGGGGGTGGTAGTGGCATAGGCAGTGGCAACCACGGGGATGGAAGTGATGTAGCGAATAGTGTTTGTAGAGGTTTCGGTAGTAGAAGTTATGATGGCATTTGCAGAGGCAATATAGTCGGCAGTTGCGCAGTTCGTGCAGTGGCGGGGCCGGAAGTGACATCACCATTTGCAGCAGTAGTGGCGCCTGTAGTAGCCATGTGGATAATGGCATCCGAGCAGTTCTGGAGGCCAGGGGTCTCCTGGGGTGGTCGAAGTTGAGGTAGGTACATCTGATAAAAGCCCAGGAATTGTAGTACTGCCCTATTTGTCAATGGTATGGGAAACTTGCAAGTAACCTTTTGTTTTGTATCCCATGGGGCCGTTTGTCCAAGCCCAAGAATGTGACTTGGGCTTTTGCAAACTCAATCTTAGCCAAGCTTGTTCCCAATCCCACCTCCTGAGTCAATCGAACAATTTTGATAGATGCTCTGAATGTTCTATGTGTGCTTAAAAGTCATCCGATTGCTGATTTACATGACCCAATTGGATAATTCCAAAATGACTTTATTGGTTAGTCTTTGAAATGTGGTTGGGGTATTTTTTAGTATGACTTTAATCTGGTACAGTCCATTTGGTGTCACGAAAGCCAAAATTTCCTTTGCTCTTAAAAGTCCTTACCCAGTAGCCACTGACTAAGTTCAACTTAAAAATATAAATTTCTTGTTTCACCTTCTCAATACAGTCTTCCAAACGTGGAATTGGATATCAATCAGATTTTGTAACTGCATTGGCTTTGCACTAATCGATACATAACCATTGGGTACTATCTGGTTTTGGCACCATTACTATGGGTAAGCCCAAATCGCTGCAACTCACTTTGATTGTATTGCCTGTGAGCATGCGTCCAATATCTTTTTGAGTCTGTGCCAACTTCAGAGGGTTAAGTCTATAAGAATTTTGCTTAATTTGAATGGCATTTTCTATGTCTAGATCATACATAATCAGATTAGTACTTGCCAGCTTATTCCCACTTATCTCCCCATGTGATAATAATAAATCTTTAAGGTCATTTTGATTTTTTTCAAGAAGGTAACTCAATAGTTTATTCCAATTTTTGAGAACTTCCTCTTCATCCAATTTAATTTGAGGAAGGTACAATTCAGAATCATCTGAACTTGGTTCTTCACTCCGTGTTGTAACCAGTAACACATTCTCCTTTTGCTTTCCTTCCCTATCAAAATATCTTTTCTGCATATTCACACTCAGTGAGACTCCTTTCTATCTGGCTTACTTTTGAAAACATTCACCTAAGTCAATTAACTTTCAATTTTATAAGGCTCACTAAACCTTACCTTTAAAGGTTCACCTACCATTGTGAGTAATACTAACACTTCATCTCCAGGAGCAAAATTATGAATTTTTGATTTCTTGACTGCTTCTTATTTCATCACATGCTGTGGGACTTTCAAATGCTGTCTGGGCAGTTCACCTGCTGTATTTAATCTTTCCCTAAAATCTGATGTGCAATCCAAATATCTCTGAACTCTGATTCACCAATTTCTCCTTAATTAATTTCAGTGGACTTTTCATGTCATGCCGAGAAATTAATTCAAATGGACTTAATTCAGTTGATTCATTATCTGCATCCCTAATTCCAAATAGTACAAATTAATTCCTTTATCCCAAGCCTCTGGGTAGTCTTGACTATAAGCCCTCAACATGGTCTTTAAAGTTTGATACCATTGTTCTAATGTTCCCTGCGATTCTGGATAGTATGCAGTGGATCGGAATTGTTTTATTCCTAAGCTATCAATAACTTCCTTGAATAATGTTGTAGTAAAATTTGATCCCTGGTCCAATTGTATTTCTGTGGGTAGTTCACAACCAGGTAAAAAAAGTAACTCTTCCTCAATCCTTTTAGTTGTGATACAGTGAAATGGAATGGCTTCTGTAAATCTAGTAGACACATCCATTATGGTAAACAAATACTAATTTCCACTTTTTGTTTTGGATAGCAATCAATTCAGACTCATATAAAAGGTTCCTCAAATGCAGGAATGATTATTAAAAGTGCTGGTTTTATCATTGCCTGAGGTTTTTGAATAAGCTGATGGTTAGGATTTATCCGGCAAAAGTCAACCACATCCTGTTACGGTCCTAGCCAATAAAAATATTTTTGTATTTTTTTAATCTTCTTTACTCCCAAATGATGATCTACTGGTAATTCATGTGCTACCCACAATACCTTTTGATAGCACACCAGTAATGCAACTTGATTAACCTTCTGCTCATTTCTCAGCTGCCGAGTACATGATGGTCTCCATTTCTTCATCAAGACCAGAAGTAACATTCTGGGATACACTCAAACTTCTTCTGTGTATGCTTCAGTATTTCATTTTTCTGTTGTAATTCAGCTAATTTCTCTGAACTGAAAATATCCACTTTATCTATGTCCACTATATCCAGAATATAGTTCCTGTAACACCTCAGTTGCCTGATTTTCCACTAGCTTTTTAACCATTATAGGCATCACTCCCACCTGCGATCCAGCGATATCGTTACTCAGGATATACAGTATTTTCGGAACCGAGAATTTCATTGTTACTCCGACCATCATTTCACCATTTTTCACTGGACTCTCCGACCTCCCCTGAAACAATCAAACACTTGTTGTCTCACCAGGAATTCCACATATTTCCACCTTTTCTGGCAATACTCCTTCTGAATTACATTTGTCCTCATCATTCACCATCAAAGATTGACTTATAAATCATCCCATACCTCTTCAAATCTTAATTTCTTTACCTGTTCCTCCTGATATACATGAGTAAATTTACCCAGACAAGAAAATTCTTCAAAGAGATTTGGCACTTTCTTCTCAAGCAACCCCTGACCAGGTCAAACATTCTTTTCTGGCTTTTTAGCTTCCACTGAGCTTTCCTCTCCCACTTCAACAAGCTTACTGGTTTATCCTGTCTGCCCATTGCTTTTCGTAAACCACCAACATTGCGACTTTGTGTGGCCTACTTTATTACAATGAAAACACCTGAGCTTTTTTTTATTTCTCTTCCCCTGGCCATGGGTTTCCTTTTTACCTTGTAGTAAACTACCTTTACTATCTTCAATGAGATCTCGTTTTCCCTTACCACCTGATTTCTGCAAGGTTTGTGAAGGTTTGTAGCCCTCTCTCACGACCCTCTCTCCCTCGTAGCCCGACACATGGATGAAAAAAACCACCATTTCGACTGGGACATCTATCATGGGACAGGCTAAGCAAAGACATGCCAGAGAATTCCTAGAGGCCTGGCACTTCAACCACAATGCCATAAACAAACACATAGATCTAGATGCCACCCATCAACCCCTCAGAAAATGAACAGGAAATGACATCACCACAAACCCTAGGAACCCCATCCAGGAGAAAGATATAAATAGAAAACAGGAGACAACAGCTTCGCTTCACTTGGAGGTCACCACTGATGATGTTACCTAGCCAGGTAATGAAACATCTGGATATCAAACCTACAGCTCAGCGAGCAAACCTACACCCTAAACCTGATTTCTCTTTTCCCCAATTTCTATCTCTTACAAATTGAAATTGATGTTGGAAGACGAACTTTGATTTATGAACCAACGCACAACCATCTGCCATTTCTGCTACTGAACTTGCAGTTTTAACTCTCTGCTCTTCCACGAGTTCTCACTATTTCAGGGAGTGAATTTTTGAACTGCTCCAAAATAATCATCTAAGAGCACTAGTTCATATGCATTTTTAAAATTGCTTTTTTCACCTCATTATATTCCCCAGATACTTCATCTGATAGTGATGCAAACACCTTACTTACCTCTACCTACCAACTTTGTTTGGAACAATTCCCATATGGTCACCAGCGATTTCATTTGGTAAGCCATTTTCTCATTTCCTCCTTGTCAACCATAGGCAATGCTTGAACATATTTAAAGAGATCCTCACCTGATCTTCGGCTACAATGGAATTGCTCTCCATCACTTTCCTACCTTTCACCATTTTAGATTGGCTTTGAAGTTTCAGTTCCAACCTCCAAAGTTCAAAAACTCTCTCTTTCTCTGCTTCTTCTGCCTGGGCTATCCTTTTCTTGTTGTTCTGCCTGGGCTATTTCCTTGTGTTTTTCTTCTGTTGGAGCTATTCTCTATTTCTGTTTTTCTCTGCTTTCAATCGTAATTCAAACTGTTTCATCTCCTTTTCATGTTCAAGATGCTTCATTTGTAATTTTAGCCATTTCCAAAGATTCTGATGGCACTTCCAGCAATTGTAAATGTTGAGCTATTGCTGTAATAACACCCATTTTTTGCAAAAGCCACCCCACTCCAGCTTGTCTGCCAATTCCAAAAGCTTTGGCTTGTTCACTTTCTGTAAAACTCCCAATGTGTCTTCTTCTACCCCCAGGAACCTCTCAGTAACTACATTACTACATAGGGCACACCCTATTTAAACCAACCACATTCATCACCTGAAAAGAGAACACCAACACTTTCTACTCACTGCCTTTGAAATCAATAATCCGGAACCCGAGAATTTTGATCCTGACAACAGCCTCCAATGTGTTATGGACAGACCAAATCTCCTCAAAATACATTAAGAAAATAGCCTGGATTGTAACTTTCTCTTTAGGTAAGTGTAAGGTGCCGCATTCCAGACACAATTTGATTGGTCAAAGAAATTGACTTTAAGCAAAACACACCTTATTTGTATACTACAGTTAAAATACAGACAAAAAATGGTTTAACTGCAATCTATCAAAATGCTTAACAATAACTTATATATTAACTACCACTAATTAACTGTTCCAATACAGTAACATCCCATAAACACACCTTAGCAAAGGCAAATTCAATAAAATAGGTTCTCTCATATGCAATTCTAGCAGCAAGAAGAGAACCCCAGCCTTTAGCTGTAACACAGAATAAGAATTTCCATATCCAGCTTCAAGACCCCAGCAACTACAGAAAGCGAAACTAAAAATCCTAGTTCTGTTAGAGTTTGACCTCACCATTCAGACTATTTCTATTGTTCCAACTTTAGAAAAAAACCTTAAGACCTCATAAACTGTTTACCTTATTGGCTTTGAGCTGACTGCTCATCTCCTCTGTCTCAGTCTTCCTTTGTTCATTAAAGTGGACTAAAATATATCTTTTAACACCATAATATTGTCACAAGATGACCATGATTACAGTCTCTGCCTGGGAAGTAATAACAATCTCCTCCTGTTTTTAAACTAACAACAAGTTCTTCCCTTTTCACAACCCATTGGCCCATAACCGCACTACATCCCAAACCCACCTTCTCAATGCGTCTCTCTACCCTACCTCCTCGTCATTTCATCATATCCCTCAGTTCTACAGACTTTACAAAACATTTAGAATACATTCAGTTTTTGTTCACAGCCTAGTCCATCTCCAAGACGTTTCTAACAGAGTCACTGTTTTAAGTTTATGATTTTGCCTTTCCTGTTTCATTTTGTACTGGATGTCTGCATAAATTACACTTTCCAGCATCCAGTTAGGCAACCAATTCTTAGTCAAGAAATTCACTGATTCAAGATTTCTTTCTTCTGTGCCTATGCTAGCTGCCAATAACCCAATTATTTTCATACTTTACTCACTCACTTGGCCATTTTAAACTATTTATTCATTATAACAGCTCATTCTGGCTTAGTTTTGACATAACTTGGCTGTTCACCATGTATGGTCTGCAAAGGCTTCAACAGTCACAGTCCCCATTTTACACACACACATACTCCCCCTTGTCCTACCAATTCTCCAACCCCTCCAAAATTTCAGGCTCTCATTCAAATCCTAACTAACATGCAAACTGTCCTCCTCAATGCTTCCAGATTTACATGAACCTTCCACACACAGCCCCTAGTTTAATGTTGGCTGACCCCCCCATCTAACATTCTTCAGCCTAGGAGAAAATGAGGACTGCAGATGCTGGAGATCAGAGTCGAGAATGTGGTGGTGGAAAAGCACAGTAGGGCAGGCAGCATCCAAGGAGCAGAAGAATTGACGTTTCGGGCATGAGCCCTTTATCAGGAATCTTTGGCCTGCCAATATTCCCAAGCAAAAGGACATCAAAGCCATTACTGCAGGCTCTATCGTTATTCTGCACAGCTGCAAACACCATCTTTCTGATGAGATGTTAAACTAGCACCCCCCCCCACCCCAGGTATAAAGAATGGATCCCATGGTACTAGTTTGAAGAACATTAACCTGAGAGTCATTGTAAGTAAAGATCCATTGTGCGTTGTCACCAGAACAGACAGATTTTTGTGGGAGCTGCCTCTTCCCTCTCTACCATTCTGCAGGTTGGAGTATCCCTCACCAATATGTTGCAAGTACTGCAACTGACAAATGATAAGACTTGAATTTATCCACTAACACGTGCTCTGCCACTTGACATGACTAAGATCCTATGTATCATAAGTTGTTCTGCTGACTAATTTATGAGAATGGTCAAAGTAATTTGAAATGTCAGTGAGTTTCAGAAGAGTGGGAGAAAAGCCAGGATGCAAAGCACTGGTTATAGTGGCACCAAGCCTGGATGTTATGAATCTGAAGACTTAAAGAGGAGGGAATGTGTGGGAGACAGTGAGGTATTCCACAGCATTTGAGCCTAAGGACAACATGAGTTTGAGCAGGAAATGGTGCAGTGAGTTTTAATTTTCACAGAGGCAGTGACGCAAGGAAGCAGTAGTACTCCCAGGACAGCATTTTGATGAAGAGCGTATCAATAAAAGAGAGCAAACGAGAAAGAAAAGAATGGATCAGTTACAATAGCAGGTGAGGGGGGTAAGGAAATGTGTAGAGCCTTTTGAGTAAAGTCAGCAATCCCCCAAGAGAGGACCATGCTTAATGGGAATGAGGGTCAGAGATAGGACTTCAACACTGTAGTTTGACCCAACCTTTTACAGAGTTCAGGATGGGCATTGTTACATTTATCCGTGCATTTCAATCCCAAGGACCAAGGGGAAAGTGGGAGGTAAGGTGTCCATCAGAAGATTCATGAGTTCTAGGTGTAAACTTCTTCATTGCCCCAAACCGAGATACCCCTCCAACCAGTGATCCTTCGGCAGAGGCCATTCCATTGAGAGAACAATCTCGTCATTGGTCACTAAAGATTGGCCAAGATGAGGATAGAAATTTGCTGGAGCTTAAATCACTGCAGCTGATTTTCCTATAGAATGTTCCAGCACAACAAAAGGCCATTCAGTCCACTGGGTCTGGTTCTGAAAGATGTATCTAATTAGTTCTCCCGAATTTTTTCCCCAAGCTCTCCATAACTTTTCTTTTTCAATTGGATACCAATTCCTTTTTGAAATTTACTACTGAATCTGCTTCCATCAGTCCGTCCAAATCCTCATGAAACTGTCACTGCCTCAATATTAACTGCATTTCCATGTTGTTTCACTTGAAAACCTAAGAGAATTTACCTCCTGTACATAATTAACATAATACAAAAAGGACACTGGCCCCAATATTAACATCTAGAGGACATTGCTGCATCCATCTGCTCCCCACCACCACCCCGAAAAACAACAATGCAACATTGCCCTCTCATACTGACCTGTAGCTCATGTGACAGCTTTGTCAGCACTGTGAGGAAAATCTTCATCGCTGAAAAAGCATGAAGTAATAGCTCACCAAACTTCAAAACAATCTCAGAGCCAGAGACCAAACTGAACATTGCCTGGAATGTGTTATTGTTAACTGAGCGAAGGGATTAACTTCTCCTGACAGCTGGGCTCACTCTGAAAGTGTTTTGAAGGCCCTTACACGTTCACTAAAGAAGGCTTCACTGTGACCAACTCTAATCAGCTCAACACAAGATCCCTCGAGTCTCTGCCATCAAACACAGGATGCCAGTCCAATTTTAACTATAGGGGCAGTACAAAGGTGTGTCCAGGTATCCCAGAGGTTGCTCATGTACTTGACACCTCCGCAATATCTCTGTCTCTGGCATTGTAGTTTTCTCTTTAATCTATACTGACACCCTTCTTCCACAGGACAGGGTCAGGTGTAGGTCATGACAAAATCCAAACCCAAGGTTTGGATTGAATTTGGGAGTGGTGGTTTCAAACACCAAATAATTCTCTTATTTATCACAGTATGTGGCAGAGCTGAAAAGGCTGGCATTTTTTGTCCATGTCAAGATACTGGCACAATGGCTCAATGGTTAGCACTGCTGGCTCACAGCGCCAGGGACCCGGGTTCAATTCCAGCCTCAGGTGACTGTCTGTATGGAGTTTGCACATTCTCCCTGTGTTTGTGTGGGTTTCCTCCAGGTGCTCCAGTTTCCTCCCATAGTCCAAAGATGTATAGGTTCGGTGAATTGATCATGCTAAGTTGCCCATAGTATCCAGGGATGTGTAGGTTGGGTGCATTAGTCATGGGAAATGTAAAGTAGGAGAATGGATCTGGGTGGATCTGGGTGGGATACTCTTCAAAGGGTTGGTGTGGACTTGTTGGGCCAAATGGCCTGTTTCCACACTGTAGGGATTCTATGATGACAGTAATGAGCTGGGTTCTTGAACTGCTCAGTGATTTAGTATCTGAGTGTGATTATTTCAGAGACCAGTCAAAAATCAAGTATGTTCGTTTGAGTCTGGAGTCACAGACCAGTTAAGGAAACTGGGTTCTTGCCCTGAAGTGCACTATCAAAATTCTTTTCACTGTTCCCAAAGTTGTTCAATCTGCACCCAGAATATTCAGAAAATAAGATGTACTGCCAGAGGTAGAAATTGGAGGTAAGAACATAACAAGTTTAGTATGATGTCACAGAGCAAATTGCAGAATAGAGAAGATTCTTCAAAATGATCTCAAGTAAAATCTCAACATTTGAAATATGTATTACGTATGAACACCACAAACATAACGGTCATCAGAAGGAATACATTGGAAGAAATTAGAGTGAAGATTGATCACACTAGATCAAGCAGAGAGGTTTGAGTCGATGAAGAGCTTATGCTTGAAACGTCGATTCTCCTGCTCCTCAAATGCTTTTCCAGCACCACACTTTTCAACTCTGATCTCCAGCATCTGCAGTCCTCACTTTCTCCAAGTAGAGAGGTTTGTCTATTTAAGACAAATTATAATAGAGGATTACAGATATGATGCACAGATTAGAGGAAGGATAGAGATAGCTAGAAGTAATTCTGTGAAGATGAAAAATGTGAACTCTAACCTGTAACATGCTATAAACAGACCATCAGATGAGTGATGAGACACTTGCGATTACACGAGCTAAATGAACTCTAAAAGTTGACTTCAGAAAAGAACATTTCAGACTTTTAAATGCTGAGATTTCTTCCAGAGGGCAAAGTAGGGGACATTAGAAAAAAAAAGAATCAATTTAGGTGCAATTGAAAGACGAAATTTGCAGTGTTGGTTGCGATGATTTTCAGTGGCTGTTGAAGATGGAGCGAATCAGGCAAGTGTCACCAACTACAACAGCAAATCTCCTAGTCGGAGCAGCAGCAGCAATTGTTTATAAAAGCACTTGTTTATCTACTTGAAGTCAGTATGCATTTGTTAAAGGAAGATCATGTCTGACTAACTTGGTGGAAATTTTAGAGGAGGTAATAAGGAGGATTGATGAGGGTGGTGCAGTGCATGTGATTTACATGGATTTCAGCAAGACTTTTGAAAAAGTCCCACACGGCAGCCTGGTTAAAAAGTAAAAGCCCAGGGACTCAGGGGAATAGCTGAATGGCATGAAACAATGAGTAGTGGTTGAAGAGTCCTTTTGTGACTGGTAGACCGTTTCCAAAGTAGTTCTGTAGGATCAGTATCTGGCCTATGTTTTTTCTGCGTTAAATATTAAGGATTTGGATTACTTCCATGCCAAGCAACATAAGCAGCAAGTAATAAACAGAACTAAGTGATCTCACATTGAGGGGTTCAGATCCAAGCTTTGCAGTCCTCTTCCATCCAATCATGATTGGTCCTGGATAACTGAACAAATAACCAGTGAAGAAAGCTTCACAAATATTCGCATCCTCAATGATGGAAGTGCAAAAGTTAAGGCTGAAGCACTGACAACAATCTTCAGCCAGGAATACTCAAATGAATGATCCATCTTGGCCCCCTCCAGACGTCCCTAGCATCACAGATGCCAATCTTCAATCAATTTGATTCACCACGCGATATCAAGAAATGGCTGTAGGTACTCGAAACTGCAAAGACGATGGGCTATGAACTTTTCTGGCAATAGTGCTGAAGACCTGTACTCCAGAACTAGTCATGCTCTAAGACAGTTCCAAAATTGGCATCTACCCAATAAAGTGGAATATTGCCCAGGTATGTCCTGCACACAAAATCTGAAACAAATGCAACCCGGCAATCACCACCCCATCAGTCTACTCTCAGTCATCAGTAAAGTGAGGCAAGAGGTCATCAATTGTGCTATGCAACAGCACTTACTAAATAAAAACTTGCTCACTAATGTTCAATTTGAGTTCCATCAGGCCCACTCAGCTTCTGAACTCATTCCAGCTTTTGATCCAATACATACAAAAGAGCTGAATTCTAGAGAGGAGGTGAGAGGGACTGCCCTTAACATCAAGGCTGCATTTGACAGAGTGTAGCATTGAGGAAGCACAGCAAAGCTGGAGTCAATGGGAATTAGGAGGAAGCTCTCTGCTGGTTAGAGTCATACCTGGCATAAAGGAAGATGGTTATAGTTGGTGGAGGCCAGTCATTTCGGCTCCAGAACATCTCTACAAGAGTTTTTCAGGGTAGTGTCCTAGGCCCAACCATCTTCAGCTGCTTCTTCAATGACCTTCTCTCCATCATAATGTCAGAAGTGAGATAATTGCTGATGATTGCACAATGTTCAGCACCATTCATGATTCCTCAAATACAAAGCAGTCCATGAAAAGCCACAAGTAAAGTTTAATCACACAGATGCCAGGCAGTAACCATGACTGCAATCTAACCATCACTCCTTGACACAGTTTGATAATCTGGGTCTTGCCACTGACCAAAAAGTGAATAGGGTTACCTGTATAAATACTGTGGCTACAAGAGCAAGTCAGAGGCTAGAAATACTGCAGTGAGTAACTTATCTTCTGCCCACCATCAACAAGGCAAAAGTCAAGAGTGTGATGGAGTATTCCGCACTTGCCTGGATGAATGCAACTCCAACACTACTCAAGAAAATCGATATCATCCAGGCCAAAGCAACTGTTTGATTGCCACTTCTCTAACACCTAAAACATTCAGTACCTCCACCATCAATACACAGAGGCAGCTGTGTACCATCTACAAAATGCAATGCAACAATTCACTAAGGCTCCTTTAACAGCACTTTCAAACCTACAACCTACACCTAGAAGGACAAGGGCAACATTTACAAAGGAACATCACTACCTCAAACTTCACCTTGCAGCAACACACTATGTTAACTTGGAAATATGTCACCATTCCTTCACTGCTGCTCAGTCAAAATGCTTGAACTCTCTCCTTGAAAATGACTGCAGGTGGACATCATCCAAAGTTGATGAAGGCAAGTCACCAACACTTCTTAACAGAAATTGAGTATGGGCACGAAATGCTGGCCTGGTCAGCATTGCTCACATCCCGTGAATGAATTTTTTAAAATGTGGGAGAATGATCAAGAGGTTTTCGATGATACAAAAATTAACCACTTGATTGCTTTTCGGGGGAAGTTATCGAGTGGAGGTGGGTATCAATAATGTTGTCAGGTGGCAGAAATGTGGCAAAAGGGATTTAACCCAGAGAAGAGTGGGGTACGGTATTTAGGAAGGTCTACACAAAGGAATACATGTCCCTGAATGTAACCAGATGGTTCGACAAAGTTGAATGCCTTCTTAGCAATCTTGTTGAGCTGTCAGGTTAACTGCAGGGTTTTGTGGACATTAGCTCCAAGATCCTTCATTTTCTCCAATCCGCTCAGTATCCCCCCTATTCATTGAGTATTCCTTCATCTTGCCCACCTTTTGAGGCCATTGATTCAAAATACTTTTCTTAATTAAAGCCAAAGTAAAGAATATAACAAAAATGGTGAATATGTGGAAGCCAAATTAAACATTATTAAGGCCACAACTTGAACACTGTGTGCAGTCCTGGTCAGCTCATCAAGGAAAGGATATAACAGCATTTGACAGGTTAGAGGTGAGATTTGTGAGGATGTTAGCTGCATTTTTTTCCAATGCTGACATGAGGAAGAGTTAGATAGGCTTGAAATGTTCTCCTTGAAACAGAGGAGGCTGAGGGGATATTTGATTGGATGTACAAGATTATGAGTGACCTAATAGAGTGGATGGGAAGGACATATTTCCCTGAGCAGAGGGACCAGTAACTAAGGAGGGACTAGTTTAAAATGATTGGTGGAAGGAGCAGAGAGAGGAGATGAAGTAAATGTTTTCACACAAAGGATGGGACTGGGACTGAATGCCTGAAAGAGTAGTTAAGGAATAAACATCCAACTAATTTTGAAGGTGTCCAGATTTGTTCCTATATTTCCATAACTTCCAGAAATATACATCAAGAGCTGGAAAATACTATCGGACTGGATGGCTTGTTTCCTGGTTCATGCAGACACGACGGGTAGAATGGCCACCTTCTGTGCCATAATGATACTCTAAGTATTCTAAATATTTGAAGAAGTGGAGTGTTGGCGGGTCTAGTTAGAAGGGCTAGCACAGGCACAATGGATTGAATGGCTATCTCCTGACCTATAACAGTTCTGTGATGCTGTGAAATGAGTTAATGGCTGTGTTCAAATAGTAGAAGAAAAGCAGAACACCTCCCACCGTCAGTCTGTGTCTGATAAACAAGAAGTGGAAGCTGTTTTCAGCAGCTGGAAGGTGAATTTAATGTTGTGTAACAATGGAAAACATGCAGCAATTTGATCCCAAACTCACTGTTTAACTCTCCCTAATGACATGCCTGGTATTTAATTCAAGTGTTTCTTGCACCCCATTCCACATTCTGTACAATATGTTCCAACAGGGAGCCAGTATTCAAGATGACTGCAATCCCCATCGTAACTTTGTGACCATTCTCTATGGACCGAGATGGTGGGCTGGAACATCAAAATATCACAGCATGAAAATGTAGGGTTGGCAGGCACTGATTAAATGGCCATAAATCAATGAGGGTCAATTGCTGTAGCACAAAGATATTGACTAAAGAATAAGCACAAGAGTGAGAGAGAGGAGATGAGAGCTCAGAAAAGAATCGGCATTTCCCTCAGCCTCCACAATCCCTAAAGTGAATTTGCAGTTGGAGGCATTTAATTGCATTGGAGAGTGCACGGACGGGAGCCTGATAGTCTCCCACCTATAGTCTGCTTTCAGGATTGATAGGTCCAACTCCACTGCACACCCAGGCTCCAGCCCAGGAACAGGTCCTTCAAATCTCGTATTTTGGGTTACATTTTCGCAAGTGAATCTGCTGAGTTGGGAAAGTGACTTGAGCAACTCACCTTGACAGTCAAAACCTTAATTAAGTAATTCTTTGTAATTAAAGAACAGATTCTTCTCACTCCTCCTCTTTCCCCTACTTCGCTCCCTCTTCACTCCTCCTCCTCTGTTTTTTCTATATCCCACTCCTCATTTCCAATCCCTAGTGAATGCACACTTTTTTAAAAACTTCATAGCATGTTAGCATTTAGCTGGCATTTATTGCTAATCCTTAATTCCTAACTTTAACCACATTAGTGAACCAGACAGAGAGGAAAGTAAAAGAGATGGAGGAGTTGCATTACTAATCAGGGAGAATGTCAGATTTGCACACACAGAGGACATACTGAAGGGCTCATACACTGAGGCAATATGGGTAGAGCTCAAAAATAAGAAAGGTGCAATCACTCTGACCTGAATTTACAATAGGGCCCCCAAAAGCTTAACATATTAAGGAACAAATATGTAGGCAGATTATGGAAAGATGCAATCACAACGGGATTGTCATAGTGGGTGACTTTAACTTCCCCAGTCTTGACTGGGACTCCCTTGGAGCAAGAGGCTTAGTCAGAATCTGTTAAGTGCATCCAAGAGGTTTTCTTGTAACAGTTTGTAGATAATTCAATAAAGAAGGGACCATATTGGACCTTATACTGACTCGTGAGCCCAGCCAGGTGAGTGACCTTTCAGTGGGAGAGCCTTTTGGAAACAGTGACCATAACTTCTTAACTTTTAAGATAGCTATGAATAAGGATAAGTCAACACCTTGAAGGACAGTACAAAATTGGGGCAGGGCAAATTATGTCAGCAACAGGCAGGAGCTAGGGAGTATTAATTGGGAGGAACTATTACCAGGCAAGTTCACATTTGACATGTAGGAGTTGTTTAAAGACCTGCTGCTGAGAGTTGAGGACTGGCAAGTTCCAACAAGTAGGAAGAACAAATATGGCCAGGAAAGGAACCCTTGGATAATGAAAAAGGTTGTGAAGTTAGTCAAAAGGGAAAGAGAAGCATATGTAAAGTTTAGGAAGCTAAACTTGGACAAGGTGGGTAAGAAATATAAAGAAAGCAGGGAATTAGGAAAACAAGAAGAGGCCATGAAACGACCTTGGCAAGTAGTGTTAAAGAGAATACCGAGGCATTATATAGATATGTTAAAAGCAAAAGGATAACTGGTGAAACTGTTGGACCACTCAAAGATATAGGAGAGAACTTGTGCTTAAAGGCAGAGGATGTGGGTGAGATGGTAAATGAGTACTTGTGCCGGTATTCACCCAGGAGAAGGAGAAGGAGGATAGTGAGGTTTGTGCGGAGCATGCTAGTATGCTTGGACATTTTGAGGTCAAGAAAGAAAGTGGTGTTGGGTCTCTTGAAGAGCATTAAGGTGGATAATTCCCCAGGGCCTGATGGTATTTACCTCAGATTACTGAGAGAGGTAAGAAAGGAGTTTGATGGGGCTTTGACCAAGATCTTTTCATCATCACTCGTCACTGGAGAGGTCCCAGAGGACTGGTGAATAGCTGTTGTTCCTTTGTTCAAGAAGGGAAATAGGGATAATCCAGGAAACTATATACCATAGAGTCTCACACTGGTGGTTGGGAAACTATTGGAGAGAATTCTTAGGGAATTTGGAAAAGAATGGCCTAATTAAGGAGAGTCAGGATGGCTTTGTACAGGGCAGGTCATGTCTTACTAACTTGATTGAATTTTTCGAGGTGGATTTATGTGGATTTTAGTAAAGCTTTCAATAAGGTCCCACATGGTAGGCTCATCCAGAAGATTAAGATGTATGGGATCTATGATGACTTGGCTGTGTGGACTCAGAATTGGCTTGCTCATAGGAGGCATAGGGCAGTGGTAGAAGGATGCTTTTCTGGCTGGAGGTCCGTGATCAGCAGTGCTCCGCAGGGATCTTTACTGGGACCTTTGCTGTTTTGATTTATACATCAGTGACTTGGATGAAAACGTAGAAGGTAAGTTTGTAGACAATACGAAGATCGGTGGAGTTGTAGATAGTGTAAAGATTGTTAAAGGATCCTGTAGAATATAGATCAGTTGCAGATATCAGCAGAGAAGTGGCAGATGGAGTTTAATTCTGGTAAGTGTGAGGTGCTGCACTTTGGGAAATCAAAAGTTAAGGAAAAGTATACAGTTAATGGCAGGACCCTGAACAGCATTGATATACAGAGAAAAAATGAAGTTCAAATCCATAGCTCCCTGAAAGTGATCACACAAGTAGATAGAGGGGTAAAGAAGACATATGGCATGCTTGCCTTTAGTCAGGAAATTGAGGGCAAGAGTCAGGATATCATGTTGCAGCTTTATAAGATTTTGGTTAGGCCACACCTAGAGTATTGTGTTGGGTTCTGGTCACCATAATACAGGAAGGATGCGGAGGCTTTGTAGAGTGTGCAGAAGAGGTTTAACAGGATGCTGCCTAGATTAGAGGGCATGAGCTATGAGGAGGGGCTGGAATAACTTGGGTCATTTTCTCTGGAGCAGTGGAAGCTAAGGGTAGACTTGATTGAAGTTTATAAAATTATGAGATGTATAGATAGAGTTGAAGGTCAGAATCTTTTTCCCAGAGTTGAAATGTCTAAAACTAGAGGGCATGCATTTAAAGGGCTACTCGGATGCTGCCTGATCTGCTGAGTTTTTCCAGAATCACTCTAATCTAAACTATGAGTGGGGGACAGTTCAAAAGAGATGTGAGGGATAAACCTTTTACACAGAGAATGATAGGGGTCTGGAATGCACTGCCAGGGGTGGTGGTGGAGGCAGATATGATCGGGGCACATAAGAGACTGGTAGATAAGCAAGAAATATACAAGAAATAGCCAGAGATATGGGCCAAGCGCAGGCAGAAGGGATTCATTTAATTTGGCTTCATGCTTGGCACAAGATTATGGGCCAGAGGGTCCGTACCTATGCTGTACAGATCTGTGTTCTGTGGGTTTTCAAACAATGGTCTTGGTTATCACTAGACTCTTAATTTGAGATTTTAATTGAATTCAAATTCTACCAGCTACCATCAAAGGATTTGAACACAGATCCCCAGAGCATTATCTGGGACTCTCGATTATTAGTCTAGTAGTAACGGCTCTTAGCAATCTCCTCCCATTGATATTGATATATTTACAAAATAGATAACAGAAAGTTACATTCATAGAGGATTCAATGGTAAGGGGTACAGATAGATTCTTCTGGGGACACATATTTGAATCCAGGATGGTATGTTGCCTCCCTAGTGCCAGGGTAAAGCATGGATGTAGGTTTGCTCACTGAGCTGGGAGGTTCATTTTCAGATGTTTCGTCACCCTACGCGGTAATATCTTCAGTGGGCCTCCAGGCGAAGCACTATTGATAATTCCAGCTTTCTATTCATATATTTGGGTTTCTTTGGGAACCTATATACAAACATATAAATAGAAAGCATGAATTATCAGCAGTGCTTTGCCCAGAGGCCCACTGAAGATGTTACCTAGTATGGCGATGAAACGACTGGAAAGAACCTTCCAGCTCAGCGAGCAAACCTACATCCAAAACCTCAACTTGAGCTAAAAATCTTCTCAAAACGTGCTAAGGGTAAGGCATGTCACACAATGGCTGCAGGACATTCTGGAGTGGGAGGATGAACAGCCAGTGGTCATGGTACACACAGATACCAACAAATAGGTAAACATAGGGATTATGTCCTAAAAGCTGAATATAGGAAGTTAGGAGATAAATTAAAGTGCAGGACCTTAAAGGTAGTAGTGCCATGTGCTAGTGAGAGCAGTAATAAGAGAATAGATCAGATGAATGCATATTTGGAGAAATGGTGTACCAGGGAGGGGGTTTAGATTCTTCAGGCATTGGAACTATTTCTGGGGAAGTGGGATCTGTACAAATGTGACAGGTTGCACATGGGCAGAGCTGGGACAAATCTCCACAAGGGGCCTTTTGCTAGTTTTATTGGTGAGGTTTTAAACTAGTATAGCAGAGGGACAAGAAAAAAGCGTAGACTTAGATGGATCAGATTCAAATCAGGAAACAGAAGGTAGGACATTAGTTAGTGATATTGTTCGCAACTTGGAAAGACAAAACAACGGAGAATTAAAAAGCATCCATCAAAGGAAGTTAATGGGGTTGAGCTGTTTATACTTCAATGCGAGGAGTATTACAAACAAGACCGATGAATTAAGGGCACAGGTACACATAGTAGCACAATGTCATTGCTCTAATAGAAACCTGGCTAAAGGAGGGACAGAATTGGCAGCTCAGTATCGGTGAATTTAGAGTTTTCAGGCAGGATAGAATAGGTGACAAAAAACGGATTTGGGATAGCAATGTTAGTCACAGAATCAATTGCATGATGTACTCAATGGGTTAGCAAATGACACTTTATCGATTGACCTTAAGAATAAAAAAGGGGGCAATCACACAACTAGGAGTACACTAAAGACTCCCCCAAATAGTGAGAGGGAGATAGAAGAAAACTTCTGTAGACAAATTTCTGCCTGTCAGAATAGAGGGCAATAACAGAAGGAGACTTTTACTGCCCCAGTATAAATTGGGTTTCAAACAACATAAAGGGTAAAAAAATTATGTAGTGTGTCCAGAAAATTTGTTTCAACCAATACATAACAAGTCCAATGAGATACATAGAACATAGAACATAGAACATAGAACAATACAGCACAGAACAGGCCCTTCGGCCCACGATGTTGTGCCGAACATTTGTCCTAGCTTAAGCACCCATCCATGTACCTATCCAATTTCCGCTTAAAGGTCACCAATGATTCTGACTCTGCCACTCCCACAGGCAGCGCATTCCATGCCCCCACCACTCTCTGGGTAAAGAACCTACCCCTGACATCCCCCACCCCCCCCCATACCTTCCACCCTTCACCTTAAATTTATGTCCCCTTGTAACACTCTGTTGTACCCGGGGAAAAAGTCTCTGACTGTCTACTCTATCTATTCCTCTGATCATCTTAGAAACCTCTATCAAGTCACACCTCATCCTTTGCCTTTCCAATGAGAAAAGGCCTAGCACTCTCAACCTATCCTCGTACGACCTATTCGCCATTCCAGGCAACATCCTGGTAAATCTCCTCTGCACCCTCTCCAAAGCTTCCACATCTTTCCTAAAGTGAGGCGACCAGAACTGCACACACTACTCCAAATGTGGCCTTACCAAGGTCCTGTACAGTTGCAACATCACCTCACGACTCTTGAATTCAATCCCTCTGCTAATGAACGCTAATACACCATAGGCCTTCTTACAAACTCTATCCACCTGAGTGGCAACTTTCAAAGATCTATGAACATAGACCCCAAGATCCCTCTGCTCCTCCACCTTACTAAGAACCCTACCGTTAACCCTGTATTCTGCACTCTTATTTGTCCTATTCTGGAGGCACAATTCTGGATTAAGTTTTGGCAAATGGACTTCAGTAAGGCATTTGACAAGGTTCCCTATGGTGGACTGTTTAATAAGGTTAGATCACATGGAATGCAGGAGAAGTACTCATTTGGATACATAAAAACTTAAAAAGAACTGTGGATGCTGTAAATCAGAAAGAAAAACAAAAGTTGCTGAAAAGCTCAGCGGGTCTGGTGACATCTGTGATGAGAAATCAGAGTCAATGTTGCAGGTTCAGTGACCCCTTCCTTGGAGTTCTGTGGAAGGGTCACCAGACCCAGAATGCTAACTCTGACTTATCTTCACTGATGCTGCCAGCCCTGCTGAGCTTTCTCCGCAACTTCTATTTTTGTTCCTTTTTGGATCTGTAACTGGCTCAAAGGTAGGAGATAGGATGATGTGGATGGTTGCTTGGAGGCCTGTAATCAGTGGTGTGCTGCAAGGATCAGTGATGTGTCCACTGCTTTTTGTCACTGATATAAATTATTTGGATGCGAATATAGGAGGTATGGTTCGTAAGTCAGCAGATGACACCTAAATTGTTGGTGTAATGGACAGTGAAGAAGTATCTCCGAGTACAATGGGATCTTGATCAAATGGAGCAAAGGGCTGAGGAGTGGCAGATGGAGTTTAATTTAGATAAATGTAAGGTGCTGCATTTTGGAAAGGCAAATCAGGGCAGGACTTATACACTTTATGGTGAGGTTCTGAAGAGTTTTGACGAACAAAGAGTGCAAGTTCATAGTTCCTTGAAAGTGCAGTCGCAGGTAGACAGGATAGTGCAGAAGGCATTTGGTATGCTTGCCTTTATTGATCACTGCATTGAGTAAAGGAGTTGAGAGGTCATATTGCAGCTGTATAGGATATTTGCCGGGCCACTTTTGGAATGCTGCGTTCAATTCTGGTCTCCCAGCTATAGGAAAGATGTTGTGAAACTTGAAAGGGTTCAGAAAAGATTTGCAAAGCTGTTGCCAGATTTTGAGGGTTTGAGCTATAGAGGGAGGTTAAATAGGCTGGGGCTATTTTCCCTGGAGCATCAGACACTGAGGAGTGACCTTACAGAAGTTTATAAAATCAAGAGGAGCATGGATTGGGTGAATAGCCATAGTCTTTTCCTCAGGATAGGGGAGTCCAAAATTAGAGCACATAGGTTTAAGGTGAGAGGGGAAAGATTTAAAAGGGATCTAAGGGGCAACTTTTTCACACATAGGGTGGTGCATGCATGGAATGAGCTGCCAGAGGATGTGGTGGAGCTTGGTATAATTACAGCATTTAAAAGGCATCTGGATGCATATAAGAATAGGAAGGGTGTATGAGGGAGATTAGACAAATGCTGGCAAATGGGATTAGATCAATTTAGGATATCTGGTCAGCATGGATGAGTTAGACCAAAGGGTCTGTGTCCATCCTGTTCACCTCTTTGATTCTAAAGATGATGGTTTAGTGGTTAACGTGATTGAGGGCGACCATATCAGTGACGATAGTTTGGTTAGCTTTAATATTGTGATGGAAAAGGACAGATATAAATTAGGATTAAAAGTTCTAAAGTGCGAGAATGTAAATTTTACAAAACTAAGAGGTGATTTGGTTGAGTTGAACTGGACAGGGTTGCTAAAGAGTAAATCTGTAGTAAACCAGTAGGAGGCATCATTAGTGAGATCCTTGGGGCACAAGCAGACATGCCCCCTCCAAACATAAGAATGGTATTGCCAAATCTAGGGCCCCATGGTTATCTAGAAGAAATATAGAGGAAGATTAAATAGGAAGAGCTTATGAAAGTATATGCTGAGTATATAGGAAGAATTTAATTTTTTTTTTCATATTCACAAAGGAAAGGGGTGATGTAGATATAGTAGCCTAAGAAGAGTACTGTGAAATTGTAGACAAAATAACTGTAATAAGAGGAAGTGTTAGAGGAGTCGGAATCCTTGAAAGTGGTTAAGTCGCTGGGACCAGATGAACTGCCCGCTAGAATATTGAAGGTAGTCCATGAGGAAATAGCAGATGTTCTGAGGATTATTTTCCAAACTTCATGAGACACAGGTAAGGTGCCAGAGGATTAGAAGAATGTAAATATGGTTCCGTTATTTAAAAAAGGTTCAAAGGAAATGTCAAACAAGTATAGGCCAATTAGTCTTACTTCAATTGTGGGCAAATAGAATAAATCCTGAGAGATCAGATAAGCTGTCAATATGAAAGGCATGGATTAGTCAGGGATAGTCAGTGTGGTTTATTAAGGGAAGGTGATGCTTTACAAAAGGAAGTGACAAGGAAGATTGATGAGGGTAGTGCAGTGGATGTTGTCCATATGGACTTTAGTAAGACATTTGACAAGGTGCTACATGGCTGACTGGTCAAAAAAATAAAAGCCCAGGGTAATGTGTCAAATCAGTTCCAAAGTTGGCCTATAAATGGAAACGAAAGGTAATGGTCATTGGCCATCCTTGCAAATAGAAAGCTGTTTCAACTGGTGTTCCATAGATGTGTTGCGACCACTGCTGTTTGTTTTATATATTAACAATTTGGAGTTGAACTTGGGGGCACAAATGGGAAATTTGCAGATGACACAAAAATTGACCCTTCGGTAGATAGTTTAGAGGATAGCTATAACCTTTAAAATGATACAAATGGGTTGGTGGTGTGGATGGGAAAGTGACAGATGGGGTTCAACTTTGATAAGTGTGAGGTCATGTATTTAGGAAGGTTAAACAGTAAAAGGGAATACACAATAAATGGGAATATACTGAGAGGGATAGATGAAGTGAGAGACCTTTGTGTGCAAGTGCACAGGCCCCTAATGGTAGCAATCCAGGTTGTAAAGAAGGCATATAGAGTGCAGTCCTTCATTGGCTGAGATATAGAATACAAAAGCAGGGATATAATGATGAGACTGTGTATGACATTGGTGAGGCCTCAAGTAGAGTGTGATCCCGTCACCACATTACAGAATGATGTAATTGCTCCGGTCAAGTGCAAAGAATGTTGCCAGGGCTGGAGGACAGTAACTGTGATGAGAGACTGGAGAGGGTAGGGCTGCTTTCTTTGGAACAGAGAAGGCTGAGTGGTGACATGACTGAGGTATACCACACTGAGAGAGGTAGAGTTAGAGTAGACAGGAGGAACCTGTTTCCCTTGACAGAGAGTTCAAACACCAGGGGGTCATAGATTCAAGCTCAGCGGCAGAATGATTGGCAGGGACGTGAGGAAAAACGTTTTTACACAGAGGGTGATGGGTGTCTGGAATTCACAGCCTGAGTTGGTGGTGGAGGCAGAGATCCTAAACTCTTTTAAAAAGTACCGGGATCTGCACCTTAGGTGCTGTAAACTGCAGGACCATGAGCCACGTGCAGGAAGATAGGATTAGAAAAGGCATCTGTTGTCTTTGCATTGGCATGGACAGGATAGTCAGAAGGACCCCTTCTGGGTGGTATCATTTCTGTGGCTCTAAAGTTCTAAGACCATAAGACCATATAAAATAGGAGCAAGTGTGGGCCATTTGACCCATTGAGCCCTTGATTCAATAGGATCATGGCTGATCTGACAAGTTACCTCAGCAATAAATATATGCAAGGACTCTATCCCCTAGCTCTCTGTGGCAAGATATTCCAAAGACTCATAACCCTCTGAGCAAAGAAATTCCTCCACATCTCAATCTTAAATTGATGTCCCTTTAGATTAGATTGCCTCCAGCATGGAAACAGGCCCTTCAGCCCAACAAGTCCATACAAACCCTCTGAAGAGTAACCCACACAGATCCATTACCCTACATTTATCCCTGACTCATGCACCTAACATTATGGGCAATTTAGCATGGACAATTCACCTGACCTGTACATCCTTGGATTGGTGGGAGGAAACCCACACAGACACAAGAAGAATGTGCAAACTCCACACAGATAGTAACCCGAGGTGGGAATCGAACCCAGGTCCCTGGCTCTGTAAGGCTGTCGTGCTAACCACTGAGCCTCTGTGCCACCCCTTTATTCTGCAATCTTTATTTTAAGACTATATCCTGTGGTCTTACACTCTCCCATGAGGGGAAGCTTCCTCTGACATTCCCTTGTCAGGTTCCTTAAGAATGCTATCTGCTTCAATTAGATTGCCTCTCATTGTTCTAAACTCCATTGAGTAGAGTCCCAATCTGTTTAACCTTTGCTCATAAGACAATCCCTCCATACCAAGGATCATCCCAGTGAACCTTCTCTCCAACGAAATGATATCTTTCTTTAAATAAGTAAGAACAACATATACAGTTCAAATCAAAAACAGAAATTGTTGGAAGGACTCAGCAAGTATGGCTGTATCTGTGGAGAGAAAGCAGAGTTAATGTTTCAGATCCAGTGACCCTTCTTCAGAACTTGGAACTTTTTGTTTAATGATTTCAGTCAAACATTGACAATAGTTATCTCCAATGGTCAAACCAGAACCCTCGACAATAATCCTGTAATGAGCCTCTCCACTCAGATAAGGATCCGTAACGAGGCCAGCCAATTCTCAGAAGCAGTTCCTAAACTGATCCCCATTATGTGATCTCTTTTATCAATGTCTCATTGATTGGTTACATAAGATTGAGAGGTGTAAAGTGTTTCAAATCTCTATCTGCTTGCAATTTTTATTGTTTTGGAACAGCTGCTTTCATTTCAAAAGATTTGTGAATGCTTTTCTTTTTGAACAGGGCTGTATACAGTTCCTGTGTGCTTTGTTGTTTCTGTATATGTTATGTACTATACTTGGTGAATGGACATGGAAAGCTATTGATAGTCATGGCATGTACAACAGGCCGGGTGGGAGGGGGCATGAGTTAGCACTGAGTTAGAATGGAAGAAACATGAAGAGAGGGCTCAGAACAGACATGAGGATGGGGAAGATATTTTGAACTTATAGTTCAAAAGATTCCTCAATCCAGACTGTGGCTCATAACTTCACCGAGTCGGAAAATTAGCTTTTTTGAATCTTCAGTCATTTTCCAATGAACAGTGACCAAGTTATCAAAACATATTCAAGTGACTTCAGCTTCAAAGCAGAGCAACAATTATGAAGTTTTTGTTAGTCAATCTAACTCCTAAGTTTTAAAAGGAAACATAACTAACTGCCTGTTTTCTCTCAAATTGCTGTTTTTCAAGAGAATTTTGTCTGTGAGAGGCATAAACAATGCCATAAATACAACTTCAAATGTGAGCCATTGTGAAGTGCTCTATCTTGGCATTACAGTCTGTATGCCTGGTCACTTTGTAACTCAGAAAACTTTAGGTTGATAGATTATATTCAAACTGAGATCAATATTGACATAGATAATTGTATTTTATCTTGACCAACTTGAATAATTTTAGATCATACATACAAAGCCATGCAGCTTGAGGGCAAGATGAAAAGCTCCTAAAGGTTTGATCACTCCATGGGCCTGAGTTTGCCCTCCACTGCCTCATACCCTTTCTTAAATAAGGGTGCCTTATTTACAACTCACCAATGCTCTGACATCTCCTTGTATCTCTGGAGGATTCAGCAAAGTCACTGTTATCTCCACCTCCATTACCTTCAGTAACTTGGGGTACCAGCCAGCTGGCTGAGGTGAATTATCCATTCTCCAAGCACAGCCAGGCACTCAAAGATATTTTGCCAATCAGTGTATTCCTTAGGAATTGGCTGTACGATTTCTGCTTCTGCCAATACCATGCCAGCATCCTCTTCCTTTGTAAACACTGATACAAAGCATTTGTTAAACACTCTAGAACTTCCCTACACAGGTCACTCTCTTGAACACGATTAAGACCCATCTTTCTCTTCCTACTATTTGTATAGCAGGAGAAAATCTTTGGGTTCCCTTTATTAACTGTTGTCCTGTTCTCACTTTCCTCTTAAATTAATTGTATTAAACCACTTTTAAAAGGAAATGTTTATGGGATGTGGACATCACTAACTGGGCAAGCATTTATTGTCCATCCCAGTTGTCCTGGAGGAGGTAGTGGTGAGTTGCCTTCTTGAACTGTTGCAAATGTGAGATGTAGGAAGCCATTAGGGAGCTGTTAGGGAGACAGTACTAGGACTTTACAAAGTGACACTGAAGAAACACTGACACATTTTCGAGGCAGTGAATGGCTTGGAAGGGAACTTGCACACTTGGTGGTGTTTCCATGTATCCACAGCTTGTGTCCTTCCAGGTGGTCTCGGGCATGACTTTAAAAGATGCCGTTGAATGGGCCTTATTAATTTGGAGATAGTGAGGACTGCAGATGCTGGAAGTCAGAGTTAGTAAAATGTGGTGTTGGAAAAATACTGCAGGTGAGAAAGCATCAGATGAGCAGGAATATCGATGTCTCAGGTCATCAACTTTCATCGACTTTCCTCCGCTCTTTCAATGATGTCAGACCTGCTGTGTTTTTCCACATTTTATTGAGCCTTATTAATTTGCTGCAATGCATCATGTAGATGGTATTCACTGCTGCCAGTGTGAATTGGTGATGAAAGGAGTACAAATTTTTCAGATTGTGAATACGGTGCCAATTAAGCGGGCTGTCTTGTCCTGGGTGATAGAGTCATAGAGATGTACAGCATGGAAACAGACCCTTTGGTCCAACCCGTCCATGCCAACCAGATATCCCAACCCAATCTAGCACCCGGCCCATGTCCCTCCAAGCCCTTCCTTTTCATATAACCATCCAAATGCCTCTTAAATGTTGCAATTGTACCAGCCTCCACCACATCCTCTGGCAGCTCATTCCATACCCATACCACCCTCTGCGTGAAAAGGTTGCCCCTCATGTCTCTTTTATATCTTTCCCCTCTCACCCTAAACCTAAGCCCTCTAGTTCTGGACTCCCTGACCCCAGGGAAAAGACTTTGTCTATTTACCCCATCCATGCACCTCATAAGTTTGTAAACATCTATAAGATCACCCCTCAGCCTCTGACGCTCCAGGGAAAACAGCCCCAGCCTGTTCAGCCTCTCCCTGTAGCTCAGATCTTCCAACCCTGGTAACATCCTTGTAAATCTTTTCTGAACCCTTTCAAGTTTCACAACATCTTTCCGATAGGAAGGAAACCAGAATTGCACGCAATATTCCAACAGTGGTTTAACCAATGTCCTGTACAGCCGTAACATGACCTCCCAACTCCTGTGCCCAATACTCTGACCAATAAAGGAAAGCAGACCAAACACCTTCTTCACTATCCTATCTACCTGCGATTCCACTTTCAAGGAGATATGAACCTGCACTCCAAGGTCTCTTTGTTCAGCAACACTCCATAGGACCTTACCATTAAGTGTATAAATCCGGCTAAGATTTGCTTTCCCAAAATGCAGCACCTCGCATTTATCTGAATTAAACTCCATCTGCCACTTCTCAGCCCATTGGCCCATCTGGTCCAGATCCTGTTGTAATCTCAGGTAACCCTCTTCACTGTCCACGACACCTCCAATTTTGGTGTCATCTGCAAACTTACTAACTATACCTTTTATGCTCGCATCCAAATCATTTATGTAAATGACAAAAAGTAGATGGCCCAGCACCGATCTTTGTGGCATTCCACTGGTCACAGGCCTCCAGTCTGAAAAACAACCCTCCACCACCACCCTCTGTCTTCTACCTTTGAGCCAGTTCTGTAGCCAAATGGCTAGTTCTCCCTGTATTCCATGAGATCTAACCTTGCTAATCAGTCTCCCATGGGGAACCTTGTTGAATGCCTTACTGAAGTCCATATAGATCACATCTACAGCTCTGCCCTCATCAATCTTCTTTGTTACTTCTGCAAAAACTCAATCAAGTTTGTGAGACATGATTTCCCATGCACAAAGCCATGTTGACTATCCCGAATCAGTCCTTGCCTTTACAAATACATGTATATCCTGCCCCTCAGGATTCCCTCCAACAACTTGCCCATTCCTGAAGAAGGGCTGATGCCCGAAATGTTGATTCTCCTGTTCCTTGGATGCTGCCTGACCTGCTGCGCTTTTCCAGCAACACATTTTCAGCTGCCCATCACCGAGGTCAGGCTCACTGGTCGATAGTTCCCTGGCTTCTCTTTACCGCCCTTCTTAAACAGTGGCACCTAGTTTGCCAACTTGCAGTCTTCCGGCACCTCACCTGTGACTATCGATGATACAAATATCTCAGCAAGAGGCCCAGCAATCACTTCTCTAACTTCCCACAGAGTTCTCAGGTACACCTGATCAGGTTCTGGGGATTTATCCACCTTTAACCATTTCAAGACATTCAGCACTTCCTCCTCTGTAATCTGGACATTTTGCAAGATGTCACCATCTATTTCCCGACAGTCTATATCTTCTATATCCTTTTCCACAATAAATACTGATGCAAAATATTCATTTAGTATCTCCCCCATTTTCTGTGGCTCCACACAAAGGGCTCCTTGCTGTTCTTTGAGGGGCCCTATTCTCTCCCTAGTTACCCTTTTGTCCTTAATATATTTGTAAAAACCCTTTGGATTCTCCTTAATTCAGTTTGCCAAAGCTATCTCATGTCCACGTTTTGCCCTCCTCATTTTCCCTCTTAAGTATACTCCTACTTTCTTTATACTCTCCTAAGGAGTCACTCGATCTACCCTGATGTTGAGTTTCTTGAGTGTTTTTGGAGCTGCACTCATCCAGACAAGTAGAGTGTATTCCATCACACTCCTGACTTGTGCCTTGTAGATGGTGGACTGGCTTTGGTGCATCAGGAGCTGTATTATTTGGTGCTGGTTTGAATAATTCTGGTTCTAACATTCATCTTACATCCTTTATATTTGTTTCATTGTATTTTCCCTCATCATTAAAGATAGAACCTGATAGAACAAACCTGGTCTGCACCTGGAACATCTCCTCCTTAACCTTCACCTGATGTCTCAGTTCTGTACCTCCTGGAAGTATTTGTTTCCACTGTCCTTCGCTAAATCCTTTCTCATCCCATTGAAATGAATTGCTTCACCGAGTATTGCTCTTTTTCATTGCTGATATTAACCCTATTGTATGATGATCACATTTATCCAAGTGATCCCCCATAGACACTCCCCAGCATGAGACCGAGCAATCCCTTCATCAAACGGGACCAAGAACTTAAAGACAAGAAAGTTCTCCTGATCACACTTGTGAAAATCCTGCTGTTCACCTTGGATGAAATGATTGCGATCACGGCGATTTTGGGCCTTCATCTCCACTTTCTCACCCAACCCCACATCTCCAGATGCCTTGAGAGACCAAAGATTTGTCAATCCTGGCCTGAAACATATTCAGCGACGGAGAATCTACAACCCTCTGAGACACAGAATTTCAAAGGTTCACCGCCTTGACTCTAATATTTTAGATAAGGTGAACAAGGCACCCTGTTCTCAGTAGCTGTTGAAACAAGGAAGTATGCAACAGATTTAAGGGTTTATACAAGAAATGCAAAGTAGCTGTGAGAAAGAACAATTTTCTGCAACAAGTGTTACCAAAACTCACTGTCTCTTAGCCAAGAGATAATCAATATTCAAAATAGAAACTGGAAATTAACTTGTAGGGCTACAGGGTTTGAGCAGGGCAATGGCATTAATTGGATCAGTTTGCAGAGAGTTAACATGACTCAGTGGGCTGAATGGCCTCCTTTGCACTGTACTGATGCTGTGTCACCACAACATTAACATGATTGTGTTTTCTTTACAAATTGAGTTTACTGTGCAGTCTGTGTGTATGCTGTATGAAGAGCAATAGATGAATATTTATGCACTTACTCACAAAATGCACATCATTGTAATACATAACGTTCTCCATTCTCTTCTACCAAGCAGAATATTCCAATGTGAACTGGCTAAACTGTTTAGTCAGATTTATTACAGGTTATGAAATTAACAGGTCACTTACTTCACAAACTATGAAACAATGCTTAAACTGGAAGCAGTGGCAAGCCACTGATAAAATGATATACAGATATGATGAGAAATATTCAGTTCCTTTGCAAGAGCAAATAATTAAAGGAGAATTTCACAGTTACTCTTCATATCAAGAGTCATTGAAGGTTTAGATGGTCTCTCCAGGTACAGGAGAGACAGTAGGATCACACATTGCCAGATGAGAGGGGGACCATCCCACATAAAGGAAAATGATAGGATACACATACAGTTACAATCTGCATATTGTCAAACAGTACAGCAGATTCAGAGGTTTGTGTGGAATGCTATTACACAATTAATCAAGCATTGTAAGAAAGTCAAATATCTTGGTTACAATCTTGATAGTCTTACAAATTGTTCAGTGAACTGATCTGCCTCCCATGGACAGTGTCCGCTGTAAACTCAGTGAGGAAGGCCAGCTCCTAAAGTCTCCAAGAATCACTTTCGAATACCAGATCATAGAGATCCCATTAGCCTGAAGTCTTCAGGCTGTATACAGTGCTAGCATTCATAGGCATAAGCACTGATTGGTTACTCTTGACTGAAGTTCTGGGATATGCTTATCCCCCAGCCCCCTTCGCTGACCTCTCTGATGTCAAAAAGGCTCATAGGACTGATTGCCCCTCAGAGGGTTGTGGGGCCATCAGGGTCTACAGGACCCCCAGGCTGTCCCTGGCCGCCTCTGACAATTCTGGGTAAGGCTTGGTCATAGTGTGGTTCCCAGAGCTTCTGGGGAAGCTACTGTAACAGGATGTCAAGTTGCTACAGTCCTTACATTATAAACACAGCAGATGATCAGGAAAGAAACACCCTATCCAGACTTTCCACCATCCCAGAGAAGTTCTCCCCCATCATTTTCCCTTAATAATCAAGGTTTCTTTCAAGGACTCTATCATTCCATACAGCAATCCCATTAGGTCCTTTCCTCAATGCAACACTCATATAGCCCTGTTCATAACTCTCTGGGATTCAATTAGTACACAAGTGGGGACTTACTCAGTGGGTCTGATGAGTGATAAACTTCCCAACTTCACGATTAAAGAACCCGTTGGACTTCGAACTTTCTTCACTGCTGGTGTCTTAAAAAGCGAGAACCTCCTGAGCAAATTAAAACCTGTGGGGAAAGACAGACAGAGCTTTAATAAAAGGTAACCACTTGGATGGCAGGACTCTATAAATTCCTAATGTTATAATCTCAGCTGATGGTGACACTGGACAAGTCAGACCCCAGAGTTAAACCTGGTTTGACAGAGCTGAAGATTAATTTTGCCACTGGTCACTATAGTAGTTAGTCTTTGAACATATTCATTTGTGGCTACCAATGTAAAGGTTGTCTCAGAGAGGAGTACTTTTAACATGAATAAGGGTATCAAAGACAGAAGTTAGCCAGTAATGTATCACTTCCGAGGGACATAGATTGAAATCAAGGATTTAATTGTTGACAGTGCCATCTGCCTACTCATGCCATCATGTGCGTCTTGGTTCCAGAATAGCTAATGGACATTCAGGCAGATTCCGGTGGGATTGAGGCCCACTCTGGGGATTAAGGGGTGACTCTGAAGTGTGGGACGGTACCTGAAACATTAACATAGTGCTCCTGGTTCTGTAATTTCCATCCATCACCATGTACACGAGGGCATGGAATATCTAGAGAAAGTAAAGCTCCATAAGTGACTCCAAAAGCTGTTACTGCAACAATCTAAATTTATATATCCAGAAACAACTCACATTTACATACCAGCATTCACAAACCCAGGACATTGCAAACACTTCTCTATCAATTAAATACTCTTGAAATATTGGGAAAACTTGACCAGTGATGCCCTTCTGGTTGGATATTCTGCAAAGCATCAGATAGCTAGGCCTCCATATGAAGAGGGGGCCTTGGAACTGTATCCTTGCAGATATCAGCATGTTCTGGAAAAAGCAGACATCAGGGAAAGAGGCATTTGCTGGAGATGTTTAAAAATTAAAGAGGGATGACTACTCCAACCTGAACATTGACCTCTGACTCTGACCCCTACCCCCAAAGACTTACCTCTGATCCTGACGCCTATCTTCTGAACACTGACTTCTGATCCTGACTCCTGCTCTCCTAACACTGATCTCTGATCCCAACCCCACCCCCAAACACTGACCTCTGATCTTAAACATTATCCCCCCCCCAGAACCCTGACCTCTGATCCTGACCCCACTCCCTCAACCACTGTCCTTTGGTCCTGACCTCTGCCCCATGAACACTGACCTCTGATCCTGACCTTTACCCCCTGCACACTGACCTCTGATCCTGACCATTACATACTGAGCACTGACTTCTATCCTGACCCCTGCTCTGTAGTCACTGAACCCTCTTGGACAGCAGTAAATGTCCAGTCCCATGGTCTTACCTCTGTGTTTTTTCACTCTGCCTCCGGTCACTGTCTGAACACTGACGAACACCCACAGGATGGTGATCCAAATAGTCCACATTCTGCACCAATATCTGTCAACAACGTTTAACCATCACCTAGAAATGTGACATGTTGGAGAAGAAGACAGGTTACTGGGAACTCTGAATCAAACAACATCGGCCAATTTAGCCCATCGTTCCTATGCCATTTCCATTCCACTCTCTTCCCCGTTCCCCATAGTCCACTTCCAGCATTTTCCTAATTTTGTCTTGAATCTGTTTCCAGTTCCCTGTCATCTCATAACACAATAACTCAGTGTTGGAAAAGTTTTCTTTTCTCTACTTTCTTGGCAATGATATGAAACCAGTCTCTCCTCTTGCCTCCAGCCAATGCAAACCATTTTTCCCAATTTACTTCATTTAAGCCCTTCAGGATTTTGAACAACTCTTGCCAAATGTTCCCAGGTAACCATATGAACACCGAGAATGTCGGTATTGTATTTCAATGGGGGAAGGCATTGAGCTGGGTCACTGTCTTTCCTCCAACTTCTCTACCCTACTTCAGCCAGGATACTGCCAGACAATGGCTTTGCAGTGGAAATGGCAACAGCTTCGAGTGACAAGCAACCCAGCAGGTATGTTGCACAAGGCAGGAGGGAAAATCAGGAACATTATTATGCACGGGCACCAGGATAACAAGAGGATTTGCTGCTCCCCTAGCCAAGGTGTTCCAGTACAGTTACAATACTGGCATTTATTTTTGTTTAGTAACAGGAAGAGAGGGAGTGACAACCAGGGGACTACTGGGAAGGTAAATTACTGCTTTAACAAACTACCTCACGAATAGGTGGAGCGTATGCTGAGCAGGAGCGGACACGGGACTGGTGAGAGTAAGTGAAGTAATATATTTGGGTGGTTGCATTACCTGAAACACTACTTAGGCAGTGTCTCCCACCCATCCTCCTCCTCTTCTAAGCGAAAAAAAGAGTTCTGTGCATCGTATTGGTGAGGTAACTAGTCTTTTCTTCTCTTTATTTTTCAATTGTCTCTTTGGGAATTTAGAGTAGTGGGAATGGAGGTTAGGGCAGTTGAATGTTCCTCCTGCAGAATGTGGGAGTTAAGAGTCACCACTAATGTCCCTGCTGACGTCCTCTGCGGGAAGTACACCCAACTCCAGCTCCTCGAAAACCGTGTTAGGAACTGGAGCTGGAACTGGATGCACTTCGGATCATTCAGGAGGTGGAGGGGGTTATAGAGGGGAGTTACAGGGAGGTAGTCACAATTCAGGTACAAGAAAAAGGCAGATGGGTTACAGTGAGGGGATGGAAAGGGAACGGGCAGGCAGGGCAGTGAACCCCTGTGGCCGATTCCCTCAAGTGTACAGTTTTGGATACTGTTGGAAGGGGAACGACATACCGGGGTAAGGTCTCTGGCACTGAGTTAGTCCCTGTTGCTCAGAAGGGAAGGGGAGAGAAGAGCAGAGCATTCGTCACTGGGGACTCCATAGTTAAAGGGATAGTCAGGAGGTTCTGTGGGAATGAGAGAGACTCATGGTTGGTGTGTTGTCTCCTAGCTACCAGGGTTCGTGATGTCTCAGATGGTGTTTTTGGGAACCTTGAGGAGTTTTGGTGATAGTGACCACAATTCGGTTATATTTAGCAATGGAAATGGATATGTATATACCGCAGACAAGAGTTATAGCTAGGGGAAAGGCAATTATGATGTGATTCGGCAAGATTTAGGATGCATCGGAATGGGAACGAAACTGCAAGGCACAACTGAAATGTGGAGCTAATTCAAGGAACAGCTATTGCGTGTCCTTGATAAGCGTGTACCTGTCAGGCAGGGAGGAAGTGGTCAGGCAGGGAGGAAGTGGTCAAGCAAAGGAGCCGTGGTTTAATAAAGAAGTTGAATCTCTTGTCAAGAGGAAGAAAGAGGATTATGCTAGGATGAGACGTGAAGGCTCAGTTAGGGCACTTGAGAGTTACAAGTTAGCCAGGAAAGGTCAAAAGAGAAGGAGAGCTAAGAAGAGCCAGGACAGGACATGAGAAGCTGTTGGCAGATAGGATCAAGGAAAACCCTAAAGCTTTCTGTAGGTATGTCAGGAATAAAAGAGCAACTAGAGTAAGATTAGGCCAATCGAGGCCCTAATGGGAAATTGTGCGATGAGTCTGAGGACATAGGAGAGGTGCTAAATGAATATTTTTTGTCAGGACTCACACTGGAAAAAGACAATGTTGTTGAGGAGAATACTGAGATACAGGCCTTGAGAATAAAAGGGATTGTGGTTCACAAGGAGGAGGTGTTAGCAGTTCTGGATAGTGTGAAAACAGGTGAATCTCTAGGGTGGATGGGATTTATCCTAGGATTCTATGGGAAGCTAGGGAGGAGATTGCCGAGCCTTTGGCTTTGATCTTTATGTCATCATTGTCTATAGGAATACTGCCAGAAAACTAGAGGATGGCAAATGTTGTTCCCTTGTTCAAGAAGGGGAGTAGACACAACCCTGATAATTATAGACCAGTGAGTCCTACTTCAGTTCTGGGTGAAGTGTTGGAAAAGATTATAAGAGATAGGATTCATAATCATCTAGAAAGAAATAAGTTGATTAGGGATAGTCAACATGGTTTTGAGAAGGGTAGGTTGTGCCTCACAAACCTTATTGAGTTCTTTGAGAAGGTGACCAAACAGGCAGATGAGGGTAAAGCGGTTGATGTGATGCATATGGATATCAAGAAGGCATTCCATAAGGTTCCCGTGGTAGGCTTTTGCACAAAATACAGAAGCATGGGATTGAGGGTGAATTAACCGTTTGAAGCAGAAATTGGCTAGCTGAAAGAAGACAGAGGGTGGTGGTTGATGGGAAATGTTCATCCTGGAGTTCAGTTACTAGTGGTGTACCGCAAGGAACTGTTTTGGGGCCACTGCTCTTTGTCAGTTTTATAAATGATCTGGATGAGGGTGTAGAAAGATGAGTTTGTAAATTTGCGGATGACACTAGGTCAGTGGAGTTGTGGACTGTGCTGAAGGATGTTGCAGGTTATAGAGGGACATAGATTAGCTGCAGAGCTGGGCTGAGAGGTAGCAAATAGAGTTTAACATGGAAAGGTGTGAGGTGATTCACTTTGGAAGGAGCAACAGGAATAAAGAGTATTGGACTAATGGTAAGATTCTTGGTAGTGTAGATGAGCAGAGAGATCTCGGTGTCCATGTACATAGATCCCTGAAAGCTGCCACCCAGGTTGATAGGGTTGTTAAGAAGGCATACGGTGTATTAGCTTTTATTGGTAGAGGGATTGAGTTTCGGAGCCATGAGGTCATACTGCAGCTGTACAAAACTCTGGTGTGGCTACACTTGGAGTATTGCCTCCAGTTCCAGTTGCTGCATTACAGGAAGGATGTGGAAACTTTGGAAAGTGTTCAGAGGCAATTTATTAGGATGTTGCCTGTAATGAAGGGAAGGTCCTAGGAGGAAAAGCTGAGGGACCTGAAGCTGTTTTTATCTGATTAGAAGGTTGAGAGGTGACTTAATTGCGACATCAGATAATCAGAGGGTTAGATAGGGTGAACAGTGAGAGCCTTTTTCCTCGGATGGTGATGGCTAGCATGAGGGGGGCATAGCTTTAAATTGAGGGGTGATAGATATAAGACAGATGTCAAAGGTAGTTGCTTTACTCAGAGACTAATGGGGTGTAGAACGTCCTGCCTACAACAGTAGTAGACTTGCCAACTTTAAGCACATTTAAATGGTCATTCGAGAAACGTGTATGAAAATGGAATAGTATAGGTATGATGGGCTTCAGATTGGTTCCACAGGTCGGTGGAACATCGAGGGCCTAAGAGCTTGTACTGTGCTGTAATGTTCTATGTTCTAATGTGGAAAATTGTCCACAAAATGCGTAACAAAACCAGCATGGCCAACAACCACCAACTCATTCTACTCTCGATTATGAAAGGAGTCGGTGACAGTATGGTTAAACAGCACTTCCAAAGAAATAATCTACTTACTGATGCCCAGTTTAGGTTCTGTCGGGGCAACTCAATTCCTAACCTCAGTACAGCCTTAGTACAAACATGGACAAAAAAGCTAAATTCAAGAGGTAAGTTAAGAGTGACAGCCCGTGAAATCAAGATTGTATTTGACTGAGTGCGACATCAAGGACCCCTCGCAACACTGGAGTCAATGGTAATGGAGAAAACCTCTTCACAGGTTGACATCATATTTGGCACATAAGGTGGTTGTGGCTGTTGGACATCAGTCATATCAGCTCCAGGACCATCTATGCAGGAGTTCTTGCAGGATAGTGTCTTCAGCTCAACCATCTTCAGCTGCTTTATCAATGACCTTCACTCTATCATAAAGGTCAGAAGTGGGGATGCTTGCCGATGATTGCATGATGTACAGCAACATTTAAAAGGTAGCAAAACTGATAAGTGACAAATAATATTCACATCACTCAAGCCACATCACCTTCCAATACTCCTCATAGTCCTCTCTTCCACCTCACTTCCTCAGTTCTGCACCACCTCAGTTCTGCACCATTCAATATGACCATGGCTGATCATCTAAACCAGTTTCCAGTTTCCTCTTGTCCCCGTGTCCTTTAGCCCTAAGAGCTGTATGTAACTCCTTGAAAAAATTCAATGTTTTGTTTCCAGCTAGTTTGTGTTGTGGAAAATTTCACACACAGCTACAACAAGCTATTAGGAAGGTATGTTGCACATTAGACTTTGTTGAAAGGGGACTGAAGTCTTGCTGTAATTGTATGGAGTTTTGGGAGAACCACAACTGTAGTAGTGTGTGCAATTTTGGTATTAATTTCTAATTAAGGTTATAAATTGCTTGACTGATAAGATCGATTTCTAGGTTAAGACAGTTATCCAAGAAGAGAGATTGAGTAAATTGGGCCTGTATTGTCTGACATTTAGAAATATAAGAAGTGATCACACTCAAAAATGGAAGTTTCTGAGAGGGTTTGACAGGGTAGATGTCAAGACGGCATTTCCTTTGGCTGGTGACTCTAGAACTCGTAAAGTTGAGGTGGAGGGGTATCTATAATCTTGGTAAAGGACAGAGCAGGCTTGAGTCTATGGACTCCTGCTCCTGATTTTTTATGTTCTTAAGAACAGTTTTAATTCCAACAAGGCTTTGAAATGTAGTCCTAGGGCCAAGAGAAACATTCTCCTAGGCTTTATGCAGAAAGAAACTCTCTCCATTGTATACGTACAGGAGTTTATATCGACATAAATACAGATACCATTCTCCCGTGACAAAGTTACCAATTTCAGAAATGTATTGTTACACTACTTCTGTCTCCAAATCTCCACAAAACCATTCTTTTTGCTTTTGTCAGTAACAATTTAAACTGATATTTCACAGCTATGCACAAAAATTAAATCAAACAAATGTTCTTTAATCCCTCTTTTTCTATGCGTGTTACTCACAACCATATCTAAGAGATCAGTCTTTGATTCCCGCGAAGCCCAGCATTATCCTGGAGGCTTTGTCACCCTGCATCTGCAGTTGACAGGTCACTCCATTTTACCGTGCTCAGGCAGTGATAAATCCTAGGCAGACCTGATCTCCTCCTATCTCTTTCACACACAAGCAAACACACACACAAAAACAGGGGCTGAAGTTGGACCGCATACTAGACAAACAGGAGAATAACATTGCTGTTTGCATCCTGAAATTGAAATGGAACAAAGTGTTTTATTATGTTGTTTGGAGAAGAGAACAGTAAAGGAAGACAAGAACAAGTCTTGCCCAGGACACTGAAGCCAAGCGTAGTAACCTTCCCAGCTTGACTAAGAACAGCTCACCCAGCGTAAACATCATTATGTCTCTGTCATTCCTTTAACTCCGCCTGACTGAGAGTCAAAGAAACTGTCTTTGCACTATTCTGCCTTGCTCTCATCTGGTGTCTATTTAATAAAAAGTAAACTATTTGATTTAAGGTTCAAAAAGAAGCTTCATATTGGTGTAAGCCAAAAGGATTCACATTCCAAAGATTCTGACATGGAAGATCCTCTCTATCCAGCACAGTTCAATTTTCCTTTAAGATGTGAAGGGGTCTGTGTCTGGTTTATGGTTAACCACAGCCACTTGTACAGAGCTTGGCAGAGCTCTTGGCTTCTGCCACAGGGAGAAACGCTTTGTTAATAATGAGTCTTTTGGGAGCAGGCAAAGGATCTCCAGGCAAACTTGAAATGAAAAAGCAAATCTCTGCAGCCAGATCAACATAAGTCAATCTGGCAGCTTCCCTTGTCTGCTGTATCTCTTACAGTTAGCAGATTTTCCCAAGTCTGAAATCAAATGAAGAGGATCGGGAGGCCAATGTGAAGGAGGGGTGAAAAGGGTTGAGGAATGATGGAAGAGCAAAGACCGAGGATGAGGTAGAGAGAGCACAAGGATGATGGAGGGTGTGAGAAAGAGGGAGGGGAAGGGGCGGAGAGCATTTAGGATTTGAGTCTGAGACCTCACTTTGTTGCTGCTAAAATTAAAATGAAAGCTTTAATCGTGAATGTTTCCATTTCATGGGATACGGCAGGGCTCTAATGGGGATGTGCAAATTCAGATTTTCCTGAATACTTCGCTGCATCAAAAATATTTTATAACTCCAACCAGAAGCTGGACTGAGTGGTTTAAATTGTAGGGAACTATGATCTATCTCTTCCCCCAATTCCTTTTTCTGATCCTTCCCCACACCAAACCCCATCTCCCCTCACCTGGACCCTTCCTTGCACCCCCATGCACCAACCGTGCCCCCTGCCACCCCCCCCACCCTTGCGCCGCCTCTGCTTCTGAGGGGGGCATGACGCAGTTTGCGGTCATGATTTAGGATACTATACAAAAAGAAGAGCTTTCTTGGTCAGTATTTACAGTGACCACAATGAGACCAGAATCACAGCATTGTTACAATCTGAAGGAGGCCACTCAGCCCATTGTGCCTGTACCAGCTCTTCAAATGAGGATCGTTACCTAGTGCCCGTTTCCTGCTTTACTCCCATATCCCTGCAGCCAGTGCCCTTTTGGATGCCTTCTTTTTTATTCTAGATTGACATTTCCATTCTCCAGCTCTCATGGTGGGATTTGCTGTGGCCTGGGGGTTACTGTTCTACTACCATGGTTATTGCACCTTGGTTCCTCAACTTTCGTATTATAGAGTCGTAGAGTCCTAGATGTCTTGCAAAAAACCCAAATCTCTGTTTTGAAAGCAGGAAGTTACAGATTTCCAGAGTCTCTATGTCAAGAAGTACATCACCTTCAAACAATCTAACTCAGATATTAACATCCCTCCCCTTTGTTCCAGACCGGTCCCCTAACAGAGGAAATAATTATTCCTTGTTTATCTTATCAAATCAATTAGTCATCTTAAACAATTCTATCATCCTTTCATTTTTGGTAGTCAAAAAAGAAATGCAGCTGGCACAACCTGTCCTCAGAACTGAACTGTTTTGGCTGCAGTATAATTCTGCTGAAGGTGTGCTACTCCCCTCCAAGGTCAGAAACTCCCCCCAACCCACCCAAAGTGTGGCATCTGGAACTGAGTGGAGCATGCTATATCGGTCCTAAACTGGAGCAAGACTTTCAAGCCAATCTATTCTAGTCTCCTCCAGAGAGAGGTCAACATTTAAGAAGCTGTTAAATTATGTTTCTGTGCCTGCAGACAAACTTCCAACAATTCCCGCACAGGGGTTTATGAACTGCTGTGCTCCTGCACAGGAGCCAGCATATTGCCATATACAAAGTACTCCAATTCATTTGTCTTTGGTCCAAAGGGGACAGCCTAACATTATGAAGATGGTACTAAAATGGGGGAAGTGGGATGAGGGATGCTGCTACAATTAATTCTTAGATTAGATTACTTACAGCGTGGAAACAGGCCCTTCAGCCCAACAAGTCCACACTGACCCTCCGAACAGCAACCCACCCAGACCCATCTCCCAACATTTACCCCTTCACCTAACACTATGGACAATTTAGCATGGCCAATTCACCTAACCTGCACATTTTTGTTCTGAGAGAGGAAACCAGAGCACCTGGAGGAAACCCACACAGACACATGGAGAACATGTAAACTCCACACAGACAGTTGCCAGAGGCGGGAATTGAACGCAGGGCTCTAGCGCTGTGAAGCAGCAGTGCTAACCACTGTGCCACCGTGCTGCCCATGGGTTATGGCAAAATATAAGAAGAAATCAGTAAACTTTCAGAATGAGCATGCAACTGGCAAATGAATCATATTGTTTGAGAGTGAGGTGCTGACATTTGTAGACAAAGGAGGACAATATGAGACTAACTGAAATAGAGGAACAAAGTGAGAATAACACTCAAATAATCAAATGTAGCGCTGCAAGTTCTTAAGACCATTAGGAAAAAGCTGACCAAAATCTGGGTTTCATTTCTAAGCAGAGAATTGAAGCGCAAAAAAAGCTATGTTTAATTTGTAGAACAGTTTTCGATCTGGAAATGGTTTCAATCTCTACTATACAAAGAATATAGATGTACTGAATCACATCCAAAGTCAACATTTCTAGCAGCTTGAAGAATATTTGCTAATTTCATATGAACTGAAACTTTCTTCTCAAAACTTTCAAGATGTTTAAAAATTGAATATAAAACTAAAGAGAATAAAACTTCCCAGTCCAGAGCTTCCCAGTCCAGCAGCTTCTAAGCACATAGCTTTCTGCCCAAAACGTCCAGTCAAAAGCCAGTTCAATCTCTCTTTTTCAACATTCTCTGTTATTGACTGGCCACTATCTGCTTCTCCTTGATTGACCAATGCAACATCCAATCGAGTCCTTGAGCATCCTTGTGCCAAAATGTCTCTAGTGTTCTTAGAATGGTAATTAGCCTGTACTTATCTCTCCAATGTGCAAATATCAGTCTTTGTTTCTTGTTTTTTTTTCAGAAACAAGCTGTTGTACAAAGTTTGATACTCAACTTCAGCTCACAGTTCCATACCAAACTGAGAAAAATAAAAAAAACAGTGATGGTCTCAACACTCAGCAGCTGGAGTTTCAGTCAAAGAAGACCAGCATCTTTTAAGTTTATTTCTAAGGCTGAATAGATGTCTGGACTTTAAATCATTGTAACTTCAAAGTACAGTGTCCAGATGACCCAACAAAATCAGATTGTAGGTGGCACGGTGGCACAGTGGTGAGCACTGCTGCCTCACAGCGCCAGAGACCTGGGTTCAATTCCCACCTCAGGCGACTCTCTGTGTGGAGTTTGCACATTCTCCCCGTGTCTGCGTGGTTTCCTCCCACAATCCAAAAATGTGCAGGTTAGGTGAATTGGCCATGCTAAATTGCCTGCAGTGTTAGGGACAGGGGTAAATGTAGGAAAATGGGTATGGGTGGGTTACGCTTCGGCGGGTCGGTGTGGACTTGTTGGGCCAAAGGCCCTGTTTCCACACTGTAAGTAATCTAATCTAATCAAGATTCTAAATATTTTGAAATCATAACTGCATTTTATCCTCTGGAAGAAGTACTCTAATACACATCAACATATTTAATTCTGGTCAAGGTAATAGTTTCTTACTTTTTAAAGACTGTATATAATGATTAGCTAATGTAATGGGAACATTAACTATTAAATGGTCATTGGGTAGTCTTATGGATGAAAATAGGATTGTGTAGGTTAGGTGGGCTTTAGATTGGTTTCACAGGTCAGCGCAGCATTGAGGAGCGAAGGGTCTGTACTGTGCTGTAATGTTCTATGTTCTATTTAACTTATCATTAGCAACTACGTAATTCCATTTGAAATTGGCAAAGCTTTTAAAATTACTTGTCAATATTACACTTCAGGCTCTCCCCAAGGTTCAGAACCTGACTGAGCTGACATACTTCACACCTGCTTCATAAGCCTACCTTTTACTGAAGAGTTCAATTTCTGGGACAGACAAGGTCCAGTCAGGCATTTCAATTGTAGAACCAGCCATCGCTTTCAGACAGCCTCAGGGCACCACTTCCTCAACATTTGCAACAATCAAAGTGGAGGGTGGCAGCAGTCAGGTGACAAATTAGGATTTAAGGTCAGCTCCACCTTCATCTTCAGTCACTCAATGTGGAGGTGTCCAGCACCAGAGTGGCAAAGTCTAGTCTGGTGTTCCCACTTATGGGGGAGATCAAAACCATGGGTCATTATTGTCATGACTGAAGAAATGATGAAAGCACTATATCCTAATAAAAACTGAAAGAACTGCAGATACTGTAAATCAAAGACAAGAATAGAAATTGCTAGAACATCTCAGCAGGTCCGATAGCATCTGTGGAGAGAAATCAGAGTTAACGTTTTTAGTCGAGTGATACTTCCCAGTTCTGAAGAAGGGTCACTCTACCCAAAATGTTATCTCTGATTTCTCTTCAGTTGCTGTCACAAATATTGAGCTTTTCCAGCAATTTCTATTTTTGACTCTTAATCCCAATAATGGTTCTAATGTGAGTCTTGCGATTACAAGTATTATTTGAGATGAAAATCATTGATGTATTTTAGGGAAATCTGGGCAAAATGCGCAAGGATGAAAATAGCAGAATCTTGTGATAATAGGATTAAGTGAAGAAGGGTGAGAGGATGACCAATAGAGTACAAGTACTGGTATGATATAGTCAGGCCAAATGGGATTTTGAGTTGTAATTCCATATGATTCCATTTTAAGTGGCTAACTTCATACTTCTCAGTCCAGTATAGGTGCAGCACACCCAGGAGGAATAGCTCTCTCTGTGCCAATACTAGTGTCAGAATAAAATTGAAGCCCTCTGCATAACCAGGAATGCAGTCCATCTTAAAATCAAGTCCAAGTGTCGAATTGTGATATCAATCAAATAAATCCAGCTAAAAATGTGCATGAAATCAACTATATTTTGATAAGGAGCCTATCCTAATTCACTAACATCCAGCTCAGAAAGAAACTGCTGCTATTTCTGAACCTGGATTGCACATAACTCCAATCCACTCTTCAGGAAGGATTTTCCTTAATTGTGTGATCACAGTAAATATACAAATAGTGCTCACACTTCAGAGATACTTCAGCGGTTATTGAAATAACTCCACAGAGGCCAGTATACCATCACCAAGTCACCCGTTATTTACACGTGCAGAGTCCTTGACACTGATCCAGCTCCCTCAGAGCCAGCTCTCAAGAGTGAACAGGATGTCTGACATTACTGTTCTTATCTGTCAGCCAGGGCTCCCTGATCGGATCAGATTAACAGCCCCAAGCAGGGAACTCATTCTATAAGGTCTACTTGGCTGACCTCGTTACAGTCACTAGAGTTGTAAAGCACTTTTGGACATTTTGAAGTTTTGAAATACATTCTGAAAATCAGAGTCATTCTTGTCTTTACAAAGAACAAGGAAAGTTACAGCACAGGAACAGGCCTTTCAGCCCTCCAAGCCTGCGCCAACCCAGATTCTCTATCTAAACCTGTCGCCTATTTTCTAAGGATCTATATCCCTCTGCTCCCTGCCCATCCATGTATCTGTCTAGATACGCCTTAAATGACGCTATCATGCCCACCTCTACTTCCTCCACTGACAATGCGTTCCAGGCATCCACCACCCTTTGCGCAAAGAACTTTCCACGCATATCTCCCTTAGTCTTTTTCCCTCTCACCTTGACCTCGTGACTCCTAGTAATCGGGTCCCTTCTGGTGAAAAGCTGCTTGCTATCCACCCTGTCTATACCCTCTCATGATTTTTTAGACCTCAATCAGGTCCTCCCGCAAGCTCTGAATTTCGAATGAAAATAACCCTAATCTACTCAACCTCTCTTCATAGCTAGCACCCTCCATACCAGGCAACATCCTGGTGAACCTCCTCTGCACCCTCTCTAAAGCATCCACATCCTTTTGGTAATGTGACAACCAGAACTGTACGCAGTATTCCAAATGTGCTCAAACCAAAGTCCGAACCAATTGTAACATGACCTGCTAACTCTTGTACTCAAAACCCTGTCCAAAGAAGGAAAGCATGCCTTATGCCTCATGAACAGTCTCTTGACCTGCGTTGCCACCTTCAGGGAACAATGGACCTGAACACCCAGATCTCTCTGTACATCGATTTTCCCTGGGGCTTTACATTTGCCATCTATATATGTCATTCACACAGACATCACCTCAGGATGATCTTTCCTTTAATACTCTCTACATGGTCCACCAAGTCACAGCAATCAGTTGTAAAAACAACTATCAACACAACCAGAGATGAGCACTTATATTCCATGAATATGATTAACACACACAATGAGAATTTGCAGCACAATATTCCTGTGGATTTCTCAACCTAAAGACTCTATTAGTTATTTCCTTATGTCTAAAGTTCTAATAAACTGTCTTTTGCAACAGATGGTTTCCATTTGCTTCCATTACTTCTGCTATAATGCTATTTATAAAATGACTTTGGCTCCCACTGTGTTTGAGGAACTGAGCATCCAGTGCAGAATCATACCAGGCAGAATTTACAGGTGAATGAAGTACATAACCCAAAGGAAGGAGCAAACAAAATGCTTTTGAAGGAATGACCCTGGAGTTTGCCTGCACTATAAATTAATCTTGCACTGCTGTAACAGCAGACTGTCTCATTCCAGAGATTTGTGCAAATAGTGGAGGATGCAACATTGAAGGAGTGCTGTACTGTCAGGGGTGTTCACAAAGCATGAATCCATGGCCTTCACTTTACACAAATTCTCTGCTCTATTTGCTACATTACAATAATGACAACACTTCACTGATACATTCTCCAAATGGGTCCAGTGCTTTGTAAAGAACTCCATCACACAGACATCAGTAACAATTCATCTTGTTGATGATGAGGTTCTTTTCACTCACCTCCAGGGGGCCAGCATGAAAATGTCTGTTGAGACAACCAGAATAATCTGTGCCAAGGTGGAATGACCCCATAGACTGCTCAACGGGATAGATGGTTGAGGCAATCATAGATGTCATACATTCCTTTACTGAGAAGGTTAGTGATCCTGATGATTCAGAGTGATACAGCACTGAAGACCCCTTCGGCCCATCAAGTCTGTACCAACCTATTAGCACTAGTCCCATTTTCCAGCACTTCATCCACAGCCTTGGAATGTGATGACAATTCACAGACTCATCCGAGTACGTTTTAAAGGTTGTGAGGTTTTCCACTTCAACTCCCAAGTAGTACGTTCCAGAATGCCATCACTATCGAGTTGAAAATATCTACCCTCAAATTCCCTCGAAACCTCCTCACCTTCACCTTAAAATTGATACTGACATTTCACCTGAAGGAAATTACTTCCAATTTTCCCTGTCTATGCTCCTCATAATCTTTAGACCTCTATCAAGGCATCCCTCAACCTTCTCTGCTCCAAACAAAATATCCCAAGTTTATCTGCCTCTCCTCATAGCTGAAATGCTCCAACTCAGAGGTGAATGTCCTCTGCACCCTCTCCAGTGCAATCACATCCTTCCTATCGTGCAGAGACCAGAACTGCATACAGTTCTCCAGCTCTGGTCGAAATAAAGTTTTGCAGAGCTCCAATATAATCTCTCTGCTTTTATAATCTATTCCACACTAATAATCTATTAACTTGTCCCCGACACTTGCAAGGATTTGTGGACAAATACTCCAAGATCCCTCTGTTCCTCTGAGCTTCCAATTATCCTGCCATTCAATGAATACTCCTTTACATAGAACATAGAACATTACAGCGCAGTACAGGCCCTTCAGCCCTCAATGTTGCGCCGACCTGTCATACCAATCTGAAGCCCATCTAACCTACACTATTCCATGTATGTCCATATGCTTGTCCAATGACGACTTAAATGTACTTAAAGTTGGCAAATCTACTGCCGTTGCAGGCAAAGCATTCCATACCCTTACTACTCTCTGAGTAAAGAAACTACCTCTGACATCTGTCCCACATCTATCACCCCTCAATTTAAAGCTTGTCTTGTTCCTTTTCCAAAGTGCATCATCTCATATTTATCACAGTTAATTTTTTTCTGCCGCTGATCTGCCTATCTGAGTAAGCTGTTATTTCCTCCTGTAACTTAACACCTTCCTTCTCACTGTTAATCACTCGATCAATCTTTCAGTCATCCACAAACTTACTTCTCATCCCCCCCACCCCGTTCATTCATCTACATCAGTTATATATCTCACAAACAATGAGGGAACCAGCACTGATCCCTGTGGAATGTCACTGCACACTGGGCTCCTATCATACAAACAACCTTCTACCACCACCCTCTGGCATCTGTCATTGAGCCAATTTTGGATCCAACTTGCCATGTTATCCTGAATCCAGTGTGCTTTTACCTTCTTTTCCAGTCTCCCATATGGATATGATGAATGTTTACCCTGTCTCCCGCCTGCTTCCCAAGCTTTTATTTTTCATTAGTCTGTAGGACATGGGCATTGCTGTCTGGTCAGTGCTTATTCCCCACCTTTAGTTGCCCTTGAGTAAGAGATGGCGGGTTGTCTCCTTGCATTGCTGCAGTCCATGTGTTGTAGTTAGACCCATAATGCTTTTAGGGACAGAATTCCAGGAAGTTGGCCCAGCAACACTGAAGGAACAGTGATATGTTTCCAAGTCAGGATGGTGAGTGGCTTGGAGGAAAACTTGCAGGTGGTAGTGTTCCCATGTATCTCCTGCCCTTGTCCTTCTCGATGTAAATGGACATGGGTTTAGAAAGTGCTGTCTAAGGATCTTTGGTGAATTTCTGCAGTGTATCTTGTATGTAGTAGCCTTGAGCACTACTGAGCGATTGGTAATAGAGGGAGGATGTTTGTGGATGTGGTGCCAATCAAGTGGGCTACTTTATCTTGATGGTGACAAGCTTCTTGAATGTTGTTAGAGCTGTACCCATCCAGGCAATGGGGAGTATTCCATCACAATCCTCACTTGTAGATGATGGACAGGTTTTGGGTTGTCAGGAGGTGTGTTCTTGCTGCAGTATTTCAAATTCCTGAAGAAGGGCTCATGCCCAAAACATCGATTCTCCTGCTTCTTGGATGCTGCCTGACCTGCTGCGCTTTTCCAGCAACACATTTTCAGCAGTATTTCAAATCTCTGATCTGCTCTTGTAGCCACAGTATTCATATGAGGAGTCCAGTGGAGGTTTGATAGTGGTGCATTCAGTGATGGTAACATCATTGCATGTCAAGGAGCGGTAGTTAAATTGTCTCTTATGAGAAACAGTCATCGCCTGCTATCTGCATAGCTTGAATGTTACTTGCAGGAGAAAGTGAGGACTGCAGATGCTGGAGATCAGAGTCGAGAGTGTGGTCCTGGAAAAGGACAGCAGGTCAGGCAGCATCTGAGGAGCAGAAGAACTGACAATTCGGGCATAAGCCCTTCATCAGGAATTCCTGATGAAGGGCTTATGCCTGAAATGTCAATTCTCCTTGACATCGAGTGCAGTTGTGGGGAACTGGGTTATAGAGTGACCTTCTTGGCTGTGTAAGACCTCAAGCACACAAGCAGATGACCTTGTGATTCAACTGACCGCAATTCCACTGCACTTCATATGTTTCATGTAAATTCTATTCCAAGATACTGCACATTAAGGGTAAGCGATGTGTAGAGACATGGAAGATGAGGAGGCAAGAAAAAGTAGAAAAGATGTTGACAGAGTGCCAGAATTCAGTAACAGAGAGACCAAAACCCTTGAAGGGAGTTCATTTCACTCACCGGTTCACCAATGTACCATTGAAAGGAGCCATAGACATTTGTACTGCAGCACGATATCATAGTGATTTAGACCCTTGACCATTGTCCTGAATTAGTACTCACTGAACTAATTAACTCAGTAACTCACACTGTTGAGGGTTCAGTTTTAAGTATGTTTGCTGAAATAGATGGTGTTGCCGTGGGATCTCCACAAGGCCCAGCTCCCACAGACATCTTTGTTGGATTCCATAAGAAACGTTTCTTCAACAAAATGACAACTCACCTTGTACCCCTTGAAAAGTTCCCCTGAAAGGTTCAAGACTCCTCCCCGTGACTGGGGACTGTGGCAGTAAATCTCGGGCAATGGAAGGTGGCAGTGGCCACTGCAAAGCTCCTCCTAACGATTAGAGATGGTAGTGTCAGCATCAGCAAAAGACTGCAGGCCGCAGCTGTCTGCATCGGAGGCTAAGCGTGCCACACACCTTTATTGAGATGGAACTTGAAGATCTGGACATTTTTTTCTTTCTGTAGATCTAGATGTTGTTTTCTTCCCTGTTCACTCTGTTTCTTTTATTACTGCTATTGTTTTTTGTAACTAAGATGGTGCTGGAGACTGGTGACTTTATACGCTTTTCACTGTACACTGTACTCCAATGCTTGGGTACGCATGACAATAAAATCAAATTCGAATACATAGATGAGATTTGTTAGATAGGAATGAGCAGCTATGTGTAAGAAACGTTCTGTTTTAGTGGGTTCCATCCTGCCCTCAAATTCACCTAGAAATGGGATAGTCAAAGAAGCTCCCATTTCTCGAGGTCTAAACTGAGAAGTTAGCCTGGGGGTTCTCCACAACTGTCTACCACAAACCTATCTTCACTGGTCAGTTTACATGTTGGGCTTCTACACGCTCTAAGGCTGATCTTATTAATAATCTTGTAAATACAGCCTGAGCTATTTGTTCACTGTGAAAACCTGTTGCTGAAGTAAATGCATCAAAGCCATCCTGTGGGAAAGCAGCTATCCTAGTCAGATCATTGCTCATCGGAGATCACACAAACGCATGGACTGGTCACATTTGACTGAATTTTCAGAGGATAAGGTAGAGTATTGTGGAATAACAACGTGAGCAGTGGTCACCATTAACAGGATGTTGTCATACCAAAAAGGTTCTGCCTCTCTCCCCAATGAATATTATGATATTTGTATTTCAATGCTGGTGTGATGCCATATAGGACATACACCACAAAGACTGGAGAATTTTATCTTCATACTAGGCATGGTACTGACTGTATCCAACCAGTCCACACTTCCAACATTGGCTATGATTCTGCAATTGGACAGCATTAGCTAGATTATCCTGAGTGTGCTGCAAATTATGCTGGCAGCCAATTTAATATTGTAAGTTGGTGATATTGCAGTGTGGCACACTTGGGGATATTGGAATCTTTATATATCAATGCACCAGGTCCTGTTATTTTCAGGCAGAAAGAATATGTACGTGCATTGCCTCTGTTTCAACTTACTAAATAGACAGCAGGCATTCTCTGGCCCATTACTCAAGGCAATGCTTTGGCCAATCAGAGTCTATTTAAATAAACACTGGCAGTTGACTATCAGTCTTCACTGACCTCTTGCATTCTACATGGCAATGCTTCTGCAAATCAAAGTCCACTTGCCAATTAATCAGCATTCTCAACTCATGCAGCATCTAACTACTGTTCCCATTAGTATACCATTTATTGCAAACTGACCTGATGGTAATGAAAGGAAATTAATTGCAAAAATAGACTTTCATAAATAGGCCCGGAAATTCTGATCAGGGTCAGATACTGTATTTCCAATCCTAATTGGATTGAAAAATACTCACTTGCCTTTAGACATCTCCTGCACTGGAGATTCCTGGCTACTGACAGCTTCTGTGAAAGAGTGTATGTAAGGTATGCGAAAGTCTAGGGTAGGAGGTGGGTAATGGAGATTAGGTACCAAATGGGTGAAGGTGCCATGTAAATAATTGAATTCTTAACATAGGTCAGGGGTCAGGTTGGAGGGGTTAGTTCTCAGCTCTGACCGGTTTGCTCCAGGGCCTAGAGGCTGTCAAATTCAGTGAGGCCATGGAATGGGAGAGGGGGTTGTGTGGGATAGGGAGGTCTGGGCAAAGACTGTCAGTGGTTGGGGGGAGTGGTGCATTTGTTCCATCAGTGGTGGGTTGGGTTTAAGTTTAATAGATAATCAGGAGTTCAAGTAGGTTTTTAATGATTAGATTAGATTCCCTACAGTGTGAAAACAGGCCCTTCGGCCCAACAAGTCCACAGTGACCCTCGAAGAGTAACCCACCCCCCCTCTGACTAATGCACCTAACACGATGGGAATTTAGCATGGCCAATTCACCTGACCTGCACAGCTTTAGACTGTGGGAGGAAACCGGAGCACCCAGAGGAAACCCACGCAGACGTGGGGAGAATGTACAAACTCCACACAGAGGCTAGAATTGAGCCTGGGACCTTGGTGCTGTAAAGTAGCAGTGCTAACCACTGTGCCACCATGCCGCCCCGCATGAGGGAATCGGAATCCTCTGATGTCTCTGACTTTAAGGAGATTTTGAGAGAGTTCAAGACGCAGGGGATTGTCCATTGGAAGGTTCAACCTCCTGCATGATTCCTACAAAGTCATCTGTTCCAGGGATTCCACGTGGCCCTGATGTGTAACTCCAGCCTGCACTGCTCCAGAGCCCTTGGTTATTGGAATATCTGGGCAATTGTGGTTTTAAGTAAAATGATTTTGTTTGAATTTAATTATTTGCATTTCACATTCATTTTATTAAAAATAATAATGACTATAATAAGGGACTGGTACTCAGTTCACAGGTTGCATCTCAGGGTTAGGTGCCCACTCCCTTGGCATTCATTCACTTTGAGCCTTTCTGAATGCTTTCAGCATCCTCCCTCATGCCCAAACTTGTCTTGCCTTAATGTGACTTTCCCCTTAGCCAGAGTTCCCAAGTTCACAGTACTTCTGTGTTTTCTTGTCATTTACAGGAGACACAAAGACCAGAAGCATGTCATGGTTGTCAGCAGTGCTCAGTCACTAAGGGGGACAGCCATTAGAAGGGACTCCATGTTCAATAAGTCAGGTCCAGTCCCCGATATCAGTCAAGGGGCTCAGGTCGAGTGAGTTAGCCACACCAGAATCAGCAAACTGAAGTCAACTACTCACTCTGACTTTCACGTCAGCAATTGTTGGCATCTATTTTCCTCACAGCAGTTGGACGGATACAACGCTGTATATTAATGGGGTGAATTTTGAAGTTAATGAGGTTGACAACTAGCGATAATCCTCGTTAATAGGCAGCTCATCGTTCCCAAGTGAGAATCTTATCTCGATGCCCAAATCCTATGAAAATCTAATCAGGGTCAGCCACGTAATGGGTGAGGAGTTGAATGTCAGGCAGGCCACCACCCATCTGGATTTTTTGCTTTACTGTGGCCTGTTTTCTCTTGGTATGAAAGAGCACGAGGGACTCAATTAGATGAAAGTGTGTGGTATAGCTGTTAGTGCAGGTGTTGATGGGCAATGGTCATGAGGTGCCCTGAGTGAGTAGGAAGTATGGATGGCTAGCAGGGTTAGGAAGATGTAGGGTTGGAGTGCATGGAAGCAAATGAATGAAGATGCTATGAGGGCTAGAACATGTGCTTTGATGGAATGTGAATGCAGTAACAGAGATACAGTGAGTGCAGGGTAGTAGAGAGGAGATAATAGCAGAAATCCTGCAAAGCAGAGCTGATCATTGATCTTCTTCCTACAGTACTAGGCTTTCCTCCAGATAGCTGAGTCTATGCCAACTGGGGTGGCAACCTTGGCCTAGGCTGGCAGGGTCTGATGGTGTGTCTATTACTGCCGTCATTGAAAAAGAGGAAATTCTTGCTCTGCACAATGCCATTCTCCAGAACCTCAAGCTGCCTGTTCACACAGTGGAACAAAAATTTCTCCTTATCTTCGGGGCAAATGTCATAGGCAGTGTACACCAACATCAGGCTGGCAGTGTTTGTCCAATTGCACTACAGCCTGTTAAACTAGGAATACCAGTCCAGTCCAGAATATTCTGACAGTGGCAAATTGGTCAGGTTATGGCAAGAATTGGATAAGCACAGGATGGAAGGGGTGCCTTAGTGCTTGGTGGAGAGTTAATTAGGTGATTTTGAGACAATTGTACAAGAAGATTTATTAAGCTTCTCTTGCAGAGAAAAACGTAAAACTTGACAAAATTGATGCTTGGTTTAAAAATAGTGATATTCAACCATAAGACCATATAAGATATAGCAGCAGAATTAGGCCACTCAGCCCATTGAATCTGCACCCCAATTTAATCATGGCTGATAGGTTTCTCAACCCCATTCTCCTGCCTTCTATTCATACCTGCCTTGATCCCCTTCCTAATCAAGAAGTTATCTGTCTCTGTCTCAAATATACTCAATGACTTGGCCTCCCCCGCCTTCTGTGGCAATGAGTTCCACAGATTAACCACTCTCTGGCTGAAGAAATTCCTTCTCATCTCAACCCCCAGTCTAAGTTAAAACACAGAACTTCAAAATAATGATCTCTGGGGCCATGTTTGAACTACACGTCAATTATTAATCAGATAACTGAATAGAAGGTTAAGTGGGATGCAGGGGCCAAAGCTATAGGACACTGGCACCATTAGATCTGTGAATAATCACCCAAGATCCCTCTGTTCCTTTGAGCTACCCAGTGTCCTGCCATTCATTAAATACGCCCTCATCCTGTTTCTTTTTCCAAAGTGCATCACCATGCATTCATCAGGATTAAATACAATCTGCCACTGGTCTGCCCATCTGACCAACCCAACTATATCTTTCTGTAACCCACAACCATCTTCTTCACTATTAACCACTCTACCAATCTTGATGTCATCTACAAGTTTGCTTAAAATTCCCTCCAACATTTTCATCTGTATCATTTATGTGTATAACAAACAATGGGGATCCCAGCACTGATCCTTGCCGTCCACTGCTGGACACCGGCCTCCAGTCACTCAAATAGCCTTCTACTACTACCCCTTGTGTCCTATTACTAGGCCAGTTTCTGATTCATTTTGCCAAGTTTCCCTCAATCCCATATGCTTTCACCTTCTCAATCAATTTCCCATGTGGAACCTTATCAAAAGCTTTGCTAAAATCTATATAAACCATATCAATTGAACACCCCTCGTCCGCACACGTGATCACGATTTCAAAAAATTCTAACAAATTTGGTTGATATGACCTCTCTCTGACATGCTGACTATCCCTAATTAACTTGTGCCTTTCCACGTGGATATTAATTGGCTCTTCAGAATTTTCTCCAACAGTTTCCCCACATACGTGAGACTCACCGATTTGTAAATTAATCTCTACCACTCTTCTTGAAAAGTGGAACCATTTCAACCAGTCCTGTGGCACTTCCTCTGTGGCCAGAAAGGAATTAAACATTGATGTCAGAACCCCTGCAATTTCTTGCCTCGTCTCCCTCAACAGCCATTGCAATTAATCAGGGCCAGAAGATATGTCCATTTTTAAGCCCAATATACCTCCACATTTTCTATGTTAAACTGTGCAAGTTCCTCGCAGTCCCTTGTCTGGAATCCATACCTATGTTATACTTTTCCAGAGAGAAGACCGGAGAGGAGTATTCATTCAACACCCATCCTGCAGCTGCACACACAGCTTGCCCCTTGGTCTCTAATGGGCCATACTCTTTCCCTGGTTAACCTCTTCCCTTCAACGTATTTATAAAATATCTCCTTCGTCAGGTGGTTGTGGAGTACACGTTTGTAAGACACAGAATTTATAACAAAAGTTTACAGTGTGATGTAACTGAAATTATACATTGAAAAATACCTTGATTGTTTGTTAAGTCTCTCATCTGTTCGAATGACCATGTTAGTTTCACTTCTTTCATATGTAAATCGTAAAAATGTTACATTCTCAAGTGAACTTTAACAACTGGTGTTCAGCCCAGATAATGTGTATGTAATGTATTCAATTGCAATCTACAAGCAATTTAAATGTTAGCAGAATAGGACAGCAGACCACAAGATAGAATAAAGTAAGGGAAGATTATAGGCAGCCAGGGAATATGTCGAGGTACAAAATGGGAGTTCAAAGGATGAGTTTAAAGGAGTTATATTAAATTGAATGAAAAAGTATGCACATATTGTATGTAGTAAAGGAGCAGAGCTGAACTCAATCATGGTTTGGGAGGTACCAGAAATAACAGGGATAACTAAGACATTGCTACAAAAATAAACAGGACTAGAAAGTAAATATTACAGGGAGTAACATATATTGGAAAGATAAAGAGAGAATAAAAGTGGAGTTGGAATAGCTATTTATTGAGAATAACATATTGGCAGTACAGAAAAAGGAACACAGCTATTAGAAAGGTCAAAACAGAATCAACATGGATTGGGATAAAAGCTAATGAAGAATCAATCACATTAAAAGGTGTAATAAAACAAAGAACTGTGGATGCTGGATTTTAATTCCTGGAGAAACTCAGCAGGCCTAGCAGCACCTGTGGGAAGAAAACAGAGTTAATGCTTTGAGTCTAGTGACTCTTCATCAGAATGTTAGGAGCTCAGAAATGATGGCGTTTGTGTTGAAGTTGAAGATGGTGTGGAGGGGGAGTGAGTTGGAGGAAATAGGTGGACCTGTAGCCTAGTCAGAGAAAGAGATATGAAAGCATTAGGTAAACAAGGCAATCATAGATAGCAGGCCAGGACAGAAAAAATGGCTGAATAAATGACAAGGAGAACTAACGGTAGGAGAGAATGAGTGAGCTATACTGAAATCAAACCATGTAATGAGATAACGGGCCTGGGAATATGTGGAAATGGGTGTAGAAAAGGCAACTCCAGTCATACAGGACAGGGTGAGGGGTGGGTAAAAACCATGGAAGGATGGAATCAGACTCTAAAGTTATTCAACTTGATGTAGAATCTTAGAGGCTGCAGGGTACCCAAGTAAAAAAATGGGATGTTACTTTTCAAGCTTGTGTTGAGGCTTTTCATCCCAGTCAACATCCGGGTGAACCTCCTGTGGACATTCCCCAGTTCAATCACATCCTTCTGATAGTGTGGTGACCAGACCCTGTATGCAGTATTCCATCTATGGCACAACCAAGTTGTAACAAGACATCCTTGCTCCAATATTCTATGTCCTGGCAATGAAGGCAGGCATCCCATATGCATTCTCCACACCCTGTGCTGACACCTTGAAAGATCTTTGGACTTCTACACCAAGGTTCCTTTGTTCTTCAGTACTCCCTAGGGACCTACCTTTCATTGTGTATATCCTTTCCTTATTAGACCTTCCAAAATGCATCACTTCATACTTTTCAGGATTAAATTCCATCTGCTACTGCTCTGCCTGATTTACCAATTGATCAATATTAGACTGTAAACTGAGAGGATCCTCCTCGTACTCAGCAGTGAGACCCCCAATTTCTGTATCATCTGCAAATTACTCATTATACCTTCTACATTCACATCCAAATCACTAATGTACATAACAAACAACAAAGAATCTAGCACCCAATCCCTGAGGTACACCACTGGAGACAGGCTTCCATTCAACCCTTCACTGACACCTTATTTGTAAGCCAGTATTGGATCCAGTTTCTCAACTTGGCTTGTATCGAATGGGCTCTTACCTTTTGAATCAGCCTTCCATGTGGGACTTTGTCAAAAGCCTTACTGAAGTTCATGTAAACCTTATTAACTGCACTACCCTCATTAATATACTTTGTCACTTGTTTAAAAACTCCATCAGTCAGACAGGGTCTCCCTCTAACAAATCCGCGCTGACTATCCCAGATCACCGACTTCCCAAGTCACAGTGTCATAGAGATGTACAGTGCGGAAACAAACCCGTCCAATCCGTCCATGCTGACCAGTTATCCTAAGTTAATCTAGTACCATTTGCCAACATTTGGCCTGTAACCCATCCACATGCCTTTTCATATACCCATCCACATGCCTTTTAAATGTTGTAATTGCGTCAACCTCCAGAACTTCCTCTGGCAGCTCATTCCACCCTCGCGAGAAAATGTTGTCCCTTTTAAATCTTTCCTCTCTCACCATGAACCTATTCGCTTTAGTTTTGGTCTCCCCCACCCCAGGGAAGAGCCCTTGTCTATTTACCCTATCCATGCCCTCATGATTTTATAAAGTGTTGATTAATCCCATTTTCTCCTGTAATTTCCTGACCACAGATGTCATTTAGGACTGAGATGAGGAGAAATCTCTTCAGGCGAGAGTAGTGAGCCACAAAAAGCTGTTGAGGCCAAAACATTGAGTACGTTCAAGAAGGAGTTAGATATGGTTACTCAGGCCGAAGGGATTAAAGGAAATGGGGAGAAAGCTGTACCAGCCATGATTATACTGAATGATGGAACAGATTTAGAGCCATAGAGTATAGAGATGTACAGCATGGAAACAGACCCTTTGGTCCAACCCGTCCATGCCGACCAGATATCCCAACCCAATCTAGTCCCACCTGCCAGCACCCGGCCCATATCCCTCCAAACCCTTCCTATTCATATACCCAACCAAATGCCTCTTAAATGTTGCAATTGTACCAGCCTCCACCACATTCTCTAGCAGCTCATTCCATACACGTACCACCCTCTGCATGAAAACGTTGCTCCTTACGACTCTTTTATATCTTTCCCCTCTCACCCTAAACCTATGCCCTCTAGTTCTGGACTCCCCAACCTCAGGGAAAAGACTTTGTCTATTTATCCTATCCATGCACCTCATAATTTTGTAAACCTCTTTAAGGTCACCCCTCAGCCTACGACGCTCCAGGGAAAACAGCCCCAGCCTGTTCAGCCTCTCCCTGTAGCTCAGATCCTCCAACCCTGGCAACATCCTTGTAAATCTTTTCTGAACCCTTTCAAGTTTCACAACATCTTTCCGATAAGAAGGAGACCAGAATTGCACGCAATATTCCAACAGTGGCCTAACCAATGTCCTGTACAGCTGCAACATGACTTCCCAACTCCTGTACCCAATACTCTGACTAATAAAGGAAAGCATACCAAACGCCTTCTTCACTATTCTATCTACCTGCGATTCCACTTTCAAGGAGAGATGAACCTGCACTCCAAGGTCTCTTTGTTCAGCAACACTCCCTAGGACCTTACCATTAAGTGTATAAGTCCTGATAAGATTTGCTTTCCCAAAATGCAGCACCTCGCATTTATCGGAATTAAACTCCATCCGACACTTCTCAGCCCATTGGCCCATCTGGTCCAGATCCTGTTGTAATCTCAGGTAACCCTCTTCGCTGTCCACGATACCTCCAATTTTGGTGTCATCCGGAAACTTATTAACTGTACCTCTTATGCTCGCATCCAAATCATTTATGTAAATGACAAAAAGTAGTGGACCCAGCACCGATCCTTGTGGCACTCCACTGGTCACAGGCCTCCAGTCTGAAAAACAACCCTCCACCATCACCCTTTGTCTTCTACCTTTGAGCCAGTTCTGTATCCAAATGGCTAGTTCTCCCTGTTTTCCGTGAGATCTAACCTTGCTAATCAGTCTGCCATGGGGAACTTTGTCGAATGCCTTACTGAAGTCCATATAGATCATATGATGTATTCCTGCATCTATTTTCTATGTTTCTGTGTTTCAAGATAGAACATCTACTTAAACACAAAAAAATGTAGATCTAACATTATTGAACAGGCCACTAGAAAAGGTGAAAATAAAGTCTTAGTGCTGAGGATTTAAGTCTTGCACCCAGCAGTACAAACCCAAGAGTGTCAAATGTCACTTGGTCATATTAATTTATACCACGAGACAAAACAAAGGTGCTGATTGGTTCTCAAGTGGATTCTTATTGTCTGAGGCATTGCCATGGAGAAAGTAACAGGTAATTAACAGGTATGGAAACTCATACATAAGCCAGCTTGCCCAAGTTCTTAGAATCCCAAATCTCTGGCAAATGAGAGTTTACTTCACAATTTATTGATTTAATTTCTTCAAAATAAAGCTCTATTTTAAGTATACTGCATGGCTTTTTTTTAAAAAGTCCCCACCTCGCGGAAACAGGCCAGTTGGCCCAAGTCTACACCGACCCTCCAAAGAGTAACCCACCCAGACCCATTCCTCTCCACTATTACTCTACATTCACCCCAAACCTGCATATCCCTGAACACTATGGGCAATTTAGTTTGACCAATTCAACTAATCTGCACATCTTTGGACTGTGGAAGGAAATTAGAGCACCCGGAGGAAACCCACGCAGACACAGGGAGAATGTGCAAACTCCACACAGACAGTCACCTGAGGCTAGAATCAAACCCAGGTCCCTAGTGCTGTGAGGCAGCAGTGCGAATCATCGAACCATGCTGCTTTTTCATATCCTTGGTGAAAAGATTCTGTGTGGATTTGCATTCTTCTTGTGACTTCTAAAAGTTTGTATTGTGCACATTGATTCCAAGGTCTAGCCTGATTTTTAATGGGCCTAAAAATATTGTAAATTGTTTGTCTGGTTAACTTTGCGGACCAATGTTGCGGAATGCTGGAAAACCAGCTAGCTTCTCAGTACTTGTGACTTAATGTTGTAACTTGAAGAGCAATCCCATGATGTTACCCTGTGGATTCAGCCAGACACTAAATTGCGATCAGACTTTTACCATTTTAAGAAGACCTTGAAACCCTCTGTTAAGATTTCCAATCTACATTTCTTCTCGGTTTGCTTGCTTTTTAAATGTCCATACCTGAAAAATATTTCAGCTAGCTAAGCATCTGAATTGATCTGGAGAAAGCCCTTCCTGATGAAGGGCTCTTGCCTAAAACATCGATTTTCCTGTTCCTCAGATGCTGCCTGACCTGCTGTGCTTTTTCAGCACCACACTCTCAAATCTGAACTGATCTGTCTGACAAGTAAATTCACTTCATTCTGTTTAAATTCAGGGTCACTTCTGACTTGAAGTTGTTTTCTATGAATTAACCTTTTTCTTGTTGCTCCTTTAATGTCACCTGGTCGGAATCCTGGAACTCTCTCTCTAACAGCACTGGGAGTGTATCTATGTCATAAGGACTGTAGCATTCAAGAAGACAGTTCACCACCACCTTCTCAAAAACAATTAAGAGTGGAAAATAAAAGCTGATCAATTCAAGCTGGTCACATCCTGTGAAATAAATTCAGTTTTCTTTTCTTGGTGATACAGTTTTAACGCGGTCATTTATCAATGTTCTTTGCTTTTCTGTCAAGGGGAATCCTTAAGAACTTTGTTAAGAATATTTGAATCGGTGTCATTGGTAATCACTTGCTAAGAAATATGATTGTCAACCTAGGAAATTCCGTGTCACTGGTCATGGGTCCCTGTGTGGCTGATGAGCTTGATCCTAGAGCCATATCTCCCTCCGTACATTTGGCAGGTGTTTCCAGGTGGCTGAATTCATCCATGGACTCGAGATTGTTGGCATTCCTGTCTCTCGTTCCTTTACCATACTTATTTTTGCTGAAGGGTGTTCTCAAAAAATTGCATCTTTTCATGCAGGAACATCCTCCAAGTCAGTTTTCCTTGAATGAGGGTCGCCTATGAGTCTCCTATGTCCATGTTGTATTTCTTGAGGCAAGCCTTCCAGGGTCTTTGAAATGTTCCTTTGTCCTTCTCTTATTTGAGTGCCTTCCTTAAACTGGCCGAAAACGATTTGCTTTGGCAGTTGGAACGCAGACATCCTAAGGACGTGATAGCCCAGTGGAGTTGGTTTCATATGATCCCAGCCTCAATGTTGGTGCTAGTGACTGCTTGCAGGAGAATGATGTTAGTAAACCTGTCCTTTCGGCTAGCGCTACAATATTCTGTTCAGAAGCCTGATACACATTCTTTTAACTTAACTAATTATTTTCCCTAACATTGTTGTGCTTTTTGCCCTTTAACTGTGTTTGAGATTTGTCCAATTCTGTCCTAACAAGAACTATCTCTTTATTAATCTTCTAATATTTTTTCTGAACATGTATCTTTCCAGTGTCAGTATTGGATAAAACAATTCCAGTCTCCTTCAAGGCATTTCTTTCATCTGATTCATCAAAACATTCTGTGCTGCTGCTATTTGCTTCACCAAACCTGACGTCTACTTTTCTTGCATTTTTAATTCAATCAGTTTTAATTCATCTCCAACTTTAATTATCTCATACTTTTCTTTCTGGTACTTCAATGTACCTTTTAAAATCAGCAAACTGTGTTTCTGAAGCTTCAGGTTCACATTTAATCAAAGTATTAATTACAGTGGCAGAGTTACAGAAACTTATGGAATCCTTTCAATCGCTTAGTTTTTCTTGTACTATTTCAGTTTCCTCAGGTTCCCAACAGGTTTTTCCAAAACCACGGGAGACAGCAGGATCTTCCTCCCAGCCAAGTAATTTCCTATTCAAAAATTCTACTCCAAAAATAGGCAAACTATGAATAAATTCTGTTATTCCACGACTGGAAATAAAGCTAGGTTTTAAGTTAATTCTATACAAAGGTTTGTTTTGGGAAACAATTTCCATCAGTACTCATTTCAATACATTTTTCTTTAACATGCCTGGAGGGAAATTTGTGAATACTGTTTCTATTAATTTCTTTGCATATTTGCTTGTGGACTAAAATGAGAAAATGACTGCTTCAAAAATCAAGTAATGTGGAAGGGATTGCTGCTCTTTTTAAAAACAAGTAACCTGACACTCATTGTAAGTGCTGTTTACACAGCTGATTGTTCAGGCAATGGGGGAGGTTTAATTGCAGACAAATGAGCACCAGGGTGTGTGTACAGAGAGATTTGGCCAGCAACAAGTAGCTGATTAGTCTCTGGAAAGGTGGACAAATATCAACAATAAAGGCCTTCTGCCTGCCAACATCTATGTGATTGCCTGTCCAGTAGCTGAACAGCTTGTGGGTATGAACATGACCCTTTGGCCTCCCAGAAGGGGAGGTGGCATCTTCTCTGCAATAAAAAAAACCTGAAGCCTGAAGAAAGGTAGTTTGTTTTCCCTCACCAGTTGCTGTAAGCTGTGGCTTTGTGGCTGTGACTGTGGCCACAGTCTTACCAGACCTTAGGGGCTGCTTTCTTATTAGAGAGAAATGACTGGTGGTGATTTAACCTGAGGGCCATCAGACCTCAGGCAAAGGAAGAGGTTCAGAAGGAGAGTCCTTCATGGTAACCTCAAACCGGTGATAGGAACTGAACCCACACGGTTGGCATCACACTGCTCTATAAACCAACAAATGAAACTGATTCCCACATGCATGCACAGGTGAGCTTTATAAGGGGCTAGAGCTATATGATGACAGGTCCGGTAGCTGGAACCTCCTTGTTTGTAATAAATAACAGAAACCTGGTCTGTACTTTCTGTCAAACCAGTTGTTAAAAAATCAGGAAACTGGAGAATTTGGTGCAACTCTTATAAATTATTTTACTTTTATGAAGTTTCTGGGAATAGCAGGGCTTGCTTTCCAGCACTACCCTAATGAGAGATAGCAAGTTCCCATTTGCTGCCAATTCAGTAACTGTATTCATCCTGTATCACTAAGATTTAGAACTGACCTCTCTGCCTCACCAGCCTAGACCTCACTATTAATCAGGAACGTTCCTAGTAGCGAAAATAGGAGAACCCACCAGTTTGTGTTAACTTTTACTCAATGGAACAGTGCAAGGTTACAAATGTTACAAAACATTGAACCATCACACGTCTTCATTTCATGATAAAAACAATTAGCGGGATTTTCCGCAGATCAGCAATTGCCAGATTGTTGCTGCACTCTGTCATTTTTACATTGAGGGAGCTTCATATTTCTGGCAGGAGATTCCAATCAGGACTACAATGTGGAGGCACACTTTAAACCTGACAGGTGGACAATAGTGAAGGAGAGGCAAACCACACCCCATTTATCAGAACAGTGGTTGCTGTAATCTACGATTTAGAGACCCAGCATTAACACTTTGAATCACCTGTGAAAGGGTAAGTACAAACGGTAAACATGAGGTTAGGGTGCCAGGTCAGTATGCTGCCAGGTATGTACAGTGCCAGTCGGAAATAGGGTTGTATGCAAGCAGAATGCCAGATGGGTTGGGGTAGGCTGACAGGAAATAGTGTACCAGGTGGGTACAGTTCCAAGGTGCAAGATCAGAAGGGATCTAGTTAAACAATGGAATGTTTTTGGAAAATCAGGAAGGATGGAAATCTCAGGTCCAAGAGAGGCAAAGCAGGGAAAAGTGGAGTGTGAGGGTAGGGTGGATGTAGATCCAGTAGTTGGGAGGTAGGGGGGTGTTTAGGTCCATGAAGTATGGATGGAGTGGGTTTAGTGTCGAGGTCCAGGTGGTATCAGAGTCTGGGAGAGATTTAGTGAGGTTTTTGGGGGAAGGGTGATTAGTTTAATATTTACCAGAGTTAGACTAGGCTTGTTAATAAGATGCATGTGAGATAACACTCCATCATCTGCTCCTACTTGTCTTTGTGACATTACAACCCTCCATGTGTGACCTTCCTAGTGGACACCAACTTTAAATTGCTCCTGTCACATCGACTCTTTTGACGTCGATTCAAACTTTGTGAATGTATATCACCAATCAAACACACATTACCTCAGAATACAACAGGATCTTGATCAGATGGGCCAATGGGCCGAGAAGTGACAGATGAAGTTTAATTCAGATAAATGCGAGGTGCTGCATTTTGGGAAAGCAAATCTTAACAGGACTTATACACTTAATGGTAAGGTCCTAGGGAGTGATACTGGACAAAGAGACCTTGGAGTACAGGTTCATAGCTCCTTGAAAGTAGAGTCGCAGGTAGATAGGATAGTGAAGAAGGCGTTTGGTATGCTTTCCTTTATTGGTCAGAATATTGAGTACAGGCGTTGGGAGGTCATGTTGCAGCTGTACAGGACATTGGTTAGGCCACTGTTGGAATACTGCGTGCAATTCTGGTCTCCTTCCTATCGGAAAAATGTTGTGAAACTTGAAAGGGTTCAGAAAAGATTTACAAGGATGTTGCCAGGGTTTGAGGATCTGAGCTACAGGGAGAGGCTGAACAGGCTGGGGCTGTTTTCCCTTGAGCGTCGGAGGCTGAGGGGTGACCTTATAGAGGTTTACAAAATTATGAGGTGCATGGATAGGATAAATAGACAAAGTCTTTTCCCTGGGGTCGGAGAGTCCAGAACTGGAGGGCATAGGTTTAGGGTGAGAAGGGAAAGATATAAAAGAGACGTAAGAGGCAACGTTTTCACGCAGAGGGTGGTACATGTATGGAATGAGCTGCCAGAGGATGTAGTGGAGGCTGGTACAATTGCAACATTTAAAAGGCATTTGGGTGTGTATATGAATTTGGAGGGATATGGGCCGGGTGCTGGCAAGTGAGACTAGATCGAGTTGGGATATCTGGTCGGCATGGACGGGTTGGACCAAAGGGTCTGTTTTCATGCTGTACATCTCTATGACTCTAATTACATTTTCCCTTGCATAATTGCACAAATGTCTGGCTGTTGTTTCTGTTTTAAATTTCAATATTTTTTGTCGTAAGCCTCTGGCACAAACTCAGGAATTGTGGGTAGCAGCTTTTACCATATTACAGTCACCTGATAGTTCATTTTAAAGAGATGTCAATGTCCCCAAAGGAGTCTCGACAAACATATCTGCAATAATACATTCAGCTTTCTTTCAAACACTGCAGTGGTGTGGCAATTGTTTAAATGACTGAACTGAGGAACTAAGCAAATACTCCTCACTAAATGAAAACCCGGAGTTAATCCTGATTCATCGTAGAGCTTTACCACTTCCCACTGTTTGCGTAGTCTAATTTTTTTCCTGTTCTCTTCATAACTTTCTTTTCTGCCTGCATTTCTTTTACTTTATCTTCCTTTTGGAAGTCAAGATTCTCCCTTTCTCTCCACGTTTGGAAGTTCAACTTAATTTTTGTGCTTATCTTCTGTCCCTTTTTTCCTCCTTTTCTGTTCCAAATCAAAGATTTTTTTTTCTAATTTGACTCCAATTCAAGGTATTTCATTTGCAGTTGAATTATTACTAACTTACTCAATGTTAGCATTCTCCTTTCCCTTCTCAAGGGTTAAGTGCTGAGCCAATGCTTAGTCAATCTCTGCCTTTTCAGACCCAGCTTTGAAGTTCATCTCAAACTTCACTGCCATAGCTTCCAAACTGTTACAAGATACAAAGAGACATGTTTTCTCATCCAGAATTATTTTGTATAAAGTAAGTAGTTAGGCTGATGTAGCTGATGCTACATAAATTTAATAATTCATTGGAAAACTCTTTGGTGCAATTCCTATTTTTGGAAGGGTGACATGTCCAGGGAAGTCCAGACCAGTCAATCAGCTTAATGTCAGTGGGAGCTAAGCAATGGAATACTCTCTGCAGGAGAGAACAGAAGAACATTTAGAAATGACTGTTATGATGTTGAATGATCAGGATTGATTACAAAGGGAAAAGTCTTTCTTGATCAACATTTCTTTGAGAATATAACAGACTGAATACACAACATTAATGCAGTATTTATAATTCACCTGGTTTTTCAAAAATCCTTCAGTAAGATGTTCCAAAACAGATTATTGAAGAAGGTCAGAGAATTTGGAATCAGAAGGTAAAGTCTGCCTGGATTACTCACTGACTTCAGAACAGAAAACAAAAGAGTGGGAGTGAAGGGAGTTACTTGAACAGTCAGAAGTTGTAAAGTTGTGTTCCATAAGAACCAGTGATGGGATCACTGCTGGTCACAATTTACTCGAATGATTCAGACTTTGGAATGAGAAACATAATTTTGAAATTAGTGGATGACATGAAACATGGAGGTGGAGGACAGTCAATACTGAAGAGGACTGCAACAAATTACAAGAAGACACTCATAAATAGACAACATCAGCAAATAATTAGCAAATGAAGTTCAACACAATTAAATATGAGGGAGTAAAACTTAACTTTGGTTGTAAGACTGAGGGTCACTTATCACTTGGCAAGTCCAAGTCTAGGTAGGGAAGAGGATCGAAGAATAAAAATACATCAAACTGTAAAAATTGAGTGATACATTTGAAAAGTAGGGAAGCTTTATTAAATCTGTATTGAGCCTTGGTTAGACTTCACTTTGGAACTATTTGCAGTTCTGGTCACCACAGTGTAAGCAGGAGATAGAGGCACTAGAGGAAATCCCAGATTTATAAGGATGATAACAGAAATGTATGAGTAAATAAATCAGGAGAGGATTGACAGACCATGGCTCTTTTTCTCTTGAAAAATGAAAGCCGTGGGAGGATCCAGTAGAGGTCATGGAAGGTTTGGGTCAAGTGGATATAGCAAGAGCATTTCCATTTGTAGGGAAGAGCACAACTGGAGACCATCAGTATAAGACAGTCACCAGAGATATCCAACATGGAATTCCATAGAAAGTTCTTTCCCCAAAGAGTGGTGAGAATGTGCAACTCACAACCACATGGAGTAAATGAAGCAAACAGGATGGATGCATTTAAGGGAGAACCACACAACCAAATATGGGAGAAGTGAGCTGATAGTAATGATGAAAGATTTAGGCAAGAAAAGGTGGGAGGAGGCTAAAGTGGTGCTCTAAGAATGATATTTATGTTATTTGAAATACCAGCTGGACAATGGAGGTTTAGACTACTCTGCTGCAGAGAAGGAACCAGTTGTTTTTCTCTTAAGATTCAAGGCAAAATCGATAGTGTGTGGTGTTCAATCTTTGTTTAGATAAGAGCAGGTAATTTATGGAGAATCTGGATTTGATAGTTGTGTGAGCCAAACTGGCACCACATGCTTTTGAGGTGAAAAAAAGGACCTGGCAATGGCTTTTGGATTGGTTTTTAAGGACAGCAATAGTTTGTCACAGAACTGAGAGAAAGGAGCAGTTGCACCTGAAACTGTCTGAACTCAACGTTCGATCCTTCCCTTTCACCCTCAGCAAGTGGAAAAGCAAAATACCTAAAGACTCTGCAAACAGAAAAGTTTCTAACTCAAGTTAAAACAAGGGTGCAGTTGAGTAGCTACAAACTTCAGAAGAGCTGTGGTTGACAACAATGTGATGTCTTCTAGGAGAAAGTGAGGACTGCAGATGCTGGAGATCAGAGCTGAAAATATGTTGCTGGAAAAGCGCAGCAGGTCAGGCAGCATCCAAGGAACAGGAGAATCGACGTTTCGGGCATGAGCCCTTCTTCAGCCCTGATTCCTGAAGAAGAGCTCATGCCCGAAACGTCGATTCTCCTGTTCCTTGGATGCTGCCTGACCTGCTGCGCTTTTCCAGCAACACATTTTCAACAATGTGATGTCATCAACAAAGACCAAAAAAAAAACTGAGTGAAATCACCTCATTCCATCCCTTTGTGGTTTAGACTCTGGATTTTTAGCTTGTTCGCTTTTGCTGATTTTGTCTCCTCACACTATTCCTGTAAAACTGTCTGTCCTATTGTGAACGTATGTGGGTATGTTTGGATTTGAAAGGGGCTGGTATAAGTTTGTACGTTAGTAATTAATGATACGCTTTAGCCATTTGTTAAAGGATCAATTTCTATAGATTAAATAAGATTTTATTTTCTTCTCAATTAGTGAAACATGGTGTGAATTTATTCTATCTTCAATCATGGTCACAGCAAGACATTGATCATTATGGTGGGTTAAACAAATTATTCTTACATTTTGATGACTTGTAGGATAGTGCAACTTGATTTGTGGAGCACTCTATTCGCATGAGGATTGTAACAGCCTATAAACACCAGAATGATCTGGCTGAACAGACTGTGTCTGTGCTGTAGATTCAATGATAAAATAGTCATTCCAGAGAGGTGCATGCAAAGTGACCCAAGTTCAGAACTAAATATTTCAGGTATTTGACTTTTAGCAGAGATAGGTAAAATAGAAAAAAGATTTAGGGCTGATTGTTCAGTAATCACTCCCTTTACAATCAAAGAATAAAGAACAAAGAAAATTATAGCACAGGAACAGGCCCTTCGGCCCACCAAGCCAGTGCCAATCCAGATCCTCTATCTAAACCTGTTGCCTATTTTATAAGAATCTAGGATGTGCTGGATGTCTTGAAACGCATAAAGGTGGATAATTCCCCAGGACCTGATCAGATGTACCCTAGAATTCTTTGGAACACTAGGTAAGATATTTGTGTCATCCAGAGTCACTCGTCAGGTGCCACAAGACTGGAGGTTGGCTAACGTGGTACCATTATTTAAGAAAGGTGGTAAGGACAAGCCAGGGAACTATAGATCAGTGAGCCTGATGTCGGTGGTGGGCAAGTTGTTGGAGGGAATCCTGAGAGACAGAATTTACACACATTTGGAAAGGCAAGGACTGATTAGGGATAGTAAACACGGCTTTGTGCGTGGGAAATCATGTCTCACAAACTTGATTGAGTTTTTGAAAAAGTAACAAAGGATTGATGAGGGCAGAGTGGTGGACGTGATCTATATGGACTTCAGTAAGGCATTCGAAAAGGTTCCCCATGGGAGACTGATTAGCAAGGTTAGATCTCATGGAATACAAGGAGAACTAGCCATTTGGATACAGAACTGGCTCAAAGGTAGAAGACAAAGGGTGGTGGTGGAGGGTTGTTTTTCAGACTGGAGGCCTGTGACCAGTGGAGTGCCACAAGGATCAGTGCTGGGCCGTCTACCTTTTGTCATTTACATAAATGGTTTGAATGTGAACGTACTAGATATGGTTAGTAAGTTTGCAGATGACACCAAAATTGGAGGTGTAGTGGACAGTGAAGAAGGTTACCTCAGGTTACAACAGGATCTTGATCAAATGAGTCAATAGGCTGAGGAGTGGCAGATGGACTTTAATTTAGATAAATGCGAGGTGCTGCACCTTGGGAAAGCAAATCTTATCAGGACTTATACACTTAATGGTAAGGTCCTAGGGAGTGTTGCTGAACAAAGAGACCTTGGAGTGCAGGTTTATAGCTCCTTGAAAGTGGAGTCGCAGGTAGATAGGATAGTGAAGGCGACGTTTGGTATGCTTTCCTTTATTGGTCAGAGCATTGAGTATAGGAGTTGGGAGGTCATGTTGTGGCTGTACAGGACATTGGTTAGGCCACGTTTGGAATATTGCATGCAATTCTGGTCCCCTTCCTATCGGAAAGATGTTGTGAAACTTGAAAGGGTTCAGAAACGATTTACAAGGATGTTGTCAAGTTTGGAGCATTTGAGCTAGAAGGAGGGAGGGCTGAATAGGTTAGGGCTGAATCGGTTAGGGCTGTTCTCCTGGGAGCATCGGAGGCTGAGGGGTGACCTTATGAAGGTTTATAAAATCATCAGGGGCATGAATAGGACAAGTAGACAATGTCTTCTCCCTCGCGTGCGGGAGACCAGAACTTGAGGGCATAGGTTTAGGATGAGAGGGGAAAGATATAAAAGGGATCTAAGGGGCAACTTTTTCATGCAGAGAAAGTGGTGGAGGCTGGTACAATTGCAACATTTAAAAGGCATCTGGGTGGGTATATGAATAGGAGGGCTTTAGAGGGATATGGGCCATGTGTTGGCAAATGGGACTAGAATAGGTTGGGATATCTGGTTGGTATGGATGAGTTGGACCAAAGGGTCTGTTTCTGTGCTGTACATCTCTATGACTCTATGATCTATATCCCTCTGCTCCCTGCCCATTCATGTATTTGTCCAGATACATCTTAAATGAAGTTATTGTGCCTGCCTCTGTCACCTCCACTGGCAACAGCTTCCAGGTACCCGCAGTAAAGAGAAGGATTCTTAGCTTAGAAAATCAGAAATATCATCAGCTTGGTTGGAGTTATAGAACAGAGCATAAATCAGGAAATATGAGGTGTCAGTACAAATGAAAATACTGTAATCATGGGGGACTTTATTCCTCATGCAAACTGGGGAAATCAAGTTAGAGGTAGTCCAGGGAACAATTTTACACAGCAGTATTTTGAGGAATAAAGAGACCTGGAGATTCAAGTACACAAATGATTAAAGATAGCAGGAGAGGTTGAGAAAGTGGTTAGGAAGTTGTATGGAATCCTGAGCTTTATAAATAATGCAAAAACAAGGCTGTTATGATGAACCTCTGTAAAGCAGAGGCTAGACCTCAACTCGAATGCCGTGCCAAATTACAGAAATCACACAGTAGGAATAATGTAAAGGTTTCAGAGAGATAGAGGAGAAAAGATTCATGTGGGTGGCTCAAGGAATGGCTCAAGGAACTTTAGTTATGAGGTCAGTTGGGAGAAACAGGGCCTGTTTTACTTCGAGATGAGGCAGTTGAGAAGAGTTTTGTTAAAGTGTTTAAAATCATGAGAGGTTTCAATAGATTAAATAGGGAGAAACAATTCCCATCGGCAGAAGGGCTGAGAACCTGAGGAACTGGTTTTTTTTAAGCTGGTTGACAAATGAACCAAAGACAACTTGGCTTTAATGTGGCTAGTGGTGAGGGTCTGGAATACACGGCCTGAGAACATAATTCAACTGTGGGCTTTCAAAATGGAGGGAGAGAAGCTCCTGAAGGGAAAATGGCTGCAGGACTATGGGAAAAGATAGATGAGTGGAAGCAGCTGAACTGATCTTGTAGAGAGCATGCACAGACTTAACAGGCTGAATGGTCTCTTTTCATACTGTAAACTTTCTTCGATTCGATGAGTCAAGTGGAGACCACACTATTTTGGATCCATTATTGGGCAATGGCAAAGAGTTAATTAATGAGCTTGTGTAAATGGGCCTCTAGGGTTGGGTGATCAAGATTTAACCTTGAATCTGGATGTGATTTAGTTCAGTCTGACACTGGAGTCTGAAAGCAGAGTACAACTTCAACACACACAACACCTGTAGAATCCCAAGGTGTGGAGGGATCTCAGTGTTTTGTGAACAAGTCCCTAAAAGTTGGTATGTCGGTACAGCAAGGAACTAAGAAGGCAAATGGAATGCTATCTTTTAGTATGGGTGGAATTGAACATGAAAATAAGACTTTATACTTCAGTTATGTGCAGCATTGGTGGGACCACATTTTGAACACTGTATTTTGCGCAGTTTTGGTCTCGTTATTTCTGGAAGGATGAAAATGTATTAGAGGTGGCTTAGAGTTGATACTTGGAATGCGTGGATTATCTTATGAGAAAAGATTGGACTGACTGGGTTGGTTTCCACTGGGGCTTCGAAGAGTGAGGGGTGACTTCATTAAAGGATATAAGATACTGGTTGGTCTTGACAAGGTGGACGTGGAAAGGATGTTTCCTCCCGTGGGTCAGTTCAGAATGAGGGGGCACTGATTAAAACTAATTTTACCCCTTTAAGACAGAGGTGAAGGAAATTATTTGCTCTCAGAGGGTTGTATGATTTTCATTCTCTCTGCCTCATAAGGCAGTGGAGGTGGAAACATTAATCATTTTAAGGTAGGGGCAGATTGATGCCTAACAAGAATGTAAATGTATTGGGAATGTAGAAATTGAAATGCAAATATCTCAGCCATGATCTTCTTGAAGGGTAGACTAGGATCGAGGAACAGAGTCAAGATTAGATGCTGGAATAGCACAGCAGGTCAGGCAGCATCCGAAGAATATGAAAATCGACATCTCGGGCAAAAGCCCTTCATCAGGATTGAGGCTAGGAGCCTCGGGGGTGGAGAGATAAATGTGAGGGGAGTGAGGCTGGGGGGAAGGTAGCTGGAATTTGATAGGTGGATGGAGGTGGGGTGAAAGTGATATGTCAGAGAGGAGGGTGGAGTGAATAGGTGGGAAGGAAGATTGACAGGTGGGACAGGTCATGAGGATGGTGCTGAGCTGGAAGGTTGGACTGGGGTAAGGTGGGGGGAGGGGAAATGAGGAAATAGTGAAGTCCACATTGATGCCATGAGGTTGAAGGATCCTGAGGCGGAAGATGAGGTGTTCTTCCTCTAGGCACGTATGTCCCGGAGATGTTCTCTGAAGCGCTCTGCGAGTAGGCTTCCCATCTCCCCAATGTAGAGGGGGGGGGGGGAGGTGTGGGTGCAGGTTTTGCAATTCCTGCGGTGGCAGGGCAGGAATTGTGGAAATGTGGAATTGCAAAACTTGCGCCCACACTTTCCCCCTCACCTCTGCCCAACCCGCAGTGTGCTTCAGAGAACATCTCTGGGACATCCGTACCAATCAACTGCACCGGCCCGTAGCTGAACACTTCAACACCCCCTCCCACTCTGCCAAGGACATGCAGGTCCTGGGCCTCCTCCATCACCACTCCTTTATCACCCGACGCCTGGAGGAAGAATGCCTCATCTTCTGCCTCTGGATCCTTCAACCCCATGGTATCAATGTGGACTTCACCAGTTTCCTCATTTCCCTTCCCCCAACCTTAACCCAGTTCCAACCTTCCAGCTCAGCACCATCCTCATGACCTGTCCCACCTGTCAATCTTCTTCCCACCTATCCGCTCCACCCTCCTCTCTGACCTATCACCTCCATCCCCACCCCCAACCACCTATTGCACACTCAGCTACCTTCCCCTCCAGCCCCAGCCCCACCCCCACTCCCACTCCCACTCCCATTTATCTCTCCACCTCGGAGGTTCCCTGCCTCATTCCTGATGAAGGGCTTTTGGCCGAAACGTCGATTTTCCCGCTTCTCGGATGTTGCCTGACCTGCTGTGCTTTTCCAGCACCACTCTAATCTTGACTCTGATCTCCAGCATCTGCAGTACTCCCTTTCATCCAGGATTGAGGAACAGCCTATTTTTGCTCCTAATTCATGTGTGTGTGTGAATCTCAAATCTAAACCAGCAAAACCTTGTAACTACAAGGGGCAGGTTGGCTCAGATAGATTGGGAAAATACATGAGTTTTGACAATAGACAATCAATAACTAGTATTTCAAATATTAGAACACAATTTGACGCAAATGTACATTCCTCGAGGACACAAAAATCTCAAAAACCTTAGATCGAGTGAGAACCTTAGAGTATAACAGAGGAGATTAGCTTTTATTTGTCATTTTTACCATATACAACAGAAACAGTAAAAATGACCGAGGGTGCTCCATGGACAGCACAATAGTACACAGCATAAAGTGCATAAGAAGTGCAAAACACACAAGTTACAGTGTAATAGAAGCATGATAAATAATAGAAATTTTTCTCACAGCAATACAAAGTAGTGCAAAGAATTTCAGGCAGGAAAGAGTCCAATCATACTGTGTTAAGGAGCCTGATGGCTTAGGAGAAGAAATTGTTGCCGTGAGAGAATGAATGCTCCAGTATCTTCTGTCAGATGGCAGGAGGGAGACGAGTTTGAGTGAGGGGTGTGTGGGGTCTTCCACAATGCTCTTAGCCTTTCGGGTGCAGCGTGTGGTGTAAGTGGCTGTAATGGAGTGAAGAGAGACCCCGATGATCCTCTCAGTTGTCCTCACTGTCCGTTGTAGGGTCTTATGATCAAGACAGTGCAAATCCCAAATCAGGCACCAATGCAGCAGCTCAGGGTAATCTCAATGAACCCTCTGGAGAATATGGTTGAGGGTGGGGGGGGGGGGGGGGAGCTTTCCTCAATCTATGCAGAAAGTAGAAATGCTGCTGAGCTTTCTTGGCTATGGAGCTGGTCTTGAAGGTCAAGGTGAGATTCGCTGCCAGGTGTTCACCAAGAAATTTGGTGCTTTTCATGATCTCCCCGGGGGAGCTGTCGATGTCCAGCAGAGAGTGATTGCCCCGTGCCCTCCTGAAGTCAACAACCATCTCTTTCATCTTGTCCATGCTCAGAGACAGATTATTGGCTCTGCACCAGTCCGTTAGCCTCTGTATGCTGACTCATCATTCGTGCTGATGAGACTCACTGCAGTCGTATCATCAGTGAACTTGATGATGTGATTCGAGTTGTGCTTCGCTGCATAGTCATGTGTCAGCAGGTGAACAGCAGTGGACTGACCACACAGCCCTTGGGGGGGGGGGGGGAGGGGGGGGGGCGTGCTCAGTATGATGCTGTTCCCAATTCAGACTGACTGAGGTATCCCAGTCAGCAAGTCCAGGATCCAGTTACAAAGGGAGGTATTTAGGCCCAGCAGACTCAGCTTCCCAGTCAGGTGCTGAGGAACGATGGTGTTAAATACAGAACTGAAGCCTATGAACGGTAATCTGTTGTGGGTGTCCTTCTTCTCCAGGTGAGTGAGGTCCAGATGGAGAGTGGTAGAAATGGCATCACCTGTTGAGCAGTTGGGTTTATATATGAACTGCAAGGTGTCCAGTGAAGGGGGCAGCAGGGTCTTAATATGCCTCATCACGAACCTCTCGAAACACTTCATGATGATGGGTGTTAGTGCAATGGGGCATTGTCATTCAGACAGGTTGCTGAAGACATCTTCAGCACAGGGACTATGGTAATGGCCTTGAAGCAAATTGGAACGATGGTGCAGCTCAGGAAGATGTCCATGAGAACATCTGCCAGTATGTCAGGGCATCCTCTGAGCACTCTGAGGACTTACCTGGTCCTGCAGCCTTATGTGGATTGATTCTGCATAGGGTGTTGCTCCCATCGGCCATGGTTAAGGCTCAGCACCTGGTCATTGGGAGGGAGGAGGACTTCCTCACTGCCATGTCATTTTGTGCCTCAAACTGTGCATAAAACTTGTTCAACTCATCCGGGAGAGAGGCATCCCCAGCACAAGCAGACGATTCCAGTGATGGTCTCGATGCCCTTCCACATGTTCTGTGTATCACCGCTGTCCTGTGTATTCTCTGTGCGTGTGCATGCTTTGCCTGTTTGATGGTCTGGGTCAGGTTGGCCCTGGCTGTTGTTAGGGCCACCATGTGATCTGCTCTGAAGGTGGAATCACGAGGCCTCAGCAGCGCACATGCCTTTGCGGTCATCCACGGCTTCTGGTCGGGGTGAGAAGAGATGGTCGTGGACACAGTGACGTCGTCAATACACTCGCTAATGCTGCAAATCACCGATGCTGTGTACTCCTCTGAGTTGATGGCGTCACCATTGTTTGTCACCTCCCTGAACACATGCCAGCCAGGGCACTCGAAACAGTTGGCCGGGTTTTCACCTGCTTCCGAACCGGTTTGACACGTCTGATGAGCAGTGTGTATGCTGGGATTAGCATAACAGAGATGTGGTCTGAGAACACGAGGTGGGGCAGGGGCTCTGCCCTGTATGCATTGGGGATGTTTGTGTAAATCAGATCCAGCATGTTCTCCCCTCTCGTTGCAAAGTCCACATGCTGATGGGATCTAGGGAGCACAATCTTGAGATTCGCATAGTTGAAATCTCCAGCAACAATAAACAGTCCGTCAAGATGTGCGTTCTGCCACAAGGAACTGTAAACCCGAGAACTGAGATGATTTAAAAATTCTTCAAAGGAAGAACAAGGAATTGATAAGAAAAGAGAAAACAGATTATATTTCTTGCAAGTTTGCAGTTGTAAAGTCAGATTTCAAATTTTATAATTGATACATAAATAGGAGGAGTTTAGTGAAAGTAAATGTGGGAGCATTAGATGCAAAGATAGTGGAACTATAGTGAGATTAAGGAGCATTAAACAAAACTAGGTGACAGACATTCAGTGTGGAGTCAGGAACCAGACAGCCCGATTATTTCCAAGTCAGGGATCCACTCCTGTGATCCAACTGCATTGGGGGTGAGCTTGGTGCCTAATTAATGGTGCCAACCATCTCCAGAAGGCAACAGCTGGTTGACTGGCATCAGTAGCAAAAGTTGACACAAACCTGGCCAAGGACAGCTCCTCAATCCGCTCATATCATTAATAGACACTATAGTGGCCAAGGACAGTTCCTCAATCTGCCCATATCATTAACAGAGACTACAGTGGCCAAGGACAGTTCCTCAGTCTGTCCATATCATTAACAGAGACTACAGTGGCCAAGGACAGCTCCTCAATTCGCCCATATCATTAATAGACTCTATAGCGGCCAAGGACAGATCCTCTGTCTGCCCATATCAATAATAGACACTATAGTGGCCAAGGACAGCTCCTCAATCCATCCATATCATTAATAGACACTACAGTGGCCAAGGACAGCTCCTCAATCCGCCCATAGTATTAATGGAGACTATAGTGGCCAAGGACATCTCCTCAATCGGCCCATGTCACTATAGTCTCTATTATTGATAAAGGACAGCTCCTCAATCCGCCCATATCATTAATAGAGACTACAGTGGCCAAGGACTGCTCCTCAATCCGCCCATATCATTAATAGAGACTATAGTGGCCATACAGGTAAACTAAACACTGCACTGCACTTGGCCCAAACTGTTGAGGCAACACAGTGGCTCAGTGGTTAGTAGTGCTGCCTCACAGCACCAGGCACCCAGGTTCAATTCTACCCTTGGTTGACTGTATGTGTGGAATTTGCACTTTCTTCCTGTATCTGCGTGCGTTTCCAATGGGTGCTCTGCTTTCCAATGGGTGTGTTTCCAAAGATGTGCAAGTTAGGTGGATTGGCCATGGAAAATGTGGGGTTATCGGGTGTGGGTTTGGGTGGGATGCTCTTCGGAGGGTCGTTGTAGACTCAATAGAACAAATAGCCTGCTTCCACACTGTAGGGATTCTATGGTTTTGTCCTATAAAATGACTGTTTTCAACGGGTTCTGTTTGCCGAGCTGGGAATTTGTCTTGCAAACGTTTCGTCCCCTGTCTAGGTGACATCCTCAGTGCTTGGGAGCCTCCTGTGAAGCGCTTCTGTGCTGTTTCCTCCGGCATTTATAGTGGCCTAGACAGGGGACGAAACGTTTGCAAGACAAATTCCCAGCTCGGCGAACACAACCACAACAAAGAGCACCCGAGCTACAAATCTTCTCCCAAACTTTGAACTGTTTTCAACAAATAAAAATAAACTAGCTGATCTTCCTGCAATGTACCCAACAGCGGGGGCACATGTATTCCAGGCTCTTCTATTTCATCCAAATCTCCTAAACCCAGTAACAAAGGGTTTAATGACTATTTCATTAAAAGTGAATAGGTTTCCCATTCCCTGGCATCCAAAGGACATGCTACCAGACCATAGTTTTTAAATCACCACCATACACCAAGTGCTGCCAAAATCTGAAAATCCAGCTTAGTATTTGTCTTAAGAAACAGACAGAAACATCCCAGCAATAATATAGAAGCAAGGCTCAGTAAAAATGAGGAACTTGAAATAATCAGAATCAATAAAGAAATGTTCGTGGAAACATTAATGGGAATAAGTGGTGCCAAATCATCTGTGTCATAGTCATAACTTTAAATCTGGACTGTAATCTGTGTCGAATTTTCTGGAACTAATGCCTCCTTTAAAGTGGATATTAGATAGCTGCCAATACAGTTTTAAAGGGTAATGTGAATTCTGAATGACAAATTATCTCAAGCTTCCAAGAGGTTCCTAACTGTTTGATCTTGTGTTGGGTGCCCCATTGAATGGACACATCAAGCAAAACCGGTCTGTGGATTTTGAATCTTCTGTTGGTCTACATAACTAAAACTCAAAATGGGTGGGTTTCCAAACCCACTAACTCAGAGCTCAGTACTTAACAAAAGACAGCATCTGACACCAGTCATTCATTAGACAGTATGAACGGCCACCAACCCCTCTCCAATGTGTGACAACATCTCCAAACTTTAAATCAGTCTGGCTGGACAAGAGCAGTGTCAGCCATGTTCCTGAAACTGATCAGAGATAACAAATCTCATTCCCCCAAGAAAGTGGGCAATACTGGGGGGGAGCAGTCAGTCTACAAGTTAGCAGGTCAAAGTGGGTCTTTCCTCCAGCCACTAGAACCGAAACCTGCAAGCAATCTGTCAATCTGTCAGTGTAAGGACTCATTAACCTTCTCAGTCTGTCAGTCATTAACTTGAGAGGAAATTCCAAGACTTCCAACTTATATTCACCTCTGTAGAACAACAAGAGCAAACCTATCCAGGCCTGCAACATACTTGTTAAAGGATTGAAACATTCAGACGAACAATTTACATCTGATACTTCTGCTAATAACTCTGGAAGCCAATTGTACTGTGTATGAAAGGGTCTACATGAGTATATGCATGAATATCCATGTGCTCATGAGAGCGTGTGTGACTGTATGTGTTTAAGTCTGTGTGTGAGGCGATGTATTTGCATGTGCTTGTTAGTAGGTGTGGATGTGAAAGTCAGTGCATGTGTGCATGAGTTGGTGTGTGAATATGCATATGTTGTGTGAATGAGTCTGTGTGTGAGAGATACTATGTTCTGGAATGTTTACATTTTGGGGTATTATTTGAGTATACATGATATTTTCTTCTGATTTTTAAAAATTTCGACATGGAATGTGGGCATCGGTGGTTAGCCCATCTTTAATTGCCCAGAGGGCAATTAGGAATCAACTATATTGTTTTGGGTCTGGAGTCACATGTAGGCCAGACTGGGTAAAGATAGTAGTTTCCTTCCCAAAAAGACACAGAGTCACAGAGATGTAAAGCATGGAAACAGACCCTTCAGTTCAACTCATCTATGCTGACTAGATATCCTAAATTAATCTAATCCCATTTGCCAGCACTTGGCCCATATCCCTCTAAACCCTTCCTATTCATATACCCATCCAGGTGCCTTTAAATGTAATTGTACCAGCCTCCACCACTTCCTCTGGCAGTTCATTCCATACATGCACCACCCTCTGCATGAAAACGTTGCCCCTTGGGTCCATTTTAAATCTTTCCCCTCTCACCCTAAACCCTTTAGTTCTGGACTCCCCCAACCCAGGGAAAAGATCTTGTCTATTTACCCTATCCATGCCCCTCATGATTTTATAAATCTGAGTTAATTAGATGGATTTCAATGACAATTGATAATGGTTTCACAACATTAAACTCTTAATTCCAGATTTTTATTGAATTTGAATAAATTTCTGCCGTGGCTACATTTGAACCTAGGTCCCCAGAAAATTATCTGGGTTTCTGGATTAACTGACGAGCAGTAACACCACTTGGCCATTGCCTCCCCTAAAATTAACCCAAAATGCTGATCTGTGTTTATTATTAAAAATTGCAACAGTGCTAATGTTTAAAACATTCCCTGTGAACCATAGGTTATTTTAGACACTTGGGACGAAAGGGGAAGCATTATCCCATCATCTTCTTCTCTCAAACACCTGCATCCCAGTGTTTTCAAAGCCATAGCTACTGAGATAATGGATGGATTGGAGATGACCTTCCAGAATTCTTGAGATTCCAGAACAGACCCCAAAGTAGATGTGAAGTTGGTTGAGCGACAAGAAACAGAGAGTGATGGTTAGTGAACTAGATGAAGTGACTTAGTGGCATTGCTCAGGGGTCAATATTAAATGCACTGCACTTTTGATCCATATTTTGATGGCTCAATGGTTAGCATGCTGCCTCACAGCACCAGGGATCAAGGTTCGGTTATACCCTCATGTGACTGTCTGTGTAGAGTTTGCACATTCTCCACATATTGGCATGGGTTTCCTCTAAGTGTTCCTGTTTACTCCCACAATCCAAAGATGTGCAAGTAGATGGATTGGCCAAGCTAAATTCCTGGGTGTTCAGGGATGTGTATGTTAGGTGGAATGGCCATGAGGAATGCAGGTGTTATAGGGATAGGGTGGGGAGTGATGAATATGGGTGGGATGCTCTTTGGACTCAGTGGGCTGTTTTTGTGAAAGAGAAGAAGGTAAAGAGGTGACTTAACAAAGACATACAAGATGATCAGAAGATTAGATAGAATGGACAGTGAGAGCCCTTTTCCTCGGTGGTGATGGCTGGAATGAGGGGGCATAGCTTTAAATTGAGGGGTGATAGATATAGGACAGATATCAGAGGTAAGTTCTTTCCTCAGAGAGTAGTAGGGGAGTGGAATGCCCTGCCTGTAACAGTAGTAGACCCGCCAATTTAAGGGCATTTAAATGGTCATTGGATAAACATACGGATGATGATGGAATAGTGTAGGTTAGACGGGCTTCAGATTGGTTTCACAGGTCAGCAACGACATCGAGGGCTGAAGGGCCTGTACTGCACTGTAATGTTCTATGTTCTACAAAAAGTGATCAACAAAATTTAATGCAGAGAAATGTGAAGGATTCATTTTGGCAGGAAGAACAAAGACAGGCAATGTGGCATCAAGGCTAAGTTATGATAAACCTTGACCAAAACATGAGTTCAGCCTCATCGTGAGTACAGCATTTGATGCCAGGTACTGTACTTTAAGAAAAATATGGAGACTTTGGAGAGGTGGTACAGAAAGAATGATCCCCAGGATGTCGGTCTTCAGTTTTGAGGATAGATTGGAGCAGTTGGAGTCATCCCCTTCAAGAAGACAGGTTGGGGTGAGGTTTGATGTTCAAGAAGATAATGTGTCTTCATATTGTTTCCATTGGGGGAGAGATCAAGATCTAAGCTGCTTAACAATAGAATCGGGGGGGGGAAGACACTTTGTAATGCAGGGAGTGATGAAGGCCTGAAATACACTCCTGAGAGCGTTTAATCATGCCTAAAGAAAATAATTAAACAGGGCATTGATGAGTCCACTAGTGTGTGAAGAGTTAGCCTCCTGACCTCACAAATGCTCGACCTGCTTAAAGTGAGTGTGACAAAGGTTGACAGCACTGCTTCTAGGATGAGGGGATTGTCCTGTTAGGAGAGAGTATCGGCTGAGCTGATATTTCCTAGAGTATTAAAGGGTGAAAGGTGATTTAATTGAAACTTATCAAACTTCTGAGGGGCTTCAGAGGATATATGCTGAGAAATGTTTCCACCATCGGTAATGTCACTGAACTAGTCATCCCAAAACCCCATGCTACTGTGTTCTAGGAATATGAGTTCAAATCCCACATTGCCAGATGGTGAAATCTGAATTTAGTAAAATCTGGAATAAACTATCATATGTCAACTGTCAATTGTCAAGGTAAATCTGCCACCTTTATCTGGGCTACAAGTGGCTCCAGACATACAGCAAAGTGGTTAACTATTAATTGCCCTCTGGGCTCAGCAATAAATGGCGGCCTAAGCCAAGGATGTTCATATTTCATGAATGTGAAAAACCCCACAGGATCACAGTACCAGAATAGACCGTCATCTACTGAGGACAGGGATGAAGTAAGTTTTCTCCATTCAGAAATTGACAAACCTTTGGTAGTCCCTACCTCAGAGGCTCAATCATGAGTATATTTAAGACAGTTTAGTTGGTATTTTGGTAACTGTGGGCTATTGGGATTTGAGGTAGAGGTCAGCCATGATTTTGCTGAATAGTGGAGGTAGCTCAAAGAGCCACATGATCTACTCCAGCCCCTGTTTCTTCCGTTCACCTGTGTCCACAAGCACGGGCTCATCTGGGGAGAAAACATGGTGGACACAACATACTTTAGGGCTCAATAAATGTCTTTGTTGCAAAGTTAACCAGGACTGTAGGGAAGGGTTAAACCTAATTTGGCAGAAGTGGAAAACCAGATGAAGCATCAAAAGGAGAGAGGAACACAGCACACTGGCAGAGACAACAAATGTTGGACTAGCTTCCATCCAGCTACTCGTTCAATTCCCATTTGTTTGTTCTGCAGTGAAAAACTTCAGTATTGCTGAAAATAGACATCATTTGTTGAAACTTTTCATCTTATATTCATCAGCTCAATTCTCAAGGAATCCCAAAGTAAGGGGAAAATGTCATCTATACCATATGAAAGGCTTAGCATGTACACTCAGTTGATAGAGATGTTGCCTTACAGAATGTACCAGTTAATGTTAACTGACAGTTAACTGCCAAGGTAAAAACAATGACTACAGATGCTGGAAACCAGATTCTGGATTAGAGTGGTGCTGGAAAAGCACAGCAGTTCAGGTAGCATCTGAGGAGCAGGAAAATCAACGTTTCGGGCAAAAGCCTGATGAAGGGCTTTTGCCCGAAATGTCGATTTTCCTGCTCCTTGGATGCTGCCTGAACTGCTGTGCTTTTCCAGCACCACTTTAATCCAGTTAACTGCCAAGACTTACATAAACTTTAAACCAAGCAAGTTGACTCTGATTGATCATTTAATTGTTCTGAGAAATGCAGCAGAGAATGGCCTTCACCTATTCTGTTGAGTTGAAACAGGCACATCAAGATTGCATGTTCTTCCTGTCTGCAATGAACACAGCCCTATGTAGCACCACAGCACACCTCCTGAATGCACCACAGCACACCTGAATGCACCATACTGCAAGAGCTACTGACAGTCCTATTATGGCTGTCAATGTCATTCTTTGCACATTCTACCTGCCCAGCACCCAGTTAAATGGTGACACATTCCCAGGGCCCAATATAAATAATGGCTTAGCCCTGTGCCCTGTATAATATTGACACACAACAGGGTCCTGCCTGAATAATAAAACACTCACAATGCCCAAGATAAGTACTGACCCACACCCAGGACTCTGTAAATCGTGACATACATCCAGGGTTCTGTGCAAATACTGACACCTCTGCAGCCTTGTATAAATATTGACACATGGTCCTGGAGTCTGGCATAAACACTCCAGGGTCCTTTGTAAATATTGACACACTCTTGTATTTTGTGCAAATATTGATTTGCTCTTGGAGCCTTACCTCCATGTTTAATACACTCCCGGGTCCTGTGTAAATATTGACATACACCGAGGGTCCAATGTAAATGTTACCGCACATTCCTTTGTATATATTGATGCATACATCTCGGGTGCTTTGTAAATATTGACACACTCCCGGAGTCGTGTATAATTATTGACACATATGTTCAGGGTCCCATGTAAATATTGACACATATATTCCAGGTGCTTTGTAAGTATCCTTCCAGATATTGCTGTACAAATATCCCTACGCTTTGTCGCCAATCTTGGTGGGAATCGTTCGGAGGTAAGTCAGTATGGATTGTGGTTTCATCAGTTAGCTTTTCTTAATTGAAATGTCTTCATTCAGACCATGCCGTTCACGCCAAAGCCTCAATCTCTCGCGCTAGAAGGGATTTTGAGAGAAATCCCATCACGATCTGACCACCTTCTCACCCCGCCCTGGTCTCTATCCTGGACTCACTCCCAGTGCAGTTCCCCGGGAGAGACTTGGGGCCCTTTCAGCTTTTACAAAGGCAGAAACCAACAGACACTCAGTAAACTGGACTGACAAACCTTCCCACAATGAGCAAGCCGAAACTCAAAACTAAACAAAAAAAATTTAAAACCAAAAAGACACCGACTTCATTGCAAAACACAAAGACAATTAGATCAGCGGGCAAGTTTACAAATACAAAGAAAAGTTGTTTCAAAAGTTACCTTAAGAAATGAAAGTGAGATTGCTTCAGGCTCCACTTTCCCGTGAATTTAGTGGAGTGAGTTTAAGGTATGTGCCTGGGACTTCTCTCCCCTCAAAACCTACACAGACAGACCTGCTTCTCTCATTCACCCTCTGAACTGATTCCGTCTCAGCTTCCCGGGGCTCCTGTTAATTACTTGGCTCTTGTAGGAGGAAACGACGACCCCCCCTCTCCCTCCCACTCTCCCTCCCACTCTTTGTGACTACACTCAGACTCGCCCAGACAGGAGCTGCAGACACCGGGGTCCCGGGTCAGAATGATCCAGTCCCGGGACGTGCAGGCATGTAACCCGCTTCACATTCAAATAGATTCCGCAACAATATGAACAACAACACAAGAAAAAAAAAGGAAAGACAATGTCCACAAACTTTCTTTGCTTTCCCAGTCTGGCTGCATGTGCTGACGGTCGATGGCGAGTTCAAACTCACATCTGGTTTAAAGATTGAGTTGGCGGCGCATTAAGGAGGCGGGATAATTTTAACTGAATCAGTACGGCCAGTGGAAGTTGGAAATATCCTGGTCCCTGAGCCAGGGAGACCTCCTGACTTGGCCGCAATCGCCTTTGAGGTGACCTCTGTCCCAAATGCTCCCATCAACTCAGATTATCCCTGAAATAACCACGGACGGACCGTCTGCGCTAACGGATGTTAGCGATCTGAAATAAAAACGGAAAGTCCTGCTGTTCTGAATAAGAATGGGAATGGGAATGTATTTCTCTCTCCACAGATACTGCCAGACCTGCTGAGTTTCTCCAGTACTTTCGGCTTTTACTTCAGACCTTCATATCGTGAACGTGCTGGAAGTGGCTGACTATCTCAGACTGATATCTGGCCAGAGGAACCATCTCAGCTATAAAAGACTAGCTTAACAAACATTTGAACCCTCCTTTATTCCACTGACTCAGGTCTCACACAGGTTCTTGTCAACACTGTCCCCTGACTGAGGGAGTCACTTTGACCACTGCCTTTCCAAACTCACATTCAAATGGATTCCGCAACAATATGAATAACTATTCGTCAAAAAAAATCCATGCATCACTTTCTTCTGTTCCAGTTTTGTAATCCTCATCCTGTTACAACCCTGGCTGTTACCTCCTCCAGAATGTACTGGCCAAAATATTTTGCATGGCACTCTCTCTCTCTCTCTCTCTCTTCCTCTCTCTCTCTCCCTTCTGCTGCTTCAGACTAATTTAACTGACCACACTAACAGTCAGCTCCTCCACAATTGATTTGACATTACTCTCTAAGACTGGTGTGGCTTTATAAATGTTGGAGATGTGGCTCAGACAAATCAATTATATATTATCTGAAGGAAGCTTGAGAGAGGTGCTTTTGGGAGTTCATTTTCACCGAGTGCTAAATGGCTACAATTCTGGAGAACCAACATTTTGTGCTTTCAATAAGCAGTGTCAGATAATATGGCAATTCAGAATGGGGCATACATGTACAATGTGGGTTAGTCTTCAAGTTTTAGAATAGAATAGAATAACATCTGTTTAGGTAAGTTACTTGAGAAGATTCTGATTTAAGATGTACATGCATTTGGAAAGAGGAGTCAGCATGGCTTTGTGCGTGGGAGATCATGCCTCACAACTTTGTTAGAGTTCTTTAATGAAGTACTGGATTAGTGGTGCTGGAAGAGCACAGCAGTTCAGGCAGCATCCAACGAGCAGCGAAATCGACGTTTCGGGCAAAAGCCCTTCATCAGGAATAAAGGCAGTGAGCCTGCAGCATGGAGAGATAAGCTAGAGGAGGGTGGGGGTGGGGAGAGAGTAGCATAGAGTACAATGGGTGAGTGGGGGAGGAGATGAAGGTGATAGGTCAAGGAGGAGAGGGTGGAGTGAATAGGTGGAAAAGAAGATAGGCAGGTCGGACAAGTCAAGGAGACAGTAAGTGAGCTGAAAGTTTGAAACTAGGATGAGGTGGGGGAAGGGGAAATGAGGAAGCTGTTGAAGTCCACATTGATGCCCTGGGGTTGAAGTGTTCCGAGGCGGAAGATGAGGCGTTCTTCCTCCAGGCGTCTGGTGGTGAGGGAGCGGCGGTGAAGGAGGCCCAGGGCCTCCATGTCCTCGGCAGAGTGGGAGGGGGAGTTGAAATGTTGGGCCACGGGGCGGTTTGGTTGATTGGTGCGGGTGTCTCGGAGATGTTCCCTAAAGCGCTCTGCTAGGAGGCGCCCAGTCTCCCCAGTGTAGAGGAGACCACATCGGGAGCAACGGATGTGCAGGTGAAACTTTGATGGATGTGGAAGGCTCCTTTAGGGCCTTGGATAGAGGTGAGGGAGGAGGTGTGGGCACAGGTTTTACAGTTCCTGCGATGGCAGGGGAAAGTGCCAGAATGGGAGGGTGGGTCGTAGGGGGGTGTGGACCTGACCAGGTAGTCACGGAGGGAACGGTCTTTGCGGAAGGCGGAAAGGGGTGGGGAGGGAAATATATCCCTGGTGGTGGGGTCTTTTTGGAGGTGGCGGAAATGTCGGTGGATGATTTGGTTGATGCGAAGGTTTGTAAGGTGGAAGGTGAGCACCAGGGGCGTTCTGTCCTTGTTACGGTTGGAGGGGTGGGGTCTGAGGGCGGAGGTGCGGGATGTGGACGAGATGCGTTGGAGGGCATCTTTAACCACGTGGGAAGGGAAATTGCGGTCTCTAAAGAAGGAGGCCATCTGGTGTGTCCTATGGTGGAACTGGTCCTCCAGGGAGCAGATACGGCGGAGGCAGAGGCTCACTGCCTTTATTCCTGATGAAGGGCTTTTGCCCGAAACGTTGATTTCGCTGCTCGTTGGATGCTGCCTGAACTGCTGTGCTCTTCCAGCACCACTAATCCAGTATTTGATTTTCAGCATCTGCAGTCATTGTTTTTACCTTCTTTAATGAAGTGACCAGGAAGGTTGACGAGGGCAGGGCAATAGACATAGTCTACATGGGTTACAGCAAGGCCATTGATAAGATTCCACAGAGTAGACTGCTCTGGAAGGGAGAGATAGCTAATTGGATACATAATTGGCTTGATGGTAGGAAGCAGAGAGTGGTAGTAGAAGGTTGCTTGTCAGACTGGAAGCCTGTGACTAGTGGAGTGCCTCAGGGGATAGAACATAGAACATAGAACAATACAGCACAGAATAGGCCCTTCGGCCCACGATGTTGTGTCGAACATTTGTACCTATCCAATTGCCGCTTAAAAGTCACCAATGATTCTGACTCTGCCACTCCCACAGGCAGCGCATTACATGCCCCCACCACTCTCTGGGTAAAGAACCTACCCCTGATATCCCCCCTATACCTTTCACCCTTCACCTTAAATTTATGTCCCCCTGTAACACTTTGTTGTAACCGGGGAAAACGTCTCTGACTGTCTACTCTATCTATTCCCCTGATCATCCTATAAACCTCTATCAAGTCACCCCTCATCCTTTGCCTTTCCAATGAGAAAAGGCCTAGCACTCTCAACCTATCCTCGTACAACCTATTCTCCATTCCAGGCAACATCCTGGTAAATCTCCTCTGCACCCTCTCCAAAGCTTCCACATCTTTCCTAAAATGAGGTGACCAGAACTGCACACAGTACTCCAAATGTGGCCTAACCAAGGTCCTGTACAGCTGCAACATCACCTCACGACTCTTGAATTCAATCCCTCTGCTGATGAACGCTCATACACCATAGGCCTTCTTACAAGCTCTATCCACCTGAGTAGCAACTTTCAAAGATCTATGAACATAGACCCCAAGATCCCTCTGCTCCTCCACCTTACTAAGAACCCGACCGTTAACCCTGTATTCCGCATTCTTAATTGTCCTTCCAAAATGGACAACCTCACACTTGACAGGGTTGAATTCCATCTGCCACTCCTCAGCCCAGCTCTGCATCATATCTAAGTCCCTTTGCAGCCGACAACAGCCCTCCTCACTATCCACAACTTCACCAATCTTCGTATCATCTGCAAATTTACTGACCCACCCTTCGACTCCCTCTTCCAAGTCATTAATAAAAATTACAAACAGCAGAGGACCCAGAACTGATCCCTGTGGAACTCCACTTGTAACTGGGCTCCAGGCTGAATATTTGCCATCTACCACCACTCTCTGACTTTGAGCGGTTAGCCAGTTCTCTATCCAACTGGCCAAATTTCCCACTACACCATGCCTCTTGACTTTCCGCATAAGCCTACCATGGGGAACCTTATCAAATGCCTTACTAAAATCCATGTACACTACATCCACTGCTCTACCCTCATCCACATGCTTGGTCACCTCCTCAAAGAATTCAATAAGACTTGTAAGGCAAGACTTACCCTTCACAAATCTGTGCTGGCTGTCCCTAATCAAGCAGTGTCTTTCCAGATACTCATAAATCCTATCCCTCAGTACCCTTTCCATTAATTTGCCTACCACCGAAGTAAGACTAACTGGCCTGTAATTCCCGGGGTTATCCCTATTTCCTTTTTTAAACAGGGGCACAACATTCGGCACACTCCAGTCCCCTGGTACCACCCCCGTTGACAGTGAAGACGAAAAGATCATTGCCAACGGCTCTGCAATTTCCTCTCTTGCTTCCCACATAATCCTAGGATATATCCCGTCAGGCCCGGGGGACTTGTTTATCCTCAAGTTTTTCGAAATGCCCAACACATCTTCCTTCCTAACAAGTATCTCCTCTAGCTTACTAGTCCGTTTCATACTCTCGTCTTCAACAATACGGTCCCTCTCATTTGTAAATACTGATGGTGCTGAGCCAATGACTGTCTATTATCTATATCAATGATTTGGATGAGAATATATAAGGCATGATTAGTAAGTTTGCAGATGACACTAAAATAGGCGCTATCGTGGACAGTGAGGAAGGTTATCAGCAATTGCAGCAGGATCTTGATCAGCTGGAGAAGTGGGCCGAGAAATGGCAAATGGAGTTTAATAAAGATAAGTGTGACGTCTTGCATTTTGGAAAGTCAAATCAAGGTAGGAGTTTCATGGTGAATGGTAGGGCCTTAAGGAGTGTAGTAGAACAGAGGGACCTTAAGTGGAGTCCCAGGTAGACAGGGCAGTGAAGGAGGCTTTTGGCACACTGGCCTTCATCAGTCAGGGTAGTGAGTATAGGAGTTGGGAAGTTATGATGCAGTTGTACAGGACGTGTTAAGGCTGCACTTGGAGTATTGTGGTTCGTTTTAGTCACCTTGCTACAAGAAGGATGTTATTAAACTGGAAAGAGTGCAGAGGAAATTTACAAGGATGTTGCCAGGACTCAATGTTCTGAGTTTTAAGGAGACATTGGACAAGCTAGGCTAAGACATTTTTCTTCAGAGCTTAGGAGACTGAGGGGTAATCTTATAGAAGTGTATAAGATCTTGAGAGGCATGGATAGGGTGAATGCACTCAGTATTTTTCACAGGGTTGGGACTAGAAGAATCAGTAGAGGGGAAAGAATAAAAGGGAACCTGAGGGGCAACTTTTTTACACGGAGGGTGGTATGCATATGGAATGAGCTGCTAGTAGAAGTGGTTGAGGAGGGTACATTAACAACACTTAAAAGACATTTGGACAAATACATGGATAGGAAAGGTTTAGAAGGATATGGGCCAAGTGCAGGGAAATGGGGTTCGCGTGGATGGACATTTTGGGCCTTTGGGCCAAAGGGCCTGTCTCTGTGCTGTAGGTCTCTATGACTGTAATAGAATATCCTTTATTGTCGCATGTACTCCATTATAGAAGTACAGTGAAAAGCTTTTACAATGTCTGCCTCTTATGGTATTACCTTCGGTACAAATCTTGGATACAAAAGAGGAACAAAAGTAGTTGCATTACTTTACAGAGTTTAAAACATATGTTCAAAATAAGACATAAGGATTGACATTCGAGTCAGGTAAAAATTTCAAATAAACATTACATTACAGCAACTCAGCGCAAGGTCTCCACACGTGGTTTGACCATCTGTGCCAGACCCCAGTCCAACAGCCATCCCCACTCCACTCCAAGTCTCCAGTCCGCTTCATACTGGCACTCAGCTGCTCCAAGGTAAGTTCCAGACCTGGCTTCCTGTGCTGGTCTCTGACCAGGACTCACTGCCCACACTACGCTGTGACATGCTCTCCACACTACTCTGGGACTTGCTCCCTGTGCCCTGCTCCAGGATGTGCCTCCAGGACTAAGGGGAGAGAAAAAGAGAGATGTAAAATAAAGAAAATGAACAGGTGGAGGAGAGGAGCTCCTGCAGGAGCTTCTTACTGTGCCGCTATCTTGTATTGGATGAGGTTTAATTGTTGAGGTACATAGAGGAACTTGAGGTTTACTCTCAGTTTGGCCTCAAGAGATAGTCGATAAGATCACCCTGACCTACTTCCATGCTGTAAGGATTCTATAATCTCTGTTGTTGAGGAAGATAATTACAAAGTACCTTTGTCTTCAGATCAGAACCAGGCCACTTTGGAAGAGTATAGAGTCACAGAGATGTACAGCACAGAAACAGACCCTTCAGTCCATCCTGTCCATGCCAAACAAGTATCCTAAACTAATCTAGGCCCATTTGCCAGCACTTGGCCCATTTCCCTCTAAACCCTTCCTATTAATATACCCATCCAAATGCCTCTTAAATGTTGCAATTGTACCAGCCTCCACACGTACACGTACCACCCTCTGCATGAAAAAGTTGCCTCTTAGATCCCTTTTATATCTTTCCCCTCTCACCCTAAACCTATGCCCTCTAGTTCTGGACTCCCCCACCCCAGGGAAAAGACTTTGACTGTTTACCCTATCCATGCCCCTCATGATTTTATAAACCTCTATAAGGTCACCCCTCACCCTCTGACGTTCCAGGGAAAACAGCCCCAGTCTGTTCAGCCACTGTCTATAGCTCAAATCCTCCAAACCTGGCAACATCCTTGTAAATCGTTTCTGAATCCTTTCATGTTTCACAACATCTTTCCAATAGAAAGGAGACCAAAATTGCACGCAATATTCCAAAAGTAGTCTAATCAATGTCCTGTACAGCTCCAGCGTGACCCCCCAACTCCTGTAGTCAATGCTCTGACCAATAAAGGAAAGCATACCAAATGCCTTCTTCACTATCCTATCTACCTGCTTTCAAGGAACTCTGAACCTGTACTCCAAAGTCTCTTTTGTTCACCAACCCTCTTCAGGATCTTACCATTAAGTGTATAAGTCCTGCTCTGATTTGCCTTTCCAAAGTGCAGCACCTCGCATTTATGTAAATTAAACTCCATCTGCCACTCCTTAGCCCATGGCCCATCTGATCAAGATCCTGTTGTAATCTGAGGTAACCTTTTTCTCTACACCTCCAATTTTGGTATCATCTGAAAACTTGCTAACTATACCTCCTATATTCACATCCAAATCATTTATATAAATGACGAAAAGTAGTGGACCCAGCACCGATTCTTGTGGCACTCCACTGGGCACAGGCCTCTAGTCTGAAAGCAACCCTCCACCACCACCCTCTGTCTTCTACCTTCGATCTAGTTCTGTATCCAAATGGCTAGTTCTCCCTGTATTCCATGATATTTAACCTTGTTAACCAGTCTCCCATGGGGGACCTTGTCAAACTCCTTACTGAAGTTCATATAAATCACATCTACCGCTCTGCAGTCCAGCAGCTCCTCTTCCTGTGAAGAGAAATGTAAGTGTGAAACTCTTCTCCACATGGAAGAGAATCATATTGGCCATGATCAAATGGCAGAATAGACTTATTGGGCTGACTGGCCTAATTCTGCTCTTTTGTCTATTGGTGTAATTTGTTATGAGAGGCATGGATATGCCGAGTAACTAAGATCTTTTATCAAAGGTGGGGAAGTCCAAAACTACAGTTTAAGGTGAGAGGGGCAAGATTTACGAAGGATATGAGGGTAACTTTTTCATGCAAAGGGTGGTTTGTGTGGAATGAGCTGCCAGGCAAAGTGGTGGAGGCTAGTACAATTACAACATCTAAAAGTCATCTAGATGGGTTCATGAATAAGAAGGTTTCGTGGATATAGGCCAAATGCTGTCAAATGGGACTAGGTCAGACTGGGATATCTGTGTGATTTGGACCAAAGGGTCTGTTTCCATGCTGTATGACTCTATACTGAGTGGCACTGTGGCTCAGTGGTTAGCAGTGCTGCCTCACAGCACCAGGGACCCGGATTCGATTCCCACCTTGGGTGACTATATGGAGATTGTACATTCTCCCCGTATCTGTGAAGCTTTCCTCTGGGTCTTCCGTTTCCTCCCACAGTCCATAGATGTGCAGGTCAGGTGAATTGGCCATGCTAAATTGCCAATAGTGTTAGATGGATTAGTCAGGGGTAAATTTAGGGGTTAGGTCTCTTTTCAGACTGTTGGTGTGGATTTGTTGGGCAAAATGGCCTGTTTCCACACTGTCGGGAATCTAATAAGTAATTTAGAATTGATCACCATTGTTCACCAGTCATTATGGGATCTGCAGCTAATGATCTGTTGAGTTAAGATAGAGATCAGCTATGATTTCGTTGTGTGCCAGAAGATAATTTTAGGGCTGAATGGCCTCCACCTGTTCCTTCAATTTCATACACTTAATCTCTTTTGACCACTTTTCAGCTTAACCCTCAACTTTTCCTCAAAAGTCTGTTTTTATTCCAGGTCAAGTGTTGGTCAATCTGATCTTTGCCCTGCATGGTCAGCACAGTTGCTAGGTGATGCTGTTGTACAGTTTGGGGTCTGTTCATTGAGGACTCCAAAAAAATCTCCCTTCATTTTCAAGGCTACCCTGAAATGTCATCAGGGCCGGCTAGTTGATGGACCTTCACCGAAGCAGAGCTAAAAGATGACACCCGTTGTGTGCAGAGGAGCTGGCCATTTGGCCATCCTGTGGTACTCTGACGCACCTCCTCGTCAGGCTCAGCATGGGCCTGCAAACAGGAATTCCGTGCGGGGTGCACAAATTCTTCATGTGCTCATTTTCTTTCCCTGCATTTCTTGCTCTCGCCCACCCCAACCCCCATTGTCACTATCCCAACCCCCAATGGGATGACCAGTGGATTCTAGTACACCACCAAGAATCTCACTGTGTGTGACACTAGTCAGGTCTCAACCTGTATTGGGCTGAGGCAGGCTATTTGACTGTGTTGGCATCATAATGAAGGATATCAGGACATATGAGATGTGCATCTACTTGCAGTTTTTGTGATGAGTTTTCAACTTCAAGAGAAGGTGAGCTGGGGGTGTTACGGGGACTAATGAGGGACTTGTTAACTATTGATGATCCTTCTCATCTCGAACTGGAAAGACTGAAGTCAGTTAGGAGCCTGTCTATTTTCAATTGTTTGTCGGCCCTGAGCTGTGCTTAACATTCATTCATAATCTGTCGTGCAGAGCACAGTAACTGGACTGAGAGGAAATGATGTCAGTCTAGCCTGAGATTGGAAAACCTGACAGTCTGTTAGCTCCCTGAAAGGCAAGTGTTTCTAATTTACAAAGAGAAACATATGTTCGACTGCTGCTTCACTCCAAAGGCAACCATATAAATCAGGCTGTTGTCAAAAGGAGCAGGGCCTTTCCTTCTCTTGCAGTAGGTTGAGAAGCAGCAGTCTTTAAAATGTCAGCAACAATAATGGCTGAGAAAATTTGTTCTCCGTGTGGCAATGTGATGGAGATAATTTCAGGAACGTGAGGGGTACTGCAGCCAGATTGTCACATTCCTCATCAATTGAAAACTTGCCACAAAATTCCAGGAGTAAGACGTCAACCAGAGCAGCTCATGTCTGAGGAACTCCTTTCCCCGTTACAATCATTCTGGGGGGTATTGGTCATAGTTCTGGGGTGGCACTCCTGCTTCTGAGTGAGAAGGTGTGGTTTCAGGTCCTGCAGGCAATATTAGGCTGCTGTTTCGAAGGAATACTGTCAGAAGGGCTGTTTCTTGATGAGCTGTTAAGCGCTGTTTCCTCTTTCACATGGCAGCATTCCAAAAGAGAGCAGAGGAGCTCATCCTGCTGGATTGGGCAATGTTCATCCCCTGACAAGCAGCACTATGACAGATTATCTGTTCATGATCTCATCCCTTCTTGTGGGACCTTCCTGTATGCAAATTGCACTGCTGTCCTCCCCACATTGCAACCATGATAACACATCATTATCTGCAAGACCTTTGTGAGTTCTTGAGGTTATATATGTGCTATTTAAATGCAAGGATATAAAAAGGGTACAGGGTGTGAAGGGGCATGTGGGACATTGAAGTTTGTTGTGAAGTGAAGGGGGGATGTGGGATTGAACAGAGTGGGATAATAAAGTATGTGGGACGAAAAGGGTCTGGTGAGATTAAACTGGGTGGCTCATTTACAGACAAGTACTAGCAGACTGGATGGGTTTAATGGTCAAACATTTTATCATTCGACAATGAGGCATTAGAAAGGGATATGGAAGCATGCAAGGTGGACGGAGAGAAGTTAGTCAAGGACCCATGTCCTTTGGTCACATAAAACTTTGCAATAGCATGAACACTAGCTGCTGGGGAATATTCAGCCTAGCATTATAAAAAGGCAACTGGTGCCAACTGATTAGTCAGATATGCATATTCATAAACACGTATATAGATATCCTGATCTGAGATTTTCATTCCAAATTCTAGCCCATATTTCTAATATTAAAATGTCATTTAGATAAGTTCCAAAAGGCATTTGACAAGGTGCTGCACAAAAGACTGCTGCATAAGACAGAGAAGCAAGGTATTGTGAGTAATGGGTGAAAGTGAGGACTGCAGATGCTGGAGATCAGAGTCCAGATTAGAGTGGTGCTGGAAAAGCACAGCAGGTCAGACAGTATCCAAGGAGCAGGAAAATCGACGTTTTGGGCACAAGCCCTTAATCAGGAATGAGGCTGGGAGCCTGTGGGGTGGAGAGATAAATAGAAAGTGGGTGGGGCTGGGGAGAAGGTAGTAAAAAAATACAATCAGTGGATGGGGGTGGGGTTGAAGGTGTTAGGTCAGAGAGGAGGGTGGAGTGCTTAGGTGGGAAGGGAGATTGGCAGGTAGGACAGGTCATGGGGATGGTGCTGAGCTGGCAGGTTGGAACTGGGGTGAGATGGGGGGAGGGGAAACGAAGAAACTGGTGAAGTCCACATTGATGCCCTGGGGTTGAAGGGTTCCGAGGCGGAAGATGAGGCATTCTTCCTCCAGGCGTTGGGTGGTAAGGGAGCAGCAGTGAAGGAGGCCCAGGACCTGCATGTCCTCGGCAGAGTGGGAGGGGGAGTTAAAATGTTGGGCCACGAGGCGGTGGGATTGATTGATGTGGGTGTCCCAGAGATGTTCCCTGAAGCGCTCTGCAAGAAGGCGCCCAGTCTCCCCGATGTAAAGGAGACGGTATCGGGAGCAACGGATTCAATAAATGACGTTAGTGGATGTGCAGGTAAAACTTTGATGGATGTGGAAGGCTCCTTTAGGGCCTTGAATGGAGGTGAGGGAGGAGGTGTGGGCACAGGTTTTACAGTTCCTGCGGTGGCAGGGGAAGGCGCCAGGACGGGAAGGTGGGTTGTAGGGGGGCATGGACCTGACCAGGTAGTCACGGAGGGAACGGTCTTTGCAGAAGGGGGTGGGGATGGAAATAAATCCCTGGTGGTGGGGTCTTTTTGGAGGTGGCGGAAATGTCAGTGGATGATTTGGTTTATGCAAAGGTTAGTAGGGTGGAAGGTGAGCACCACGGGCGTTCTGTCCTTGTTACGGTTGGAGGGATGGGGTCTGAGGGCGGAGATGCGGAATGTAGATGTTGGAGGGCATCTTTAACCACATGGGAAGGGAAATTGCAGTCTCTGAAGATGGAGGCCATCTGGTGTGTTCTGTGGTGGAACTGGTCCTCCTGGGAGCAGATCCAGCGGAGGCGGAGGAATTGGGAATACGGGATGGCATTTTTGCAAGAGGTAGGGTGGGAAGAGGTGTAATCCAGGTAGCTGTGGGAGTCGGTGGCTTTGTAAAAAATGTCAGTGTCAAGTCGGCCGTCATTAATGGAGATGGAGACGTCCAGGAAGGGGAGGGAGTTGTCAGAGATGGTCCAGGTAAATTTAAGGTCAGGGTGGAATGTGTTGGTGAAGTTGATGAATTGCTCAACCTCCTCGCGGGAGCACGAGGTGGCGCCAATGCAGTCATCAATGTAGCGGAGGAAGAGGTGGGGAGTGGTGCCGGTGTAATTACGGAAGATGGACTGTTCTACATAGCCAACAAAGAGACAGGCATAGCTGGGGCCCATACGTGTGCTCATGGCTACCCCTTTGGTCTGGAGAAAGTGGGAGGATTCAAAGGAGAAATTGTTAAGGGTGAGGATCAGTTCAGCCAAAGATGAGAGCATCAGTGGAAGGGTACTGTTGGGGACGTTGGGAGGGGAAGAAACGGGGGTCTTACAGGCCCTGGTCATGGCGGACGGAGGTGTAGAGGGACTGGCTGTCCATGGTGAAGATGGGGCATTGGAGGCCGGGGAAACATAAATCTTGGATGAGGTGGAGGGCATGGGTGTTGTCTCGAACGTATGTGGGGAATTCCTGGACTAGGGGGGATAGGACAGTGTTGAGGTAGGAAGAAATGAGTTCAGGGGATAGGAGCATGCTGAGACAATGGGTCGCCCAGGATGGTCAGGCTTGTGGATCTTGGGAAGGAGGTAGAATCGGGCGGTGTGGGGTTCATGGACTATGAGGTTGGAAGCTGTGGGTGGGAAATCCCCTGAGGTGATGAGGTTGTGTATGGTCTGGGAGATAATAGTTTGGTGATGGGCGTGAGGTCATAGTTGAGGGGGTGGTAGGAGGAGGTGTCTTCGAGTTGGCGCCTGGCTTCAGCGGTGTAGAGGTCAGTGTGCCAGACTACCACTGCACCCCCTTTATCTGCTGGTTTGATGGTGAGGTTGAGATTGGAGCAGAGGGAATGGAGGGCTATGCATTGTGAGGGTGAGAGGTAGTCATGGAAGGAACGATCTCTATCTACACTAATACATTATGGGTAATGTATTAGCGTGGATAGAGGATTGGTTTTCCAGCAGGAAGAAAAGAGTGAGGATAAATGAGTGCTATTCTGGTTGGCAATCAGTGACTAGTGTTGTGCCTCAGGGATCATTGTCGGGACTGCAATTATTCACAACTTACATCCATAGTTTGTCGTGTGTCAAAATTTGCTGATGATATTAAGATGACTGGTAGAGCAAATTGTGCAGAGGACTGTGAAACTTCGCAAAGGTCATAGACAGTTTAAGTAAGTGGGCAAAGGTCTGGCGGATGGAGTACAATGTTAATAATTGTGAAGTCATCTAGTTTGGTAGAAATAGCAGTAAGAAGGACTTTCATTTCAATCGTAAAAATTGAAATTCAAGCATGCTACTGTGCAGAGGGACCTGGGTGTCCTTGTGCATGAATCACAGGGGGTTGGTCTGCAGGTACTACAACTAATTAGGAAGCAAATGGAATTTTGTCCGTCATTGCTGGAGGGATTGAGTTTAAAAGCAAGGAGGTTATGTTGTAGCTGTACAGGGTACAGGTGAGGCCACACCTGGAGTACGGCAAGCAGTTTTGGTCTCCTTACTTGAGAAAGGGTATACTGGCACTGGAAATGGTGCAGAGGTTGTTCACAAAGTTGATTCGGATTTGGGGGGGGTTGGCTTATGAGCAGAGACTGAGTAGACTGGGATTATGTCATTAGAATTTAGAAGATTTAGGGGGGGATCTTATGGAAACATTTAAAATTATGAAGGGAATAGATAAGATAAAAGTAGTGAGGATGTTTCCAATAGCAGGTGACACTAGGACAAGAGAGCATAGCCTGAAAATTTGGGGGAGCAGATTTAGGAATCTAAGGAATCCCCTGCCCAGGGAAGTGGTTGAGGCTTCCTCATTGAAAGTTTTTAAGGCATAGATATATAATTTTTTGAACAGTAAAGGAATTAAGGGTTATAGTGAGAGAGCAGATAAGTGGAGCTGAAGCCACAAAAAGATCAGTCATGAATGTAATGAAATGGGGGAGCAGGCTGGAAGGGTCAGATGGCCTCCTCCTGTTCCTGGTTCTTATGTACATGAATAAGAAATGTTTGGAAGGATGTAAGTGAAATGCAGGCAGGTGGGACTAGTTTAGTTTGGATTTTGGTGGGCTTGGAATGGTTGGACCAAAGGGTCTGTTTTGGTGCCGTATGACTAAGTGCTAAAGTAAACATGGTAAAATGTAATTCTACATTGCTGCCAGTGGTTGTCACTGTGCCTGGAAATGGTACACACTGCTGCCGTCATAAGCCAGTGGTGAAGTAACTGATTGTCTAAGGTGGTAGATAATGCCAACTACGCAGGCTGCTTTGTTCTGGGTGGTGTCAAGCTTCTTGAGCGCAGTTGAAGTCACACCCACCCAGGAAAGTGGAGAGTATTCCAACAAATTCCAGGCTTGTGTCTTGGAGATGGTGGGAGTGAGGACTGCAGATGCTGGAGAAGTCAGAGTCAATAAAGTTTGGAGCTGGAAAATGCACAGCAGGTCAAGCAACATCTGAGGAGCAAGAGAGTTAACATTTTGGGCTTAATCCATCATCAGGACTGGGAGGGGGGAAGGGGGCTGTGAAATAAATGGGAGGGGTGGGGCTGGGGGAAAGGTAGTTGGGATGACGATAGCTGTTCCCTGAACCATTCTGTGAGTTTGCACTCGGTCTCTCAAATGTAGTGGAGAGCAATGGATGCGATAAATGAGATTCGAGGCTATGCACTTAAATCTCTGCTGGATTTGGAATGATCCTTTGGGGCCTTGGATGGGAGTGGAGGGGGGGGCAGTGTGACTGCACATTTTGCATCTCATATGGCAGATTGGGGAAGGTGGTTGTGATAGGTTGGTGGCAAGTGTGGAGCAGATAGGTGCGGAAGAAAATGGACAACACCGAGCCAAGTCGGAGTGTTGGAACTGAGATGGGGAGATTTGGAAACTGGCGAATTCAGTGTTAAGGCCGTGTAACCTCCCAATGCAGAGGTGTTCCTCCTCCAGTTTGTGGGTGGCCTTGTTTAGGCAGTGGGGGAGGCCCGGGGGGGAGTGGGAGGGGGAATTGGGGAGTTGAAATGGATGGCTACAGGAAAGTGGGGTTGGTTGGAGCATACAGACCAGAGATGTTCCCTGAACCGTTCTGTGCGTTTGCACTCGGTCTCTCAAATGTAGTGGAGAGCAATGGATGCGATAAATGAGATTTGAGGCTATGCACTTAAACCTCTCCTGGATTTGGAATGATCCTTTGGGGCCTTGGATGGGGGTTGAGGGGGGCGGTGTGACTGCACATTTTGCATCTCATATGGCAAATTGGGGAAGGTGGGGAGTGTGGACCTAACGAGGGAATCACAGAGGGAATGGGCCCTACAGAATGCAGCTAGGGGTGGGGAGAGAAATATATTTTTGGTGGCGGTGGGGTCTGACTGTAGGTGGCAAAAATGGCAGAGGTTGACATGCTGGATTTGGCAATTAGTTGGGTGGAATGTGGGGACCAGAGGGATTATATATTTGTTGTGGTTGGAGGGGTGGGCTTTGAGAACGAAGGTGCAGGAAATGGAGGAGATGCAATTGAGGACATTGTTGATAAGGGGGGAGGGGAAGTGATGGTCCTAGAAGTAGGAGGATATCTGGAATGTCCTGGAGTGGAATTGCTAATCTTGGGAGCAGATACGGCAGAGACAGAGGAGTTGGGAGTAAGCAATCATGATTTTACAGGAGGGTGGTGGAAGGCGGTTCAGTCAAGGTAGCTGTGGGCCGCAATGTGTTTGAAGTCGATGTCAGTGTTAAGTTGGTCACCTGAGACAGAAATGGAGAGGTCCAGGAAGAGGAGGGAGGTTTTGGAGATGGTCCAGATGAATTTGAGGTCAGAGTGGAAGGTGTGGGTGAAGTGGATGAACTGCTCGAGCTCCTCATGGGAGCATGAGCCAGCGCTGATTCAGTCATCGATGTAGTGGAGGAAAAGGTGGGGCAGAGACTGTTCCATGTATCCTGTGAAGAGGCAGGCATAGCTGGGACCCCATGTGGGTACCTATAGCCACCTTCTAGTCTGTAGGAAGTGGGAGGATTGAAAGGGGAAATTGTTCAGAGTAAGGACCAGTTCTGCCAATTTAATGAGAGTGTTGGTCAAGGGGGACTGGGTAGGTCAGTAGGAAAGGAAGAAACGGAGAATTTTGAGACCTTCATCATGGGGGACACAAATGTAGAGGGACTGAATGTCCATGGTGAAGATGGGGTGTTGGGGGCATGTAGAATTAGATGTTATTGAGGAGGTGGGTGGCATGGGTGGTGTCTTGAACATATGTGGGGAGTTCCTGTACCAAACGTAAGTGGAGAAAGGACAGATTTGAGATAAGAGGAGATGAGTTCGGTGGGGCAAGAGCAGGCGGAGACAATCAGTCGATTGGTTTGTGGATTTTGAGTAAGAGATAGAACTGGGTGGTGCAGAGTTAGAGAACTATGAGGTTGGAGGCTGAGGATGCGAGATTACTTGAGGTGATGAGATTGTGGGTGAAATTGGAGATGATGGTTTGGTGATGAGAGGTGGGGTCATGGTTGAGGGGGCGGAAGGAGAAGGTGTTGGTGAGTTGGTTTCTAGCCTCAGCGATGTAGAGGTCAGTGCGCCATACAACCATTGCACCTCCCTTCTTGGCTGGTTTGATGGTGAGGTTGGAGCAGAGGGAATGGAGGGCTGCGCATTGTGAGGGCTGGCGGGTGGTTGAAGTGAGTGAGAGGGTGGAGAGATTGAGGTGGTTCATGTCACGTCAGCAGTTGGAGGTGAAGAAGTCAAGGGAGGGTAACAGGTCAGCACGAGGTGCCCAAGAAAATGGAATTTGTTGGAGATGGGAGAAGGGGTGGGAGTCACGATTGAAAAAGTAGCCACAGAGGCAGAGATGATGGAAAAAGAGTTCAACATTGCTGCGTTTATGGAATTCGTTGATATGGGGGCAGAGTGGAATGAAGGTGAGTCCTTTGCTGAGGACTGACTGTTTGTCCTCAGTGAAGGGGAGGTCTGGGGGGGATGGTGAACAGGCTTTGAGGAGTAGAAGGTGAGTTTTTAGCTGCTGAATTTCTGGTCTTTGATTTAGGCAGCGGGGCTGGTTTCAGGGGGTTGGCAGTGTGATAGGTTTACATGGGGATATTATGGTGGAAAGTACTGTGGAATTGTTATAAATAAGAGGTTTTACATTTCACACATTTGTAAGTCTGATGCTGAGCAATAAACATTGAAACTGGAGCAGGAGTAGGCCATTTGGCTCTTCGAGCCTACTCCAGTATTTAATCTGATCATAATTAGTCCTCTGTCTCAATGCCATATCCCTGCTTTCTCCCAATTCTCCAGTAAAACCTAAAAATACCTCTCTCTTGAATATATTCAGTGACTTGGCTTCTGTGATAGAGGACCTCACAGGTTGACTATCCTTTGAGTCAAGAACATGTTCTTCATCTCTAAATAGTCTACCCTATATCCGGAGACTGTCCCCTGGTTCTAGATTCTCCAACTGGGGAAAACATCCTCCCTACCTCTAGTCCGTCCATCCCTGTTAGAATTTTATATGTTTCAATCAGATCCCCTCTCATCCTATAAATCTCAAATAAATACAGGCTCAGTTTGAAGTAACTTCTGTTCATAGGTCAGCCCTGCCATCCCTGGTACCAACCTAGTGAACCTCTGTTACATTCCCTGTATGGTGAGAATATTCTTTCTTAGGTAGTAGACCAAATTTGCAGCAATACTCCAGATGTGGTCTCACCAAGGCTCTGTCTAACTGTAGTAAATCATCCTGACATCTAAACTCAAGTCTTCCTGCAATGAAGCTAATATGCCATTAGTCTTCCTCATTGCTTAACCGCACCAGCTGATATACCTGCACTGACTGATGTATAAGAACACCTTGATTCCCTTTGAACATCCTCATTCCCAATAAATCATCAATTCAGTAATGCTTTTCTTTTCTGATATTTACACCAAAGTGCGTTGCTTCACATTCAGCCACTGTATACTGTGTCTGCTCACTCCCTCAGTTTATGTAAATCACCCTGAAGCCTCCTTGCATCCTCTTCAGAACTCACAGATCCACCCTGTGCTGTATTGTGCCATCAGCAAGCTTAGAAGAGTTGCATTTTGTTCCCTCATCCAGGCCATAATTATGTTAATTTTAGTATCCAATAATGACTTAATGCCAACTAGAAAAGAGTCATTTATTCCCATGATCCCAAATCTTGATCCATGCTAATCTATTAACCAACACCCCCCACACCCCAATCCAATGAACTTTAACTTTGCCCACTAATCTCTTTTGAGAAATCATATCAAAAGTCTTTTGAACATCCAAGTACACCACAACCACTGGTTCTCCCTTATCTGTTTTAAAGGTACATAGTCAAAAAACTCCAGACTTGTCAAGCATGATTTACATTTCATAAGACCATGCTGGCTTTTTCCAAACTCATTTATGCTTTCCAAACGTTCTGTTATCACATCTTTTATAATAGACTCTAAGATTTTCTCCGGCACTAATATTAGACTAATTGGTCTGTAATTCACTTTTTTTTTCTCTCCCTCCCTTTTTAAATATATTTGGGGTTACATTTGCCACACTCCAAATTGTGGGAATTACTCCAGAATCTATTGAATTTTAGTGGTTAGCACTACTGTCTCACAGCGCCAGGGACCCAGGTTCGATTCCAGCCTCAAGCAACTGTCTGTGCGGAGTTTGCACATTCTCCCCGTGTCTGCGTGGATTTTCTCTGAGTGCTCCAGTTTCCTCCCACAGTCCAAAAGATGTGCAGGTCAGGTGAATTAGCCATACTAAATTACCCATAGTGTTAGGTGCATTAGTCAGATGGAAATGGGTCTGGGTGGGTTACTCTTTGGAGGGTCGGTGTGGACTTGTGGGGCTGAAGGAAATGTTGTAGAGAAGCTAATCTATTTTTAGGGCCACTTCTTATGGTGCAATGGGATATAGATTATTAGGCCCTGGGAATTTGTCAGCCTTTGGCCCCATCAATTTCCACAACAATCATTTCTTACAAATACTGATTTCCTTCTCTCTCACTAGACCCTTGTTTCCCTAATATTTTGGGAAATTATTTGTGTCCTCAATTCTTCTTCCATTTTGTTATTCCCCATTATAATATTACCACTTCTGCCTGTAAGGAAACTGCATTTATCTTTGAGAAAGTGAGGAACAAAGAACAAGGAACCTTACAGCCCAGGAACAGGCCCTTCAGCCCTTCAGTACTGCAGATGCTGGAGATCAGACTCAAAGAGGGTTGCACTGGAAAAGCACAGCGGGTCAGGCAGCATTCGAGGAGCAAGAGAATCAAAGTTTCAGGCATTAGCCCATCATCAAGAGCATTCCTAATGAAGGGCTTATGCCCGAAATGTTAACTGTCCTTCTCCTCCAATGCTGCCTGACCTGCTGTTCTTTTCTAGTGTCACACATTTTGAAAGTATTTGCCTTTACTAACCATTTTCTCTTAACATATCTACAAAAGCTTTTAATGTCAGTTTCCAGCTCCCTGCACTGTTTCTCCATGCTGCAATTCAGAGAAAGAAATTTATAAAAATGCATCTTTTAGCAAATTAGAATTAGAATCCCTACAGTGTGGAAACAGACCCTTCGGCCTAATAAGTCCACACTGACTCTCCAAAGAGTAACCCACTCAGACCTATTCCCCTACCATATTTTTTTTACCTCTGACTAATACACCTAAGTTACACATCCCTGAACACAATGGGCAATTTAGCACAGCCAATTCACCTAACCTTCAGATTGTGGGAGGAAACCTACACAAACACAGGGAGAGTGCATAAACTCCACACAGACAGTTACCCAAGGCTAGAATTGAACCCAGGTCTCTAGTGCTGTAAGGCAGCAGTGTTAACCACCAAGTCACCATGCCATCTGTAATTGAAGACCTCTTAAGCTGCTTTATATCTGATGAAACATTTTTGGAGTGTGGTCCCCATTGCAATGCAGGGCAAAGAAAATACATAGTCACCAAGAAATGATATCAGCTATCTTTACCCAGAGGAAGATGAGATATTGAGTTGCTCCCAAAGGGAGGGGTTGAGGCAAAAGGTGCAAATGTATGCATGTATGAAAGGGATAAGCACATGTAGGGGAAGGCAATGAATAGTTATCATGGTTGGGTTAGATGAGGAAAGACTGGAGGAGACTGAAGTGCATTTTAGCACTGGAATGGACTGAATAGGCTGAATGGACTGTTTCTGTGCCACATATCTGATGTAAAACATGAATCCATTTGCATAGAGCATTGCCTCACAAACAGAAATAAAACAAATGAGCAGATTACCTGCTTTAGTTGGTTGAGTAGTGGTAAATGTTAGTTGAGAGGTAAAGATAAAGAGTGAGACCAACAAATTCAGTAAAACCTGGATATCGAGGGATATACAGGACAGGGAAAAGAGAGAAAGGGAGACTTATGGGTGCTCAAAACAGCAAAACCTGTGCTAAAGGAGTATTGAACATTATATGGGAAAATTTAAAAAAGGAAATTTGTGGGGCATAAAGGGAGCATGAAAGAATAATGGCAGTTTTCCTTTATGTTCACTTGTGGGACTTGAGCTTCACTGGCTAGGCCATCATTTATTGCCCATCCCCAGTAACCCTTGGGAAGGTGGTGATGAGCTGCCTTGTTAAAGCACTGCAGTTCATGTGTCATTTTGACTTATAGAGTCCTTCGGGAGAGACTTCCAGGAGGTTGAGCCAGTGATGCTGATAGATTTTAAAGTCAGCAAAATCAGGAAAAATCCTGTTATTTTACAAGTACATTAAGAATAAAAGGATAACAAGGGAAAAAGTAGGGTCTGTTAAGGACCACAGTGATAGTTAGTCCGAGGAACCGAAGGACTTAGGTCAGGATTTCAGTGATTATTTTGTGTTGGTGTTCACTGATGACAGGGACATAATTTACTCAAAGAAATTAGCAAAGACAGAGAGCAAGTTCGGAGTTGTCCAGCAGGCTTAAAAGTTGATAAACGTCCAGGGCTGAGTGAAGTGTATCCCAGGTTTTTGAGTGAGGCAAGAAAGGAAATTGCGGAGTTATTGACGAGAATTTTCAATTCTTCTCTGGCCACAGGAGAGGTGCTGGAAGACTAGATGACAGCTAATGTGGCACCCTCATTCAAGAAGGAATCAAGGTACAAACCAGGAAATGACAGGCTAGTCTATTCAACCTCAGTGTTGGGGAACCTATTGGCAACAATGCTGAGGGACAGAATGAATCTGTATTCGGAGAGGCAGAGATCAATCAATAATAGTCGGCACATTTTTTGATAAGGACATATCCTGTCTGAGAGATTCCAAGGGATCCAGTGAAATATGGCAAATTGAATCCAGATTTGGCTGAGTGGCAGGAAGTAGACAATGATAGTCAAGGGCTGTTCTTCTTACTGGGGCCCTTGCTGTTTGTGGTACCTAAAAATGATTTCAATTTGGATGTAGGAGAGTTGGTCAACAAATTTGCAGAAGATGCAAAAGTCGGTGTGGTAGCAAATAGTGAGAAGGATAGCCTTAGATTCCCTGAAGAAAGGCTCATGCCCGAAACATCGATTCTCCTGCTCCTTGGATGCTGCCTGACCTGCTGCGCTTTTCCAGCAACACATTTTCAGCTCTGATCTCCAGCATCTGCAGTCCTCACTTTCTCCTAAGGCTGATCAATAGCAAAGAGAACTTAATTTGAACAAGCGTGAGGTGTTGAACTTGGGCAGGACAAACAAGGTAAAGGAATACATGATGATCGACAGGACCTTGGAAAGCACTGAGGATCAGAGGGACTTTAGTGTGCATGTCTATCAGTCCCGTCGAGGGATGTAACTACTATTGTGTTGGTTGGGTCTCCCAACAATGTGCTTGTGCAGTCACCTCTACAATGTTTTTACGTATTCTGTCATCCGTAGAGTTGCTTGGCCCTCCACGTGGTTCCCCCTGGTAACGACCTGGTAGAGGAAGCTCATTTTAACGGATGGCGGGTTTTAACTGTTTCAATGCTGTCCTATCTGTAATTCAGACTTTAATTGACGTTGAGCGGTTTTGACTTTGTCAGGCCGTTGCTAGAACATTACTTGGTCCAGTTTGGCAAATACGACCAGAGGAGGAATACAAGACGGCTGTGGGCACTTCGGGTCCTCTATCTTAGGATAGTTCAAAAATCTTTATAGGTAGAAATGGCTAATGAGTCTAATTCTCCCTTTTCTGGTTGGGTGGGGGCCCGGGGAAACTCCTGCCCTGCCTGTATGCATCGTGTGTAAAATGTTCCAACTATAAATTGATTAATTCGTCTGTCCAAACTCAGATGGGAGAGACCTATGATATTCTCCCAATGAAAGATTCTTCGAGCAGGCACGAGGAAACCATTTTAAACAATGAGAATCAAAGTGGAAAGTTGACGCAGTCGAAGGAGAAGGCCTCTCCTAGACCTGGTCTTTTAATAACTATGATGTTTTACAACTCTAATTTTAAAGGGCCCTTTAATTTTACAAGAGAGCTCGGAAACGAGGAGTGTAATATTCCAGTAGAGCCATTGGTTCTAAATTCAACCGAACGTAATAAAGGTAAATTAGATTTAATTATAAAATATCCCCTAGATAATTTTAAATGTGAGTCTTGTCAAAATACGTTTAATACAATTGGACATTTCAGAAAATATCGAAATAGTGGCAGAGGAATAAAATTAATCCAGGCGAGATGTAGTAAATGCGATTGGGAAAATAGCTATCATGCTGTAGCTTGCCATTATCCTAAGTATAAGGGAAAGAAAGAAATACAATTGGACGAGGTCTTCCAGTGGGAAAAATGTCTCCTTAAATTTTCCACCGCTATAGGATTAGGGCAGCATGAAAGACATAAGCACGCTGCTCTAAGAAATATTAAAAGAAGCTAGAATGTTAGTATGAAGAATAATAATCAAAATAAGAATAGACAAGGAAGTTGGTCCAGTGTTGAAGTAACAATGTTACAAAATCTGGAGAAACAATATTCTGGTGGTAAAAGTATTAATAAAATGATAGTGGAATAGTTGAAGACTAAAATACCTAAACAAATCTCAGATAGAAGACTTTTAGCTCACCAGAGTTGTAGTAAAAAAAAATGAGGATAAGGAAGATGATGTAAAAATTGAATTAGGGAAGTATGATAATGAGGAAGAAGAAAGTGAATGGGTAGAGAGATTAATGAAGGCAGAGGAGATACGTAATAAATCAGATACGTCAAATCTGCTTTGTGAGAATAAAGATGAAGAAAGGGACAGAATTAACAAACCTGTAAATGACCTGATAGACCTAATAGTGCCAAAAATAAACCTAATATGGCAAAGGATAATCATAATCAAATAATAAAAATATTAATATAATGGACGAATTCATTACTGGGTTATTAAATAAAAACGATGATGGAAAGAAGAAAAAGAAGACAAAAAGGGAGAGAGGGAATCAAGTCCGGAAAGGAAATAGCTCCCAGATAAATAATGCAAAAAGGAGATATGTGAAAAGGAAAAGTAAATTGAAGGAAATGCAAATGTTATTTAAGTATAAAAGGCAATACTTAGCAAGGGACATAGTAGGATCTCCCATTAATAGCATGTGCCCTGTTAGGAAGGAGGAACTCAAGGAGTTTTTCCGTAATAAATTATCGATATCCAATGATAAATCAAATATTATAAAATTTGCGAAATATAAAGACAGGACTCAACTAAACTACTCCGTAATCCAGCCAATAACTGTGGAGGAAGTCATTCAGGCCCTTATGGCGATGGCCCAAAATCCACAGCAGGGCTGAACAGTGCGGAGGTTAAGGATATAATGGCTAGAAAAATGTGGGCCATAAAACACTTCCCAGGATGTTCTCAACTTGACTAAGGTCAAACAATGTTCCCAATTGTATGAAAATTAGCAGAACAACATTTATTCCTAAAACCAATGATAAAGAAGAACTGAAACCAATAGATAATTGGAGACTATAACGATTGTGCCCATTTTGCTCAGGATTAGATTAGATTAGATTACTTACAGTGTGGAAACAGGCCCTTCGGCCGAACAAGTCCACACCGCCCCGCCGAAGCGTAACCCACCCATACCCCTACATCTACATCTACAGATACCCCTTACCTAACACTACGGGCAATTTAGCATGGCCAATTCACCTGACCTGCACATCTTTGGACTGTGGGAGGAAACCGGAGCACCCGGAGGAAACCCACGCAGACACGGGGAGAACGTGCAAACTCCACACAGTCAGTCGCCTGAGGCGGGAATTGAACCCGGGTCTCTGACGCTGTGAGGCAGCAGTGCTAACCACTGTGCCACCGTGTCACCCACATTTAAAATTTAATTTTAGTAATAAAGTTTAGTATTTTAGAGCACGGTAAGGTGGAGGGTAGTTGGGTGTAAAATAAAACCTTTCACTAAACACAGCAGATGATGCGAATATTAGGTCGTTAACCTGTTGGTTTTATAACCCTTGTTCAATTCTCGCTTGGTGTGAGCTTGATAATGATAAACCGTCCCTGGGACATCTGGCTGTGGTGTAGCTATAAAGGGGTATCTTTTGCGAAAACGAGCGACGGGAAGTAAACTCGAAATAGACATGACCCATACAATAGATGGTGAGTGTTCAAAGTAGCAGGGCAGGTGGATAAAGTGGTTAAGAAAATGCGTGGGATATTTGCTTTTATTAGCTGAGGCATTAGGTTTAGAGGAGGGAGGTTACTGTTGTGTGCTGTTCTGGAATCTACATTACAGGATGGATGTGGTACACTGGAAAGGGTGCAGAGGAGATTTACCAGGATGTGGCCCTGGCTTGAAAGTTTTAGTGATGAAGGGAGATTGGAGAGACTGGGGTTGTTTTTCTAAGACCAGAGGAGATTGACAGGCTACAAAAACAGAAGTTGCTGGAAAAGCTCAGCAGGTCTGGCAGCATCTGTGAAGAGAAGACAAAGTTAATATTTCGGGTCCAGTGACCCTTCCTCAGAACTGATGGTAGCTAGGAAAATGTTGGTTTATATGCAGAAGATAGGGTGGGGGCCGGCTGTAAGGAGTAATGATATGTCAGGATAGAGCCCAAATAGAGAGAGGAACAGTTGGACAATGGAGTCGATAAGGATCTGGCTGGGAGAGTGGATGGCCGTTAATGGAGATTGTTAGTGGTTAACAATAGATAGTGCGTGATGGTAGACTGTGTGATAATAAGGTCTGATATGTGTGGTAAGGGACTAGGACATGGGGGAGTTCAGGCCCTAAAATTATTGAACTCGATATTGAGTCCGGAGGGCTTCAGGGGCCCCAAGCAGAAAGTGAGGGTTTTGTTCTTCTGGCATGTACTGAGCTTTGCTGAAACACTGTAGCAAGCCTGAGACAGAGATGTTTGGTGGGAAACAGGGTGGGGTGTCAAAGTAGCAGGCAACTGGAAGGTCAGGATCTTTTTTTTCGCGGGCAGAAGGCAGATGTTCTGTGAAGGGGTCACCTAGTCTGTGCTTCATTTACCCAGTTTAGAGAAGACATATTGTGAGCAGCGAATGCAGTAGACTAGATTGTATAAAGTGCAGGTTAAGTGCTACTTCACCTGGAAGGTATGTTTGGGCCCTTGGGTACTGAGGAGGGAGGATGTAAATGGGCAGGGGAAGGTGCTGTGGAGCTGTTGGGGAGCAGGTGTTGTGTGTGAAGGAAGAGTAGACCAGGGTGTCCCAGAGGAAATGATCCCTATAGAAGGAGGCCAGGGGAGGAGAGGGGGATATGTGTCTGGTGGTGGCATCTCACTGGAGGTGGCGGAAATGGTGGTTGATGAATGCTGGTGGGATGGGAGGTAAGGACAAGGAGAATCATATCGCTGTTGCAGGAGAGTGGAGGGAGTGAGAGAGGAAGCATGGGAGATGGGTCAGATCCGGATGAGGGCCCTGCCAACAATGGTGCTGAGGAATGCTCAGTTGAAGAAGAAAGTGGACATTTTGGAGGCTCCCTTGTTGAAGTTGACCACATCGGAACACATGCGACGGAGACAGAGGAACTGGGAGAGGGGAGTGGAGTCTTTACAGGAAACAGAGTGCAAAGATGTGTAGTCCAGGTAGCTATGGGAGTCAGAGGGTTTGTAGTGGATATTAATTGCCAGTTTATCCCAGAAATGGAAACAGAGAGGTGGAGGAAGGGAAGGGAGGAGTCAAAGAAAGACCGAGTGAAAGTGAGGGTGGGGTGGAAACTGGAAGCAAAATCAATGAACATTTCCAATTCCAGACAAGAGAGGGAAGCAGCACCGATGATATCATTGATATATTGGAGAAAGAGTTATGGGGTCAAAATAAGACTGGAACAGGGAATGTTCCACATACCCAACAAAGAGACAGGATTAACAGGCACCCATGGCCACCCCTCTGACCTGAAGAAAATGATGTTGTGGAGGAGTCAGTGTTGGACTAGGGTGGACAGACCTGAAAATCACATGACACCAAGTGATAATCCAACAGGCTATTGTGGAACTACAAGCTTTCAGAGCACTGCTCCTTCATCAGGGTAGCTAGTGGGACAGGATACATAGGACACAGAATATATAAGTGTAAGATTGAAGTGTCATCCAACTAATGTGGTATATTGGACAAACTTAGCTGGCTGTAAAGTCTTCAATCACTTAGAATGGGGATGCAGCTTTCAATTGATTAATATGTAAATCCCAGAATTTCTGTCAAGTCACTACCCTGAGACAACTTAAGGCTTTATCACTATATTAAAGAAAAGGTGATATCTCAGCTCAGGCAATGCATTAGAGGTGTGAGGCTAGGGTCTTTCTGCGTCCCATTGTCTGAGCTGAAACTGACTTGACAGAAATTCAGGGATTTACATATTAATCAATCGAAAGCTGCATCCCCATTCTAAGTGATTAAAGACTTTACAACAATTGAATTTTGTCTAATACATCACATCAGTTTGCATGACACTTTGATCTTCTACTTCTAAATTCTGTGTCCTATTTGTCATGTTCCACAAGCTAACAGATGAAGGAGCAGTGCTCTGAAAGCTTGCAATCATAGAATCATAGAATCCCTACAGTGTGCAAACAGGCCATTTGGCCCAACGAGTTCACATTGACCCTCTGAAGCGTAACCCACCCAGACCCATTCCCCTACCCTATTGCTCTACATTTTCCCCTTGACTAACGTACCTAACCTACACATCAGTGGATGCTATGGGATAATTTAGCAAGGCCAGTTCACCCGACCTGAACATCTTTGGAATGTAGGAAGAAACCAGAGCATCTGGAAGAAACCCACTCAGACACAGGGAGAATGTGCAAACTCCACACAGTCAGTCACCTGAGACTGAAATCGAACCTGGGTCCCAGATGCTGTGAGACAGCAGTGCTAACCACTGAGTTTATTTGTACTTTCAAATAAACCTGTTGGATTGTAACCTGGTGTTGTGTGATTTTTAACTCTGAACTAAATGAGAGGAGTTATAAGAGACGTTGTTGAGGGTGATGATTGAGATGTGTAAAATAATGTGGGACATAGATAGGGTAGACAGGAAGAAAACATTTCTTCTTGATGGAGGGATAAATGACCAGGGGAGCATAGATTAGGCACAATCTGAGCCCATTCCATTGGTGACCATTACAGGGTAGTACATGAGAAGAGATTTTCACTGCTGAAGACTTTAAATTCATGCTCTGAATGCATTCCACATGAGAAAGGTTTATTTTTATTGTGGTTATTATCATGAAATCATCCCCTTTTGAAATTCCTATACCAACTGAACATTTTCTGCATTAGCGTTTCGATGAGGACATTAGTGTTCTCATTTATCAGTCATTGTGGCAATCAATCACACAACACAGCAATGTACATCAACACAATGTACATCAGCATACGTTTCAATCTGGCTACCTCAGTGTGGAACTGGTCTATACTGCAAACTGTGTACCTCAATGTGGGACTAGTGTACACCGCAATCTGTGTACCTCAATGTGGGACTGGTGTACACTGCAATCTGTGTGCCTCAGTGTGGGACTGGTGTATACCGCAATCTGCATACCTCAATGTGGGACTGGTGTACACCGCAATCTGTGTACCTCAATGTGGGACTGGTGTACACTGCAATCTGTGTACCTCAATGTGGGACTGGTGTACACTGCAATCTGTGTGCCTCAGTGTGGGACTGGTGTATACCGCAATCTGCATACCTCAATGCGGAACCGGTGTACACCGCCATCTGTGTACTTCAGTGTGGGATGGTACACACCGCAATCTGTGCACCTCAATGTGGGACTGGTGTACACTGCAATCTGTGTACTTCAGTGAGGGATGGTGTACACCGCAATCTGTGTACCTCAATGTGGGAGTGGTGTACACCACAATCTCTGAACTTCAGTGTGGGACTGGTGTACACCGCAATCTGTGTATCTCAATGTGGGATAGTGTACACCGCATTCTGCGTACCTCAATTTGGGATGGTGTACACCGCAGTCTGTGCACCTCAATGTGTGATGGTGTACATTGCAATATGTGTACTTCAGTGTGGGACTGGTGTACACTACAATCTGTGTACCTCAATGTGGGACTGGTGCACACCGCAGTCTGTGTACCTCAATGTGGAACTGGTGCACACCACAATCTGTGTACCTCAATGTGGAACTGGTGCACAGCGCAGTCTGTATACCTCAATGTGGGACTGGTGTACACCACAATCTGTGTACCTCAATGTGGGGCTGGTGCACAGCGCAGGCTGTGTGCCTCAATGTGGGACTGGTGTACACCACAATCTGTGTACCTCAATGTGGAACTGGTGCACAGCGCAATCTGTGTACCTCAATGTGGGACTGGTGCATACTGCAGTCTGTATACCTCAATGTGGGACTGGTGTACACCGCAGTCTGTGTACCTCAATGTGGGACTGGTGTACACTGCAATCTGCGTACCTCAATGTGGAACTGGTGTACACCGCAGTCTGTGTACCTCAATGTGGGACTGGTGTACACCGCAATCTTCGAGGAGAAAGTGAGGACTGCAGATGCTGGCGATCAGGGCTGAAAATGTATTGCTGGAAAGGTGCAGCAGGTCAGGCAGCATCCAAGGAGCAGGAGAATCGACGTTTCGGGCATATGGGACTGGTGCACAGCGCAGTCTGTTTACCTCAATGTGGGACTGGTGGACACTGCAATCTGTGTACCTCAATGTGGGACTGGTGCATACCGCAGTCTGTGTACCTCAATGTGAGACTGGTGTACACTGCAATCTGTGTACCTCAATGTGGGACTGGTGCATACCGCAGTCTGTGTATCTCAATGTGGGACTGGTGCACACCACAATCTGTGTACCTCAATGTGGGACTGGTGTACACCGCAATCTGTGTACCTCAATGTGGAACTGGTGCACACCGCAGTCTGTGCGCTCAATGTGGGACCAGTGCACAGCGCAGTCTGTGTACCTCAATATGGGACTGGTGTACACCGCAGTCTGTGTACCTCAATGTGGGACTGGTGCACACCGCAGTCTGTGTACCTCAATGTGGGACTGGTGTACACCACAATCTGTGTACCTCAATGTGGAACTGGTGTACACTGCAGTCTGTGTACCTCAATGTGGGACTGGTGTACACCACAATCTGTGTACCTAAATGTGGGACTGGTGTACACCACAATCTGTGTACCTCAATGTGGGGCTGGTGCACAGCGCAGTCTGTGTACCTCAATGTGGGACTGGTGTACACCACAATCTGTGCACCTCAATGTGGAACTAGTGCACAGCGCAATCTGTGTACCTCAATGTGGGACTGGTGCACACTGCTGTCTGTGTATCTCAATGTGGGACTGGTGCACAGCGCAGTCTGTGTACCTCAGTGTGGGATGGTGTACACCGCAATCTGTGTACTTCACTGTGAGACTGGTGCACACCGCAATTTGTTAATCTCAATGTGGGATTGGTGCATACCGCAGTCGGTGTACCTCAATGTGGGGCCGGTGCACAGCGCAGTCTGTGTACCTCAATGTGGGACTGGTGCACAGCGCAGTCTGTGTACCTGAATGTGGGATGGTGTACACTGCAGTCTGTGTACCTCAATGCGAGACTGGGGCACACCGCAATTTGTTTATCTCAATGTGGGACTGGTGCATACCGCAGTCTGTGTACCTCAATGTGGGACTGGTGCACACCGCAGGCTGTGTACCTCAATGTGGGACTGGTGCATACCACAGTCTGTGTACCTCAATGTGGGACCGGTGTACAGCACAGTCTGTGTACCTCAATGAGGGACTGGTGCACAGCGCAGTCTGTGTACCTGAGTGTGGGATGGTGTACACTGCAGTCTGTGTACCTCAATTTTGGACTGGGGCACAGCGCAGTCTGAGAACCTCAATGCGGAACCGGTGTACACCACAATCTGTGTACTTTCGTGTGGGATGGTGAACACTGCAATCTGTGTACCTCAATGTGGGACTGGTGCACAGCGCAGTCTTTGTACCTCAATGTGGGACTGGTGTACTCCGCAGTCTGAGTACCTCAATGTTGGACTGATGCATACCGCAGTCTGTTTACCATAGTGTGGGACTGGTGTACACCACAATCCGTGTACCTCAATGTGGGATGGTGTACACCACAGACTGTGTACCTCAATGTGGGACTGGTATACACCGCAATCTGTTTATCTCAATGTGGGACTGGGGCTCAGCGCAGTCTGTGTACCTCAATGTGGGACTGGTGCACACCGCTGTCTGATTACCTCAATGTGGGACTGGTGCGCAGCGCAGTCTGTGTACCTCAATGTGGGACTGGTGCACACCGCAATCTGTCTACCTCAATGTGGGACTGGTGTACACCGCAGTGTGTGTACCTCAATGTGGGACTGGTGCACAGCTCAGTCTGTGTACCTCAATGTGGGACTGGTGCACAGCTCAGTCTGTGTACCTCAATGTGGGACTGGTGCACAGCGCAGTCTGTGTACCTCAATGTGGGACTGGTGCACACTGCAGTCTGTGTAACTCAATGTGGGACTGGTGCATACTGCAGTCTGTTTACCTCAATGTGGGACAGGTGTACACCGCAGTCTGTGTACCTCAATGTGGCACTGGTGAACACCACAATCTGTGTCCTCCATATAGTACTGGTGTACACCTCAATCTGTGTACCTCAATGTGGGACTGCTGCACAGCACAGTCTGTGTACCTCAATGTGGGACTGGTGTACACCACAGTCTGTGTACCTCAATGTGGGACTGCTGCACACCGCAGTCTGTGTACCTCAATGTGGGACTGGTGTACACCGCAGTCTGTGTACCTCAATGGGGGATTGGTGTACATTGCAGTCTGTGTACCTCAATGTGGGACTGGTGTACACTGCAATCTGCGTACCTCAATGTGGGACTGGTGTACACCGCAATCTTCGAGGAGAATGTGAGGACTGCAGCTGCTGGAGATCAGAGCTGAAAATGTGTTGCTGGAAAGGCGCAGCAGGTCAGGCAGCATCCAAGGAGCAGGAGAATCGACGTTTCGGGCATATGGGACTGGTGCACAGCGCAGTTTGTTTACCTCAATGTGGGACTGGTGCATACCACAGTCTGTGGACCTCAATGTGAGATTGGTGTACACCGCAGGCTGTGTACCTCAATGTGGGACTGGTGCATAACGCAGTCTGTGTACCTCAATGTGGGACTGGTGCATACCGCAGTCTGTGTACCTCGATGCGGGACTGGTGCACAGCGCAGTCTGTGTATCTCAATGTGGGACTGGTGCACACCACAATCTGTGTACCTCAATGTGGGACTGGTGTACACCACAATCTGTGTACCTCAATGTGGGACTGGTGCACACCACAATCTGTGTACCTCAATGTGCGACCGGTTCACACCGCAATCTATGTATTTCAATGTGGGATGGTGTACACCACAGACTGTGTACCTCAATGTGGGACTGGTGTACACTTCAATCTGTTTATCTCAATGTGGGACGGGTGCACTGCGCAGTCTGTGTACCTCAATGTTGGACTGGTGCACACCGCCATCTGTGTACCTCAATGTGGGACTGGTGCACACCCCAATCTGTTTATCTCAATGTGGGACTGGGGCACACCGCATGCTGTGTACCTCAATGTGGGACTGGTGTACAGCGCAGTTTGTGTACCTCAATGTGGGACTGGTGCACAGTGCAGTCTGTGTAGCTAAATGTTGGACTGGTGCACCATGCAGTCTGTGTAACTCAATGTGGGGCTGGTCCACAGTGCAGCCTGTGTACCTCAATGTGGGACTGTTGCACAGCGCAGTCTGTGTAGCTGAATGTGGGACTGGTATACACCGCAATCTGTTTATCTCAATGTGGGACTGGTGTACACCGCAATTTGTGTACCTCAATGTGGGACTGATGCACAGCGCAGTCTGTGCACCTGAATGTGGGACTGCTGCACAGCTCAGCTGTGTACGTGAATGTGGGACTGGTGCAGAGCACAGTCTGTTTACCTCAATATGAGACTGGTGCATACCACCGTCTGTGTACCTCAATGTGGGACTGGTGCACAGCGCAGTCAGTGTACCTCAATGTGGGACTGGTGCACAGCGCAGTCTGTGTACCTGAATGTGGATGGTGTGCACTGCAGTCTGAGTACCTCAATGTGGAACTGGTGCACACCGAAGTCTGTGTACCTCAATATGGGACTGGTGTACACCTCAATCTGTGTACCTCAATGTGGGACTGTTGTACACCGCAATCTGTGTCCCTCAATGTGGGACTGCTGCACAGCACAGTCTGTGTACCTCATTGTGGGACTGGTGTACACCGCAGTCTGTGTACCTCAATGGGGGATTGGTGTACACTGCAGTCTGTGTACCTCAATGTGGGACTGGTGTACACCGCAGTCTGTGTACCTAAATGGGGGATTGGTGTACACTGCAGTCTGTGCACCTCAATGTGGGACTGGTGGACACCGCAATCTTCGAGGAGAAAGTGAGGACTGCAGATGCTGGAGATCAGAGCTGAAAATGTGTTGCTGGAAATGCGCAGCAGGTCAGGCAGCATCCAAGGAACAGGAGAATCGACGTTTCGGGCATAAGGGACTGGTGCACAGCGCAGTCTGTTTACCTCAATGTGGGACTGGTGCATACCACAGTCTGTGGACCTCAATGTGAGATTAGTGTACACCGCAGGCTGTGTAACTCAATGTGGGACTGGTGCATACCGCAGTGTGTGTACCTCAATGTGGGACAGGTGCATACCGCAGTCTGTGTACCTCAATGTGGGACTGGTGCACACCGCAATCTGTGTGCCTCAATGTGGGACTGGTGCACAGCTCAGTCTTTTTACCTCAATGTGGGACTGGTGCACACCGCAGTCTGTGTACCTCAATGTGGGACTGGTGCACAGCGTGGTCTGTGTATCTCAATGTGGGACTGGTGCATACCACAATCTGTGTACCTCAATGTGGAACTGGTGCACACTGCTGTCTGTGTATCTCTATGTGGGACTGGTGCACAGCGCAGTCTGTGTACCTCAGTGTGGGATGGTGTACACCGCAATCTGTGTACTTCACTGTGAGACTGGTGCACACCGCAATTTGTTAATCTCAATGTGGGATTGGTGCATACCGCAGTCTGTGTACCTCAATGTGGGGCTGGTGCAGAGCGCAGTCTGTGTATCTCAATGTGGGACTGGTGCACAGCGCAGTCTGTGTACCTGAATGTGGGATGGTGTACACTGCAGTCTGTGTACCTCAATGCGAGACGGGGGCACACCGCAATTTGTTTATCTCAATGTGGGACTGGTGCATACCGCAGTCTGTGTACCTCAATGTGGGACTGGTGCACAGCGCAGTCTGTGTACCTCAATGTGGGATGGTGTACACTGCAGTCTGTGTACCTCAATGTGGGACTGATGCACAGCGCAGTCTGTTTACCTCAATGTGGGGCTGGTGCACAGCGCAGTCTGTGTACCTCAATGTGGGACTGGTGCACAGCGCAGTCTGTGTACCTGAATGTGGGATGGTGTACACTGCAGTCTGTGTACCTCAATGCGAGACTGGGGCACACCGCAATTTGTTTATCTCAATTTGGGACTGGTGCATACCACAGTCTGTGAACCTCATTGTGGGACCGGTGCACAGCACAGTCTGTGTACCTCAATGAGGGACTGGTGCACAGCGCAGTCTGTGTACCTGAATGTAAGATGGTGTACACTGCAGTCTGTGTACCTCAGTTTTGGACTGGGGCACAGCGCAGTCTGTTTATCTCAATGCCAGGCTGGTGCACACCGCAGTCTGTGTACCTCAATGTGGGACTGGTGTACACCGCAGTCTGTGTACCTCAATGGGGGATTGGTGTACACTGCAGTCTGTGTACCTCAATGTGGGACTGGTGTACACCGCAGTCTGTGTACCTCAATGGGGGATTGGTGTACACTGCAGTCTGTGTAACTCAATGTGGGACTGGTGCACAGCTCAGTCTTTTTACCTCAATGTGGGACTGGTGCACACCGCAGTCTGTGTACCTCAATGTGGGACTGGTGCACAGCGTGGTCTGTGTATCTCAATGTGGGACTGGTGCATACCACAATCTGTGTACCTCAATGTGGAACTGGTGCACACTGCTGTCTGTGTATCTCTATGTGGGACTGGTGCACAGCGCAGTCTGTGTACCTCAGTGTGGGATGGTGTGCACCGCAATCTGTGTACTTCACTGTGAGACTGGTGCACACCGCAATTTGTTAATCTCAATGTGGGATTGGTGCATACCGCAGTCTGTGTACCTCAATGTGGGGCCGTGCAGAGCGCAGTCTGTGTATCTCAATGTGGGACTGGTGCACAGCGCAGTCTGTGTACCTGAATGTGGGATGGTGTACACTGCAGTCTGTGTACCTCAATGCGAGACTGGGGCACACCGCAATTTGTTTATCTCAATGTGGGACTGGTGCATACCGCAGTCTGTGTACCTCAATGTGGGACTGGTGCACAGCGCAGTCTGTGTACCTCAATGTGGGATGGTGTACACTGCAGTCTGTGTACCTCAATGTGGGACTGATGCACAGCGCAGTCTGTTTACCTCAATGTGGGACTGGTGCACAGCGCAGTCTGTGTACCTCAATGTGGGACTGGTGCACAGCGCAGTCTGTGTACCTGAATGTGGGATGGTGTACACTGCAGTCTGTGTACCTCAATGCGAGACTGGGGCACACCGCAATTTGTTTATCTCAATTTGGGACTGGTGCATACCACAGTCTGTGAACCTCAATGTGGGACCGGTGCACAGCACAGTCTGTGTACCTCAATGAGGGACTGGTGCACAGCGCAGTCTGTGTACCTGAATGTAAGATGGTGTACACTGCAGTCTGTGTACCTCAGTTTTGGACTGGGGCACAGCGCAGTCTGTTTATCTCAATGCCAGGCTGGTGCACACCGCAGTCTGTGTACCTGAATGCCGGGCTGCTGCATACCGGAGTCTGTGTACCTCAATGTGGGGCTGGTGCACAGAGCAGTCTGAGTACCTCGATGTGGGACAGGTGCACACCGCAATCTGTGTTCCTGAATGTGGGACTGGTGCACACCACAATCTGTGTACTTTAGTGTGGGATGGTGAACACTGCAATCTGTGTACCTCAATGTGGGACTGGTACACAGCGCAGTCTTTGTACCTCAATGTGGGACTGGTGTACACCGCAGTCTGAGTACCTCAATGTTGGACTGATGCATACCGCAGTCTGTTTACCATAGTGTGGGACTGGTGTACACCACAATCTGTATACCTCAATGTGGGATGGTGTACTCCACAGACTGTGTACCTCAATGTGGGACTGGTATACACCGCAATCTGTTTATCTCAATGTGGGACTGGGGCTCAGCGCAGTCTGTTTACCTCAATGTGGGACTGGTGCACACCGCAGTCTGTTTACCTCAATGTGGGACTGGTGCACACCGCAGTCTGTTTACCTCAATGTGGGACTGGTGCGCAGCGCAGTCTGTGTACCTCAATGTGGGACTGGTGCACACCGCAATCTGTCTACCTCAATGTGGGACTTGTGTACACCGCAGTGTGTGTACCTCAATGTGGGACTGGTGCACAGATCAGTCTGTGTACCTCAACGTGGGACTGGTGCACAGCTCAGTCTGTGTACCTCAATGTGGGACCGGTGCACAGCGCAGTCTGTGTACCTCAATGTGGGACAGGTGTACACCGCAGTCTGTGTACCTCAATGTGGCACTGGTGCACAGCGCAGTCTGTGTACCTGAATGTGGATGGTGTACACTGCAGTCTGTGTACCTCAATATGGAACTGGTGCACACCGCAGTCTGTGTACCTCAATATGGGACTGGTGTACACCTCAATCTGTGTACCTCAATGTGGGACTGCTGCACAGCACAGCCTGTGTACCTCAATGTGGGACTGCTGCACAGCACAGTCTGTGTACCTCAATATGGGACTGGTGTACACCGCAGTCTGTGTACCTCAATGGGGGATTGGTGTACACTGCAGTCTGTGTACCTCAATTTGGGACTTGTGTACACCGCAGTCTGTGTACCTCAATTTGGGACTGGTGTACACCGCAGTCTGTGTACTTCAATGTGGGACTGGTGTACACTGCAATCTGCGTACCTCAATGTGGGACTGGTGTACACTGCAATCTGCGTACCTCAATGTGGGACTGGTGTACACCGCAATCTTCGAGGAGAAAGTGAGGACTGCAGATGCTGGAGATCAGAGCTGAAAATGTGTTGCTGGCAAGGCGCAGCAGGTCAGGCAGCATCCAAGGAACAGGAGAATCGACGTTTCGGGCATATGGGACTGGTGCACAGCGCAGTCTGTTTACCTCAATGTGGGACTGGTGCATACCACAGTCTGTGGACCTCAATGTGAGATTGGTGTACACCGAAGGCTGTGTACCTCAATGGGGGACTGGTGCATAACACAGTCTGTTTACCTCAATGTGGGACTGGTGCATACCGCAGTCTGTGTACCTCAATGTGGGACTGGTGCACACCGCAATCTGTGTGCCTCAATGTGGGACTGGTGCACAGCGCAGTCCGTTTAGCTCAATGTGGGATGGTGTACACTGCAGTCTGTGTACCTCAATGTGGGACTGATGCACAGCGCAGTCTGTTTACCTCAATGTGGGACTGGTGCACAGCGCAGTCTGTGTACCTCAATGTGGGACTGGTGCACAGCGCAGTCTGTGTACCTGAATGTGGGATGGTGTACACTGCAGTCTGTGTACCTCAATGCGAGACTGGGGCACACCGCAATTTGTTTATCTCAATTTGGGACTGGTGCATACCACAGTCTGTGAACCTCAATGTGGGACCGGTGCACAGCACAGTCTGTGTACCCCAATGAGGGACTGGTGCACAGCGCAGTCTGTGTACCTGAATGTAAGATGGTGTACACTGCAGTCTGTGTACCTCAGTTTTGGACTGGGGCACAGCGCAGTCTGTTTATCTCAATGCCAGGCTGGTGCACACCGCAGTCTGTGTACCTGAATGCCGGGCTGCTGCATACCGGAGTCTGTGTACCTCAATGTGGGGCTGGTGCACAGAGCAGTCTGAGTACCTCGATGTGGGACAGGTGCACACCGCAATCTGTGTTCCTGAATGTGGGACTGGTGCACACCACAATCTGTGTACTTTAGTGTGGGATGGTGAACACTGCAATCTGTGTACCTCAATGTGGGACTGGTACACAGCGCAGTCTTTGTACCTCAATGTGGGACTGGTGTACACCGCAGTCTGAGTACCTCAATGTTGGACTGATGCATACCGCAGTCTGTTTACCATAGTGTGGGACTGGTGTACACCACAATCTGTATACCTCAATGTGGGATGGTGTACTCCACAGACTGTGTACCTCAATGTGGGACTGGTATACACCGCAATCTGTTTATCTCAATGTGGGACTGGGGCTCAGCGCAGTCTGTTTACCTCAATGTGGGACTGGTGCACACCGCAGTCTGTTTACCTCAATGTGGGACTGGTGCACACCGCAGTCTGTTTCCCTCAATGTGGGACTGGTGCGCAGCGCAGTCTGTGTACCTCAATGTGGGACTGGTGCACACCGCAATCTGTCTACCTCAATGTGGGACTTGTGTACACCGCAGTGTGTGTACCTCAATGTGGGACTGGTGCACAGCTCAGTCTGTGTACCTCAACGTGGGACTGGTGCACAGCTCAGTCTGTGTACCTCAATGTGGGACCGGTGCACAGCGCAGTCTGTGTACCTCAATGTGGGACAGGTGTACACCGCAGTCTGTGTACCTCAATGTGGCACTGGTGCACAGCGCAGTCTGTGTACCTGAATGTGGATGGTGTACACTGCAGTCTGTGTACCTCAATATGGAACTGGTGCACACCGCAGTCTGTGTACCTCAATATGGGACTGGTGTACACCTCAATCTGTGTACCTCAATGTGGGACTGCTGCACAGCACAGCCTGTGTACCTCAATGTGGGACTGCTGCACAGCACAGTCTGTGTACCTCAATATGGGACTGGTGTACACCGCAGTCTGTGTACCTCAATGGGGGATTGGTGTACACTGCAGTCTGTGTACCTCAATTTGGGACTGGTGTACACCGCAGTTTGTGTACCTCAATTTGGGACTGGTGTACACCGCAGTCTGTGTACTTCAATGTGGGACTGGTGTACACTGCAATCTGCGTACCTCAATGTGGGACTGGTGTACACTGCAATCTGCGTACCTCAATGTGGGACTGGTGTACACCGCAATCTTCGAGGAGAAAGTGAGGACTGCAGATGCTGGAGATCAGAGCTGAAAATGTGTTGCTGGCAAGGCGCAGCAGGTCTGGCAGCATCCAAGGAACGGGAGAATCGACGTTTCGGGCATATGGGACTGGTGCACAGCGCAGTCTGTTTACCTCAATGTGGGACTGGTGCATTCCACAGTCTGTGGACCTCAATGTGAGATTGGTGTACACCGAAGGCTGTGTACCTCAATGGGGGACTGGTGCATAACACAGTCTGTTTACCTCAATGTGGGACTGGTGCATACCGCAGTCTGTGTACCTCAATGTGGGACTGGTGCACACCGCAATCTGTGTGCCTCAATGTGGGACTGGTGCACAGCGCAGTCCGTTTAGCTCAATGTGGGACTGGTGTACACCGCAGTGTGTGTACCTCAATGTGGGACTGGTGCACAGCTCAGTCTGTGTACCTCAACGTGGGACTGGTGCACAGCTCAGTCTGTGTACCTCAATGTGGGACCGGTGCACAGCGCAGTCTGTGTACCTCAATGTGGGACAGGTGTACACCGCAGTCTGTGTACCTCAATGTGGCACTGGTGCACAGCGCAGTCTGTGTACCTGAATGTGGATGGTGTACACTGCAGTCTGTGTACCTCAATATGGAACTGGTGCACACCGCAGTCTGTGTACCTCAATATGGGACTGGTGTACACCTCAATCTGTGTACCTCAATGTGGGACTGCTGCACAGCACAGCCTGTGTACCTCAATGTGGGACTGCTGCACAGCACAGTCTGTGTACCTCAATATGGGACTGGTGTACACCGCAGTCTGTGTACCTCAATTTGGGACTGGTGTACACCGCAGTCTGTGTACCTCAATGGGGGATTGGTGTACACTGCAGTCTGTGTACCTCAATTTGGGACTGGTGTACACCGCAGTCTGTGTACCTCAATTTGGGACTGGTGTACACCGCAGTCTGTGTACTTCAATGTGGGACTGGTGTACACTGCAATCTGCGTACCTCAATGTGGGACTGGTGTACACTGCAATCTGCGTACCTCAATGTGGGACTGGTGTACACCGCAATCTTCGAGGAGAAAGTGAGGACTGCAGATGCTGGAGATCAGAGCTGAAAATGTGTTGCTGGCAAGGCGCAGCAGGTCTGGCAGCATCCAAGGAACAGGAGAATCGACGTTTCGGGCATATGGGACTGGTGCACAGCGCAGTCTGTTTACCTCAATGTGGGACTGGTGCATACCACAGTCTGTGGACCTCAATGTGAGATTGGTGTACACCGAAGGCTGTGTACCTCAATGGGGGACTGGTGCATACCGCAGTCTGTGTACCTCAATGTGGGACTGGTGCATACCGCAGTCTGTGTACCTCAATGTGGGACTGGTGCACACCGCAATCTGTGTGCCTCAATGTGGGACTGGTGCACAGCGCAGTCCGTTTAGCTCAATGTGGGACTGGTGCATACCGCAGTCTGTGTACCTCAATGTGGGACTGGTGCACAGCGCAGTCTGTGTATCTCAATGTGGGACTGGTGCACACCACAATCTGTGTACCTCAATGTGGAACTGGTGTACACTGCAGTCTGTGTACCTCAATGTGGAACTGGTGCACACCGCAGTCTGTGTATCTCAATGTGGGACTGGTGCACACCATAATGTGTGTACCTCAATGTGGGACTGGTGTACACCACGATCTGTGTACCTCAATGTGGAACTGGTGCAGAGCGCAATCTGTGTACCTCAATGTGGGACTGGTGCATACCGCAGTCTGTATACCTCAATGTGGGACTGGTGCACACTGCAGTCTGTGTACCTCAATGTGGGACTGGTGTACACCACAATCTGTGTACCTCAATGTGGGACTGATGCACACCGCAGTCTGTGTATCTCAATGTGGGACTGGTGCACAGCGCAGTCTGTGTACCTCAATGTGGGACTGGTGTACACCACAATCTGTGTACCTCAATGTGGGACTGGTGCATACCACAGTCTGTATACTTCAATGTGGGACTGGTGCACACCGCAGTCTGTGTACCTCAATGTGGGACTGGTGTACACCACAATCTGTGTACCTCAATGTGGGACTGGTGTACACCACAATCTGTGTACCTCAATGTGGGACTGGTGCACAGCACAATCTGTGTACCTCAATGTGGGACTGGTGCATACCGCAGTCTGTATACCTCAATGTGGGACTGGTGCACACCGCAGTCTGTGTACCTCAATGTGGGACTGGTGTACACCACAATCTGTGTCCCTCAATGTGGAACTGGTGCACACTGCAGTCTGTGTATCTCTATGTGGGACTGGTGCACAGCGCAGTCTGTGTACCTCAATGTGGGACTGGTGTACACCACAATCTGTGTACCTCAATGTGGGACTGGTGCACAGCGCAGTCTGTGTACCTCAATGTGGGACTGGTGCACAGCGCAGTCTGTGTACCTGAATGTGGGATGGTGTACACTGCAGTCTGTGTACCTCAATGCGAGACTGGGGCACACCGCAATTTGTTTATCTCAATTTGGGACTGGTGCATACCACATTCTGTGAACCTCAATGTGGGACCGGTGCACAGCACAGTCTGTGTACCTCAATGAGGGACTGGTGCACAGCGCAGTCTGTGTACCTGAATGTAAGATGGTGTACACTGCAGTCTGTGTACCTCAGTTTTGGACTGGGGCACAGCGCAGTCTGTTTATCTCAATGCCAGGCTGGTGCACACCGCAGTCTGTGTACCTCAATATGGGACTGGTGTACACCTCAATCTGTGTACCTCAATGTGGGACTGTTGTACACCGCAATCTGTGTCCGTCAATGTGGGACTGCTGCACAGCACAGTCTGTGTACCTCAATGTGGGACTGGTGTACACCGCAGTCTGTGTACCTCAATGGGGGATTGGTGTACACTGCAGTCTGTGTACCTCAATGTGGGACTGGTGTACACCGCAGTCTGTGTACCTCAATGGGGGATTGGTGTACACTGCAGTCTGTGTAACTCAATGTGGGACTGGTGCACAGCTCAGTCTTTTTACCTCAATGTGGGACTGGTGCACACCGCAGTCTGTGTACCTCAATGTGGGACTGGTGCACAGCGTGGTCTGTGTATCTCAATGTGGGACTGGTGCATACCACAATCTGTGTACCTCAATGTGGAACTGGTGCACACTGCTGTCTGTGTATCTCTATGTGGGACTGGTGCACAGCGCAGTCTGTGTACCTCAGTGTGGGATAGTGTGCACCGCAATCTGTGTACTTCACTGTGAGACTGGTGCACACCGCAATTTGTTAATCTCAATGTGGGATTGGTGCATACCGCAGTCTGTGTACCTCAATGTGGGGCCGTGCAGAGCGCAGTCTGTGTATCTCAATGTGGGACTGGTGCACAGCGCAGTCTGTGTACCTGAATGTGGGATGGTGTACACTGCAGTCTGTGTACCTCAATGCGAGACTGGGGCACACCGCAATTTGTTTATCTCAATGTGGGACTGGTGCATACCGCAGTCTGTGTACCTCAATGTGGGACTGGTGCACAGCGCAGTCTGTGTACCTCAATGTGGGATGGTGTACACTGCAGTCTGTGTACCTCAATGTGGGACTGATGCACAGCGCAGTCTGTTTACCTCAATGTGGGACTGGTGCACAGCGCAGTCTGTGTACCTCAATGTGGGACTGGTGCACAGCGCAGTCTGTGTACCTGAATGTGGGATGGTGTACACTGCAGTCTGTGTACCTCAATGCGAGACTGGGGCACACCGCAATTTGTTTATCTCAATTTGGGACTGGTGCATACCCCAGTCTGTGAACCTCAATGTGGGACCGGTGCACAGCACAGTCTGTGTACCTCAATGAGGGACTGGTGCACAGCGCAGTCTGTGTACCTGAATGTAAGATGGTGTACACTGCAGTCTGTGTACCTCAGTTTTGGACTGGGGCACAGCGCAGTCTGTTTATCTCAATGCCAGGCTGGTGCACACCGCAGTCTGTGTACCTGAATGCCGGGCTGCTGCATACCGGAGTCTGTGTACCTCAATGTGGGGCTGGTGCACAGAGCAGTCTGAGTACCTCGATGTGGGACAGGTGCACACCGCAATCTGTGTTCCTGAATGTGGGACTGGTGCACACCACAATCTGTGTACTTTAGTGTGGGATGGTGAACACTGCAATCTGTGTACCTCAATGTGGGACTGGTACACAGCGCAGTCTTTGTACCTCAATGTGGGACTGGTGTACACCGCAGTCTGAGTACCTCAATGTTGGACTGATGCATACCGCAGTCTGTTTACCATAGTGTGGGACTGGTGTACACCACAATCTGTATACCTCAATGTGGGATGGTGTACTCCACAGACTGTGTACCTCAATGTGGGACTGGTATACACCGCAATCTGTTTATCTCAATGTGGGACTGGGGCTCAGCGCAGTCTGTTTACCTCAATGTGGGACTGGTGCACACCGCAGTCTGTTTACCTCAATGTGGGACTGGTGCACACCGCAGTCTGTTTACCTCAATGTGGGACTGGTGCGCAGCGCAGTCTGTGTACCTCAATGTGGGACTGGTGCACACCGCAATCTGTCTACCTCAATGTGGGACTTGTGTACACCGCAGTGTGTGTACCTCAATGTGGGACTGGTGCACAGCTCAGTCTGTGTACCTCAACGTGGGACTGGTGCACAGCTCAGTCTGTGTACCTCAATGTGGGACCGGTGCACAGCGCAGTCTGTGTACCTCAATGTGGGACAGGTGTACACCGCAGTCTGTGTACCTCAATGTGGCACTGGTGCACAGCGCAGTCTGTGTACCTGAATGTGGATGGTGTACACTGCAGTCTGTGTACCTCAATATGGAACTGGTGCACACCGCAGTCTGTGTACCTCAATATGGGACTGGTGTACACCTCAATCTGTGTACCTCAATGTGGGACTGCTGCACAGCACAGCCTGTGTACCTCAATGTGGGACTGCTGCACAGCACAGTCTGTGTACCTCAATATGGGACTGGTGTACACCGCAGTCTGTGTACCTCAATTTGGGACTGGTGTACACCGCAGTCTGTGTACCTCAATGGGGGATTGGTGTACACTGCAGTCTGTGTACCTCAATTTGGGACTGGTGTACACCGCAGTCTGTGTACCTCAATTTGGGACTGGTGTACACCGCAGTCTGTGTACTTCAATGTGGGACTGGTGTACACTGCAATCTGCGTACCTCAATGTGGGACTGGTGTACACTGCAATCTGCGTACCTCAATGTGGGACTGGTGTACACCGCAATCTTCGAGGAGAAAGTGAGGACTGCAGATGCTGGAGATCAGAGCTGAAAATGTGTTGCTGGCAAGGCGCAGCAGGTCTGGCAGCATCCAAGGAACAGGAGAATCGACGTTTCGGGCATATGGGACTGGTGCACAGCGCAGTCTGTGTACCTCAATGTGGGACTGGTGTACACCACAATCTGTGTACCTCAATGTGGGACTGGTGTACACCACAATCTGTGTACCTCAATGTGGGACTGGTGCACAGCACAATCTGTGTACCTCAATGTGGGACTGGTGCATACCGCAGTCTGTATACCTCAATGTGGGACTGGTGCACACCGCAGTCTGTGTACCTCAATGTGGGACTGGTGTACACCACAATCTGTGTCCCTCAATGTGGAACTGGTGCACACTGCAGTCTGTGTATCTCTATGTGGGACTGGTGCACAGCGCAGTCTGTGTACCTCAATGTGGGACTGGTGTACACCACAATCTGTGTACCTCAATGTGGGACTGGTGCACAGCGCAGTCTGTGTACCTCAATGTGGGACTGGTGCACAGCGCAGTCTGTGTACCTGAATGTGGGATGGTGTACACTGCAGTCTGTGTACCTCAATGCGAGACTGGGGCACACCGCAATTTGTTTATCTCAATTTGGGACTGGTGCATACCACATTCTGTGAACCTCAATGTGGGACCGGTGCACAGCACAGTCTGTGTACCTCAATGAGGGACTGGTGCACAGCGCAGTCTGTGTACCTGAATGTAAGATGGTGTACACTGCAGTCTGTGTACCTCAGTTTTGGACTGGGGCACAGCGCAGTCTGTTTATCTCAATGCCAGGCTGGTGCACACCGCAGTCTGTGTACCTCAATATGGGACTGGTGTACACCTCAATCTGTGTACCTCAATGTGGGACTGTTGTACACCGCAATCTGTGTCCGTCAATGTGGGACTGCTGCACAGCACAGTCTGTGTACCTCAATGTGGGACTGGTGTACACCGCAGTCTGTGTACCTCAATGGGGGATTGGTGTACACTGCAGTCTGTGTACCTCAATGTGGGACTGGTGTACACCGCAGTCTGTGTACCTCAATGGGGGATTGGTGTACACTGCAGTCTGTGTAACTCAATGTGGGACTGGTGCACAGCTCAGTCTTTTTACCTCAATGTGGGACTGGTGCACACCGCAGTCTGTGTACCTCAATGTGGGACTGGTGCACAGCGTGGTCTGTGTATCTCAATGTGGGACTGGTGCATACCACAATCTGTGTACCTCAATGTGGAACTGGTGCACACTGCTGTCTGTGTATCTCTATGTGGGACTGGTGCACAGCGCAGTCTGTGTACCTCAGTGTGGGATGGTGTGCACCGCAATCTGTGTACTTCACTGTGAGACTGGTGCACACCGCAATTTGTTAATCTCAATGTGGGATTGGTGCATACCGCAGTCTGTGTACCTCAATGTGGGGCCGTGCAGAGCGCAGTCTGTGTATCTCAATGTGGGACTGGTGCACAGCGCAGTCTGTGTACCTGAATGTGGGATGGTGTACACTGCAGTCTGTGTACCTCAATGCGAGACTGGGGCACACCGCAATTTGTTTATCTCAATGTGGGACTGGTGCATACCGCAGTCTGTGTACCTCAATGTGGGACTGGTGCACAGCGCAGTCTGTGTACCTCAATGTGGGATGGTGTACACTGCAGTCTGTGTACCTCAATGTGGGACTGATGCACAGCGCAGTCTGTTTACCTCAATGTGGGACTGGTGCACAGCGCAGTCTGTGTACCTCAATGTGGGACTGGTGCACAGCGCAGTCTGTGTACCTGAATGTGGGATGGTGTACACTGCAGTCTGTGTACCTCAATGCGAGACTGGGGCACACCGCAATTTGTTTATCTCAATTTGGGACTGGTGCATACCCCAGTCTGTGAACCTCAATGTGGGACCGGTGCACAGCACAGTCTGTGTACCTCAATGAGGGACTGGTGCACAGCGCAGTCTGTGTACCTGAATGTAAGATGGTGTACACTGCAGTCTGTGTACCTCAGTTTTGGACTGGGGCACAGCGCAGTCTGTTTATCTCAATGCCAGGCTGGTGCACACCGCAGTCTGTGTACCTGAATGCCGGGCTGCTGCATACCGGAGTCTGTGTACCTCAATGTGGGGCTGGTGCACAGAGCAGTCTGAGTACCTCGATGTGGGACAGGTGCACACCGCAATCTGTGTTCCTGAATGTGGGACTGGTGCACACCACAATCTGTGTACTTTAGTGTGGGATGGTGAACACTGCAATCTGTGTACCTCAATGTGGGACTGGTACACAGCGCAGTCTTTGTACCTCAATGTGGGACTGGTGTACACCGCAGTCTGAGTACCTCAATGTTGGACTGATGCATACCGCAGTCTGTTTACCATAGTGTGGGACTGGTGTACACCACAATCTGTATACCTCAATGTGGGATGGTGTACTCCACAGACTGTGTACCTCAATGTGGGACTGGTATACACCGCAATCTGTTTATCTCAATGTGGGACTGGGGCTCAGCGCAGTCTGTTTACCTCAATGTGGGACTGGTGCACACCGCAGTCTGTTTACCTCAATGTGGGACTGGTGCACACCGCAGTCTGTTTCCCTCAATGTGGGACTGGTGCGCAGCGCAGTCTGTGTACCTCAATGTGGGACTGGTGCACACCGCAATCTGTCTACCTCAATGTGGGACTTGTGTACACCGCAGTGTGTGTACCTCAATGTGGGACTGGTGCACAGCTCAGTCTGTGTACCTCAACGTGGGACTGGTGCACAGCTCAGTCTGTGTACCTCAATGTGGGACCGGTGCACAGCGCAGTCTGTGTACCTCAATGTGGGACAGGTGTACACCGCAGTCTGTGTACCTCAATGTGGCACTGGTGCACAGCGCAGTCTGTGTACCTGAATGTGGATGGTGTACACTGCAGTCTGTGTACCTCAATATGGAACTGGTGCACACCGCAGTCTGTGTACCTCAATATGGGACTGGTGTACACCTCAATCTGTGTACCTCAATGTGGGACTGCTGCACAGCACAGCCTGTGTACCTCAATGTGGGACTGCTGCACAGCACAGTCTGTGTACCTCAATATGGGACTGGTGTACACCGCAGTCTGTGTACCTCAATTTGGGACTGGTGTACACCGCAGTCTGTGTACCTCAATGGGGGATTGGTGTACACTGCAGTCTGTGTACCTCAATTTGGGACTGGTGTACACCGCAGTCTGTGTACCTCAATTTGGGACTGGTGTACACCGCAGTCTGTGTACTTCAATGTGGGACTGGTGTACACTGCAATCTGCGTACCTCAATGTGGGACTGGTGTACACTGCAATCTGCGTACCTCAATGTGGGACTGGTGTACACCGCAATCTTCGAGGAGAAAGTGAGGACTGCAGATGCTGGAGATCAGAGCTGAAAATGTGTTGCTGGCAAGGCGCAGCAGGTCAGGCAGCATCCAAGGAACAGGAGAATCGACGTTTCGGGCATATGGGACTGGTGCACAGCGCAGTCTGTTTACCTCAATGTGGGACTGGTGCATACCACAGTCTGTGGACCTCAATGTGAGATTGGTGTACACCGAAGGCTGTGTACCTCAATGGGGGACTGGTGCATAACACAGTCTGTGTACCTCAATGTGGGACTGGTGCATACCGCAGTCTGTGTACCTCAATGTGGGACTGGTGCACACCGCAATCTGTGTGCCTCAATGTGGGACTGGTGCACAGCGCAGTCCGTTTAGCTCAATGTGGGACTGGTGTACACCGCAGTGTGTGTACCTCAATGTGGGACTGGTGCACAGCTCAGTCTGTGTACCTCAACGTGGGACTGGTGCACAGCTCAGTCTGTGTACCTCAATGTGGGACCGGTGCACAGCGCAGTCTGTGTACCTCAATGTGGGACAGGTGTACACCGCAGTCTGTGTACCTCAATGTGGCACTGGTGCACAGCGTAGTCTGTGTACCTGAATGTGGATGGTGTACACTGCAGTCTGTGTACCTCAATATGGAACTGGTGCACACCGCAGTCTGTGTACCTCAATATGGGACTGGTGTACACCTCAATCTGTGTACCTCAATGTGGGACTGGTGTACACCGCAGTCTGTGTACCTCAATGTGGGACTGCTGCACAGCACAGTCTGTGTACCTCAATATGGGACTGGTGTACACCGCAGTCTGTGTACCTCAATGGGGGATTGGTGTACACTGCAGTCTGTGTACCTCAATTTGGGACTGGTGTACACCGCAGTCTGTGTACCTCAATTTGGGACTGGTGTACACCGCAGTCTGTGTACTTCAATGTGGGACTGGTGTACACTGCAATCTGCGTACCTCAATGTGGGACTGGTGTACACTGCAATCTGCGTACCTCAATGTGGGACTGGTGTACACCGCAATCTTCGAGGAGAAAGTGAGGACTGCAGATGCTGGAGATCAGAGCTGAAAATGTGTTGCTGGCAAGGCGCAGCAGGTCTGGCAGCATCCAAGGAACAGGAGAATCGACGTTTCGGGCATATGGGACTGGTGCACAGCGCAGTCTGTTTACCTCAATGTGGGACTGGTGCATACCACAGTCTGTGGACCTCAATGTGAGATTGGTGTACACCGAAGGCTGTGTACCTCAATGGGGGACTGGTGCATAACACAGTCTGTGTACCTCAATGTGGGACTGGTGCATACCGCAGTCTGTGTACCTCAATGTGGGACTGGTGCACACCGCAATCTGTGTGCCTCAATGTGGGACTGGTGCACAGCGCAGTCTGTGTATCTCAATGTGGGACTGGTGCACACCACAATCTGTGTACCTCAATGTGGAACTGGTGTACACTGCAGTCTGTGTACCTCAATGTGGAACTGGTGCACACCGCAGTCTGTGTATCTCAATGTGGGACTGGTGCACACCATAATGTGTGTACCTCAATGTGGGACTGGTGTACACCACTATCTGTGTACCTCAATGTGGAACTGGTGCAGAGCGCAATCTGTGTACCTCAATGTGGGACTGGTGCACACCGCAGTCTGTGTACCTCAATGTGGGACTGGTGTACACCACAATCTGTGTCCCTCAATGTGGAACTGGTGCACACTGCTGACTGTGTATCTCTATGTGGGACTGGTGCACAGCGCAGTCTGTGTACCTCAATGTGGGACTGGTGTACACCACAATCTGTGTACCTCAATGTGGGACTGGTGCACAGCGCAGTCTGTGTACCTCAATGTGGGACTGGTGCACAGCGCAGTCTGTGTACCTGAATGTGGGATGGTGTACACTGCAGTCTGTGTACCTCAATGCGAGACTGGGGCACACCGCAATTTGTTTATCTCAATTTGGGACTGGTGCATACCACATTCTGTGAACCTCAATGTGGGACCGGTGCACAGCACAGTCTGTGTACCTCAATGAGGGACTGGTGCACAGCGCAGTCTGTGTACCTGAATGTAAGATGGTGTACACTGCAGTCTGTGTACCTCAGTTTTGGACTGGGGCACAGCGCAGTCTGTTTATCTCAATGCCAGGCTGGTGCACACCGCAGTCTGTGTACCTCAATATGGGACTGGTGTACACCTCAATCTGTGTACCTCAATGTGGGACTGTTGTACACCGCAATCTGTGTCCGTCAATGTGGGACTGCTGCACAGCACAGTCTGTGTACCTCAATGTGGGACTGGTGTACACCGCAGTCTGTGTACCTCAATGGGGGATTGGTGTACACTGCAGTCTGTGTACCTCAATGTGGGACTGGTGTACACCGCAGTCTGTGTACCTCAATGGGGGATTGGTGTACACTGCAGTCTGTGTAACTCAATGTGGGACTGGTGCACAGCTCAGTCTTTTTACCTCAATGTGGGACTGGTGCACACCGCAGTCTGTGTACCTCAATGTGGGACTGGTGCACAGCGTGGTCTGTGTATCTCAATGTGGGACTGGTGCATACCACAATCTGTGTACCTCAATGTGGAACTGGTGCACACTGCTGTCTGTGTATCTCTATGTGGGACTGGTGCACAGCGCAGTCTGTGTACCTCAGTGTGGGATGGTGTGCACCGCAATCTGTGTACTTCACTGTGAGACTGGTGCACACCGCAATTTGTTAATCTCAATGTGGGATTGGTGCATACCGCAGTCTGTGTACCTCAATGTGGGGCCGTGCAGAGCGCAGTCTGTGTATCTCAATGTGGGACTGGTGCACAGCGCAGTCTGTGTACCTGAATGTGGGATGGTGTACACTGCAGTCTGTGTACCTCAATGCGAGACTGGGGCACACCGCAATTTGTTTATCTCAATGTGGGACTGGTGCATACCGCAGTCTGTGTACCTCAATGTGGGACTGGTGCACAGCGCAGTCTGTGTACCTCAATGTGGGATGGTGTACACTGCAGTCTGTGTACCTCAATGTGGGACTGATGCACAGCGCAGTCTGTTTACCTCAATGTGGGACTGGTGCACAGCGCAGTCTGTGTACCTCAATGTGGGACTGGTGCACAGCGCAGTCTGTGTACCTGAATGTGGGATGGTGTACACTGCAGTCTGTGTACCTCAATGCGAGACTGGGGCACACCGCAATTTGTTTATCTCAATTTGGGACTGGTGCATACCCCAGTCTGTGAACCTCAATGTGGGACCGGTGCACAGCACAGTCTGTGTACCTCAATGAGGGACTGGTGCACAGCGCAGTCTGTGTACCTGAATGTAAGATGGTGTACACTGCAGTCTGTGTACCTCAGTTTTGGACTGGGGCACAGCGCAGTCTGTTTATCTCAATGCCAGGCTGGTGCACACCGCAGTCTGTGTACCTGAATGCCGGGCTGCTGCATACCGGAGTCTGTGTACCTCAATGTGGGGCTGGTGCACAGAGCAGTCTGAGTACCTCGATGTGGGACAGGTGCACACCGCAATCTGTGTTCCTGAATGTGGGACTGGTGCACACCACAATCTGTGTACTTTAGTGTGGGATGGTGAACACTGCAATCTGTGTACCTCAATGTGGGACTGGTACACAGCGCAGTCTTTGTACCTCAATGTGGGACTGGTGTACACCGCAGTCTGAGTACCTCAATGTTGGACTGATGCATACCGCAGTCTGTTTACCATAGTGTGGGACTGGTGTACACCACAATCTGTATACCTCAATGTGGGATGGTGTACTCCACAGACTGTGTACCTCAATGTGGGACTGGTATACACCGCAATCTGTTTATCTCAATGTGGGACTGGGGCTCAGCGCAGTCTGTTTACCTCAATGTGGGACTGGTGCACACCGCAGTCTGTTTACCTCAATGTGGGACTGGTGCACACCGCAGTCTGTTTCCCTCAATGTGGGACTGGTGCGCAGCGCAGTCTGTGTACCTCAATGTGGGACTGGTGCACACCGCAATCTGTCTACCTCAATGTGGGACTTGTGTACACCGCAGTGTGTGTACCTCAATGTGGGACTGGTGCACAGCTCAGTCTGTGTACCTCAACGTGGGACTGGTGCACAGCTCAGTCTGTGTACCTCAATGTGGGACCGGTGCACAGCGCAGTCTGTGTACCTCAATGTGGGACAGGTGTACACCGCAGTCTGTGTACCTCAATGTGGCACTGGTGCACAGCGCAGTCTGTGTACCTGAATGTGGATGGTGTACACTGCAGTCTGTGTACCTCAATATGGAACTGGTGCACACCGCAGTCTGTGTACCTCAATATGGGACTGGTGTACACCTCAATCTGTGTACCTCAATGTGGGACTGCTGCACAGCACAGCCTGTGTACCTCAATGTGGGACTGCTGCACAGCACAGTCTGTGTACCTCAATATGGGACTGGTGTACACCGCAGTCTGTGTACCTCAATTTGGGACTGGTGTACACCGCAGTCTGTGTACCTCAATGGGGGATTGGTGTACACTGCAGTCTGTTTACCTCAATTTGGGACTGGTGTACACCGCAGTCTGTGTACCTCAATTTGGGACTGGTGTACACCGCAGTCTGTGTACTTCAATGTGGGACTGGTGTACACTGCAATCTGCGTACCTCAATGTGGGACTGGTGTACACTGCAATCTGCGTACCTCAATGTGGGACTGGTGTACACCGCAATCTTCGAGGAGAAAGTGAGGACTGCAGATGCTGGAGATCAGAGCTGAAAATGTGTTGCTGGCAAGGCGCAGCAGGTCTGGCAGCATCCAAGGAACAGGAGAATCGACGTTTCGGGCATATGGGACTGGTGCACAGCGCAGTCTGTTTACCTCAATGTGGGACTGGTGCATACCACAGTCTGTGGACCTCAATGTGAGATTGGTGTACACCGAAGGCTGTGTACCTCAATGGGGGACTGGTGCATAACACAGTCTGTGTACCTCAATGTGGGACTGGTGCATACCGCAGTCTGTGTACCTCAATGTGGGACTGGTGCACACCGCAATCTGTGTGCCTCAATGTGGGACTGGTGCACAGCGCAGTCCGTTTAGCTCAATGTGGGACTGGTGCATACCGCAGTCTGTGTACCTCAATGTGGGACTGGTGCACAGCGCAGTCTGTGTATCTCAATGTGGGACTGGTGCACACCACAATCTGTGTACCTCAATGTGGAACTGGTGTACACTGCAGTCTGTGTACCTCAATGTGGAACTGGTGCACACCGCAGTCTGTGTATCTCAATGTGGGACTGGTGCACACCATAATGTGTGTACCTCAATGTGGGACTGGTGTACACCACTATCTGTGTACCTCAATGTGGAACTGGTGCAGAGCGCAATCTGTGTACCTCAATGTGGGACTGGTGCATACCGCAGTCTGTATACCTCAATGTGGGACTGGTGCACACTGCAGTCTGTGTACCTCAATGTGGGACTGGTGTACACCACAATCTGTGTACCTCAATGTGGGACTGATGCACACCGCAGTCTGTGTATCTCAATGTGGGACTGGTGCACAGCGCAGTCTGTGTACCTCAATGTGGGACTGGTGTGCACCACAATCTGTGTACCTCAATGTGGGACTGGTGCATACCGCAGTCTGTATACTTCAATGTGGGACTGGTGCACACCGCAGTCTGTGTACCTCAATGTGGGACTGGTGTACACCACAATCTGTGTACCTCAATGTGGAACTGGTGCACACTGCTGTCTGTGTATCTCTATGTGGGACTGGTGCACAGCGCAGTCTGTGTACCTCAGTGTGGGATGGTGTGCACCGCAATCTGTGTACTTCACTGTGAGACTGGTGCACACCGCAATTTGTTAATCTCAATGTGGGATTGGTGCATACCGCAGTCTGTGTACCTCAATGTGGGGCCGTGCAGAGCGCAGTCTGTGTATCTCAATGTGGGACTGGTGCACAGCGCAGTCTGTGTACCTCAATGTGGGATGGTGTACACTGCAGTCTGTGTACCTCAATTTGGGACTGATGCACAGCGCAGTCTGTTTACCTCAATGTGGGACTGGTGCACAGCGCAGTCTGTGTACCTCAATGTGGGACTGGTGCACAGCGCAGTCTGTGTACCTGAATGTGGGATGGTGTACACTGCAGTCTGTGTACCTCAATGCGAGACTGGGGCACACCGCAATTTGTTTATCTCAATTTGGGACTGGTGCATACCACAGTCTGTGAACCTCAATGTGGGACCGGTGCACAGCACAGTCTGTCTACCTCAATGAGGGATTGGTGCACAGCGCAGTCTGTGTACCTGAATGTAAGATGGTGTACACTGCCGTCTGTGTACCTCAGTTTTGGACTGGGGCACAGCGCAGTCTGTTTATCTCAATGCCAGGCTGGTGCACACCGCAGTCTGTGTACCTGAATGCCGGGCTGCTGCGTACCGGAGTCTGTGTACCTCAATGTGGGGCTGGTGCACAGAGCAGTCTGAGTACCTCGATGTGGGACAGGTGCACACCGCAATCTGTGTTCCTGAATGTGGGACTGGTGCACACCACAATCTGTGTACTTTAGTGTGGGATGGTGAACACTGCAATCTGTGTACCTCAATGTGGGACTGGTACACAGCGCAGTCTTTGTACCTCAATGTGGGACTGGTGTACACCGCAGTCTGAGTACCTCAATGTTGGACTGATGCATACCGCAGTCTGTTTACCATAGTGTGGGACTGGTGTACACCACAATCTGTATACCTCAATGGGATGGTGTACTCCACAGACTGTGTACCTCAATGTGGGACTGGTATACACCGCAATCTGTTAATCTCAATGTGGGACTGGGGCTCAGCGCAGTCTGTTTACCTCAATGTGGGACTGGTGCACACCGCAGTCTGTTAATCTCAATGTGGGACTGGTGCACACCGCAGTCTGTTTACCTCAATGTGGGACTGGTGCACACCGCAGTCTGTTTACCTCAATGTGGGACTTGTGTACACCGCAGTGTGTGTACCTCAATGTGGGACTGGTGCACAGCTCAGTCTGTGTACCTCAATGTGGGACTGGTGCACAGCTCAGTCTGTGTACCTCAATGTGGGACCGGTGCACAGCGCAGTCTGTGTACCTCAATGTGGGACTGGTGCACACCGCAGTCTGTGTAACTCAATGTGGGACTGGTGCATACTGCAGTCCGTTTACCTCAATGTGGGACAGGTGTACACCGCAGTCTGTGTACCTCAATGTGGCACTGGTGCACAGCGCAGTCTGTGTACCTGAATGTGGATGGTGTACGCTGCAGTCTGTGTACCTCAATATGGAACTGGTGCACACCGCAGTCTGTGTACCTCAATATGGGACTGGTGTACACCTCAATCTGTGTACCTCAATGTGGGACTGCTGCACAGCACAGTCTGTGTACCTCAATGTGGGACTGCTGCACAGCACAGTCTGTGTACCTCAATATGGGACTGGTGTACACCGCAGTCTGTGTACCTCAATTTGGGACTGGTGTACACCGCAGTCTGTGTACCTCAATGGGGGATTGGTGTACACTGCAGTCTGTGTACCTCAATTTGGGACTGGTGTACACCGCAATCTGTGTACCTCAATTTGGGACTGGTGTACACCGCAGTCTGTGTACTTCAATGTGGGACTGGTGTACACTGCAATCTGCGTACCTCAATGTGGGACTGGTGTACACTGCAATCTGCGTACCTCAATGTGGGACTGGTGTACACCGCAATCTTCGAGGAGAAAGTGAGGACTGCAGATGCTGGAGATCAGAGCTGAAAATGTGTTGCTGGAAATGCGCAGCAGGTCTGGCAGCATCCAAGGAACAGGAGAATCGACGTTTCGGGCATAAGGGACTGGTGCACAGCGCAGTCTGTGTACCTCAATGGGGGACTGGTGCATAACACAGTCTGTGTACCTCAATGTGGGACTGGTGCATACCGCAGTCTGTGTACCTCAATGTGGGACTGGTGCACACCGCAATCTGTGTGCCTCAATGTGGGACTGGTGCACAGCGCAGTCCGTTTAGCTCAATGTGGGACTGGTGCACACCGCAATCTGTGTACCTCAATGTGGGTCTGGTGCACAGCGCAGTCTGTGTATCTCAATGTGGGACTGGTGCACACCACAATCTGTGTACCTCAATGTGGAACTGGTGTACACTGCAGTCTGTGTACCTCAATGTGGAACTGGTGCACACCGCAGTCTGTGTATCTCAATGTGGGACTGGTGCACACCATAATGTGTGTACCTCAATGTGGGACTGGTGCACACTGCAGGCTGTGTACCTCAATGTGGGACTGGTGTACACCACAATCTGTGTACCTCAATGTGGGACTGATGCACACCGCAGTCTGTGTATCTCAATGTGGGACTGGTGCACAGCGCAGTCTGTGTACCTCAATGTGGGACTGGTGTACACCACAATCTGTGTACCTCAATGTGGGACTGGTGCATACCGCAGTCTGTATACCTCAATGTGGGACTGGTGCACACCGCAGTCTGTGTACCTCAATGTGGGACTGGTGTACACCACAATCTGTGTACCTCAATGTGGGACTGGTGTACACCACAATCTGTGTACCTCAATGTGGGACTGGTGCACAGCACAATCTGTGTACCTCAATGTGGGACTGGTGCATACCGCAGTCTGTATACCTCAATGTGGGACTGGTGCACACCGCAGTCTGTGTACCTCAATGTGGGACTGGTGTACACCACAATCTGTGTCCCTCAATGTGGAACTGGTGTACACCACTATCTGTGTACCTCAATGTGGAACTGGTGCAGAGCGCAATCTGTGTACCTCAATGTGGGACTGGTGCATACCGCAGTCTGTATACCTCAATGTGGGACTGGTGCACACTGCAGTCTGTGTACCTCAATGTGGGACTGGTGTACACCACAATCTGTGTACCTCAATGTGGGACTGATGCACACCGCAGTCTGTGTATCTCAATGTGGGACTGGTGCACAGCGCAGTCTGTGTACCTCAATGTGGGACTGGTGTACACCACAATCTGTGTACCTCAATGTGGGACTGGTGCATACCGCAGTCTGTATACCTCAATGTGGGACTGGTGCACACCGCAGTCTGTGTACCTCAATGTGGGACTGGTGTACACCACAATCTGTGTACCTCAATGTGGGACTGGTGTACACCACAATCTGTGTACCTCAATGTGGGACTGGTGCACAGCACAATCTGTGTACCTCAATGTGGGACTGGTGCATACCGCAGTCTGTATACCTCAATGTGGGACTGGTGCACACCGCAGTCTGTGTACCTCAATGTGGGACTGGTGTACACCACAATCTGTGTCCCTCAATGTGGAACTGGTGCACACTGCTGTCTGTGTATCTCTATGTGGGACTGGTGCACAGCGCAGTCTGTGTACCTCAATATGGGACTGGTGTACACCACAATCTGTGTACCTCAATGTGGAACTGGTGCACACTGCTGTCTGTGTATCTCTATGTGGGACTGGTGCACAGCGCAGTCTGTGTACCTCAATGTGGGACTGGTGTACACCACAATCTGTGTACCTCAATGTGGAACTGGTGCACACTGCTGTCTGTGTATCTCTATGTGGGACTGGTGCACAGCGCAGTCTGTGTACCTCAGTGTGGGATGGTGTACACCGCAATCTGTGTACTTCACTGTGAGACTGGTGCACACCGCAATTTGTTAATCTGAATGTGGGATTGGTGCATACCGCAGTCTGTGTACCTCAATGTGGGACTGGTGCACAGCACAGTCTGTGTATCTCAATGTGGGACTGGTGCACACCACAATCTGTGTACCTCAATGTGGGACTGGTGTACACTGCAGTCTGTGTACCTCAATGTGGAACTGGTGCACATCGCAGTCTGTGTACCTCAATGTGGGACTGGTGCATACCGCAGTCTGTATACCTCAATGTGGGACAGGTGCACACCGCAGTCTGTGTACCTCAATGTGGGACTGGTGCACAGCGCAATCTGTGTACCTCAATGTGGGACTGCTGCATACCGCAGTCTGTCTCGCTCAATGTGGGACTGGTGCACACCGCAGTCTGTGTCGCTCAATGTGGGACTGGTGCACAGCGCAGTCTGTGTACCTCAATGTGGGACTAGTGTTCACCACAATCTGTGTACCTCAATGTGGAACTGGTGCACACTGCTGTCTGTGTATCTCTATGTGGGACTGGTGCACACCGCAGTCTGTGTTCCTCAGTGTGGGATGGTGTACACCGTAATCTGTGTACTTCACTGTGAGACTGGTGCACACCGCAATTTGTTAATCTCACTGTGTGACTGGTGTACACCACAATCTGTGTACCTCAATGTGGGACTGGTGTACAAAACAATCTGTGTACCTCAATGTGGAACTGGTGCACAGCGCAATCTGTGTACCTCAATGTGGGACTGCTGCATACCGCAGTCTGTATAGCTCAATGTGGGATTGGTGCACACCGCAGTCTGTGTAACTCAATGTGGGATTGGTGAACACCACAATCTGTGCACCTCAATGTGGGACTGGTGTACACCACAGACTGTGTACCTCAATGTGGGACTGGTGTACACTGCAATCTGTATACCTCAATGTGGGACAGGTGCACACCGCAGTCTGTGTACCTCAATGTGGCACTGGTGCACAGCGCAGTCTGTGTACCTCAATGTGGGACTGGTGCACAGTGCAGTCTGTGTAGCTAAATGTAGGACTGGTGCACCATGCAGTCTGTGTAACTCAATGTGGGTCTGGTCCACAGTGCAGCCAGTGTACCTCAATGTGGGACTGGTGCACAGCGCAGTCTGTGTAGCTGAATGTGGGACTGGTGTACACTGCAATCCGTGTACCTTAATATGGGACTGGTGTACACCGCAATTTGTGTCCCTCAATGTGGGACTGGTGCACAGCGCAGTCTGTGCACCTGAATGTGGGACTGCTGCACAGCTCAGCTGTGTACGTGAATGTGGGACTGGCGCACAGCGCAGTCTGTTTACCTCAATGTGGGACTGGTGCCTACCACCGTCTGTGTACCTCAATGTGGGACCAGTGCACTGCACAGTCTGTGTACCTCAATGTGGGACTGGTGCACAGCGCAGTCTGTGTACCTGAATGTGGATGGTGTACACTGCAATCTGTGTACCTCAACGTGGAACTGGTGCACACCGCAGTCTGTGTACCTCAATATGGGACTGGTGTACACCGCAGTCTGTGTATCTCAATGTGAGACTGGTGTACACCGCAGTCTGTGTACCTCAATGGGGGATTGGTGTACACGGCAGTCTGTGTACCTCAATGTGGGACTGGTGTACACTGCAATCTGCGTAGCTCAATGTGGGACTGGTGTACACCGCAGTCTGTGTACCTCAATGTGGGACTAGTGTACACCGCAATCTTCGAGGAGAAAGTGAGGACTGCAGATTCTGGAGATCAGAGCTGAAAATGTGTTGCTGGAAAGGTGCAGCAGGTCTGGCAGCATCCAAGGAACAGGAGAATCGACTTTTCGGGCATATGGGACTGGTGCACAGCGCAGTCTGTGTACCTCAATATGGGACTGGTGTACACCGCAGTCTGTGTATCTCAATGTGAGACTGGTGTACACCGCAGTCTGTGTACCTCAATGGGGGATTGGTGTACACGGCAGTCTGTGTACGTCAATGTGGGACTGGTGTACACTGCAATCTGTGTGCCTCAATGTGGGACAGGGGCACACCACAATCTGTGTACCTCAATGTGGAACTGGTGCACAGCGCAGTCTGTGTACCGCAATGTGGATGGTGTTCACTGCAATCTGTGTACCTCAATGTCGGACTGGTGCATACCGCAGTCGGTATACCGCAATGTGGGACTGGTGCATACCGCAGTCTGTGTACCGCAATGTGGGACTGGTGCACACCGCAATCTGTGTGCCTCAATGTGGGACTGGTGCACACCGCAGTCTGTGTATCTCAATGTGGGACTGGTGCACACCGCAGTCTGTGAACCTCAATGTGGGACTGGTGTACATGACAATCTGTGTACCTCAATGTGGAACTGGTGTACACTGCTCTCTGTGTATCTCAATGTGGGACTGGTGCACAGCGCAGTCTGTGTACCTCAGTGTGGGATGGTGTACACTGCAATCTGTGTACTTCACTGTGAGACTGGTGCACACCGCAGTCTGTATACCTCAATGTGGGACTGGTGCACACCGCAGTCTGTGGACCTCAATGTGGGACTGGTGTACACCACAATCTGTGTACCTCAATGTGGGGCTGGTGCACAGCGCAGTCTGTGTACCTCAATGTGGGACTGGTGCACAGTGCAGTCTGTGTATCTCAATGTGGGACTGGTGCACACCGCAGTCTGTGTACCTCAATTTGGTCTGGTGTACACCACAATCTGTTTACCTCAATGTGGAACTGGTGCACACTGCTCTCTGTGTATCTCAATGTGGGACTGGTGCACAGCGCAGTCTGTGTACCTCAGTGTGGGAAGGTGTACACTGCAATCTGTGTACTTCACTGTGAGACTGGTGCACACCGCAATTTGTTCATCTCAATGTGGGATTGGTGCATACCGCAGTCTGTGTACCTCAATGTGGGGCCGGTGCACAGCGCAGTCTGTGTACCTCAATGTGGGACAGGTGCACAGCGCAGTCTGTGTACCTGAATGTGGGATGGTGTACACTGCAGTCTTTGTACCGCAATGCGAGACTGGGGCACACCGCAATTTGTTTATCTCAATGTGGGACTGGTGCATACCGCAGTCTGTGTACCTCAATGTGGAACTGGTGTACACTGCAGTCTGTGTACCTCAATGTGGAACTGGTGCACAGCGCAGTCTGTGTACCTCAATGTGGGACTGGTGTACACCACAATCTGTGTACCTCAATGTGGGGCTGGTGCACAGCGCAGTCTGTGTACCTCAATGTGGGGCTTGTGCACAGCGCAGTCTGTGTACCTCAATGTGGGACTTGTGCACAGCGCAGTCTGTGTACCTGAATGTGGGATGGTGTACACTGCAGTCTGTGTACCTTAATGCGAGACTGGGGCACACCGCAAGTTGTTTATCTCAATGTGGGACTGGTGCATACCGCAATCTGTGTACCTCAATGTGGGACTGGTGCACAGCGCAGTCTGTGTACCTGAATGTGGGATGCTGTACACTGCAGTCTGAGTACCTCAATGTGGGACTCGTGCACACTGCTCTCTGTGTATCTCAATGTGGGACTGGTGCACTGCGCAGTCTGTGTACCTCAGTGTGGGATGGTGTACACTGCAATCTGTGTACTTCACTGTGAGACTGGTGCACACCGCAGTCTGTTTACCTCAATGTGGGACTGGTGCATACCACAGTCTGTGTACCTCAATGTGGGACCGGTGCACAGCACAGTCTGTGTACTGCAATGAGGGACTGGTGCACAGCGCAGTCTGTGTACCTGAATGTAGGATGGTGTACACTGCAGTCTGTGTACCTCAATTTTGGACTGGAGCACAGCGCAGTCTGTTTATCTGAATGCCAGGCTGGTGCACACCGCAGTCTGTGTACCTCAATGTGGGGCTGATGCACAGCGCAGTCTGAGTACCTCGATGTGGGACAGGTGCACACCGCAATCTGTCTTCCTGAATGTGGGACTGGTTTACACCACAATCTGTGTACTTTAGTATGGGATGGTGAACACTGCAATCTGTGTACCTCAATGTGGGACTGGTGCACAGCGCAGTCTGTGTACCTCAATGTGGGACTGGTGCACCGCACTGTCTGTGTACCTCAATGTTGGACTGGTGCACACCGCAATCTATGTATTTCAATGTGGGATGGCGTACACCTCAGACTGTGTACCTCAAAGTGGGACTGGTGTACACTGCAATCTGTTTATCTCAATGTGGGACGGGTGCACCGCGCAGTCTGTGTACCTCAATGTTGGACTGGTGCACACCGCAATCTGTGTACCTCAATGTGGGACTGGTGCACACCCCAATCTGTTTATCTCAATGTGGGACTGGGGCACACCGCAGTCTGTTTACCTCAATGTGGGACTGGTGCACAGCGCAGTCTGTTTACCTCAGTGTGGGACTGGTGCACACTGCTGACTGTGTACCTCAATGTGGGACTGGTGCACAGCGCAGTCTGTGAAACTAAATGTAGGACTGGTGCACCATGCAGTCTGTGTAACTCAATGTGGGGCTGGTCCACAGTGCAGTCTGTGTAGCTGAATGTGGGACTGGTGTACACTGCAATCTGTGTACCTCAATGTGGGACTGGTGTACACCACAATTTGTGTCCGTTAATGTGGGACTGGTGCACAGCGCAGTCTGTGCACCTGAATGTGTGACTGCTGCACAGCTCAGCTGTGTACGTGAATGTGGGACTGGTGCACAGCGCAGTCTGTTTACCTCAATGTGGGACTGGTGCATACCACCGTCTGTTTACCTCAATGTGGGACCAGTGCACAGCACAGTCTGTGTACCTTAATGTGGGACTGGTGCACAGCGCAGTCTGTGTACCTGAATGTGGATGGTGGACACTGCAGTCTGTATATCTCAATGTGGAACTGGTGCACAGCGCAGTCTGTGTACCTCAATGTGGGACTGGTGTACACCGCAGTTTGTGTACCTCAATGTGGGACTGGTGTACACTGCAATCTGCGTACCTCAATGTGGGACTGGTGCACAGCGCAGTCTGTGTACCTCAATGTGGGACTGGTGCACAGCGCAGTCTGTGTACCTCAATGTGGGACTAGTGCACACCGCAATCTGTTTATCTCAATGTGGGACTGGTGCATACTGCAGTCTGTTTACCTCAATGTGGGACTGGTGCACAGTGCAGTCTGTGTACCTCAATGTGGGACTGGTGCACAGCGCAGTCTGTGTACCTGAATGTGGGATGGTGTACACTGCAATCCGTGTACCTCAATGTGGGACTGGTGTACACCACAATTTGTGTACCTCAATGTGGGACTGGTGCACAGCGCAGTCTGTGCACCTGAATGTGGGACTGCTGCACAGCTCAGCTGTGTACGTGAATGTGGGACTGGTGCACAGCGCAGTCTGTTTACCTCAATGTGGGACTGGTGCATACCAAAATCTGTGTACCTCAATGTGGGACCAGTGCACAGCACAGTCTGTGTACCTCAATGTGGGACTGGTGCACACTGCAGTCTGTGTACCTCAATGTGGGACTGGTGTACACCGCAGTCTGTGTACCTCAATGTGGGACTGGTGTACACCGCAGTCTGTGTACCTCAATGGGGGATTGGTGTACACTGCAGTCTGTGTCGCTCAATGTGGGACTGGTGTACACCGCAATCTTCGAGGAGAAAGTGAGGACTGCAGATGCTGGAGATCAGAGCTGAAAATGTGTTGCTGGAAAAGCGCAGCAGGTCAGGCAGCATCCAAGGAACAGGAGAATCGACGTTTCGGGCATATGGGACTGGTGCACAGCGCAGTCTGTGTACCTCAATGTGGGACTGGTGCACACTGCAGTCTGTGTACCTCAATGTGGGACTGGTGTACACCGCAGTCTGTGTACCTCAATGTGGGACTGGTGCACAGCGCAGTCTGTGTACCTCAATGTGGGACTGGTGCACAGCGCAGTCTGTTTATCTCAATGTGGGACTGGTGCATACTGCAGTCTGTTTACCTCAATGCGGGACAGGTGTACACCGCAGTCTGTGTACCTCAATGTGGCACTGGTGAACACTGTAGTCTGTGTACCTCAATGTGGGACTGGTGCACATGGCAATCTGTGGACCTCAATGTGGGATTGGTGCACAACCCAATCTGTTTATGTCAATGTGGGACTGGTGTACACCGCAGTCTGTTTACCTCAATGTTGGACTGGTGCACAGCGCAGTCTGTGTACCTCAATGTGGGACTGGTGCACACCGCAGTCTGTGTACCTCAAAGTGGGACTGGTGTACACCGCAGTGTGTGTACCTCAATGTGGGACTGGTGCACAGCGCCCTCTGTGTACCTCAATGTGGGACTGGTGCACAGCGCAGTCTGTTTATCTCAATGTGGGACTGGTGCATACTGCAGTCTGTGAAACTAAATGTAGGACTGGTGCACCATGCTGTCTGTGTAACTCAATGTGGGGCTGGTCCAAAGTGCAGCCTGTGTACCTCAATGTGGGACTGGTGCACAGCGCAGTCTGTGTAGCTGAATGTGGGACTGCTGCACAGCTCAGCTGTGTACGTGAATGTGGGACTGGTGCACAGCGCAGTCTGTTTACCTCAATGTGGGACTGGTGCACAGCGCAGTTTGTGTACATCAATGTGGAACTGGTGCACACCGCAGTCTGTGTACCTCAATGTGGAACTGGTGCATACCACCGTCTGTGTACCTCAATGTGGAACAGTGCACAGCACAGTCTGTGTACCTCAATGTGGGACTGGTGCACCGCACTGTCTGTGTACCTCAATGTTGGACTGGTGCACACCGCAATCTATGTATTTCAATGTGGGATGGCGTACACCTCAGACTGTGTACCTCAAAGTGGGACTGGTGTACATTGCAATCTGTTTATCTCAATGTGGGACGGGTGCACCGCGCAGTCTGTGTACCTCAATGTTGGACTGGTGCACACCCCAATCTGTTTATCTCAATGTGGGACTGGGGCACACCGCAGTCTGTTTACCTCAATGTGGGACTGGTGCACAGCGCAGTCTGTTTACCTCAATGTGGGACTGGTGCACACTGCAGACTGTGTACCTCAATGTGGGACTGGAGCACACCGCAATCTGTTTATCTCAATGTGGCACTGTTGAACACTGTAGTCTGTGTACCTCAATGTGGGACTGGTGCACAGCGCAGTCTGTTTATCTCAATGTGGCACTTTTGAACACTGTAGTCTGTGTACCTCAATGTGGGACTGGTGCACAGCACAGTCTGTGTACCTCAATGTGGGACTGGTGCACCGCGCAGTCTGTGAAACTAAATGTAGGACTGGTGCACCATGCAGTCTGTGTAACTCAATGTGGGGCTGGTGCACCATGCAGTCTGTGTAACTCAATGTGGGGCTGGTCCACAGTGCAGCCTGTGTACCTCAATGTGGGACTGGTGCACACCGCAGTCTGTGTACCTCAATGTGGGACTGGTATACACAGCAGTCTGTGTACGTGAATGTGGGACTGGTGCACAGCGCAGTCTGTGTACCTCATTCTGGGACTGGTGCACACCGTAGTCTGTGTACCTCAATGTGGGACTGGTGTACACCGCAGTCTGTGTACCTCAATGTGGGACTGGTGCACAGCGCAGTCTGTGTACCTCATTCTGGGACTGGTGCACACCGTAGTCTGTGTACCTCAATGTGGGACTGGTGCACACCGCAATCTGTGTACCTCAATGTGGGATTGGTGCACAACCCAATCTGTTTATCTCAATGTGGGACTGGTGTACACCGCAGTCTGTTTACCTCAATGTTGGACTGGTGCACAGCGCAGTCTGTGTACCTCAATGTGGGACTGGTGCACACTGCAGTCTGTGTACCTCAATGTTGGACTGGTGTACACCGCAGTCTGTGTACCTCAATGTGGGACTGGTGCGCAGCGCAGTCTGTGTACCTCAATGTGGGACTGGTGCACAGCGCAGTCTGTTTATCTCAATGTGGGACTGGTGCATACTGCAGTCTGTTTACCTCAATGTGGGACAGCTGTACACCGCAGTCTGTGTACCTCAATGTGGCACTGGTGAACACTGTAGTCTGTGTACCTCAATGTGGGACTGGTGCACATGGCAATCTGTGGACCTCAATGTGGGATTGGTGGACAACCCAATCTGTTTATCTCAAAGTGGGACTGGTGTACACCTCAGTCTGTTTACCTCAATGTTGGACTGGTGCACAGCGCAGTCTGTGTACCTCATTGTGGGACTGGTGCACACCGTAGTCTGTGTACCTCAATGTGGGACTGGTGCACACCGCAGTCTGTGTACCTCAATGTGGGATTGGTGCACAACCCAATCTGTTTATCTCAATGTGGGACTGGTGTACACCGCAGTCTGTTTACCTCAATGTTGGACTGGTGCACAGCGCATCTGTGTACCTCAATGTGGGACTGGTGCACACTGCAGTCTGTGTACCTCAATGTGGGACTGGTGTACACCGCAGTCTGTGTACCTCAATGTGGGACTGGTGCACAGCGCAGTCTGTGTACCTCAATGTGGGACTGGTGCACAGCGCAGTCTGTTTATCTCAATGTGGGACTGGTGCATACTGCAGTCTGTTTACCTCAATGTGGGACAGGTGTACACCGCAGTCTGTGTACCACAATGTGGTACTGGTGAACACTGTAGTCTGTGTACCTCAATGTGGGACTGGTGCACATGGCAATCTGTGGACCTCAATGTGGGATTGGTGCACAACCCAGTCTGTTTATCTCAATGTGGGACTGGTGTACACCGCAGTCTGTTTACCTCAATGTTGGACTGGTGCACAGCGCAGTCTGTGTACCTCAATGTGGGACTGGTGCACAGCGCAGTCTGTGTACCTCAATGTGGGACTAGTGCATACCGCAGTCTGTGTACCTCAAAGTGGGACTGGTGTACACCGCAGTCTGTGTACCTCAATGGGGGATTGGTGTACACTGCAGTCTGTGTACTTCAATGTGGGACTGGTGTACACCGCAGTCAGTGTATCTCAATGTGGGACTGGTGTACACCGCAATCTTCGAGGAGAAAGTGAGGACTGCAGATGCTGGAGATCAGAGCTGAAAATGTGTTGCTGGCGAGGGGCAGCTGGTCAGGCAGCATCCTAGGAACTGGAGAATCGACGTTTCGGGCATATGGGACTGGTGCACAGCGCAGTCTGTTTACCTCAATGTGGGACTGGTGCATACCACAGTCTGTGGACCTCAATGTGAGATTGGTGTACACCGCAGGCTGTGTACCTCAATGTGAGACTGGTGCATACCGCAGTCTGTGTACCTCAATGTGGGACTGGTGCACACCGCAATTTGTGTACCTCAATGTGGGACGGGTGCACAGCGTGGTCTGTGTACCTCAATGTGGGACGGGTTCACAGCGTGGTCTGTGTACCTCAATGTGGGACTGGTGCACACCGCAGTCTGTGTACCTCATTGTGGGACGGGTGCACACCGCAATCTGTGTTCCTGAATGTGGGACTGGTGTACACCACAATCTGTGTACTTTAGTGTGGGATGGTGAACACCACAATCTGTGTACCTCAATGTGGGACTGGTGTACACCACAGACTGTGTACCTCAATGTGGGACTGGTGCACACTGCAGTCTGTTTACCTCAATGTGGGACAGGTATACACCTCAGTCTGTTTACCTCAATGTTGGACTGGTGCACAGCGCAGTCTGTGTACCTCATTGTGGGACTGGTGCACACCGTAGTCTGTGTACCTCAATGTGGGACTGGTGCACACCGCAGTCTGTGTACCTCAATGTGGGATTGGTGCACAACCCAATCTGTTTATCTCAATGTGGGACTGGTGTACACCGCAGTCTGTTTACCTCAATGTTGGACTGGTGCACAGCGCATCTGTGTACCTCAATGTGGGACTGGTGCACACTGCAGTCTGTGTACCTCAATGTGGGACTGGTGTACACCGCAGTCTGTGTACCTCAATGTGGGACTGGTGCACAGCGCAGTCTGTGTACCTCAATGTGGGACTGGTGCACAGCGCAGTCTGTTTATCTCAATGTGGGACTGGTGCATACTGCAGTCTGTTTACCTCAATGTGGGACAGGTGTACACCGCAGTCTGTGTACCACAATGTGGTACTGGTGAACACTGTAGTCTGTGTACCTCAATGTGGGACTGGTGCACATGGCAATCTGTGGACCTCAATGTGGGATTGGTGCACAACCCAGTCTGTTTATCTCAATGTGGGACTGGTGTACACCGCAGTCTGTTTACCTCAATGTTGGACTGGTGCACAGCGCAGTCTGTGTACCTCAATGTGGGACTGGTGCACAGCGCAGTCTGTGTACCTCAATGTGGGACTAGTGCATACCGCAGTCTGTGTACCTCAAAGTGGGACTGGTGTACACCGCAGTCTGTGTACCTCAATGGGGGATTGGTGTACACTGCAGTCTGTGTACTTCAATGTGGGACTGGTGTACACCGCAGTCAGTGTATCTCAATGTGGGACTGGTGTACACCGCAATCTTCGAGGAGAAAGTGAGGACTGCAGATGCTGGAGATCAGAGCTGAAAATGTGTTGCTGGCGAGGGGCAGCTGGTCAGGCAGCATCCTAGGAACTGGAGAATCGACGTTTCGGGCATATGGGACTGGTGCACAGCGCAGTCTGTTTACCTCAATGTGGGACTGGTGCATACCACAGTCTGTGGACCTCAATGTGAGATTGGTGTACACCGCAGGCTGTGTACCTCAATGTGAGACTGGTGCATACCGCAGTCTGTGTACCTCAATGTGGGACTGGTGCACACCGCAATTTGTGTACCTCAATGTGGGACGGGTGCACAGCGTGGTCTGTGTACCTCAATGTGGGACGGGTTCACAGCGTGGTCTGTGTACCTCAATGTGGGACTGGTGCACACCGCAGTCTGTGTACCTCATTGTGGGACGGGTGCACACCGCAATCTGTGTTCCTGAATGTGGGACTGGTGTACACCACAATCTGTGTACTTTAGTGTGGGATGGTGAACACCACAATCTGTGTACCTCAATGTGGGACTGGTGTACACCACAGACTGTGTACCTCAATGTGGGACTGGTGCACACTGCAGTCTGTTTACCTCAATGTGGGACAGGTATACACCGCAGTCTGTGTACCTCAATGTGGCACTGGTGCACAGCGCAGTCTGTGTACCTCAATGTGGGACTGGTGCACAGTGCAGTCTGTGTAGCTAAATGTAGGACTGGTGCACCATGCAGTCTGTGTAACTCAATGTGGGGCTGGTCCACAGAGCAGCCAGTGTACCTCAATGTTGGACTGGTGCACAGCGCAGTCTGTGTAGCTGAATATGGGACTGGTGTACACTGCAATCCGTGTACCTCAATGTGGGAATGGTGTACACCGCAATTTGTGTCCGTTAATGTGGGGCTGGTGCACAGCGCAGTCTGTTTAACTCAATGTGGGACTGGCGCATACCACCGTCTGTGTACCTCAATGTGGGACCAGTGCACTGCACAGTCTGTGTACCTCAATGTGGGACTGGTGCACACCGCAGTCTGTGTATCTCAATGTGGAACGGGTGCACAGCATGGTCTGTGTACCTCAATGTGGGACTGGTGCACACCGCAGTCTGTGTACCTCAATGTGGGACTGGTGTACACCGCAGTCTGTGTACCTCAATGTGGGACTGGTGCACACCGCATTCTGTGTACCTCAATGTGGGACTGGTGCACACATTAGTCTGTGTAACTCAATGTGGGACTGGTGCACACCGCAATCTGTGTACCTTAATGAGGGATTGGTGCACAACCCAATCTGGAAATCTCAATGTGGGACTGGTGTACACCGCAGTCTGTTTACCTCAATGTGGGACTGGTGCACAGCGCAGTCTGTGTACCTCAATGTGTGACTGGTGCACACCGCAGTCTGTGTACCTCAATGTGGGACTGGTGTACACCGCAGTCTGTGTACCTCAATGTGGGACTGGTGCACAGCGCAGTCTGTGTACCTCAATGTGGGACTGGTGCACAGCGCAGTCTGTGTACCTCAATGTGGGACTAGTGCACAGCGCAGTCTGTGTACCTCAATGTGGGACTGGTGCACAGCGTGGGCTGTGTACCTCAATGTGGGACGGGTGCACAGGGTGGTCTGTGTACCTCAATGTGGGACTAGTGCACACCGCAGTCTGTGTACCTCAATGTGGGACTGGTGCTCAGCGTGGTCTGTGTACCTCAATGTGGGACTGGTGCACACCGCAGTCTGTGTACCTCAATGTGGGACTGGTGCACACCGCAGTCTGTTTACCTCAATGTGGGTCTGGTGTACACTGCAATGTGTACCTCAATTTGGGACTGGTGTACACTGCAATGTGTACCTCAATGTGGGACTGGTGCACACCGATATCTGTTTATCTCAAAGTGTGACTGGTGCATACCACAGTCTGTTTACCTCAATGTGGGACAGGTGCACACCGCAGTCTGTTTGCCTCAATGTGGGACTGGTGTACACCACAATCTGTGTACCTCAATGTTGGGCTGGTGCACAGCGCAGTCTGAGTACCTCAATTTGGGACAGGTGCACACCGCAATCTGTGTTCCTGAATGTGGGACTGGTGTACACCGCAATCTGTGTACCTCAATGTGGGACTGGTGTACACCACAATCTGTGTACTTTAGTGTGGGATGGTGAACACCACAATCTGTGTACCTCAATGTGGGACTGGTGTACACCACAGTCTGTGTACCTCAATGTGCGACTGGTGCACACAGCAATCTATGTATTTCAATGTGGGATGGTGTACACCACAGACTGTGTACCTCAATGTGGGACTGGTGCACACCGCAATCTGTGTACCTCAATGTGGGACTGGTGCACACCGCAATCTGTGTACCTCAATGTGGGACTGGTGTACACCGCAGTCTGTTTATCTCAATGTGGGACTGGTGCATACTGCAGTCTGTTTATCTCAATGTGGGACAGGTGTACACCGCAGTCTGTGTACCCCAATGTGGCACTGTTGCACAGTGCAGTCTGTGTACCTCAATGTGGGACTTGTGCACAGTGCAGTCTGTGTAGCTAAATGTAGGACTGGTGCACCATGCAGTCTGTGTAACTCAATGTGGGGCTGGTCCACAGTGCAGCCAGTGTACCTCTATGTGGGACTGGTGCACAGCGCAGTCTGTGTAGCTGAATGTGGGACTGGTGTACACTGCCATCCGTGTACCTTAATGTGGGACTGGTGTACACCGCAATTTGTGTCCCTCAATGTGGGACTGGTGCACAGCGCAGTCTGTGCACCTGAATGTGGGACTGCTGCACAGCTCAGCTGTGTACGTGAATGTGGGACTGGTGCACAGCGCAGTCTGTTTACCTCAATGTGGGACTGGTGCATACCACCGTCTGTGTACCTCAATGTGGGACCAGTGCACTGCACAGTCTGTGTACCTCAATGTGGGACTGGTGCACAGCGCAGTCTGTGTACCTGAATGTGGATGGTGTACACTGCAATCTGTGTACCTCAATGTGGAACTGGTGCACACCACAGTCTGTGTACCTCAATATGGGACTGGTGTACACCTCAATCTGTGTATTCTAATGTGGGACTGGTGTACACTGCAATCTGTGTCCCTCAATGTGGGACTGGTGCACAGCGCAGTCTGTTTACCTCAATGTGGTACTGGTGCATACCACAGTCTGTGGACCTCAATGTGAGATTGGTGTACACCGCAGGCTGTGTACCTCAATGTGAGACTGGTGCATACTGCAGTCTGTGTACCTCAATGTGGGACTGGTGCACACCGCAGTCTGTGTATCTCAATGTGGGACGGGTGCACAGCGTGGTCTGTGTACCTCAATGTGGGACTGGTGCACACCGCAGTCTGTGGACCTCAATGTGAGATTGGTGTACACCGCAGGCTGTGTACCTCAATGTGGGACTGGTGCACACCACAGTCTGTGTACCTCAATGTGGGACTGGTGCACACCGTTGTCTGTGTACCTCATTGTGGGACTGGTGCACACCGCAATCTGTTTATCTCAATGTGGGACTGGTGCATACTTCAGTCTGTTTACCTCAATGTGGGACAGGTGTACACCGCAGTCTGTGTACCTCAATGTGGCACTGGTGAACACTGTAGTCTGTGTACCTCAATGTGGGACTGGTGCACACGGCAATCTGTGTACCATAATGTGGGATTGGTGCACAACCCAATCTGTTTATCTCAATGTGGGACTGGTGTACACCGCAGTCTGTTTACCTCAATGTTGGACTGGAGCACAGCGCAGTCTGTGTACCTCAATGTGGGACTGGTGCACACCGCAGTCTGTGTACCTCAATGTGGGACTGGTGTACACCGCAGTCTGTGTACCTCAATGTGGGACTGGTGCACAGCGCAGTCTGTGTACCTCAATGTGGGACTGGTGCACAGCGCAGTCTGTGTACCTCAATGTGGGACTGGTGCACACCGCCATCTGTTTATCTCAATGTGGGACTGGTGCATACTGCAGTCTGTTTACCTCAATGTAGGACAGGTGTACACCGCAGTCTGTGTACCTCAATGTGGGACTGGTGCACACCGCAATCTGTGTACTTTAGTGTGGAATGGTGAACACCACAATCTGTGTACCTCAATGTGGGACTGGTGTACACCACAGTCTGTGTACCTCAATGTGCGACTGGTGCACACAGCAATCTATGTATTTCAATGTGGGATGGTGTACACCACAGACTGTGTACCTCAATGTGGGACTGGTGCACACCGCAATCTGTGTACCTCAATGTGGGACTGGTGCACACCGCAATCTGTTTATCTCAATGTGGGACTGGTGCATACTGCAGTCTGTTTATCTCAATGTGGGACAGGTGTACACCGCAGTCTGTGTACCTCAATGTGGCACTGGTGCACAGCGCAGTCTGTGTACCTCAATGTGGGACTTGTGCACAGTGCAGTCTGTGTAGCTAAATGTAGGACTGGTGCACCATGCAGTCTGTGTAACTCAATGTGGGGCTGGTCCACAGTGCAGCCAGTGTACCTCTATGTGGGACTGGTGCACAGCGCAGTCTGTGTAGCTGAATGTGGGACTGGTGTACACTGCCATCCGTGTACCTTAATGTGGGACTGGTGTACACCGCAATTTGTGTCCCTCAATGTGGGACTGGTGCACAGCGCAGTCTGTGCACCTGAATGTGGGACTGCTGCACAGCTCAGCTGTGTACGTGAATGTGGGACTGGTGCACAGCGCAGTCTGTTTACCTCAATGTGGGACTGGTGCATACCACCGTCTGTGTACCTCTATGTGGGACCAGTGCACTGCACAGTCTGTGTACCTCAATGTGGGACTGGTGCACAGCGCAGTCTGTGTACCTGAATGTGGATGGTGTACACTGCAATCTGTGTACCTCAATGTGGAACTGGTGCACACCACAGTCTGTGTACCTCAATATGGGACTGGTGTACACCTCAATCTGTGTATTCTAATGTGGGACTGGTGTACACTGCAATCTGTGTCCCTCAATGTGGGACTGGTGCACAGCGCAGTCTGTTTACCTCAATGTGGTACTGGTGCATACCACAGTCTGTGGACCTCAATGTGAGATTGGTGTACACCGCAGGCTGTGTACCTCAATGTGAGACTGGTGCATACTGCAGTCTGTGTACCTCAATGTGGGACTGGTGCACACTGCAGTCTGTGTATCTCAATGTGGGACGGGTGCACACCGCAGTCTGTGGACCTCAATGTGAGATTGGTGTACACCGCAGGCTGTGTACCTCAATGTGGGACTGGTGCACACCGCAGTCTGTGTACCTCAATGTGGGACTGGTGCACACCGTTGTCTGTGTACCTCATTGTGGGACTGGTGCACACCGCAATCTGTTTATCTCAATGTGGGACTGGTGCATACTTCAGTCTGTTTACCTCAATGTGGGACAGGTGTACACCGCAGTCTGTGTACCTCAATGTGGCACTGGTGAACACTGTAGTCTGTGTACCTCAATGTGGGACTGGTGCACACGGCAATCTGTGTACCTTAATGTGGGATTGGTGCACAACCCAATCTGTTTATCTCAATGTGGGACTGGTGTACACCGCAGTCTGTTTACCTCAATGTGGGACTGGAGCACAGCGCAGTCTGTGTACCTCAATGTGGGACTGGTGCATACTTCAGTCTGTTTACCTCAATGTGGGACAGGTGTACACCGCAGTCTGTGTACCTCAATGTGGCACTGTTGAACACTGTAGTCTGTGTACCTCAATGTGGGACTGGTGCACAGCGCAGTCTGTGTACCTCAATGTGGGACTGGTGCACAGTGCAGTCTGTGTAACTAAATGTAGGACTGGTGCACCATGCAGTCTGTGTAACTCAATGTGGGGCTGGTCCACAGTGCAGCCTGTGTACCTCAATGTGGGACTGGTGCACAGCGCAGTCTGTGTAGCTGAATGTGGGACTGGTGTACACTGCATTCCGTGTACCTCAATGAGGTACTGGTGTACACCACAATTTGTGTCCGTTAATGTGGGACTGGTGCACAGCGCAGTCTGTGCACCTGAATGTGGGACTGCTGCACAGCTCTGCTGTGTACGTGAATGTGGGACTGGTGCACAGTGCAGTCTGTTTTACTCAATGTGGGACTGGTGCCTACCACCGTCTGTGTACCTCAATGTGGAACAGGTGCACAGCGCAGTCTGTGTACCTCAATGTGGAAGTGGTGCACACCGCAGTCTGTGTACCTCAATGTGGAACTGGTGCATACCACCGTCTGTGTACCTCAATGTTGGACCAGTGCGCAGCACAGTCTGCGTACCTCAATGTGGGAGTGGTGCACTGTGCAGTCTGTGTACCTGAATGTGGATGGTGTACACTGCAGTCAATGTACCTCAATGTGGAACTGGTGCACAGCGCAGTCTGTGTACCTCAATGTGGGACTGGTGTACACCGCAGTCTGTGTACCTCAATGGACGTTTGGTGTACACTGCAGTCTGTGTACCTCAATGTGGGACTGGTGTACACTGCAATCTGCGTACCTCAATGTGGGACTGGTGTACACCGCAATCTTCGAGGAGAAAGTGAGGACTGCAGATGCTGGAGATCAGAGCTGAAAATGTGTTGCTGGAAATGCGCAGCAGGTCCGGCAGCATCCAAGGGACAGGAGAATCGACGTTTCGGGCATATGGGACTGGTGCACAGTGCAGTCTGTTTACCTCAATGTGGGACTGGTGCATACCACAGTCTGTGGACCTCAATGTGAGATTGGTGTACACCGCAGGCTGTGTATCTCAATGTGAGACTGGTGCATACCGCAGTCTGTGTACCTCAATGTGGGACTGGTGCACGCCACAGTCTGTGTACCTCAATATGGGACTGGTGCACACCGCAATCTGTGTACCTCAATGTGGGACGGGTGCACAGCGTGGTCTGTGTACCTCAATGTGGGACAGGTGCACAGCGTGGTCTGTGTACCTCAATGTGGGACTGGTGCACACCGCAGTCTGTGTACCTCAATGTGGGACTGGTGCATTGCGCAGTCTGTGTAACTAAATGTAGGACTGGTGCACACCGCAGTCTGTGTACCTGAATGCCGGGCTGCTGCATACCGGAGTCTGTGTACCTCAATGTGGGACTGGTGCACCGCACTGTCTGTGTACCTCAATGTTGGACTGGTGCACACCGCAATCTGTGTACCTCAATGTGCGACCGGTGCACACCGCAATCTGTGTACCTCAATGTGCGACCGGTGCACACCGCAATCTATGTATTTCAATGTGGGATGGTGTACACCACAGACTGTGTACCTCAATGTGGGACTGGTGTACACTGCAATCTGTTTATCTCAATGTGGGACGGGTGTACACCGCAGTCTGTGTACCTCAATGTGGCACTGGTGAACACTGTAGTCTGTGTACCTCAATGTGGGACTGGTGCGCAGCGCAGTCTGTGTAGCTGAATGTGGGACTGGTGTACACTGCAATCCGTGTACCTCAATGTGGGAATGGTGTACACCGCAATTTGTGTACCTCAATGTGGGACTGGAGCACAGCGCAGTCTGTGTACCTCAATGTGGGACTGGTGCACACCGCAGTCTGTGTACCTCAATGTGGGACTGGTGTACACCGCAGTCTGTGTACCTCAATGTGGGACTGGTGCACAGCGCAGTCTGTGTACCTCAATGTGGGACTGGTGCACAGCGCAGTCTGTGTACCTCAATGTGGGACTGGTGCACACCGCAATCTGTTTATCTCAATGTGGGACTGGTGCATACTGCAGTCTGTTTACCTCAATGTGGGACAGGTGTACACCGCAGTCTGTGTACCTCAATGTGGCACTGTTGAACACTGTAGTCTGTGTACCTCAATGTGGGACTGGTGCACAGCGCAGTCTGTGTACCTCAATGTGGGACTGGTGCACAGTGCAGTCTGTGTAACTAAATGTAGGACTGGTGCACCATGCAGTCTGTGTAACTCAATGTGGGGCTGGTCCACAGTGCAGCCTGTGTACCTCAATGTGGGACTGGTGCACAGCGCAGTCTGTGTAGCTGAATGTGGGACTGGTGTACACTGCATTCCATGTACCTCAATGAGGTACTGGTGTACACCACAATTTGTGTCCGTTAATGTGGGACTGGTGCACAGCGCAGTCTGTGCACCTGAATGTGGGACTGCTGCACAGCTCAGCTGTGTACGTGAATGTGGGACTGGTGCACAGTGCAGTCTGTTTTACTCAATGTGGGACTGGTGCCTTCCACCGTCTGTGTACCTCAATGTGGAACAGGTGCACAGCGCAGTCTGTGTACCTCAATGTGGAAGTGGTGCACACCGCAGTCTGTGTACCTCAATGTTGAACTGGTGCATACCACCGTCTGTGTACCTCAATGTTGGACCAGTGCGCAGCACAGTCTGCGTACCTCAATGTGGGAGTGGTGCACTGTGCAGTCTGTGTACCTGAATGTGGATGGTGTACACTGCAGTCAATGTACCTCAATGTGGAATTGGTGCACAGCGCAGTCTGTGTACCTCAATGTGGGACTGGTGTACACCGCAGTCTGTGTACCTCAATGGACGTTTGGTCTACACTGCAGTCTGTGTACCTCAATGTGGGACTGGTGTACACTGCAATCTGCGTACCTCAATGTGGGACTGGTGTACACCGCAATCTTCGAGGAGAAAGTGAGGACTGCAGATGCTGGAGATCAGAGCTGAAACTGTGTTGCTGGAAAGGCGCAGCAGGTCCGGCAGCATCCAAGGAACAGGGGAATCGACGTTTCGGGCATATGGGACTGGTGCACAGCGCAGTCTGTTTACCTCAATGTGGGACTGGTGCATACCACAGTCTGTGGACCTCAATGTGAGATTGGTGTACACCGAAGACTGTGTACCTCAATGTGAGACTGGTGCATACCGCAGTCTGTGTACCTCAATGTGGGACTGGTGCACACCGCAATCTGTGTACCTCAATGTGGGACGGGTGCACAGCGTGGTCTGTGTACCTCAATGTGGGACAGGTGCACAGCGTGGTCTGTGTACCTCAATGTGGGACTGGTGCACACCGCAGTTTGTGTACCTCAATGTGGGACTGGTGCATTGCGCAGTCTGTGTAACTAAATGTAGGACTGGTGCACACCGCAGTCTGTGTACCTGAATGCCGGGCTGCTGCATACCGGAGTCTGTGTACCTCAATGTGGGACTGGTGCACCGCACTGTCTGTGTACCTCAATGTTGGACTGGTGCACACCGCAATCTGTGTACCTCAATGTGCGACCGGTGCACACCGCAATCTGTGTACCTCAATGTGCGACCGGTGCACACCGCAATCTATGTATTTCAATGTGGGATGGTGTACACCACAGACTGTGTACCTCAATGTGGGACTGGTGTACACTGCAATCTGTTTATCTCAATGTGGGACGGGTGCACTGTGCAGTCTGTGTACCTCAATGTTGGACTGGTGCACAGTGCAATCTGTGTACCTCAATGTGGGACTGGTGCACAGCGCAGTCTGTGTAGCTGAATGTGGGACTGGTGTACACTGCAATCCGTGTACCTCAATGTGGGAATGGTGTACACCGCAATCTGTGTACCTGAATGTGGGACTGGTGTACACCGCAGTCTGTGTACCTCAATGGGGGATTGGTGTACACTGCAGTCTGTGTACCTCAATGTGGGACTGGTGTACACTGCAGTCTGTGTACCTCAATGTGGAACTGGTGCACAGCGCAGTCTGTGTACCTCAATGTGGAACTGGTGTACACCGCAATCTGTGTACCTCAATGTGGGACTGGTGTACACCGCAGTCTGTGTACCTCAATGTGGGACTGGTGTACACTGCAATCTTCGAGGAGAAAGTGAGGACTGCAGATGCTGGAGATCAGAGCTGAAAATGTGTTGCTGGAAAAGCGCAGCAGGTCAGGCAGCATCCAAGGAACAGGAGAATCGACGTTTCAGCCATATGGGACTGGTGCACAGCGCAGTCTGTTTACCTCAATGTGGGACTGGTGCACACCCCAATCTGTTTATCTCAATGTGGGACTGGTGCATACTGCAGTCTGTTTACCTCAATGTAGGACAGGTGTACACCGCAGTCTGTGTACCTCAATGTGGGACTGGTGCACACCGCAATCTGTTTGCCTCAGTGTTCGACTGGTGCACAGCTCAGTCTGTTTACCTCAATGTGGGACTGGTGCATACCGCAGTCTGTGTACCTCAATGTGGGACTGGTGCACACCGCAGTCTGTGTACCTCAATGTGGAACTGGTGCACACCGCCATCTGTGTACCTCAATGTGGGACTGGTGCATACCGCAGTCTGTTTACCTCAATGTGGGACTGGTGTACACTGCAATGTGTACCTGAATGTGGAACTGGTGCACACCGATATCTGTTTATCTCAAAGTGGGACTGGTGCATACCGCAGTCTGTTTCCCTCAATGTGGGACAGGTGCACACCACAGTCTGTGTACCTCAATATGGGACTGGTATACACCGCAGTCTGTGTACCTCAGTGTGGGACGGGTGCACAGCGCGGTCTGTGTACCTCAATGTGGGACTGGTGCACAATGCAGTCTGTGTAACTCAATATGGGGCTGGTGTACACCACAGTCTGTGTACCTCAATGTGGGACTGGTGTACACCACAGTCTGTGTACCTCAATGTGGGACTGGTGCACACTGCAATCTGTGTACCTCAATGTGGGACTGTTGCACACCGCCATCTGTGTACCTCAATGTGGGACTGCTGCATAGCTCAGTCTGTGTTCGTGAATGTGGGACTGGTGTACACCACAATCTGTGTACCTCAATGTGGGATTGGTGCACACCGCAATCTGTGTACCTCAATGTGGGTCTGGTGCACACCGCAATCTGAGTACCTCAATGTGGGACTGGTGCAGTGCGCAATCTGTTGGACTGGTGTACATTGCAGTCTGTGTACATCAATGTGGGACTGTTGTACAGCGCAGTCTGTGTCCCTCAATGTGGGACTGGTGCACACTGCAGTCTGTGTAACTGAATGTGGGACTGGTGTACACCACAACCTGTTTATCCCAATGTGGGACGGGTGCACCGTGCAGTCTGTGTACCTCAATGTGGGACTGGTGTACACTGCAATCTGTTTACCTCAATGTGGGACTGGTGCACACTGCAGTCTGTGTACCTCAAGGTAGTACGGGTGCACAGCGCAGTCTGTGTACCTCAATGTGGGACTGGTGCACACTGCAGTCTGTGTACCTCAAGGTGGGACTGGTGTACACTGCAGTCTGTGTACCTCAAGGTGGTACGGGTGCACAACGCAGTCTGCGTACCTGAATGTGGGACGGGTGTACAATGCAGTCTGTGTACCTCAATGTGAGACTGGTGCACACCGCATCTGTGTACCTCAATGTGAGACTGGTGCACACCGCCATCTGTGTACCTCAATGTGGGACCGGTGCACACCACAATCTGTGTACCTCAATGTGAGGCTGGTGCACACCGCCATCTGTGTACCTCAATGTGGGACTGGTGCACACCGCAGTCTGTGTACTTCAATATGGGACTGGTGCACACCGCAATCTGTGTACCTCAACGTGGGTCTGGTGCATACTGCAGTCTGTGTCCCTCAATGTCGGACTGGTGCACAGCACAGTCTGTGTACCTCAGTGTAGGAGTGATGTGCACCGCAGTCTGTGTACCTCAATGTGGGACTGGTGCACAGTGCAGTCTGTGTACTTCAATGTGGGACTGGTGCACACTGCAATCTGTGTAACTCAGTGTGGGATGGTGTACACCGCAGTCTGTGTACCTCAATGTGGGATTGGTGTATACCGCAATCTCTCTACCTCAATGTGGGATTGGTGCATCGTGCAATCTGTGTACCTCAATGTGGGACTGGTGCACAGCGCAGTCTGTGTACCTCAATGTGGGACTGGTGTATACCATCGCTCATTCCTGATGAAGAGCTTATGCCCAAAGTGTCAATTTTCCTGTTCCTTGGATACTGACTGTCCTGTGTGCCTTAAAGTGAGGCTGGTGTACCCTGCAATCTATGTACCTCAATGTGGGACTGGTGAACACCATAATCTGTGTACGTTGATGTGGACTGGTCGCACTGTGTTTGTCAGTGTTTGTCTCACTGCCTCTTCCTGCATGTTGTTCTCTCTGAATTTCTAACACTAACTATTTTTGATATTAAAGGAAATTAGTATTTTCTTCAGTAATGCTTGCTCTGAGTGAATTAGTTCAGTTGAACGGACCACATCACAGAAGCTGACGGAGTCAAGTTTTATGAGTGAGATCAAGATGTCTTTATTTGAGGTGAAAATTTAATATTCTTCATTGAAAAGAGAAATTTTTAACTCCTTTTCACTCCACCTTGGCAACGTTTTAGTTCAAATTAAGAAAGACAGACATTTATAGAACATTTTGCATTTCCTCATGAAATTTTGAAGCTTTTTAGAACAAATGATAAATATTTGAAGTGTCATTACTGATGCAGTGTGTGAAGCAGTTTGTACACAGCTGTCTCCCACAAACAGCAATTAGGCAATAATCAAATAATGGATTTTAAGGATGTCAATTTAAGGATAAATATTAGAGAATCATCCCATTCTTCTTTGTTCTTCAGAATAACGCTCAGTACCATGTAAGAGTAAAGACAAAGCCCTGCTTTAACATCACACTGAAAAGATGTGCTTCTGACGGTGTAGCATTCCCTCAGTACTACAACTGAGTATCAGCCTATATCTCTATTCATGTGTCTGGAATGAGGCTTGAACCCATAACCATGATCAAGCAAAGGCCCCGTCAATACTTGGGGCTGAATCAATATCTGTGGGGCAGGAGTGAAGGAACCTGAGCTAGTCTCAATACGATGAAGAAAAAAAACCCCACCCAGGTTCCAGCTTCTAAACCTAACTGGTGTTTAAAGAGGAGAGATTATGAGGCCGATGACAGCCATCTCAGTGACACCTTCCAGGTTTTGGTGGGTTTGGGAGGAAAATGATAAATTAGCAGAAGGCACTTGTCATCAGTTGCGATTTCAGCCCAGAGAGAGTTAACGGCTGCAGGAGAGGAAGGGATTAAAATGCAGAAAATGAGCACGGCATCTTTTAAAGATTAATATGAGGAGAGAATCATAGTTCCACTGAGGGGCTGTGATGAAGTTTCCCGATGAGCTCAGCTAGAGACTGGGTGATAGTGTGAACAGGCTGGAAGGAACAGGAGCACTCTGAGTTCTGCCTCAGCCCCAGTTGTGTGTGAAGAAGGTTTCAAGGCATTCTGTTACAGAGAACTGTTTGGTAAACAGAGCCACAGTTGTTTATGGCCTTTCCTGACAATAACAGGCACTCAGTGAGGAATCCTTTGCAATCTTCTGGCAAATCTGTGTATTCCGGAAAGGACAATTCCCTGAGCATGTGCCAATTAAAGCCAGTCACTAACCAGTGAGGCTCCCCTATGCCTACATCCTCTCCGAAAATTACCCTGAACTGTTTCTCTTTCTCATTCCCCTTCTATGGATAGGACCTCCTGTTCATGATTTTTGCATTTTTTTTTCTATCCAGGGAGTAATTTATGATCCTGGAGAAATGAGAAGCAGACTGTCAATTGAGTCACATTTTCTATGGATGGATGCTGGTTCAGAGAAACAAAATAGTTATCAGTCTCTAACTTCTCCTGCCCTCCTGCTCTCCATTCATCTTCATTTGTTATGTCCCTGACTCTTCCCATCTCTGACCCTCCCCACATGTGCCCATTCTCTCCAGCCTTAATCCTCTCCAACCCTCACCCTCACCACATAGTGCTCATTTTCTCCAGTCTTATCTGTTTCCAGCAATTCTCTGAGAGATGAGTTATTCAAACCCATAATCCTGAACTTTTGAAACACGTTTCCATTGAGCAAATGTGAAAACTAAGCCTATTAATCATTTAATATCAAGAAATGACAGTAACTCCTTCCTGCCATGCAAGTGCCAGGCAGTGACCATCTACTATCTCCAACACAAGAGAATCCACGCATTGCCCATTGACATTCAATGGTCGTACCATCACTGAATACCTGCACTATCAACATCCTGAGGGCTACCCTTGACCAAATTCAGAGCCGAACCAGCCATTAGATACTTTAGCTACAAGGGCAACTCAGAGGCTGACACCCTTGCAGTAAGTAATTCACCTCCTGACTCCCCAAAACATGTCCACATGGCACAAGTTAGGAGGATAGTGGAACATTCTCCACTTACCTGCTGCTCCAACAACACTCAAGAAGCTTGACATCATCAAAGACAAAGCAGTCTGCTTGATCGGTCCACACATCCACCACCTTCAACATTCACTCCCCCACCCTGAAGCACAGTAAGAAACAGAACCCACCAATCCAGGCTCATAAAGTAATTTAGCATGCAAAGAGACCCTTCAGTCCAAATAGTCAATGCTGCCCATGTTCTCAAATCACCCTAGTCCCACTTGCCTGTGTTTGACCCATATCCCCACAAACCTTTCCTATTCATATACTTATCCAAATAACTCAATATTATTACTGTATCTGCATCCGTCACTTTCTGTAGCAGTTTATTCCCCTCACAAACCACTCTATAAAAAGGTTGTCCCTTTTTAAATCTTTTTCCTCTCACCTCGAAAATATGCCCCCTAGTTTTGAACTACCCCACCCTAGGGGAAAGACCTTACGTATGCTCCTCATTATTTTATAAATTTCTACAAGATTACCCCTTAATCTCCTATGTTTTGGAGAAATAAGTCACAGCCTATCCAGCCTCTCCCTATAACTCAAACCCTTCATTGCCATTAACATTCTGGTAAAGCTTTCGTGAACCCTCTCCAATTTAATAATATCCTTTCATTAGCAGGATATTGTATAACACAATACTCCAGAAGAAGCCTCACCAACGTCCTGTACAACTGCAACACGATGTCCCAAATCCTCTCCTCAAATGTTTGTGCAATGAAGGCGAATATGCTAAATGCTTTCTTCACTACTCTGTCTGTAAGTGATACAAATTTCAAAGAATTATGTACTTGAGCCCCTCGGTCTCTTTTTTCTACTATACTTCACAAGGTCCTACCATTAATTGTGTAAGTCCTGCCCCTGTTTGTTTTATCAAAATACAATATATTGTATTTATCCAAATTAAACTCTATCTGTTAGTCCTCAGCCCATTGATCCAACTGATCAAGATCTCTTTGTAATCTTAGATTACTTTCTTCACTGTGCACAATATCACCAATTTTGGTGTCAACTGCAAACTTACTAACCATGTCTTGTATATTCTCATCCAAATCACTTAAATGGCAAAGAGAAGGCTCATTTGACAGCATCTCCACACCATCAATCTCACCCACCTAGCAGGGCAAGGGCAGTTGATGAATGGCAATATTTTCACATGCAATTCCCATTCCAGGCTACACACCATCCTGAGTTGGAACAGTATTGCTGTCCCTTCACTAATGTTGTGGAACTTCCTCCTTCATCGCACAGTGGGCACTTGGGCTATAGTTGTTCAAACAGCAGCTCACCATCACCTTTCAAAGAGTAATTGGGGTGGGCACCAAATATTGGCCAAACAGAGCAAATAAATGAGCAATAACAAAGCCAATTCTGCTGCTGTCTCAGATCTTTTATTGAAAGCTTTACCCATGCCTTTGGTATCTCCAGACTTGACTATTCTAATGGGTTGCCTGGTCATCTGTCATCTGAGGTCATCCTAAATTCGGATACTGGTGTCCAAACTTGCTCAATATCCTGCCAATCCATCACCCAGTACTCTCTAACTTCCATTGGCTCCAGGCTAAGCAATGTCTTGTTTTTAAAGCTCTCCTCCTCTTTCTCAATTTCCTCCTTTACCTCCCTCCTCTCTAACATCCTCCAGCCCCACAATCCTCATGTCCAATCCTGGTCTCTTGAACATATACAGTGTTAATGGGAGCACCAGCGATGGCCATTAATGTCTCAGAATTCCCAGCCTAAACCCCTGCTCTTGCTACCTTGCTTCCTCATTTAATTCACTTTCTCACACCCATTGCATTGGCCTGGCCTTCTGGTCATTGTTACTAATATCTCCTTTCACACTTTGTTTTAAAAGCCTCTGTAAAGCCCTGTCATTCTGGTAAAGGTGCTGTACGTAAATACACATTGTGATTATTGTTGAACACTGACTTACTTTGAACCTGGTTTCTTGAGCTCCAAACTCTGAACTTGGCATTCTGAACACTGCCAAAACCACAACTTGGCTGACAGTTTACAAAAACCAGAATTTTTTGCCTAAAGGTTTGTTAGGTGGTTACCAGCTCTGTAATTACCAGGAAAGTCATCACTTCGCCAGTCAGCATTTGACACATGGACAAGTTCCTTGAAAGCCCATCGTGCACACTCCCTGTTTGCTTGTGCCAATCACAAGAGCAGTGTCGCTCAGTGGAGAGGCTGGAGTTTCCAGTTGGTAGCAGTTTGATGCTGCCACCTAGTGCCTCGAGCCAGAGAAAAAACATCAATGAGCAGTGTGCAGAGAGAGGTCCTTATTCAGTCCAACCTATAATTCCCCAGCTCCATTTCTGTCAGCCTGTACAAATGGTTACATTCCATGAATACAGGTCTGAGGTTTGTGCTTGCTTCGAATAATCAAGGGCAGTAATATGAGTTAACACCATGATTGATAACCAGAATCTTGGAGATATACTATCTACGTGGAATGGGCTGGCTTCAAAAGCAGCGGGATTAGATGGAGGTGGTTGTGTAGCAGTAATGTCTCCAGTCTAATAATTCAGAGGCTCACCACTCCACCAATTAGTAAAACAGAGATTCAATTAGTTAATAAATCTATCATTGAATCTAGAAACTTTGTAATGGCAACCATAAAACTATCATCCTTTGTCAAACAGTTTATCTGGTTCACTAACATCCTTCATGGAGGATGATTTGCTGTCATGTCTGATCTAGCCCATATGTGAGACTGACAAATAATTCAGTTCAAGGGATATTATTAATGAGTACCAAAAGCTGGTTTTACCAAGTAATGAAGCAAAATTCACTCTCCATGTCCTGTGCCAGCAATTTTCGTGGGAAAGATGTGCTTTGGCAATTCCCAGGCAGCTTTCCTGACATTTTTGATACCAATTGCAGAAATGAGCCTTTCCAATGTACACCACTGGAATGTAACATTGCAGTAGGAAGCCATTCAGCCCATCATTTTTACACAATTTCTCTGAGCATTTTGACTGAGCACCAATCGCCTGTCTTTGGCCCATAATCCTACACATTGTCTCTATTTCTAATACATTTTGACTGAGTACCAATGTCATTATGGCCCTCAGAATTCCCAGCCTAAACCTTGCTTCCTCATTTAATTCACTTTCTCACTCCCATTGCTTTGGCCTCCACAAGGAGGGTTTTGACTGAGTACCAATCTCCAGTCTTTGCCCCATAATCCTACACATTGTCTCTATTTGAATAACCATCCAATGCCCCTCTTGAATACCTGAACTGAACCTGGCCCCACCACATTTCCAGGCAGTGCATTCCAGACCCTATAACCACTCGCTATGTGACAAAAGGTTTCTCACTTCATATTTATTTCTTTTCCAAACGCTCTAAAACAGGGCTCTCTGCTTCTTAATACGGTTACGAGTTTCTTCCTATCCACGCTATCCAGACCCCTCATGATTTTATTGAAGGCGATTGTAGATTCTGATAGGCAATGTCAATCACTCTGGCACAGAAGTATCATGAACCATGGGTGAACCACGGTTTGGAGATGGTTATCAGATGAAATGTCCACATCTCATTCTGAAAGACTGCCGCCTAAGCTGTACCTGTCTTTACAAAAGTGAATTATGAAAGAGTTAATGAGTGGAATGCCAAGTGATGACTAAATAATATGGCTACCAGATTGTCATTTCTGACAACTGGCAAGCTGTCAAGGGAAAGAACAGTATTGTGAAAGACAATTAGTCTTCACATACTCTAGTATGGAACATCTATTGGATAAGGTGCTATTTTGCATTTGCAATATCCGAAGGTTAGCCCGGTTTGAAATCTAGAGCTGATTGTTGTGAAATGTATGCACTGCTTTCATTTCTTCTTTCAATTTCAGTTCAGTCATTTTTTTTGACTTCACCAAATTTTTGGCAGAGGTCAGAGCTTAAACTTAACTTTTTTTTAAAAAAGCACAGTTTCCTGCTTGGAATTTTCAAAGATTTGAATCAATTGCTCTATTTGACTGGGGGCGGGGGGGGGGGGCGGGGGGGGGGAGGGGGGGTGGTGAGGGGGGTGGTGGTGCTGGGGTGGGAGACATTGCTTTATCATTGGACATTATGCCCTTTTAGGAGAGATTAGGGGCTTGTTTATCTCCAGGGGCTTTGGAACTCTCTGCCCTCAGAAAGCCATGGAGCTGGGGCTGACTGAATATTTTAAGGAGGAGATGGATCGATTCTTGTTGGGTACACATATCAAAGGTTGTTGGGGTTGGATGGGAATGTGGAGTTTGGAACACACTCAGGCCCACCATGATCGTATTGAATGATGGAGTAGGTTCTCTGCTCTGAATTTGTGTGTTTGCATCATAGTATGTCTGCTCAAATCGATGTGTTGGTTAAAGGTACAGATTAAGTAATTTATCCCACTGACTTTGGAAGTTACTAGCTGCATTTGTTGCTAAATTAGGTGTTTTATGAGCTCAATCAGTGTTTCACTCATTCTTTTCTTGTTGGCATATTAAACGCAACTTGTATTGGAAACCAATATTAAACCTTTCAATGAAACCAAGGAGTCTGCTATAGGTGTGAGAAATGGAAAGCTAATTTAAGCAGCAAATGTCAAGGGGAGTGAGGTGTCACTGTGGAGTGAGTGAGAATCCCCACACTCACTCCCTGTCACCAGCCTTCCATGATGTGGCTTCCATCTTCGTCTTGTGGAATACGCCCAACCTGAGTTGGCAACCTGACAGTGTCAGCTGCTTGTATCTGTGTCTCATGACCAAGCAGACCATCCCAACATTCTGTCCATTGGCTTCCTGCATCTCCCTATAAACTTGAAATGATCAAAGTCCCCACTTCCTCTGCTGCCTCGAAACCCAAATGTTTCCTTGAAGCTGTGTGGCCAAGCAGGAGTCTGAGAGATCACCTGCAGATCGTATGGATATCAACCCTTTGTGATACCCCCTTTACACAGTCACAATTAACCATTTTAATATATCAACTCCACAATCCCAAAAAGTCAAATGTAATGCCCCAGTGCTCACTGACAGACACTGGCTCAATTTTAAACTTCACATTCTTGTTTTCACTCGCAATCTCTTCCCTCCCCTAACTCCAGCCTCTTGAGAATCCCAGGTTGTAATTCTATCACAGCTGTCCCTTCAGTCACCCTGGATTCGCTCCCAGAATTCCTCCATCTCTTCAAGTCTCTCAATTTTTAAAATTTATTCAAGTGCTGCATTGGTACCAACATTGTTGCCCACCCATAATTGCCCAGGAGGCAGTTAAGAGTCGAACACGTTGCTGTGGGTCTGGAGTCACATCTAGGCCAGACCAGGGAAGGCTGGCAGATTTCCGTTCCTAAAGGGCATTAATGAACCAGTTGGGCTTTTGCAACAATTGACAGTGGTTACACAATGATCACTAGGCCAGCTTTCTCGCTTCCTGATTTTTGTAGAATTCAAATTTCACGAACTACCACTGTGGGATTTGAATATAATATAATGTTAAAGTAAGCCTTATAAGAACAAATACTTGATTTTTCTTGCATTAGCATGAATATTATCCATGGTAATATCAATGGTAAGACGTGTCCACATCCCAAACAAGAATGTTTGGCAGCAGTGAGTATGTGGGGAAAGGACAGAAAATCCATTTGAGCAGTATTGATGTTGTGCAAAAATTAGGACAGATGCACTTTCCCAGGCTTGAGAAATCATGAAGATTTTGGAAGTAATACTTGTTGTCTGTATGAGAATGAGCTAACAGGAGATAGTGATTCAGTGTCAGTTTCATATCTCTTCTCATTTACATTCACAATGAGTTTGGTGGAAGTAAAATCGATGTGTTATATAACAAACCATTGAATCATTAGCACCCAGTTTATATCACTGGATAAAATGAAAGTGTCCCTCTTCAGAACTGAACAAAACATTAATGGAATGGTCCTGACTGACAACCTAAATGCCACCTTGTTCTATCCCGATAATGGCCTTGACATAGAAGAAGCCACATCAAATGCGATTTGATTTTGTGCATGTTTTGACAGTTGCTCCAGGCCTGAGCCCATCATAGAGTCATAGTCCACACTTCCACTACCCCTTTACTCCCTATGTTGCTGCTTACCCTTTGTACCATCTTGCTTCCTTCCTTTTTATTGCTCACGATTAATCAACGTCCTTAAACCCTAATCCTTCATCACGGATTGTCTCTCTGGCTCTCCCGAGGCTGATCCAGCTTTGATGCTGTCTGAGATTATACTACAGCTGCCCTCCAGGCCTCTCTTGCGATTCTCTGAAGGGCTGACCAAGGCGACAGCACTAATTTCCTCGACCCAGTCACTTCCTTCTCGCCTGCTGGCCAGCAGAGGTCTCAGCTCTTCATCCTCCTGCCCATTCTCTCTCCATGCTCCCAGCTTTGGTCCTGGATCAGCACTCACTCTATTGTCCCACACCTCCATCCAGAATGCGCCCTCGTGCTAAGTGGGTATGTGCTGACTGTAGATGGTAGCATTTACACCACACCCATGACTGCAGTATGACTGAGTGACGAATGAAGCTTTCCCTCTCGGACTATTTTTACACTCCTCACCCTGGTCAAACCCCATTGTGCTAGTGCAGTCCCTATCTCTACATCTTCATCTGGCTCCCTCCTCTGACAGTTTCACTTTCATGAGCATCACACCTTGTGCCAGATTCTTGTTCAAAATCCTTAGTCACTGAATCGCCTCTTGAAATAACGTCAGTTTTCCCACTGTGGTAAATTCTTGATTTTCATTGTACAGTCATTTCTCTGATAGATTGTTCTGGGGAATATGGGTTAGTCTAGTTAACCTTCTCTGAACCGCTTCCAACACTTTAACATCCTTCTGTAAGTACAGTGATCGATATTGTACATAGTAGTACAGGTACAGTCTCACCAATGCCCTGTATAACCAAAGCATAATGTCCCTACTCTCGCATTTAAATTTCCCCACAATAAACCATAACATTGCATTGACTTCCCTGATTACTTGCTGTACCTGCATACTAACCTTCTGTGATTCATGCACAAGGACACCCATTTCCCTCTGCGGCTCAGAGCTCTCACCTTTTAGATAATCTGTTTCTTTTTCATTCTTTCTGGCAAAATGGATAATTTCACACTTTCCCACTTTGTACTCCATTTGCTAGCACTTTGCCCACTCACATAACCTATCTGTATCCCTTTGTAGCTGCCTTATGCCCTCTTCACAACTCACTTTCCTACCTATCATTGTGTCATCAGAATGCCAACAGAGCAACATATTCACAGACACCAGAAAGAGGCAGACTTCAGAGAGAGTCACAAACAGAGAAACATAAAGCTACATGCAGAAGGAAGTGATTCATGTGAAGAGGATGAGATTCACACACACTCCCACTTGAGAGATCCATTTACAGATTGACACCCAAAAAAAAAAGAGTTGCACATATTTTTACATTTTCATAAATACAAAATGCAATTAAGTTCACAGTTATCTTTCTAGTTTGTTTGTTAATGTTCTCTTTTTACTATTAAATGGAATGGAATCCTAAAATAAATAACAGGCTCTTCATTCAGTTGAAACATTAATTATAACTGAGCTGTACTTATCTGGAATTTTATTCAATCTTTTATGATGTGTTGGAAGGATACCAGATATTGCTGCAAACATTAGACTCCAGTTTGTGCTGGATTCACTGAACATAGCTTCCTGAAAGGATGTAGCAAGCTCTGTGCTCTGTATGGATTCTGCCTTCTTTGTCACAATGATACCTGCCATTGATTTGTAGGTTCTGCAAGTTAGTCAGTTCATTATCCTGTACCTGCCTGAGACAGCCAGTGTGTGATAGCATACAGCCTCTGCAGCTACTGACCAATAGAATTGTTTTGCCCCACAACTCAAACCCTCAAATTATACTTCACACATTAAAATGGATGTGGCCAATGGTAATCATTAGAAATCTAAATTGTTTGATTTTATTGAAGAAATGTATGTAAAGAAGTGAAGTCGAAATAAGAGATGGTTTTATATATCCATCCAACTCCTAAGCATCTTCCCAACTCCTCACCCAGCAACTAAATAATCTAGCCATTCAATCACTTACCTGATCATCTACCCATCTACCCACCCACTATCCTGTCCACTCACACATGCATCCATCCACTTACTGGTTCATCCAGCTGGTCATGTAATGAATTCTCTACCGTTTGAATCATTTACCCATCTATTTCCTATTTCCCACTCGTACATCACTCACTCATTCACTCATTCACTCATTCACCCATTTCTCACCAGCTGAACATTTTGTCTATTGGCTGTCTAAGTATAAATTCTACAAGTAACCACCCATTAATTCACCTAGTTCAACCATTAACCCTTACATTGACATCACCAACCCAACGAAACACTCATCATTTGTGGAGTCGAGAGTATGGTGCTGGAAAAGCACAGCAGGTCAGGCAACACCTGAGGAGCAGGAGAATCGACATTTCGGGCAAAAGCCCTTCATCAGGAAACAGTTCCTGATGAAGGGCTTTTGCCTGAAACTTCAATTTTCCTGCTCCTCGGATGCTGCCTGACCTGCTGTGCTTTTCCAGCACCACTCTAATCTTGACTCTAATCTCCAGCATCTGCAGTCCTCACTTTCACCTAATTCATCATTTATGGAGCCAACTCATTGTGCATTTTACACCATTCTGGGAATAGGACAGAGTTTGTCTTGTAAAGGTACTGATTAGACATGATCGAAGTCAATTTGAATGACTCTCCTACAACTGAACCAATGTTTTGTATATCCAAAGAGAACAGAATAGAATTCCAGTCAAAACAATGATTCTTATATCAATATCCCATCAGGATGATCTCCATCTTTCCTGTCAGGTGGATGTAAATATTACCATAGTGTCAACTTAAAGATGGGCATGAGAGTTCTCCCCAAGGCCCCGTCCAATATTTATTCCTCAATAAACTTGATAAAAACAGATTGTTTTATTTTTAATTATATTGTTGATGGGGCCTTGCTGTGTGTGAATTGGTTGCAGTATTTTGTACATTTACAACAGTGGCTGCCCTTTAATGGTACTTCATTGGGCTGGAAACGCTCTGGGATGCCCTGGGACCATGAAAGATTCCAAATAAATAAATAATGTGTTCTTCCTTTCCTTCCAACACAATGAAGGCCTTGGAAAGGGAGGAGCTTTCCGAGTGATACTCAGAGATAAGGTGTGAAAAGCTGTAAAGTGAGAGTAAGAATAGCAATAATAGTCAGATACAACAGACTGATGTGGCAGGGACAGAGTTAACTTGTTAAGGTTGTTTATTCAGGAAACAGTTGAGCAAGAACTGATGCCAAAATTCCCAAACAGCATTTTGAGAACCCTGCCACAGGATTTTTAAGTTTTGAGTCCAAAAGGAAGAGTGAGGCCCAAGCTGATTTATTGGCAAAATTCAAAGGCATGGATTGAATATAAATAATGTTTTAACTGCTGCTGCTCCATATTATCTGTGAATCTAGGGGCACAGTCTCAAAAGCAGAGATGGGGCTACCCAGCAGGATATAAAACAGTCATGATTCACCTTTGAATAGCTTTGTAAGTGAACTGTCTGGAATGGGCTCAGTCTGCGTGGCTAAAAGCACAGTCAGCATATACAGCACCAAACTGGAACAGAGTAAAACCCTATTCCTGTACATAATGAAAAACTGCTGTCAATTGTTACTAACTGTACAGTTGGACATTTAAGGATGTGGTTTAATAATAAAGCCAACTCATTCAGGGAGATCTTGGTCCCTTCTTCTGGAATAAGTAGATACTTTGAGTTCAGCCACAAGAACACAGCCCAGTTTGACAATGACTTTCCGGATTTAACCTTGTCCTTATTTGCCATCAGTGATTTGGACTCAATGTCCTTTAACCAGATTGTGTTTCTTTGTGTTCCCCATGCAAATGTGGTGGCTCAGTGGTTAGTACTGCTGCCTCACAGCACAAGGGACCCAGGTTCAGTTCCCACCTTGGACGACTGTCTGTGTGGAGTTTGCTCAATCTCCCCATGTCTGTGAGGTTCCCTTAGGGTGCTCTGGTTTCCTCCCACAGTCCAAAGATGTGCAGGTTAAGTGTGTTGGCCATGTTAAATTGCCCATAGGTTCAGGGATGTGTAGGTTAGGTGCATCATTCAGGGGGAGTGTGGAGTAATAGGGCAATGGGTCTGGGTGGGTTACTCTTCAGAGAGTGGGTGTCAGTGTGGATTTGTTGGGCTAAATGGTCTGTTTTCACACTCTAGGGATTCTATGGTTTTAACTACTCAATACGGTAATTTACAATTCCTGTTACTCTGCAATGTTTGGAATGGTATTCACCTTAGACTGAGATTTATTGTGATAGACATGATTTTGATGTAAAATTAATTCCTTCTCGAGGTGATATTTTCTCGTGGGCTAGGATGAGAAATCACAATCTTTATATTGTCTGTTATGTGCCAGTGTTTGAGGCAGCCAGCAAGTCAAAGGTGAGACTGGCAACACAACAGGAGAATGGCTACAGATGATGATGCGAGCCTGAGAGCAGAATGTTATCGAGACTTAGTGGTTACTGGGTATGGGGCGGGGGAATGGGAGCTCTGTTCACAGTGGACCATCCATTTTGTTCAGTGGGCTTTGTAACGCCTTTTCAAACTCAATCATGGAACATAACTGCATGTTCCATATTCCTAACTAATCACAGAGTGCTGAGCCAATGGTGACCCACACTCAGTCAAAGGAATAAATGCTACTCTCAAGAACCGGCATGGTGGCTCAGTGGTTAGCACTGCTGCCTCACAGCACCAGGGTCCCAGGTTTGATTCCAGCCTCTGGTGACTGCCTGTGTGGAGTTTGCACATTCTCCCCGTGTCTGCATGGGTTTCCTCCGGGTGCTCCGGTTTCCTCCCACTGTCCAAAGATGTGCAGGTCAGGTGAATTGGCTATGCTAAATTGCCCATAGTGATGGGTGCATTAGTCAGAGGGAGAATGGGTCTGGGTGGGTTACTCTTTGGAGGGTTGGTGTGGACTTGTTGGGCCGAAGGGCCTGTTTTGTAGGTAATCTAACCCAACCTCAGGACGAATGGTTGCAGGAAATGTAGCTCCATTATGAAGGCTTGTGCAAGGGATGAAATGAAAGGGAGATTGGGTAAAGCTAGCTTCTCCCCCCAGGGTTTGACCCTAGATGTTATGCTGCAGGGGGTGAACACCAATATGTACACTTTTATTGCTCAGGAGGGTTGGCAGGTGCCAGCCATGCAGAGCAGTAGTCAAAGGGTAATGTCAATGCTATCATAATCCAAAGGAATTTAGTGATGTGGATCCTGCCACTGGTGAATTTTATATTCAATTAATACATTTGGAATTAAAGCTTATCTCATGGTGACTATAAAACTCTTGCTGTTCAAATCCATCTGATTCATTTAGGTATTCAGCTGGGCTGTCGTCACCTGGACTGGTCTGTGTGTAACCCCAGACCCCCAGCAATGTGACTGATTCTTAACTGTTCTCTGAAATGACCTCAGGTCATGGATGGACAGTAAATGATGGCCTTATCCATGCTGCCTACGTATCTGATGCTGTTTCAGTTGCACTTCTGACCTTTGTATAGCCAGTGTCGAGGGGAGTGGGCAAGTCAGAGGACCTTCTCCTCAGCCTACTCTTGGGCCTTGCCAAGGTTCAGGCAATGGGCCGTGGAGAGGGTCATATTTCCCAACTGACTGCCCCTCCTCCTCCTTCTGAATGCCCCTGGAAAGAGAGCAAGCAGTGTCCACCAATACCCTCAAGGTCTTTAGAGAGAGGTGTGCCCACAGGAGCTGGACAGCATGATCTCCCCTCCCAGTTCCAATTTTATTTAGTCCCCTCTCTTGTTTTTGTGCCTTGTTAGTTTTATTTTTTGACACACTGCCTTGTTAGGCAATTTGTTAATTGGGTGATTTGGTCATTAGGTGATGGGTTTATTTATTGTGTGATTGAAGTGTCAGGATGTGTACAATGTAGACTTGGACCATTGTCCACATGCCTGTCCTAAGCCAGATCACCTTCCACTGATCCTTCAAGGGTGAGGTTGAGCCAGTGGAAGCTGAGGGATCCTCAAAGGGCACTCTGTGGAATCACCACCATGGGACAGAAGAACAGGTGGGCGGACAGCCAAACACTCATCTCTCTCTTTCTCTCCCTCTCTCTCACTCCCCCAGTGCTGATATTCACCCCACATTGAGGATAGCAGTCCAGTAGCTGGGTTATCACACAGTCACCAGGATGTGCTAGTGAGGTAGGACTAGGAGAATAAGGCAGATGAGTGCGTGTTTGAGGAGCTGGTGCAGGGGGCAGGGATTCAGGCTTTTTGATCATTGGGATCTTTTCTGAGGCAGAGGTGACCTGTACACGCACCTGAACCGGAGGGGGACCAATATCCTGGCGGCAAGATTTGCTGGAGCTACTTGGGAAGCTTTAAATGAGTCTGTCAGCAGAGTGGCACTTTAAGCAGTTGTGAGACAAGAGAGAAAGATTGAGACAGGGACAGAAGTTAAAGACAGCAAGTTAGTTAGACAAGACTGGGAAGAGAATGAGGGAAGACTGATGAATTAAACTGCATTCATTTCAATGTAAGAGGCCTGACAGTTAAAGCAGATAAATTCAGGGCATGAATGGGTACATGGGACTGGGGAATCATAGTTACTACAGGAAGATGGCTGAGGGAGGGACAGAACTGACAGCTTAATGTTCCTGGGTGCAGATGAGTTTGAGTTAATGGGGAGAGGTTGATTGTGTTAGGGTTTTCTGCCCTGAGCATAGGAGACAGAGGGGTGACCTCATTGAGGTTTATAAAATCATGAGTGGCATAGATAGGGTGAATAGCCAAGGTCTTTTTCCTAGAGTGGGGGAGTCCAAAACTAGAGGGCATACGTCTAAGCTGAGAGGGAAAAATGGAAAAAGGATCTGAGAGATAACTGTTTCACACAGAGGGTGGTGCATGTATGGAAGCAGCTTCCAGGCGAAGTGGTGAAAGGTGGCTGCAATTACAACATGTAAAAGATATCTGGATGGGTACATGACTAGAAAGGGTTGAGAGGGATAATGGCCAAATGCTGGCAACTGGGACTAGGTCAGATGTCTGGTAGATGCAGACAAGTCTGTTTTTTGTGCAATATAATGCTATGACACTATCTACTTCCTATTCTGTCCCTGTCCTCGCTGAAGTAGGTTAATGTGCACAGAAATAAACCCTATTTGAGAGTAAAAGGAGAGTTCAGCAACTTTTCTCCTTCCATACTGCCATGAGGAAGTGTGTGCTATATTCAGATACAGATAATTACACAGAAGCAAGCATCAAGCCCTGTGGTCCTAATTTTATACAATAACAAAACCAACACAAAATTTTAACCTAATATATTTTTTAAAACAAGCTTAAAAGGAAAGTGTGGACAGTTCTAATTCTATACAGTTCTTCTGGTAAGTTGGTGCAAATACATTTCCCATGCGAGCAATTTTGTGAGGAGTCCTTTATGATGTTAATAATAACCAGATGACTGGAAGCATGAAGACCATGTGAGTGATTGAGTTCCATTATTTCATAAGAAAAAGGCCCTCATTAACATGGAAATCAGAATGCTATGCTATAAGCTGAAGGTAGGTGAGATGGTGGTGTTCGTGTAACCCAGAACCCCAGACTAATATTCTGAGGACATGGGTTTGAATCCCACCATGGCAGATGGTGAAATCTGAAGTCAATAAAAATCTGAAATTTAAACAAAAACTAGCCATGGTTGTGACCTTGTAAACACAGTTCATTGTCGTAAATATCCTTTGGGTTCACTCAAGAAAATCTGCCATTCTTACTGTGACTCCAGACCCACAGCAAGATGGTAGACACTCAGCTGGTTTCTGGGCAATTAGAAATTTGTGCCAGTCAATGGACAAATGCACCTAGGTATAGAGCAACCAGTCCCCTGGCCAATCGCCCAATCAGTTGGGGTTGACTTTCTGTGATGCCACTGTTCTACAATGGATGGGATTCCAATGTGTCTCCATTGTATCCAAGTGCCTGCTTGAGTAGTCCATGGAAATGGAGAGCAAACCAAATATAAGCTATACGGTCGGTGTGGGTCATACGCAGATGACAGGGGCTGGCACAGACCCTCATGCTGCTCCACGTTACCGTGCAGTTACCCCAAAGCCTTGTTGCTGAATTTGCTGCATCTGCCTAAGACATAACACCAGAACTACAAGAGTCTTGTTTTGAACATATGTTATTCAGATATTCACAAGGTGAAAGCAAATTAGTGACATTACCCCGGTTTAGTTCATGAGGCCTCTACCATGCTAAATTAATAAAGTTTCCACCTGTTTTAAGAGCATAAAATTGGTGAAGTGATATTAAACTGAGGTCCCACTGTTTTGTTATTTGAAGAAGGTGACGTCCTCAGCCAAAAGTTGCATTAACAGTGGCTGGCAGCTGATTATTCTGAAGGCAAATGGAAACTGTTTCCCAGTGACTGTCTGGAACTTACTGTTCTTAGCTTTACATTAATGTTCAACTTTGTTGGTATCTCTGGTCAGAATCTGTGAGGCTGACATTTGGATTGACTCAGTTCTAGCTTCTCAATACAACCTCGACACTCCACACTTCAACCTTGGAACTGCAACTTGTTTCTCGTTCCAAGAATGAATTAAAAACAGAAGAAACAACTGGCAAATCCAACCTACCTTCTACAAGCAAACAACTGCAATGCTGTAACCCCCAGTGAGATAATGTATTGTCAATGAAGAAAGAAACATTTTTGCATCATTTCCATGTGTAAGTGCGTCACTCCAATTGACTTAGATCACCAGCACTTCACTTCAATGGAAGTATTGATTGAAAACTTTAAAATAAATGGTTTCCCCACCAGTCACTGCTGCAATAGCTGATGACTCTTCTGCCCAGGAATTCTCTATATTCCTGCACTCACCCACCCTATGATTATGATAGACTCAAATATCACAAAGGCATAGTCATGGTTTGCTAATTAAACACAGGGTTCGGGTATAAATTATAACTCAGTCACCCTCCCATGAGTGAGAAGCTCATGAATTTTAGTTCCATCCAGACAACACTTGTCACATTATTAGTAATAGTAACTAGAGTGCTAGATAAAAATCCGGAACTAAGAGTCTAATGATGACCCTGAATTTATTATCAATTGTAGAAAAACCCATCTAGTTCAGTAATGTCCTTTCAGGAAGGTAACTACCCTCTGGGCAATTAGGGATAGCCTAGGCATTGAGGCCTGCATTCTGGATTAGTGGTACTGGAAGAGCACAGCAGTTCAGGCAGCATCCGAGGCGCAGCGAAATCGACGTTTCGGGCAAAAGCTCTTCATCAGGAATAAAGGCAGAGAGCCTCAAGTGTGGAGAGATAGGCTAGAGGAGGGTGGGGGTGGAGAGAAAGTAGCATAGAGTACAATAGGTGAGTGGGGGAGGGGATGAAGGTGATAGGTCAGGGAGGAGAGGGTGGAGTTGACAGGTGGAAAGGATATAGGCAGGTAGGACAAGTCCAAACAAGTCATGGGGACAGTGCTGAGCTGGAAGTTTGGAACTGGGGTGAGGTGGGGGAAGGGGAAATAAGGAAACAGTTGAAGTCACCATTGATGCCCTGGGGTTGAAGTGTTCTAAGGTGGAAGATGAGGCGTTCTTCCTCCAGGCACCTGGTGGTGAGGGAACAGCGGTGAAGGAGGCCCAGGACCTCCATGTCCTCAGCAGAGTGGGAGGGGGAGTTGAAATGTTGGCCCACGGGGCGGTGTGGTTGATTGGTGCGGGTGTCTCGGAGATGTTCCCTAAAGTGCTCTGCTAGAAGGTGCCCAGTCTCCCCAATGTAGAGGAGACTGCATCAGGAGCAACGGATACAATAAATGATATTAGTGGATGTGCAAGTAAAACTTTGATGGATGTGGAAGGCTCTTTTAGGGCCCTGGATAGAGGGGAGGGAGGAGGTGTGGGCACAGGTTTTACAGTTCCTGCGGTGGCAGGGGAAGGTGCCAGGATGGGAGGGTGGGTTGTAGGGGGGCGTGGACCTGACCAGGTAGTCACAGAGGGAACGGTCTTTGCGGAAGGCAGAAAGGAGTGGGGAGGGAAATATATCCCTGGTGGTGGGGTCTTTTTGGAGGTGGCTGAAATGTCGGCAGATGATTTGGTTTATGTGAAGGTTGGTAGGGTGGAAGGTGAGCACCAGAGGCGTTCTGTCCTTGTTACGGTTGGAGGGGTGGGGTCTGAGGGCGGAGGTGCGGAATGTGGACGAGATGCGTTGGAGGGCATCTTTAACCATGTGGGAAGGGAAATTGCGGTCTCTAAAGAAGGAGGCCATCTGGTGTGTTCTGTGGTGGAACTGGTCCTCCTGGGAGCAGATACGGCGGAGGCGGAGGAATTGGGAATACGGGATGGCATTTTTGCAAGAGGTAAGGTGGGAAGAGGTGTAATCCAGGTAGCTGTGGGAGTCGGTGGGTTTGTAAAAAATGTTGGTGTCAAGTCGGTCGTCATTAATGGAGATGGAGAGGTCCAGGAAGGGGAGGGAGGTGTCAGAGATGGTCCAGGTAAATTTAAGGTCAGGGTGGAATGTGTTGGTGAAGTTGATGAATTGCTCAACCTCCTCGTGGGAGCACGAGGTGGCGCCAATGCAGTTATCAATGTAGTGGAGGAAGAGGTGGGGAGTGGTGCCGGTGAGGCCTGCATCCTGTGAATGAATTAAAAGAAATCCCATTCTGTAAAACCTCTAGAGAAGAGTAACCATCATTGTTATGTACATAGTTATGTGTGTGTTGTCTCTTTAAGAAAGTGGGTCAGGTGATCCAGAGGCAGCTGGATAGTCTTAGACAATATGGAGCTGAGAGGATGCACAAGAAAGTATTCCCTGTTCAAGTTCACCCTCCATCTACCTTGTGTTCGATTTCTAGTTCTAGTGAAGCACAAATACAATAACTGGTGACGAGAGTGGGGTATGGGCCATAAACTGTGTGTGAATACCACTTCTTTGGGAGGAAGGACATCGCCCAGACCATGAAAACAGAGTGAGATTGTGGAGGTGGTGTCGAGGGAAGTGGTTGTGAGGGGCCTCAGGCTGCGATCGATAGATGAAGAGGGAAATACTCACCTGGGAGCTATCGAAATCATTGTGGAGCGTGGTCATGAGAGGACTCAGACTGTGGGCGATGCCAGGGAAGAACAGTGCACTAGAACAGTTGGTGAGGGAGCGGCCAAAGTACAGAGTGTTCACCAAGAGGACTCCGGCTGCAAATGGATACTAGACTCGAGTGGCAGGAGAACAACATGGCGGGCCAATTTGGAGCAATGGGATTGGTCGAAGAAGAGTCAGAAAGTCAGACTCTGTATGTCAAATGTTTTGATGCTGATTTAAAGATGAATAGGGTGCCGGAAGACATTATAGTTCCAGTTTTCTAAAGTAAGGCCTTCACGATTCTAAGGAGTCTGGAGCAACCAGAGAAACCCGCAGAGAAGATACACCAAGATTGCAGGGCCAAACGTAGAATGCTGCCACTGAGGCAAGAGTGGGCAGAAGGAGTCAACAGGTTGGATTGGAGAAGCCCAGGGCTGCGGGTGGAAGTAAGTGGGTCACATTCTCCAAAATTGCTGGATTCAATCCCAACAACAGAAGGGGGGGGGGGGGGGGGGGGTGCGCAGGAGGGGAGGGGGGGGGAGCGGTGGTCAGAAAGAAACCAACCTGAGAACAAGGCATAGGGTACATGCTGCTGGTCAGGGAGTAGACCAGGAGTCAGCTGGGTCTGCAGGAGGAACACAAGGTCCAGAGTTGGCAGAGTTCCAATTAAGCATCCTGTCAGTACGGGGTGAGACTGATCGTTTCTGGGTTCTTCCAAATTTCGAGGGGAAGTCTGTAAAGATGGAAGTGGATACAGTGCAGAGGTGTCCCTAATACCCAGGACACCAGTGTTACCTCAATGATATTTTGGTCACTGGATCCTCCAACGAGGAGTATTTGAGAAACACGGGAGGAACGCTAAAGAGGTTGCAGTATCACGGCCTACAAATAAAAAGGGAGAAATGTGAGGTTTTTCAAAGACTCCTTGGAGTAGTTGGGCCTTGTAATCGATGGTGAGGGATTAAACAAGGTGGCCAAGAAGATGGAGGCTATCATGAAGGCCTCTAGACCAAAGAATTTGTCTCAACTGAATCGTTCTTGGGATTTAATGGCTGTGGAAATGGACCCCGGAATATGAGGAAGTTTACCGAGAGGTGGAGCAAGCCTGAAGCATGTTGGAAGTGTCTAACCTGGGAGAATCTCAGACACTACCCTGGAAAGGTTTCCTCAGATGAGGAGACAGTCTTTGAGATGTTACCATCCCCCTGAGAAACTGATCTTGTTGATGTAGACTGTGAAAGGTTCACTTTCTTTTTCCTTGTGATTTTTGTAACTATTCCTGGCGATGTACATATGCTAGCTATAATATTTGTAAAGCACTTATAATTACTAGATGTATATATACATTGATAATGAGAATATGGAAATAAAGGGGGGGAGTGGTGCTCTGTATGTTGTTGGGTATGTGGTGCCCCTTTAAGAGAGTGGGTCAGGTGAACCGGAAGTGGGATTAGAAGGACAGTTAGAAGGAAACTCAATAAAGTACTCCCTGTTCAGGTTTATACTCTAGCTACCGCGTGTTCTACTTATGGATCTAGTGAACCACAAATATAACTGACAGGACCTTCCAAACTTTACCAGCTAGAAGGACAAAGGCATTAAATTCATGGAACACCATCATCTCTCAAGTTCCGTTCCAGATTATACACCGTCCTGTCGTGGAAATGTATCATTCAGCATCGTTGGGTCAAAATCGTGGAGCTCCCTCCCTCACAGCATTATCAGTCTATCCACACCCCTAAGACTGTGGTGGTTTAAGAAAGCAGCTCACCCATCACCTTCTCCAGGGTAATCAGGGACGGCCAATAAACCCTGACCACTCCCCCACCCCCCACTCTCCAAGGCAGCAATGCCCACAGCACCACAGCACACCAAACATTTTCAAAATGCAAGCCTTTGTCTCGATGGTAACTGTCCCACCACGTCCCCCTCCCCACGTGGTTTTCCTGTTTTTTAATTCATTTTGTGGGATGCAGTGTCACTGACTGGGCCAACATTTCTTCCCTGTCCCCTGTTGCCTTCTTGAACTGTTGCAGTCTATCTGCGGTGGGTTGACCCACAATGCCAGTAGGGAGGAAATTTCGGGAAATCGGCTCAGCGACAGTGAAGGAACAGCGACATATTTCCAAGTCAGGATGATGAGTGGCTTGGAGGGGAACTTGAAGGTGGTGGTATTTCCATAATCTGCTGCCCTCGTTCTTCTAGATGGAAGTGGTTGTGGGTTTGGAAGATGTTGGCTGAGCATCTTCGCTGAATTTCTGCAGTGCATCTTGTAGATAATACATATCTGCTACTGAGCATCGGTGATGGTGGGAGTGAACGCTTGTGGATGTGGTGCCAATCAAACAGGTTGCTTTGTCCTGGCTGGCGTCAAGCTTCTTGAGTGTTGTTGGGGCTGCAGTCATCCAGGCAGCATGATGTGCTGAACAAAACTATCTTTTAACCATGCAATATTGGAATAGCAGTCAATTCAGGGGTTAATGTTGCTTCATAATATTCATAATAATGTGCTGATAATATTCAAATCCCTAGCCTCAAGTTACAAAGCAGAAGCCTCTGGCCTGTACAAGCATCCTGTGTCTGTTCTCTTTACATGTCATCAACCGTATTTCATCAAAATAACAAAGCAGAAATGAACTTTCAGCAAGGTTCTCAGAAGACATTTGAAGAGATTTTTAGATTGAAGAAACTGCTTTTGTCCGAAACGTCAATTTTCCTGCTTCTCAGATGCTGCCTGACCTGCTGTGCTTTGCCAGCACCACGGTCTTGACTCTGATCTCTTCTAGCCCTCACTTTCTTCCTGTTTAAGATTAGCCAATAGATCGCACCCACAAAGGAATTCCAAACTGTTAAGTCAAGTTTTAGAATTTTAGACTCCATCTTAAGAGCTAGGACATTGATAAATTGGTAGTCCTTGGTGTTTTTGTGTTTAAATTGAATAATCTCTTTATTCTATTTGATTCTATCTCTCCCAGTATGTGTATGTGAGTTTTCTTGTGTTGATTTGTGGCCCCTGCACATACACACCCCCACCCTGTGTCTAAGAGTTTTGGAAATAAATCCTACTGAGCGTTTAACTTTACAAAGGTGTTGTTAAAATCCTTTCAAGATTGGAAACCAGAAACAGAGGGAGTGGGGAATACATCTCCAGTGTTTACAAAGGGGAACAATTAAATCACAAGCTATTTACAGACAAGTGGTGAGAACAGAGAGAGCGGTTTGCTTTCTGCCTACAACAGGACACTACAGAGAACCAGGTAACTAAATCTTAGCAGCGAGATAGCTCTTCACAGTCTGGGGTTACTTTCAACTTGTCAGAAACCTGTCTTCAACGGTATAATGAGCTCCCTCTCAGCAGGCAAGAGCTTATTTTCAGGTAAATTGTGGTCAACATCAGTTCTCAAAATATTAGACCCAATTAATAGAAGATTCTAAAATAAGTATATGATTTAAATATTGCAGCCATCACCTGAAAGAAGAATTTTATACCTATTCATCACAAAATCTGTATCTAATCTAAACCCACCTGCCTAATTTCCCAAGAAGGGTTTTGCATTTCTTTAAGTCCTCAATCATTCAACACATAGAAACAAAAAATCAACAAAAACACAGGCAATTCAATTGCAACAAATTTGTGGAATAGTCTTCCAGTCTGTGAGGTATTTCATTATAGGCAAAAGTGAGGACTGCAGATGCTGGAACCCAGAGTCTAGATGAGAGTGGTGCTGGAAAAGCACAGCAGGTCAGGCAGCATCCGAGGAGCAGGAAAATTGACGTTTCGGGCAAAAGCCCTTCATCAGGAATAGAGGCAGGGTGCTTGCAGGGTGGAGAGATAAAACTCCCTGCCTCTGTTCCTGATGAAGGGCTTTTGCCCAAAACGTCAATTTTCCTGCTCCTCGGATGTTGCCTGACCGGCTGTGCTTTTCCAGCATCACTCTAATCTGGACCCCGTGGTATTTCATTATGGTAGCCCAGAGTTCCACCAGTGTCTCTGAGAACCATCATCAAGCACGTTTGGTAATGTCCATATTTCATTGTTGTATAAAGTGTTATTTGGAGGACTCATTCCTTTCCATCACTTCAGTCAGCTGTTGAGGCAAACGAGGGTCTGATTTATAAATACAAGAACATCTTGTGCAGTTGTTTCTTAAAATCATTGATGATCATACGTGCTATGTAAACTCTGTGTGTGTGTGTCTCTCTCTCTCACTCTCTGTACTGGTAACTTGAATCCCCATGTTGTTACTTTTATAACTGGTGGTCCCTCTCTGACCTTAAAAAGCAGAAAACTCTCTTACCCTATTGCCTACCATACAGGGTCGGATTTGCCCAGGTGTGACAATCTCACACAGATCACAAGTCTACCCTTCTTGTTTACAAAAGGCACGAGGTCCTTATTTCAGGAAATTCTGCTCAGGCCTTCCTCAGAAATGTGGAGCTATATTTCCTTTAAGACAGTTGTTTTCAGTAGCATCCCCTTTTCACTGCAGCCAGTTCCATATCCTGACACTTAAAGGTCCAGACAGCTACAGTCCACCCATCAGTGGAGAAGGTAAATGTGATGGCAGGATGCTTGGAGGGTAGGGTCTGAATGGGTAGTGAGTTTCAGCTCCAGGTAAATATGATGCCAACTGAGTATGGTGCAGAGTGTAGTACCAGGGGGTGGGATGCCAGATTGCTAGGGGATAGGCTGTCAAGGTAAATAGGCTGTCAGGTGGGTATGGGAGGGTAGCAGCTGGGTGGGATGCCAAGATGGAAGAGGGTAGAGTACAATTGTGAAAGAAGAGAAGAGGCCAGGCAAATGTCTAAGGTAGGTTTGGGTGGGTGAGAGAGATTAGGGATGGTGTTTGGGTGTGGAGTTGGGGATATTGATTTGGTCTGGGGTTAACAATGGAGGTTGCAATGTGAGTTGGAGATGATGATTGGATGTGGAGTTGGGGAGGATGGGGCTCAACCATCAGGGATGTTGTGTCAGGGTTTGGGGATTGTAAGTGATACTGTGGGTGGTGTAGTTGTGAAGAGTGTGTGAGATAGGTTTGGGCTATATATTTAATAGTTTAATATTTCCTGATATTTAATTGATTTCATTGGAGCCCTCTGAATTCTGAATTTCAGAGAGTTCCAGGTGTAAAGGAATTACCCAGAAGAAAGTTCAGTTTCCCAGGTATGTCTTCCTACAGCGACTGATGAAATTGTAGCACTGCCTGGAATGTCTTCACATTTATACAGTGTGTCTCGACCTATCCACCACCTCCTGCATTTACAATGTAGACACTGCTCACCCTCAGAAGATTTGAAATTACTTTGAAATGTTTTGAATGTTCAGGAACTAATCAGAATATCTCGATGTGTCTAATTGATCCAATGTAGCAGATTCAGGAATGAAATAGGGTCCCTCTAGTCCTGAAGAAGGGCTCATTCCCGAAACGTCGATGCTCCTGTTCCTTGGATGCTGCCTGACCTGCTGCGCTTTTCCAGCAACACATTTTCACCTCTCTCATGTTACCTGAAAAGAGTACTTTTACTCAGCTGTTCTTCCCTTGTGTGACAGACAGAGAGTTTACTCAGGCTTTAATTAAACAAATCCTTATTTATTTAATCCTTTAGTTAGAAATGCTCAATATAAACCATACACTCATTGCAACAGTTACTTCTTACTTCATCTAACTTTAACTTACTATTAATCTAAATTTAACTTGGCTTGAAATATCCAATGTAACAGCTCTATAAGTTGCTCAGTATCATAGATGTTTTTAACCATTCCGTTGAAGTGCTTTTGGATGTTTTATTACATTAAAAGGTACTACATAAATATAAGTTGTTGTTTAAAGAGCGGGCGGGGGATGGGGTCTAATTACAAAACAGCTCCCGAAACTGGCCCACACAAGTAGATAAGTGGTAAAGAAAAGCGTATAGCATACTTGGTTGGGGAATTGAGTACAAGAGTCAGGATGTCATATTGCAGCTTTATAAGACTTTGGTTAGGCTGCAGTTAGAATATTGCATTCATTTCTGGTTGCAACATTACAGGAAGGATGTGGAGGCTTTGGAGAGGTTCCGAAGAGGTATTCCAGGAAGCTGCCTGGATTGGAGGGTACGAGCTATAAGGAGAAGCTGAAAAATCTCAATTTGTTTTCTCTGGCGCAGCGGAGGCTGAGGAAAGACTTGATAGAAATCTATAAAATTTGAGAGGCATAGATTGGGTTGACGGTCAGAATTGTTTTTCCCAGAGTTGAAATGTCTAATACTTGGTTGGGGAGGTGGGGGGGAGGTGGGGGGGAGTGGGCTGCAGGGAATGCCTTTAAGGTAAAAGGAGGAATGTTCAAAGGATATGTTTGGGGCAAGTCTTTTACACAGAGAGTGATAGGTGCCCAGACCTTGCTACCAGGGATGGTGGTGGAGGTAGATACGATAGTGGCATTTAAGGGGCTTTTAGATAAGCACATGAATAAGCAAGGAATGGGGGGCTATGGACCACGGGCAAGCAGACGGGATCAGTTTAGTTTGGCTCAACGTTATAGGCCAAATGACCCGTTCCTGTGCTGTACTGTTCTGTGTTCGTAAATGTTGGTCTCAAGTGGTCACTCCTGCAAAATCCTTTGTGCTGGTAACTTGTAACCCAAAATGTGCACACCCTTCTAGAAACTTCTCTAACACTCAACCAATGAATTGACCAAACCTGATCACAATGTTTGATCATAGACCGGTGAACAACTTCCAGATGTTTATACATAAACAGCCATATGCCATGCTCCATATAAAGTAATACAGTATTAGTCTAGTAGTATGTCTAGCAGACAATGATAAAACCTCCCTTATTTTGTCAACAAAAGAAACTGCACATCACAGCTTACAGGGTAGGCCACACCAAGTCCTGGTTCCAGTTTAAACTGTGGTCAGAGTTTGGCCAAAATTCCCAGCATGCTTGATTGTAGCTCTTAACCAGTCTCATAGCCATTTCTGCTGTTGGCCACCTGACCACACAAGTATGGGACTCTCTCCAGTACAGGGCACTGTCCAGTACAGGACACTCTGCAGAACGGGACACTCTTCAGAGAAGAAAGCACTCCAGAATGAGACAGAGTCAAAAAAGTACACTGTACACTCCAGCACTGGACTCTCTCCAGAACAGAGCACTGTCCAGTATATAGCACTCTCCAGAATGGAATACTGTCCAGTATTTGACATTCTCCAGTACAAGACAATGTCCAGTACAGACACTCTCCATTATGGAACATTTCCAGTACAGGAATCTGAACAATATGGGATACCCTCCAGTATGGGACACTGTCCACATTGAGTACTGTCCAGTATGAGACACTCTCCAGTATCAGACATTGTCTAGTATGGGACATTTTCCATATGGAGCAATGTCCAGTGTGGGCTGTTCTCCAATATGGAGTACTGTGCAGTCTGGAACATAGCCCAGTATATGACACTCTCCAGTGTACAACACTGTCCAGCATAGGACACTCTTGGTATGGAGTATTGACCAGTATGACTCCCTAATGGAATATTGTCCACTGGTAGGAGAACATGAGGACTGCGGATGCTGGAGATCAGAGTCAAAAAGTGTGGTGCTGGAAAAGCACAGCCACTCAGGCAACATCCGAGGAGCAGGAGAGTCAACGTTTCGAGTATGAGCTCTTCATCGGGAATAGGGGCATTCCTGATGAAGGGCTGATGCTCGAAATGTTGACTCTCCTGTTCCACGGATGCTGCCTGAGCAGCTGTTCTTTTCCAGCACCACGCTTTTCGACCATTGTCCACTGCTGGACACCATTGACGATGAGACTCGTAAACTGTCTAAAGTTTGCAAGTCATAGTTCCTGGTACTGGACAGGAGACAGACATTTAGAAATTAACAGGGACACGGTAAGGAGTGTGAGGTGTATTTAAACTTTTCTTGCAGATGAGATAAGAATTTATTGTGACCTGTTTTTCCTTCCAAAATGTCATCATGCTGTCCATGCTGTTCCTTAGGTGAAACTTTCTAAATGCACATTATACACTTTCCCCACAAAAAAAAGCTTACCACTCTCCAGCTGGTCTTCCGGAATAAAAATATTATCCATTTCAGGCTAATGTGCTGACTGGAGCATTTCCCACACAGAAGACTGTCTGCCTCAAGAGAGTTTTCGGTTCTGTCATCTCATTTATTTGGGGAGCTCTGTGTTGGTCTCGCTGAGCAGTTGTGAAAAACTCATCTCTGTGGTTCAAACATGGCTTCCCTAGAGATTGACCAATGATGAGTCTGTCACCAAAATACCCTCCAGGGATGATATTAATTGCCGGATTACAATAATTCTTTGAAAAACAGCTAATGGCCAAATTCCACACAGACATTGCATTCCATCAATGTATTTATCTATCTGCAATCTCTCAAGAGGTTCATGTGTCTATTCAGGTATTTTATACAGAAATGTTGGCATACCTCCAAGGAAAACAAGTTCTGCAGATCTTTTGAACAACATTGATCTCAAAATAAAGAGCACAGTGACACCATGGAAGGAAAAACAGGTGACATTAGATTATTATCTTATTTGAATATAACCAAATCATCCAAATCAGATTTATCAAAAGAAAACTCATACACAAGGGCTCATAGCTCATAGAGTCATAGTGATGCACAACAGGGAAACAGACGCTTTGGTCCAACTCATCCTTGCCAACCAGATATCCCAACCTAATCGAGTCCCATTTTCCAGCACTTGGCCCATATCCCTCTAAACCCATCCTATTCATATACCCATCCAGATGCTTTTAAATGGTGTAATTGTACCAGCTTCCACCACTTCCACTGGCAGCTCACTCTATACATACACTACCCTCTGTGTGAAAAAGTTGCCCCTTAGGTCCCTTTTAAATTTTACCCATTTTACCCTAAACCTATGCCCTCTAGTTCTGGACCTTCCCATTCCAGGGAATAGACTTTGTCTATTTATCCTATCCATGCCCTTCATGATTTTATAAAACTCTATGATGCTCCGACGCTCCAGTGAAAACAGTCCCAGCCTATTCAACCCCTCTGTATAGCTCAAATCCTCCAACCCTGGCAACATCTTTGTAAACCTTTTCTGAACCCTTTCAAGTTTCATAACATCCTTCTGATAGGAGGGAGACCAGAATTACACACAATATTACAAAAGTGGCTTCATCAATGTTCTGTACAGCTGCTTTCTTCACTATCCTATCGACACGCAACTCCACTTTCAAGGAACGATGAACCTGCACTCCAAGATCTCTTTGTTCAGCAACACTCCCCAGGACCTACCATTAAGTGTATAAGTCCTGCTCTGATTTGCTTTTCCATAATGCAGCACCTCGCATTTATCTAAATTAAACTGCATCTGCCACTCGTCAGCCCATTGACCCATCTGATCAAGATCCCGTTGTACTCTGAGGTAACCTTCTTCGCTGTCCACTTCCAGTTTTGATGTTATCTGCAAACTTACTAACTATACCTCCTATATTCACATGCAGATCATTTATATAAACAATGAAAAGCAGTGGACCCAGCATCGATCCTTGTGGCAACCACTGGTCACAGGCCAACAATCAAAAAGCAACCCTCCACCACCACCCTTTGTCTTCTAACTTCGAGCCAGTTCTGTATCTCAATGGTTAGTTCTCCCTGTATTCCTTGAGATCTAACCTTGCTAACTAGTCTCCCAAGAGGAACCTTGTCAAACACCTTACTGAAGTCTATATAGATCACGTTTACCACTCTGCTCTCATCAATCTTCTTTGTTACTTCTTCAAAAAATTCAATCAAGTTTGTGAGACATGATTTCCCATGCACAAAGCCATGCTGACTATCCCTAATCAGTCCTAGGCTTTCCAAATACATGTACATCCTGTCCCTCAGGATTCCCTCCAACAACGTGCCCACCACTGAGATCAAGCTCACTGTTATAGTCTATAGTTCCCTGGTCTGTCCTTACCACCTTTCTTAAATAGTGGCACCATGTTAGCCAACCTCCAGTCTTCCAGCACCTCACATGTGATACTCGATGATACAAATATCTCAGCAAGAGGCCCAGCAATCACTTCCCGAGCTTCCTGCAGAGTTCTCGGGTACACCTGATCAGGTCCTGGGGATGTATCCACTTTTATGTGTTTCAAGACATCTAGCACCTCCTCCTCTATAACATGGACATTTTATAAGATGTCACCATCTATTTCCACACATTCTATATCTTTCATGTCCTGCTCCACAGTAAACACTGATGTAAAATACTCATTTAGTATCTTCGCCATCTCCTGTGGCTCCGCACATCGGCTGTCTTCCTGATCCTAGAGGGCTCTGTTCTATCCTTAGTTCGCTTTTGTCCTAAATGTATTTATAAAATCTGTTTGGATTCTCCTTAACCCTATTTGCCAAAACCATCTCATGTCCCCTTTTTGCCCTCCTGATTTCCCTCTTAAGTATACTCCTAATGCCTTTATACTCTTCTAAGGATTCACTCGATCTATCCTGTCTATACCTGACATATGCTTCCTTCTTTTTCTTAACCAAACCATCAATTTCTTTAGTCATCCAGCATTCCCTATACCTACCAGCCTTCCCTTTCACCCTCACAAGAATATAGTTTCTCTAGATTCTTGTTATCTCATTTCTGAAGGCTTCCCATTTTCCAGCCGTCCCTTTATTTGTGAACATCTGCCTCCAATCAGCTCTTGAAAGTTCTTGCCTGATACCATCAAAATTGGCCTTCCTCCAATTTAGAACTTCAACTTTTAGATCCAGTCTATTCTTTTCCATCATTATTTTAAATTAAATAGAATTATGGTCACTGGCCCCAAAGTGCTCCCCCACTGACACCTCAGTCATCTGCCCTGCCTTATTTCTCAAGAGTAGATCAAGTTTTGCACCTTCTCTAGTAGGTACGAGCACATACTGACTCAGAAAATTTTCTTGCACACACTTAACAAATTCCTCTCCATCTAAACCCTTAACACTATGGCAGTCCTGGTCTATGTTTGGAAAGTTAAAATCCCCTACCATAACCACCCTATTATTCTTACAGATAACTGGTCTCCTTACAAATTTGTTTCTCAATTTCTCACTGAATATTAAGGGGTCTATAATACAATCATCTCCTTCTTATTTCTGAGTTCCACCCAAATAACACCTCTGGATATACTCCCAGGAATATCCTCCCTAACTATAGCAGTAATGCGATCCCTTAACAAAAAGACCACCCTCCCTCCTCTCTTGCCCCCATTTATAGCCTTCCTTTAGCATTTGTATTCTGGAACATTAAGCTGCCAGTCCTGTCCATCCCTGAGCCATGTTTCTGTAATTGCTATGATATCACAGTCCCATGTTCCTAATCTTGCCCTGAGTTCATCTGCCTTCCCTGTTAGGCCCCTTGCATTGAAATCTCTCCAAAATAAAACTGTGATTTATTCAATTTCATCAACACTTACCCTTCACTTGAAATATTCCATCCCATTCCCATGTGATGCTGTGCTACTTTTTCATTGTCACTATTCATTTACTCAAGGTGGAGCAGTCCCATTAATTACACTTCTACCTGATTGAGTAACTCAGGAGAAACCTTACTCTCCAGTATATAAGAAAAACCATGAAGAAAAACAGACAAACATTACATGTGTGGTTTCGAGCATTATAAAATTATGATGTTTGTTTTTTCTTACGAAAAGAAATCTCTCTCTCAAAAGTAACTTGCTAAATGATGTTTGACATTTCTTTTTAAAATCATCCCAAACTCAGGTATGGCTGCAACAAATTCAAAAGTTGTTTTTGTGCAATGCCTCAGCAGTGTTGTTGGGCTGACAGCTTTCATTCGAGCTCTATTAATGTTTTCTCAAACAAGCTTTCAGCCATTCAGTTCTACCATCTCCTGGCCCTCAAGGAGGAGACTGGGATTACTCTGACAGGGAGGCTGAAAGACACACATCCTGCCAAATGGATAAGTATGACCGCCATCAAACATGCTATCACAGTGCGAGACCACAGCTAAGCACTGGCCATGGTGCCTTCAATGTCTTGCAGGTTCAGCTGGCTGCATAGAAAAGTAAGGCTCCCCCCCAGGAGCTTGGTTCTGTGGCTGTGAGGGTCAGAGTGCAGCAGCCTCGGAGGAAGCATCAGCAGGGCTGCCTCCTTCACTGACACAAGCTCAGGGCAACCTTCGGCATAGGCAGCATGGGGGCACTCTCTGGTGAGACCCTCACTCTACCAGCTCCACGGCTGGCAGAGAGAGAGAAAGATGCCAGGCCGCTGGCAATCGGACGACTGGTGAAGACCAGGCACCTGCTCAGCCCCTCAGGAGAGGAGTCTGTGGGGTCAGCAGTCAGGGACCACATCCACATGCACAGGGAGGGACAGGAGCAACAGGCAGCAATGTAGGAGGCAATGGGTCTCATTGGCCAGAGGCTGCAGCAGTGCAGTGAGACATGTGACTGTCTGTCTCCATGACAGGTTGGCAGTGCCATGGAGAGCCAGGCCCAGCACCCTCATGGTCTGCAGGAGAGGGGTACACACCCGCTCTCCATCGCCCCAGCTACTGGTCCTCAGGTTCAGAAGCATGGTGACAGGGGCATGGGGAACCTTGACCACAGTCAGTCAATTTCTTCAGCGATTTCTTAACATCAAGTGAATCTATCTAGGTGTAAGGCTGGGGACCTCAGAGGACGCTGAGGTGGAATATTCACTGACATGTCTGGCTGGAAATGATTATAAGTGCCTTCCCTTTTGTCCTGATGTGCTCAGTCCCTGTGTCCTTGATGATGGGGATTTCTATAGAGTTTCCTACTCTGATAATTCTTCCTGAGCTTTATTAAATCAATAGTCTGTAGGATCACATTGAATAGTATCAAGCACAAAGTGTTCCACATTTTGGCAATCATTTCGTCTCTGTGTTTAAGATTCATTAGGTTGGCATCTAAACTTTTAGGAATGCCCACTGCTGCTCCTCCCCTGTATTCCTCACTGAGTCAGTGTTTATGTTCTGGACTGCTGCTGGCCATCTCGCTAGCTATCCCATTTAGCATGTGGATAGCTCAGGAAGATGAACATTCTGCTCACTGTTAAGACAGGATTGTATCTCCATGTGCACCACTCTGTTACTCACTCACACCGTGACATTGTTCTATTTCTTTGCTGGATTTGCATGTCTGCCATGTTCATACAAGCCTGTCACATTACAAAATTTCAGTCAATACTTTTAAATATCAGATGAAACAAACTATTAAGATGGCACATACAAAAATTAGACTTTTGACATTTGGACAATAGAACAGTATCAAGATTGTTATATTTGGGAAATTCCTATTAAAGAGACATCTGTGAACTAACTCCACGGAGGCTGATATCCTGTCACCAAGTTATCCTTTATTTACACATGAACAATCCTTGACTTTAGTATTACCTCTCTCAGAGCCAGCTCTCAGAGTAACAGGGATATCTGACACTCCTGTTTTTTTTCTTTTTTTCAGTTTTTTTTTCTTTTTTTTCTCTTAACCCCTACACTCCCGCCTAACTGCGGTAGTGCTTATTTTTTCCCCAGCACCCATGGTGTGTGTGTGCAGGTGTGAGACACAGTGAGAAACACAAGGTGCACGAACCTTTATTCAAATTTCTACCACCAGGAAGAAAGGAAACACCCGAGTGGCCAGTGACAAGCAGTGCCCTTCACATCAAAGTGCAATGCTGAGTGTCATTCCTGTTTCTTTTTTTTTCTTGAAAGACACAAAGTGCACGAATCTTTATTCAATTGCCACCACCAGGAAGATAGGAAAAACACCCGAGTGGCCAGTGACAAGCACTGCCCTTCACATCAAAGGGCAATGCTGTATGATCAAAAACAGTGAAGGGGAGGGTAGGGACTACATCAGAATAGAGTTGGAGGGGGAGACACTCCTGTTTATATCTGTCACCCAGGGCTCCCTGATTGGACCAGATCAGCAGCACCAATCAAGGAACTCATACTCTGTGGGTTCCAGCTGGGTGACCTCATTATAATCACTTCACTCTCTGTAACGGGACAGTGTTCAGTACAGGACTTGGTAAACCTCGTCTGAATATTAACAGATAGGAAAAAGGCAAAGGTGAAGAGAAATTTTGATTAATCTTGGCAATGAGAATTTAAAGTCTAGATTAGTGTTGCTACAAAAGCAAAGCAGGTCAGGCAGCATCTGAGGAGCATCTGAGGAGCATCTGAAGAGCAGGAAAATCGATGTTTTGGGCAAAAGTCCTTCATCAGAACTGAAGGCAGGGAGCCTCCAGGGTGGAGAGATAAATGGTGGGGGGGGGGGGTGGGGGGGGTGTTGCTGGGGAGAAGGTACAAAGAGTACAATAGGTGGATGGGGGTGGGGATGAGGGTGATAGGTCAGAGAGGAGGGTGGAGTGGATAGGTGGAAAGGGAGATTGGCAGGTAGGACATGATCATTATGAATCAGTTATGAAAAGGAAACTTACATGACAACATTATATTATCAAAAATGCAGAATGCATATTTTAATTATGTAATAAGCTTTCAGTTGCTCGCTCCTCCCACCCATGTAACATCAGGCTATAAATAGGCAGCTCACAGAATGTGCCCAAGCCCCAAGACTGATATTGGAGGCTATCCTTCATGTACTATGCTGGAATCCCATGCTTGGAGATTCTCCCCCTTTGACTTGACTAAGGGCAACTCACATTCAACTTTGAGACTTAGCCATTTGGTTGGTGCACAGGATTGATGTCGCACGGTACCACACTGGGTAACATACCCCACCCACTCAACTGATCACTGCTGAGAGCCAGGGTAAAGCTGCCAGCTTTTGTCTGTGCTAAAAGGCAAGTGGGTTTTGAAGATCTGGCTGGGGGCACAAAGTGTAAAAAGCCAAGAAAAAGCAGGAATCCTGTGAGCATCCCAAAGTAAGTGAGCATGAAAAGAGCATATGTTAAGGACCAAGCAGAGCTCTGGAGTCATACAGTCATAGAGATGGACAGCATGGAAACAGACCCTTCGGTCCAACCCGTCCATGCCAACCAGATATCCCAACCCAATCTAGTCCCACCTGCCAGCACCTGGCCCATATCCCTCCAAACCCTTCCTATTCAGATACCCGTCCAAATGCCTCTTAAATGTTGCAATTGTACCAGCCTCCACCACATCCTCTTGCAGCTCATTCCATACACATACCACCCTCTGTGAGAAAAAGTTGCCCCTTAGGTCTCTTTTATATCTTTCCCCTCTCACCCTAAACCTATGCCCTCTAGTTCTGGACTCCCCAATCCCAGGGAAAAGACTTTGCCTATTTACCCTATCCATGCCCCTCATAATTTTGTAAACCTCTATAAGGTCACCCCTCAGCCTCCGACGCTCCAGTGAAAACTGTCCCAGCCTGTTCAGCCTCTCCCTGTAGCTCAGATCCTCCAACCCTGACAACATCCTTGTAAATCTTTTCTGAACCTTTTCAAGTTTCACAACATCTTTCCGATAGGAAGGAGACCAGAAGTGCATGCAATATTCCTAGTGGCCTAACCAATGTCCTGTACAGCTGCAACATGACCTCCCAACTCCTGTACTCAATACTCTGACCAATAAAGGAAGGCATGCCAAACACCTTCTTCACTATCCTATCTACCTGTGATTCCACTTTCAAGGAGCTATGAACCTGCACTCCAAGGTCTCTTTGTTCAGCAACACTCCCTAGGACCTTACCATTAATTGTATAAGTCCTGCTAAGATTTGCTTTCCCAAAATGCAGCACCTCGCATTTATCTGAATTAAACTCCATCTGCCACTTCTCAGCCAATTGGCCCATCTGGTCCAGATCCTGTTGTAATCTGAGGTAACCCTCTTCGCTGTCCACTACACCTCCAATTTTGGTGTCATCCACAAACTTACTAACTGTACCTCTTATGCTCGCATCCAAATCATTTATGTAAATGACAAAAAGTAGAGGGCCCAGCACCAATCCTTGTGGCACTCCACTGGCCACAGGCCTCCAGTCTGAAAAACAACCCTCCACCACCACCCTCTGTCTTCTACCTTTGAGCCAGTTCTGTATCCAAATGGCTAGTTCTCCCTGTATTCCATGAGATCTAACCTTGCTAATCAGTGTCCCATGGGGAGCCTTGTCGAACGCCTTACTGAAGTCTATATTGATCACATCTACTGCTCTGCCCTCATCAATCCTCTTTGTTACATCTTCAAAAAACTCAATCAAGTTTGTGAGACATGATTTCCCGCGCACAAAGCCATGTTGACTATCCTTAATCAGTCCTTGCCTTTCCAAATACATGTACATCCTATCCCTTAGGATCCCTCCAACAACTTGCTCACCACTAAGGTCAGGCTCACTGGTCTATAGTTCCCTGGCTTGTCTTTACTGCCCTTCTTAAACAGTGGCACCACGTTGGCCAACTTCCAGTCTTCCGGCACCTCACCTGTGACTATCGATGATACAAATATCTCAGCAAGAGGCCCAGCAATCACTTCTCTAACTTCCCACAGAGTTCTCGGGTACACCTGATCAGGTCCTCAGGATTTATCCACCTTTAACCGTTTCAAGACATCCAGCACTTCCTCCTCTGTAATCTGGACATTTTGCAAGATGTCTACATCTATTTCCCTACAGTCAATATCTTCCATATCCTTTTCCACAGTAAATACTGATGCAAAATATTCATTTAGTATCTCCCCCATTTTCTGTGGCTCCACACAAAGGCCACCTTGTTGATCTTTGAGGGGCCCTATTCTCTCCCTAGTTACCCTTTTGTCCTTAATATATTTGTAAAAGCCCTTTGGATTCTCCTTAATTCGATTTGCCAAAGCTATCTCATGTCCCCGTTTTGCCCTCCTGATTTCCCTCTTAAGTATACTCCTATTTCCTTTATACTCTTCTCAGGATTCACTCGATCTGTCCTGTCTATACCTGACATATGCTTCCTTCTTTTTCTTAACCAAATCCTCAATTTCTTTAGTCATCCTGCATTCCCTATACCTACCAGCCTTCCCTTTTACCCTGACAGGAATATACTTTCTCTGGACTCTTGTTATCTCATTTCTGAAGGCTTCCCATTTTCCAGCCGTCCCTTTACCTGTGAACATCTGCCTCCAATCAGCTTTCGAAAGTTCTTGCCTAATACCGTCAAAATTGGCCTTTCTCCAATTTAGAACTTCAACTTTTAAATCTGGTCTATCCTTTTCATCACTATTTTAAAACAAAAAGAATTATGGTCATTGGCTCCAAAGTGCTCCCACACTGACACCTCAGTCACCTGCTCTGCCTTATTTCCCAAGAGTAGGTCAAGTTTTGCACCTTCTCTAGTAGGTACATCCACATACTGAATCAGAACATTGTCGTGTACACACTTAAGAAATTCCTCTCCATCTAAACCTTTAACACTATGGCACTCCAAGTCGATGTTTGGAAAGTTAAAATCCCCTACCATAACTACCCTATTATTCTTACGGGTAGCTGTGATCTCCTTACAAGTTTGTTTCTCAATTTCCCTCTGACTATTGGGGGGTCTATAATACAATCCCAATAAGGTGATCATTCCTTTCTTATTTCTCAGTGCCACCCAAATAACTTCCCTGGATGTATTTCCGGGAATATTCTCCCTCAGCACAACTGTAATGCTATCCATTATCAAAAATGTCACTCTCCATCCTCTCTTGCCTCCCTTTCTACCCTTCCTGTAGCATTTGTATCCTGGAATATTAAGCTGCCAGTCCTGCCCATCCCTGAGCCATGTTTCCGTAATTGCTATGAAATCCCAGTCCCATGTTCCTAACCATGCCCTGAGTTCATCTGCCTTCCCTGTTAGGCCCCTTGCATTGAAATAAATGCAGTTTAGTTTATTAGTCCTACCTTGCCCCTACCTGCCCTGACTGTTTGACTCACTTCTGTTCTCAGCTGTACCCGTTTCAGATCGATCTCTTTCCTCACTATCTCCCTGGGTCCCACCCCCCACCTTACCAGTTTAAATCCTCCCAAGCAGTTCCAGCAAATTTCCCTGCCAATATATTAGTCCCCTTCCAATTTAGGTGAAATCCGTCCTTCTTGTACAGGTCATTTCTACCCCAAAATAGATTCCAATGATCCAAAAATGTGAATCCTTCTCCCATACACCAGCTCCTCAGCCATGCATTCATCTGCTCTATCCTCCTATTCCTGCCCTCACTAGCTTGTAGCACTGGGAGTAATCCAGATATTACTACCCTTGAGGACCTCCTTTTTAAATTTCTGCCTAACTCTCTGTAATCTCCCTTTCGAGACTCAACCTTTCCCCTTCCAATATCGTTGGTTCTAATGTGTACAATGACCTCCTGCTGGCCTCTCTCCCCCCTGAGAACATTCTGCACCCTCTCTGAGACATCCTTGATCTGGCACCAGGGAAACAACACACCATTCTGCTTTTTCTCTGCTGGCCACAGAAACGTCTGTCTGTACCTCTGACTACAGAATCCCCTAACACAACTGATCTCTTGGAAGCCAACGTACCCCTCGTTGCATTAGAGCCAGTCTCAATACCAGAAACTTGGCTGTTCGTGTTGCATTCCCCTGAGAAACCATCACCCCCTACATTTTCCAAAACAGTATACTTGTTTGAAATGGGTATATCCACAAAAGACTCCTGCCCTAGGTGCCGACATCTCTCATCCTTCCTCATCGCTTCTATCTGTCTCTCCAACCAATTCACTTGATCTAATAAGATTCGCATCCAACAGCATTTATGGCAGATATAATCTGCAGTAACCCTTAAATACTCTTTAAACTCCCACATCTGACAAGAAATACATATCACTGCAAAGGCCATTTTTGCTCCTTCACAATCTACAGACCCAGAAAATAACACCGTCTTATTCCTCTACAAACACTGCCCCAGGTAAAATTAATAGCTATGGCTTATATTTTAAGTTTAATCAAGAGACATATCTCCAAAAACATATAATCAAGAAGGAATCCACTATACTCACTACTGCAGCCTTTCTCTTGGACAGACTTAAAAATAACAATTAACTTATCTGATTCTGTGCTGTGAATTTCACCCAAACCGGTTCCTCCAAGATTAGTTGTGAATTTCACTGTTTGTTAATTTTCCCAGATGCACTCCGATGTCCAGAGATACACGAATTCAAACAGCAAAGGCGGTAACTGTGCAGGTTCTCTCTCTCTCTCTCTCTCCTGCACTGTCCTCACCATGTACTTCCTTTGTCTGCTCTTCTCCCTTTTAAATTGCTGTTGTTTTGATTTTTTTTTCCCAAAGTTCCAAAACAATGCAACAGCATATAAAACAGTAACTGCTGCTCTTGGATTTCGAGGAAATCACCTCCAGCACCTAAAATACCTCAAAAAAAGGAGCAGCTCTTACAGCCAGAAATTTTTCCCGTCCTCCATCTTGGATTACCCAGAGTCACCTAGTAACCTGACGTCAGGACTTTCATAAAAACCGAAAGAAATGTGGATGCTGGAAATCAGAAACAAAAACATCAATTGCTCGGAAAGCTCAGCAGGTCTGCCCGCATCTGTGGAGAAAAATCAGAGATACCGTTTCAGATCCAGTGACCCTTCCTTCGAACTGATTTCTCTCCAGAGCTGCAGAGCTTTTCCAACAATTTCTGTTTTTGTTTCTGATTTCTAGCATCCACAGTTCTTTTGGTTTTTATGAAAGTCCTGACATCAGGTTACCAGGTGACCCAAGTTCTCTGCTTGTTCCTCCACATATGCTCTTTTCCTGACTCTTTCTCAGAACTGATTTCTCTCCAGAGGTAAGATTAGAGCGGTGCTGGAAAAACACAGTAGGTCAGGCAGCATCTGAGGAGCAGGAAAATCGACGTTTCGGGCAGGAGCCCTTCATCAGGAAATGCAGAGCTCTCCAGAGCTGCAGAACGTTTCCAACAATTTCTGTTTTGGTGCTGGGACTTTCATGTTGGGAATTGTTCTTGTGTTGTTTCCACCTGGCGACTGGGAGGATGCAAATCACCTGTTTTGCTGGACTTCCAAAATGTGAGCAGAGTTCCATGAGTTTTCTCATTCCACTTCAAAAAGAAAGCCTACAGTATCTGCCTGAGATTGGCTTTGGATCAACATTACACATGCATTTCAAAAGTGAAGGAATACAGAATAAGAACAGTCTGCTGAGTGAAAAGAAATGTCAAAACAATAAATTGATCTTTTTAAGCTTGTTATGAATATAAATTGTGCCATGTTGTGGACTAAGTTGATTCCCTTAAGAAGTGGAGTGAAGGAGACACAAACTACGTGTCAAGACCTGGTCACAGGGAGTGACCAGGGGGGTGTTAAGAAGTTGGATTTATCCAACACTAACCTTGTGTTGACCTCTGATGATATAGACTCCGATTTGGCTCCAGCAGAATTACTATGAAAGATTTAGGAACCGCCTAGGAACCCTCCAACCACAAGGGATGAACTCAGATTTCTCCAGTTTCCTCATTTCCCCTCCCCCCACCTTGTCTCAGTCAAATCCCTCAAACTCAGCACCGCCTTCCTAACCTGCAATCTTCTTCCTGACCTCTCCGCCCCCACCCCACTCCGGCCTATCACCCTCACTTTGACCTCCTTCCACCTATCGCATTCCCAATGCCCCTCCCCCAAGTCCCTCCTCTCTAACTTTTATCTTAGCCTGCTGGACACACTTTCCTCATTCCTAAAGAAGGGCTTATGCCCGAAACGTCGATTCTCCTGTTCCTAGGATGCTGCCTGACCTGCTGCGCTTTTCCAGCAACACATTTTCAACTATGAAAGATTTAGCCCTGGGCAATCCCACCTCACAGTCTGCTCTGTGGGTAGGATGGTAGGAAGGCAGGAGGAGGGGAGGGAGTGACTCTCAGGATCAGGCAGTGTCTGTGTGGGGGTATCTGTCTGTATGAGTGTGTGTGTGTCTGTGTGGGTGTGTGTAAGACGGTAGGTGTGTGTGTGTGTATGCATGTTTGTGTCTATGCGTGTGTTGTTTGTGATTGCATGTCTGTGTGCATGCGGTCTGTGTGAGTGTGTATGTGTGTGTGGGTCTGTGTGTGTGTCTGAGTGTGTGTCAGAGAGTAGGCGAAAGTGGATACTGCAGATGCTGGAGATTAGAGTCAAGATTAAAGTGGTGCTGGAAAAGCACAGCAGGTCAGGCAGCATTCGAGAAGCAGAAAAATCAACGTTTCAAGCAAAAGCTGTTCATCGGGAATGAGGCTGGGAGCCTCCAGGGTGGAGAGATAAATGTGAGGGGGGCTGGGGCTGGGGGAAGGTAGCTGAGAGTGCAATAGGTGAATGGATATGGGAGTAAAGGTGATAGGTCAGAGATTTTGTCAGTGTTTGTGTGTGTATGTGTGTGTGAGAGTGTGAGTGTGCCTGTGAGAGTGTGAGTGTGTGGGTGTGGGTGTGTGAATGTGGGTGCATGTGTCTGTGTGTGTGTTGTGCATGCAAGTATATATCTGAGTGTGTATGTGAATGGGTGCAGTTGTATGACGATGTGTGGGTGTATCTGTATGTGGATATGTGTGTGAGTAAATGTGAGTGGGTATACGTATCTGTCCGAATGTATGTCTATTTGCATGTGTGTATGTCTCTCTGTCTGTATGTTTGTATGGGTGTATGTGTCTGTGTATGTGTGCGAGCATATGTCTTTGCATGTGGGTGAGTTTGAGTGTGTGTGTTTGTATGATTGTGTGTGTTTCTATGTGTGTGACTGATTGTGAGGATATATGGAAAGGGCATATTTGTGTGGATGTCAATCCCTGTGGTATGCTCCTGATCTGGTTTGATGGGGAGTGATTAGCAGGTGCTTGAAGGTTACATTTCCAAACCTGAATGGTACTGGGTATGTCTCACCTCCCTGCCGTAGACGGCCAGTGTAACAGCTCAGGGTGACGGTGCCTTTGGTCTGTGTCAGCACATCAGGGGCTGGTTAGTGTTCTCAGGGAGTCCCCAGTGTCCCAAAGGAACTCAAAGAGCTTCGTGTTGATCCGAGCTGTTACAAGGGGTCTCCCAATGTGGTCCCGTGTAGTGTCACACACCCAGACCGGTGTAGGTGTGCACCAACATGTAGTCTCATTGAGCAGGTTAGAGGGAAGGGATTGTGGTCTCTATCTCATTGACACAGGCCATGGGGGTTCGAGGGGCCGGACCCTCTCAGAGCTTGAGTTGTTGCTGCCAGGGTGGTACCCTCGGCTGCTGGCCTCTCTTCCCAATCTTCCTGTTGCCAGGTCGGAATCTTATGTATTCCCAAATGAAAATGGCCGGTTCGGCCACAATTATAGCAGGTGGTGGGGTTTGGGTTCACTGGTGGGAATTGCCTCATTCTAAGGGCAGGGGTCTCGTATGGAGGGGAATTATTCCTTGGTCTCCAGGATTGGTTTCTATCCCTACACCCCCTCGTTCCTCCAGGCTGCAGGGGGGCTGTGGGTAGTGGGGACTGCATTGTACGGATCATTTTCTTTCCCTTGTCATGTTCCTTAACTTCCTTTTCCCAGGCTGGAATAATTTGCACAGGGCCCAAGACCACCACCATGTCAAATCCCTCCTATACCCAGGTTCTGCTGTTAGTAGAATGTGCCATCAGAGAGCGTATCCAATTCACTTGTTGTTCAGGAGTGAGTCAGGAGGGGTCCATGTCCCTGAATACTCAGGAAAATTGGAGATACAGCTATCGGGCAACAGAGATCAAATGTTGTCCATTTCTCTGACATTTATACAAACTACCTGTGTGATAAGCCTTTCGCCATTGAGTCTGCTCCCCCAATCAATCACGGCTTATATGTTTCTCAACACCATTCTCTGGCCTTCAATGAGAATTGTAACCCTCTGTTGCAATGGGTTCCACAGTCACCACCCTCTGACTGAAGAAATTCCTCCTCATTTCAGTTTAAAGGGTCACTCCTTCACTCTGAGGCTGTGCCACTGGGTCCTAGTCTCCCCTATTAATGGAAACATCTTCTCCATGTCCACTCTATCCAGGCCTCTCAGTATTCTGTACGTCTCAATCAGGTCCTCTCTCATTCTTCTGAACTCCATCGAGTACAGACCCGGAGCCCCCAGTGCTCCTCATATGTTTGGTTTTATTTGATTTGATTTATTGTCATGTGTATTTTACAGTGCGAAATACAATAAAATACAGTGAAACACTTTCATTTGTCGTCACAATACAGTGTCATTTTGACAGTTTAAGAATAAGAGAAATGAAAAGATATAGCTACAAGGGAAGTCTGTCTACGTTTGCGTTCAGAGCCAGTTCAGAACCTCTTTGCCACTGTCTACGTGGACCCAACTAATGTCGAAGTCACACTCATCAGATGCCATCTTTCACTGCTGTGCCTACCTCACCAACATTTTCTCCACCAATGTAGCCACTGATTCCAGGGTCCCATACTCACACTCACCCAGAGTAAAAGCCCACTGTCATCTGCGCTGGGCCCACTCTCTTCCATCTTGGGCCTGCTCTCCTCCGTGCTGGGCCAATTCTCCTCCACACTTGGACTCACTCTCAAGTCTTTCATTCCCAGGATCATTCTTGTAAACTTGCTCTGGATCTCCTCCAAGGCTAACACATCCTTACTTAGATACAAGGCCCAAAACTGCTCACAATATTTCAAAGGCAGTCTGACCAGAGCCTTATACAGCCTCAGAAGTACACCCTTACTGTTGTATTCCAGCCCTGTTGAAATGAATGCTCTCCATTACAGGACACTCCCCATTGAGTGACCCTCTCCATTATGGGAACCTCTTGTCAGTAACTCTCTATATCAGGGACAGAGTTCAGTACAGGACCTTCACTAGTATATAATTTGCTTTGGTAAATCCTGTTTGATGATAAACAGATAGGCAGAAGGAAATGGATTAGTGTAAAATCTTGACTTATCCTGGCAATGAGAATCTAAACATGACCCTGTGAGAAAGATGTTTGCATTGCCTGATATTCAATGGAAGGCTGTAGGCCCACAGCCCATGAGAAGAGGGAGTTAACTAGAATTTCAGAGGGGGGTGGTTTAGAATCAGAGTTGTGCAGCATGGAAATAGACCTTTTGGTCCAACTCCTCTATGCCAAACAGATATCCTAATTTAATCTAGTCCCATTTGCCAGCAATTGGCTCATATCCCTCTAAACCCTTCCTTTTCATATACCCATCCAGATATCTTTTAAATGTTATTATAGTGCCAGTCTCTACCACTTCCTCTGGCAGCTCGTACCGTACCTGCACCACCCTCTGCGTGTCCCTTTCAATCTTTCCCCCTCACCCTAAACTTACACTATCAAGTTTTGGACTCCCTTCCCTGGGAAAATACCTTAGCTGTTCATCCTATCCATTCCCCTCATATTTTACAAACTACTTAAGGTCACCTGTCATCCTCCAGTGCACCAGGGAAAATAACCCCAGCCTATTCAGCCACTCCCTGCAACTCAAACCCTCCAACCCTGGCAATATCCTTGTAAATCTTTGCTGAACCCTTTCAACATTCCTACAGCCTGGAGACCAGAATTGAATGCAGGATTCCAAAAGTAGCCGAACCAATTACTTATACAGCTACAACATGACCTCCTAACTCTGATACACTGACCAATGAAGGCAAGCATACTAAACACCTTCTTCACTACTCTATCTACCTATGGCTGCACCTTCAAGGAGCTAAGAACCTGCACTCCAAGGTCTCCATTCGGCAATTCTCCCTAGGATCCTACAGTTAAGTGTATTTGTTCTGCCCTCATTGGTCTTTCCAAAGTACAACACCTCACATTTACTGAAATTAAACTGCATCTGTCACTCTTTGGCCTATCTGATCAAGATCCCTTTGTACTCTAACCTTCTTTGCTCTCCACTGTACCACCAGCACCGGATGAAACATAGAGTGAAGCCCACTCTGCTCTTTCAAAGCAGAAGATAAAGCTGCCTTGACCTTGTTAAACAAAAATAAAGACACCATTGCACTCAGGAAAAATCAAAAACAGATAACCAAGCAAAAGATCTGATGCTTGGTAATGAACCAGGCCTGGTGTTTGATTTAGTTGTAGGTGAGCACTTTGGAGAAAGTGACCATAATTCAGTTATGTTTAGTTTAGCGATGGAAAGGGATAGGTACATGCCACAGGGCAAGAGTTATCGATGGGGCAAGGGCAATTATAATGTGATTAGGCAGGAATTAAGATGCATAGAATGGGGTAACAAAATGCAGAGGATGCAGACAATGGAAGTGTGGGGCTGGTTTAAAGAACAGATATTGCGTGTCCTTGATAGGTATGTCCCTGTCAGGCAGGGAGGAAGTGATAAGGTAAGGGAACCATGGTTTACAAGAGGAATTACATCTCTTGTTACAAAGAAGAAGGAGGCTTATGTGTTGATGAAGCAAGATGGTTCAGCTGAGGCAATGGAGAGTTATAGATCAGCTAGGAAGGATTTAAAGAGAGAGTTAAGAAGAGCAAAGAGAGGACACGAGCAGTCTTTAGCAAATAGAATAAAGGAGAACCCGGAAGCTTTCTATAAGTATGTCAGGAATAAAAGGATGACTAGGGTAGGAATTGGGCCAATCAAATACAGAAGTGAGAATTTGAGTGTGGACCCTGTGGAGATCAGGGAGGTGCTAAACAAACATTTCTCATCGGTTTTCACTCAGGAAAAGGAGAATATTGTTGAGGAGAAGAATGAGGTACGAGATATTAGACTAGAAAGGATCGAGGTTAGTTATAAACAGGTGTTATCAATTCTAGAAGGAGTGAACATAGACAAGTCCCCTGGGCCAGATGGGATTTATCAGAGGATTCTCTGGGAAGCCTTTGGCTTTGATATTTGAGTCATCATTGTCTACAGGCTTAGTACCTGAGGATTGCAAATGTTGTGCCCTTGTTCAAGAAGAGCAGTAGAGATGACCCAGGTAATTATAGACCAGTGAGCCTTACTTCTGATGTTGGAAAGGTTTTGGAAAGGATTATAAGAGATAAGATTTATAATCATCTAGCAAGCAACAATTTGATTACAGATAGTCAACATGGTTTCGTCAAAGGCAGGTCATGTCTCACAAACTTCAATGAATTTTTTGAGAAGGTGAGCAAGCATGTAGATGAGGGTAGGGTAGTTGACGTCGTATACATGGACTTCAGTAAAGCCTTTGATAAAGTTTCACATGGTAGGCTAATGGAGAAAATGCTGAGGCTTGGAATTGAGGGTGATTTCACAGTTTGGATTAGAAACTGGCTTTCTGAAAGAAGGCAGCGAGTGGTGGTTGATGGAAAATATTCAGCTTGGAGTCCGGTTACTAGTGGTGTGCCACAAGGGTCTGTTTTGGGACCACTGCTGTTTGTCATTTTTATAAATGACTTAGACGCAGGCATAGGTGGATGGATTAGTAAATTTGCACACAACACTAAAGTCGGTGGAGTAGCGGACAGTTTGGAAGAATGTTACAGGTTGCAGGGGGACTTGGATAAACTGCAGAATTGGGTGGAGAGGTGGCAAATGGAGTTCAATGGAGCTAAATGTGAGGTGATGCACTTTGGGAAGAATAACAGGAAGGCAGAGTACTGGGTCAATGGAAAGATTCTTGGTAGTGTGGATGTGCAGAGGGATTTTGCAGTCCATGTGTATCGATCCCTGAAAGTTGCTGTTAAGAAGGCATGCTGTGTGTTAGGTTTCATTAGTAGAGGGATTGAGTTCCAGAACCACAATTTCATGCTGCAACTCTACAAAACGCTGGTGCGGCCACACTTGAAATATTGTGTACAGTTCTAGTCGCCCCATTGCAGGAAGGATGTGAAAGCATTGGAAAAAGTGCAAAGGAGGTTTACCAGGATGTTGCCTGGTCTGGAGGGAAGGGCTTATGAGGAAAGGCTGAGGGACCTGGGTCTGTTCTCATTGGAAAGAAGAAGGCTTGATAGAGACATACAAGCCTGATCAGAGGGTTAGATAGGGTAGACAGTGAAAGTCTTTTTCCTAGGATGATGACGTTAGTGTGTACGAGGGGGCCTAACTACAAATTGAGGGGTGATAGATTTAAGACAGATATCAGAGACAGGTTCTTTACTCAGAGAGTGGTAAGGGTGTGGAATGCCCTACCTACTAATGTAGTCAACTCAGCCACATTAGGGAGATTTAAACAATCTTTGGATAAGCACATGGATGATTTTGGGATAGTTTAGGGGGAATGAGCTGAGAATAGTTCACAGGTAGGCACAACATCGAGGGCTGAAGGGCCTGTTCTGAGCTGCATTGTTCTATGTTCATTTTTTTAAAAAAAGGCACTACCTTGATTCTTTTCCCACCAACCTCTTTTGGGCAGGGACCACAGGGTGCCAAAATAAAAATAAAATCAAACAAAAGTAAAGCAAACAAATAAATAAACAAGCAAGTCACCAAGTAAATAAATAAATCCCCTCTGCTCTATCCCCATCGAATACCCCTGGGACAGGGACAATAATGGTTTAAAATCCAGAGGATGCTCCCCTGCTCATTTCAACTGAAGATAAACTGCCCCTCACACTGATCCCGTGGGACAGGGTCAGTGCAGAGCTAAAATGAAGTCTCCTCCAAGGGTTTGAAAATTGGAATAAAGGGAAAATAAAACAGGGTGGCACGGTGGCACAGTGGTTAGCACTGCTGCCTCACAGCGCCAGAGACCCGGGTTCAATTCCTGCCTCAGGTAACTGTGCGGAGTTTGCACATTCTCCCTGTGTCTGTGTGGGTTTCCTTCTGGTGCTCTGGTTTCCTCCCACAGTCCAAAAATGTGCAGATTAGGTGAATTGGCCATGCTAAATTGCCCGTAGTGTTAAGTGCAGGGGTAACTGTAGGGGAGCTGGTCTGGGTGGGTTGCGCTTCAGCGGGTTGGTGTGGACTTGTTGGGCCGAGAGGCCTGTTTCCACACTGTAAGTAATCTAAGCCCTCTTCCTGGGACACCAAACTGAAAACAAATGCAAACTATAAAAGCAAAAGGAAAACTTATACTACAGAGACAATTAACAAAATCAGAATATCATTAGCCAGGTTGATAATGCACTCTAGACGCCATGGCGCCCATTGGTGTCGAAGGGTCTCCACATTGCATCTAAACACAGCATGCTCCCTGTCCTGTCCACCTGCTAGGCAAGCAGTCACCTTGGTCTCCAACTCATGGGCAAAGATGGACATCTAAGTAGAGGAGGTGAGTGGTACTCCAAGTGAAGCATTGGAGCTCCCTACAACTGGGGGCCTATCTTCCACAGACTGACCAGAAATCCCAAACACTCCCTCCAATTAATCCTTGTGGAGGATACCACAGAGTGGACGTCCTGGCACTCGCGCATCCTCTGCAGGTGAGCTGGGTCTGTGAACGCGAGGAGCACATCTTCAGCATACACAGAAGAAACCACCTCCAGCCCTGGGATGTGCTGAACTAAACCCTACAGCCACTTATGCAAAAGGCACAGGAATTGGTCCAGGCAGAGAGAATAAAGCTATCTGGATAGGGCCAGCCCTGATGTACTTCTCCCCCAAGGTGTAGGCGCACCGTGAGGGACCTGTTAACTTTCACTCGGCACTCTGCGGCAGCTTACAGAAGTCGGTTTCCAGTGACAAAGTGCCTCCCATTCCTGAATGTTCACAGAGTCCCGAGCAGATACTCGTGATCCACTCTGTGGAACACCTTTTCCTGATCAAGGGAGAGAAAGGCAATTGACAGGCCAGCCCTCTGGGAATGATGGATCATATCCCGACCAGGTGGATGTTGTTGTCGATGCTCTGGCAGGGGATGGTGTAGGACTGGTCTGGGTGGATCATGTGGACCAGTACAGTCCAAGGTGAGTTTAAAGTGCCCTAGCAAAGATTTTGTATTCTGAGCTGACGAGGGAGGCTGGACCTCAATCCTATATTAGATTCCCCCTTCTTAAGCAACAGATCGATGACAGCTCTGCACCAAGAAAGGAGCATCTCTCCAGTCTCAAAATATTCCATGCAGATAGTCACTGCTCCCTCTGCCCCCGGACATCCGAGAACGTCCTGAAGAATTCCACGGTCAGTCAGTTCAGGCCTGAGGACCTGCCCTTCACGAGACTATTGAGGGCGCCATCAACACGAGAGTTGTGCTGGAAAAGCACAGCAGGTCAGGCAGCATCAGAGGAGCAGGAAAATCGACATTTCAAGCAAAAGCCCTTCAGAAGCACCAGTCAGCTCCTCCAGGCTCAGAGGGGTTTTCAGCATCTTGGCACCCTCAGGGCTCACCTGAGGCGGGACTTCCTGCAGAACTCTCTGAGCTTCCTCACTAGACGGATCCAGAGTAAACAGAACCACATAACAGTCCTTCACTTTGGCCTTGATGCTCTCTGGATTTGAAACGAGGGATTCAGCGTCAGCAAACAAGACAAGGGGCTGTTGGTGGACCCCGTGCCTTTTCTCCAGCCAGTAGAAGAAAGGAGAGCTGCAGTTGAGATCTTGAAGGAACTAGACCCATGATCTCATGTTCGTACCCCTAGACCTAATGAAATGCAAATCCCAAAGCTCAGCATTCTTCTCTTTATACACCTCCTGCAGGGTGGGGTCGACATCAGGCTGATTAACACGTGACTCCAGGTCAAGCTCCTCCTTCTCCAACCCCTCAATTCTGGATTTCCACATCTCCATCGATTTCTACGCATACTGTTGACAGGAGATATAGATGTAAGCCTTGCCTACATCCCACCATAGCCTCAAGGAGGGGAAGCTCCCTGCTTCCTTCTCCATCTGGTCCAGATGTGACAGAATGAGTCCTGGAACCATTCATCCTCCAGCAGCAGGTTGTTAATGTGCCAAAACGCCACGTTGCCCTAGCGCTGAATAGAATGAGCTGTGCCCAGACCAGGTTGTGATTGGATAATCCGCCTGCCGCATTATCCTTCGGAACACAGAAGGAATGCACACTGGAAATGTAGAGGCAGTCAATTGTGACACTCCAACCCCAGGCCTTGCAACGGTGAAGGTAATTGAAATTGGAATGGAGATTTTACCACATGTCTACCAAGTCAAAGACCAAGTCCCTGAACTTCCCCACCAATGCTGAGCTCTTCTGGGTACCACCATGGTCATAGAGTCATAGAGATGTACAGCATGGAAACAGACCCTTCGGTCCAACCCGCCCATGCCGACCAGATATCCCAACCCAATCTAGTCCCACCTGCCAGCACCCGGCCCATATCCCTCCAAACACTTCCTATTCATATAACCATCCAAATGCCTCTTAAATGTTGCAATTGTACCAGCCTCCACCACATCCTCTGGCAGCTCATTCCATACACATACCACCCTCTGCATGAAAAATTTACCCCTTAGGTCTCTTTTATATCTTCCCCCTCTCACCCTAAACCTATGCCCTCTAGTTCTGGACTCCCCCACCCCAGGGAAAAGACTTTGTCTATTTATATTATCCATGCCCCTCATAATTTTGTAAACCTCTATAAGGTCACCCCTCAGCTTCCGACGCTCCAGGGAAAAACAGCCCCAGCCTGTTCAACCGCTCTCTGTAGCTCAGATCCTCCAACCCTGGCAACATCCTTGTAAATCTTTTCTGAACCCTTTCAAGTTTCACAACATCTTTCTGATAGGAAGGAGACCAGAATTGTATGCAATATTCCAACAGTGGCCTAACCAATGTCCTGTACAGCCGCAACATGACCTCCCAACTCCTGTACTCAATACTCTGACCGATAAAGGAAGGCATACCAAACACCTTCTTCACTATCCTATCTATCTGTGACTCCACTTTCAAGGGACTATGAACCTGCACTCCAAGGTCTCTTTGTTCAGCAACATCCCCTAGGACCTTACCATTAAGTGGATACGTCCTGCTAAGACTTGCTTTCCCAAAATGCAGCACCTCACATTTATCTGAATTAAACTCCATCTGCCACTTCTCAGCCCATTGGCCCATCTGGTCCAGATCCTGTTGGAATCTGAGGTGACCGTCTTTGCTGTCCACTACACCTCCAATTTTGGTGTCATCTGCAATCTTACTAACTGTACCTCTTATGCTCGCGTCCGACTCATTTATGTAAATGACAAAAAGTATCCTGCCTCTCAAGGATACAACTGAAACCTCCCCTGAGAAGAATGAATTCACTCGCACTGATGGAGCTAATGAGAGTAGACACTTCTTTGAGGATGCACACCTGTTCAGGTCCCATCCAAAGCATGTAAATGTTCACAAAATGAAGCACTGTGTCTCTGAAATGAGCCGTGAGTTTAAGCAAATAACCTGACATATGCTCCTTGACTCTCAACATCCCTCGTTGAAAAAAAGGGACGAGCAAGATAGCCACCCTGCCAGAACTGGAGGCCAGGTGATTCATGAAGACCCTTCCCTGTCACTCCAGGAGCCACGTAGCTATGTTTCCTGAAATGGTCTGGGTTTCTTGCAGGATGCTTACTGTGTACTTTCGTTCCCTGAGGAGTGAGAGGACACAAAATTTGTGCTGTACCTTCCCGCTGCCATGAATGTTGATGTCTTCATGGCTGCCTAAAACAATAAATCCAACTTACTGAAGGGTGGAAAGGTCTCTTTTTTTTTCCCTTTCCACTCACTGAGAACATTGCAAAGGAATCCCTGGCAGTGTTGCTTCACATTTTTATCCATTCTCAGGGCTGCCTGGGTAACAGTCAATGGAAAGCTATTTCAAGTGGTGTACCACAGAGCTCAGTGTTCGAACCCTGCTGTTTGTTTTCTACATTAACAATTTGGACTTGAATGTGGGGTGCACCATTGGGAAATTTGTAGATAACTATAAAATTGGCTGTGCAGTGGATAGTGTAGAGGCTAACTGTAAGCTCCTAAATGATCCAGGTGGGTTGCTGGTGTGGGCTTATGGAGTTCAACTCTGATAAGTGTGAGGTAATGCATTTAGGGAGGTCAAACGGTAAAAGGGAATACACAATAAATGAGAATATACTGAGAGGGGTAGATGAAGTGAGAGATCTTGGTGTGCAAGTGCACAGGTCCCTAATGGTAGCAATACAGATAGATAAGGTTGTAAAGAAGGCATATAGAGTCCTGTCCTTCATTGGCTGAGGTAAGGAATACAATAGTAGGGATAAAATGATAAAACTGTATATGACACTGGTGAGGCCACAACTAGAAGATTGTAGGCAGTCTAGTTGCTACACTACAGGAAGGATGTAATTGCTCTGGAGATGTCATTTTGGTTGCAAGTCTTAGAATTCACTCCCTTACTTGAAGCCATATCAAGGAAATGTCCTTTATATCGTTCTGTTCAGCATGGAGAATTCTCCTGTAGTGGTTGCTGCTAGACACCATCTAATACCTTGCCTGGTCAACTGTCTGAATACACAATGGCATTGTACCCTGCTATCTGGAAGTGCCCAGTGATGCACTCTGTAGGACTGGCTATGGAGGACATTGAATGGGGCAGTCAAAACCAATAAAAGGTTCATGGACTCCCAGGTCACTTATTGTTTCTAAGCCCTTGAGGAGTAAAGGGAGTGCTCTTACAATGTTTCACAGAACTTTGAAACCGTTCTTCTGATCTTTGGTGGAAGGGGACTGTCCTTGTGGTTCCAGACCTGGACCTGACCTGACAGCTTCAGGCAGTGGGAAATGGAAAGAGTTGCCTGCCCCTTCTCTGTGGTTACCTCTGTACCAGGGTGGAGAAGGAATATGTGATGCCCATTGCCATGCTATGGACTCTTGAGAGCAGTGGGCACTACTACAGAAGCTAGAGACTATCATCCCTGTCACTCCTCGAAACACCATTGCCATTGACATGTACATCCCAGCTGCCATTGCTAGGCAACATGGAGCCAATCAGAAGGCAGCAAGAAACAATATCACAAAACCTTCATTCAAGCTCCTCCCACTAAGGTTGTCCCAGAGTCACATGATCAGCTTTCTGATGTACAAATTCGATGGGCCGAAGGGCATGTTGAGTCAACCCAGCAGCTTTATTTAAGGTCATGGCCTCCCGAACCCCATGACCAATCTGCTTTGGCCTCTCCTGCCAACAGCTGAAATGAAACTATTATCGCCTCAAGACACAATCTGTCAAATGTCCCCCATCCATAAATGACAAGATATCCAGACAACACAACAAAATCTCTCAATCTGACCAATATCTCAAACCAAAAGAATTGCGGATGCTGTAAATCTAGAAATAAAGACATAAATTGCTGGAAAAGCTTAGCAGGTCTGTCAGCGTCTGTGAAGAGAAAACAGAGTTAACATCTTGGGTCCGGTGACCATTCCTCAGTCTCAATATCTCAAACCTTTGTTTTCATTTTTGGCTTCCAGCTTTGTAAAGTTTGAACTTTCCCTAACTTTGTTAAGTTATCTTTCTAACTTGTGTTGAGCTGTCTGAGATGAACACAGATTCCACAGAACACTTCGCTTTGGTAGAGGGGCAATTCCTGAGCATCAGTGTGTTGGTGTTGGTGCAACAACTCCTCGCCTTAATATTGCCAAATCATTTGGCAAAAACCGGTGAGGAACATTTATCAGTGTATACTAACACACTGGCTTTTTTTTAATGTAAAGTGATTTAATCAACTATTCAAGTCCTTTGATCGTTTGTGAAAACTCAGCTTTGAAATGTTTTGTGACTGATCCTCTGGGCTTTCTGATTTGTCCAATGTTCCCACTGTGTTCAAATGTTGTGCTCATTAGTTTTATGATATGAGGCTACATGCCTCCAAGTCTGTGTAGCCGTGTTTGTGATGGCTGAAGAGATTTCTTGAAAAACAGTTCAGCGTTAGGAAGTGCACGAACCACAGGTTAGTATGCAGGTGTCAGGAAAGTGATAACAATTTTATTGTTTATTGTGAGGGATATTGAATACAAAAGTATGGCGATTCTGCATCAGTTAGCATTGGTGAGACCACTTTCTCTATACTGGATTAGTGGTGCTGGAAGAGCACAGCAGTTCAGGCAGCATCCAACGAGCAGCGAAATCAACATTTCGGGCAAAAGCCCTTCATCAGGAATATTCCTGATGAAGGGCTTTTGCCCGAAACGTTGATTTCGCTGCTCGTTGGATGCTGCCTGAACTGCTGTGCTCTTCCAGCACCACTAATCCAGTATTTGATTTTCAGCATCTGCAGTCATTGTTTTTACCTTTTTCACTTTCTCTATAGCCAGGGCATCCACTTTCAGATAAGTTAAAAATCACACAACACCAGGTTATAGTCCAACAGGTTTAATTGGAAGCACTAGCTTCCGGAGCACCGCTCCTTCATCAGGTGGTTGTGGAGTAGGAGACAGCAGAGTTCAAGGCATGTGGTAATTTATTCACACATTCCACTGGTACAATGCAGAGAGATGCCAAAGACTATCCTGAATGTGGCCTCGACATGAGAGTCCAATTACCCCCTTAATCTTCAACTCAGATCGGAAGAAAATTCAATGACACTCTAATTTTAAATACAAGTAAATTGTCTTTTATACATTGTTCTTGTAAGATTAACATGGCAGCACATACTTTGTCCCCCTGTAAATTATTGATTAACTAGTGCTGGATTGTTCACTTATGATTTGTTTCCCAGTATATCATTCTATGTCAGTAATCACTTATTGCGGTGATCTGAATGGACCCATTTTGGTATGTGGGAAACCACAAACTCTCCATGGTCACTTGTGCCCTTTTATCTCTCAATTATGACCTCTGTGTCTGCTATTTTGTACAATAATTTAACAGAGTCTTTGAGATTTCCCACCATTCCAACTCTTTAAGTGGCTGTCCTTGATAAGAGACAGTGAAGCCTGTCTTTATTACTCGTAACTAATTTTTAAACTTTTCTTTCTAATATTTTAGTGTTTTATATACACGCACACACCTTTCTATAACACTTCAGAATCTATATCTATGATTATCTTGAAGAATCCTAATTATAATATTAGTTGTAATATTATGACTGATTGACTAGAAAAAAACTTAAGAGGAATAACTGATTGGTATGAAATGTTATTACCTTTAGGGTAGCAACAAATATTGCACATTCAACCTTTCTTAAACAGACAGCTTATTGTCTTGGGCACTGAGAACACAAACCTTTCCCGCACTCTCTAATTCCTATTAAACATGTACTACAAAGCTTGTTGGGGCCGTAATGGCCAATAGAGACACCACTTAAATTATGACGACATTCATGTTTGTTTGTATTTTTCCCACATCCCTGATGGAATTTTGATTCAGAAATACTCGCTTATCTCCCATCAATCCTTTCAGTCCGCAGGAATGTCAGCACAAAATAAAAATTCATTCAAATGTAAAGTCTTTAAAAACCTTTGGATTTAACATTCTATTGCTTGATGATTTCTTGCGCTTCTTCCTGCAATGACAGTGTGGTCAACGTATTCTAGTTACTTGTCCTCCATTAAATGTAGGAATGAGGACGTGGTTTTTCAGCTTCCGCATACAATATTTGAACAATTTTACAGTGCTATACAAATAATAATCATAACAACAAATGATTATGATTCCCTGGACCAAAGATGTTCTCAGGTCTCCCAGCCATCCCGTGGCCCAAATCCATAGGCTTGAGACTGGGGGTTGTTTAAGCTTGATCACTTCACTATGAATGTGATCAGCCAAATTAGTTAATTTCTTCAGAGTTGTCTGGGATATATGTGCAACATTCTCTGTCAATGAGTGAATATGTACCTCCTTTTCCTGCAATTAGCCAATCAAGGGCCATCCTGTTTTCTGTACCAATGTGGTTCACATGGCAACCATTTCAGCATTAATCTGACCAAGTGCCTGAGAGATATCGTTTACCACCTGTTCGAGGATTGCTGCCATATTGATAGGTTCCCTGATTTGCTTGGCTACACCATACCAGGGTAACAAGATGGCAAAGAACCTTTCTGTTTTTATAACGGAATGTATATGCTCTCTCAGTGATCTCTCCAGGAGGGATGACATATTGTGTATGAATGGCACCATGTAACCTAGGTGACATGACCCTGTCCAAGATGGTGGTAGCCATGCATATGCTTTGTGTCCACACACAAAGTAAGTGCCATTGTATGGGATAAAATGAGTTACATATTCAGAAAACCTGATATGATTAAAAGTCCCTGCTGATGTGTGGTTGTTAAAATTAAGTTTATATGTCAGCAAAGTGGCATTAAAATATTGAATGCAACTACTCTGACCTGCAGACTAACCCGCTGGCTCATATTTAATAAGGCAAATAGAAGCAATTGGTCTTTCTACCTTTGATGTGGTAGTAGTGTGTGGTAGATATTCAATTCAGGTTGGTACCAGCCTTCAAAACCAGAAACGTTGTACCCTGCTGATTCCCACTTATCTGGTCTCTGATATAATATAATCTGGTCTCTGCAGAAGGTTTGTCAGTTATACGAATCTCAGCCATTAGGGATTCATTTTGGCAAGTGATCCATTCTGACACTTCAGATACCAGGAAAGGAATTGGTCTCAGAGGGATACCCTCCTTTGAATGCATGGGAGTGTGTGAACAAACCCATAGAGATGTACAGCACAGAGACAGACTCTTTAGTTCAATTCATCCATGCCAACTGGACATCCTAAACTAATATAGACCCATTTTCCAGCACTTGGCCCATATTTGCTCTAAACCCTTTTTATTCATATACCCATCCTTTTAAATGATGTAATTGTACCAGCTTCCACCATTCCCTCTGGCAGCTCATTTGACACACACACCACACTCTACATGAAAAAGTTGTCCTTTAGGCCCCTTTTAAATTTTTCCACTCTCACCTAAACGCTTTCACAGCAGAGAGTGGCACGAGCTGGGCGGAAGTGAAGTTGGAGCGCAGAGCTGGTCGGGAAGGTAAGTGATTGATATTTGAGTGGGTGTGTGGTCGTTCCCCTCAACAATAAGTATACTGCTTTGGATACTGTTGGGGGGGGAAGGCCTAGCAGGGGTAAGCTGCAGTGACCGGGTCTCTGGCACGAGGTCCGGCTCTGAGGCTCAGAAGGGAAAGGGGGAGAGGAGGAGAGCGCTAGTTATAGGAGACTCTATAGTTAGAGGGACAGACAGGTGGTTCTGTGGACATGGGCGAGACTCTCGGATGGTTTGTTGCCTCCCGGGTGCCAGGGTCCGAGACGTCTCGGAGCGTGTCTTCAGGATCCTTAAGGTGTGCAGGATGTCCAAGAATGTAGGGAGGCTGTGGAGAAGGTAGCACTGACAGGGAATACTTGCGGACACAGAGATGGGTTCAAGTGTGTATACTTCAAAGCAAGGAGTCTCAGAAATAAGGTGGGTGAACTTAAGGCGTGGATCGGTACTTGGGACTACAATGTTGTGGCCATCATGGAAACGTGGATAGAAGAGGGACAGGAATGGTTGTTGAAGGTTCCTGGTTACAGATGTTTCAGTAAGATTAGGGAGGGTGGTAAAAAAGGAGGGGGTGTGGCGTTGCTAATTAGAAATGGTATAACAGTTGTAGAAGGGCAGTTCGAGGGGGATCTGCCTTTGGAGGTAGTATGGGCTGGAGTCAGAAATAGGAAAGGAGCAGTCACCTTGTTGGGTGTTTACTATAGGCCCCCCAATAGCAGCAGAGATGTGGAGAAACAAATTGGGAAACAGATTTTGGAAAGTGCAGAAGCCACAGGGTAGTAGTCATGGGCGATTTCAACTTCCCAAATATTGATTGGAAGCTCTTTAGATCAAGTAGATTGGATGGGGCGATGTTTGTGCAGTGTGTCCAGGAAACTTTTCTAACTAAGTATGTAGATTGTCTGACCAGAGGGGAGGCCATATTGGATTTGGTAGTTGGTAACGATCCGGCACAAGTGATGGGCTTGTTAGTGGGTGAGCATTTTGGGGATGGTGACCACAATTCTGTGACTTTCACCTTGGTTATGGAGAGAGATAGGTGCGTGCAGAGGTTAGGTTTTACAATTGGGGGAAGGGTAAATACGATGCTGCAAGACAGGATCTGAGGAGCATAAGTTGGGAGCATAGGCTGTCAGGGAAGGATGTCGTTGAAATGTGGTACTTTTTCAAGGAACAGATATGACGTGTCCTTGATATGTATGTACCTGTCAGGCAGGAAGGAGATGGTCGTGTGAGTGAACCTTGGTTGATGAGGGAGGTTGAATGTCTAGTAAAGAGGAAGAAGGAGGCTTACATAAGGTTGAGGAAACAAGGTTCAGACAGAGCGTTGGAGGGATACAGGATAGCCAGGAGGGAGCTGAAGAAAGGGATTAGGAGAGCTAAGAGAGGGCATGAAAAATCTTTAGCAGGTAGGATCAAGGATAACCCCAAGGCCTTTTATGCGTATGTGAGAAACATGAGAATGATGAGAACGAGGGTAGGTCCGATCAAGGACAGTAGTGGGAGACTGTGTATTGAGTCAGAAGAGATAGGAGAGGTCTTGAATGAGTACTTTTCTTCAGTATTTACAAATCAGAGGGACCGTATTGTTGAAGAGGAGAGTGTGAAACGGACTGGTAAGCTAGAAGAGATACTTGTTAGGAAGGAAGATGTGTTGGGCATTTGGAACAACTTGAGGATAGACAAGTCCCACGGGCCTGACGGATATATCCTAGGATTATGTGGGAAGCAAGAGAGGAAATTGCAGAGCCGTTGGCAATGATCTTTTCATCTTCACTGTCAACGGGGGTGGTACCAGGGGACTGGAGAGTGGCGAATGTTGTGCCCCTGTTCAAAAAAGGGAATAGGGATAACCCCGGTAATTACAGGCCAGTTAGTCTTATTTCGGTGGTAGGCAAAGTAATGGAAAGGGTACTGAGAGATAGGATTTCTGAGTATCTGGAAAGATACTGCTTGATTAGGGACAGCCAGCACGGATTTGTGAGGGGTAGGTCTTGCCTTTCAAGTCTTATTGAATTCTTTGAGGAGGTGATCAAGCATGTGGATGAGGGTAGAGCAGTGGATGTAGTGTACATGGATTTTAGTAAGGCATTTGATAAGGTTCCCCATGGTAGGCTTATGCGGAAAGTCAGGAGGCATGGGATAGAGGGAAATTTGGCCAGTTGGATAGAAAACTGGCTAACCGGTCAAAGTCAGAGAGTGGTGGTAGATGGTAAATATTCAGCCTGGAGCCCAGTTACAAGTGGAGTTCCGCAGGAATCAGTTCTGGGTCCTCTGCTGTTTGTAATTTTTATTAATGACTTGGAAGAGGGAGTCGAAGGGTGGGTCAGTAAATTTGCAGATGATATGAAGATTGGTGGAGTTGTGAATAGTGAGGAGGGCTGTTGTCGGCTGCAAAGAGACTTAGATATGATGCAGAGCTGGGCTGAGGAGTGGCAGATGGAGTTCAATCCTGTCAAGTGTGAGGTTGTCCATTTTGGAAGGACAAATAAGAATGCGGAATGCAGGGTTAACGGTAGGGTTCTTAGTAAGGTGGAGGAGCAGAGGGATCTTGGGGTCTATGTTCATAGCTCGTTGAAAGTTGCCACTCAGGTGGATAGAGCTTGTAAGAAGGCCTATGGTGTATTAGCGTTCATTAGCAGAGGGATTGAATTCAAGAGTCGTGAAGTGATGTTGCAGCTGTACAGGACCTTGGTTAGGCCACATTTGGAGTACTGTGTGCAGTTCTGGTCGCCTCACTTTAGGAAAGATGTGGAAGCGTTGGAGAGGTTGCAGAGAAGATTTACCAGGATGTTGCCTGGAATGGAGAATAGGTCATACGAGGATAGGTTGAGAGTGCTAGGCCTTTTCTCATTGGAACGGCGAAGGATGAGGGGTGACTTGATAGAGGTTTATAAGATGATCAGGGAAATAGATAGAGTAGCCAGTCAGAGACTTTTTCCCCGGGTACAACAGAGTGTTACAAGGGGACATAAATTTAAGGTGAAGGGTGGAAGGTATAGGGGGGATGTCAGGGATAGGTTCTTTACCCAGAGAGTGGTGGGGGCATGGAATGCGCTGCCTGTGGGAGTGGCAGAGTCAGAATCATTGGCAACCTTTATGCAGTAATTGGATAGGTACATGGATGGGTGCTTACGCTGGTACAAATGTTCGGCACAACATCGTGGGCTGAAGGGCCTGTTCTGTGCTGTATTGTTCTATGTTCTATGTTCTATGTTCTAAACCTATGCCATCTAGTTTTGAACTCCCCCACCCAAGGGAAAAGACCTTGTCTATTTATCCTATCCATGCCTCTCATGATTTTATAAACCCCGCTGCCTCTGATGTTCCAGAGAAAACAACCCCAGCCTATTCAGCCTCTCCCCGTAGCTCAAACCTTCCAATCCTGGCAACATCCCTGTAAATCTTTTCTGAACCCTTTCAAGTTTCACAATATCCTTCCTCTTGGAGGGAGATCAGAATTGCACACATTATTCCAAAAGTGGCCTAACCAATGTCCTGTACAGCTGCAACATGACCTCCGAACTCCTGTACTCAATACTCTGACCAATAAAGGAAAGCAAAGCAAACGCCTTCTTCACTTTCTATCTACCTGCGACTCCACTTTCAAGGAGCTATGAACCTGCACTCCAAGGTTCCTTTCTTCAGCAACACTCTCCAGGACTTTAACATTAAGTGTGTAAGTCCTACTCTGATTTATCTTTCCAAAATGCAGCACCTCCCATTCATGTAAATTAAACTCCATCTACCACTCCTCTGCCCTTTGGCCCATCTGATCATGATCCCATTGTCTATAAACATATTAACACTAAGTTCTCTCTTTACAGGTTATCTGTTATCAGTGGGATCAAAATTGAGAGAAACCCACAGAGGAGTAATGTTACAAAGTTGAAAGCATTTATGTTTACTTTAAAATACAAAATGTTTTCTGAGTTTTGAAGTAAACTTAAAGCAGGCTTAGCTGCCTGAAAAAAGAGGCTGGAAGACAAGCTGTTCCAAAATAGATATGTGTAGCAAATGGCTGTTAAATGGATACCTGAATTTTGGTTGCTGTTTCGACAACAATTCAAATTTAACCAATCAGTTTAAATTATGTCTAGGATGCTAAAACCTAATGGAGTTTGAATTTATTGTTTTGACAACATAAGACCCATGAGATGGTACAATGTTTTGGGGTAGAAAAAAAGCAGAAAATTGATCAGAGAACAACTACCATCGATTAGCTGAGCAACTTCCTTAGAGCCAGAGGACTAAATGCCCACCTAACGTCTTGCTCTCAAAGAAATTAGAAAACACTCTCTATCAAAGGTAAACCACACCCACTGTAAAAAGAAAGAAGACGATCCAGAGAGATCAGTAGACGGAAGATTGAAGACTACAGAGGTGACAAAGATTGAATGGATTTGAGATTAAGTTAATGTAATGTGTAGTAAATATATAATTGTTACAGCATTTTTTATAGCGTTGGCATCAGATAGTAAGTAGTTAAGAACTGGGGGGCTTGGATTTGTTGATAGTTATTGTCTAGTGTTCGCTACGAGAGTTAGGAAAATAAATTGTTAATTCCCTTTAACAAGTGAAAATTAGGAGTTCTCTCTCCCTCACATTTTAACAGGGATTATGAGGCAAGGTGGGCTTTTCTGGGGATTTGGTTTTAACTAACAGAGGGGGTCGACCTGCGCATCGTAACAGTTTGGGGGCTCACTATCGAGATTTGGACAGGTTCAGGCAGATCCAGTCTGGAATTTGGACAGATCCAGTCTGGGATTTGGACAGATCCAGTCTGGGATTTGGAGAGCTTCAGACAGATCTCCGGGATTCGGATAGATCAGGTCCAGGATCTGGATGGATTTGGACAGATCTGAACAGATTTGGGTTACAAAAGGTCCCAGAAATTGTAAACAGACTTGCAGATTATTTTGTAGATCTTTAAATAAAACTTAGTTTTGAAAAATCAATTTAATTTCAGTTACTTGTAGTTGGTTAAATTAAAAGTGAGGGAAATAGCTCTTAACATTGCTAAAGAGGTTCTGGGATTTGAAGATGCTTCCCAAATTGGCCAAGAATGTTTAGAAAGACAGAGGAAGAATATTCTTTTTGAATTAGCAAACAGGTTAGAATTAGGTTTAACCAGGGACAAAAGGAAAGCTGAAATTGTAATGGAGTAGGCCAAGCACTTCAGTATATCAGAGAAACAGACGAGTTAGAAAAACCTAAATTGCAAAGGAGGCAAATGGAGTTAGAAGATAAAGAACGAGGGAGAAGATTCTTAGCTGAGCAAAAAGAGAGAAAGAGAAAAGAAAGACAGAAGAAAGAAAGAGAAGAGAATGGGAAAAAGGAGGAGAGAGAAGTTGAACTTCAGAAGTTCTGAATTAGTCAGGAAAGTCAAGTTAACAGGATGGAGGTGCAGGGAGAAGGTAGGGATGTATATGAATATGTATAAAGCTTGCCACATTTTGATGAGAAAGATGCCGAAGCCTTCATTATTTCATTTGGAAAACTGACTGGGCAGATGGAGTGTCCACAGATAATGCTGTTTCAGACTAAGCTGGTAGGCAGAGTGAGTGAGGTATTTGCCATGCTGTCAGATGACGGGTCAAGAGATTATAAAGAGGTTAAACAGGCTATTTTGAATGCTTATGAATTGGGGCCAGAAGCATATACAGAACAACCTCGATTATCTGAAAGAGATGGGTGGAGACTATTTTGTTTGGTTAACTGATTGTTCAGATTTACTGATCTGATTGTAAACAAAGGAAACCATACCGAACATAATTACATAAAAAGCACGTTTACAGAGTTTTTATTCCATTCAATCAATAAAATGTGTACAAACTGGATATTTCTTCAAAATTCATGATATTTTACAAATAAAATCACTTTTTGGCTTGAGTTTGACTGAAGTCTGTGACATTTTCTTTGGTTTTATCCCGGTCCTCAACAGCAGCCAGCCTCTTTCTGTGCCGTATCACCTCACTGTCCAGACAAACCAAGTGTCGTCCCTCCCTCCTCTGCAACCACCAAGCCCTGAGAGATAGAGAGAGAGAGAGAAGAGAGAAACATAAAATACAGGGGGAACATGCGAGAGAGGGAAGATATTTTAGCTGACTTCAGTTTCCATCCTCTCTCGATTTTCTTTTAGGGGGATAATGTTTTTCTCCAGTTTATTTTCATATGTGATAATTTACAATGATTTGCTCTCCCCCATCAAAGCAAGGTTACATTAAATTGTCATGTCAGCTGAAAGATATTGAACTGCTTTCTGTTTGGCAAAAGAAAATCGTCATGGGATAACAGGAGGAAAAAGCAATGGAAACGAAAAATGCGAGTGCATTTTTTAAGTTAAATCTTTGGAGAATGAGCGGAGGAAAAACAGTGTTGGGTTTGCAAAACAGAGCAAGTTAATATTGAGCCTTTTTATAGAAAGTGTAAGACTTAACTCTAACAGCACGTCTCAAGTATATATTTGGAGTTAACTATTTATTAAAACATACTTACATCTATAATTCCTGTTAAAATTTACAAAATGATGCATTAAATGGTTGAGGAATTGAAGTTTCTTACTTCAACTGAAATGCATGTATAGGGACTTTGAGATCTTGTTTGGATAATCCGAAATTTGGATAATTGATGTTTGGATAACTGAGGTTGTTCTGTAGACAGTGGTTCAGAAACATAAAGAAGGGGCCAGGTCAGACTTATGTTGAGTTCGAAAGAATTAAATGGAGCAATTTTGATAGGTAGGTGCTGGCCTTAAAAATAGACAAGCCCTTTGAGGCTCTAAGAGAAATTATACTGGAGGAGTTTAAAAGCTCACTTCCAGAGATGATAAGAATTCATGTGGATGAACAGAAAATTCAAGAAGTGAGAAGAGCAGCAGAGATGGCAGATGAATATGCATTGGTGCATAAAACAAAATTTAGCTTCCAACAGGAATTTCATCCAGTGAGGGATAGAAATTGGGAGAAGGGGAGATCCTTCACTACAAATCAAAGAGTAGATCACACTGGGAATAGTTTACCACAGATGAAAAAAGAAGCATAAGGGGATGAAAAGGAGGTGAAAGGCCTCAGATGTTACCATTGTGGTGAGGTGGAACACACAAGGTCACAGTGCTGGTCACTGAAGCAAGGAACTGTGGGAAAAGATGTTGTAAAAGTGGCTAAGCCAGTCAGATGAGTGAGAGTAGTAAAGAAAACTGCAGGAAAAATTGAGGAGCTGCATGACAGTGCACAGCTTAGGCAGGGGCCAGGTATGGAGTTAATGCCCAATGTCTGTGAAGAATTCACTTTTGGGTAAAATTTACTCAGGAACAACAGGGGGAGAAGGAAACCAGGTTATAATCTAAGAGATATGTGATTCGATTAGTCTCTAATAGTAAGAGATGAATGCATTTGCACTCTTTCTGAAATGTTAGTTGAGAAGGTGATAACTTGTGGAATAAATGGACAGAAATTTAGCATTCCCCTGTATAAAATCAGGTTGAAGAGCCAAATCAAGACTGGAGAAGTAACAGTGTCTAGATTAGAGTGGTGCTGGAAAAGCACAGCCAGTCAGGCAGCATCCAAGGAGCAGGAAAATCGATGTTTCAGGCAAAAGCCCTTCATCAGGAATGAAGGCAGGCAGCCTCCAGGGTGGAGAGATAAATGGGAAGGGGGTGGGGCTGGGGAGAAGGTAGTAAAGGGTACTATTGGTGGATGGGGGTGGGATTGAAGGTGATAGGTCAGAGAGGAGGGTGGGGGAAGGTAGCAAAGAGTACAATAGGTGAATGGGGGTGGGGATCGTAGGTATATGGCTTGGTGGGAGCCACGGTTGCGGTCGGGGGAACGAGATAAACAGCAAGGGTGTTACCGCCCTGTGCGTACAGATACGGGATGTGTGGAGACTGTTTCGTGCGCAAGAGGAGGTCACGTGGAGACTGTTTCGCGTGCAAGAGTAGGTCACATGAGGTCAGACATCCAGGAATGCGAGAAGGCGGAGAATGGAGTCAGATCAACAGCCAATCAGAAGACAATCCCACCTCAGTGATTGCATGACGTTCTGTACTGTATAAAAGACTGGGTGAGGGACAGGAATGCGTCGGACTTCATGAACTGACACACTTTGCTGTTTGTCAGGGACGGGAAGACCTAGACCCAGAGCTCTGTATACTTTATCCACTTACTGCTAAAATAAACTAAGAGTTTGAGACCGAATATCTTCTCCTGTTGCTTCATTGAAAGAACACGCAGGACTCGGCTCACACATAGAGGAAAGGAAGCTGGTGGATTGAACCAAAGTCCAACAATTTGGTGACCCCGACGTGATGAAGAAGGAGAAGTGACGGAAAAGAGAGAAAAATAGAAACAACGGACAACTGACGTCTGATGACAACAACAAGCGGTGCCGCATAAAAAGGTGAGCAGACATCTGTTTATATTGAAGTTCTGCAATTGGAGATACCAAATTGATTGTTGTCGTTATACTGCAAGTGTCCTAGTAATAGTAAGTGGATAAAGTATTGATATAATACGTACGGGTTTAAAGTTCCGTGGGGTGAGAGTCCCCATAAAAGCAACAAGGTACGTAAGTGTGAGGAGGTTGAAAGTCCATTGAGCAGGATCTCATAAAAGCAACGCTCACAAATTTTGGTTTATGATTGATGTGTTGTAAGTTTTAAAATTATATTGGGGAACGGACGGAGGGTGGCAGAAAAGCCAGTAGTGTCTTGAAGACAAAGACGGTGGTGTCTCAGCGAGAGAGAGTCGGCAGTGGAAACCTAACGGTGACAACGAAACGGCTGATAATTCTCACTGAAAGGGTCAGTTGCTCGGGTGTAGTCCATACAAAATGACTGGCCACCGGATTTGTCTCTGATTGGGTTGGTTGCTCGGTTATATTACATCCAAACCAACTGACTACTGGACGGGAGGATTAAAAAAAACACATAAAATGGAAGGGGAGATATTCATCAGTGCAAGAGCCAGATGCTCGCTCGACACCGTATAGTGCTGAGTGCGAAAAGAGGGGAAGATAACATGACTCGGGTCAGTTACTAGATGACGGGTTCCCAGACAGAAGAAGGAGAGATTTGAGGGAAGAAAGAGACAGAGAGAAATTGGATGGGGAGGCGTCTCAAAATAGTATGGAAATTGAGGACGAAGAATCCCTGACAGAGGATGACCCACACACCTACCCCGTCACTTTGACAGGCTCACTCACAATGCATACGGAACACAGCCCTCCACTGAAGCCCCTACCTGAAACAAGATATAACCTGCGTCAAAGAGACACATTACGACAACCCACAAAGTATCAGCACCACCAAATGCCATTAATTTAGAGAGGCTCCTATATGGGGGATGTTTATCAGCCCTTCACATTTACTGACATGAACTGCATCCTGGATAAAATGGAGGGAGGTGGGCCCTGGATGACTAAATTTTGCCAATACACACGAGGCCACAAGTTAGCTATGGGTGACTGGAGAGCATTGTTGGGCAAACAATTGAGTATGTGGGAAATCTAGCAGATTGAAGCCTCTGCGGGACCACCTCTCTACCTGATTCAGACCCGTTCACGCAGCATACCACCGGTGTGGGAAGGGCAATGAGGGATAGATTCCCGATTCCACTGGGAGCGATGCACTCACTCACCTTCACAATGAAGGAGGGTGAGGATATGCCTGCCTTTTTGGCCAGATGTAAGGGCATGTGGACAGATACTGCGGGGAGCCATCCAGGGTCGGGTCAGCTACAGACCACGTTATTTAGAAATGCCGTTATGGCAGGGATGCCTAAGGAAGTAAAAGAGGCAATGGAGAGTAATCCCGACATCCCAGGTTGTTCTACAGAACAGTGGGAAAAACACTCAACGCACCACATGAAGCGCCACAGGACAAAACAGGATGAAGATAAACAGAGCAACGAGTCAGCTCAAGTGCAGTTGCTGAAGTTACAGCTCGATGAGGCTAGAAGGAAGGCTAATGAGACAAAGAAGGCCTCCCAAAAGGTGACTAATCAGATGGTTCAGCAGTCGTCGCCACGAAACAACCTCCCGAGTCTAGACCCAACACCTGATTGGATGCCACCCTACCCCCACTATTGGGGCAGGTCGAGAGGCGTAGCTGGAGGAATACGTGGTAGATGAAGGGGCCGCGGAGGACTCAGAGGTCAGCCACCCAATACCTGTTTTGAATGTGGCCAACCCGGCCTTGGAGAAGAAATTGTCCCATGCTGTGGGGACCCCAGGGAGGCCAGGGATCGATCCGAGGACAGTATGTCCGCTCAAGTCAGCCTCCTTCTCAACAGGCTGTCCAGCCTTACCAAACCCCAAATGCAGTTGCAGCCCCAGTGCAAGGTCAGTACCCCCAAACCATGCCGGAAGGGCAGGGGTACGAATATTGACGGGGCCCGACGACTCAGGGGCATATGGGGTTGGCAGATCCCTACATGCAAATGAGGGTAATGGACAAGAATCTGTCTTTTTTGGTTGACACGGGTGCAAGATTTTCTACCATCACTTGTGACATACCTCGGTCAAACATGTCATCCTCCAGCGTCCAGTTAGTTGGGTTCTTGGGTAAACCAGAAAATCTGCCTTTGACATCACCACTGATCACATCAGTGGCTGGACAGACCTTCCGTCACCGATATATTTCATCACCTCCATGTCCTGTCAATCTGATGGGCCGTGACTTGCTGGTGAGATGCGGGGTCTCGGTTCTGTGTGGACCAGACGGACTGGTGGTGACCTTTCCGAATGGCTACTCTGTCAACTGTTCCATGACAATGATTCACTCTGGATCCCAAATGATGCTATCAGCGGACACATCACCAACGGCAAAAGGGCAGTGGGCAGATATATACTGGGGAATCATCGAACCTGAAAACAGGCAGAACAACGGCATACAGTCTTTATACAACCAATGGCGACCCTGGGTTCAGATGCTGCATCCCTATGCTCCTCCTGCAGATCCCCTCCATGTTACCCTATATTATGATAGAGATGACAATGAAATCTATCAGTATGCATTCTATCAGCACCTAGAAGGGACTCAATGGGATATTTCCTCCAGTTGCATTCTGCTCGGGAAAAAAGGTGTGGCGGGTGTTGTTGAACTAACTGCAGAACAGTTGGAATGGTATGAGATGTCTGAAGAAGCTATACCTCATGTCACATTGGCCGTGCATGCTAAATACCAGGCCAAGGATCTGGGACCTATGTCCAAACGTTTGATGGCGCTAACTGATTGGGTTTGGACTCAGTTACCCGGTTTACAATATTCACCATCAGAGGAAGCCTACAGATTTATGTACAGGACAACTGATAAGGTACTGCTGGAACATAGGCAGATTGAAAGGTTTCATGGTAGGGAAAAAACAGACCATTCACAGGCTGCAGTGATGCTTGACACTCTACCAGATACCTTGTGGTCAGCAAGTTCAACGGATGTTGGTCACTGCAAACACGTCACACCAATCACATTCGATTTAATAGACCACACTCCGATTTGGCAGAGACAATATTCACATAAACCAGAGGCTGAAGCTGACATCGCTGACACAATTGAAGGATTGTTAGCAGCAGGGGTGCTAGAACCCTCCCGGTCAGCCTGGAACACTCCTATCTTACCTGTAGAGAAGCAGAATACAGGCAAATATAGGATGGCGCGTGATCTTAGACGGATCAATAGTGTTGTCTCTACTCCAACAGTTCCAGTTCCAAACCCATACACCGCGATGTCTGTGCTGACCCCAGGCCACAAGTGGTTCTCGTGCATTGATCTGGCCAATGCATTCTTCTGTTTGCCCTTAGCTGATCATTTGAGGGACATTTTCTCGTTCACCTACAAAGGCCAACAACTACGTTACACAAGGGTCCCTCAAGGATTCATTTTGTCGCTGGGGGTGTTTAATCAGGTACTGAAATAGCAGCTGAAGGACCTGACGCTCCCAAAGGGGGTGGTATTGATCCAGTATGTGGATGACATTCTTCTGGCAGCACCCGACCATGTTTCTTGTTTGGAAGCCACAAAGTCGTTGCTGATTCACCTGTATAACGTCGGTTTCAAAGTCTCACGGGCTAAATTACAATGCTGCAGACAAACGGTGTCTTTTCTGGGTAGAGTTATTTCCGCTAAAGGAACAGGTGTGTCTCCGTCCCACAGATCTTACAGTCTGCATCATACCAAACCAGTCACTGTAAAAGACATGCTCTCATTTCTTGGGTTGGCCGGGTACAGTAGACAATTCGTTGCATCATATGGGGAGCTCACTTTCCCTCTGAGGGCCATGGTAAATGAGCAAGGCATGAGAAATTTGTCAGCCCATTTGCAGTGGACCACGGAGGCAGACGAAAGTTTTATATCTCTTAAACAGGCCCTAACGCGGGCTGCTGATTTAGCGGTCCCCGATTACAAAGAGCCATTTTTCCTCGATATTTCTGAAAAATCACACACAATAAATGGTGTTCTTTTTCGGAAAAAAGGGGGAGGCAGGCAGGTGCTGATGTATGTAAGTGTTACCCTTGACCCAACAGAGGACAAACACCCACCATGTACAAGACATGCAGCAGGGGTAGCAAAAATTCTCCAAAAGGTAGCACATACAGTCATGGGCATTCACTAACAGTACTGATGACACACAGTATAGTGGTCTATGTGAACTCAACAGCCTTTACAATGATGTCACTGCGGCAAACCAGGTCAGAGAAAATCCTGAATGCACCACATATAACTTTCACACACAAAGGAATTAACATGGCTGACAATATGGGAGAAGGAGAGCCACACATGTGTGAGGAAAGGGTACAGAGAGACGTCAAAGTTAGGGCAGACTTACAGGCTATTCCACTAGTAGACCCAGAAGAAGTGCTGTTCACAGATGGTTGCTGTTACAGACATCCAACTGAAGGACCTAAAGCAGCCTATGCAGTGGTGCGACAGACAAGTGAGGGATTTGAGGAAGTGTTGACAGGAAAAGTGACAGTCAAAGAATCAGCCCAGTTGGCTGAACTACAGGCAATGATAGCTGCGTTACAATGGTCAGAGGGAAAAAGAGTAAATATCTATACCGACTCTGCATATGTGGCAGGGGCTATACAGGTAGAACTTAGTCAATGGATCAGAGCAGGATTCTTGACAGCAGCAAAAATACCAATCAAACATGAAAAAGATGTGAAAAGATTAGCGGAGGCTCTAATGAAACCTGCAGAAGTGGCAGTGGTCAAGTTTGGAGGACATGACAAAACTGATACAACAGTAGCTAAGGGCAATCAGGCAGCAGACTTAGCAGCCAAAAAAAGCAACAGGGTATACAGCCCAGTATATAATGATGCAAACAGAGAGAACAGTGTATGACCTGCTGCCAGCCTGCGATGTAAATGTGTTAATAAAAGAGCAGCAGAAAGCCTCTCCTCATGAACTGACAGTTTGGAGAGAGAGAGGGGCCACAGAGTCAGAAGGGATTTGGAGGTCACCAGATGGTAGACCAGTCCTACCCTCAGGTTTGATAGCTTCCATGCTCCAGGAAGCTCATGGGTTGACAGACTGTGGAAAAACGCAGATACAGAGTTTTCTGACACATTGGTGGTATCCGTTCTTGCCAGCAACGATTGAAAATTATATTAGGGAATGTAGAACATGTACAGAATACAATGTGAGACCAACAGTGAAACCACACGAGGGAAAATTCCCTCTCCTAAGAATGCCAGGTCAGGAAATAGTGATCGACTACACTGACATGATAGAGAGAGTAAACAGATACCTTTTGGTAGCAGTGGTTGGCCAGAAGCGCTATCTGCGAAAAAGGAAGACGCAAAAACAGTGATCAAATTCTTGATAAACCAATACATTCCAACGCATGGGTTTCCAAAGAGAGTCAGGTCAGATAATGGCACACATTTCAAGAACAAAGACCTGCAAGAAGTTGAAGCAGCTTTAGGACTGAGACATGCATTTGGGACAGTGTACCATCCTCAGTAACAGGGAAAAGTGGAAAGAATGAATCAGTCCATAAAAGGAAAAATAGGAAAAGTGTGTGCACAAACAAAGTTAAGCTGGGTGGAGGCCCTACCCTTAGCTTTACTATCCATTAGAAGCTCAGTAAACTCTATCACAGAGTTCACCCCGAACGAGCTAACAACAGAGCAGCAGTTCCCAGGACCAGGATCTGGAATACAGATGTTAGAGGGAGGAGGAGCCTCTCTAAGGTACAAACCTTACTATGACCAACTAACAGCTTTGGTGTCAGCTTTCTCCAAACAGGTTGGATCAGAAAAGGGGGACCTACAGAGCCAGGCACCATCTACCACAGACTGGGTCCTGCTGAAGGTGATTAAACGGAAGTGGTGGGAGCCGAGGTGGACAGGACCTTACAAGGTGGTGGAGAAGACATCTCATGCGCTCAGACTACAGGGGAAAGGAGAAAGCTGGTACCATTGGAGCCAGTGTGCAGCCACGGAACCGCCAATGAGAACTCTAGAACAAATAAGAACAGAAAAAGAGTAGAAGGGTCTTAAACTTAATTTTTGCAGGAAGAGGGTTCTGGAAAAAGGGGGAGTGTGCTCTATGTTCGGAGATCAATGTTGTCCGTTCATCCCCAACAATACAGCACCTGATGGCTCGGTAACCAGAGTCCTGGAAGGACTAAGAACTTTGTCTGAAGAAATGCATGAACATTCAGGTATTGACAACCCTCTAGGAGGCATTTACGACTCATGGTTCGGGAAATGGAAAGGATTGATTGTGTCTGTGTTTATGTCCCTCGTTGGTATGATGACTGCGTTAGTGTTGTGTGGATGTTGTTGTATCCCCTGTATTAGATCTCTCTTGAACAGGGTAATCATCACAGCAATTGAAGGGAAGGCTCCCCCGCCCTACCAGATGTCACAGATGGAGATGGAAACCATGGCTCTGGCAGGAAGGGAAGACTATGCATCGGAGAGCGAATGTGATGTATAGAACTGGTTTGTTGGTCTCATTTTCATGAGACCAAAAGGGGGACTTGTAGGTATATGGCTTGGTGGGAGCGGCCACGGTTGCGGTTGGGGGAACGAGATAAACAGCAAGGGTGTTACCGCCTTGTGTGTACAGATACGGGATGTGTGGAGACTGTTTCGCGGGCAAGAGGAGGTCACGTGGAGACTGTTTCGCGGGCAGAAAGAGGTCACATGGGGTCAGACATCCGGGAACGCGAGAAGGCGGACAATGGTGTCAGATCAACAGCCAATCAGAAGACAATCCCACCTCAGTGATTGCATGACGTTCTGTACTATATAAAAGACTGGGTCAGGGACAGGAATGCGTCGGACTTCGTGAACTGACACACTTTGCTGTTTGTCAGGGACAGGAAGACCTAGACCCAGATACTTTATCCACTTACTGCTAAAATAAACTAAGAGTTTGAGACCGAATATCTTCTCCTGTTGCTTCATTGAAAGAACACGCAGGACTCGGCTCACACATAGAGGAAAGGAAGCTGGTAGATTGAGCCCAAGTCCAACAGGATGAAGGTGATAGGTCAGAGGGGAGGGTGGAGTGGATAGATTGGCATGTAGGACAGGTCATGAGGACAGTCCTGAGCTGGAAGGCTGGAACTGGGGTAAGGTGAGGGGAGGGGGAATGAGGAAACTGGTCAAGTCCATTTTGATGCCCTGGGGTTGAAGGGTTCTGCGGCGGAAGATGAGGTGTTCTTCCCCCAGGCATTGGGTGGTGAGGGAGTGGCGGTGGAGGAGGCCCAGGACCTGCATATCCTCAGCAGAGTGGGAGGGGGAGTTGAAATGTTGGGCTACGTGGTGGTGGGGTTGATTGGTGCGGGTGTCCTGGAGATGTTCCCTGTACATCTTCTCTGTGAGGAGACGTCCAGTCTCCCCAATGTAAAGGAGACCGCATCGGGAGCAATGGATACAATAAATTACATCAGTGGATGTGCAAGTAAAACTTTGATGGATGTGGAAGGCTCCTTTGGGGCCTTGGATAGAGGTGAGGGAGGAGGTGTGGGCACAGGTTTTACAGTTCCTGCAGTGGCAGGGGAAGGTGCCAGGATGGGAGGGTGGGTTGTTGGGGGGGCGTGGACCTGACCAGGTAGTCACGGAGGGAACTTTGCAGAAGGCGGAAAGGGGTGGGGAGGGAAATATATCCCTGTGGTGGGGTCCGTTTGGAGTTGGCGGAAATGTCGGCGGATGATCATGTTTATATGAACGTTGGTAGGGTGGATGGTGAGAACCAGGGGGGTTCTGTCCTTGCTACAGTTGGAGGGGTGGGGTTTAATTGCGGCGGGGGTGGTAGCGGGATGTGGATGAGATACGCTGGAAGGGAAATTGCGGTCTTTAAAGAAGGAGGCCATCTGGTGTGTTCTGTGGTGGAACTAGTCCTCCTGGGAGCAGATACGGCGAAGGCAGAGGAATTGGGAATACGGGATAGCATTTTTGCAGGAGGTAGGGTGGGAAGAGGTGTAATTCCCTGGATTTTGTCACCTTGACAAAATCTGAAGTCACCTTTTTTTTGCTGTTCAGTCTCCTGTCTGGCAGGAAAGGAGAATAAGCTTAGGGTAAAGGTCAGGAATGATTTTCACACCGACTTACCCTTAGACCACAAGATCTCGGAGCAAACTTAGGCCATTCAGCCCATCAAGTCGGCTCCATGATTTGATTATCGCTGATGTGTTTCTCAACCCAATTCTCCTGCCTTCTCCCCATAACCTTTGATCCCCTTTTGAATCAAGAACCTATCCATCACTGTCTTAAAGAGCCTCAACGACTTGACCTCCACAGTCCTCTGCAGCAATGAGTTCCACAGATTCACCACCCTCAGATTGAAGAAATTCCTCCTCATCTCAGTTCTAAAGAGTCTTCCCTTCACTCTGAGGCTGTGCCCTTGGGTTCTAGTCTCTCTGACGAAAGGAAACATCTTCTCCACATCCTTTCCATCCACACCTCTCAGTATTCAATGAGATCCCCTTTATTCTTTTAAGCTCCATCAAGTCGAGACTCAGAATCCTCATCCACTCCTCATACGATGAGCCATTCACTCCTGGGATCTTTCTTGTAAACCTCCTCTGGATGCCGTCCAAGGCTAGCACATCCTTCTGTAGATCCACAGCCCAAAACTTCTCACAATATTCCAAATGTGGTCTGACCAGTGCCTTATACAGCCTCAGCAATACATCGCTGCTCTTGTATCCAGGTCCTTTCTGAAATGAATGCTGACATTGCATTTGGCTTCTGTCTGAACCAGCATGTTAGCCTTAAGAAAATCCTGAAGTAGAATTTCCAAGTCACTTTGCACTTTAGTTTCTGAAGAATTTCCCCATTTCACAAACAGTCCATGAGTCTATTCTTCCACTCAATGTTCTATGTTCTATCTAAGTGCATAACCGCACACTTTGATGCATTGTATTCCATCTACCACTTCTTTGTCCACTTTCGTAACCTGTCCAAGTCCTTCTGCAGTCTCCCATCTTCCTTAACACATTGGGCGGTACGGTGGCTCAGTGGTTAGCACTGCAGCCTCACAGCACCAGAGACACGGGTTCAATTCCTGCCTCAGGCGACTGACTATGTGGAGTTTGCACATTCTCCTGTGTCTGCGTGGGTTTCCTCTGGGTGCTCCGGTTTCCTCCCACAATCCAAAAATGTGCAGGTTAGGTGAATTGGCCATGCTAAATTGCCTATAGTGTTAGGTGGATGTGGGGGAGTGGGACTGGGTGGGTGGCGGGTCGGTGTGGACTTGTTGGGCCGAAGGGCCTGTTTCCACACTGTAATCTAATCTGCTTATCTTTATGTCATGTACAAATTAGCAGCAATGCCTTTAATTCCTTCATCCAGATTGTTGATGTATAATGTGAATAGTTGTGGTCCCAACACTGACCTTTGCTGAACTCCACCAGTTACTGGTTGTCATCCTGAAAAAGACCCCTTTATCCCTACTCTCTGCCTTCTGCCAGTCAGCCAATCTTCTAGCCATGCCAGTACGTTGCCCCTAACACCATGGCTCTTAACTTATTGAGCAGCTTCTTATGCGGCCTTGTCAAAGACCTTCTAGAAATCTAAATAGATCACATTCACCAACTCTCCTTTATCTAAGTTTCTCATTACGTCCTCAAAGAACTCTAATAGACTTATCAGGCATGACCTCTCCTTTGTTATGGACCAGGCCAGCCCCCTCAAAACATTTCAAGAAAGTAGCCCAGAACCTAACTTTGCTAGTTGTGTTAAGCAGATGTACAGTGGATATTTCTGGAGTGATGCAAACAATTTAGTTTAAATAAAACAGAATTTATTTCCAAGATTACCAAATGAAACACAAAGAAAATAGAACAGAATATTGAATAACTTAACCTATCTGCAAATCCAATAGATAATCCGAATTTCATGATGTTGTTCCAAATACTTGCAGCAATCCTCATAAACACCCCACAGCACAAAAGGTAAAATCAAACCCAGGGTCTTACAGGAGAGAAGCCAAACAGAGAGGAGGATCAGCCTGGACCTGTTTCTTCTGGGTCCAGCAGTCTTTTCAACTCGACTGCTTGCTAACCAAACCAAACCAGAGACAAGCTGAGCTGGGAGAACTGACCAATGCCCTTTCATTGTACAATTTTTAAAAAAGCCTTTTGTCTGGGGCAGTATCTGTTAGCTATCATCAAACTGGTCCTGAAAACCTTCCCAAGCCCAGACTTTTTGGAGTCTGTTTTTCACAACCTCCTGAAAAAAAAGCCAAGGACACCAAAACCTTGTTAAACGGAGCAGTATTGTCCCACCTTGACACAGCTGTACTGATCAGTCATGTATTTACCATGCATTTCCAAGTACTCAGCAATCTCATACTTGACAATGTACACTAAAATAGTCCCAATGATCAAGATCAGGCCAACTGGCCTATAGTTTCCTGTTTCCTGCCTTCCTCCTTTCTTTAACATTAGCCATTTTCCAGTCCTCTGTGAGCTTCCCTAACTCTAGTGATTCCTGAAAGATCACCACCAATGCCTGTGCAATCACCTCATCTACCTCCTTCCAAACCCTGGGGTATAGTCCATCCGGTCTTGGTGATTTATCCATCTTCAGACCTTTCAGCTTTCCTAGCCCCTTCTCCTTTGTGATGGCCTCGACACTCATCTCTGTTCCCTGACTCTATCAAAGGTCCGATAAGCTCATGGTGTCTTCCACTGTGAAGACTGATGCAAAGTACTTATTCAATCCCTCAGCCATTTCTTTTTCCCCATTATTACTTCCCTAGCCTCATTTTCCAGTGATTCAATATCCATTCATGCCCTTTTCTTACCTTTTGATATATCTAAAAACTTCTTGCAACTTTGCAGCATGGTGGCTCAGTGGTTAGCACTGCTGCCTCACAGCACCAGGGTGCCAGGTTTGATTCTGGCCTCGGGCAACTGTCTGTGTGGAATTTGCACATTCTCTCCGTGTCTGCAGGGGTTTCCTCCCCCAGTCCAAAGATGTGCAGGTCAGGTGAATTGGCCATGCTAAATTGCCCATAGTGTTAGGTTCGTTAGTCAGAGGGAAATGGGACTGGGTGGATTACTCTTCGAGGGGGTTAGTGTGGACTTATTGGACCGAAGGGCCTGTTTCCGTACTTTAGGGAATCTAATCTACTTTTTAAAAAAATTACTAGCTAGCTTATGCCTATATTGCGTCTTCTCCCTTCATTGATCTTATCATTATTGTCAGCTGGTTTTTAAAGACTTCCCCTGGCTTCTGACTAATCTTCACTACATTGTATGCATTTTCGTTGGCTTTAATGCTGTCCCTGACTTCCCTTGGCAGCTATGGGTGCTTCGTCTTCCTCCAAGCATGTTTCTTCTTCTTTAGGATGAATTTCTGCTGTGCTTCCTGAATTACCCTCAACATCTCCAGCCATTGCAACTCCACCATCTCTCCAGCCAGGATCATCTTTCAATCAACTCAGGCCAGCTCCTCTCTCATGTCTCTATTGTTGCCTTTACTCTATTGTTATTGCCTTTACTCTATTGTTTGGGCAGCACGGTGGCACAGTGGTTAGCACTGCTGCCTCACAGCGCCAGAGACCTGAGTTCAATTCCCACCTCAGGTGACTGTCTGTGTGGAGTTATGCACGTTCTCCCCGTGTCTGCGTGGGTTTCCTCCGGGTGCTCCGGTTTCCTCCCACAGTCCACAGATGTGCAGGTCAGGTGAATTGGCCAATCTAAATTGCCCGTAGTGTTAGGTAAGGGGTAAATGTAGGGGTATGGGTGGGTTGCGCTTCGGCGGGGCGGTGTGGACTTGTTGGGCCGAAGGGCCTGTTTCCACACTGTAAGTAATCTAATCTTACACAGTTACATCTGATTCCAGGTTCTCCCTTTCCAAATGCAGAATGAATTCTACCATATTGTGGCCACTAGCCCCAGAGCTTCCTTCACCTTTTAGCTCCTTAATCAAGCCTGCCTCATTATACATCACCAGATCTGAAATTGCCTGTTCCTAGTGGGCTCTACTACAGACTGCTCCAAAACACATTTCATAGACATTCCATGAGGTCTTTTTCTTGAGATTTGCTACCAACCTGATTTTCCCAGTCCCCTTGCATATTGAAATCCCCACGATTATTGAAATTGTGTCTTTCTTACATGCCTCTTCTATCTCCTGAATTAATTTTCCTTCTACATCCTGACTACTGCTACGGTCCTGTTCACAACTCCTATCAGGGTCTTTTTGACTTTACGGTTTCTCAACTGTACCCCAGGATGTTTTAACCTCTCCGGAGTCCCACCACTCCCCCCCTTTAACTTTCTCCATAATTTTCCATGCAAGTGAAGCCCCCCTCCCAGTATTTAGTTTAAAGCCCTAATCACAGCATTAGTTATGCTATTCACCAAGCATGCTCCCAGCATGATTCAGGCAACTCCATCCCTTTGAAAGAGCTCCCTTCTTCCCCCGTTCTGGTACCAATGTCCCATGAATTTGAACCCGTTTCTCCCACACCAATCTGTGAGTGATGTGGTTACCTCTTTAACCTTGTTGACCCTGAGCCTCAAGCTGCCCTATGGTCCTCTCCCAGCACAAACCAGTTTTTGGATGAATAAAAGTCCACTACATGCCTGTATCCTGTCTGTCTCCTGAGTCTTTGTCCCTGCTCGGGGGAATGGCACTCCTACACTCAGCAGGTCATTTAGCCCTTTTACTTGCAAGTCCTACTTCCTTGCTACTAGCCACAACATTCCTTGGCAAACATGTTGTCCTTTCTTTCAGTAACTCATATAGAGTTAATCCAGTCACTCTGTCGAGTGTTTGCTCTCAGTTCTATTTAGATACTGGGCAACAAATATGCCCAGCCCTACCCAGTCTCTGAATGGTTTCTGCTGATGGTTTCTATCCCGTCTTATCTCAGTGGCTGATGGTAGATGTAAAGTTTTGTTTGTTTTCCCACAATTCATAAGTCCCTGAGAAGATAAGAACTAGGAGCACGTGTGGGCCATTCAACTCCTCATGTCTGCCCCAGGTCTCAACTCCTTGATATTTCAAAAGTCTATCTACGGCGTCTTGAAATACGTTCAGTGATCTAGCCTCCACAACTTTCTGGGGTAAGGAATTCCAGATATTCACCATTTCCTATCTTCGCCATTAGTACCTTTTACCATCTCTTGTTCTTCCCATTGCTTTCTCCTTCTCTTCCGTATCCCAGTGTAAATGTAACGTGGTTGTTTCCTCCATACCAGCCATCACTGCTGCTGCCTCATCTTCTGGGACATTGTGACTGTCTTCTTCGCTGTCTCACCTGCCAACTAGTTTTTAATAAGACCATGAGACATATGAGCAGAAATTAGGCCATTCAGCCCATCGAATCTGCTCTGCCATTCAATCATGGCTGATATGTTTCTCATCCCCATTCTCCCACTTTATCCCCATGATCCTTGATCCCCTTGATACTCAAGAACCTACCTATCTCAGTCTTAAATATACTTTCTGTCCTGGCCTCTGCAGCCTTCTGGGACAATGAATTCCATAGAATTCACAACTCTCTAGCTGAAGAAGTCTCTCCTTACCTCCATTCTAAAAGGCTCTTCCCTTTATTCTAAGGCTGTGCCCTCGAGTCCTACTCTCTCCCTCCAATGGAAATATCTTCCCAACATCTACTCTGTTCAGGCCTTTCAGTATTCTATATGTTTCAATTAGATCTCCACACATCCTTCTAAACTCCATCAGGTATAAACCCAGAGTCCTTAAATGTTCCTCATATGTTAAGCTTTATATTTTGGGATAATTCTCGTGAACGCCCTCTGACTAAGTTCCAGAGCCGCTATATCCTTCCTGAGATATGTGGCCCAAAGTTGCACACAGTGGGGTCTGGTTCCTTCCAATATGCCTTGACCATCATTTTTTCTACCTCTAATGACAGTCTAACAGCTCTCACTAATTCCTTCATTCCTGTCCCATGTTGTATAAACCTGAGCTGATGTACCCCCACCTCAACTTCATATGACCATCCCCATGCTCCTTTGGATCTCAGTGAGCTCTCCAGAGTTCAGGCTGATCCTATCACATTAAAACCCTTGGCTTAACCCATGACCTGAGCCAATAGACTCGTTCCTCCAGAACCCAAACCTGTCATTTTGGGAAAAGTATCATCAAAGGGTGCCCTGGCTTTTCCAATGTCAGGTTTTGAAACAAACTCTGTCCTTTGGAAATGAGCAGGCAGACAGATGACCCTTTAACCCTGTCACTAAGGTTCAACTTTGACTTTCTGTCAGATATTGTTTTCATGACTGTGATAACTCTGATCAAGTGAAAAGTGACATTTCAGTCCTTTAAGCTTTTAGTATATGTATCAATAAGAGGGAATTAAAACAGGAACATTTGTTAAACCAGAGATAACAGAAATAACCTTTTGTATGTCTCGTAAAGGCAACTTACTGTTGGACAGCTTCTTTTATTCCACCCACAGTCGTGATCAGCAAACTCAGAGCATACGTGAGGAAAGATTACAATCAGGTTGTATTCTTCATCATAGTTCTCGTTGACGCAGACATTTTCCTAATCTGCTACAAGTTTACGTGCAGATTGTAAGAATTAAATTCAGTAAGTCCTGACACTGTCAGTAGAGAGAGAACATAGAACAGTACAGCATAGTACAGGCCCTTCAGCCCTCAATGTTATGCCTTTTGTCCTACTCTAAGATCAGACTAACCTCCATACCCTTCATTGTACTAACTTCCATGTGCCTATCCAAGAGTCACTTAAATGGAGAAACCAAGTTAGGTTCAAAATGAGTCTTTTTCAGTCACATCTTCTGGACAGTCATACTGGATTTGAGGCGTTAATTTGGTTCCTTACTCCCCAGATGCTGAGTTTCTCTAGCACTCCCTGTTTTCATATCAGATTGCTGTTAGTTCCAGATGAGGACTGCCAGAAAATCAAAGTGGAATCTTTCCACCTCAGGTTTAACTTGTGATAAACGTAACTAAAGGTCAGAGAGGGAAAGGTCAGTGCAGAACTATGGCCAAAACTACAAATGATAAAGATAGGATTTGGCAGGAGATTTAGAATCAAAAGTAAGTGATCAAATCAAGAGATTAAACAACTAAAAACAGCAAAATAGAGGCAGAGTTTATGTTGAATTATGTATATATTCAATGTCTGCTGATGTCCATTCTAAAACAGTTGTTTCTAAAACAAAACAAAGAACTGCAGATGCTGGAAAATCAGAAACAAAACCAGAAATTGCTGGACGAACTCAGCAAGTCTGACAGAATCTATGGAGGGAAAACAGAGTTAATGCTTTGAGTCCAGTCACCCTTGATCCGACTCCCAGAGCTCAGTTCTGAAGAAGGGTTAGTAGACTCAAAATGTTAACTTTGTTTTTCTCTGTCCACAGAAGCTGCCAGACCTGCTGAATATTTGAAGCAGTTTTTGTCTTATTCATTTCATTTCAGATTTGCAGCACTCATAGTTTCTGTCCTGCCTGCATTGTTGGCCCCGAAATGTTCACACACTAAATCCTCCCATTTTCTCTTCAATATCGTTCATGACAATTCACAAAGCTCACTCCCACAACACCAGGGTCTGGGGCAGTACCATCAATGCTGGCTATGCAAGATCCATCACAAAGGCCAACCTCCCCATCTATAGAATCCATCTACCAGGCCCGCTGTCGAGGAAAGGCCGCCAGCATTCTCAAAGATCCATCCCACCCTGGCAACGTTTTTCTACAACCTCGACCATCGGGGAGAAGGTACAGAAGCCTGAACACACGCACCAGCCGGTTTCATAACGGTCTCTACCCTACTGTTGTTGGAATACTGAATGGACTCACAAACTCTTAACATTTGCCTGTACCTGTGTTTTTGTTTTTGCCACTGTTTATCTATTATTTACTATCTATGCTACTTAACTCTGTGATCTGCCTGTATTGCTCACAAGACAAAGCTTTTCACTGTGCCTCGGTACACGTGACAATAAATTCAATTCAATTTCATTCCTGCAAATCTGCTCAGAAGAAAAATGCACCAACACCAGTGTCCTTAACCAGGCCAACATCACCAGCATCAAAGCACTGATTACCCTTCATCAGCTACAGTGGGCTGGGCACGTCGTCCCTGTGACTGACCTCTGTGGCGTGCTCTACTCTCAGCTTCGAAACGGCAGGCGAGCCCCAGGTGGATGGGAGGGAGTGCTTCCGAGATACCTACAAGGCTTCACCTGCACATCCACCAATGTCAGTTATTGTATCCGTTACTCCTGATGCAGTCTCCTCTACACTGGGGAGACTGGGCACCTCCTCACAGAGTGATTTAGGGAACATCTCTGGACCAATCAACCCCACTGCCCCGTGGCCCAACATTTCAACTCCCCCTCCTGCTCTGCCGAGGACATGCAGGTCGTGGGCCACCTCCACCGCTGCTCCCTCACCACTCGACGCCTGGAGGAAGAACAGCTCATCTTCCGCCTCAGAACACTACAACCCCAGGGCATCAGTGTGGACTTCACCAGTTTCCTCATTTCCCCTACCACCACCTTACCTCAGTTCCAACCTTCCAGTTCAGCACCACCTTACCTGCTAATCTCCCTTCCCATCTACCTGCTCCACCCTCCCCTTTGACCTATCACCTCCATCCCCACCTCCATTCACCTATTGTACTCTTTGCTACCTTCTCCCCAGCTCCCCCCCCCCCCCCATTTATCTCTCCATTCCTGATGAAGGGCTTTTGCCTGAAACATCAATTTTCCTGCTCCTCAAATGCTGCCTGCCCTGCTGTACTTCTCCAGCACCACTTTAATCCAAACCCTCACTGATGAAGTGCAGCATTCCCACAGACACCTGAGAATGGGAATCACTGGCCCAAAACTGTCCAAAATGGAGGAGGAGCATCTGGGAAGGCATTGAGACTTGCCGTCATGAAAAAGTGAAAGCCTGGCAAAAACAGCGAGAGGACTGTGCTGCCACACTAACATCCCACCCACCCGTTCCCATAACCACCACCTGCCCCAAGTGTAACAGAGCCTGCGGTAGCCATATCAGTCTGTACAGCCACCTACTGACCCACTCTGAGAGTCATCCTCATCTGTGAGGGACCCCCAGTGAAGGAATGAATCAGTTACATGATTTTAATCTCATACCCCACAAGGATGTCTGGTCAAAGCCCCCTCACGTATCCGTCAGTGCCTCTCTCACACCCCACTGTCTGATTTGGAGCCAGTGAGATTCAAGTTGGAGATATCTTATAGAATCATAGAGTCCTACAGCACGGAGACAGGCCCTTTGACCCAAACTCATCCATGCTGACCAAAATGTCCATCCACACTAACCGCGTTTTCCTGCACTTGGCCCATATCCTTCTAAACCTTTCTGATCTGTATATTTGTCCAAATGCCTTTTAAATGTTGTTAATGTACCCACCTCAACCACTTCCACTGGCAGTTCATTCCATATGCGTACCACCCTCTGTGTAAAAATGTTGCCCTTCAGGTTCCATTTTATTCTTTCCCCTCTAACCTTAAACTGATGCCCTCTCGTCCTCGATTCCCCGACCCTGAGAAAAGTACTGAGTGCATTCACCGTATCCTCACCTCTCATGGTCTTATACACGTCTATAAGATCCCTCCCCTTAGTCTCCTACGCTCTAAGGAAAAAGTCCTAGCTTGTCCAACAAATCCTTATAACTCAGAACCTTGAGTCCTGACAACATCCTTGTAAATTTCTTCTGCACTCTTTCCAGTTTAATGACATCCTTCCTATAACAAGGTGACCAAAACTGAACACAATACTCCAAGTGCAACTGCAACATAACTTGCTGGCAAAGCACAGCAGGTCAGGCAGCATCCAAGAAGCAGAAGAATCGACGTTTCAGGCATGAGACCTTCTTCAGGAGAAGGGCTTATCCCGAAACATCGATTCTCCTGCTCCTTGGATGCTGCCTGACCTGCTGCGCTTTTCCAGCAATGCATTTTCAGCTCTGATCTCCAGCATTTGCAGTCCTCACTTTCTCCTGCAACATAACTTCCTAACTTCTATACTCAGTGCCCTTCCTGATGAAGGCCTGTGTGCCAAAAGCCTCCTTCACTGCCCTGTCTGCCTGGGACTCCACTTTCAGAGAACTGTGCACCTGAACCCCAAGGTCCCTCTGTTCCACTACACTCCTTAAGGTCCTACCATTCACCATGAAACTCATACCTTGATTTGACTTTCCAAAATGCAACACCTCACATTTACTAATATTAAGCTCCATTTGCCTTTTCTTGGCCCACATCCCCAGCTAATGAAGTCCTGCTGCAATTTCTGACAACCTTCCTCACTGTCCACAATACTGACTATTTTAGTGTCATCTGCAAACTTATTAATCATGCCTTGTACTTTCTCATCCAAATCCTTGATATAGATAACAAACAGCCATGGGCCCAGCACTGACCCCTGAGGTACACCACTAGTCACAGGTCTCCAGTCCAACAAGCATCCTTCCACTATTCTCCTTTGCTTCCTACCATCAAGCCAATTTTGTATCCAATTTGCCACCTCCCCCTGGATTCCATGTGATCTATCCTTCCAGAGCAGCCTACCATGTGGAACCTTATCAAAGGCCTTACTGAAATCTATATAGACTATGTTTATTGCCCAGCCCTCGTCAACCTTCCTGGTCATTTCATCAAAGAACTTGAACAAATTTGCGAGGCATGATCTGCCACACACAAAGCTATGCTGACTACTCTTAATCAAACCCTGTCTTTCCAAATGCATGTATATCTCATCTCAGAATCTTCTCAAGTAACTTCCCTATCTCAGATGTGAAGCTTACTGGTCTATAGTTCCCAGGTTTTTCTTTGCAGCCCTTCCTGAATAAGAGCACAACGTTCGTTACCCTCCAGTCTTCCGAGACCTCACCCGAGGCACAAAAATATCAGCCAGGGCCCCCGCAATTTCTTCTATAGAGTCTTGCAGTGTTCTCAGATATAGCTGGTCAGGATCAGGAGATTCCTTCACCTTCATACATTCTGATATGTACATCACCACCTGTACTGTGATATGGACTGTCCCTAAGCACTAACTTCCCCAAGTTCCCAAGTCTTCATGTCTTTCTCCATGGTAAACACAGAGGAGAAATATTCGTTGAGAATCTTGCCCACCTCCTGCAGTTCTACACATGCATGTCCACGATGGTCCTTATATTCTCTCTCTAGTTATTCTTTTTCCTTTAATATACGTGAAGCACCTCTATGGATTCATCCTAATTATCTCAGCCAAGGCTATCGCTTACCTCCTTTTTGCCCTCCTGACTTCCTTCTTCAGGAAACTCCTGTATACCTCCAGTGATTCCCTTGATCCCAGCTCCTGGACCTGAGCCACACGTCCTTCTTTTGTCCAGTCAAAGCCTCAATATTTCTTGTCATCCAGGGTTCTCTATTCCTGCCAACCTTACCCTTCACCCTCACAGGAACATATTGACCTTGAACTTGACTTATTTCACTTTTAAAGGCCTCCCACTGGCCAGAAGTCCCTTTGCCTACAAACAAACTACTCCTGTCAATTACCCCCATCTTCTGCAGAGTGTATTTGGACCAATGTCACTGTCTCCACACTCCCACATGCAGCAGGCTTTTATACTGCATCTTAGTTTGGATCATTTATCTTTTTCCATCAGGACTGAAGAAGGGTTACACCCAAAAAAGTTGACTTCTCCACCTCCTGAAGCTGCCTGGCTGGCTGTGTTCTTCCAGCCTCCTGCCTGTCTACTTTGGATTCCAGCATCTGCAGTTTTTTCGTCTCTCACAGCACCAGGGACCTGGGTTTGATTCTATCGTCAGATCACTGTCTGTGTGGAGTTTTCACAGTCTCCCCTGTCTGTGCGGGTTTCCTCTGGGTTCCTCCCATTCAAAGATAGGCAGGCTAGATGGATTGGCCATGGGGGTTGCTAAGGTTACAGGGATGAGTGTGTCTGTAGGATACTCTTTGAACTGTTGGTGTAGACTCAATGGGCTGAATGGCCTGTTTCCACACTGTAGAAGTTCTGTGATAAAACGTAGGAGCAAAAAGGGGGCCAAAAGTATCCACAAATGAGTCTGCTCTACTCCATCCAATGAGATCATGGCTGATCTGAAAGTTCTTAGCCACATATTGCTGACTTTTCCACATGACCTTTGATTCCCTGACTGATTGAAAATTTGTCCAACTCAGACCTGAAAATATTTGATGACCCAATGTCAACAGCCCTCTGCGGTAAACAATTCCACAGATCCACCAACCTCTGAGGGAAGGAATTCCTCCTCATTTCTGTCCAAAATGAGCTTCCCCTTAGGCTGAGATGCTGCCCTCTGGTCCCGGATTCCCTCCCAAGGGGAAACCAACCTTTCCACATCTGCCTTGTCAAAGCCATCTCTCATTCTTCTAAACTCCAATGAGTACAGACACAATCTATGTCAACATCTCTCTCCATTTAAAATATATTCAGCTCCTCTACTCTTCCTGTCAAAGTGCATAACCTCACATTTCACCATATTATATTTTATCCGCCAAGACTTTTGCCCACTCACATAGCCCTGTTTATATTCCCCTGCAAACTCTTTGAATCACCCTCACCATTGGCCTTCCCATCTCGTTTTGTGTCAGCCACAAACTTGACTAAAGTACAATTACTTTCCTCATCTAGTTAATGAGTATATATTGTAAATAGCTGTGGCCTCAGCACTGATCCCAGCAGTGCTGTACTAGATGCAGGCTGCCAACCTGAAATGACCTTCTAATCCCAACTGTCTGTCTGCTATGAGTTAGCCAATCCTTTTTCCATTCTAATACACAACATATTGATTTTATTTCGTAGATTATTTACACTGCACGTTCTTCATAATAGCTCTGTGTGACCAGATTATAGATAAAAAGTTACAGCTGTTATAGACCAGATTAAGCCCCCCCCCCCACTTCAAGTGACAGAACTCTGGAAGTCTTCAATGTTCTTCTCTCCATCATTAGGCAAGGTGGGCGGCACGGTGGCACAGTGGTTAGCACTGCTGCCTCACAGCGCCAGAGACCCGGGTTCAATTCCCGCCTCAGGTGTGGAATTTCAAAGACTGTGTGGAATTTGCACGTTCTCCCCGTGTCTGCGTGGGTTTCCTCTGGGTGCTCCAGTTTCCTCCCACAATCCAAAAATGTGCAGGTTAGGTGAATTGGCCATGCTAAATTGCCCATAGTGATAGGTGAAGGGGTAAGTGTAGGGGAATGGGTCTGGGTGGGTTGCGCTTCGGCGGGTCGGTGTGGACTTGTTGGGCCGAAGGGCCTGTTTCCACACTGTAAGTAATCTAATCAAGATATTTCTTAATGATTCTGCAATGTTCAGCACCATTCATATACAGAAAGAGTTCATGTCCACATGCCACAACTACCTGAAATGAACAATTATCAACTTGTGTTTACAAGTGGAAAATAGCACCACACAAATGTCAAGCAAAGACTATCTCCAACAAGACAGAATCTATAAACCACCCCTTTATGTTCAATGGGATTACCATCACTGAATTGCTTCTGATCAATACCGTGAAAACTGATCGGAAACTGAACTGAACCAGCAGTATAATCACAGTGGCCATAACAGCAAGTCAGAGGCTAGGAATTGTGCAGCAAATAACCCACCCCCTAACTCCTTGAAGCCTGTCCACCATCTACAAGGCACAAGTTAGGACTGTTTTAGATTAATCCCACTTGCCTGGATGAGTGCTGCTCTTATAACACTCAAGAAAATTTTCACCATCAGAGACAAAGATAGCCACTTTTGATTGTTATCACTGATACCACCTTTAACAGTCACTCACTTCACAACTGATGCACAGTCACAGCAGCGTGTACCATCAACAAGATGCGCTTTCCCACTCACTGAGGATCCTCGGACAGCACCTTCCAAATCCACAAACACTCCTGCCCAGAAGGACAAGGACAACAGTGGCACTGGAATGTCAACACTTGGAAGCCATATTCTATCAGGAATTGGATTCTTTCAGTGGATCTGAGTCAGAAATGTGGAGCTCTCTCCATAACAACCTATGGACTGCAGTTGTGCAAGATGGCAGCTAAACCATCAGATTCCCAAGGACAATTACAGAGAAGCGACAGATGCTGGTCTTACCAGTGATGCTCGAATCCTGTGGTTGAATGAAATGAAGGACAGGTCCATGGTTCAGCTGAGCTCAGTCACCTTGCCACATAACACTGAGTGAACTTAATCACTTGTCATCATATGTCTCCAACCTGATTTACATATGACCTCAATGGGAAAGTGACTCGGTTCAAGTGGGCAGTGGGAGACCCCATCATTAAATGCCATTTTCCATCACCACTAATTCTAGTTTCACCCCATTCTTAATCAGAAATGATAACTAGCACCTTCTGAGACTGCAGAGTTCCGATCTAAACTGGGTACAGAACCCACTAGCAAACAGCAAGGCCCACCCCAGGCCAATTTTTCCAATTCTCACAGTGAACAGTGAAATTCCTGAATTTGGTTTTGACCTGTTTTACTTTGAGATATAAACACTGGACCCCATGGAATAAGATGGAGTCTGTATTAAAACATAAAACCTGTTGGATTCTAATAAGTAAAACTAAATACAGTCATGCTCTCTCAAAAGAGAGAAAGAGAAAGAGAGAGAGAAATGTCTGGCAGTGAGTTTAAACTGAGGGTCACTTCAGGTGATGTTAAGAAAGAGAATCCTTCATCCTCAGGAGAATCCTCAGTGGGTATCAGAATTGAACCCATGCTGTGTATGACAAGCTGTCCATCAAGCCAACTGACCCCCAAATGCTAATCTGTAGAGTGAGCTAGAAAGCCACTGCACTGAATGTAAATCGGTCTCGATGCTCCACTGACTTTCAGTCAAGCTCCTCAGTTTGATGTTGACAGTCTGTGATTCTTGATCATCGCTTGATTAATTCCCTCCCCGTCATGTTCACACTCCTCCAGCATTCAAACCAAACTTTCCAAGACTGTAGTTTCTGCAAGCTTGGGAAGACCTCCCGCTAGCTCCGAGTTAACGTTCTGCGGGCGTACAGGCGAACAGCTGGCTTGAGTAATGTGACAAGTCTGCAATAACACTTGAAGCTTAACAAATAATCTTCACCCCGCTGTTTGGTTAGAGCCCTGTTATCCAGTCCAGCTGCCAATTAATGTCAGCAAGTTCAAAATCCTAACCAAGGAGCTCAGCTTTCAGGAACTCATTGGTCAAGAAGTGCTTGGATCAAGGCTGTAACTAAACATCCTCATAGATTTCTCTTATTGAGGTTTCTACATAAGTGGTGACATGACAACTCAACTTACATTTATATAGAACGTTTAATAACAATAACGGATAATGAAGTTAATGTTTCAACTTCGATATGACTCTTCTTCAGAAAGATTTGTAGAAGTATTTGTGGAAATGGATTGCAAGATGGGGTTGGAGAAGGAATGTCCTTCAAACTATTGCATATAGTTAACCCTAATACTTTTGTGATGCCTTCAACACAGTCACCATAATATTCACTGAAACATTTTGCCAAGAAAGTAATGGGGCTGTGACAGGAATAGGAATTTGCAATCCATTTTCTGGGATGAAGGGACTAGGATTTTTAAAAATTGACTCACAGGATGTGGGCATCGCTGGTTAGACTGGCATTTATTGCCCATCCTCAATTGCCCAGTTTTGATTCAACCACATTGCTGTGGGTGTGGAGTCACATTTAGGCCAGACCAGGTAAGGATGGCAGTTTCCTTCTCTCAAGGACATTAGTGAACCAGATTAAGTTTTCTGCCAATCACAACAGTTTCATGGTCATCATTAGACTCTTAATTCCAGATTTTTATTGAATACAAATTCTACCATCTTCCTTGACAAGATTTGAACCCAGGTCCCCATAACATTATCTGGGTCTCGGGATTAATATCCCATTGGATATGCTAATGCCTGCAGGTGACATCAGAGAGCGTGGCTTCAAAATCCCAAGTGTCATGATGTGGGAAGGGAATAATTGGAGGGCTTTTAAGAATTTGAGAATTTGTGTGGGAGAGCAGCAAAGTCTCTTTCTGAGGCAAATGGTGTGGATTGTGATAAGGGAGGGCAGATTAAAGGGAAAGAAGATTCATTAATATTGCATGAGTGTACTCCATCCACACCAACGTTAGTATGGTCCATGGGTAAGTTTAGTAAATTCCACCCATGAACTTCTTTAAAGATTTTCCTCATGATGCATTATCCACGTTCAAGACCAATATAAAGTAATTATTTAGGAAGTTTTCCATTTCCTTACTCTCAATGATAGGATCACCAATATCATGATATGGGGAGCCTACATTTCTTCACTACCTTCTTTCTTTTAATGTCTTTTCAGATGTCTCTGCCATGATATTCTTCTGTCATTACCATCCAACCATCCACTTATCCACCCATCCACGCATCCACTTATCCATCCATCCATCCACTTATCCCATCCATCCATCCAGCCAATTCTCTTTGGCTTTCCAGCTTGGAATCTTCATCATCAACCTAAGATAATCTACTGAGAATGGGGGAGATTCACGTGGTGATTGTTGTTGATAGCTGAACAGACTAAGCCATGAGAGGTAGGTTCATCTCCAGCATCACGTAGATGGTTATCAACTATTGTACCGAACTTCTGCCTGCTGCCAACCTACTGTAATTACTGGTTCCCATGGAAATGTGTGCCAGCCAATGGGTGACACCACCATTTCCCTCCATCAGCAGTTCCCAGATGTGGGATCAAGTTTCTAAATCAGACCTTATCAGGAACGTGCCCATCCTCCATCCTAAGACATATCCACATCACCAACGTCTCCTCCAGCTCGATGAGTATCAGCTTACCTGGGCGTTGTGCCTTTGGGATGACTGACATGTTTGTGGATTTGCCTGTATGTGTGGTGTTGATAATGTGCCACAGCCACCACCATATCCCTCACAGATATTACTCCAAGCCCCTTTTTGTAGCTACTGTTAATTTCTTTGCACTCTTCTGTTGTTGACATCATTCCTACCCTGTGGTACCTTCCTTTCTTTTTGGATGTAGAATTGTAAAGCCAATATGATGCAAAAGGTGTCCATTTAGCCCATCAAGACCATTCCAATTTCCTGCAAAACAATCCAGTCTGTCCCATTTCCTGGTTTGACCCCTGTAGTTCACTAAGTCCTTTCCCATCAAGTGCCCATTCAGTTTCTTTTTGCAATCACTGAGCAGCATTCTGGTGAGTAAGAAGCCCCAAGTTACTTCCACTCAATATACGAAAACATTTTTCCTCATCTTACCCTGCATTACTTGCCTTAAATCTGCTCCCCTGTACTTCGACTATCATCTAACATGCACAGTTTGCTCTCGACAACATTATTGAAACCAATCATTAACTTGTGCGTTTCTATCAAATCTCCTCTCATTCTCCTGTACTCTGAGGCAAACAATGCCAACCCAACTCACCCTGATCTTGTAACTGAAATCCCCATCTAAGAGGTCATTTCAATAAATCTCCTCTGCACCTTCTCAGGGACTCTCACATCCTTCTGAAAGTGAGGAGGCCAGAATTGAACATAGTAGAGTTGGAGCCTAACCAGAGCTTACCTTCAGTTCTTTTGAACTCATTGTCTCCATTTATATTTGTAGAAGCTCTATCATTTAGTTTTATTTTGTCCCATCTTCTGTTTGAGATTGTTTGGTTATACAAACCGAGGCTGTTTTGGGTTATATACAGATCTTGCATTGCATCATCTCCCACATGTCCATGGCTTATGTTTCTTTACTTGCCCAACATAATTCTCTTTGGCTTTCCGTCTTGAAATCTTCATCATTTAATCTCTCCTACCCTCCACCGTATCACAGGCCTTCCCTTTTGTTCTTGTTTCAGCCCCACACCCCCTTTCTATGGCTTAATTCAGAAGGGGAAAATAGAATATGAAAGTAAGTTTGCAGAAAACATCAAAACTGACTGCAAAAGCTCGATAGAAATGTGAAGAGAAATGTAGGCCCCTTACAGTTAGAATCAGGTGAATTCATAATGGACAACAAAGAAATGGCGGGCCACTTGAACAAATACCTTGGATTTATCTTCACTAACGAGGACAAAAATAATCTTCTGGGAATGCTAGGGGACAGAGGGCCAAGCGTGAAGGAGGAACTGAAGGAAATCCTTATAAGTCAGAAAATGGTATTGGGGAAATTGATGGGATTAAAACCTGGTAAATCCCCAGAGCCTGATACTCAGCATCCCAGAGTATATAAGCAAGTGACCCTTGAAGCAAAGGATGGTTTGGTGATCATTTTCCAGCATTCTCTCGACTCTGGAAGAGTTTCAATGAACTGGAGGATAACTAATGGAGCCCCACTTCTTAAAAAAGGAGGGAGAGAGAAAATGGGGAATTATAGGCCAATTGGCCTAACATCGGTGGTGGGGAAAATACTGGAATAAATTATTAAGGACGTAATAACTGAGCATTTGGAAAGAGCTGACATAATCAATCCTAGTCGGCATGGATTCACTAAAGGGAAATCATGTTTGATACATCTTCTGGAATTTTTTGAGAATGTGACCAGTGGAGTAAACAAGGGTGAATCAGAAGATGAGGTGTATCAGGTCAACTTTCCACGGAAGAGGTTAGCACAGAAACTGAAAGCTTACGGTAAGAGGTAATGTATTGATGTGGATAGGGGTAATGTATTGATGTGAATAGGGGTAATGTATTGATGTGGATAGGGGTAATGTATTGATGTGGATAGGGGTAATGTATTGATGTGGATGGAGATAATGTATTGATGTGGATGGGGGTAATGTATTGATGTGGATAGGGGTAATGTATTGATGTGGATGGAGATAATGTATTGATGTGGATAGGGGTAATGTATTGATTTGGATGGAGATAATGTATTGATGTGGATAGGGGTAATGTATTCATGTGGATAGAAAACTGGTTGAGAGACAGGGAGCAAAGATTTGGAATAAATGGATCCTTTTCAGAGTGGCAGGTAGTGATGAGTGGGGTACCACAGTGTTCAGTGTGGGGCCCCCCAGCTGTTCACAACATATATTTGGACAAAGGAATTGAATGCAATACCTCAATTTGCAATGACACTAAGCTGGGTGGCATGTGTGCTGTGAGGAGGATGCTAGGAGGCTGCAGGTGACTTGGATTGGCTGGCTGAGTGGGCAAGTACTTGGTAAATGCGATATAGTGGGAACAAATGTGAGGTTATCCACTTTGGTGGTAAAAACAAGAAGCAGACTATTATCTGAATGGTGGCAGTTTAGGAAAAGGTGAGGTGTAATGTGACTTGGGTGTCATGGTGGAACAATCGCTGAAGGTCAGTGTACAAGTGCAGCAGGCAGTCAGGAGAGCTAATGGTGTGATGGCCTTCATAGGAAGGCGATTGGAGTATAGGAGTAAGGGTGTCTTGCTGCAGTTATACAGGGCTTTAGTGAGGCCACATCTTGAGTATTGTGTACAGTTTTGACCTCCTAGTCTATGGAACATAAGAACATAAGAACCAGGAGCAGGAGTAGGCCGTCTGGCCCTTCACACCTGCTTCACCATTCAATAAGATCATGGCTGATCTTTTCATGGACTCAGTTCATTTATCTGCCCACTCACCCTTAATTGTTTTACTGTTCAAAAATCTATCTATCTTTGCCTTAAAAAGCATTCAGTGAAGTAGCCCCAACTGTTTCACTGGGCAGGGAATTCCACAGATTCACAACCCTTTGAGTAAAGAAATTCCTCCTCAACTCAATCCTAAATCTGTTTCCCTTTATTTTGAGGCTATGCCCCCGAGTGCCTGTTTCAGCCGGCAGTGGAAACAACCTTCCTGCTTTTATGTGTTTCGATTAGATTTCCCCTCATTCTTCCAAATTCTCATGGGTATAGTCCCAGTCTACTCAATCTCTCCTCATAACTCCAGAATTAACCCAGTGAAATGTCTCTGCACATCCTCCAGTGCCAGTTTTCAAGAAGGGAGACTAAAACTGTACATAGTGCTCCAGGTGTGGCCCCACCAGCACCCTTTACAGCTGCAGCATAACCACCCCTGTTTATAAAGAACATTCTTGCTATTGAGTAGGTTCACCAGACTCATTCCCGGGATGATAAGACTGATATGCGAAGAAAGATTGGATCGACTGGACTTACACTCACTGGAAGTTAGAAAGACGAGGGGAGATCTCATAGAAACTTAGAAAATCCTGATGGGACTGGACAGGCTAGATGCAGGAGGAATGTTCCCAATGCTGGGCAAGTCCAGAACTAGGGGTCACTGTCTGAGAAGAAGGAATAAGCCATTGAGGACTGAGATGAGGAAGAATTTCTTTACTCAGAGATTTGTGAACCTGTGCAATTCTGTCCCACGGGAAGCTGTTGGGGCCAGTTCATTGGGTATATCCAAGAGAGAGCTGGACATGGATGAAGTGGTATGGAGAGAAAGTGGGAGTGGGATACTGAGATTGCATGATCAGCCATGATCAGTTTGATGGTAGCCATAATGTGGAGGTACTGGTGTTTGACTGGAGTGGACAAAGTTAAAAATCACACAACACCGGGTTATAGTCTAACGGGTTTATTTGGAAGTAGAAGCTTTTAAAGCACTGCTCCTTTGTCAGATAGCTAGTGAGGCAGGATCATAGGACACAGAACTTATGGCAAAAGAGCAAAGTTTCATACAACTGATGCAATGTATTGGACAAACCTAAATTGCTGTTAAATCTTTAGTCACTTAGAATGGGTTGCAGGTTTTGATTTATTAATATGTAAATCCTAGAACTTCTTTCATGTCACATTCCCGAGATAACTTAAGGTTTTATTAAAAAACGTGACACCTCAGCTCAGAAAATGCAATAAAGGTGTAAGGTTACAGTCTGTCTGCATTCCAATCTCGAGAAAGACTGACTCTATCTCCAAAGTAGGAATTTATAAAATGTCACATGGACTCACTGCCTTCAGATTGTGTGTTTTCTGAACAATGTAGAATGTATCTACAAATAAAGCTGTAAATGCAAATTCACCCATAGAGTTATATATGTGTGTGCGTGTGTGAGGAAGAGAGAGAGTGAGAGAGTGTGTGTGTGTGTGTGTGTGGAAGAGAGGGAGAGTATGTGTGTGTATGTGTGAGATTGAGTGTGGCAGAGTATATGCCTGTGAGAGGGAAGTGTGCATGTGGTGTGTCTGAGAGTGTGTATTCTGAGATTTACATATTAATAAATCAAAACCTGCATCCCCATTCTAAGTGACTAAAGACTTAACAGCAATTTAGGTTTGTTCAATACATTGCATCAGTTGTATGACACTTTGACATTTTACTATAAATTCGGTGTCCTATGATCCTGCCCTACTAGTTACCTGACGAAGGAGTAGTGATCTGAAAGCTCGTGCTTTCAAATAAATAAACCTGTTGGACTATAACCTGGTGTCATGTGATTTTTAACTATGATCACATTGAAGGGTGGTGCAGGCTTTAAGGGCTACTCCTACACCTATTTCTATGTTTCCATGTTCCTATTAGAAATCTATTTAAAAAAAGATAGGACTTACCCCAGTTCTGACTAAAAGTTGCAGATCTGAAACATTGACCCTGTTCCCCTGTCCACAAAAGCTGCAAGATCTGTTGAATATTTCCAAAATGTTGTGTTTTTATTCTGTTTCCCAGCATTCAAACTCTGTACCTTTAATTGTGAAGCTGGGCCTTTTCCACCGTTTGACAATAACTGCCCCCAGCCACCAGAGGGCAGTTCCACCTCACACAATGCTTGCTTGGGTAAAGATTGGTCTCCAGTTTAATCCCAGCGCCAGCAATGGCACTGTGACTTTAATGATAGTTTACTGTGAGGACTGGCGCAGCCCAGATTACAGTGTGACCTTTAAAAATATAAGTCTTCTCTAACCTGCCAAACTATTACAGTCAGAATTGAAATATTCACAGGTTTACAGCATTAAAAGTATGATTTCAACAGTGGATGCTTGTATTTGCAAAATTTGCATTTGATTATCATGTGAAGATTTTTGGGGGAGCTAAATTATATCTAATTTAAGTAGTAACATTACAGAGTACTTCTAAGTGGTTAAATGAGTTTCATTTTTGTACACAATACTGCTTAATCGGTTTACTTTGAATTGGCAATTAAATGATGTTTCAGTTAAGGGAGCCCCACTGGGAAATGCAATTTACTTTCTATCACTACAGACCAGGTGAAGGCAAATACAGGTTGTCTGAGCACGCTCTCTCTACACGTTCTGTCTCGATGCACTCTTTGTCCACACATTCTGTCTCTGCTCTCTCTGTCTCTTGTACACTCTGCCTCTGTGTACTATGTCTCTACTCTCTCTCTCTTTACTTTCACTATCTCTGTCTCTCTCTCTGTCTCTGCTCTCTCTCTCTGTCCCTGTCTCCGTGCTCTTTGTCTCTCTGTCTCTCAGACTCTGCACTCATTCTGTCCGTTTCTCTCTCTGTCTCTTTGTTTCTGTTCTCTGTCTTTCTTTGTGTCTCTGCTCTTTCTAAATTTGCACTCTCTCTCTGTCTCTCTCTTTCTGTATCTGCACTCTCTCTCTGCTCTCTGTCTCTATCTGTACACTGTCGCTCTCTGTATCTACTCTCTTTGTTTATCTCTGTCTGTCTCTGTCTCTTTGTAGCTGTTCTCTCTGCATCTCTGCTCTCTCTGTCTGGCTCTCACTGGCTCTCTGTGTCTCTGTACTCTCTCTCTCTCTTTCTCTGTGGCCCTCCCTCTCTCTGTATCTCTGCTCCCCCACTGTGAGAAATGAAGCTCATTCACTTCAATAATTTCAGTCCAAGACAAGATCTGAAGCAATCAGTATGTTTATTATACGCTTGCAAGCATGGTACCTGGAATAGGGCACCCAGAGTTTAGCGAGTACATATCTTATATAGGATTCACTACTCCAAACCCAGTGCCCATTACTGTTGTTTATCTCCTGCCTTATCCGGCCTTGTGCATAACAAAGTACAAGTTTTACTTGGCCATTTCACCACATCCTGCTGTGGTCCATTGTTAGGTATATCCTCCTTCACTATTATCTACTTCCCCCACCTGTGACATTTCCACCCTTTCCCCAACCATATTGACCCTTATCACCTTTTAATTGGGGTTTGTTTTTGTGTTTCTGTAAAAGTGGGAAACAGATGCTTATAACTACTGCTTGTACAAGCATATCTGGCTTAACCTACATACTCACAGCACCTTATCTCGTTGTCTATAACATCTACCATTGTTTGCAGGCACGTTTCATTCTTGTATGTATATTTTAGCTAATATAAAAACAACTATGTATTTCCTTCACATAGTTTTCATTCTTGTTGACTCAGCTCTTGTTTGAAACCATTATACACTGGTGTGAGTGCATTTACCTTGCATAACTAATTATGATTGCAGAAGTAACACTACTTTATCTATATCCAACAATTTCCCCCTTTTTCTTTAATTACCATTTGTTATCTTCTGCATTTTTCTTTTAAGCATTGCCCCCAAAATTCACAAGTATCATTCCGGAGATTTCATCCATTTTGGTCTCACTCATCCCCTCATTATTTAGTCGATAAAGTTCCTCTGCCTGATTCCCTTTTAGGGGCATCTGTTTCATTAAGTCTGTCTCAATCAGACTTTGGGTGAGCCCTTGTATACAGGGTATGATACAACAGCCAATGGCCACCAATACCCCGACTACTACTATCAGGGAGGTAAGGATGGAAACCATCACCCCCTTCCATTTTCCAAACCATGATTCAAGCCATCCCGTGAGAGGTGTGTCTACTCCTGGATTCTCAGCCAGTTCCTCTGCTAAGGTAGTCAATCCCCTTAAGGCCCGAGTAATTGAACCATCAGGTGCAGTGTTATTAGGAATAAAGGTACAACAGCTTCCTCCTAACATCACACACACACACCCTTTTTCTGCTAAAATCATGTCAAGGGCCATTCTGTTTTCCCATACCATCCTATTTGTCGCATCAAGCTGGTCTGATATTCCTTTAACCACATCTCTTGTATAATTTATAAATCGCTGTTGATTATAGAGAATGTAATTTATCCAATCTACATTTTTATTAATTATTACCCACCAGAAGAGAGCTGACACAAAGCCTGCTGCAATCTTGTTACGAGCCTTGAATTCATCAGGTACTCCCCTAGGGACTCCTACAGAATCGAGACAAATCCTGTCATTGAAAGAAGTGTCTAACAGTAATCTCTTACTCCTTCCCTTTTTCCCTCCTATCTTTTCCTTCTCAAATGCCAGGGTAAATGGAATTGCCAATTGTACAATTGCACATATCCCTCTCCAATCCGGAGGGAGGGTGGGTCTCAATATTTTGCCTCCACAGTCCCACCACAGATCCGCTCGGGGAACCTTTAGTGCTGAGTCGTTCCCTCCCTTCTCTGTTTCGGTGATATTCTTAATCTCTGTACATAATTTCAGCTCCACCAAGTCTCTGGACCGATTTGTACCTTATCTACGCACACACGATGTGTGATTTCCAACTGCGGCTGAAAACGTAGAGGGGGCTTTTAAATCTTTCTTCTCCAAGGGAGGGAACATCAGAGATAGGGAGGTACAATTCCTATCATTCCATGCAGTCTCATCCTGATACAGGGCTATCATACATTAAATGCCCTTCCTGTCTCGCTTCCACCCGAGCGGAAAGGGAACCACCTGGGCCACTGGCCGACCGGAGGCACATGCATAGCAATTGCTCTTGTTCAGACTTTTACAGTATACTTTACCCATTCAACCCAGGCATTTGGATCCCCATATCCAGTTTCTATTTTGATGGTCTGTTTCAAGTCCTTTGCTCCTTTACCTTTGGGTTGTTGGGAAGGGCAAAATGTTGAACCTTATTATTCAGTAGTTCTGTCCGTTATCCCCGTCCTACGCTAATTCGAAAACAACAGCCCGAGAAATCCGTCCCATTTGCTTTCATTTCTATCCCAAATGTTTCATCTAATTGTATCTCATAGGTGCCCCCTCAGAGTTGCTTCTGCCACATGGTTTTCTTTATCGTTAGGTATTTTGGGTTACGCTCTTTATCGGGACAATCGAGAGCCGGTCGGAAGGGGGCCCGGTGTACTGTGACGAGACCATTATACCAAGTACCATCCCCAAGGCCTTCCCCATAGGACTTAAGATGTATCTCAGAGCTGCGGTACTGTCTCTGATTATCTACAATCCACAGTTTACTAAGCTGCATGCATCAGCGTCTATTACATGTGGATTATCAGACTCAGGAACCGTTACTAACATGTATGAAAATGATATTTGACAAAATCCCAAAACTGAGAGGGCTAGCATCACAGCTTATCTTCACCACGGACATCCAGACCCTCTACACCTCCATCCCCTCATCACGAAGGACTCAAAGCCCTCCGCTTCTTCCTTTCCCGCCGTACCAACCAGTACCCTTCCACTGACACCCTCCTTCGACTGACTGAACTGGTCCTCACCCTTAACAACTTCTCTTTCCAATCCTCCCACTTCCTCCAAACCAAAGGAGTAGCCATGGACACCCGCATGGGCCCCAGCTATGCCTGCCTCTTCATAGGATATGTGGAACAGTCCATCTTCCGCAGCTACACTGGCACCACCCCCCACCTTTTCCTCCGCTACATCGATGACTGTATCGGCACTGCCTCGTGGTCCCACGAGGAGGTTGAACAGTTCATCCACTTTACCAACACCTTCCATCCCAACCTCAAATTCACCTGGACCGTCTCAGACTCCTCCCTTCCCTTCCTAGACCTTTCCATTTCTATCTCGGGCGACCGAATCAACACGGACATTTACTATAAACCAACCAACTCCCACAGCTACCTAGACTACACCTCCTCTCACCCTGCCCCCTGTAAAAACGCCATCCCACATTCCCAATTCCTTCATCTCCGCCGCATCTGCTCCCAGGAGGACCAGTTCCAATACCATACAACCCAGATGGCCTCCTTCTTCAAAGACCGCAATTTACCCCCAAAAGTGATCGGAGATGCCTTCCACCGCATTTCCTCCACTTCCCTCTCCTCCGCCCTTGAGCCCCGCCCCTCCAACCACCACCAGGACAGAACCCCACTGGTCCTCACCTACCACCCCACCAACCTCCATATACAGCATATCATCTGCCGTCATTTCCACCACCTCCAAACGGACCCCACCACCAGGGATATATTTCCCTCACCTCCCCTATCAGCGTTCCGAAAAGACCACCTCGCACCAACCCAACCTCCACTCCCGGCACCTTCCCCTGCAACCGCAAGAAATGCAAAACTTGCGCCCACACCTTCCCCCTCACCTCCCTCCAAGGCCCCAAGGGATCCTTCCATATCCACCACAAATTCACCTGCACCTCCACACACATCACTTATTGCATCTGCTACACCCGAGGTGGCCTCCTCTATATTGGGGAGGCAGGCCGCCTACTTGCGGAATGTTTCAGAGAACACCTCTGGGACACCCGGACCAACCATCCCGTGGCTCAACACATCAACCCCCCCTCCCGCTCCACCAAGGACATACAGGTCCTTGGACTCCTCCATTGCCAGACCATAGCAACACGACAGTTGGAGGAAGAGCGCCTCATCTTCTGCCTAGGAACCCTCCAACCACAAGGGATGAACTCAGATTTCTCCAGTTTCCTCATTTCCCCTCCCCCCCACCTTGTCTCAGCCAAATCCCTCGAACTCAGCACCGCCTTCCTAACCTGCAATCCTCTTCCTGACCTCTCCGCCCCCACCCCCACTCCGACCTATCATCCTCACCTTGACCTCCCTCCACCTATCGCATTTCCAACACCCCTCCCCCAAGTCTCTCCTCCCTACCTTTTATCTTAGCCTGCTGAACACACTTTCCTCATTCCTGAAGAAGGGCTCATGCCCGAAACGTCGATTCTCCTGCTCCTTGGATGCTGCCTGACCTGCTGCGCTTTTCCAGCAACACATTTTCAGCTAGCATCTTAACTCTAAGCATTCCCAGTATTCTAAACATCATGCTGAAGCACAATGTTACAGAAATAATCCTGCGCTCGTGTCACCACTGTATAATCAGTTACTCAAAGTCTCTTTAGTCTGAGTTTCAGCGGGTCTTGCGATGATTCGGCTGTCCAGACTTCTTCCTCAATTGGAGAGTCCACTGGCCCTTTGATCTGAGTGTAGTGAGTCCAGCCTTTCTCCGCTGTCCTTATTGCCATTTTGGTCAAAAGAGCCTGGTACGGCCCTTCCCAGTCCGGCTGCAATTTAGTCTCTGTCCATGGTTTTACTAAGATTCAATCGCCCGGCTGGATGGGATGAACGGTGAATTCGAGGGGAGGAGTCTGTGCCAATAAACCCTGTTTCCTGAGGAAAGACAAAGAGGAGGACAAGCCCAGTATATACATCTTTAAAAACAAGTCTTTAGTTTCGGGAATTGGCAATTCTCCATTTGTTCCCAGATAAGGTAATCCAAATAAGATTTCACAGTGGGATAGTCCCAAATCTTTCCTTGGAGCTGTTTGTACTCGCAAGAGAGCGATAGGTAAACATTTGGTCCAAGGGAGTCTGGTTTCTATTATCAACTTAGAGAGCTGTCGTTTGAGTGTTTGGTTCATTCTCTCAACCCTTCCCGATGATGGCGGGTGCCATGGAGTATGGAACTCCCAGGAAATTCCCAACCTTTCATTACCCCCTGTAACACTTTAGAGGTAAAATGAGTTCCTTGGTCAGAATCTATACGGCTTACTTGCCCATTTCAGGGAATTATGTGCTCTAATATTGTTTTAGACACCCCACTCACAGTGGCAGTAGCTAGGGGGTATGCCTCAACCGAACCAGATCGATGATCTACTATGACCAGCATATATTTTAGTCTTCCTACTCTGGGTAGTTCAGTATAATCTACTTGTATACTTTGGAAGGTTCTCAATCCCGGGTCTCTTCCTCCTGGGGTCTGTTTTCTCAAGACTTTCTTACTTACCTTTCTGCATATTATACATCCCTCACATATTTGTTTAGCAATTGTATATATTCCTTTACATCCATATTCCCTAAGAACTAAATCACACATTGCTTGTACTCGCCAATGGCTGCCTTGGTGTAGGACGGCCATAATCTCTCACATCATCATTTTGTTTAGAATTTCCCTTCCATCAGCTAACATCCAATGCCCGTCTGCTGTTTTTGCAGCCCCTAAATCTTTCAATTCTTTTTCCTTTCTTTCAGTAAATATAGGAGTTTCCCGAAGATCTGGGACAGTAGGTATTAGGGAATGAATCAGCACTCCTTGTGGATTCAGGGCTGCTTCCTTAGCCACTTCATCGGCTAATCTATTCCCCCTAACTTCTGGTTCATTTCCGTTCTAATGACCATTTACATGCACTACCGCTATTTCTCGGGGGGGGGAGTAATAGGGACTCCAAGACCCGTTTAATCAACTCCTAATGTGCTAATTCCTTCCCCCAGCTACTGATCAGTCCTTTCCTGCCATATCTTTCCGAGAGTGTGCACAACACCAAATACATATTTAGAGTCAGTGTATACTGTTCCCTCTTTATTTTCTAATGCCCTAAGGGCTCTTTCCAATGCATAGAGTTCACAGGTCTGAGCTGACCACCCATTTGGCAACCATCCTGCCTCCACCACACTACCTTTTGTCCCATCTACGACTGCATACCCATTATGTCTTTTCCCTTCAGTCACCCTGGATGATCCATCTATAAAAAGTCGGGCTCTTGCATGAAGCAGAACATCTCTCAGGTCCATGCGAACCTGAGTTTGGTATTCTATAATGTCAAGGCAGTCGTGCCCTGGATTCTGAGGAGAGTCTCCTTCCCCTTTCCAAAGAAAGGCAGCTGGATTTAAACAATTGTCCGTGACCAACACTAGATCATCCTTTTCTATTAATATTGCCTCATATTTCAGAATCTGCGAGTCTGTCAACCATCTCCCAGCTTTTTGGTTTAGGATCATTCTCACTTGGTGTGGGGTGCTTACTATTAGGGCTCCCCCAAATGTAAGCTTTCTGCTTTCCTCCACCAACAGTGCAGTGGCAGCCATGGCCTGCACACACTCAGGCCACCCCCGGGATACTGGATCCAATAGCTTCGAAAGATATGCTACTGGCTGTTTCATTCCTCCCTACCTCTGGGTCAATACTCCCAAAGCCGCTCCCTTATTCACAGGAGCAAAGAGGTGGAAAGGTTTATCTAGAGAAGGTAAGGCTAACACAGGGGCATGGATCAGATCTCTTTTGAGTTCCTCAACTAGTTCTTTTTCCTCATCATCCCAACTTAGACATTTTGGTTCCCCCTCTAATAGTTTGAGATATAATTTCTTAGTCTTTTGAGCGTAGGAATCAATCCACAATCTGCAATATCCCATTAGACCCAAACATTTATGTAACTCCCATTTAGTCCTGGGCAGCGGCATTCCCACTATTCCCTCTATCCGTTCCGGGCTTATCTTTCGCTTTCCTTCACTAACTAAATGTCCCAAGTATTTCACTTCTTGCTCCACATATTGTAGTTTGTTTTTAGATACTCGCAGTCCCTGCTGACCCAGGAAATTCAATAATTTGTTAGTAGCTTCTACTACTCTTTCTCTTCTTTTTCCTGTTACTAAGAGGTCATCTACATACTGCAACAGGGTAGTCCCCTTGGGGCTGCTAAATTTCTCCAATATTTGTTCTAACATCTGTCCAAATAAATTCGGGGATTCGGTAAACCCCTGGGGGAGCACGGCCCACCGGTATTGCCGTTTCCGTCCTGTCTTGGGATCTTCCCACTCAAAGGCGAACAAATTCCTACTTTTCTCCGCCAATGGACAAGCCCAAAAGGCATCCTTTAAATCTATCACACTAAACCACTTGTGGTCATGAGGGATCTTACTTTATAACGTATAGGGATTTGGCACCACTGGGTGCCTCATCTGTACTTTTCGATTCATTGTTCTCAAATCCTGCACCAATCGATAAGTTCCATCAGATTTCCGCACTGGTAGTATTGGGGTATTATAAGGAGACATACATGGCTCCAACAGTCCATCTCTAATCAGTCCCTCAATTACTGGCTGCAGTCCTTGTTTACCTTCGACGGAAATGGGATATTGTCACTCACAGACAACGCCCCCTTTCCTTTTTAAACTTATTTCAAGGGGAGGGATCTGTATTTTTCCATGATTCCCTTCTCTAGCCCATACAATAGGGTCTATCCACATCCTCTGTCAACATTGCCATTTGTACAATGAATTCTTTTTCCTGAATTCCAATCCCCAGTCCTCAGAGGATAATTAAGTCTCTCCCTAGTAAGTTACTTCCTATATCAGGGATATACAACAGTTCCCCTGTGACTGTCTCCTTAGGACCTTCTATCATCATAGGTTCAAATACTGGAACAGTAAATCCTTCCCCTTTTACCCCCCGAAACAGTTATTGACCGTGTTGACATTCCTACTTTCTTTGGTTTAAAATTCAGCGATGACCGTGCTGCCCCTATATCTACTAGGAAGACTACCTCTTCCCTACAGGTCCCACCTTCAAGTTTATCAAGGGTTCCTGGTGGGTCCCCGGGGGCAGGAACCCCATCAAAATTCATAAGCGGAATTGCCCTCTCTTCCCTTTGTAGATCAGGACACTCCCAGTTAAAATGCCTTATCTTTCCACAATAATAGCATCCTGCCTGTGGAGACCTCCAGCTCTGCCCCTGTCGCTCGTACCCTCTATCAAACGCTCCCCCTTGTCCTCTCTGCCCTACATGCTGCCACCCACCGCTCCGGTTGGTCACTATTGGTTCTACTCTTTTCTTAACGACCTCATCAACCGCAGCTACCATCATTTTCACCTTCTGTTTCTGTCTCTCATCCTCTCTCTTTACAAACACTTTCTGTGCCTCTCTTAACAATTCATCTCATGGCTTTTCGCTCCACCCTTCTATCTTCTGGATCTTTCTCTGTATGTCTGGCTATGCCTTTGTCACAAAATGTACTTTCAAAGGATCCTGTGCCACTGGGTCCTCAGGGTTCATTCCAGAATATTTCTGCATTGAGTCTCTTAATCTTTGCAAGAAAGCTGAGGGAGTCTCATCTTTCTCCTGTCTAACTTCAAAGGCTTTAGTCAAATTCTGTGACTTCGGATCTACCTCTATTATTCCTTTTAGAATCAGGTCTTTCAATTCCCTTATTTCTTCTCTATGCTCTGGGTTTTGGTTTTCCCACTGGGGGTCTCTGAGGGGAAACTTCACCTCTCCCTGTCCAGCATCCCCATCTCCAATGGGATGTTCCCTGTCCCATATTTTAATGGCTGCTCCTCATATAAGTCCCCTTTCTTCCCCTGTAAATAGTATATTCAAAATAGACATTAACTCAGTCCACGTACACAGACTGGGCCCCAAGAATTGATCAATTTGTTCAGACAACCCTACCAGATCCTCAACCAGGACCTTCATCTCCTTTTTAAATGTTCTGACCTCCCCACTGGTGAGGGGGGCACTTATAAACCCAATCTCTTTGTCCTCGATTGGTACCTCCCAAAGGGGATAAGTCTTTACGTTCTTCCCCTTTTTTTGTTTTGTTTTTCCCCCTTAGGCTTTGATTTAGATACTCCGGAGACCTCCTCTATGTCTACTTTATCTTCCCTGTCTTTTGTTGAGGATTGAGGGTCGGGAACAACAACATCCCCGTCCACCGCCCCTTCGTCCTCCTCTTGTGGGTCATCCGTTCCCTGTCCCTGCCTGTCTGTCTCTCCTCATCCCCCATTTTCACCTAATCTGATTTTATGGTAAGGGGGGGAAAGCAGCCAAGAGGATCCCAGGGACTGGGTGGGGCAGAGGGGGAATCCCTTGTCTTTACTACCATCATTCCCAAACTGCCCTTCCAACAGGACGCATAGGCCGCCTCCTCTTAACTAAAAGGTTGTTTTTTATTCACATACAAATCTAAATACTGACAGACCCAATCCTCGTCGGAACCATACTTTGGCCAGAAGACAGCCGGACGAAGGATTGGGTCTTTGGTCCATAATAAACAACAATATTTAAGCATTTTCTTTTTATCTTTTGCCCTTGTACAAGTGTTACTTGTCCATTCCCGCAACATCCTCCCCAACGAACTTTCAGGAGGAATGTTACCAGGGACTTTTTCTTCCTTTGCTCCGTGACAGTTACTCTGCCTACCCCCCATTTCTCGGGGCCCTCGCCAGTCCCTCCACGATTAAGTACCCCTTTTCCCGGACACCAAGGCAATACTTAAAAGTCAGTTTTCTTACCTTGGTCTGTGCACAGAGTTGCCTGACCCCTTTTCGCTGTATTTTCTATCGACCTCCTTTCGCTGTCTGATTCAGATATCTCGCTTGTGGGATTTGTACCAGTCGCCCAAGGGAGCAGACCAAACCGGGACATGAGACCGCTCCTCAATTGGGAACGGGACGCATCTTCCCAGTGTCCAGGGCCAGCCACCCCCCCTCCCCCTGGCCACGATGGAAGAATATCCCGGACGAGCCCCCAGTTGTGAGAAACGAAGCTCGTTCACTTCAATAATTTCAGTCCAAGACAAGATCTGAAGCAATCAGTATGTTTATTATACACTTGCAAGTGTGGTACCTGGAATAAGGCACCCAGAGTTTAGCAAGTACATATCTTATATAGGATTCACTACTCCAAACCCGGTGCCCATTACTATTGTTTATCTCCTGCCTTATCCGGCCTTGTGCATAACAAAGTACAAGTTTTACTTGGCCATTTCACCACATCCTGCTGTGGCCCATTGTTAGGTATATCCTCCTTCACTATTATCTACTTCCCCCACCTGTGACATTTCCTCCCTTTCCCCAACCATACTGATCCTTATGACCTTTTAATTGGGATTTGTTTTTTTTTTGTTTTTGCAAAAGTGGGAAACAGATGCTTATAACTACTGCTTGTACAAGCATATCTGGCTTAACCTACATCCTCACAGCACCTTATCTATTTGTCTATAACATTTACCATTATTTGCAGGCATGTTTCATTCTTGTATGTACATTTTAGCTCATACAAAAACAATTATATATTTCCTTCACATAGTTTTCATTCTTGTTGACTCAGCTCTTGGTTGAAACAACTATACACTGGAGTGAGTTCATTTAACTTGCATAAGTAATTATGATTGCAGAAGTAACACTACTTTACCTATATCCCACACTCTCTCTCTCTCTCTCTGCTTTCTCTCTGTCTCTGCACACTTTGTGTCTGCAGTTTCTATCTCAATCAACCACCTTTCCCTCTATGTCACAACCTGGCCTGTTCTGTTTAGTCCCCGTTACTTTTTTTCTTGGAGTTGTTTTTGTGAATTCTGTAGACTGGCAGTTTGGTAAAAGTGGATACTCAGACCTTGGCGCAATGGGGATCAGCTCAAGTGTTGCTCTGGTGCAATGGATCTTAATGAAAAGTCTCATTAATTCACGGTGGTGTGTGTGCACTGGATGAGGGGCTGGCCCTTTCCCAGGCAGTGACCTGGGCTCAGGAGTAAGCAGAAAAGTGACTTCAGATCCTGCCCTTGAGATTTGATAATGTAATCCAGATTGGCTCCAGTGCTGTACTTGGGGAGTACTGTAGAGTTGGCTCTGATACCTTTCACACTGAGGGTAAAGGATCCCATGGTACTCTGCAGCAGGAGAGCTCTCCCTCAGTGTCTTGACCAATATTTATACTGCAATAAGTGTCACAAGATAAACACATGATCTGCTTATTTACCTCATTTTAATGGGATCTTATTATGTGCAAACTGACTGCTACATGTCAACCCTTGGCTGTGCTTCAGGAATATTTTCTTGAATGCCAAGAGCTTTATGATGCCCTGAGATTGTGAAAGGCTTTGTAGAAATGTCAGGATTTCCTTTCTCCCTCCTTTTCCAAATGTTGCCTGATGCAGAATAGTATCATGTGGGAATTCCAATGGGGAATAGAGTGAGAGCCTGGGGACTCAGTTCCAACCTCTCGAAGCTTTATCAGGGAGTGTCTCTCTGTGAGCAAAGGCTACATACTGTGGAATGAATCACACTCCTGGGTGTGCTGTGTTTGTGCGTGTGCACATGTCTGTGTGTGTGTGTGTGTGTGTATGAGTGCAAGTATGTATGTGTATGTGTGTACCTGTGTGTGTGAATGTCCATGTGTGTGTAAACATGAATGTGTGCCTAAGTGTGTCTTTGCGTGAGCATGTCTGTGTGTCTAGGTATGTGTGTTTGCGTGAGTGTGAATGTGTTTGAGTGCGAGTGTCCGTGTATGTGTGTCCATGTGTGTGTCGGTGTGCGTGTGAGTTGAAATAACTCCACAGATGCCAGTATCCCGTCAACAAGTCACCTTTTATTTATATGTGGACACAAAGTCCTTGATACTGATCCAGCTCCCTCAGAGCCAGCTCTCAGAGTCAACAGAACCTCTGACATTCATGTGACCCTGTTCAAAACTTCTGTTTCCCAGGCCCCCAACATCTCATCTTCACCATGGACATCCAATCCCTCTACACCTCCATCCGCCATGACCAGGGCCTCCAAGCCCTCCATTTTTTCTTCTCCCAATGTCCCCGACAGTACCCTTCCACTGACACTCTCATTCGTTTGGCTAAACTGGTCCTCACCCTTAACAATTTCTCCTTCGAATCCTCCCACTTTCTCCAGACCAAAGGGGTAGCCATGAGCACACGTATGGGCCCCAGCTATGCCTGTCTCTTTGTTGGCTACGTAGAACAGTTGATCTTCCGTAATTACACCGGCACCACTCCCCACCTCTTCCTCTGCTACATTGATGACTGCATTGGCGCCACCTCGTGCTCCCGAGAGGAGGTTGAGCAATTCATCAACTTCACCAACACATTCCACCCTGACCTTAAATTTACCTGGACCATCTCTGACACCTCCCTCCCCTTCCTGGACCTCTCCATCTCCATTAATAACGACACTGACATTTTTTACAAACCCACCGACTCCCACAGCTACCTGGATTACACCTCCTCCCACCCTACCTCCTGCAAAAATGCCATCCCATATTCCCAATTCCTCCGCCTCCGCCCTATCTGCTCCTAGGAGGACCAGTTCCACCACAGAACACACCAGATTGCCTCCATAATTCCCCTTCCCACGTGGTTGATGATGCCCTCCAGCGCATCTCATCCATATCCCGCACCTCCGCCCTCAAACCCACCCCTCCAACCATAACAAGGGCAGAACCCACGCGCTGCTCACCTTCCACCCTTACAACCTTACAACCCTTAAACCAAATCATCTGACGACATTTCCGCCACCTATAAACGGACCCCACCACCGGGGATATATTTCCCTCCCCACCCCTATCCACTTTCCACAAAGACCGTTCCCTCTGTGACTACCTGGTCAGGTCCATCCCCCCCTACAACCCACCCTCCCATTCTGGCACCTTCCCCTGCTACCGCAGGAACTGTAAAACCTGCGCCCACACCTCCCCCCTCACCTTCATCCAAGGCCCTAAAGGAGCCTTCCACATCCATCAAAATTTTACCTGCACTTCCACCAATGTCATTTATTGTATCCGTTGCTCCCGATGCTGTCTCCTTTACTTTGGGGAGACTGGTTGCTTTTGCACAGAGCGCTTCAAGGTACATCTCTGGGATACCCGCACCAATCAACCCCATTGCCCCGTGGCCCAACCTTTCAACTCCCCCTCCCACTCTGCCGAGGACATGGAGGTCCTGGGCCTCCTTCACCGCGGCTCCCTTACCACCTGATCCCTGGAGGAAGAACGCCTCATCTTCCGCCTCGGAACACTTCAACCCCAGGGCATCAATGTGGACTTCAACAGTTTCCTCATTTTCCCCAGTTCCAAACTTCTAGCTCAGCACCGTCCTCATGACCTGTCCCACCTGTCAATCTTTCTTCCCACCTATCCGCTCCACCCTCCTATCAGATCTATCACCCTCACCTCCACCTCCTTCCACTTATTGCATTCTCAGCTACCTTCTCCCCAGTCCCACCCCCTCCCATTTATCTCTCAATCCCCGAGACTCCTAGCCTCATTCCTGATGAAGGGCTCCTGCCCGAAACGTTGATTTTCCTGTTCCTCGGATGCTGCCTGACCTGCTGTGCTTTTCCAGCACCACTCTAATCTTGACCCTGTCAGATCTGTCAGCCAGGGGTCCCTGATTGGACCAATCAGGGAACTCAAATTCATTGAGGTGCATCTGGCTGACCTCATTACAATCACTACATGTGTGTACGTATGGGTGTCTTGTGTGTGTATGGGTGGGTGTGTCTGTATGGGTGGGCATGTGTTCATTGTTTGTGTGTTTGGATGTGTGGGCTTCTCCTTGTATAAACAATTTCAGTTTGCAATGAGAGAGCTCCCCAGACATCAAGGCTGCATATTGGCCTGTATCCGTATCTGAGTCCCTCTCACTGCTAATTCTCCATGCTAGATTATTGGGCAGCGTCATTTTAGATTAGATTCCCTACAGTGTGGAAACAGGTCCTTGGGCCCAACTAGTCCACACCAACCCTCCAAAGAGTAACCCACCCAGACCCATTCCCCATATTTACCCCTGACTAATGCACCTAACGCTATGGGCAATTTAGCACGGCCAATTCACCCGCACATCTTTGGACTGTGGGAGGAAACTGGAGCACCCGGATGAAACCCATGCAGACACAGGGAGAACGTGCAAACTCCACACAGATAGTCACCTGAGGCTGGAATCAAACCTCAAAGTTCTTTGAACACAGAACTGTACTCTCAGTTTCATTAATCTGTTAGTCAGAGATAAGAGTTGACACCATGCGAGCTGTACAAAGTAACACAGACCTGACACAAGGAGATGCCAAGCATAATTACAGGGCTGCCTTTAACACTGGAGAGATTGGTAATGAACAGTGTAATAATGATCCTTATGAGGTACTGACAATGTAACAGTCAGCACAACCTATAATGAAAGGCTTCTATAGTGAGACTGTACCAGCTTGCTCTGATAGCTCAGTAGAGTGATGACCAATGCGTAGAGTTGAGCTGTCACTTCAGTGATATCAGAGTGCCCACTCTCAGGGAACATTGTATTATATTGGATATTAAGCGATGTGCTTTCTTGTTATTGTGAAGGGTAGTGGGGATGGTATGACTGTCTGGTACCATGCTCCTAACCCCTCAACCCTGGGACCCCTCACCCTTACACTATTACAATCAAACACACACAGGGAACCTGCACAAAGCAGTTCCACAACTGCAGAAAACAAGTTGTGATAAGCCAACCTTACACATGGCTCACCCCTGAAGCATTTTATATTGTGGGGGAGGAATGTTAGTAAATGAAATGGGTTAAACCTCATGGGAATTGGAGGTAATGTCATGAAAGGATTCAGAATTGACCTATGGACAGAAAGCAAAGGGTGGATAAAATGACCATTCATAGGATGGCATGCTGTTTGTTAGCAGTAAGCTGGATCACTGATAGGTCCACTACTACCCACAACCTCTCAATGATGGCGAAGCGAGGACCAAGGGTAATACTTCCAAATTCAAAACACAACCCTGGGTGGGGATGTTCGCTGTGAGAAGGATGCAAGGTGGGTTCGGAAAGGCAAAGGGTGTGGAAATGAACATGACAGATGGAATATAATTCGAATAATGGTGAAGTTATCTACTATGGTAGAGAAAAGCACAGATAGACAGATTATCTTGACAATGCTGAGAGGTTGGGAAGTGTTGCCATCCGCTAGGTGTCCTTTTGATGAGTCAGTGTGAGCTAGTGGGCAGGGACAGTGACTGGTACATTGGCTTTTATCACAGGGGATTTGAGAACAGGAGTCATGCCACCAGTTCTTATTGAGACCGTCCCTGGAGTATTGTGCATGGAGTTTAGTCTCATTATGTCATAGAGGGAGTACCAGGAGGTCTGCCAGGCCAATCCTGTGACGGTGGGACTATCCTTTGAGGAAAGATTGAGGAAACCAACTCTGCATTTGTGAAAGGCTTCAGTGAAGAGTGATTTCATTCGAACAGAGAGAATTGTTGCGGAGTGTGACAGGCTGGGTATCATTAGGATGTGTTCCCCCTCGCTGCCTGGCTCCATTGTCTCTCATGCTCCCTGCTGCTGCTAGGCAGGCCTCTGAGCAGATGTCAGTGAGTTCCCACCCAGGTTGTTATCCACATGCACCCTCCAAGAGGGTACAGAGCTGGCTCATGAGTCTTGAACCAGGGAGATAAACTTTTGGACTGAGATGACGAGGTATTTCTTCACTTAGAGGATGGTGAGTGATTGGAATTCTTTACCCCAGAGGGTTGTGGAGGCTCAATCTTTGAGACTGAAAGCGATATATTTCCCGAGATAAGTGACATCAAGGCACACAGCGATAACACAGGGAAGTGATGTTGGGGCAGATGATCAGCATGATCTAATGAAATGGTGGAGTAGGCTTGATGGGATGAAGAGCTCATTCCGACATTCCGAGGTTGCTATGTTCCTCTGGTGTTGTGTCCAATGTTGTGTGTTCGGGGCGGTAAGTAAATGATTCACAGCAAGTTCCCACAAACAGCAACTGAGACAAATTTTTCTGCTTGTGTACAGAAAGACAGACAATGATGAACAGATAATGAATCTCTGTTCTCTGTGTGTTGTGATGCAATGCACTCGATTGAGCCCTGTGAGAAACTACGGGAGAAGCAGGAAAAAGTAGCCCAATACTTGGACTGATTTGGGCTGGAGGAAAGTTTGGCCAATCCCACTTCACAGGTGATTATGTTCAGTGCTGGAGCTGACTCAGGCCCTGAGTTTCATTCAGTCCTCACTCTTTTATAAGAGTGGATCTCCACCCCAACCAGAAACATATCCAGGTTCTACCTGATCCAGCTGTCAGTCTACAAGCAGACCCCATTCTCTGAGGAAAGACTCAAATCTGGATTTGGCCTCACAGAATTTAAAAATGTGACCCTGACACCCTCCCATCGCTGTTTACTCGTAATATTGAAGAGTTAACTCAAACACAATAATCTATTCCCCCTCCACAACTTCCAAGTCTGAGTCACATCATCCAATAAAGCCACTGGTATCCACACCACCCTCCCCACAGCCCATCCCCACTCTCCCCCCAAACCAGGGGGGAGAGTTAAAGCATTCTTTTGAACTGGGAGTTAATCTTGTAGCTGGACTCGGTTCCCTTTTCCGAAGCTTCAATATCAACAAGCATCATTTAGTTAGTCTCTGGAATGCCTAATATCCACATGAGAGAGTAGATTTAACACGGCATCCTAAAGTCATCTGGAAGGGTCAGTGCAGTGATTGTAACACAATACAGAGCACGAGAAACCTACAACCGTCTGACTCACAGGCAGGAGAGCTGCTGCCCGGGTAAAATGCAACTTCTTACGTGTAGGAGGGCACCTCAGACTCATAATCGTTCAGCTCCTGGTGAGGCTGTTGCTATGTGAGCAGACTGTGATCATTATTAAAGCAAGTCTGATTGCAGAGGAAAACGTAAGTGTATCTTATGTATCAAGACATGGGGCTTATGGATTTGTGCTTCTGTGTTTGCAGTGTGACAGAGAGATGGAGCAAGCCAGGCACCGCTGTAACAAGGGCTTTGTCAAATTGGAGCCAGATTCCCACTTTCCTTGTTCAGGTTGGGATCTGTCTGGCTGGCCACTCAATGGACCTGGAATCTCAACGTGAATCCACATGAATGTTCTCCTGCATGCTGCCCTGTGTGACGATACAGCACTGACCTTGACCATCTGAGGTTAGTAATGACTCAGGTACCTGGGTACAAAATTCCCAGCTTCAACTCCCAAGGAAACTGCACTCCTCTATGAGTGGCCTCTCATACTCCCACAGAACCATAGGATCTCTCCTCTGGCCCACCTCTGACACTTTTTGCTCACTTTTTCATCACTTAAATTGCTCATGTATTATTTAATAAAGTCTCCCTTCAAGATGGACATTCTGCCTTTAAGAAGAGTGATGTAAATATACCATGCCTTTAAGAGAGTTCACCTTTAAGAAGGCCATGTGCAGTGTGTATACAATGTTGCGACTCTGTCTGACTGTCAATCTTCTGTGTGTTTGCAAGCTCCACTTACAGAAACCAGCAGTTTCGCTGTATTGCTTGCTTCATTACTGATGATGTGTTTTGCTGTTTTCTTTCATAAATTAACTCATGGTGTTAATTGGTCCCTGATGAGTGATTGACTATTAGACCATTATCATTCATATGATAAAGAGGAGATTGTCTGCACCATGTCATATATAAACCAAGCTGCAGCTACTCTGCTGTAGCTGTCATTCAAGGGAGTCACCATCAGCCACAGATTATTTCCAAACACATGAGGTGGATGCTGTTCACCTTGAACTGAACAAGAAAAATTGTGACCCCACACCCATCAGAGACACCTGGATATTTTGTCCTTTGAGGTGGATATCCTGCTCCCTTGGCCTGATGCTCAGCACCTTACTGACCACCAACCTCCCTTCCTGGGGCCGATATTAGCTGAGATTGGGAATAGTTCTTTCTTCTCTGTTGTTGTTGCGTCTCTCTCTAATCTAACATTACCAACCTCTTCCTCAGATCTATCCTTATGAACTCCTGCCTTTCTCCAATCTCCCATCCTTCTCCAACATCCCAGAATATCTCATGATTGCCCCCCAATATTTGAGTCCCACCAATCAGTGTTTGCAATAAAACCCCACCACTAATCACCTTCTTGATGAACTCCCCTGTTTCAGTGCTCACAGGAAGCTTTCCTTCCTACCCTCTCTTTACCAGTCAGACAAGCAGGAGGCTGGAAGAACACAGCAAGCCAGCAGCATCAGGAGGTGGAGGAGTCGACATTTTGGGTGTAACCTTTCTTCAGGCCTGGGAGTGGGTCTTTACCAGTCTGCAGCCTTTAACATGTCCAGCCACCCCACCCGCCTCTGAAGGTCCAAGCCCAGACACAATTGCTCTTCCCCAGCTCCCTTCGTGAACTGCGCATGTATAGGAGACAATGCTACAATGGCTTCTCTACTCAGCCTGACAGAGTTAGCTCTGCTGCTCTTTCAAGAAACCTTTCCTATTTCTCATCTACACTGTGCTTCTCGATGATAAAGTCACAATGTCAAGTTCCTTAAGCACATGAGTGTATCCCAGGTTTACAGCACCACGCCCTTCCTGGGATCTCCAATGCCTGTGTCATCAGATTCCTTGTTAACATCCAGGTCTATTAAGGTACAATGCTTTTAACTAAATACAACAAAGATTGAAACCATTGTCTCTCACCTTGCCCCCTGACAAACTCCTTCTCCTAACCCACTGAGTCCTTTCAGCTGTTGCTTCAGACTGAATCAGATTTCTCATGGCCTTGGTGCCCTGTTTGATCCTGAAGCCAATCTCAATCAGGAGAAGCTGAGCATCGGTCACCAGCCTGTGGGTGGTACTTTGCCAGTTTACCTTCACGGGACAAGATGGAAGGGAACTTGAAAATGAACTGAAAGAGCAGGTTGTGAGGTGGATGGCACCCTGTAGGACTCAGTTTGATCCCTACATCCTGGGGCAGCTCAATATTTAATCAACATCTAGCACAGGGAGACAGTGCGCATCGCTGAGCAATTAACAATCTGCTGGAATCAGCCCGATGGGATCAAAGAAATGAGCTCAGAAAGTTCGGAGAGCTGGGAATTGAAGGTAATTTTCTCAGGGAAGCTGGGGCACTCATTTCATTATAATGTAGCCTCCAGAATTTGACAGATTAATTACAAATGGATTATTGAACAGAACTGTCGGTGTACAATAAAACCTCAGTCAGTGTTGTTCAATATAGAACAAAGTACATCAAACAGGATAACACAGGAAGGGGTCCTTCGGCATGACACCAAATTAAACTAATCTCTTCTGCCCTTGGTACATATCCTTCCATTCCTTGCATGTTCGCGTGTTTATCTAAAAGTCTTTTAAACGTCCCTATTGTATCTGCTTCCACCACCACCCCAGGCAGTGCATTCAGACCCCTATCATTCTCTGTGTATTCCACTCACCTTAAATGCATGCCCCCTAGTTATGGACATTTCAACTCTGGGAAAAAGATTCTGACTGTCAATTCCATCTGTGCATCTCATCATTTTATAGATGTCTATCAAGTCTCCCCTCAGCCTCTGCTGCTCCAGAGAAAACAACCTGCATTTTTCTAGCCTCTCCTTAAAACTCATATGTTCTAATCCAGGCAACATCTTCTGCACCCCCTTCAAAGCCTCCACCCCCTTCCTGAAATGCGGCAACCAGAATTGAATGCAATACTCTAAGTGTAGCCTAACCAAAACCTTATAAAGCAACAACATGATATCCTGACTCTTGTACTCAATTGTTGAGAGTGTGATGCTGGAAAAGCACTGCTGGTCAGGCAGCATCCGAGGAACAAGAGAATCAACATTTTGGGCATAAGCTCTTCATGATTCCTGAGAAAGGGCTTATGCCTGAAACATCGATTCTCCTGCTCCTCAGATGCTGCCTGACCTGCTGTGCTTTTCCAGCACCACACTCTCGACTCTGATCTCCAACATCTGCAGTCCTCACTTTCTTTCCTCTTGTACTCAATTCCCCAACCAATAAATATAAGCATGCCAAATGACTTCTTTACCACCCTATCTAATTGCATGGCTAATTTCAGGGATTTAAGGATTTGAACTCTAAGATCCCTCTGTATATCAATGTTGTTCACTGATATTAACTGTATATTTTTCCTTAACATTTGAACTCCCAAAGTGCAGCACCTCACACTTACCCAGATTAAACTCCATCCGCCATTTCTCCGCCCATGTCTGCAACTGATCTATATGTCACTATGTCCTTTGACAGCCTTCAACACTAGCCATAACTCCACCGAGCTTTAAATCATTCACAAACTTACTAACACACACATCTACATTTTCATTCAAGTCATTTATATATGTCACAAACAGCAGAGACCCCAATAAGGATCCCTGCAGAACACTACTAGTCACAGATCTCCAGCGTGAAAAACACCATTTCACCATCTATAGGCAAACCAATTCTGAACCCACGCGGCCACGTTCCTGTGGATCCCAGTCTTCTTAATCTTCTGGAGGAGCCTACTGTGAGGGATCTTGTTGAAAACCTTATTAAAGTCCAGGTAGACAACATCCACTGCTCTTCCCTCATCAATCCGGTTTGCCTCCTCCTCAAAAAATGCGATTAAGACTTGACCTGCCCCACACAAAGTTACGTTGACGGCCCCCAGTTAGGCCATGCTTTTCCAAATGTGTGTAAACCTAAGAATTCTCTCCAATAGCTTCCCAACCACTGATGTGAGACTCACCGGTATATAGTTTCCTATTTCCCTCCTTAAACAGAGGAAAAACATTAGCTACTCACCAGTCCTCCAGGACCTCTCCAGTGGTTCACGAGGATGCAAAGATGTTGGTCAATGTCTCAGCAATCTCCTCTCTTGCCTCTCTCAATAACCTGGTGTAGATACATCAAGCCCTGGGGATTTATCCACCTCTCTGTTCTTCAAGAGACCCAACATCACTTCTTTCTTGATCTCATAATGCCCTGTCATATTAACATGCTCCACACTAATCTTACTATCCTCCATATCCTTCTCCTGGGTGAATACTGACACAAAGTACTCATTTAGGATCTCACCCACATCCTCTGCCTCCAAGCAGAAGTTCCCTCCTTTATCCTTGAGTGGTCCTACTTTCTCCCTAGTTACCCTCTTGTTTTTTTTTAATGTCTGTATAGAATGCCTTGGATTCTTTCAAACCAGACTTGCCAATATCATTTCATGGTCCCTTCATGCTCTCTAAATTCTCTACGTGAGTTCTTTCTTGCTTACTTTATATTCTTCATGCGTCCTGTCTGAGTTTAGCTTCCTAAACCTTACGTATGCTTCATTTTTCCTTCAGACTCAATTCAAACCTCCCTCGATATCCAAGAGTCCTTTATCCTGCCATTCTTGTCCTTCCTCGTCACTGGAACATGCCAGTCCTGAACTCTCATCAGTAGATCTTTAAATAACTCCCACATGTCAAATGTGAACTTGCCCGATAACTACTCCTTCCAATTAACACTCCCAAGCTCCTGCCTAAAACTGACCTAATTTGCTCTTCCCAATTTAGTACCTTCCTGCAAGGTCCTGACTTATCTTTATCATAACTATCATAAAACTTAAGGAGTTGTGATCACTGTTTCTAAAATGCTCTCCCAGTGAAAGGGCAGTCACCAGGCCAGGCTCATTAACTAATACAAGGTCCAATGTGGCCCCCTCCTCCAGTTAGACTATCCACATACGGTTTCAAGAAACCCTCTTGGATGTATTTAACAAATTGTGCCAAACCTAAGCCTCTTCCTCTAACGGAGTCCCAGTCAATATTTAGAAAGTTAATGTCACCCACTATGAAAATGCTGTTTTAATTTTTTTTATTTCAAAAAATATACTTTATTCATAAAATATTTTGATGGTACAATTGGTGGTGCCATTCATAGGCGCACCTTGCATTTCTTTACATACAGAGATCGGAATGAATTATTCATATATACAGGTCTGTACGTTCCCCATCTATATATTTAGCTGAGGCTTCAGCGGAGCCCACTTACTGAGTGGGCCCCCTGTTCTTCTTTGGCAAGCAGACATTACACGGTGGTCTTTACCCACTGCGCCTTGGCGGCAGCTGCCCCAAGCTTCAGTGTGTCCCTCAACACGTAGTCCTGGACCTTGGAATGTGCCAGTCTGCAACACTCAGTCGGGGTCAGCTCCTTCAGCTGGAAGATCAACAGATTTTGGACAGGCAAAAGAGTGTCTTTGACCGAGTTGATGATCCTCCAGGCTCAGTTGATGTTCATCTCGATGTGCATCCTGGGAAACAGACCATAGGGCACTGAGTCCTGTGTCACGGAGCTGCTCGAGATGAACCTCGACAAACACCACTGCATTCCTCTCCAGGCTTCCTCTGCATCGGCACATTCCAGAAGGAGGTGTGTGACAGTCTCGTCCCCCCCCAGCAGCTGCTTTGAGGGTGGTGTGGGGTGTTGTTGAGAGTCCAGGCGTTCATAAAGGATCTCACAGGCAGAGCCCTTCTCACCACCAGCCAAGCCATGTCTTGGTGCTTGTTGGAAAGTTCTGGCAATGATGCATTCTGCCAAATGGCTTTGACAGTCTGCTCAGGGAACCGCTCGATAGGATCCGCCCTCTCCTTTTCCCGAAGGGTCTCAAGGACACTACGTGCTGACCACTTCCTGATGGACTTGTGATCAAAGGTGTTTTTCTTCATAAACTTCTCCATGAAGGACAGGTGATACGGAACGGTCCAACTATTCTGAGCGTTCCGCGGCAGCGAGGCCAGGCCCATCCTTCGCAACACCGGGGACAGGTAGAATCTCAGTACGTAGTGACACTTGGTGTTTGCGTACCGGGGATCCAAGCACAGCTTGATGCAGCCACACACAAAGGTGGCCATCAGGGTGAGGGTGGCATTGGTTGTGTTTTTTCCCCCGTTGCCTAGATCTTTATACATCAAGTCCCTTCGGACCCGGTCCATCTTTGATCTCCATGTAAAATGGAAGATGGCCCGGATAATTGCAATGGCACAGGTTTTGGGAATAGGCCAGACATGTGTCACATATAACAGCAATGACAGTGCCTCACACCTGATGACCAGGTTTTTTCCTGCGATGGAGAGCGACCATTGCTTCCATCTGCCCAGTTTCTGTCTCACTTTGCTGATGCGCTCCTCCCAAGACTTGGCGCATGCCCCAGCCCCTCCGAACCAAATACAATGCTGTTTTTTTTTGCATCTTTCCATAATCTGTCTATATATTTGTTCCTCAATGTCTTAGTGGCTTTTGGGGGAGCCTATAGTATAATCCTATCAGAGTGACTGCACCCTTCTTATTTTTGAGCCTTACCTAGATTGCCTCAGTGGATGAGCTCTCCAGCATGTGCTGTCATGAGTCCGGATGTGACATTGTCCCTGACAAATCATGCAACCCCTCCACCTCTTTTGCCTTGTTCTCTATCTCATCTAAAACAACAAAATCCTGGAACATTGAGCAGCCAATCCTGACCCAGGATGCTCCTCCTCAAATTCACTCTGCCGCCCTCTATTGGCTGGCCTTCCTCCTGCTTCTTCCTGGGGTGGGGTGGGTTCTTCCTTTCTCCTCTGGTTGGTTGTGGTGATTGAGCCGATTTCTCTCAGAATTCTTTTCTCTCTCAAAAATATACTTTATTGATTAAAATTTTTTTTTGTTTTTATAGGCACAAAAACAGTTTGTTTCTGTGCAGTTTGGCATATCAAGCAAATAAACAAAACATTGGACTTTCACTCTATCCAAAAAAAAACAAAGACTTCTCTTACAAATACAACACTAATATTTACGCAAGGTTTGTGAAGGTTTGTAGCTCAGATTGAGGTTTAGGGTGTAGGTTTGCTCGCTGAGCTGTAGGTTTGATATCCAGACGTTTCATTACCTGGCTAGGTAACATCATCAGTGGTGACCTCCAAGTGAAGCGAAGGCTGTTGTCTCCTGCTTTCTATTTATATGTTACATTACGTTATAAACATATAAATTGAAAGCAGGAGACAACAGCTTCACTTCATTTGGAGGTCACCACTGATGATGTTACCTAGCCAGGTAATGAAACATCTGGATATCAAACCTACAGCTCAGCGAGCAAACCTAAACACTAATGTTTACATATATTTGAGGCACTACAAGGGTTGATAACTGAATGGATCCCCATTCACCTTGAGCAGGAAGACCTTAGACAGTGGTCTTTCCCCATTGCACATTGGGAGCAGCTGCCCAGGCTTTTGTGCATCCCTCAGCACATAGCCCTGGACTATGCAATATGCCAGTCTGTAATACTCAGTTGGGATCAACTCCTTGTTCTAGAAGACAAGTCTCTCTACTCTCCTCGATTAGGTGCTCTCCCTCCTGTTTATCACCGGAGCTGTTTTCCTCATTAACATAACACACCAACCACATGTGACTAATTGTGAATCCAGATGTGGCTGATTGCTGAAATAACTCAACTCTGAGTGAACAGCACCGCTGACACTTCTGTTTGTATCTGTCAGCCAGGGCTCCCTCATTGGACCAGATTAACTGCCCCAATCAGGGAACTCATATTCATTGAGGTCCACCGGGCTGACCTCATTGCACATACTGCAATTGTTTTGTTGATCAATAAGCTGTGGAAGTGTGGAACAGGCATAATTATTGAATTTGTGATCTCAACAGTCAACTGGTGTCTACACCTAAACATTTTGTGACACAGCGAAACCTCATCTCCTCAGTGCCATGGCAACACCAGCAATATTGTGTGGAGAATGAAGTGCCTTCATGGAGGAGCACAGCCAATCGGAACAATGAGAAAACCAACCTGTAATGACCAATTACATCATGCACACCAGGCACCCGCATCAAACTGAAACATCACTTGGAACTCTTTGATTGAAAGATAAAAATTACGTTCAGACTTGTTGCATCAGATAAAGGTACACCAGAATTGTAAATGGTAGCAAAAGAGACAATTAGAAATTCTAGCACACAGGAATTGTAAAACAAAAATAGACCAAAGTCCAACATTCAGTATCCACTTTCTGTTTGATCAAATAACACATCAATTCCAGGTATATCTAACCATAACCTAAACCACACCATGCACAAGATACCATGTATTGGGGTAGTTTCCCTACTTCTGAGCCAGGAGGTCCAGGTTCAAGTCCCACCTGCTCCAGCGGCGTGTAATATCATGTCTGAGCAGGTTGGTTGGAAAATATCTGTAAAGAGGATTCTGGTAAGATGAAACAGGGTCACCCTGGTCAAACCTCTGGTTCATTCTGTGATTTCCATTGGCCGATGCTGGCATTTGAGAGTCTTTGTTTTGTGCCTCTTAGAGTCATAGAGATGTACAGCATGGAAACAGACCCTTCGGTCCAACCCGTCCATGCCAACCAGATATCCCAACCCAATCTAGTTCCACCTGCCAACACCTGGCCCATATCCCTCCAAACCCTTCCTATTCATATACCCATCCAAATGCCTCTTAAATGTTGCAATTGTACCAGCTTCCACCACATCCTCTGACAGCTCATTCCATACACGTACCACCCTCTGCGTGAAAAAGATGCCCCTTTGGTCTCTTTTATATTTTTCCCCTCTCACCCTAAATCTATGCCCTCTAGTTCTGGACTCCCCGACCCCAGGGAAAAGACTTTGTCCATATATCCTATCCATGCCCCTCATAATTTTGTAAACCTCTATAAGGTCACCCCTCAGCCTCCGATGCTCCAGGGAAAACAGCCCCAGCCTGTTCACCCTCCTTGTAGCTCAGATCCTCCAACCCTGGCAACGTCCTTGTAAATCTTTTCTTAATCCTTTCAAGTTTCACAACATCTTTCCAACAGTGGCCTGACCAATATCCCATACAGCCGCAACATGACCTCCCAACTCCTATACTCAATACTCTGACCAATAAAGGAAAGCATATCAAACGCTTTCTTCACTATCCTATCTACCTGTGACTGTACTTTCAAGGAGCTATGAACCTGCACTCCAAGGTCTCTTTGTTCAGCAACACTCCCTAGGACCTTACCATTAAGTGTATAAGTCCAGCTAAGTTTTGCTTTCCCAAAGTGCAGCACCTCATATTTATCTGAATTAAACTCCATCTGCCACTTCTCAGCCCATTGGCCAATCTGGTCCAGATCCTGTTGTAATCTGTGGTAACCCTCTTCGCTGTCCACTGCAGCTCCAATTTTGGTGTCATCTGTAAACTTACTAACTGTACCTCTTATGTTCACATCCAAATCATTTATGTAAATGACAAAAAGTAGACGGCCCAGCACCGATCCTTGTGGCACTCCACTAGTCACAGGCCTCCAGTCTGAAAAACAACCCTCCACCACCACCCGTTGTCTTCTACCTTTGAGCCAACTCTGTATCCAAATGGCTAGTTCTCCCTGTATTCCATGAGATCTAACCTTGCTAACCAGTCTCCCATGTGGAACCTTGTCGAATGCCTTACTGAAGTCCATATACATCACATCTACTACTCTGCCCTCATCAATATTCTTTGTTACTTCTTCAAAAAACTCAATCAAGTTTGTGAGACATGATTTCCCGCGCACAAAGCCATGTTGACTATCCCGAATCAGTCCATGCTTTTCCAAATACATGTACATCCTGTCCCTCAAGATTCCCTCAAACAACTTGCCCACCACCGAGGTCACACTCACTGGTCTATAGTTCCTTGGCTTGTCTTTCCCACCCTTCTTAAACAGTGGCACCACGTTTGCCAACTTCCAGTCTTCCGGCAGCTCACCTGTGACTATTGATGATACAAATATCTCAGCAAGAGGCCCAGCAATCACTTCACTAGCTTCCCACAAAGTTCTCAGGTACACCTGATCAGGTCTTGGGGATTTATCCACCTTTGACCATTTCAAGACATTCAGCAGTTCCTCCTCTGTAATCTGGACATTTTGCAAGATGTCTCCATCTATTTCCCTACAGTCCATATCTTCCAAATCCTTTTCCACAGGAAATACTGATGCAAAATATTCATTTAGTATCTCCTCCATTTTCTGTGGTTCCACACAAAGGCCGCCTTGCTGATCTTTGAGGGGCCCTATTCTCTCCCTTGTTACCCATTTGTCCTTAATGTATTTGTAAAAACTCTTTGGTTTCTCCTTAATTCTATTTGCCAAAGCTATCTCATGTCCCCGTTTTGCCCTCCTGATTTCCCTCTTAAGTATACTCCTACTGCCTTTATACTCTTCTCAGGATTCACTCGATCTGTCCTGTCTATACCTGACATACGCTTTCTTCTTTTTCTTAACCAAACCATCAATTTCTTTAGTCATCCAGCATTCCCTATATCGACCAGCCTTCCCTTTCACCCTGACAGGAATATACTTTCTCTGGATTCTTATTATCTCATTTCTGAAGGCTTCCCATTTTCCAGCTGTCCTTTTACCTGTGAACATCTGCCTCCAATCAGTTTTCGAAAGTTCTTGCCTAATACCGTCAAAATTGGCCTTTCTCCAATTTAGAACTTCAACTTTTAGATCGGGTCTATCCTTTTCCATCACTATTTTAAAATGAATAGAATTATGGTCATTGGCCCCAAAGTGCTCTCCCACTGACACCTCAGTCACCTGCCCTGTCTTATTTCCCAAGAGTAGGCCAAGTTTTGCACCTTCTTTAGTAGGTACATCCACATACTGAATCAGAAAATTGTCTTGTACACACTTAAGAAATTCCTCTCCATCTAAACCTTTAACACGATGGCAGTCCAAGTCGATGTTTAGAAAGTTAAAATCCCCCACCATAACTACCCTATTATTCTTACAGATAACTGAGATCTCCTTACAAGTTTGTTTCTCAATTTCCCTCTGACTATTGGGGGGCCTACAATGCAATCCCAATAAGGTGATCATCCCTTTCTTATTTCTCAGTGCCACCCAAATAACTTCCCTGGATGTATTTCCAGGAATATCCTCCCTCAGCACAGCTGTAGTGCTATCCCTTATCAAAAATGCCACTCCCCCTCCTCTCTTGCCTCTCTTTCTATCCTTCCTGTAGCATTTGTATCCTGGAACATTAAGCTGCCAGTCCTGCCCATCCCTGAGCCTTGTTTCCGTAATTGCTATGATATCCCAGTCCCATGTTCCTAAACATGCCCTGAGTTCATTTGCCTTCCTGTTAGGCCCCTTGCATTGAAATAAATGCAATTTAATTTATTAGTCCTACCTTATCCCTGCCTGCCCTGACTGTTTGACTCACTTCTTTTCTCAGCTGTACCTTCCAGAAATGTAAGTACCAGCTCATCCTATGATTACTTCACCTCTGCCAACTGGGCATCACTGGAAAGGTGGGTGCTTATTACCCTATTTCCCTGTTTGCCCTTGAGAAGATGGTTGTTGGGCTGCCATCTTCAATATGGCCAATGACTTACTAGGTTATTTCAGAAGGCAGTTAACAGTCAAACACATTACTACGGGTTAGCTGCAGTCGTCCTTCTAGGTTTTGAATAGCAGAGTAGGGTTGAAGTTTGGAATGGTTTAATCCTGTTCCTTTGCTCCTAGAGGACAGAGATAAGAACTGGGTTATGTGCAGAGCATGGCAACACAGGTTAGAGTGCAGTGGAGGTGGGTGAAGGTAGTCAAGTCTAACATTTGTTAAGATGGGTAAGAAGGCAGAAGCATGGCGCCGCTGGTTAACTATAAATAGAACAAGTGGAAATGGAATGAGTATTGAAGTTCAGGGTAAGTGTTCTAAGTTACCAATGCCTGCAGGTAGCTGTCCTGTAATGTAGCTTACGTTCATCACACTCAATCTCTCCTGATATCACAGATACCTGTCAGACTGTGACTAAGTACTATTTGCCAATCAGTGATGAGGTTTTGAACAATTGTAATATTAACCTGAATCTTAGAATGCGATGGTTTAATTGATCAGATCTCAGTAAGGGAGAAGTTCAGATTTCATGATCATAAATTTGTCTTAATTATGGTAAAGGACAAGGATTAATCCAGACTAACAAATAACTAATTGGGGGAAGTTAGTCCACAACCACCTGATGAAAGAGCAGCACTCCTAAAGTTAGTGCTTTCCCATACACCTGTTGGATTATAACCTGGTGTTGTGTGATTTTTTTTTTACTAATTGAGGGAAAGCCAACATCAATGGGTGATAATGGATAGATAAACTGGAATCAAAGGTTGAAAAATTAAACTATGGCTGAATAATTAATGGCATAGAATCAAAACATAGATTATCCTTCTGTTACAGTTCCAATGACAACATCCGACCTCCCCCCACCCACCCTCCCCCCCGCTCTTCCAACCCAAGTGGACAGAGTGTATAATTCATGAAATTACATTGTGACTAGGTGGATACTTTTCACATAAAAACATAGTTTGGACAGAGCCAACAGAAGGACAAAGGTAGCAAAAAACAAATCCAGAAATGCCAAGGGAATAAGAAATTAAGATGATTTGATGGTTTTAAGGTGGATAATATTACCAAGAGTATATTGGTATCATTTAAGGTATAGAGAATAATTGGAAAACAAACAAGAGAAACAAAGAGTGTGTGAAGAGACTAGCAGCTAACAGAAATGGAAATTCAAAAGCTTTCTAGAGGCATATAAATGCTAAAAAGGTGATAAAAGGAGGTCAAATAAGGAATAAAGAGGGGATTAATGTACTGAGGCAGGATGCATGGCTGAGGGATGAACTGAATATTTATATCTAACTCTACTAAAGAAGAGAATGGTAGAAGGTTCACGGTGAAAGAGGAGACAGCTCAGTCACTTGGAAGTCTTATAGTTGTTAAGGTATTAGATAAGATGCCTATGCATCCAGGATGAGGTACATATGGAAGTGAGATCGGAAATTGCCCTTACCATTGGATGAGACCAGTAGTCCAGAGATACAGGTAATTTTCTGAGGATCTGAGTTTGAACCTGCCACAGCAGATGGTGGAATTTGAAGTCAACAAAAATCTGGTATTCAGAGTGTAATGATAACCATCGTCAATTGTTGACAAAACCCATCTGGTCCTTTAGGGAAGGGAATCTGCCATCCTTACATGTGACTTCAGACCCACAGCAATCTGGTCAACTATGGGTAAAAAATGCTGACCTAGCCACTGAGACCCATATCCATCAACAAACTAAAAAAAATCTAAACTTCCTTTTGGGTGGTGTCAGAGGACCAAGGCGTTCTGAATGAGACACCTTGTTCAAAAAGTATATAATGATGAAACTAGCAACAACATAGCTTGGTGGTGCAACAACTTCTGGAAATGATAATTCAGGACAGAATTAATGAAGACAATTCAGATTAATTAAGGAAAGCTCTGACAATTTGTTAATTGGATGGTCTGATGGCCATGGGTTATTGTTGAGATTTGCTTGTAGGGTCACATACAGATTTCTTTGTTCGGTCTCCCGCCTTCTCACTATTTAATTGGACTATTCCATGAGTGGCACAGTGGTTCAGCAGTATGCACTGTTTCTTCACAGCACCAGGGACCCGGGTTTGATTCCAGCCTTGGGCAATTGTGTGGAGTTTGCACATTCTCCCCATGGGTTCCCTCTGGTTGCTCCAGTTTCCTCCTACAGTCCAAAGATAAGCAGGTTAGGTGGATTGGCCATGCTAAAGTGTCCAGGCATGTGCAGGTTTGGTGGGTTAGAGATGACAGGTCTTGGTGTTGTGCTCTTTGGAGAGCTAGTGTGGACTCAAGAGGCTGAATGGCCTTTTCTACACTGTAGTGGCTCTATGATTCAGTTTTTGGACATTTTTGATATGATAAAAGAGACAATTGATGAGGGTAAAGTTGTTGATGTGGTATACGTAGCCTTCCAAAAGACAAAGTGCCACACAACAGACAGGGGAAGAACATTCGAGTACAATAACAGCTCAGACTTGCGGTTGGTTGATTGACAGGGTAAGAGAGGAATATTTAATAGCTGTTTATTTGATTGGAAGAAGTTTTATAATCGAGGTCCATAGGAAGCGAATTTTAAGACCTTTGCTGCCCCTGATTTATATTAATGATCCAGAGCTGGTGTAAAGTACAAAACTTCAGAATCTGCAGATGATTGAAATTTGGAAATATTGTGAAATGTGAGGACGATGATGTAGAACCTCAAAGGTATAAACAGGGTGGGGGAATACTCATTCAAGTAGATGAAAGTTAATGCAAAGAAATGAGAACTGATCCATTTTAGTGGAGCAAGCATGGGAAGACATTGTAACATTAAGATGACAATTCCAAGGGGAGTGCAAGGGTGGAGAAGCCCAGGATATGTGTGTATATAAACACAACAGGTGGAGAGAACTGTAAAGAAAGTAAAAAGTATCCTGGACTTTATTAATAGAGACGTACACGCTGACTTCATCATCCTAGGAAAAAGACTTTCACTGTCTACCTTATCTAATCCTCTGATCATCTTCTATGTCTCTATCAAATCCCCTCTTAACATTCTTCTTGCCAATGAGAACAGGTTCAAGTCTCTCAGCCTTTCATCATAAGACCTTCCTTCCATACCAGGCAACATCCTGTTAAATCTCCTCTGCACCTTTTCCAATGCTTCCACATCCTTCTCGAAGTGGGGGCCAGAACTGTACACAATATTCCAAGTGTGGTCGCACTAGCGTTTTGTATAGTTGCAGCATGAAATTGTGCCTCCGGAACTCAATCCTTCTACCAATAAAAACTAAAACACCGTATGCCTTCTTCACAGCATTATCAACCTGGGTGGCAACTTTCAGGCATCTATGTACATAGACACCAAGATCCCTCTGCACAACCACACTACCAGGAATCTTTCCATTGACCCAGTGCTCTGCCAACCTGTTATTCTTCCCAAAGTGCATCACCTTACATTTAGCTGCACTGAACTCCATTTGCCACCTCTCAGCCCAATTCTGCAGTTTATTCAAGTCCCCCTGCAACCTGTAACATTCTTCCAAACTGTCCACTACTCCACTGACTTTAGTGTTGTGTGCAAATTTACTAATCCATCCACCTATGCCTGCGTCTAAGTCATTTATAAAAATGACAAACAGCAGTGGTCCCAAAACAGATCCTTGTGGCACATCACTACTAACCGGACTCCAGGCTGAATATTTTCCATTAACCACCACTTGCTGCCTTCTTTCAGAAAGCCAGTTTCTAATCCAAACTGCGAAATCACCCTCAATTCCAAGCCTCAGCATTTTCTCCATCAGCCTACCATGTGGAACCTTATCAAAGGCTTTACTGAAGTCCATGTATACAACGTCAACTGCCCTACCTTCATCTACATGCTTGCTCACCTTCTCAAAAAATTCATTGAGGTTTGTGAGACACGACCTGCCCTTGATGAAACCATGTTGACTATCTGTAATCAAATTGTTGCTTGCTAGATGATTATAAATCTTATCTCTTATAATCCTTTCCAAAACCTTTCCAACATCAGAAGTAAGGCTCACTGGTCTATAATTACCTGGGTCATCTCTACTGCCCTTCTTGAACAAGGGCACAACATTTGCAATCCTCCAGTCCTCAGGTACTAAACCTGTAGACAATGACGACTCAAATATCAAAGCCAAAGGCTCTGCTGTCTCCTCCCTAGCTTCCCAGAGAATCCTCGGATAAATCCCATCTGGCCCAGGGGACTTGTCTACTTTCACTCCTTCTAGAATTGATAACACCTGTTTATAACTAACCTTGATCCTTTCTAGTCTAATATCTCATACCTCATTCTTCTCCTCAACAATATTCTCCTTTTCCTGAGTGAAAACCGATGAGAAATGTTCGTTTAGCACCTCTCCGACCTCCACAGGATCCACACTCAAATTCTCACTTCTGTCTTTGATTGGCCCAATTCCTACCCTAGTCATCCTTTTTTTCCTCACATACCTATAGAAGGTTTTCGGGTTCTCCTTTATTCTATTTGCTAAAGACTGCTCGTGTCCTCTCTTTGCTCTTTTTAACTCTCTCTTTAAATCCTTCCTGGCTGACCTGTAACTCTCCATCGCCTCATCTGAACCATCTTGCCTCATCAACACATAAGCCTCTTTCTTCTTCATAACAAGAGATGCAATTTCTGTTGTAAACCACAGTTCCCTTAACTTATCACTTCCTCCCTGCCTGACTGGGACATACCTATCAAGGACACACAACATCTGTTCCTTAAACCAGCTCCACATTTCGATTGTCTGCATCCCCTGCATTTTGCTACCCCATTCTATGCATCCTAATTCCTGCCTAATCGTATTATAATTGCCCTTGCCCCATCGATAACTCTTGACCTGTGGCACGTACCTATCCCTTTCCATCACTAAACTAAATGTAACTGAATTATGGCCACTTTCTCCAAAGTGCTCACCTACAACTAAATCAAACACCAGGCCTGGTTCATTTCCAAGCATCAGAACCAATGTGGCCTCCCCTCTTGCCGGCCCTTTGACATACTGTGTCAGGAAACCCACCTGTACACATTGGACAAAAACTGATCCATCCGACGTACTGGGGTTATATCATTTCCAGTCAATGTCGGGAAGTTAAAGTCCCCCATAATGACCACCCTGTACCTTTCAGTCCTACCCAGGATAATTTTACCAATCCTCTCTTCCACCTCCCTGGAACTCTGCAGAGGTCTATAAAATCTCCAAGCAGTGTGACCTCTACTCTCCTGTTTCTAACCTCAGCCCACACTACCTCAGTAGACGAGTCCTCATCAAAAGTTCTCTCAGCCACCGTTATACTGTCCTTGACTAACAAGGCCACACCTCCCCCTCTTTCACCGCCTTGCCTGTTCTTAATGAAAGATCTAAACCCTGGAACCTGCCACATCCATTCCTCACCCTGCTCTATCCATGTCTCTGAAATGGCCACAACATCAAAGTCCCAGGTACCTATCCACGACCTTTCAGTCCAACTTATCAATGCCAATTAAATGTTCTAAATTAATCTTGTCCTATTTGTCAGTACTTCGCCCATATCCCTCTAACCCCTTCCTATTCATATATCCATTCAAATGCCTTTTAAATGTTGTAACTGTACCCACCTCCACCACTTCCTCAGGCAGCTCATTCCATACACGTGGAAATGTGAGAAAATGTTGTCCCTCAGGTCCTTTTTATATCTTTCCCCAATCACCTTAAAACACCTTTGCCCTCTAGTTTTGGACTCCCCTACCCCAAGGAAAGGCTCTTGTCTATTTACCCTATCCATGCCCCTCATGATTTTATAAACCTCTATAAGGTCACCCCTCAGCCTCCAACACTCCAGGGAAAACAGCCCCAACCTCTCATTTTAATTCAAACCCTCCAACCCTGTCAACATCCTTGTAAATCTTTTCTGAAATCTTTCAAGTCTCCCAGTATCTTTCCTATAGTCAATGGAATGTACAAATTGTGTGATATGTGTGGTTAAGGTTATCATAAGCGATTATCTGCTGAAGTCAAGTTAAAATGACTGTGTCTAGTGGAAGGTATGTATCTGAGAGTTCAATGCTCTCACTGTACAGCTATTACTTATCCTTCTCTCTGGTTTTCTGTTTCTGCTTTGCTCAAGTTAATGGTCAAACTTGAAATGCTGCCATATTTTAACTGAGTCATTAATTAACTCAGGAGAAACATGTTATGTGGTCTGCATTATACTCACTCACACACTGTGGAGATGCAAGGTTTGGAATTAAATAACATGGAGGTATCTCTGTAGAGGTCTGATATTCCCACTTATGGGATGATGATACACTTTGCTGTCTGTTGTTCACCTTGCTTCCTGGTGCAGACCCTGTCTCTGTGATAACGTCAAGCCCGGGGAGTACAACAGCAAGGAAGTTGTTTTAAATCTTCTTAAGTCAGACTGGACTCAGTTGCGCTCAGTCTAGACACCACACCCATGGTGTTTGTATAACGTCAAGGCCTTGGATAAAATGCAGGGAAGATTTACCGCAATGGTACCGTGAGCAAGTGGCTTCAGTTCTGTGGAGAGACAGGGGAAGCTGGGATTCTTCCCCTTAGAGCAGAGAACATTAAGGAGAAATCTCATATAAGTTTCACAATCATGACAGAGTATATCAGAATAAGCAGATTCAGTCGAGAGGAGGATCAGTATCAGAGAACACTATTGGAAAATAAGTCGCAATAGATTCGGGGGGATGTGAAGAAGGAAGTTTTCATGCAATTGACAATTAAGTGTCAAAGTGTAATAGGAGAAAATTCCAAAGGATCATACAAGTCAGAATTGGATCGGTGTATGTAAAGGACAAATGTGCAGGGCTACAGTGGCTGGGACTAACTGAAAAGCAGTTTCACAAAACCAGTCCAGACTCAATGGGATGAATGACCTCCTTCTGTTTGGTGAGATTTGATGACTACAAATGCTGTTTAATTGGTTAAACCTGTCCATTTGACTGGGTCTAATGCTGCAGTGCATATACAAACGTAGAATGTATTTGTGATACGCTGACAATATGAAAATGGTAATGTACCAAGAAAGGTTTCCATCAATTTTTTTGTCAGTAATTTTATGGTGCTGGAAATCACTTTGAGAACTGATGAAAAGGAGTGAAGGGTCCCTGGGGAGATCTTTAACAGTGCTCTGTCTTTGTCAATGAATCACACTCATCCATTGGGACCAATCTGAAAATGGATAACCAAAATCTATATTTGTTTACATTAACTCAGGTTAATAAAATCTGAGATATGAATGAGCTCTCCAAAGTGAGCTGAGTATCAATAGTCCAGAGATTTCTGCAGATGTACACCACTGTAATCAGTCAAAAGATGAAAATATGGAGTAACTCTCTTGCACAATTACTTCACTGCACCACCCTGCATCATACCACACCATACGGTTCCAGACTACAGCACATTGCACAACATCACACTACACCACACCACAACACATCACACTGCACCGCACGACACCACACCCCACCGCACCACACCACACTGCACCACACTGCACCACACCGCACCACACCACACTGCACCACACTGCACCACACCGCACCACACCACACTGCACCACACCACACCTAACCACACCATACCGCACCACACCACACTGCACCACACCATACCGCACCACACCACACTGCACCACACCACACCTAACCACACCATACCACACCACACCACACTGCATCACACTGCACCACACCATACCACATCAAACCACACTGCACCACACCACACCGCACCACATCGCACCACACCATACTGCACCACACCATACGCACCACACTGTGGGATAAAAGTAAAACAGTGTTACTTCTACAATCATAATTATTTATGCAAGGTAAATGAACTCACACCAGTGTATAATTGTTTCAGCCAAGAGCTGAGTTAACAAGAATGAAAACTATGTGAAGGAAATATATAATTGTTTTTGTATTAGCTAAAAGGTGCATATAAGAATGAAATGTGCCTGCAGACAATAGTAGATGTTACAGACAAATAGATAAGGTGCTGTGAGGGAGGGGGTGTAGGTTAAGCTAGATATGCCTGTACAAACAGTTACAAACATCTGTTTCCCAGTTCTGCAAAAACAGAAAAAAAGGACCACCATCAAAAGGTCATAAAGCTCGGTGTAGATAAAGTATAAAAGGAAATATTGCTTTGGAAAGCATGGAAACAGATGGCACTGAAGAAGGATATATATAAGACCACAGAGGGAGGTGGTCAAACGGCCTTGTGAGGCCAGAGATAGACATTTTGTTACGGACAAGGCCGGATGAGTTCAGAGATAAACAGCTGGGTTTAGATTAGAAATAGATGTAAACAGGGGAGGAGCAATGGGAGGAGGGAAGAGAAATGAATTACATAAATATTGTGTATTTGTTAAATTCAGTGTGTATGTGTGCCTGCCCTGTGGACAGTGGACACCATACCTCTCTTGCAAGAGCGTAATAAACAATACTAATGCTTCAGATCTTGTCTTGGACTGAAATTATTGAAGTGAGCGAGCTTCGTTTCTCACAACACTATACTGCACCTCACCACACTGGACCACACCGCACCGCACCACACCGCACTGCACCACACCGCACTGCACCGCACCGCACCGCACCATACCGCACCACACCATACTGCACTACACCACACCGCACCACACCATACCACACCACACCATACCACACCACACCACACTGCACCTCACCACACTGGACCACACCGCACCGCACCACACCGCACTGCACCACACCGCACTGCACCGCACCACACCATACCGCACCACACCATACTGCACTACACCACACCGCACCACACCATACCACACCACACCACACTGCACCGCACCACACCATACTGCACTACACCATACTGCACCACACCACACTGCACCACACCACACTGCACCACACCGCACCATACCGCACCACACCATACCACACCACACCACACTGCACCACTCCACACTGTACCGTACCACACCATACCGCACCACACCACACTGCACCACAGCACACTGTGCCACACCATACTGCACCACACCACACTGCACCGTACCACACCATACCGCACCAAACCACACTGCACCACACCACACCGAACCACACCACACTGCACCACACCACACTGCACCACTCCACACCATACCGCACCACACTGCACCACACCATGCCGCACCACACCCCACCATACCACACCACACCACACTGCACCACACCACACTGCACCATACCGCACCACACTGCACCACAGCACACTGTACCACACCACACTGCACCACACCACACTGCACCGCACCACACCATACCGCACCACACATTACTGCACCACTCCACACTGTACCGTACCACACCATACCGCACCACACCACACTGCACCGTACCACACCATACCGCACCAAACCACACTGCACCACACCACACCGAACCACACCACACTGCACCACACCACACTGCACCACTCCACACCATACCGCACCACACTGCACCACACCACGCCGCACCACACCCCACCATACCACACCACACCACACTGCACCACACCACACTGCACCATACCGCACCACACTACACTGCACCACACCACACCGTACCACACCATACCGCACCACACTACACTGCACCACACCAGACTGCACCACACGACACCATATCGCACCACACCATACCGCATCAAACCATACCACACTGCACTACACTGCACACACTGCACACACTGCACCACACCATACGTACCACACCACACTGCACCACACCGCACCACACCATACTGCACCACACTACACCACACCATGCTAGACAACACTACACTGCACCATACCCCACCATAACACACTACACCATACCACACCGCATCACACAGCACCACACCATACCACACCACACCATACATCTTGCTGAGGATTATTTTGAATACTTCAGCTTTATCTTTTGCACTGATGTCCTTGATTGTCCCACCATTACGAGACCTTTAAGGGCCTCAGTTGGCCAACCAGCCGGAGAGGTGAAGCTGCCTGGTAACATTGTGACGGGGAAAGGTGGTATCAAGGCAGCAGACAGTTCACTCTTTGGACTTAACAAAGCCCCTGTCTTTACACCCATCGATGGTATGTGGTAACTCCCGTCCAGGTCTACAATGTGACCACCTTTAGGAAATGTGCAAACAATCCAGGGTAACAACCTCCGAGAAAGACAGGTGTATTGGGAAATGATCAGGAGAGATCTGATAAGAAAGAAATGATCTTGGCTGAGGAAAGTATGGGCAAAGATTAAATATGACAAGAGTGAGCCAATAGATTTCCTCATGCAGTCCAAAGATGTGTAGGCCAGGTGGCTTGGCCATGGGAAATATGGGGATTCAGGGATAAGGTGGGATGCTGATCATAAGGTTGGTGCTGAATAGCCACTTTTTGCACTGCAACGATTCCATACTTATTTCTGAAAAATGAGGGTGTAGAATACTCTTGTAACAACTTCTGGAGCAAACATTGTGGAACTAAACAGAAATAAGGCTATTTTAAATTGGTACTGCATAATGCAACAGAGTCAATTAGTAATCTCATGCAACCTCAAACTAAAGGATCTACTGGGAAATTGTGATTATAACATAATCAAATTCCATATTAAATTTGTGTTCAACATTGAAAAGTATTCTGATTTCTGTTTTGACAGCTGAAGACATAATTTGTGTCCCCAAAATAGAGAGACATCTAGGGGCTAATAAGAATGAAGAAACTAAGGTAACAAGTATGGAGCAGAAGAAATGTGGGAAATGTAAGAATCTTTTGGGACTGGAATATGATTAATCCTCTGCAGTCGATGGCCATTTTGTTTTCCACTGACTGAACACATTGGGTTCGCAGCCCACAGACTAAGCCTGTCAACTCCTCCATCAGCTTCAATAGTCTTGTGACTCCAGGGATGAGGAACATCAGAGAGGAAGCTGGGTTGGAGAGGTTAAGATTGTTTTCCTTGGAGAAGAGGAGAGGAGATCTGATCCAGGCGTTCAACGTCATGGTGAGGCTGGGATAAGGAGAGACTGCTCCCCCTGGTGGCAGGATCAAGAACCAAGAGGCCCCAGACTTCAACTATTTCCAAAGGAAGCCGAAATGTTGTGTAAAATAGCTTTATCACACAGGGTCAGTTCATATTTGGAATGCACTGCCTGAGGATGTGGTAAAGACATTTCAAATCAGGGTTTTGAAAAGGCAACTGAACTGAAAAGAAACAAAGTGGAGGGTTACAGAGAGAAGGAAAAGGAATGACTGGAAAGCAGGCACCCATACAAGGGCTGAATGGCCTCCTCCATGATAACAGTTGTGCAACTTCGAAATGTGCACTGGCCCTGCGCTGATGCAAATGTTCTGATGCAAACCTCCTCCATGACAGTCCCGGTGTTCCCTCCTGAACCTTCTGTTCAGCCATGTAGTTATTATACAGGAATAGGGCAATGGTGATATGTGTAGAATGAGGGGCTTCCTACTAGCTCCCTCCTACTCTGTTTCACCCTCACCTCCTCCCTCCTCACCCTGTCCCTCCTGTTAGTTACCTCCTGCCCCCACCACTCTTCGTTGTGCTGTGTGTGTTCCTCCTAAAGAAACAATTCCTGTTTCTCAGAAAGAACAGAATTAAACACATGACAACTACATGAAGACAGCATATTGCAGAATCAATATCACAGTTCAGAATATTGTACAGCCAACGCAATCACTTGAGACCACATCTACTGGCAACTTGAAGTTTAGCCTCTGCAATAACCTAAGCAGAGATTTACTTTTAAGTTCATTAATGGGACATGGACATTGTTAGCTGCCCCTAGTTGCCTCTGAGAAGGTGACGGTGAGATGCTTTCTTAAACCACTGCAGTTCATGTGCTGTGGGTAGACCCACAATAACTTCAGAGGTGGCACGGTGGCACAGTGGTTAGCACTGCTGTCTCACAGCGCCATAGACCCAGGTTCAATTCCCGCCTCAGGTGACTGACTGTGTGGAGTTTGCACATTCTCCCCGTGTCTGCGTGGGTTTCCTCCGGGTGCTCTGGTTTCCTCCCACAGTCCAAAAGTGTGCAAGTTAGGTGAATTGGCCATGCTAAATTGCCCATAGTGTAAGGTGAAGGGGGAAAATGGGTATGGGTGGGTGGTGGGTCAGTGTGGACTTGTTGGGCCAAAGGGCCTGTTTCCACACTGTAAGTAATCTAATCTAATTCCAGGATTTTGGTCAAGTGATACAGAAGGAATGTTGATACATTTCTAAGTCAGGATAGTGAATGGCTTGGAGATGAACTGCGCAACTTTGAAACTTGCACTGGCTCTGCACTAATGCAAACTTTCTGATTTGTGTAAATGTGGTGTTCCAATGTGTCTGCTGTCCTTGTCCTCCTAGATAGACCTGGTCGTGGGTTTGGAAGCTGCTGCTAAGCGATCTTTGGTGAATTTCTGTAGTGCATCTTGTAGATGGTACACACTGCTGCAACTGAGCAACACTGGTGGAGGGAAGGGATGGTTATGGATGTGGTGCCAACCAAGTGGGTTGCTTTGTCCTGGATAGTGTCAAGTTTCTCGAGTCTTGTTGGAGCTGCACCCATCCAGGCAAGTGGGGAGTATTCTATCACACTCCTGACTTGTGACATGTAGATGGTGGACAGGCTTTGGGGAGTCAGGAGGTGAGTTCTCAATGCAGTATTCTGAGCCTCTGGCCTGCTTTGATGGTGAGTAGTCAAACATCCCTTTAAATAGCAACGTAAAGCCCACCTCCCATCACTTGCTTTGTGAATGACCTGGAGATGGTAGTAGTTGTCAGGAACAGCAAGTTAAGGTCAGAACAATTTTTGATCTGCCATCATATTGTGGCCTCTTTCTTCCAAAAGGGTAAGGAACCAACCCTTATGCTAGCTCCTGTAATGTAAGAACTAGATGGGGTTAATATGGTACTGGAAGATTCAACAGAAGTTTATTGTAGCTCCTGATATACAGCTAGTTCCTCGGCAAACTCGTGCTGCAGAAAATCATACTGTAGAAGGTGTCACAAAGCCAGACCCATTTTTTAACTAAAAGTTGTTCCTTGGCTCAAGGAGACTGTGTCCTTGATATTTTTCAAGGGCAATAAACGAGGGTGTGCTCTGATCAGTCTGGTTTGGTACAGAATTGAAAAGGATATTGAGAGGCCTTTTGTTTGTACGTAAATAGATAAGACTTCAGGTCAAAGTGGTCATGTCTTAGAAGTGACCTGTATAAAGAAAGGGGAGTGGTCAGGTCTCTAGCTGACCTGAGCTGAGCTGTTTTTAGTTCAACGTTGAACTGGTTGGGTGTTCAACAGGGATTTGTGTGGAAACTCTCTCTCTTTTCTGCCCTTCAACTTCAAATCTGTAAGCATGTGTTCCACTTATACTGTTTTTTTAAAGGAAGTTTGCTTTTTGGGACTGTTGTATATTCGGAACAGCATAATTAGGTCTAGCTGGATAGGTTGAGTTCTGTAGGGTTCTTTATTCTGTTCTATGTGTTTCATTGTATAATTTTGTGAATAAAGTCTTTGTATGTTTTAAAATCTAGTAATCAACCTAGCTATCTTGCTCTGAGTAATTTTCACTGTACACTTATTGAAACAAATTGCAAAGTTAGGTTTCAGGCTGCCAGCTTAAGAATGTTTTGAGTGGTCTAGCCTAGACCATATCTTAGGTCACTGGCCAAAATCACGCTGCAGAAGGTTGCTGTAGAAAGTCATGCTATGGAAGGTTCCCAGAGAAAATCGCACTGTAAAAGGTGCCTATAGAAAATTGCACTGTAGAAGGTTCTTGGAGAAAAACCCGGTGTAGAAAGTTCCTTTAGAAAGTCACGCTGAAGAAGGTTGCTATAGAAAGTCGTGCTGTAGAAGGTTCCTATAGCAAATCGTGCAGAAGGTTCCTATAGAAAATCATGGTGCAGAGTGTTCCTATAGAAAATCATGGTGTAGAAGGTTTCTATACAAAATCATGCTGTAGAAGGTTCCTATCGCAAATCACGTTGTAGAAGGTCGCTATAGAAAATCGTGCTGTAGAAGGTTCCTATAAAAAATTGTGCTATATAAGGTTCCTATAGAAAATTGCACTGTGGAAGGTTCCTTTAGAAAATCGCCCTATAGAAGGTTCCTATAGAAAATCACGCTGTAGAAGTTTACCTCTCAGAAATCGCGCTGTAGAAGGTTCCTATAGGAAATCGCGCTGTAAATGGTTCCTATAGAAAATTGTGCTGCAAAAGGTTGCTGTAGAAAATCACGCTGTTGAAGGTTCCTATAGAAAACTGCTTCGTAGAAGGTCGCTATAGAAAATCGTTATATAGAAGGTTCCTATCAAAAATCGCACTGTGGAAGGACACTGTAGAAAATCACGCTGTAGAAGGTTCCTATAGAAAATTGAGCTGTAGAAGGTCGCTGTAGAAAATCGTGCTGTAGAACCTTCCTTTAGAAAATCACACAGTAGAAGGTCACTATAGAAAATCGCACTGCAGAGTGTTCCTAAAGAATTTGTCTTGCAAACGTTTCGTCCCCTGTCTAGGTGACATCCTCAGTGCTTGGGAGCCTCCTGTGAAGCGCTTCTGTGCTGTTTCCTCCGGCATTTATAGTGGCCTGTCTCTGCCGCTTCCGGTTGTCAGTTCGAGCTGTCCGTTGTCGTGGCCGGTATATTGGGTCCAGGTCGATGTCTAGGTGACATCCTCAGTGCTTGGGAGCCTCCTGTGAAGTGCTTCTGTGCTGTTTTCTCCGGCATTTATAGTGGCCTGTCTCTGCCGCTTCCAGTTGTCAGTTTGAGCTGTTCGCTGTAGTGGCCAGTATATTGGGTCAATATACTGGCCACTACAGCGAACAGCTCGAACTGACAACTGGAAGCGGTAGAGACAGGCCACTATAAATGCCGGAGAAAACAGCACAGAAGCACTTCACAGGAGGCTCCCAAGCACTGAGGATGTCACCTAGACAGGGGACGAAACGTTTGTAAGACAAATTCCCAGCTCGGCGAACAGAACCACAACAACGAGCACCCGAGCTACAAGTCTTCTCCCAAACTTTGTTCCGATAGAAAATCACACTGTAGAAGCTCACTATGGAAAATCATACAGTATTTGGTCACTGTAGAAAATTGCACTGTGGAAGGTCACGACAGATAATCACTATACCTTGTCAGTTGAATGATTGCATTATTCAAACACTGCCCACAATTTGTCAATTGCATTATAGCAAACCCATGTTGACGAAACACACATCATACCCGAACACACTGTACACGTAGATTACAGTCATGAGGTCTGCAGTGTCTGGGCTAATATTAACTTACTTAGTTACAATTAATTGCTTTCATCAGCACATCATGCTTCAAGTTGCCTTAGTTAAGATGGAGTCTGAGATCACTATGCTCTCAGCTCACATGCTGCAATATAATGACAATATTATGCACAAGCTATCTGACAGATTTAAAACAACAATCTTAACTGTCCCCGTCTTTAATTGCATTGGGAAGTATTAGCCGTTCAAGTCAAAATTTGTCTGTGATTACAAAGAATTGACTGTAGTGTTCAATTGATATCCTTTCATCCTGATTTTTACCTTAATGCTGTTAAATGGGTCAGCAACAAGAGGAAAAGAAGTCGCATCGCTGTGCATAAATGTGTCACCGATATTATTTTTGGATGCCCCAAAAATGCTCTTTTAAAAGTGTTGCAGCCTTCCATAATGTGGCCTTAATATGACGGCAGTGAAGCCATAGCACCGAGGCATTTCGAGCTGATTAATGTGACATAGCTGGTGAGGAATTGTGTTAATAAGATTTTACCTTCAGCTTCTAGTGCTAACTCATTCCTGATTGGCAGGCATTAGCAAAGGTCCATGATGTCTCCCGTGGGGAGTGTTTTGTTCCCACTGTGCTGCCTGCAACACTTCATTGCAAGAAGTTCCCAATCAAATCCACAATACAACATGAGCTGTGCAAACGACAATCAATAATCTGTTTAGGAAGCACATTGATTTGCTGTCTAGCAGAGGGCACAGTTGAACTGCAAAGCAGCTGGGCTGTTGCATATTGATTTTAAACACTGAATAGCCATTTCATTGCTTGTCCTGTTTGTCCAGTCCATTTAATCTGTCAGCTCCAAAGAAAACTAACATTTAAAAAAAATTTATATCTGAAAGCGGTGATTAGTAATTGTGGAGATGGCAGCAATTCCCATCTGCTTTTATCAATTGGTTATTAATCCTCTGTATAATATATTGGAGATGCCCCCTGATGGTTCAGTTCATTGACAGTAAGTCATTAAGAACATAGAGACCTGGAATTATTGTTTAACCTGCATTAGCTGATCACAGTTGGTGCTGTTGTGTTATGTCTCAGGTTGAATACATCACTATACATTAATATAACCTGTATTAGACATCCTCATTGACATCATCACTGTATCATAACATGTGACCCGAGAATATAAATATCGCTGATTCCAGCTTAACTCAGATCACTTGAAGCATAAAATGTTACTAGAAGCTTGCTGCTTTGTTGTAAATGGATAGCCATACACTTATTCACCCGAAGCGTGCACTGTTTGTGTAAAATAGTTAGCTGTAATCAGTGTCTATTGGATTTTTCAAGACAAGGATCTCCACACATTGTTTCTTATAAGTGATCACATCAGAATTTCCACATCAGGTGAGTATCCTACCAGAGTAAAACTCACTTGGTTACCATCAGTAGCCATTTATAAAGGAGATTGCAAGATCTTGGTGTCAGCATTTTTGGAAAGTTAGTAAGCAGACAATAGCTTTGGATAAAAGACAATTTCGATATAGGAAAGTAGGAACAGGAGTAGGCCATTCAGCCCCTGATACCTGTTCCACCATCCAATGAGATTGTGGTTGATCTTTGGCTTAACTCCATATACCTTTGGCCCATATCCCTTAACACCTTTACTGAAAAGAAAATCCTATCTCAGATTTAAAACCAACATCCAGCATCCAATGCCATTGTGGAAGAGAGTTCCAAACCTCTCCCACCCTTGATGTGGAGAAGTGCTTCCTAACATCTCGCCTGAACACTCTGGCCCCAATTCTCAGACTTTGCCCCCTAGTCCTGGAATCTCCAGTTAGTGGAAATAACTTCTCTTTATCTACCCTGTCTTTTCCTGTTAATATCTTGAAAGGGATAACTTCTCATCCTTTTGTCAGCAACAGCCTTTGTGAGTACAGACCCCTGGATAGAAAGCTCATTTATTTCGATTGGAATACAAGCATGTTCAAGGCAAAATGAACTTGTAAGTTAGCCTCAGTTATGAAAACTCCAGACCACTTTTGAACTGATACAAAATTGCATTCTCTCACACCAGCCACAAAGTTTGTGTTCCTAATGCAAAAGCATTTTTAATTTCTACTTACTTTCACATTTATGCTAACGTAAATGTACAGTCCAATGTTTTCAATGTTTGTGCGGATTGCAGAATTAGCATTTTCGACTGGGCATTAGTGACACCTCATCTGAACTCTAACTATTCAAACAATGTGGCAGACTTTTATATAAATCCAGTGACAGAGGGCCCCAAAAAAAGAGTTCTTCAGCAAGGAGGGGCTTTGGAGAATTAAAACATCTTGTTTTTCCACAGATGATCAGATAAACCCAGGGAAGAGGTCAACAGTTCTCAAAGACCAGCTCAAGGTTCAAATTAGCTTCAAGAAATGGCAGATTCAGCTCATGTCATATATTTAACAGCCCCTAGTGTTCACTTCTGGTTGCCCTGTTATAGGAAGCATATTGTGAAGCTGGAGAGGGTCCAGAAGAGATTTACCAGGATGTTGCTGGGAATGGAAGGTTTGAGTTATAAGGAGAGACTCGATAGGCTGGGATGTTTTTCACTGGAAAATAGGAGGTTGAGGGGTGACCTTAAAGAAGTTTATAAAATCATGACGAGTACAGATAAGGTGAATGGCAGGTGTCTTTTCCTGAGGGTGGGGAATTTCAAGACTGGGGGCATGTTTTTTTTTAAAGTGAAAGGAGAAAGATTTTAAAAAGTCATGAGGGGCAATATTTTTTTTTAAACAGAGAGTGATTTGAGTGTGGATTGAAATTCCAGAGAAAGTGGTGGATATGAGTACAATTACGACATGTAAGAGATGTTTAGATATGTACATGAATAAGAAAGGTTTTGAGAGATATGGGCCAAGTGTAGGCAGGTGGGACGAGTTTAGTTTGGGATTATGGTCAGCATGGACTGGTTGGACCAAAGAGTCTGTTTCCATGCTGCATGACTCTATGACTCTATATGACTCAAGGGAAGATACAGTTTAACAAGAGTTCACATGTATTAGTAACACTATTGCTACTGTCAGCAAAATGAACCAAACCAAGAAAATCTGTAACAATTTGTTGCACCTATCCAAAAGCTGTCCAACTTTTCATGACAGGAACATTGGGCATGTGCAGGACTTCTGGTTCCAAAGGCCAGATGCCAGATCAAAACACAAATGACCAACAAGATGGAACAACCAACACTTGCAGGAAACAAGGTGTCAAGAAGGTGCTCAAATACAAATACATCCATGAAATTCAAAGTCAAGCAAATGAATGGCAAATTTCAGAAGATATCATGTTTTTCATATTGTTACCCTCACACATCATGCTGACAGTGTGAGGTGCTCAGAAGTGTTTGCAATTATTGATATTACATGCCTTGAAAAGGCAGGTCAACACATATTTAAAGCTAGAAAAAACACAGGAGTAGTGCCAACATATTACCACAAACATCCTGAATAAACATTACCCAATAAGTGGTGGCCCATAGTGCAGCCTTTGATAATGTTTTACAGCATATAATGCCAAACCTATTTCTGTGCAAATAGTGGAGTCTCTTTGCAGGGCCAATATATATAACCCTTAGCTTCCTGAAATCTTCCACCTGGTAGATACAAATGGTCTAGCAGTGATTAGATTAGATTACTTTCAGTGTGGAAACAGGCCCTTCGGCCCAACAAGTCCACACCACCCCACCGTGCAACCCACCCATACCCCTAACCTAACACTACAGGCAATTTACCTACCTGCACATTTTTGGATTGTGGGAGGAAACCGGAGCACCCGGAGGAAACCCACGCAGACACGGGGAGAATGTGCAAACTCCACACAGTCAGCCATCTGAGTCGGGAATTGAACCCGGGTCTCTGGCGCTGTGAGGCAGCAGTGCTAACCACTGTGCCACCGTGCCACCAGCGCATGACATCTAGCCTGTACAGATCTTAGTATAGCCACAATCCCTGAGATTCAACCCACATTACTCACTCACTCAGGTGGAACAGGCCACACATGATTTAATCAATGATCTGAAAGGATATGAAGTTGAAGTGAGATACCAGGATGACTAACAGCTAATAAATCTAGCAGATTACTTGATGCCATAGAAACAAAATTGAAGATATTCTCAAAGTTAATCTGTTACACTTTGGCCAGAGCCGGTGTGAACAGTTACAGTTAACAACTTCTGAAGAAGAAAAAGTCCAAGAATTGCAGAAGATCATTATCCAGGTATGGGCTGACAATATTCAAGAAGAACCTGGAAAGGTTTGTTGATTTTGCCCATACAGAGATAAACCTGGTATTTCATGACAAATCAATTTCAAGGGCAAACTGAAACCTAATACCAAAAGCATTACATCAGGATATCATGTCCATATCAAACTGTTATCACCTGGGCTTTGAACAAGATGACCAGCAATTGTATCTTTTTACTGGCCAGGGATAAATCAGGAGTTTCAATGGCTTGAGATTGTATGTGAGACATGTCAAACATGCCTCTAGATCCAGACAATGTTCCATCAAGTCCTGAATGAAAGCAGAACTGACCTATTCACAATATACGGGGAAGATTACATCCTTGTGATGGTCTCCAAACTCCCTCTTATTGACAATTTAGCAACACCAGGCTCTTTGGTCACTAATGCTACTTCCTGTTTAGTCAGTGTCCCAGAATGGATGGATCTGCCAACAGACCACAGTTTACTGGCGAATCATATTGAGATATGTGTGAGAAGTTATTAGTGACCCATTTTACCGTCACCTGATTATCCATGTTAAAGTAGTGCAGCAGAACATGCAGTATGCATTATTAAGTCAGATAATTGTGTGTCATGCCACAAAATAAGATTTTAACATCACATTGCCGTAATTTGGTGCAATTTCAATGGAATTGGGATTACCATCCGTAGAATGTTCCCTTGGGTCTTAGTCTCTCTACCAATGGAAACATCTTCCCAACATCCACTCTGTCCAGGCCATTCAGTATTCTTTAAGTTTCAATTAGATCCTCCCTCATCGTTCTAAACTCTATCAAGCATAGACCCAAAGTCCTCAAATGTTTTTCATGTGTTAAGCTTTTCCTGGGACCATTCTTGTCAAACTCCACTGAATATGCTCCAGGGCCAATACATCCTTCCTGAGATATGGGACCCAAAACTGCACACAATACTCCAAATGTGGCCTGACCAGAGCCTTATAGAGCCTTAGAAGTACATCCCTGCGTTTATATTCAAACCCTTCCTAAATAATTGGGATAGGAAATGTTTAGAGGGATATGGACCAAATGCAGTCAAATGGGACTAATTAAGTTTGGGAAACTTGGTCGGCATGAATGACTTGGATGAAGGGTCTCTTTCTGCACTGAATGAGTCAATGACTCTAAGTCAGAATGATCTTGTCCAGCAACCAATTGTCTAACCATTCTAAGACAGGACATTTTTGTTGAAAGACAGAGGAGAATGGACTGCTCAGTGAGCTCAGTGGTTAGCACTGCTGTCTCACAGCACCAGAGACCTGGGTTCAATTTAACCCTCAGGCGACTGTCTGTGTTTGCACATTCTCCACGTGTCTGCATGGGTTTCCTGCTGGTGCTCTGGTTTCCTTCCAGAGTCCACTGATGTGCAGTTAGGTGGATTAGTCATGGGAAATGCAAGGTTACGTGGACTGGGTAGGGGAAGGATGTGGGGGTGGGATACTCTTCAGAGAGTCAGTGTGGACCCGATAGACTGAAAGGCCTGTTTCAACACTGTAAGGGTTCTATGATTCCTTGGAAGAGCTACACAATGAGTGAACAGGTAGGGAGTGACCACAACTACGCATTGGACAGAGAATGTGAGTGAGAAATACAAATACAGAGGCAAATGCAAATACATGGAACCAGCAAAGGTTTTTAGAATATGCAACCAGCCTGGATCAGACAAAGTAATTTTTGATCATGATGCTACATTGCGAATGAACAGATACCTACTCAGAGCAATGTGCAGCGCAACATTGTACAACACAAAGGCAGTGGGTAAGAAACCTCCGCTGATGGTTGTACAGTGATGTTAAGTGACAGCAGCCAGCAGTTGACAATGGGATTGTCAGACAGGTGTACTTTTTTCCTTTCTCCTTACCCCCACACTACTGCCTAACTGTGGTAGTGTTTATCAAACAGGTATATTGTGTACCTCTACAGGTGCAGATGGGACAATCAAATTAGGATCCAGCCTCTGAGGTATTGCATTGAAATTAGATTGGATTAGATTCCCTACAGTGTGAAAACAGGCCTTATGGCCCAACCAGTCCACACCGACCCTCCAAAGAGTAACCCACCCAGACCCATTTCCCTCTGATTAATGCATCTAACTACGGGCAATTTAGCATGGCCAATTCACCTGACCTGCACATCTTTGGACTGTGGGAGGAAACCAGAGCACCCAGAGGAAACCCACGCAGACACAGGGAGAATGTGCAAACTCCACACAGACAGTCACTCGAGGCTGGAACCAATCCTGGGACCCTGGTGCTGTGAAGCAGCAGTGCTAACTACTGAGCTACTGTGCATTTGATATTGATTAATATGATTATCACATTCATGATCATATTGCCAATGACAAACGATAAATATTTATTTGGGCAAAGCTTTGATCTTTGGTAAAAGGTGGATGTTATGTTCTGTCTCATAGTCAATATGTCGCAGTTTAAGAGACATAGTTTGTATCATTTGAAGAGACATCCTTATGATATCCTCACTGTATCATGCCATGTGAACTTGGGGATTTAAAAATTGCATATTCCATTTTAATGTGAATTACTTAAAGGATGACTCATTAATAACTGCATGCTGCTCTTATGAATGAACTGGGTTTTTTGGAGGGAAGTGCCTCTTGGGTTTTCTTACCATATCTTGTCAAACTTACCGCATTACCAACCTTGCCCCATGATGTCTCTTACATAAAATTTCCCCCCATCTTACCATGTACTGTTCCCAAAACAACTTGCCACCCAGTGGACATTCACTGAATGACCAGCATCCTTGTGCCTGTACCATCTTTGCAAGGCTGCTGTATACCCGGATGCCAACAATGTCCTGAAGAAGGGTTATACTCGGAATGTCGACTTTTCCACCTATTGATGCTGCCTGGCTTGTTGTTTTCCTCCAGCCTCCTGCCTGTCTACTTTGAATTCCAGCACCTGCAGTCTTTTTGTCTCTAATCAAGCAATCTCATGGCACAGGAATCATAAAGCCACACGGCCACACATTGTTGGCATAGCTGACAATCCTTAGTGCGTACAAGTCCATTCTCTCACCCTTATTGCTCATTAATCACAAAACCGTTCACTTTGCCTCTCTGTCACTACACCCTACCTGAACAGTCTGCTCCCAATGCCCATTGCAGACCTTGTCCAGTAGGGAATGTCACATTCAGGAAAGCAGTCAGACAATTCCAAACCTATGCTTTCATTTACCGAGGTCATGCTGCAGTTGTACAAAACTCTGGTGTAGCCGTACTTGGAGTATTGCGTACAGTTCTGGTCACCACATTATAGAAAGGATGTGGAAACTTTGGAAAGGGTTCAGAGGAGGTTTACTAGGATGTTGCCTGGTATGGAGGGAAGGTCTTATGAAGAAAGGCTGAGGGACTTGAGGCTATTTTTGTTGGAGAGAAGAAGGTTGAGAGGTGACTTAATTGAGACATAGAAGATAATCAGAGGTGGACAGTGAGAGCCTTTTTCCTCAGATGATGATGGCTAGCACAAGGGGACATAGCTTTAAATTGAGGGGTGATAGATATAGGACAGATGTCAGACATAGCTTCTTTAATCAGAGAGTAGTCTAACGCACTACCTGCAACAGTAGTAAAGTCACCAACTTTAAGGGCGATTAAATAGTTATTGGATAGGCATATGGACGAAAATGGAATAGTGTAGGTTAGCTGGGCTTCAGATTGGTTTCACAGGTCGGCACAACATTGAGGGCTGAAGGATCTGTACTGCGCTGTAATGTTCTAAGTTCTATGTTCTATGAAAGCAAAAGGGACCACAAAATGAATAGAGACAGCGCACACCAGATTTCTGCGCTATGGTCGAAGATTATTTTCCATGCCATTCTGCACCCAGCTCCCACTGACTGGAACTGGGTGTCAGTCAATTCCTATCTGACTTGTAGCTCCTGGTGCAGCTGAACTCTGTCATGGACACGGAGAGCTTCCTGTTCAATTGTTCCTGTGCTTGTCTTCTTCTTTGGAAGACTGCTGTTACTCCCCCTAGTTCTTCCGGCATCCAGCACATGCCTTGTTGCCAGGATGATGTAGCACCCTCTGTCCAGATTATATTGGTGGGACCCCCTGGACCGGTCCAAGCAGCAGAATTGCATCTTCAGCTGCCTTATCACAGGTCTACCACAGTCCTGGTCAAAGCATGGGCAGCATTGTACCGGAGCACAACATCAGTAGCGGGTTGCACAATAGTGTCATGAGCCCTTGTCACACCGGCTGTACGAGAGGCCTTCAGGATGTAGGAGTCATGGCAGCTGCCAGGGTAGTGAGCATACATCTCCACCAAGTAGTAACAGGGATCATAGGTGGCCTGCACTTGTATCTTATCGACGAATTCCGTTATGTTGTGATATGGCCCTTTTGGTGCCACATGTGTGCAGCTGATTGCACACTAATCCTTGGGGAATCCAGCTATGTTTCTGAATCCTCCAGCCTGGGTTGCAACACTGACTCTGGTCACCATTTGTCCCCCCAAAGGTCTACAGTTTTAATTGCCCCAACATCCAATTTCTATCCATTACTCTCGGTGGAGTCCCACCAGACTGACCTTTCCTTCTAGCTATCCTCCCAGACCCTGTAACTCTGCCATTACACCATAGTGGCTCCCACGTGGGCCGTCTATGCTCTCTGTAGGGAAGACATGATGGTGATAATTGTCAATAACTGCTTCCCCCACCCACAACCTCCTCCAGTGTTTGTCCCACTTGCCCCTATTCACCTTGAGCAGCCCCTGGTCAGTAACTGTATCTCCACTTCTATAAACACCTCTGTTTCCCTCCCCCACCCTTTCAGTCCTTCATCTGCCCCCACTGACATTGCCCCCCACCCCCACCCCCCACCTACTTAAACCATACTGAAAGATCAGTGGAAGCTTCTCCAAAACTGGAATCACCCCAGATCTCTGACCAACTTATTAAGCAGCCTCTAGATACAGCAAACCTAACCCTGACTGTTGGTGTTTGCAATTCCTGACTGACAATATGAGATATGCTCAGAAGGGCTCATGCCCGAAACGTCGATTCTCCTGCTCCTTGGATGCTGCCTGACCTGCTGCACTTTTCCAGCAACACATTTTCAACTCTTAGCTCCTGGTCTGACAGGACTGATTACTGTGTACTCCCAGACTGTACTGGGAGTGTTTTCCTGATTGAGAGCATTACAAATGGATGGCTGACCATGGGGAGGCCCCTGGACTGTGTGTGCAGATTGTGCCTATGACTGCTGCTTTTTTTTTTGAGGTATTTTAGGTGCTGGAGGTGATTTTCTCGAATTCCAGGAGCAGCAATTACTGTTTTATATGTTGTTGCATTGTTTTGGAACTTTGGGGAAAAAAAAGTCAAAACAACAGCAGGTTTAAAAGGGAGAAGAGCGGACAAAGGAAGTACATGGTGAGGACGTTGGGGGGGGGGGGCGGGGGGGGGGGGTGTCCCAGGGAGATAGTAAGGAAAGAGATCGATCTGAGACAGATACAGCTGAGAACAGAAGGGAGTCAAACAGTCAGGGCAAGCAGGGATAAGGTAGGACTAATAAATTAAACTGCATTTATTTCAATGCAAGGGGCCTAACAGGGAAGGCAGATGAACTCAGGGCATGGTTAGGAACATGGGACTGGGATATCATAGCAATTACAGAAACATGGCTCAGGGATGGGCAGGACTGGCAGTTTAATGTTCCAGGATACAAATGCTACAGGAAGGACAGAAAGAGAGGCAAGAGAGGAGGGGGAGTGGCATTTTTGATAAGGGATAGCATTACAGCTGTACTGAGGGAGGATATTCCTGGAAATACATCCAGGGAAGTTATTTGGGTGGAACTGAAAAATAAGAAAGGGATGATCACCTTATTGGGATTGTATTATAGACCCCCTAACAGTCAGAGGGAAATTGAGAAACAAACTTGTAAGGAGATCTCAGTTATCTGTAAGAATAATAGGGTGGTTATGGTAGGGGATTTTAACTTTCCAAACATCGACTGGGACTGCCATAGTGTTAAAGGTTTAGATGGAGAGGAATTTCTTAAGTGTGTACGAGACAATTTTCTGATTCAGTATGTGGATGTACCTACTAGAGAAGGTGCAAAACTTGACCTACTCTTGGGAAATAAGGCAGGGCAGGTGACTGAGGTGTCAGTGGGGGAGCATTTTGGGGCCAGCGACCATAATTGTATTTGTTTTAAAATAGTGATGGAAAAGGATAGACCCGATCTAAAAGTTGAAGATCTAAATTTTGACGGTATTAGGCAAGAACTTTCGAAAGCTGATTGGAGGCAAATGTTCGCAGGTAAAGGGACGACTGGAAAATGGGAAGCCTTCAGAAATGAGGTCACAAGAATCCAGAGAAAGTATATTCCTGTCAGGGTGAAAGGGAAGGCTGGTAGGTATAGGGAATGCTGGATGACTAAAGAAATTGATGGTTTGGTTAAGAAAAAGAAGGAAGCATATGTCAGGTATAGACAGGATAGATCGAGTGAATCCTGAGAAGAGTATAAAGGAAATAGGAGTATACTTCAGAGGGAAATCAGGAGGGCAAAACGGGGACATGAGATAGATTTGGCAAATAGAATTAAGGAGAAGCCAAAGGGTTTTTACAAAGATATTAAGGACAAAACGGTAACTAGGGAGAGAATAGGGCCCCTCAAAGATCAGCAAGGCGGCCTTTGTGTGGAGCCACAGAAAATGGGGGAGATACTAAATGAATATTTTGCATCAGTATTTACTGTGGAAAAGGATATGGAAGATATAGACTGTAGGGAAATAGATGGCGACATCTTGCAAAATGTCCAGATTACAGAGGAGGGAGTGCTGGATGTCTTGAAACGGTTAAAGGTGGATCAATCCCCAGGACCTGATCAGGTGTACCCGAGGACTGATTTGGGATAGTCAACATGGGTCTGTGCGTGGGAAATCATGTCTCACAGACTTGATTGAGTTTTTGAAGAAGTAACAAAGAAGATTGATGAGGGCAGAGCAGTAGATGTGATCTATATGGACTTCAGTAAGGCGTTTGACAAGGTTCCCCATGGGAAACTGATTAGCAAGGTTAGATCTCATGGAATACAGGGAGAACGAGCCATTTGGATACAGAACTGGCTCAAAGATAGAAGACAGAGGGTGGTGGTGGAGGGTTGTTTTTCAGACTGGAGGCCTGTGACCAGTGGCGTGTCAGAAGGATCGGTGCTGGGCCCTCTACTTTTTGTCATTTACATAAATGATTTGGATGTGAGCATAAGAGGCACAGTTAGTAAGTTTGCAGATGACACCAAAATTGTAGGTGTCGTGGACAGCAAAGAGGGTTACCTGAGATTACAACAGGATCTTGACCAGATGGGCCAATGGGCTGAGAAGTGGCAGATGGAGTTTAATTCAGATAAATGTGAGGTGCTGCATTTTGGGAAAGCAAATCTTAGCAGGACTTATGCACTGAATGGTAAGGTCCTGGCGAGTGTTGCTGAACAAAGAGACCTTGGAGTGCAGGTTCATAGCTTCTTGAAAGTGGAGTCGCAGGTAGATAGGATAGTGAAGAAGGCGTTTGGTATGCTTTCCTTTATTGGTCAGAGTATTGAGTACAGGAGTTGGGAGGTAATGTTGCAGCTGTACAGGACATTGGTTAGGCATTTTGGAATATTGCGTGCAATTCTGGTTTCCTTCCTATTGGAAAAATGTCGTGAAACCTGAAAGGGTTCAGAAAAGATTTACAAGAATGTTGCCAGGGTTGGAGGATCTGAGCTACAGGGAGAGGCTGAACAGGCTGGGGCTGTTTTCCCTGGAGCATTGGAGGCTGAGCAGAGACCTTATAGAGGTCTACAAAATTATGAGGGGCATGGATAGGATGAAAAGACAATGTCTTTTCCCTGGGGTCGGGGAGTCCAAAACTAGAGAGCATAGGTTTAGGGTGAGAGGGGAAAGATATAAAAGAGACCTAAGGGGCAACTTTTCACGCAGAGGGTGGTATGTGTATGGAATGAGCTGCCAGAGGATGTGGTGGAGGCTGGTACAATTGCAACATTTAAGAGGCATTGGGATGGGTATATGAATAGGAAGGGTTTGGAGGGATATGGGCCAGGTGCTGGCAGGTGGGACTAGATTGGGTTGGGAATCTGGTCGGCATGGACGGGTTGGACTGAAGGGTCTGTTTCCATGCTGTACATCTCTATGACTCTATGACTGCTGACTGACAGCACCCATCCCTTTAACAAGATGGAGGACCAGCACTCAGCCAGTTTCAGACACGGCCATTTGGTAGAGTAAAGGTGCAGTATGTTTGCCAGGCAGGCAGTTGGCACACACTCGAACTTAGAACATAGAACATTACAGTGCAGCACAGGCCCTTTGGCCCTCATTGCACTGACCTGTGAAACCAATCTGAAGCCCATCTAACCTACACTATTCCATTATCATCCATACATCTATCCAATGACCATTTAAATGCCCTTGAGGTTTGCCGAGTCTACTACTGTTGCAGGCAGGGCATTCCATGCCCCTAAAACTCTCTGAGTAAAGAAACTACCTCTGACATCTGTCCAATATCTATCACCCCTCAATTAAAGCTTTGTCCCCTCATGCTAGCTATCACCATCCAAGAAAAAAGGCTCTCTCTGTCCACCCTATCTAACCCTTTGATTGTCTTATACATCTCAATTAAGTCATCTCTCAATTTCTTCTCTCTAAAGAAAACAGCGTCAAGTCCCTCAGCCTTTCCTCGTATAACCTTCCCTCCATTCCAGGCATCATCCAAGTAAATCTCCTCTGAACCCTTTCCAAAGCTTCCACATCCTTCCTATATTGCAGTGACCAGATCTGGATGCAATACTCCAAGTATAGCCGCACCAAAGTTTTGTACAGCTGCAGCATGACCTCATGGTTCCGAAACTCAATCCCTCTACCGATAAAAGCTAATTCACCATGTGCCTTCTTAACAATCCTATCAACCTGGGTGGCAACTTTCAGGGATCTATGTTTTTGGACACCGAGATCTCTCTGCTCCTCTACACTACCAAGAATTATACCAATAACCCAGTAGTGTGCTGTGGGCCTTAATATATGATGTGTTGCTATGCTACAGATCATGATACCTCTGCCTCTAGTGAGATTCCTTTCTGTGTCTCTCTGTCCAATATGAAGAGTACCTCAAAATGGCAGCAGGGGCAGCCTTTGGCTCTGGTTGAAGTGCCAATGCAGCAACAGGCATGACTCAGCAAGGCTTTTGCAAAGCAGGAAGCAAGTTGGCACTGAGTGTGTGAGTACTAAGATTGCAAGCAAGCAACCATGAGATGATCCTTTCACTTCCTGCACAGTGTTCTTGCTGTAGCCTCCTCAGCTGAGCTGCCGGGTGTACCCTGTAATGCAGCCTGCCAATGGATTGGAACTGATGGTCAAGAGGAGTTGGCAGGTCCTGGCTGTCAATGCCCATGAACTAGAGGGACATGCAGGTGGTGTCTATGGATTGTGCCCCAAGATGCTGCTTGGTCATAGGCAACATGGACATCATTCAAAAGGGAGAAAGTGAGATGCTGGAGATCAGAGCTGAAAATGTGTTGCTGGAAAAGCGCAGCAGAAGAAGGGCTGATGCCCGAAACGTCGATTCTCCTGTTCCTTGGATGCTGCCTGACCTGCTGCGCTTTTCCAGCAACACATTTTCAGCTCCGTCATTCAAAAGGACAAGCTAACTGTGTCAAGTATCCATTCTGCTTTCCACATGGGATTTTCGTGACATCTAGCTTTTTGTTTTATGAAGATGGCAGGCTAAATGTTAAGAAGGCAAGCTGTGCTGCTAACAAGGTGATTAACAAATGTCAATTGGCATCTGACTGCTGCCTAGTGAGAATCTCAACATGCTGCTTATGAAAATTAGAGTGTTGAGATGAGCCTCACTATATTTATCACCCAACTCTGCCACATATGGCCCAGGCTGCCCAGCTCTGTGTAAGATTCCACCCAAAGTTTTGTATGCTAGGGAATGCCACAAGCACTGGTACTGCTGGACACAAAACACACATCAGTTCCAGTAATTGCAATGCCAAGATAGGCCTCAGTTACCCCAAATCTTCAGCCCTGGTTCAATGGTGCCATTCTCCCCCTGCTGTGCATGGAGCTTGTAGGTTCAAATAATATTCAAGAGACTTGAACACTGTATCAATGTTTAAGCCCAAGTGCAGACTTGACAAAGTGCCACACTGTCAAAAATGCCATCTTCAAATTGAGTCAGTAAACTGACCCCCTATAAACTTCAAGGAAGAGCAGGGGTGTTTCCTCCAGTGACTTGGTCAACCTTTATTGCCAAGTCTGCTTTACTCACAACATGGCATTTATGTTTCATTGCTGCTTGTGAAACCTTAATGTGAACAAATTGTTTACTGACATTACAACAGTGATTCCACTTCAAAAGTATAATCAAAAATAAACACAGAAATGAATTGGTAAAGAGCATTATTGGAAACCCTGACAGACAGTGTAAAGATTACTTTACTTACAGTGTGGAAACAGGCCCTTTGGCCCAACAAGTCACACAAAGCACCCAGACCCATTCATTTACTCCTTCAACTAACACTACAGGTAATTTAGCATGGCCAATTCACCTAACCTGCACACTTTTGGACTGTGGGAGGAAACCCACACAGACACAGGGAGAATGTGCAAACTCCCACACCTGAGGTGGGAATTGAACCCAGGTCTCTAGCACTGTGAGGCAGCAGTGCTAACCACTGTGCCACCACACCATCCACTGCCCCTGCTGAAGAAAGAAACTCAGAGAGAAAGTGAGGACTGCAGGTGCTGGAGATCAGAGTGGAAGAGTGTGCTGCTGGAAAAGCACAACTGGTCAGACAGCATCTGAGGAGCAGGAGAATCGATGTTTCAGGCATAAGTCCTTCATCAGAAATGAGGCTTGTGGCCCAAGTGGGCTGAGAAATAAATGGGGGGGTGGTGGCTGGAGGGAAGGTAGCTGGGAATGTGATAGGTGGATGAAGGTGGGGGAGAAGATGATAGGTCGGAGAGGAGGGTGGAGCAGCTAGGTGGGAAGAAAGATGGACAGGTAGGACCGTTCAAGAGGGTTGTGCCGAGTGGAAGGTTGGATCTGGGATAACGTGGGGGGAAGGAAAATGAGGAAACTGGTGAAATCCATGTACAATGGAAAATTGATTTTGCTTCCAGCTTTTCCAGCTGTGAGTCACATCGCACTATGTGCTTTTAAAAACTCGATGTGCACAGGCACTGATGTTAGCTGATCCTTTTCAAATACTCTCAAAAAATGGATAGGGGGGTGTGACAATCAGCAGCATGGGACTTCAACATAAACCGAGGAGGCAAGTGAGTGTAATCTGCTTTTTCACTATTGATACACATGAGTTAGCACCATTGTTTATGAAGACCTAGTCGCCTGCCAGAATTAACATGGAAACTTCTCATTTAACCTGTTTACATGGGTTAGGCATAAGATGCAGATATTATTCCTGCAAATTTATTGCAAACTAATTTGCAGTTTATTACTGGGAAATAAAATAGGATAACAGAACTGGGAATTGTATGAACTGGTTTGGACCACGTTAATTATAACTCAGCAGTGCACAAATCCCCATTGGTACCCAATTTACAAGGGTTTTAATTGTACAGTCAGTTACATTGAAGGGTCCATGGTAATAAGTTTGTGAGAGAGCTCGTTGCATAGCAACAGGGAATGTTTCGCGTGCAAACATTTGCAACGGGGAAACTTACCTTAAGGAATAAAAATTGTCTGAGGGGGTTTGGAGCTTCCTCTATTAGTGTAACACATCAGTTAGATTTAAAAATCTGCCAATACTGTATTGGAGTTTGCTGTCAAATTAGATCCGAATCTTCTTCTTATTTTATTAGAATTCAATCAGCTGAAACAGCTGGGTTAAAGGAATCACTGAACCCACACTGGTAGATTTCTCTTTTCAAGTATGCAAATTTTAGTTCTGATTTATTTCACCATTATTCTTAGATACAACATCTTTCAGACAAACACAGAAAATTCTAGAGAAGCTCAACAGGCTGTCAGTGTTTGTGGAGAGGGAAACAGAGTTAACATCTCAAGATGGTATAACTCTATGTCAGACACTCATTCGTTATTCCACAACATGTTTACCAACTGATCAAAAATAGGTTTTCAGTTCAGAACACAATTTATGTGAATTCACACCACACAAATTCCAGGCCATGACCATATCTAATAAGAGAATCTAATTAGCACCCCCTTGACATTCAATGGTGTTACCATAATTAAACACACACACCCTCCCCCAACAGTCAACATCCTAGGAGTTACCATTAACCAGAAACTCAACTGGACTCACTGAGCAGATCAGAGGCTCAGAATACTGTGATGAGTAACTCAGCTCCTGACTCCCCAAAGTCTGTCCATCAGTTACAAGGTACAAGTCAGGAGTGTGATGGAATCCTCCCCAGTTGCCTGGATGGGCACAGCTCCAACACTCAACTTGACACTATCCAGGACAAAGCAGCCCATTTGATTGGCACTACACCCACAAGCATCCACTCCCTCTACCATCCATGTTCAGGAGCTACAAGTTACACTGCAGAGGCCCACTAAGGATCCTTAGGCAGCACCTTGCAAACCCACAACCACTCCCATTTAGAACACCATCCCTCACCCTCCAAGCCACACACCATCCTGACTTGGAAATATATCGTTATTCCTTCACTGTCACTGGATCAAAATCATGGAATTCCTCCCTGAGGGCATTGTGGACCGACCTACAGCACATGGACTACAGCTTTTCAAGAAAGCAGCTCACCACCACCTTCTCAAGGGCAACTAAGGATGGGCAATAAAAAAGAGCTGTTCAGCCAGTGGCACCCACATCGCCTGAGGGTGAATAAAGAAAATAATTAGACCTGAATACATGTCCATAATTAACTCAGAATGGAAGGGCGGGAGGATGAGCAATCAGTAAAACATATTGTATCCTCAGCTTTATTACTAGGAATATGGAATACAAGAGCAAGAAGGCTTTGCCGAATTTTCATGACATTAGTTAGAGCTCAAAAAATCTGAAACAAAGAGAAAAATTGCTAGAGAAACTCTGTAGGCCTTGAGGGAACTATGGAGAAAAAGCAGAGTTAATGTTTTGGATCCAATGACCCTTTTTCAGGAAGGTTAGACATCAGCTAGAGTATTGTATACAGTTCTGGGTGTGACCCTTTAGGAAGGATGGGATTACATTGGAAATAGTGCAGAAGAGATTTATAAGAATGGTCCCAGGATGAGAAACTTCAGTTACGAAGATAAACTGTCGAGTGTGGTGGCACGGTGGCTCAGTGGTTAGCACTGCTGCCTCACCGTGCCAGAGACCCAGCAGGTTCAATTCCACCCTCAGGCAAATGTTTGTGTGGAGTTTGTACATTCTCCCTGTGTCTGTGTGGGTTTCTTCCCACAGTCCAAAGATTTGCAGTTGGATTGGCCATGCAAAATTGCCTATAGAGTCCATTATGTTAAGTGAATTAGTCATGGGAAATGCAGGATTATGGACAATAAGGTTGGGGAGTGGGAGAATGGGTCTGGGAGGGATGCTCTTCAGAGGGTGAGTGCATTCTTGATGGATCAAATGGCCTGTTTACATACTGTAGGATTCTATGTTGTTTAGATATAGGACACTTTGTCTTGAGATCTGATTGAGGGAGGTTCATTCAAGGCATTGCAAACAGCATTCAATAATGATATAACTGGAAACAATATGCAGGGTTATGAGAAAGGGCAGGAGAATGACATTAAATTATGCTGTTCATTCAGAGAGCCAGTCAGATATATTGGGCTGAAGGTGTTCCACGCTGTAACAATTCCATAATTTCTGCTCACTCTGAGCTGCTCCGAAAACGATGTCATCCTTTTTTCAAATAAGGACACACTGGTCTGGAAATGATCGCTCCAAGCTGTTGTATAACTGTAGCAATCTTTCTCTACTTTTACATTCTATTCCCCCCATAGTAAATAACAACATTTTGTTTGCTCACCTAATCCCCTGCTTCATCTGTGATTCAGGACACACAGATACCTATCTACCACAGTGCCTCCTGTCTTTCTCCATTTAAATAGCATACTGCTTTGCTATTCTTCCTACCAAAGTGGGCAAGTTGACATTTTTAAATTAAAATAGATTCCCCATAGTATGGTAACAGGCCCTTTGGCCCAGCTAATTCACAGCTACCCACCCCTCCCTGCCTAATGCACTTAACGCCATGGTATAATTTAGCATGGCCAATTCACCTGACCTGCACGTCTTTGGATTGAGGGAGGAAGCCGGAGCACACGGAGGAAACCCATGCAGACACTGGGAGAATGTACAAACTCTACACAGACAGTCGCCCGATGTGGGAATCGAACCCAAGTCCCTAGACTTGTGAGGCAGCAGTGCTAACAACTGAGCCACTGTGCTGCCCCAATATTTTCCTACATTGAATTCCATTAATCAGTCATTTTGCCCATTTATCTAATCTATCTGTGTCCCTCTGTCGACATTTTACCTCCAATAGTGATTGTACCAAGGTCAGCCAGGTGGACCTCACAGATTATGAGTTCCTTGATCAGGGCTGTTATTCTGGTCCAATGGGGAGCCCTGGCTGACAGATATAAACAGGAGTGTCAGAGGTTCTGTTCTCTCCAGAGCCTAGTTCTGAGCTAGATGGGTCATTGTCATGAACTGTGCAGGCGTAAGTAAAGGGTGACCTGGTAATGGAATACTGGGTCGATGTGGAGTTATTTCACCTCCTCTTGACAACTTATGAATTGAATTGATTGAATTAAATTGAATTTATTGTTGCATGTACCAAGGCACAGTGAAAGCTTTGTCTTGCGAGCAATACAGGCAGATCACAGAGTTAAGTAACATTGATAGTAAATAATAGGGAAACAGTGGCAAAAACAAAAACCCAGGTACAGGCGAATGCGAAGAGTTTGTGAGTCCATTCAGTATTCTAACAACAGTAGGGTAGAGACTGTTTTGAAACCAGCTGGTGCATGTGTTCAGGCTTCTGTACCTTCTCCCCGATGGTAGAGGTTGTAGAAAAGCATTGCCAGGGTGGGATGGATCTTTGAGAATGCTGGCGGCCTTTCCTCAACAGCGGGCCTGGTAGATGGATTGTATAGTTGGGAGGGTGGCCTTTGTGATTGTCTGGGCCGAGTTCACCACTCTCTGTAAATGTCTCCAATCTTGAACGCAGTGATTATAGTCAGAGCTATCTTAGTGTTATTGCCAAATGGTAATTTTTAGTAAATTACTGATTGAAATTCTCGAGCAGCTCTCCCTCAGTCTTAGACTGGAGCATCAGCCTAGATTCAGTGATGAAGCCGTAAGACCTGAACCTGCAACCTTAGCTCAGAGGCAACTATATGAGCCCTGAGTGAAAGTAAAACTGGAATAAGATTTAATGCCTTTACACAGTAATGCCAAGATAAAGACATCCAATACAGTTTGACATGAATCTTTAGCCATTACACAGGCATTTTAGATATAAAGGGGTTTATAGTCTTCAGAATCTGCATCTATTTTTAAAATCATGTTCACCCTTATTTCTGAGACTGATTGTTGAAATAGATTCTAGTCTTCCATCCTCAGAAACTGCTGCCAGAAAAATATTCCTTCAAATGTCAATTTGCATACAAGTCTCTGCCTTGCTGATAGTACCTGCTAGATGAGAGTTATATTATACAAATGTCAAACCAAAGTCAGGTATTACAAAATTAACAAAAAGGAGATTAGGTGGTTATTTAATCATTGAGATAAGGCCAGTCATGTGGAATGACAATGTTTGATCAAAGCGCATTGCTGCTGTTAATCATGCCGAGTACAGAAATTAAAAACCAAAATTTGTAGAGAGATATGTCAGTGTCCTAATGAACCAAATTAACCAACTACCTCAATCTGTGAGACCTGAAGAGAAAGATTGGCATCAAGCCTTTCTTAAACCAATGGCATGCAGGAGGAAGGATTGGACTGATCCTACAGAAATTTGCAAAGCTCTCAGAGGAATTCTTGGGGCACTGTTCTCATTTGAATATGCCCCAAATCTCCAGACGCAATAACATAGCATCATTGTTAAAGTGTTTATTTTGATGGGACTGCTGGAAAACGCAGTTCAGCCTTCCACTATTGAATCACCAGATAAGCACAACATCAACATCAACAACACACACTCTCTCCTGGGAGTCCCTTGGAAGGAGGAGAGGCTTGACATGAACTCTCAGAGCAGGGAGATAAAGAGAGATGGAAAATGAAAGAGAAGAGAAAGAGGGTGGAAGACATGGGGGTGAAGTCAGGAGACAGTAAAGGAGATGGAAAAGGGGAAGTTGAGGGAAGCTGAGGGAGAAACAGAATGAAACACTCATCCATATTCCACATCGGCAGTCATTCAGGGGTCAGTCTGTTGGTCAGTCTGTCCTTGATGAGGGATTACACACCTTTGGCCTTCCTCATCTGCTCAGCTTCAAAGTCTGGGAGGTCAATTGTACTGTCTCCCAACTGCTGAAGTAGGTTTCCAAAGAATCTTTGATACATGACCACTGGTCATCCTGTGATCCTAGTCCAATGGTGAGGCAGAGCCAGAGTGGCATTGAGTGGGTTTAGTGCTCAGCGACTGATACAGTGGCCACACGAGGATGGTCATCTCTAGGCTCGGGATTGTTGCTTCCAATAGGATGCTGGGATTGATGTGCCACTATATGGGTTCCCTAGGCAGTACGGTTCAGGTGTGTCAGGTTGCTGCAGTATCAGTGATATATTTCGCAGGGTTCACAGCTGCACAGGGATGTCTAAAAGATGACTGCCTAAAGGTAGACCATAACCTTGGTGACGACTCATATCATGAGCCTCGAAAGGGGCAAGTCAGAGAGCACAATGAGCAGCAGAAGAAGGAAGAGGAGAGGGGGAGTGCAAGATGATCAGGGTAGATGGGATGTAGATTTGAGGTTATAATCAGATCAGCAATGATCATATTGAATGATGGAGCAGGCTTGAAGGGCTGAATGGCCTCAATTTGCTCCTAACCTGCATGCTTGCTTTGTATGCATGAACTGTCTTAATTCTCCTCAGGCACATCCCTCTCCACAGGGCAGAGGGGATGGACGCAGCAATCCAGCCGGATGACCCATAGAGAGCTCACTCCATATGTCTGGGTACCTGGGCCTCAGGAAACCCAGTACCTCATGGAAGATGAGGATTGCTGATATCTGAGATACCCTGGGCCTAAATCTCCTTCCCTGTGGACCAGTTTGTTTCTTAATTTATTCGTGGGATGTGGGCATCTCTGGATAGGCCAGCATTGATTGCCCATCCCTCATTGCCCAGCAGGCAATTAAGAGTCAACTACAATCCTGTGGGTCTGGAGTCACATGTAGGCTAGGCCATGTAAGGATGGGAGTTTCCTTCTCTAAATGATCAGATGGGCTGTTTCCTGACAATCAGCAATGGATTCATGGTCATCATTAGAGTCTTAATTCCAGATTTGCTTATTAAAATTCCAACATCTGCCATGGTGTGATTCGAACCCAATTCCCCAACACATTATGCTGGTGTCTAGATTAACAGTCCAGTGATAATAACACTAGGCTGTTGCCATCCCTTGGACCCACATTGTATTGACCAACACAGTCCTTGTCCCTGGGGTGCCACTCCCCCAGGTCATTGCCTCTCTCTGAGAGTGTGCCACTTACTCTTCTAGGGGTAGAAAGCGAAGGGGGTTGGAGGTGTTTGTTATAGTTTATGATTTGTGTTGTTCTTTGGGAAGGACACCACAGAGGACAAGTGTATGTTATGAGTGTGGGAGGGTAATGGGATGAAAGTGATTGTCAACTCCTCCGATGGGGATTTGAGGTGAGGCCTGAGGAATGAGTGGAACTGAGTGAGAGTCCCTTGTTCTGAGGGGTAATGTGTAGACAGTGCTGGGCAAGTCAGAGTGGTAGTGTTCACCCTCACACCTGTCATACTGTCTCAGGATACTGGTCCCATTGCTGCAATAGTCAAAAAGTGCTTGATCCACATTTCTGTAGCCATCCTCCTCAGTCACTCCCATCCAATCTGGCCATAAAAGCAAAATATTGCAGTTACTGGAAATAGACAGAAAGTGATGGAGAAACTCAGCAGGTCTGGCAACATCTGTGTAAGAGTTCAATATAGCTCATCTTCAGAGGTTCAGAAGAGAACCTGTTGAGTTTGTGTAACACTACTCCAATCCTGCACAGTTAGAGAGCTTGTTCTCTTCCACCCATCTTGCTAAATAGAAACACCTCACCAGAACATCTCACAGTCTGCCTCCAGGTGGGAATGAGAGCACAAAGGAGCAGTCTTCCCAGGAATTCCTCTCCAAACCTGAGATTCCTGCAGCCTCAGGAATTCAGGGATAGACAAGGCCTAGTAACCCATGTCATGGTCCCTTTAATTCATTGTACTTCCTTTTACAGATCTTGCGTGTCACCCTGCTCTGATTGACCACAGATCCCAACAGCAAGATGCTAACACCGTGGATCAGTTAAAAAGGACGCCCGAGATTCACCGAGGTGTTACGGTGCAGAACGAAGTCATTTATCCCCCTCATGTCTGAGTGGATGTGACCGGTCCTGGAATAACTAGGGACTATGACTTTAAAATTCCTTCCAGAGAATGGGAACTTAAATTTAGGTGCAGCTGATTTCAGAGAATGTGTAGTTGGAGATTGATCCTTACCTAGTAGCGATAATGAAACAATGGTTTTGATTTTGGTTTCTGAGGAGTTATGAATCGAAGCCAAAGTTATTCATTTTCATGAGAAATTTCAAGTCAATTAACCACCTTGGTTGTTTTCCAAATGACTTCATTTCACTACAGACTGAGCAACAAACTGCCTTCACTCAGGTGAGGGAAGGGCTGTGTGCATCATGTGTAAGACATAGAGTACAGACAACACTGGAATATCATTGCTATAATCCCAACATTCCCAGGAACATTATGGATGAGAATGACTAGAAAATGAAAGTAAACTCCTGACCATAAGGGTCTTCTTGTAAAAGTGATGAAGTTGGCAGAAATGGGAGGCAGTATTTGCAAAATAGCCATTTGATGAGATTTTAACTCATTAATGATTCAACCACTCATAGAGTTAAATTCATGCTCACAAGTACACAGGCAGATAGCAACATGGTCTCTTTAAATGCCAAATAAATAAATGAACCATGTAATTATGATATGTATTGTGTGTTGTAGAGGTTGAGAGCCAAACTCTGATGGAACCTACCCTGATGAGCTGATGTGACTACTACAGCAGTTATCACAATAAGGCAAACAACAGGAAAGATTTGTGGAAATGCTTTTATGAAATCGTTGTGACATAGGCTGCCATTTGGATGTCACTTGTCCCTGACTGTGCTATTAGCTGTGGGTTGGCGGGCTCACCAACCTGTAATTACTGTACAGTGATCTGCGTAATGTTAACATGTTTACACAATACTTGCAACCTCCTTGACGTTCTTGGCCTCACTGTGCTTTGATAAATATTTTCAAAAATACATTGAAGAATACCTGCAGTTTTCTTTTCAAATTGGCACGACATAATTTTCTTTCTCTCTATCCTGTGTTGGTGCTTAACCTCTCTCTGGCCAGACTGTACAAATCAGGTATAGATTAAACCTTCCCATCCAAAGATCTATACTTTTCACAGGTGCCTTTTGTGAATCTGGAGGTTGCAATAAATGGTTTGGTTTCAGTCTTTTTCTCTGGAATTTCTCTATCCTCTGCTCGACGTTTTTCCATCTTTCTGATATTATTGCCCTTTTCTGGCCAATCGTCTCATGTTCCTGGCAATGTTTTCTCTCTGCTAGGGTCAATAAAGGGCTGTACCACTTTCAGATTTCTTTCATGGAATGTGAGCATCGTTGGGAAGGTCAGGATTTGTTGTCCATCTGTTACTGGCCTTGAAAAGGTCACATGACAGACCTTCCTTCACCACAACAACAGATTGGCCTCTCCAAGAGAAAGATGATTGGTCAGAAAGGGAAATGACCAGAGTACATGTAATCAAAACATAAGAACTAGAGGAGGAAATGGAACCAGCCCAGAGAGAAGATGAAGACTGGAATCTTCCCAATGTTCTAAATCTCACTCCCATCCATTCTCCTGCAATGATCAGCTCTTTGCTTGCAAACTCCATTCAATTTAACTGCAACTTCTTTTGATGTTGGAATAGTTAAAACTGCATGCTTTATTCCAAATATAAATAGTTTAAATGTCTTTGTTGATACATGCTCTTGAGATATCCCAGCAATGAGACTATGCACTGCTTCACAAACAATTGATAGTCACAGCAACCTTTTCCTTTACTGATTTGGCCAGAGTTAATTTTTTTCATTGACACTCGTTCTTTCTCAATGGATATTGTCTAATATACTGATTCCTATTTAAATCCATTCCCCACATTCTGTAGCCATTCCATACAAGACCCAATTCCATTTCAGTCTTTTCCACCTCCTCATTTGACCATGTAATCTCATTCAGGATTGCACAATACCACTTATATTTATATTTCATGCAGTTACACATTCCAAGGTACTTAGAGCTTTGAGTGCATTCTGACAATATGATGCCAATGAATTGTCGCAGTTACTCAGGACAGGCCATCTTCCATGGCTCACACAGGGCCCCTGTCCTTCTGCTTTTTGTTATTGAGTCAATTGTTGAACAAGTTTACTGATGTGTTGTGAATTCACACACCATTACCTTCATTCAAGGCCTCGTCATCCTCATTGAGCTCCTTCTAAAATGCAAAGAGATCCACTTCACGGAGAATCACCTATTCACTAATTAACTTCTCTCCCGATCGAATGAAAGTTAGTTCATGAAGCGTGATTTGTTTCGAAACCTATGCTGACCATCTCTTATAGCTTTGGTACATGATAATTACATGGGCATTAATAGCATGCTGTAAGACCGTCTCACAACATCAGACTAATTGATTTATGTTTCCCCAAGTTCATGCCTCGTTACATTAATTGAAAATATTGAGAATGCACAAGCCATCCTAATCTCTTTGGAATAATCCTCAGTTTCTGGAGCTGAAAGTTTACTCAAACCTTGTTTCAGTGCCTGCTCAGTCACATCTAGTTTCCTGGTTAGTTTTAGTGCCTTATCAATATTTAATGCCATGTTTAAAGCCGTATCTATTCATGCACAATATAGAAATTGAGAAAGATCGTGTCTTAAACTGTCCATTCTTCATTAACAAATAGATTGCTTGAGGATTTGATTAACAGAGTGCCCATTTCCCATTTACAAACAGAAAATGCCGGAAATACTCAAAACATGAGGCTGCATTTGTACAGAGAGAAACAGACTCTGGTCAATGATCTCCATCGGCAGTTTCTAGCTTCTTTTCAGGTTTCCAACATTTATTTTAGTTTCCCATTTCTAGATTCTCAGAAGATCCCCCTCTAGGTCATTTTGCTCTTGGGTGATTGACCAATTCTGACAGACCTGAAAGATATATTTGATTCCTTCTCACCCCTGAAGCGATCAACCTTGGTCATGATTTGGAGATGCTGGTGTTGAACTGGGGTGTACAAAGTTAAAATCAACTCGGCAAAAACAATGACTGCAGATGCTGGAAACCAGATTCTGGATTAGTGGTGCTGGAAGAGCACAGCAGTTCAGGCAGCATCCAAGTAGCTTCGAAATCGACGTATCGGGCAAAAGCCCTTCATTCCTGATGAAGGGCTTTTGCCTGAAACGTCAATTTCGAAGCTACTTGGATGCTGCCTGAACTGCTGTGCTCTTCTAGCACCACTAATCCAGAATGTACAAAGTTAAAAATCACACAACACCAGGTTATAGTCCAACAGGTTTATTTGGAAGCACTAACTTTTGGAGCACTGCTCCTTCATCAGGTGGTTGTGGAGTATAAGATGGTGAGACATAGAATTTATAGCAAAACTTTACAGTGTAATGTAACTGAAATTATATATTGAAAAAGACCTGGATTGTTTATTAGGTCGCCCATCTTCTAGAATGACCATATTGATTTCAGTTCTTTCATATGTAAATTCAAGAACTTTCTTAAAGTCACATTCTCAAATGAACTTTAACAATAGGTTTTATGTTGGCCCAGATAATGCATTGAAGGTGTGAGGTGCCCTGTGTGAGTCTGTCTGTGCCCTAGTGTTCAAACTGATTCTAATCTAAAAAAGGGATTTACAGAATCTTACATGAATTTATACAGTTTTCGAGCAAGATAAAATGTAATTGTGCAAGTACAAATTCATCCCACAAACCTTTGTGTGTGTGTGTGTGTGTGTGTGTGTGTGTGTGTGTGTCTGTGTATGTGTGTGTGTGTCTGTGTCTGTGTCTGTGTCTGTGTCTGTGTCTGTGTGCCTGTGTGTGTAGTGTAGTGGGGTCACCTGTAGCGTGACATGAACCCAAGGTCCCAGTTGAAGCCCTCCCTATGGGTACCGAACTTGGCTATCAACCTCTGCTTGGCCATTTTGTCTGTCCCGAAGTCCGTCTTGGAGGATGGTCACCCAAAGGTCCGAGGTCGAATGTCCCGGACCACTAAGTGTTCCCTGACTGGGAGGGAACACTCCTGTCTGTTGACTGTTCTGCGGTGCCCATTCACCCATTGCCATAGCCTTTGCTCGGTTTCCCCAATGTACTATGCCTTGGGGCATCCTTGTCTGCAGTTTATGAGATGGACAACCTTGGGTGAGTCACATGAGTACCTTCCATGTACATGGTGGAGGTTGCCCCACATATAATGGTGCTATTCATGTCGATACTCTGACATGTCTTGCAGCATCTACCATGACCAGATTGTATGGAGTTGTCCTGAAAGCCGGGCAGTTTGCTGCAAACAATGATCTGTTTGAGGTTTGGTGGTTATTTAAAGGAGAGAAGTGGAGGTGTTGGGAAGGTCTTGCAGGCTCGAATCTTGGCTCCATGGTGACTTTACCCCTATAATTCACATTTACTTCAATTTGATTGAACTACGATTCAATAACACTTGAGAAAGTATTTCCTTGGTTAATGAGCATGTGATGTATCAGGCATGCTACTTTGGAGCCATTCTTGATTCCCTTCCTCCTGGGTGGGTACCTCTTCATCCAGTTTATTCCCCTCTCCCACCCTTACCCAGCTTACTGTTCTTATGGCTCCTTCTTCTCCCGCCCATTTCAGGCTGCCCTGACCCATTCAATGCCCAGTTCTTTCTGCTCATTTCTCGACCCTAGTTCAGTTCTTCCATTATCCTCAAGTTGACAGTAGCATTTTGGAAGCAAGGAGAGGAGGCATTGGCCATTGTGTGGATACTGCCAGACCAGGAATCCAGTAGCCAAGTTTAATGGGGATGTAGATTTGAATCCAACCATAGTAGATGATGAAACTGGAATTTAATAAAAGCTTGGAATCAAAAGCAAGTCTAATGTAATCATTACCGCAGAAAACCCATCTGGCTCACTAATGTTCTTCAAGGAAGGAAATCTGCCAGCCTTCCCTGATCTGGCCTACATGTGCTCCTGACCCACAGCAAAATGATGGACTCTTAACTGCCCCCTGGGCAATTAGAGATTATCATAGACACTCGCCTAGGCAGCAGTGCCCACAGCCCTTGAACGAGCGAAAGAGAGAGAGATGTAAAATCCCTTTAATTTTTCAGAGCTCTAGAAATACTGAACCTGTCAACACCTTTTACAATCTTTCATCAGATTTCCCCACTCCCTCATTCAGCCTTTACATTTTGAGCTTGCTATTACTTTCTCACTTTGAGGATGTGTGAGAGATATATTATAGAAACAGTTGAGGTACAATTTATATCCCACCAGTCTGGTGTGATAATTCATAAAATAGAACGTCATAAATGAGCTATGGTCAGTACCATGATTAGAATATAAATCACACCCCGCCGGGCCACACAATTAATTCTTCTCATGCAGCCCATACTTTAAAATTAACCCAGTAAGGCTTTGGGTAAAGTCAATGAGGTAATGAGGGAAAAAGAATGTGTTTAATGGTGCGTTATATTCCTTAGTGATTTAAGGCCAAGGCAGCTGCAGGCAATGTGAGTGCTAATTAGCCGATGTTGGGTGAAGTCAGCTCAGAATATTTGAACATTTCTCTTCAAATTCATTCTGCAAAGAAACATTATTCCAGAAATTATGGTTTGCTTATATAATCTCCATAAATTATGGAGCAACAAATCATGAAGATGACACAAACTTTCATATGAATTTGATTCCTGCATCTTTTAAATTAGCCATAAAAATATTTCTGTCCAGCTGCAGTCTTTTCATCTTTTGATTCCCTCTGAAGAATTCACCGCCACCTCACAAAGTATTCTGCAGTTGCGCCCGGGGGACTCCCTCAGTGTGTTATTGCGACAAAACTCTACTCCGTTGGTGTCAGTTTTCCCACAGATCAATGTCACACAAGGTCTTTAACCCATTCAGTTTCAGCAGGACAGTAGCTGCATTAAATTGGCAGGTATTTAATTCAGATTCTGATGCACAGACAGAATAGTTTTAGATTGGGCTTGGGCTTGATGGTGCAAAGTTAATGCTCCTACCTCTGTGCTACCAGAATGCACTTAAAACAAATTGATAAAAGTGAAATCCTATGAGATTTTCTCCTTTCACTCTGGAAACACAAAGTTGGCATCCCACCCCTTTTACAGAACTACCTGCCCGTGTTCCTTTCACAGCTGGTTATGGGTTGCTTGGTAGGCCACCATCTCTGAAATCAATCTGAAGGTGGGACAACATTGAGGTCAGCTTGGAAGGATCACTACCAGTTCTGTACACGAGTGCAAAGGCAGCCCAATGTACTTCTGCAAGAGCTGGCCATCCTCATTCCCTCTCAGATGCTCAGAAACCCTTGCCCCCAGCTGTACCCACAACCCCTATGTTCTTCTATCTCCTCCTTGCTCAGCCGATCAGCATCCCTTACAGATGGAACACATGAGCCCTTTTATAATATTTGTAAGCCTATGAGATCCTGATGAAATTATGATAAACAAATAGGCATTCAAAAACTCCTTCAACAATTTTGCTCCTTTTGACACCATTTAAAACTTTTATTCAAACTTGTATTCTATTCAAACACTACTTGCAAAAATATGAATCTTCTTAAAACAAACATAAAACACTTATAATTCTTTCACAAGCTCATGAAACTGTAAATATAACAAAGTGTACCATTGCCCCTGACAGCTGAACAACAAGCCCTGATGCACTGGGTACATTAATGGGTTCGGAGCTCTGCGGAATATTGATGAGATCTCATTGTATCAAAAAGCTTCCAGAGCTGAATAAATTAAAACTTTTGAAGGAGTGAACTGCTGGTGGTCTGTTTTACTGCTTCACCACTAAAATTGAGACTGAGCTGTCAATCAAAGGTCAAGGTTTAAAGCCTTCCATTATTTTAAAGGCTGCGCAGAAGGTTGACCTATCAAAGGATTGACATATTAAACCCAAATTTCAATACTGTTTGATGCAAAAGAGCACATTATCTTCTGGATAAAGTACTCTAGTGTATTTGAACATTCTTACAATTCCAGTCAATTTAGTGAACATTTACTTCATTTTAATATCAATGCTCCACCGTCACTGAATAAAAATTACATTTAAATTATTATACAACAGCTAATTATGTGATGTGAAGTTGGCAACAATTGAAAACTCAGTTGACAAGAGGCTCCCAAAACCAGAACAAGCTATACCCATGGTTCACACCCCTTTCATCAGAGCACCATGTTACCTTTATAAATATTTAGAAACTGGCAAGATTCAAAGAAATTTGCAGGGCTGTTGAGATCACAATTTTGCACAATGGTTCCACTGTGTCAGGATTGCTCAGTTTAACTTTACAATCTCCCCCTTCATTCTATGCTGTTGAATACTGCAAAGGATGGAAAAGAGATCTGGAACCACAGAATTGGCATCCCTCACTTCTTTCATACCATTCTCCCCACTTCCCTGACTCAGTATGAACTCCACATTGAGACAGAAAAGTCCTGGCCCTGCATTACAGTAACATTCCTCCAGATATTGTCATCTCTATTTGGATAACAAACACATCAATATAATACTCACTTTGACATGTTTGGGTTCAACATGGAGTAGCTGATCTTTTCATGTCATCGAGATGAAAAGGGGACCATTGGTCCTAGCTGGTATATTGTCGAGTGCACCCAGGGGACAATTTAGGTTAAGTCTGATAGCAAGCTCGATTCAAAAGGGACATCTTTTAAGTATCATGAGAGCAGAGCAGGCTTGGAGTGTGAAACTTGCTGTTGTGAGGTGTGGCTAAAATAATGCTTGTAGGAAGGCTTAATGCATAGCTGAGGAAGAGATGGGAATATGATGCAGGACACAAAGTCATTCAAATCAGAGGATGTTAATAAGTGGGCAGCACGGTGGCACAGTAGTTAGCACTGCTGCCTCACAGCGCCAGAGACCCAGGTTCAATTCCCGCCTCAGGTGACTGACTGTGTGGAGTTTGCACATTCTCCCTGTGTCTGCGTGGGTTTCCTCCGGGTGCTCTGGTTTCCTCCCACAGTCCAAAGATGTGCAGGTCAGGTGAATTGGCCATGCTAAATTGCCCGTAGTGTTAGGCGAAGGGATAAATGTAAGGGAATGGGTGTGGGTGGGTTGCGCTTCGGCGGGTCGGTGTGGATTTGCTGGGCCGAAGGACCTGTTTCCACACTGTAAGTAATCTAATCTAACACGATTGGTAATCACCAGTTAGGCTAAAATGGCTATTTCTGTGATGTGGGTCTGAAGTCATGTTCTCACCAGTACAATGTTCCTAACTCTCCTCTGTCCTGGTGCATCTCCCCCTGCATTCCCTCAGCCAATGGCGTTGATTCATGCTGGAGTTGGCACAGTCTTGTGGGGATTGAGAACAGTTCAATGTTTCACACAGACAAGATACTTTCTCAGATTATATCCCAAGCCCCAGTTAGGATGAAGTGGAGGTGAGTTTGAAGATACAGTTTATTATCTAACAGTTTTGTAGATGTGTTTACACAATATGTGCCTTTATTTGAGCTTAAAATTTGACTGGATTGTTGAGCCAATGAAAATACCACAGGTACAATAAGGCACTACACAAGATGCTAAAGCCCACAGAATGAAACCCAGGAATAATTACATAACATCCATGGCAGGCCAAGCATGAAGAGAGAACAGAACATCAGACGAAGTAAAAATAGCAAAGAACTGACATTCAGCTGGTGCAGGCAAAATTAACCTGACACACGATGTAAGTGAAGAGAATAGAAAGATGAGAATACAATTCCTCCATCCATTAATATTGTTTCTTTTTTTGGACGAGACAGTAGAGACATGATTCCACATCTTGATTTTCTCCCTCAGGGGAAGTAAACAGAAAACACGACCAGTTTACAGGCTCCCACTCATTCCCATTCAAGATGTACTTCCCCTGCGACCTGAACAATGTCATTTCTACTCTGTGCCCTGGGTATCTGATTTTTGCTTTCTTTTTCAGAATATTTCCAGCATAAATACAGATGATTTCCATGTTAAAATGATTCCCATGTTACGATATTATGTTGTCCCCAGGCTTACTCTGGAATTAACTGTGAATGGTCTAAAACAAATGCCTCCCTCTGTAGCTCCATATAGATGGTGCGATGTGAAAAGATTTTGCAAGGCAAAAATTAGAATTGATATGAAAGCACTCCCTGACACATATAAATAGGCATGTGATCGGAAAGTTTAAACACTAATTTGGGTAAACAGGGAGATGATGGGGGACACTTAAGTCCTAATGTGGGTAAGCCCACTAAAAAAATGAGGTAGAGAGAAAACAGGGAGTTATAGACTAGTCAGCCCGATATCAGGAGCAGGGAAAATGCTAGAATTCATTATGAAATATTTCATCACACAGCATTTAGAAATTAGTCACATGATCAGACAGTGTCAGTATGGATTTGCGAAAGGGAAATCATGTTTGACAGATCTACAGGAACTGTTTGAGGCTGTGAATAGTAGTGTTAATCAGAAGGAGCCAGTGGAAGTGGGTTACTTGGACTTTCAGAAGGTTTTTAATAATGTCCCACTTAAGAGATTAAAGTTAGAATGGTACTGTACTGACATTGATAGAGAACTGGTTGGCAAACAGGAAACAAAGAATTGGAATAAAGAAGCTTTTTCTGAGTAGCATCCAGTGACTAATGGGCTACTTTAGATATTAATGATTTAGATGGAGGAACTAAATGAAATATCATCAAATTTGTAGATGACTCAAAGCTAGGTGGGAGGGTGAGCTGTGAGGAGGATGCAGAGATTTGGACAAACTGAGTGGGTGGGCAAATGCATGGCATATGAAATATAATGTGGATAACTGCGAGGTTATCCACTTTGGTAGCAAAAATAGGAAGGCAGATGATTATCTAAATGGTAATAGACTGGGAAAGGGGGAGGTGTCCTCATACACCAGATAATGAAAATAAGCGTGCAGGTGAAGCAGGCAGTGAAGAAGGTCAATGGTATGTTGGTCTTCATAGTGAGAGAGTTTGTTCACAGCAGCAGGGATGTCTTGTTGCAATGAAACAGGGCTTTGGTGAGATTATTATTTGCAGGATATTAGTTATCTGAGGAAAGCTGTTCTGGTTTTAGAGGCAGTGCAGTGAAGGTTTACCAGACTGATTCCTGGGATGGTGTGACTGATATAAGATGAGAGACTGGATTGATGATTCACAGAAGTTTAGAATAATGAGGGGGGATCACATAGAAACCTATAAAATTCTCACAGGACTAGGCAGGGTAAAAGGGGGAAGGATATTCCTGATGAATGGGGAATCCACAACCAGGGTCACAATCTAAGGATATGGGTAGACTGTTTCAGAAGGAGATGAGGAAAACGTTCAACACCCAGAGAGTGGGAAGCCTGTGGAATTCTCTGCCACAGAAAACAGTTGAAAGAAAAGCATTGAATGTTTTGAAGAATGAGTTGGATTTAGTTCTTAGGGCTAAAGAGATCAAAGGGTATTGAGTTGAATGATCAGCAATAATTATATTGAAGATCAGAGCAATCTCAAAGGACTAGTTGGCCTACTCCTATGTTTTTTCGGTTTCATTGTAATCGGGTAGTTTAAATCCTTATGTGGTTAAATAGGAATGTGATATGTAGATTTTTTTTTAACCCGTCAGTTCACCTTAAGCTAATTAAACTACCAATTCCAGTTCTTTCAGCTGGTGTGCCATGCCTGTTATCCAGTATTTATCATCCCATTGTCAGCTTGAAAATAAAGAATAAATGCCTTCTGAATATGTTTTCAAAATGATGTGGATGAAAATGTTTAATTTTCTCTCAAGGAAAGGACTCTGTGGGCATCAAGGGACAGTTGTAACTTCTCTAAAGGACTGAGGTCTCTGTTTTCAGGCAGTTTTAATGCACTGTCCCTTGGAAACACCACAAAATATTTCACAGGCCCCCTTGTCTCAGAGTTCAAGGGGGTCTGATGTGCTGCCCCAGATGGAAGTGTGTACGGGACACAGTGGAAACCCATGCAGTCTTCTCTGAACCTTAACAGAAACAAAAACGGAAATTGCTGAAAAAGCGCAGCAGATCTGACAGCATCTCCGGAGATAAATCAGAGTTAACATTTCCGGCTGAGTGACCCTTTCTCAAAACTGATGATAGCTCGGGAAAAGTTGTATTTTATGTAGAAGATAGGGTGGGGAGTAAACGATGGGTGAAGATAGAGACCAAAGAGACAGATGAGCTGCAGAGCTGGGCTGAGAGGTGGCAAATGGAGTTTAATGCAGAAAAGTGTGAGGTGACTCACTTTGGTAGGAGCAACAGGAATACAGAGTACTGGGCGAATGGTAGGATTCTTGGTAGCGCAGATGAACAGAGAGATCTCAGTGTCCATGTCATAGATCCCCCAAAGTTGCCAGGTTGATAGGACTGTTAAGAAGGCATGCGGTGTGTTCGCCTTTATTAGTAGAGGGATCAAGTTACGGAAACATGAGGTCATGCTGCAGCTGTACAAAACTCTTGTGCGCCGCACTTGGAGTATTGCTTCTAGTTCTGGTTACCGCATTATAAAAAGGATGTGAAAGCTTTAGAAAGGGTTCAGAGGAGATTTACTTGGAGACTGCCTGGTATGGAGGAAAGGTCTTACGAGGAAAGGTTGAGGGACTTGAGGCTGTTTTCATTGGAGAGAAGAAGGTTGAGAGGTGACTTAATTGAGACGTATAAGATAATCAGAGGGTTAGATCGAGTAGACAGTGAGAGCCTTTTTCTGAGGATGGTAATGGATAGCCTGAATGGGCATTGCTTTAAATCGAGGGGTAATAAATACAGGACAGATGTCAAAGATAGTTTCTTTTACAGAGAGTAGTAGGGGCATGGAACACACTGCCTGCAACAGTAGTAGACTCAGCAAGTTTAAGGGCATTTAAATGGTCATTGGATAGGTATATGGACAAGAATGCAAGAATGGAATAGTGTAGGCTAGATGGACTTCAGATTAGTTTCACAGGGTGGCACAACATCGAGGGCCGAAGGGCCTGTACTATGCTGCAATGTTCTATGTTTTATGTTCTAACAGTTGGACAGACAAAGGAACAGATTATGGTCAACCTACGAGAGTGAATAGCTATTGGTGGACAACTAGTGGCTAATGATGGGTGGTATGTATTAGCAGACCATGTGATAATAAGGCCTGGTGTGTGGGGCTTGAGGTAAGGACATGGGAGAAGATTCCTCAAGCCCTAAAATTGTTAAACTGGATACTGAGTCCAGAAGGCTATAGAGTTCCCCAAGCGGAAAATGAGGTGCTGTTCACCCAGCTTGTGCTGACCTGCGCTGGATCACTGCAGTAAGCCTGAGACAGAGGTGTTGGCCAGGGAACATGGTGGTGTGTTGAAGTGAATTATTATCAGAAAACTTATTATCAGTATTTGTGTGTCCAATAGCTCCCCCCATGATTCATCATGGACTGACTGATCATCTCCATCGATACAGCTTCCAACCTAGCACGGGCTGCTGCGAAGGGAGTACAGAAAGCTATTCCGATGGTACCTCAACACTCAGCTGGTGAGACAGCAACATGCAAGAAAGTCACTAAAAGCCTGAACGAGAATAAGTCAATGATTTTGAAAAAAAAATGATGTGATTCGTCATATAAGTCTCTTTTCAGGGTTTGAATTTTGTTTTGCTTTTGTATTAAGGGAAAATGGAGTGTGAGTTGAAGGAAGACACTCAGATGATGGTGGTAAGATAAAGCAGGATTGTACAATTGTTGGTGAATGAGGCATGGAAGAGCTCAGTTAGTTCCTCAATGAGCTGGTCTCCTCAACTGAGACTCAGTCCTCAACCTGTGTCCTCCTCCATATCCAAAGGTATATGGTCTGCCCGAAGCTCAGTCCAATCCCAGATCAACATGACGCAGAAAGGTCATCCAACAGCGAGGAACCAACAAAGATGGAATCCTTGCCAAACTATTGAAATGCAGAAGAAAAGCTCTCTTGGCATGAACATATGAATTCATCTTCATCATCTGGAAGGGGGAGAACTTGGAGATGCTGGATTTGTGACTATTTTCAAGAAAGTTAACTGCAGCAGCTTCTCCCTGGGAAACCCTTAGCAAGTCCCTTCCTCCACCAGCTCCCACAGGCTAAAGGGCTCCTCTCAGAATCAAAATGTGGATTCGTCCATCCAGAGGAAGCACAAGTGTACATGATGTTCACAGCAAGGCTAGTCCCCAAGAAAAGTGCAGTGAGCAGCATCAATGTCAGAGGGATAGTACTGAGAGAGTCCTCACTGTTAGAGGGACAGTACTGAGGGAGTGCTTACTGTTAGAGGGATAGTATTGAGGGAGTGCTACTGTCAGAGGGACAGTACCGAGGGAGTCCTCACTGTCAGAGGGATAGTACTGAGGGAGTGCTCACTGTCGGAGGTACAGTACCGAGGGAGTCCTCACTGTCAAAGGGACAGTACTGAGGGAGTACTCACTGCCAGAGGGACCATACTGAAGGAGTACACACTGTCAAAGGGACAGTTCTGACGATGTGCTCACTGATACAGGGTTAGTATTGACAGAGTGCTGCATTATCACAGTGTTAATAATGGGGAAATGCTACATTGTCAGATGATCAGGGCTAAAAAGAGAGCTGACTGCCAGAGGTTTAGTACTGAGAGAGTGCTGCATTCTTGGACGGTCTGTAATGACTCAATGCAGCACTCTTGGAGGTTCCGTATTGAGGGAGTTCCATATTGCCAGGGGGACAGTATTGAGGGAGTGCTCACAGTCCAAGGGTCAGTACTGAGGGAGTGCTCACTGCTGGAGGGACAGTACTGAGGCAGTATTGCATTGCCATAGGGACTGCATTCTCGGAGTGGCAGTATTGAGGGAGTGCTATACTGCCAGAGGGACAGTGGAGCATGTGCTTCACTGTCCAAGGGTCAGTACTAGGGGAGTGCTCACTGTCAAAGGGACAGTACTGAGGGAGTGTTGCACTCTCAGAAGCATAGTATTGAGGCAGTGCTGCAGTGTCCTGGGATGGGAAGATGGAATATTCTCATCAGTCCTGAGTGATCGCTGCAGGTTTGCATGCTGTATTTACAATATTTTCCATTTGGTGGAGCCAGAGCTACATTCTATGAGCCAGCTGAGAGATATTACGCAAAATATTGGATGTTTACAACTCAAATACAGAAGCAAGAGAATTCACGGGTTACACAAACTTGGGTACAACACAGAGGAATATAGATTAAACAAAATTGACAGCTCTTTCTTCTGGTATCCCAGCGATGTTAATTTTTTTTTAAAGTTGTCTTAACTACATGTTGTTGCAATCACAGTTATCTCAGGATAACTGGGCTGCAGTGGGATTTCTAGCTCAGGAAAGTGGGGGCATGACCCAGGGAGGAGCAACCTGGAATCAAAGTGCCACACAATCATTACAAGAACATGCCATTCAGCCCACTGTGTCTGTGCTGGATCTTGGCAATGGAGATTTTAGCTAGACCCTCTTCCTTACCCCTTTCTCATAGTCTCACCTATCTTGTATTTTCAGATAATAATCCCTTTTGAAAGCCTCAGCTGAAGCTGCCTCTCAGGCAATGTGCTCCAGAACCTAACTCCACTGTGGGAAAATGTTTTCATCACAGCACAATTGCTTCTTACCTTCTTTTGCCAAAAAGAATGTTTGAGAGGTCCCAGTTTGATCAAACTGTCTACAAAATTGGGGCAGTATGAGCAGCTAGGGCATATATTAGAAAGCATAACTACAAACGTAACTATCTCTGGATTACTACCTGATCTATTAGCAAATAGAAATAGTTTAAGTAAAGATTAGAGTGATGGCTATGTGGATGAAGATTGGTGGGGGACCAATGTTCTGACAAGTTGTAATAATAGGGTGGTAGAGATGGCTGAAATTAAACAGTGGAGTGTGGGATGAGGTGAGAGGAGAGATAGAACTGTAAAGAGAAAACAATAGAGCCATAGAAAGGGTTAACGACTACAAATATATGGCATATACAAATGTGAGAATGAAGAAGAAAATAAAGATTACAATTGTGATTAAACACGAAGGTTGAGGTCTTGTATCTGAATACACAGCATTTGTAACAAAAAGGAATAAATGGTTTGTACAGATGGAGACATTTATATGTGACTTGACAGGCATTTACTGAGATAGAGCAGTGACCAAGCCTTGAGCCTGAATGTGCAAGGGATTCCTCATATCAGAATGACAGCAAGCTAGGTAAAGATGGTGAGGTAGCTCTATTAGTTAAGGATAACATTCATTCAGTCTTGGGAAATTATCTTAATTTGAAAGATTGAGGTGTAGGATCAGTTGGTTAGGATCAAGAATCTTGGGGGTAGATTGTTAGGGCTAAAGGGGTCAATGGGTATGAGGCAGAAGTGAGAACAATGTATTGAACGATCAGCCATGATCATAGTGAATGGTGGAGCAGGTTCGAAGTAGTGATTGGTCTAGTCCTGTTCTTATTTTCTATGAAGCTCTCAACAGCTTCATCCCCCTAGGACAGTGTCAAGAGTCTCCACCTATTTCTTCACTGGAGGCCTCATCAATTGATTCCTGTGTTCTGCCTGACCAAACTTATTTTTCCTTAAACAATTTCTCCCTTAACATACCTCACTCCTGAAGAAGGGCTTATGCCCGAAACGTCGATTCTCCTGTTCCTTGGATGCTGCCTGACCTGCTGCGCTTTTCCAGCAACACATTTTCAGCTCTTCCCTTTCACAAAGCCTGGTGACTCTGCCTTTTCTAGGAATCCTGTTCTATCCTCCTTAATAATGGATTCCAGCTCCATCCCTATAATAGGTTTTGGACGAAATGCCTTTAGTTCCTACTGTTCAGATTCTTCTTTTCATTAATGGCAGTGTCACATTTGCTGTTTTATAGCATGGTGGGACCGTTCCAGAATCTTAAACACTTTGGAAATTTTTTTCTAATGGTTTTGCTCTCTCTGCTTCCACTTCTTTTAAGGATCTTGGCCTTAGTTCCAGGAGAATTGAAAGTCTTTAGTCCAACAGTTTTCTGAGCATTTTTTCCCTGGTTTTGGTGACTGTTTTAAATCTATCTCTCTGTATGACCTCTTTCTTTTCAATTATCATTGGAAAGCTTTCTAGTCTTCTACCGTGAAGACAGACACAAAACATCTGTTCAAAGCTTTAAGTTTCTTGGTCTTTCAAGATTAAGATCACCTCTCAGTACTGACATAATGTTGTCCTTAATTCACAAAGCTACCCCACCACCTCTTCCTTTTGATTATCAATATCAATTCCTCAGACACACAATTTTAAGGACTGACAATTGCTTTACTTACTTTTCCTTCCCCATTTATGGTGGCTTAGTGGTTAGCACTGTTGCCTTATAGTGCCAGAAACCCGGGTTCGATTCCACCCTCTGTCTGTCTGTGGCAGGTTGCACATTCACCCTGCCTCTGTGTGGGTTTCTTCCAGGTGCTCTGGTTTCCTTCCATGGTCCAAAGGTGTGCAGGTTGGGTGGATTGGCCAGGGTAAATTGCCCATAGTGTTCAGAGATATGCAGGCTAGGTGGATTAGTGATGGAAATATAGGATAGGAGGGATGGGTCTGCATGGGATGCTCTTTGGACGGTTGGTGTGGACTTGATGGGCTGAATGACCAGTTTCCACACTGTAGGAATTCTATGAAATTTTTAGGAAATCTCACTGAGCCAGCCTGTCCTGGTCACCCTGCAGCCTCTTAGCATCCTTCTCATTGCACACGCTGACACCCAGCTTAGTGTCGTCTGCAAATTTGGAGATATTGCATTCAATTCCTTCATCCAAATCATTAATATATATTGTAAACAGCTGGGGGTTCCAGCATTGAGCCCTGTTGTACCCCATTCGTCACCACTTGCCATGTTCATTCCAACTCTCTGCTTCCCATCTGCCAATCAGTTCTCTATCATATCAATGCATTACCTCCAATACATTGCCTCCAAGGGCAACACAGTGGAAGGGCAGCATGGTGGCTCAGTGGTTAACACTGCTATCTTACAGCACCTGGGTCCCAAGTTCCATTCTGGCCTGTTTGCACATTCTCCCCATGTCTGTGTGGGTTTCCTCCCACCGTCCAAAGATGTGCAAGTTAGGTGAATTGGCAATGCTAAATTACCCATAGTGTTAGGTGCTTTAGTCAGAGGGAAATGGGTCTGGGTGGATTACTCTTCAGAGGGTTGGTGTGGACTGGTTGGGCCAAAGGGCCTGTTTCCACACTGTAGGGGAACTAATCGATATCATGAGCTTTAATTTTGGTTACTAATCTCATGTGTGGAACCTTGTCAAAAGCCTTTTTAAAGACTATTCAACTGCACTCAGAAGGATTGAGTGAAGGAACTTTTAATGGATGGTTTATCCCTGTGTAACCAAGAGTTTATTGAAATTACAGGAAGGGTGATGTCTTAGATAATTCAGGGCTTTATAAACAAGATTACTTTGCACTTAGAGTGTAGCATAATGTATAAATGTGGCTCAGCATTATTGATTATCTTAAGAAACAAATAAGGAATATATTTTCACTATTTCAGTGTATTATTTGCCAGCAAAGTAATGGTTGATTCACTGCTGATGATTGTTACAGTAAATGTCTTACAACATGAAATCTTGTGCCATTCCTTTAAGTTCATCACTGGGAATTCAATTCTCCTTCTAAACATGATCAGTCTGTACAAGGAATGTTAAAAAAAACTCACTAGGTATTTTACATGTAGATTAATTTAAATCATTTATTTAACTTTCATGGTCTATATTTCTAATACTTTAATTTACTTTAAAAAAGAACCATTTAGTGTCACAAATGCTTATTAATTTTTAACTGTAGTCCCCGGAGCTCAGTTAATCTAATTATCATGTGTTTTTTAATATTGGACGCAATCTTTCTCTTGAGTTCCACATAAAGTTCAGCAAAAATGCCAGGACTATCACAAGCCAGGGGTGATATGCTGCTCCCATCGAAACCTAGAGATGGATTCCTTTATTCTCCACCTAGGAATTATATGACTTTGGTAGAGTCCAAGGTAATCTCCAAATTAACCCTTTCAGAAGCATCACTTTATACAACAGTGTGTTCACTGTGCCACCCATTGTCCTTACCTTACTCTCAAGCCTCATCCTCTGAGCTCATCCTCGTCCCAGATTTCACCCTCAACCTCTCTCCCAGTTTCCTCCCCATTTCTCCTCCATTCCAATAATTACACTCCTTTACTCTACTCCCATCCCCCAAAAACCTTCTCCCATTCCTCATTCCTGCTCCCCTTCAAATTTCTCTATCCTGTCTTGCTCCCTGATTCCCTGTTCCTGTTTTTCTCTCCTATTCTCCCCCTCTCATCAAACCCAACCTCACCCTTAAAGCTCTATCACAGTGGCATGTCATTCCAACCTCAGCATTTGGGTTCATGCGGAATTGTCCTTATGGGCATCCTATTCATGGGATTCAATCTCATTCAGTGATAGCTGGGGAAATTGGAGAGGTCAAGGGGCTGAACTGCTCAGCTGAGGGAAGGGGTAAAGGTGTTCCAGTTACTCTTGCAGTAAGAGTCAATAGACCTGAAAGGAGTGTACACCGAACTATGGGGTAACCAGTGGGAAAACTAGCTTGGTCACAAGCTCAACTGTCTGTTGCCAACATCTGTCCATCTACTGTCCTTTCTGAACTAGGTCAGGGAGTTTCTTGTATTTGACACGAAAATGCTCAAGACACACCCAACAGGGAGCTAGAAAATCCAGCCCTAGCTGCATCAAATCCTTGTCTGCTTCAGATAATGTTGAAAACAAGTCAGGAAAGCTGCCAATTTAAAAGCTATCTATTACATTGAATATGTCACGCAGTAACAGGCCATTTGGCCCATCCAGTCTATGTTGGCATTTATAATTCATGCACATGACCATCTCTGGGGAAGTGAGAACTGCAGATGCTGGAGATCAGAGCTGAAAAATGTGTTGCTGGAAAAGCGCAGCAGGTCAGGCAGCATCCAAGGAGCAGGAGAATCAGATTCCCGAAGAAGGGCTTATGCCCGACCTGCCTGACCTGCTGCGCTTTTCCAGCAACATATTTTTCAGACTTGAACATCTCTGTCAACTGAAATACAAATGAAATAAAATAACATTTCTGGATGCTGTGTTATGTACAATCACAGGAGACTTCAATAACGTCAGTCTGTTTTATTCTCCAGATGCAGAGCACAGTCCAGTACCTTTGTTGCACAATTCCAATTACATCTCAAACAGAATCAAAATAGCTTCAAAAACTGATTTGAATAAACTGCCAGCATTTGAAGCTTGGCACTTATCCAGATTTTCAATAAGGACTGGACACAATCTTCCTTTATTGGAAATGAAATAATAATTTTGTTCTCCATCTGCTGTTGCAGACTTGAGCTATTTAAAGAAAGAAACCTTGAAGCATTACAAAAGCTGTCCCAGAAACTGACTCAACATTCCTTCACGGTCTGCAGCCTCTGGTACATTTGCACATTTCTGGTGAATTAAAAAGACAGTTAAAAGAAAGCAAGTCTCTTTTGTGTCGATCCGCACCTGGTCAACCAGAGATACAAGCTCCACCTGACTGCGGACAATGCAAGATAATAACTCTGAGAATAACTCAAGGTCAAAGCTCAGTGTGGTTGGGGTCAATCGAGATACAAACTGCAACAGTCCAGGTCAAATCGAGAAACAAACTCCACTGTTTAACATCAGCTGGAAGAAAAACCAGTAAAACTGGTGAATATGACACACTCGTCTGACTTATAAACTTCAAAATGGAGGTCCAGTATGACTGGTCTGGTTGTTTTCAAATTTGACTCTATTTTCTCTCTGGGTGATACCAGAACTTCCATTGTGGGGTCATTAGACTTATAGAAACATAGAAACCAGGAGCAGGAGTAGGCAACTTGGCTGCTCAAGCCTGCTCTGCGATTCAGTCTGATCATGGTTGATCCTCCAACTCAATGCTATATTCCTGCTTTCTCCCCTTACCACTTGAAGTCTTTAAATTTTAAAATATATCAATTTCTTTGCCAGTGAGGGAGGTAATTTTAGGTGGTGGATGGGAAGGCAGCTAGATCTTTCATACAGAACATTTGGAGAGTGTTGGGCAAGACAGGCTGGGCAGATATGGTTGGAGCTGGGGGAAGTGGGGTTTCACCAGCTGTCTTGCAGGGGCACTCACCAAAGCAGAGGAGTTTGTATCCTCAGTCAGCAAGCCTCATGAAGAACGGCCACTCACAAAAAGCCTCAATCACAGTGGTACCATGGTAACTATTTAAAATAGTCTGACCAGCACAGCCGGACTGAAAGCTCTGTGCAGCATCTTTGGAGTGAAGCTGACTCCTGATGTTAGAAAACAGAGACACGTGAGAGGTGAACACATTGTTGCTATAAGAATCCACTCGGAAGGGGAGGAAATGGAAATTGGATTTCAACTGATCAGTCAGTCCAAGAGGGTCAGGAAAGTGTGGAGCCTGGAGAGATTAAAGCAATGGACAGGGGCTTGAAGCTTTCTCACTTCTCTAGTTTTTCTCCTTGATGTCCAAATCCGGCACTAAAGCATGGAACAGGCATGAGGAAGTGATGAACATTACTCTCATCCTTCCACAGTGGCAACAACAAATAGTTTGCTGCCAAGGGCATTGAACCCCCCCTGACAACTGAGAGGAGTCACCACCTGAGGATGTAGTGTCATATCAGACCACAACAATCCACCCGAAGTGTCACTCTCGTATCAGTTGGCATTGACGTAAGGGTTGAAGAGGCAAGCACAAACATCTGGTGATTGATGAGCCAGGCACCTCAGGGATAGTATGTGAGCACACTATGTTTCCCATCTTGTACGTGCTGACTGTACCATTGCTCACTGTAAGGTAGATCTGTAGCCACCTTCCTCTCCCTTGATCAGCATTTACATTTGATCTATGCCCTCAATATCACTGTGGATGAACTGGTCAGGCAGGGCCAGGTTCATCATTGTTTCTTTCTGGGAGAAGGCACCCACCCTCAGAGTAACATTAAGACCGAAGTATATGGGATCAGCTCCAGTGCAATTGCTAAGCAGACAGGAACAACCATCACCAACACAATCATTCGGCTGGCCTTTTAAGACCACAGTGTTTAGCTTTGAGGCTGGGGGTCTTGTTGTTTTGGACATGTTTGACTTGTACTGTGCAATAAGAAACCCCATCATTCCATCGTCAATTGAAGACATTTTTGTAAACAGATCTGAAAGCGTTAAAACTTGGCTGAGTGCAGTACCATCCACCATGGTATGTCACATGGACCAAGCCAGGGTAAAGAAGGACCGTGGAGGATTTAGACCTGGGGATACTGTTCTGAACACTTTCTGTATCGATGTAAGTCACATTCTCATAATCTGTAAATAGTTACAATAACCTAAATTAAACAAAAACAAAACAGGAGATAAACATTCTGCTAATCCAAGGGGACTGATTACTTACAGTGTGGAAACAGGCCCTTCGGCCCAACAAGTCCACACCAACCCGCTGAAGCGCAACCCACCCATACCCCTACATTTACCCCTTACCTAACACTACGGGGAATTTGTATGGACCTTTCCTACCTCAGCGAGGCAATCACGAAAAATGTCAACCCTTTGTCTAAGCTTGATGAGAGTTTTATTAAATTATCCTAGAGCAGAGTTCTTACAAAATCCAACACAAAGATCAGAATCTGGCAAAGCCATTGGACGAACAGTAAGGATTGCTGACTACATTTCCAACTTCATTTGGAAGGTTTTGTTTCAACAACCGCCATTTAGATTACATCTGCCCCAAAGGTTTTCCACACAGCAACATCAATCTTCTTCCAAGGTCTTTGTGGAGTCATATACTCTGTGGCTAAAGTATGGCTCCAGAGGGAAACATTTGAAAAAACATGATCAGGGAGTCCAGGTGTATGATGAAGCCCTCAGTGTTAATGAAAAATTTTGTCAGCAGTGAGTGTGTAATGGTTGATCTCATAAGACTAAAATTCTCCATTCCAAAATCAGTCCAGCATCTCCAAAGGTTCTTAGAAATGGTGAGGCAGTTTCCAAAATATTTGCCTAATCATGAAACAATTATAAATGTCTTGAGACAACTCCTCAAGAAGTCACAAGAATGGTTAGAAAATTGTTCAGAAGAAATATTGCCATCTATAGACAACTTAGTACATTATAGCTCAGAGACATTTGTATTCTAATCCATACAACATACAATAGAAGTTGAACACCATGTTAGTGAAGGTGACTAGGCAGATGGAGAAAATAGTAAATGGAACATACAATGTTCTCTATTTTACTTATAGAGCCATTGATTACAAGGGTAAGGAAGTGATGTTGAACATGAACTACAGGACACTTGTTAGACTTCAGCTCAAGTATTGTGTACAGTTGTGGCACCATATTGTAGGAAAGATGCGCATGCATTGGAGAGAGTAGAAGAAAGATTTCAGAAATGAAAAACTTCAGTTATGAGGATAGATTGAAGATTGAAGACTGGAGAGAAGAAGACTGAGAGGAAGTCTGATGTTTCAAAATCAGGAACCCACCAGACAGTATAGATAGGGAGGAACTGTTCCCATTTATGAAAGCAAAAAGTACAAGAGAGCATAAATTTTCACACAGGGTAGTTAGTGTCTGGAATGCTTGGAAATGTAATGGAGACAGATTTAATTTAGGCATTGGATTTTTGAGGGAGTAATAGTGTGCATGGTTACAGAACATAGAACATTACAGCACAGTACAGGCCCTTCGGCCCTCGATATTGTGCCAATCTGTTGAACCAATCTGAAGCCCTTCTAACCTACACTATTCCATTCCCATCCATATGCCTATCCAATGACCATTTAAATGCTATTCAACTTGCCAAGTCTACTACTGTTGCAGGCAGTGTGTTCCAAGCCCCTACTACTCCCGGAGTGAAGAAACTAACTCTGAAACCTGTCCTATATCTATCACCCTTCAATTTAAAGCTATGTTCCCTAGTGCTAGCTATTGCCATCCAAGGAAAAAGGCTCTCACTGTCCTCCCTATCTAACCCTCTGATTATCTTATATGTCTCAGTTAAGTCACCTCCCAACCTCTTCTCTCTAACGAAACCAGCTTCATGTCCCTCAGCCTTTCCTCACAAGACCTTCCCTCCATACCAGGCAACATCCTAGTAAATCTTCTCTGAACCCTTTCCAAAGCTTCCACATCCTTCCTATAATGCAATGACCAGAACTATATGCAATACTCCCAAGTGTTGCCTGCACCAGAGTTTTGCACATCAGCAGCATGATCTCATGGTTCTGAATCTCAGTCCCTTCACCAATAAAACCTAACACACCGTGAGCCTTCTTCACAACCCTATCAACCTGTGTGGCAACTTTCAAGGATCTACATGCCTGAACACTGAGATCTCTCTGCTCATCTACACGACTAAGAATTTTACCATTAGCCCAGTACTCTGCATTCCTGTTACTCCTTCCAAAGTGAATCACCTCACTTTTCCACATTATGCTCCATTTGCCACCTCTCAGCCCAGCTCCACGGCTTACTTATGTCCCTCTGTAACCTACAGCATCCTTCCGCACTACCCACAGCTCTATTGACCTTAGTGTCATCAGCACATTTACTAACCCATCCTTCTATGCCCTTATCCAAGTCATTTATAAAAATGACAAACAATAGTGGACCGAAAACAGATCCTTGCATTGCCCCACTAGTAACTGAACTCCAGGATAAATATTTCCCATGAACCACCACCCTCTGTCTTCTTTCAGCTAGCCAATTTCTGATCCAAACCGCTAAAGCACCCTCAATCCCACGCCTCTGTATTTTGTGCAATAGCCTCCATGGAGATCCTTATTAAACACTTTACTGAAATCCATATACACACACCAACTGCTTTACCTTCATCCACCTGTTCGGTCACCTTCTCAAAGAACTCAAAGAGGTTTGTGAGGCACAACCTACCCTTTATAAAACCATGTTGTCTACCCCTACCCCGAATTATTCCTTACTGGATGATTATAAATCCTATCTCTTATAATCCTTTCCAACACTTTGCTCGCTACAGAAGTAAGGCTCACTGGTCTATAATTACCAGGGTTGTCTCTACTCCTCTTCTTGAAAAAGGGAACAACATTTGCTATCCTATAGTCTTCTGGCACTATTCCTATAGACAATAATGGCATAAGATTAAAGCGAAAGGCTCAGCAATCTCCGCCCTGGTTTTCTAGGAGAATCCGAGGATAAATCTCATCTGGCCCAGGGGACTTATCTATTTTTACACCTTCCAGACTTGCTAACACCTCTTCCTTATGCACCTCAATCCCATCTAGTCTAATAGCTTGTATCTCAGTATTCTCCTCGACCACACTGTCTTTTTATAAGTTAAAAATCACACAACACTAGGTTACAGTCCAGCAGATTTATTTAGAAGCACTAGCTTTCGGAGTGCTGCTCTTTCATTAGGTGGTTGTGGAATATAAGATTGTAAAACATAGAATTTATAGCAAAAGTTTACAGTGTGATGTAACTGAAATTATATGTTGAAAAATACCTGGATTGTTTGCTAAGCCTCTCATCTTTTGGAATGACCATGTTGGTTTAATTCTTTCATATGTAAATTCAAGAACTTTCTTAAAGTTACATTCTCAAGTGAACTTTAACAATAGGTGCCATGTTGGTCCAGATAATGCATTGATGGTGTGAGGTGCCCTGTGTGGGACTGTCTGTGCTCCAATGTTCAGACTGATTGTAATCTAAAAAAGGGATTTACAGAATCTTACATGGATTCATGTAGTTTTTCCACAACATAAAATGTAATTCTGTACGTACAAATTAACCCCATACACTTGTGTGAGTGTGTTTGTGTGCGAATGCCCGTGGGTAGGTGTGTGTACGGGGGGTATGAGTGTCAGTGAGAAAGTGTGTGTGTATGTGTGTGAGTGCGAGAGTAAAGGGTTATAAGTCTGTGAGAGGGTGCATGTGTGAGTGTGGGAGTGTACGTGTGAGCATATGAGAGAGATTGTGCATGAGACAGGTCTGCGTGAGTGTATGGGTCTTTAGAAGTGTGTGAGTGTGTGTATCTGCCTATTGGAGTTTCTGCGTGTGTTTGTGTGTATGTATGTAGTGTAATGGAGTCACCTGTAATGTGACATGAACCCAAGGTCCCAGTTGAGGCCCTCCCCATGGGCGTCGAACTTGGCCATCAGTCTCTGCTCGGCCACTTTGCGTTGTTGCCTGTCCTGAAGTCCGCCTTGGAGGACAGTCACCCAAAAGTCCAAGGTCAAATGTCCCAGACCTCTGAAGTGTTCTCTAACTGGGAGGGAGCACTCCTGCCTGGTGATTGTTGTGTGGCGTTCTTTCATCCATTGCCAGAGCCTCTGCTTGGTCTCACCAATGTACTATGCGTCAGGGCATCCTTGCCTGTAGCATATGAGATGGACAACATTGGCCAAGTCACATGAGTACCTGCCACATATATGGTGGGAGACTTCCCCATGTATAATGGTGGTATCCATGTCAACAATCTGACAGGTCTTTCAGTGTCTACCATGGTGTTGTCCTGAAGGCCGGGCAGTTTGTTGCGAACAATGATCTGCTTAAGGTTTGGTGGTTGTTTAAAGGCGAGAAGTGGAGGTGTGGAGAAGGTCTTGGTGAGGTGCTCATCCTCATTGATTATGTGTTGCCGACTGTGAAGAACATGGTGTAGTGTTTTGGCTCCTGGGAAGTACTGGACAATGAAGGGTACCTTGTCGGTTGACGCTTATGTTTGTCTCCTGAGGAGGTTGTTACAGTTTCTCGCTGTGACATGTTGGAAATGGCAATCGATGAGTTGTGCATTGTACTCCATCTTATGAGGGCAGCCTTGAGTACTTCCAGGTGCCCTTCACATCCGTCTTCATCGGTACGGATCCTGTACCAATAGGGTTTGTCCGGAGGGGATGGCCGTTTTAATATGCTTCGGTTGGAAGCTGGAGAAGTGTAGCAGCGTGAGGTTATCTGTGGGTTTGCGGAAGCGTGAGGTGCTGAGGTGCCCATCCTTGATATAGATGCATGTGTCCAAGAATAAAACAGATACTAGAGAGTAGTCCATGGTGAGTTTGATGGTGGGATGAAACTCGTTGATATCACTGTAATGTAAAGTCATGTCATGTCATGACATGAATAGATGTGGAATTTGTTCTACATACTGAGTCATAATAAAGCCCAGAAATGTCATTGATCAGACTAAAAACATGCAATATTCAATGTTACTGAAAAGATGTTTTCATGTGTTGGGTTGAGCTGGCAAAATGGAACTATTACATTTGGATTGATTTTGGTATGAGATTCACCTGGAGAGATCAAAGGTATCACAGCAGAGTTCATAAAGCTCTATTTATTTATAAGAAGATTCAAGGAAAATGTCAATTAATGAGCCTGGCTACTGTTACACATTGCAGTTTCAGATTGACAGTTATATTGCTTGATTACGAACCCATTGTGTTAAATTGGTAACTTGCAGCGTTAAATCTTTGGACTAAAGTGTTAGATTAAGAGGCTACAGCATTAAATTGGTAACCAGCAGTGTGAGGTTAGTATGCTGTGATATTGTTTGAGTGGCTTGTGGAGTTAAATTGATATTCTCCAGGGGTTGAGTAGGAACCCATGGTGGAAGTCTTGAGGGTTATTTTGATGGAAAGAGAAGTAAAGAAGTTGAAAGTTTAGGGAGAGAATTTGAGAGATCAGGACCGAGATAGCACTGGTGAGATGAGGGGTGTGGTGGGCGAATCCAGGATTAACAGAGAGTTATAGGGGTGGAAGACTTAAGCTCAAGCCAGAATCCAAGGTGTTTCTTCCAGCAGTATTTTGTCATATGGTATACAGCACAATCATTACACAGAGATCTTTATCTTCAGCTACATTAGCTCCAACCTTCCAGCAGAGTCTTGCCCATATAACTCTGATGGTTCTGTGATGACAGTATCTTCCTCATAGGCTCTTCTGAATACTCCTTAAAGGCTGCCTCTACAGAGGTAGTAGCAGGAGAGGTTATAGAGAGAGAAAGAGGTAACAGAGAGAGAGGGAAGTTACAGAGAAAGAGATGTTACAGAGACAGATTAAAGAGAGAGAAGGAGGTTACAGAGAGAGAGGTTACACAGAGAGAAGGAGGTTACTGAGAGAGAAGGAGGTTACTGAGAGAGAAAGAGATTGCAGAGAGAGAAAGAGGTTACAGAGAGAGAAAGATTACAGAGAGAGAAGATCACAGAGAAAGAAGGAGATCACAGAGAGAGAAGGAGATCACAGAGAGAGAAGGAAGTTACAGAGAAAGAGACGGAGGTTAAAGAGAGACAGAGAGGGAGGTTAAAGGATATAGGTCACAGAAAGAGATAGAGGTTATAGAGAGAGTGGTTACAGAATAATAGGGAGGTTACAGAGTGAGAGATTAGAAAGACAGAGGTTACATTGAGAGAGACATTACAGAGAGATAAAAGGAGGTTATAGAGACAGAGATTACAGAGACAGGGGAAAGTTACAACCACAGAGAGATATAGATTATGAAGAGAGGGGGAGGTTACAGAGACAGCGAGAAAGATGACAGAGAGCGCTGGAGATTATAGAGAGAGAGGAGGTGGTTAAATGAATAAGGTTACATAGAGAGAGAGATCACAGAGAGAGAAAGGGAGGTACAGAGACAGAAATTACAGTGAGAGAGGGAGGTTACAGAGAGAGGAAGATTATTGAGAGTGAGAGGTTAAGAGAGAGGGAGGTTACAGTGAGAGAAGGAGATTACGGAGTGAGAGAGGTTTCAGAGACAGATTACAGAGAGAGATTACACAGAGAGGAAGATTACAGAGTGGGAAGTTAGAGAGAGAGTGGGGGTTTACAGAGAGAGAGGTCACAGAGAGAGGAAGGTTACAGAGTGAGGAGGTTACAGAGATTACAGACAGAGGGAAGTTACAGAGGGGTTACCGAGAAATGAATGTTATGGAATGCGGTAAGTGATGCCATGATATTTAAAATTGAGATGATCACTGATGATCAAGTCTGTTCTTGATCATTGGTGAAGTGATACCAGGATATGTGAACAGTGCTATCAGGCCACACAAGTAATAACCTGCTCAGTGGCACCCAGTTTGGGTTCCACCAGGGCCACTCAGCTCCTGACCTCCTTACAGCCTTGGTTCAAACATGAACAAAAGAACTGAATTCCAGAGGGGAGGGAGAGTGACTGGTCTTGACATTGAAGGCTGCATTTGACCATGTGGTTTCAAGCAGCCCTAGCAAAACTGGAATCAATGGATATTGGGAGCAAACTTTCTGCTTGTTCAAGTCATGCCTGGCATATAGGAAAATAGTGGTTGAAGATCAATCATCTCAGCTCCAGAATATTTCTGCAAGAGTTCCTCAAGATAGTTTCCTCAATCCAAACATCTTCAGCTGCTCCATCAATGACCTTCACTCCATCATAAGGTCAGAAGTGGGGATCTTCATTGATGATTGCACAATGTTCAGCACCATTCACAATTCCTCAGACACTGAAGCAGTCCATATTCATATGATGAAAGACCTCAGCAAAACTCAGGCTTGAGCTGATAAATGACAAGTTATATTCAAGCCACACAAGTCACAGACATGCCCATTTCCAACAAGAATCAACCATCCCTTGACAATTCAAGGGCATTACCCTCATTGAATCCCCCACTATCAACAGCCTGGAGGTTACCATTGACCAGAAGCTGAACTGGATTATCCATGTAATACTATGCCTACAAGAATAGGTCAGAGTCTAAGAGTCCTGCTGCAAATAACACAATCACCACCTGACTCCCCAGTGCTAGGCTGCCATCTAGAAAGAGTGCAATGGAACATTTCCAACTTGCCTGGATGAATGTAACTCCAACAGTACTCATGAAGCTCAACACTATCCAAGATAAAGCTAGTGATTAGTGGGCACCCCATCAATGATCTTCAACGTTCACTCCTTTCAATACCAATGCACAGTAGCAGCAATGTGTATTATCTCTCTGATATGCTGTAGGAATTCCCCCAAGCTCTTTCTGTAAAACCCTTGACCATCTGGAAGGACAATGGAAGTAGATATTATGGAACAGCGCCACTTGCAAGCTTCCTTCCAAGCGACACACCACCGTGACTTGGAAACATATTGCCGTTCCTTCAGTGTCACTGAGTCAATATCCTAGAATTGTTTTTCTATGTCTTTATCCTGACACTTCCAAGATGCTAGCAGTTCAAGAAGGCAGTTCATCACCAATGTCTCCAGAACAATTAGGAATGGGTAATAAATGAGAACTGAGACAGCAAAACCCACATTCTATGAACGAATCTTTAAAAAGTGACCAGTGAGCTGTCCATTCTTCCTGCAAGACCATAATGGATTTATTCATTTCAAAACAGTTACAAATCCAGCTAATTGAGATGACTTCATGTTTTATGTTTCAAATTTCTTCTTATTTTACACAAAAAATAAAACTCTCAGGACTCTTCATAAAATCATAAATTCAAGGCAATCACAAAATCACAAACCCAAAGCAGGTAAACATTAACAAGTGAGACTTGAGATCATCCACCTGCAGAAGGCTTTTCTCCCCAGAATCTAGCAAACAAGCACAATGTTTTACGCAGCAATTAGGACCCTGCATTCACTTGACAAAGTAAAATTCATTTTAGAATTGTGCCTTTCTCTCTTTCCTATCTCTATAGAGACACAAGAACTAATCACTCAGGATTCAGCTGCTCCATTGAATTGTTACAAGAGTAGTTAGCCACACAAAGTCTTTGTGGGAGGTGAGAGCAGCTCTTGATTGCACAGAAAACAATAACTTGATTGCTCTTAGCTTTGCTAATTGGGATGTAGGTTTTGCAAGTTTTTTGGGGAGCTGCTTTGTTTTCAGCACAGCAAGAAGCCACAGGCGGGTAGTTAGTGAGTGAACATCCTTTCTTTGCTAATTTCAGGGAATGTTTGACATCAAGAGAATGCCTGTATTTTCCACAGCTTGCTCCTTTATATGCAAAATTAATTTGGTTGAAGTTGAGTCATTTTGTACATAGCAAAGAGACCACAGTGATTAGACATTGATAAATTAGCCTGTTTTATGGGATGAACGTTGTCCAAGGTTCTGTAATAATTCCAGATTATTTCCAAACCGCTGCTGGCTGTTCAAAAATCAGCTCAACAAGCAGATAGGGCCTTAGTTCAGTAATAACCAGAAGAACAGCACTATTAACTTAATCATCTCTTATTTTCTCCTGTTCTGAAGCAAAGATTAATCGCCAGTAAGAGTAAGCTGCCAATCTCTTCAAAGAATAGATTACGGACCATGTTGAAGGTTTTGACTCTGTGTATGAGGTATATGACAGCAACAAGGTTAAATGTGCTATTGACTAGTTATCACATATTTTACATTACTGTATCACATCTATGGACTCTTAGGGGCATTTTCAGATGTCTAAGGCCTTTCTCCTTTCAATACTTTTATAGAAATATTGAGGGTAGGAGCAGAAGTAGGTCAGTCAGCTCCTTCAGCCTGCTCTGTCTTCAATATAATAATGGCTGATCACCCAAATCAGTGTCCTGTTCATATTTTCTCTCCACAGACTTTGATTGCTTCAGACATAAGAACTATCATAGAATTCTGATAGTGTGGAAACAGGCCATTTGGCCCAACAAGTCCACACCAACTCTCTGAAGACCATTCCATCCAGATTCACCTCATCCCTGTAACCCTGCACATCCCTTGACTAATCCACCTAACCTACACATCTGTGGGCACTACAAGGATATTTACCATGGCCAATCTACCTAACCTGCACATCCCTGGACATTATGGGGATATTTACCATGGCCAATTCACCTAACCTGCACATTCCTGGACACTATGGGGATATTTACCATGGCCAATCCACCTAAACTATACATTTTTGGATTATGGGAGGAAACCAGAACACCTGGAGGAAACCCACACAGACATGGGGAGAATGTGCCAACCCTACATAGATAGTTGCCTGAGGCTGGAATTGAACTGAGGTTACTGGCGCTGTGAGACAACAGTGCTAACCACTGAGCCACCCTGCCCACCATTATTGAACTCCTTCTTGTATACATTCAATGTTGTGGCCTTGATTACTTTCTTTGGTGAATTTCTACCGTGCATCTTGTCGTTAGTGCACACTACTGCTACTGAGCGTCAGTAGTCACAAACAATATCCCTGATGAAGGGCTTATGCCCGAAACATTAATTTTCCTGGTCCTCGGATGCTACCTGACCTGCCGTGCTTTTTCAGTTCCACACTTTGATCTCCAGCATCTGCAGTCCTCATGTTCTCCTACTAACATCAGTTTGCAGAATCTACAAGATGTCACGCAGAAATTCACCAAATATCCTTTAATTTTTGGCAGAATGTAGGAAACTTGTGGGAAACACAACAGCCAATTTATGCACAGCAAGCTCTTACAATACAGCAATGTGATAATCTCAAGGTGACCCTCTTTCTGTATTCAAGGAATAAATATTTGCCCCTGCAAGAAAGAGGCTGTTTTTCAAAAACAGTGACAAACGGCATACTAGGCTCATCCAAAAGATGACAGTTCTGACAGTGCAGCTCTCAGCAACGTGTTTGAAATGATCTCAAGAATGAAGGATATGAACGGATTCACAGATCTACGGAGCCATCCAGAAATCTCAAAGAGCAGCTGCAGAAGCTTAAAATCTGCCTCCAGTTTTAGGTGAATTTAATGTTGGAAAGATTTGCAATTTTTTCCTATGCTCAGAGCCAACTGTATCTAATTATCAACCGCTGTCAGCTCTCGAAACTAGGACAGCACAGACCTTGGCAGCTGACCTTTACAGAAGACCTGCTTATAATAATGGTACACTGTCCTGGAAGGCAAACCCTGCCCAGTTGGTACCTGTCACTCAAATGGACTGAAGCCCAGAAAGTGTTGCCTGTGGCAACCTTGTTAGTTCATAATCTGTGGAAAACAGCTTGGAGTATGATACCGGTTTTTAGTTGTAACTCTCTGTAATCACTGTGGCTTGGACTTTCAAACTTAATGATCCAATGAGGAGAAATGTGAAAGAGCACTGGAGGAGATATTGAAGTATGATAGTCTTTAATGTTCCCATTTCCCTCCAGGATTTGTAAAGGGTGCAGGTAGACAGAGTTAAATCACTGTCAGCTTCTGTGATATATCCAAAACTTGTATCCATGAGAATTAACGGAAATGAATATTGGGCAGTTGCAAAATGTCAAAGCAATGAGGTATCCCTTGTTTAACATACTTCTTGTGTCTAATTTCACCATCAATATGTCTATCAAAACATTACAATCAAAACCATTATTTGTTCAAAAGCTTCCACAGTTACTTTGGGAAGCCTGTCATTTAATTTTATGATTGATCTTTCAGTTTCAACCTCTTAAGGAGGTATGAGGCAAGCAGACAATCTGAAAGTTGAATGAATACAATTCAAGGGACAGAGCAGTCAAGTTGATTGGGTCACATTAATGTGCTCATGACAATAACTCACTCTGCAAGGATTCCAATCCACTACAGTTTAATGGAGAAAACAGCTCCTTAATTATACTTCATTGCTCTTGGGCTCCACGTCTGCATAAGGTTAATGAGTGCCACTGCTTTCTCATGGGTTAACTTAAATGGACAAGAACTTAGAGTATCAAACAATTTTTAACACCAACTGCTAAGGTCCTGTTGTCACTTTCCTTGCACCATCTCCAAGCAACACTCAAAGACGATCCAGGGTTGAGCAGGCACAGCACCTTCTCCCTGGCACACTATACATTTATGCTGGTTGTTGTGATCCTTGGCTACTTCCCCAAAAATACACAGAACCAATTAGGAAATACACATTTCCTCACAATGATTATCCGGTTCCATTCTCTAACAAGCACTACAGTAGTATCCTGAGGTTACCCGAATAAAAGACAATTGGACTTCACTCTCAAAATTGGGCAACACTGAACTGAGAAAAGGACACAAATTCTTAATCACCCTCTAACCTTGATCTGTGCAGCAGATTTTTTTCTTTAGTCCAACAAAAAAGATATATGCCATGAATGTTAAACTGTTTTCAATATTGTCACTCTTGAGTCCCTCTGCAGCCACATCACTGCTCCACTTACTGCTCTGCTCACTCATTATCACTCATTCTGTTTCTTTCCTTGGAGGAAGGTGTAGGTTGCCTCATTAGCAAGTTTACAGATGACACTAAGATTGGTGGAGTAGCAGATAGTGAAGGGGACTGTCAGACAATGCAATAGAATATAGATAGATTGGAGAGTTGGGCACAGCAATGACAGATGGAGTTCAATCCAGACAAATGCGAGGTGATGCATTTTGGAATTCAAAAGTGACCTATACAGTTAATAGAAAAGTCCTGGGAAAATTGATGTCCAAAGATACCTGGGTGTTCAGGTCCATTGTTCCCTGAAAGTGGCAATGCAGGTCAGTAGAGTGGTCAAGATGGCAAACAGCTTTCCTTCATTGGACAGGGTATTGAGTACAAGAGTTGGCAGGTCATGTTACAGTTGTGTAAGACTTTGGTTTGCCCATATTCAGAATACTGCATACAGTTCTGGTCGCCACAATACCAAAAAGATGTGGATGCTTTGGAAAGGGTGCAGAGGAGGTTCACCAGGATGTTGCCTGATATGGAGGGTGCTCATTATGAGGAGAGGTTGAGTAGAGTAGGATTATTTTCATTAGAAAGAAGGAGGTTGAGGGGAGATCTGATTGAAGCCTACAAAATCATGAGAGATGTTGACAGGGTGGCTAGTAAGAAACTTTTTCCCAAAGTGGAAGATTCAATTACTAGCTTCAAAGTGAAAGGGGAAAAGTCTACAGGAGAGATACTTGGAAAGTTCTTCATGCAGAGGGTTGTGGCTGCCTAGAATGTGTTGCCAGTGGAGTTGTTAGGCACAGGAATGTTAGCGTCACTTAAGATGTGTCTAGGCAGATACATGTATGGTCAGGGAGCAAAGGGATAACAGATCCTTAGAAAATAAGTGACACGTTTATATAGAGGATTTGGATCGGTGCAGGCTTGGACGGCCGAAGGGCCTGTTCCTATGTTGTAATTTTCTTTGTTCCTTGTTTTCACATTGATGCATTTTCTCAAATGTCCAAGACAATCTTCAGTCCACTGTCTCCAGGAAACCCAGACTGGGGAGGCAAGAGACTTGCTAGGGCTGTGGAGTAACTTGCTGGAGATCCAGGAGGAATTTCCTGAGGATCCTAACTCCAATTGATCTATTCATTCCTCTGGGAAAATCTGACTCATGTAACATTGTTTCATACAAAATTGCACTGAAAATTAATGCAACGTCAATATTGAGTGAGGAATAGTTGCCATGTATATACAGCTGTAGATATGTCCCACTTCTTTTTAAGAGTTCACACTACTGACTGTCTGATCGAAATGGGCATCATTACATCTGGGAAAGACCCCCTTCCTCCCATCTCATGTAAGATATTTTTAATGCCAGAAATGCTCTTACACGCAACTGAAAGGCTTTCTCCTCTGTCACCAAACCACCATGGTAATTTTTCCACCTATTAACCAGTTAATCGCCTGTGTTTCCAATTGAATAATTTATGTTAAAGCCTGTTAAGGCCAGTACAAACCATCAAAAGGTGAGGGGGAGTTGAGGATAGAGGGAGGGAGCTAAATCAAAATGGAGTTGGAAATGGAAACAGCGGGTCGGATTCCCCTTGGAATTCTCTCCAGATGTAGGAATAATTAACGTTAACTCAGTAAAAGTGATTCTTTTGCTTATTCCTTAATGAGATGTGTGTGTCACCGAGAAGGACATTTATTGGCCATTCCTAATAGCCCTTGAACTGAGTGGTTTGTTATGGCCATTTCAGAGGGCAGTTCCCAATTAGTCACATTGTTATGGATCTGTGGTGCTGTATAGGCCAGACTGGATAAGGACAGTAGAAAATCCTTCCATAAGATGAACAAAATGGGCTTTTACAACAAATGATGATATTATCACTAATACTGAGAGTAGCTTTCGAGTCCTGATTTTATTAATTGAATGTTTACATTCCACCAGGTACTGTAGTGGGATTTGAATTTGTGTTCTCAGAGAGTTTTTATTTGGTAAAGGCACTCAGAGATCTGAAGCCAAGATTAAATATAACAAAGCTAGGCTACACATCATGATCCCTAGAATCCCTACAGTGTAGAAACAAGCCATTTGGCTCACTGATCCACAAAGACCCTCTGAAGAATATTCCACCCATACCCGGTTTACCAGAATGCTGCCTGGACTGGAGGGTATGCCTTATGAAGAAAGGTTGAATAAACTTAGACTTTTGTCTCTGGAGAGGAGGAAGGGAGGAGACCTGATCAATGTATACAAGATAATGAGTGGAATTGGTAAAGTCAATAGCCAGAGACTTTTCCCCAAGGCTGGTACGAGGAGTCATAGTTTGAAGATATTAGGAGGAAGGTATAAAGGAGACGTCAGAGGTAGGTTCTTTACGCAGAGAGTTGTGAATGCATGGAATGTGTTGCCAGCTGTTGTGGTGGAAGCAGAGCCATTAGGGACATTTAAGCGACTGCTGGATATGCACATGGATAACAGTGAGTTGAGGGGTGCATGGGTTAAGTTATTATATTCTACATTAGGATTAGACCTGGGCACAACATCATGGGCCAAAGAGCTTGTTCTGTGCTGTACTTTTCTATGTTCTATGTTCTATACCCCTACCCTATATTAGCTAACCCACCTAGCCTGCGCATCAATTATGGGCAGCATGGTGGCACAGTGGTTAGCACTGCTGCCTCACAGCGCCAGAGACCCGGGTTCAATTCCCGCCTCAGGCGACTCTCTATGTGGAGTTTGCACGTTCTCCCCGTGTCTGCGTGGGTTTCCTCCAGGTGCTCTGGTTTCCTCCCACAATCCAAAAATGTGCAGGTCAGGTGAATTGGCCATGCTAAATTGCCTGTAATGTTAGGTGAAGGGGTAAATGTGGGGGAGTGGGTCTGGGTGGGTTGGTGTGGACTTGTTGGGCCGAAGGGCCTGTTTCCACACTGTAATCTAATCTAATCCCTGAACATTATGGGGCAATTTACAATGGCCAATCCACCTAACCTGCACATCTTTGGGAGGAAACTGGAGTACCAGGCAGAAACCCACAGGGAGAACGTGCAAAGTCCACACCAACTGTTGACCAAGGGTCAAATCAAACCACGGTCTCTGGCACTGTGAGGCAACAGTTCTAATCACTGAGCCACCGTACCAGTCATAATCGAAGGGGCTAGCTAAGTCAGACAATTGAATGACTGCCTCTTCTTCATTTGATCGTATAAGCCTTTCTTTTTACTGATCTATCGATTCCTATCTGCCTAAATCCAGGAGAATCACTTTGACTTTTTATACTCATCAGTCACATTCAGAGAAAAGAAATATCCCACAGATGCCGAGTCAGAGAAAGCACCAGAGAGAGATGCTGTTTGCAAGAATACCTACTGGACATAAAGCAGCTGGCTCTCACTATGAATAAGTCAATAAGTCAATCATTTCTCCTGCTCTTTCTTCCTCACCATGTGCTTACAGCCAGCAGGTGAGAGCACATTTCATTAAAATGTCTTTTTATATTCGAATGAGATTTGAGAAATGCATCCAATGAATTACTTGCTGGTTTAATCCTATCAGCTCTAAAGGTCTCACAATTCATTTAAAACTCACCTTCTGCTTTAGGTGAATCCTCTTGCTGAGCTCTGGTATCTGTGCTGTTTATAGATTTGTTAATCTCAGTCCTTTCAGTGCATAATTATTTTGTTGTCACAGCTCCTGGGAATATCACAGAGAATCTTCAAGGTTACAAAGCAGGGAAATGATTAATGTCTGAACCGAAACAGTCTCAGACCCTGGAATACTTATTTCTGTTTGCCTCTCCCACACCTCCGACCCTTTTCTGATTCTTATGGTCCACCTTTGAAGCTTTTCTATGTAAGCTGAGAAACAGCACTTGAACACAAACGTCCCCCATCACATTCATTAAGAATCCTCACTCCCAATAAATCATGGATCATCAATATGAAGAAACAATTACATAAAACTGCAACTCACTGCCAACTCTAATGAATTTTGAAAGCTCATTCTCAAGATATGGGAATTGCTTGCATTTACTCCCCATCCCTCGTCGCTCTAACAAGTTGGTGATGGCCCTTCATCTTCAACCATGGTGTAATTTCTTAGACAATATGGACGGAGGTTTTAGTTACAAAGTTACATTGGAAAGGCTGGGGTTGTTCTCCCTGGAGAAAGGAGATTCAGGGAGATTTGATAGAGGTGTGCAGGATTCAGATATACAGTCATAGAGATGTACAGCATGAAAACAGACCCTTCTGTCCAACTCGTCCATGCTGACAAGATATCCTAAATTAACCTAGTCCCATTTGCCCCAGCACTTGGCCCATATCCTTCTAAACCCTTCCTATTCATGTAACCATCCAGATACGTGTTAAATGTTGTAATTGTACCAGTCTCCACCACTTTGTCTGGCAGCTCATTCCACCCTCTGTATGAAAACTTTCCCCTTTAGGTCTGTTTTAAATCTTTCCCCTCTCACCCTAAACCTATGCCCTCTAGTTCTGGACTCCCCAAATCCAGGAAAAAAATATTATCTATTTATCCTATCCATGCCCCTCATGATTCTATAAACCTCTATAAGGTCACCCCTTAGCCTCCAGGAAAATCAGCCCCAGCCCGTTCAGCCTTTCCCTGTTGCTCAAACTCTCCAACACTGGCAACAAATTTGTAAATCTTTCTGAACTCTTGCAAGTTTCACACCATCCTTCGTATAGGAGGAAGACCAAAATTGCACACAATATTCCAAAAGTAGCCTAACCAATGTCCCGTCCAGCTCCAACCTGATCTCCGAACTCCTATACTCAATGCTCTGACCAATGAATGAAAGCATACCAAACACCTTCTTCACTATCCTATCCACCTGAGACTCTACTTTCAAGGAACTATGAACCTGCACTCCAAGATCGCTTTGTTCAGCAACACTCTGCAGGACCTTACCATTGGGTGTGTAAGTCCTGCCTGATTTGCCTTTCTAAAATACAGCACCTCACATTTATCCTCATTAAATTCCATCTGCCACTCCTCTGTCCATTGGCTCATATGTTTGGATAAGGTAGGCATGGAGAACCCTCTCCATTAACTGACAGTACAGGGACTAAGATACAAATTTAACTATTGGGATCCAGATGCAGGGGAAATATGAAGAACATTTTTACACAGAGACTGCTAAGGATCTGGAATTCATGACCCATGAGGATGATAGAAGTGGAAATGATCAATGATTACAAAAACAACTTTGAGGGGCCTGGGCAGGAAATAAAACAACAAGGTTACTAGGATGGAGAAAGGAGTGAGGCAGCCTGGACTGGTCTGCATGGAGCTGACATAAACTCAGGGCTAAATGGGGTCCTTCTGTGCCATGAGTGACTCGAAGGCTCCAGAAGGCCAGCCAGAAGTCAGACAAATTCAGTGCCTGCTGTCTACCATGTTGTACGTGCAGACTGAAGTGTCAGGATCTCTAAGATCTGTGTGTCGAGAATGGTGGAGGAAAGCCACTTACTGCTGAAACAAAAGAGGGCCGTGCACCGAGCAATAAGCAACTACTTATGGGGTACATTAAAATGTTCAACTTTCTTTTCAAGACCATCTGAAGGATCCGGATGTTAAACTTTATTCCTTCGAGATTGTGAGCAGTTGTCCTCACAAGTCCACATGACATCATCACTGTGCCATCCCCTCATCTAATCCTACTCCTTGCTGTGTATTTACCAGACTTTCTGACCTTGCCATCACTGATGCTCAGCAAAGGCTCTATCCCTTATAGCCCCTACCTCAATAAATTTCAGACATGACATGACACTGAACTCTTTTTCCATCATCTTTGCTTCCATGCTCACTCTTTGGGTAAGACTCTTCTCTGTGCTGTACAGACCCTTTCACCTGTCTTCAATACATAGAACATAGAACATAGAAGAATACAGCGCAGTACAGGCCCTTCGGCCCTCGATGTTGCGCCGATCAAAGCCCACCTAACCTACACTAACCCACTATCCTCCATATGCCTATCCAATGCCCGCTTAAATACCCATAAAGAGGGAGAGTCCACCACTGCTACTGGCAGGGCATTCCATGAACTTACGACTCGCTGAGTGAAGAACCTACCCCTAACATCTCTCCTATACCTACCACCCCTTAATTTAAAGCTATGCCCCCTTGTAATAGCTGACTCCATACGTGGAAAAAGGTTCTCACTGTCAACCCTATCTAACCCCCTAATCATCTTGTACACCTCTATCAAGTCACCCCTAAACCTTCTTTTCTCCAATGAAAACAACCCCAAGTGCCTCAGCCTTTCCTCATAGGATCTTCCTACCATACCAGGCAACATCCTGGTAAATACTCCCCCAACAACTGGACCCCTCTCTCTGGCCTTTTCCCTGTACTCAGTTTCTTCATTAAGAACTGCCAATGTAACATGGCCACCTTAATTTCTTTGTTTCCTTCCCCCACTTCAATATCTCTCCCTCTGAATTTGCTGCATTCTGTTTCCTTCAGATTCACCCTGATCTTGTTATTAGCCCTGCTGATAAAGGGTGCAGTTGTTGGCTGTCATTCTGTCCTCTATCTGACAGAGGCTGGGCATCAATTCTCAGTTGCTTGTACCTATCTCCCCCTGGATCATGACCCCACTACTGAACATCTAGCTGTAGTTCCCAGGACTGTCACTGACATCATTTCCTCTGGAGAACTCCTCTTCCTTCACAGCTTCCCACCTCATAGTCCCTCAACCACACACACAGCTCACTTATATCTCCTTCCCAAAATCCACAAACAGCACTGCCTAGGCAGACCCAACATTTCAGCCTGTTCCTGCCCATGGAACGTCTTCCTTTCTTCCTAATTTGAATCAACTGTTCTCCCCTTGCTCAGTATTTTTCCACGTGCATTAATGATTCTTCTGAAACTTTGTGTCTCAGGAGTCTCTGCTTCTTCCTTGAAAAGGGGCCTGAAGGGTTTTCATCCACCACAACCGCATTCTTCACTTCCCGGGCTCGTCCTCACTTTGAACAACTCCTTTAACTCCTCTCTTTTTCTCCAAGTCCAAGGTGTGGCCATTGGTACCCACATGGGTCCCAGTTATACCTTTATATTTGTGGGGCATGTGGAACATTCCTCACTACAGTCCTACTCCTGACCCACCCACAATTCTTTCTCTGACACATCAATGTATTTGATGCTGCATCCTGCTCTTGTCTGGAATTGGACAAATTAATCTGTTTCGTGTCAAATTTCTATCCTTCTCTCACCTTTATCTGGTCAATCTCTGACTCTTCTCTTCCCTTTCTAGACTTCGCTGATTCCATTTCTGAGGACAACCTGCCCATTAATATCCATTGCACGCCCACTGACTCCAACAGTTACCTCAACTACATATCCTCACACCCTGTTCCCTGTTAGGATTCCATTCCATTCTCCCTGTTTCTCCATCTCCATTGTACCTGTTCTGATGATGTCAACTTCCACTCGACTGCCTCTGGCATGACCTCCTTTCCCCTCAATTAAGGACTCTGCTTCACTGTGGTTAATAGGGCCCTCTACTATGTCCAACTCAGCTCCTGCTCTTCTGCCCTCATCCCTTCCCTCCTTACCACAACAAAGGTAGGCTTCCCTTGGCCTCAATTTCCACCCCACTAGTGTCCACATTCAAAAGATCATCTTCTGCCAATTTCCCCACTGCCAGCAGCATACCACCATCAAACAGATCTTCCCCCCCCCCACCCCACCCCACTCTCAGAATTCCACAGGGATTAGTTCTTCCGTGACACCCTGGTCCACTGCTCCATCACTTCCAACATCTCACCATTCCTCTGTGGCACCTTCCCATACAATTATTGAAGGTGGAACGCTTGCCCATTCACCTCCGCCCTCCTCACCGTCCAACGTCTCAAACACACCTTTCGGCTAAAGTACTTATATTCTTTCAGTCTAGTCTCCTGTATTCACTGTTCACAATGCAGTTCCCTGTATAATGATGAGGCCACGCCAAACATGGACTGGGTAACCACTTTCTAGAACCTCTCTGCTCTGCCCGTAGGAATGACCCTGACCTCCCAGTTATTTACCATTTCTATAATCCACCTTGCTCTCGTGTTAACATTTCTGGCCTGCTACAGTATTCCATTGAAACACCTCACAAACTCAAGGAACAGCACTTGGTTTTCTGGTTGAGCACTTTACAGTCTCCGGTACCAGACATTAAATTGCACAACTTCAGAAACTGGCCACACGATGATTGTTCTCCACTTTTCTGACGTTCCCTACTCACCATCCACCCCCCACGCACATCTTGTCCGGTTTGTGTCTTGTCACTTTTCTCTCCTACACTTTAACTTACACCCCAATTAACAATCCCTTTGCCTTTCACACTGGGCCTCTACAACATCTGTTGCCTTCATCCCTCCCCAGCCTCTCTCAAAAGTATGTTAAAAATATTCCAGTCTGTTTTAGCTCTGAAGAAGAGTGATACCAGTTGAATGTTAACTCTGTTTATGTCTCTACAGATGCTGTCAGACCTGCTGAGTTTCTCCAGCATTCTCCACAGTATTTTTCTTTGATTAACATAGATGGTGGTGCTAAAGGCACTTTTCAGAATTAACCCTTTAAGACCATTACCTTGATACTACAGTAAGGATGCAAGGTTCCCTTCTAAAGGCTATTGATAGAACCAGATGGATGTTAATGATAAGCAAACAGCTTTGTTTTCCTTACCTCAGCTTTATTCATTCCAGATTTGTATTTAATTTGAATTCAAATTCTCAAATTTTCAATATTTCAATTCAAATTCTCCATATTGTTAGTCTGAGGTTTTGAATTACCAATTAAGGTAGATAGCCATTACACCAACATGCATCATGTTAGTGAATGAGTACAGGAAATTATTTTGAGAATGGGGATAGTAAACATCATTAAGCAGTAGCTGGTATCTCCCTATTACACTAGAGAACCATTGTCCGCTGAATCATTCTCACAGCCCACTTCAGAATGGCTGTATTGTTGGTTGGGGATGGTGGGGGAGGTGCAGCAAGGGGTTTGATATGGATCATTCCTCTGCCTGTAGTGGTGTTGCAAGAAAAAAAACTTAGGGAGGGCGTTTTTTTTTAAATTCAATCAGAGGCTGTGGCACATCTCTCACTTGGCCAGTATTGCCCATCCCTAACTGTCTGGGTGAAGGGGGTAGTGAACTGCCTCCTTAAATCGATGCAGTCCATCCACAATGCTGCTAGGGAGGGAATTCCAAGATTTGGATCCAGTGATACTGAAGGAACAGTGGTGTGGTTCCGAGTCAGGATGTTGAATGGCTCAGACCTGCAGGTGGTGGTGTTGCCATGCAACTGCTTGTAAAAAGTCAAACCATTTCCCCAGTTTCTCCACTTTTCTCTCTCCAGTGTGGAGTTTTACTGATAGTTCTGTGGATATAGATAGTATGCCAATGTTAGCTCTGTCTCACTATTGGCAACATTGTCTCGGAGTAGCTGGCTGAAGTTTGAAATCCCAATCCAGCACACTGTGAGGAAGTGTAACAATCTCAGATATAAGACTTGGTCAGACCAGTCTCGGGATGTTAGATCCCAGGACATTTTCAGTCTTCCAGGATCATCCTAGAATGCCAAGAGAATGCCTGTTTTCTGTTCATCATATCCATCTTCGTGAAGTCTTCACTCTCGACTTCTCTAGTCTGCCCTCAGAAAAGAAGGGCAAAGAATTAATTAACACTTTGTCAACAAGATCAATACCATCAGTCTCCAATAGCCACCAGGCCAGACTTCCATAAAGCTCCCTCCTGTCCTACCTCCTGAGATTCTATCCATCTCCAGTTTCTCTGTTGGCTGCTCTTGTTTCCTCTCTGAGATCTGCCTGTCTCTGAAATCCACTTCCTGCTCCCTTGACCTATTTGTGCTGACTTACCAATCACCCACCTTCTCTTTCAAATACCCACAATTAACCCATATAGTTCATATCCCTTCTCTTCGGGTACTCAACTTGCCCCTCATTCAAACCTATCGCCATCATTCCCTTCTTCAAATAAACAACACTTAACCAGCTTTCAAATTTCTGTCCTTTTGCAACCTCTCTCTATTAAATTCTAGAATGCTTTGTCATTTCCCAAATTCATGTCCATCTTTCTCAGAATTCCACCTCTGCCATGGTAAAAAGATCCCAAATGATATTTTGTGTGATGACACAGAGGTAATCTTTCTCTCCTTGACCTCCTTATCGACCTCTCTACTTTGTTACAATTAGACACAGCATTCCCCAATGTCAGTCACCCTCAGCACTTCCCCATTCCCAGTCTCATTGAATCAGTTGGAATCAGAGAACTATCAAAAGTGGCCTCTGTTACTGCTCTTACTTCATGACTTTGGATGTCCGCCAAGGTTTTATCCTTGACCCCCTTGAACCTCTCATCTACAGACTGCCCCTCAGTGACAGCACCCAAAAACACAACACAATATCAACTTTTACCCAATACCACTTCTCTCAATCCTTCCCCTCTCTCAACTTCTCCAATATGACTAAAAAAACTTCCCTCCAAATAGATATTGGGAAAGTCATTGGCTTCAACTTCTAAGATAGCCTGCTGACATCTCCCTAATCATTCCCTCTGCCTTAGTTTATCTACCACCGAACACCTACCCCTTTGTTATCTCTGGAGTTGACCAATCCATTGCATTTCTGGCTAATTTCACACATTCCATCTTCATGCCATCCAGAATTCTGTTGATTATAAATCACATCCTGCTCATTCCTTCCCACTGTGCTCACTTAGAGAGCCTCTCAACTTTAAAATTCTCGTTCATGCTTTCAGGTTTCCCCATAGCCTATAACATACTTCTTATCTCTGTCATCTCCTCCAGGTCCAAACCATCTGAGGTATCTGCACTCATTTTGAACACCTGCTATTTGAATCAGTCATATTGGTGACTATTGCTACAGTTGCCTCGGCCTTAAGCTGTGTAAATTGTTCCCGAAGCCTCCTAACCTTCCTGCCTCTCATTTCAATTTTAAGACAGTCCTTAAAGCCTTCGTGTTGGTTGTTGGTCCTATTGTCAACATATGTGGCTCAGTGTCAAATAGTGCTTGATTATGCACATGTGAAGCATATTAGAATGATCACCTTCATCTGCTTCATCACCTTCCCTCCTTAATAAAGTCAGAAATGGGGATGTTCGCTGATGAGTGAACAATGTTTAATTCGACTCACAATTCTGCAAGGACTGATTCAATCATTGCTTACCAGCAGCAAGAGGGAAAACAATGGCCTTGTGTTATTATTGCTGGACTGTTATTCCAGAGACCCAGGTAATGTTCTGGTGACCTTGGTTCAAATCCTCCCCCTCCCCTGACCACTGAAGATGGTAGAATTTGAATGCTAATAAAAATCTGGAATTAAAAGTCTAATGATGACCATGCCAGGGAAAATCCTTCTGATTCACTAATGCCCTTTAGGGAAGGAAACTGCCATCCTTACCTAGTCTGGCCTTATGCTCTGCTCTGCTCTGCTCTGTCACATATGACCTTAGACCCACAGCAATGTGGTTGACTCAATTGCCCAGTTAGGGATGGGTAATAAATAACAAATAGCCAGTGATACCACCCTCGATCTCTTTATTTCCAACTGCCGCTGGGACATTAACTGCCTCAACCTGTCTACCACCCCCCCACCCCACTCCAACCTCTCACCCTCACAATGCATAGCCCTCCATTCCCTCTGCTCCAATCCCAACCTCACCATCAAACCAGCGGAAAAAGAGGGTGCAGTGGTAGTTTGGTGCACTGACCTCTACACCGCTGAAGCCAGGCGTCAACTCGAAGATACCTACTTCTACCGCCCCCTCAACTATGACCTCATGCCCCATCACCTCCCAGACCATACACAACTTCATCACCTCAGGAGATCTCCCACCCACAGCTTCTAACCTTGTAGTCCGGGAACCCCGCACTGCCCGATTCTACTTCCTTCCCAAAATCCACAAGCCTGACCACCCTGGCCGACCCATTGTCTCAGTATGCTCCTGCCCCACCGAACACATCTCCACCTACCTCGAAACTGTCCCTTCCCCCCTAGTCCAGGAACTCCCCACATACATTCGGGACACTACCCACGCTCTCCACCTCCACCAAGACTTCCGTTTCCCCAGCCCCCAATGCTTCATCTTCACCATGGATATCCAGTCCCTCTACACGTCCATCTGCCATGACCAGAGCCTCCAAGCACTCCGTTTCATCGTCTCCCGACGTCCCCACCAGTACCCTTCCACAGACACTCTCATTCATTTGGCTGAACTGGTCCTCAACAATTTCTCCTACAAATCCTCCCATTTTCTCCAGACAAAAGGGGTAGCTATGGGCCCCAGCTATGCCTGTCTCTTTGTCAGCTACATAGAACAGTCCATCTTCCGTAGTTACACCGGCACCACTCCCCACCTCTTCCTCCGCTACATTGATGACTGCATCGGCGCCACCTCGTGCTCCTGCGAGGAAGGTGAGCAGTTCATCAATTTTACCAACACATTCCACCCCGATATTAAATTCACATAGACCATCTTTGACACCTCCCTCCCCTTCCTGGACCTCTCCATCTCCATCAACGACAACCGACTCAACACAGACATTTTTTACAAACCCACCGACTCCTACAGCTACCTGGATTACACCTCCTCCCACCCTACCTCCTGCAAAAATCCATCCTCTATTCCCAAATTCTCCGCCTCCACTGTGTCTGCTCCCAGGAGGACCAGTTCCACCACAGAACACACTAGATGGCCTCCTTATTTAAAGGCCATAATTTCCCCTCCCACTTGGTTGAAGATGCCCTCCAACGCATCCCATCCACACCCCACACCTCTGCCCTCAAAACTCACCCCTCCAGCTGCAACAAGGACAGAACCCCCCTTGTCCTCACCTTCCACCCTACCAACCTTCGCATAAACCGCATCATCTGCTGACATTTCCGCCACCTATAAACAGACCCCACCTCCAGGGATATATTTCCCTCCCCGCCCCTATCCGCTTTCCACAAAGACCGTTCCCTCCGTGACTACCTGGTCAGGTCCATGCCCCCCTAACCAACAACCCACCCTCCCCTCCTGGCACCTTTCCCCTGCCACCGCAGGAACTGTAAAACCTGCGCCCACAGCTCTCCCCTCACCTCCATCCAAGGCCCTAAAGGAGCCTTCCACATCCATCAAAGTTTCACCTGCACTTCCACAGATGTATCATTTATTGTATCCGTTTCTCCTGATGCGGTCTCCTTTACATCGGGGAGACTGGATGCCTTCTCGCAGAGCGCTTCAGGGAACATCTCCGGGACATCCGCACCAATCAACCCCAACGCCCTGTGGCCGAACACTTCAACTCCCCCTCCCACTCTGCTGAGGACATGCAGGTCTTGGGCCTCTTCCACTGCCACTCCCTTACCACCCAAAGCCTGGAGGAAGAATGCCTCATCTTCTGCCTCGGAACACTTCAACCCCAGGGCATCAATGTGGACTTTACCAGTTTTCTCATTTCTCCTCACCCCACCTTACCCCAGTTCCAGCCTTCCAGCTCAGCACCATCCTTATGACCTGTCCCACTTGCCAATCTTCCTTCCCACCTACCCGCTCCACCCTCCTCTCTGACCTATCACCTTTACCCTTTCCTCCATCAACCTGTTGCACTCCCAGCTTCCTTCTCCCCAGCCCCACCCCCAAGGCTTCCAGCCTCATTCCTGATGAAGGGCTCCTGCCGAAACATTGATTTTCCTGCTTCGCGGATGCTGCCTGACCTGCTTTGCATTTCCAGCACCACTCTAATGTTGACTCTAATCTCCAGTATCTGCAGTCCTCACTCTCGCCTAGCCAGTGATACTCTTATCCAATAAATGAATAAACAGAAAAAAAATGACCTGGCAGGACAACATTCAGGATTGGACATTAAACTGCAAATAAGCGATGCACTATGGCGACCTCCAGTAAGACAGTATCTTGTTTTGCATTTTGACATTTAACGGAATTACTGAATTGCCCAACATCAACATCCTGGGAATATTTCTTCTGAAACTAAACTGGACTAGTCATTTTAATACAAGAGCAGATTAGAGGCTGGGAATAACGAGCTCACCTCCTGAATCTCTAAAGGCCTGCCCACCACCTACAAAGCATGAATCATGTTTGTGATGGAATACTCTTCATTTATTTGGATAGTGCAGATCCAACACTCAAGAGGCTTCACACGATCCAGGACCAGGAATACTTTAGCCCTGGATGGTTTAAATGGTGACAGAGTAGGAAGTTGGCAGTTCAGTCACTGGCTAATAATCCCAAGACTCAGAAGTACACCCTATGGAGATTGGGTTACATCCTGCATCAGGAAAAGAAGTGTCTTCATAAAGAGTAAGGTTTCAGCAGACTCTGAGTAACCAAAAGGGTTACAGTCACCTTTCATTTCACTGTTCTTTTTGCACATTCCATTCAATTTATTCACTTTTTAATTAAATGTTTTTAGACTTTGATGGCTTTGAGCATACTGTTGCCCCCAGGTCTCCCATGGCCTCTCCACACAATAATTCAAATCAGTTTCTGTCTATGCTGCACATTAATTCATCTGGGCCTGAGCACTGTACTACATTTCATCTATCATTGTCATTCACTTAAACATATCATCCTAAAAACCCTAAATTGCTTTGCGCAATTCTCATTTTATAAATACTTACTGCATTCCACAATCTTGCAGCTAAGGATGGAAAATTCTGCAAATGTTCCAAACTCTGTTGATGATAGCAGGATGGTGTGAGAAAACAAAGGGAACACAAAGTTCCAGCCCCTTTTCCCAGGCTCTGGAGTTGCTCAGTAGTTGCTTATCTCCAACATTCTGATGAAATAGTCATTTCACTGCAATGTTACCACACACACTCATACACAGGTATATAAATGCACTCAATCACACATGCACGCACACACACAGACATAAAAATGCACATATACACACAAACAATCTCACTTCACACACATACACATGTCCATACTCACTCACACTCTCCTCTCTCACACGCACTCACTTACAGAACAGTCATACTCACTCTGACTCACACTTTCACTCACAAGCACACACACACTCACTCACACACACTCTCACTCACACAAACTCACTCACACACGCATAAACACTCATACACTCACTCACACCCTCACGCAGATACACACATACTCTCACACACAAAACATAAATGCTCACAAACAAAAATACACATATACACACACTTTCACATCCACACACAACACTGCCACACCCTCACATACACATACACTCAATCTTACTCACACTCTCTTACACATTCCAAAGCACACACAAACACACACTCATAAGCATAAGCTCATACACTCGCTAACACACATTTATACATTCACTCTTGTACTCATACTTACGTTCTCACTTTCACACACATACTTACTCGTACTCAAACACACATGCACACACATGCACTCATTTTCATTCACATACACATACACAAACTCTCATACATACACATATCACATACAGACAATAATGCATATTTAGGGGAGGTGACAGCCTGGAAGTATTATTGATGAACTGTGAATCCAGAGACCTAGTTCTGGGGACTTGGGTTTGAAACCTGCAAAGAGAGGTGGTGGAATTTGAATGTAATAATAACCTACAATTAAAAGTCTAACAATAATCATGAAACCAAGTGTTGATTGTTGGAACAAGCCATCTAGTTAATTAATGTCCTTCAGGGAAAGAAATCTGTGAGTCCAGACCTATAGCGATGTGGTTGACTCTTAACTGGGAGAAAATAGTGGATTAGCCAGTGACACCCTCATCTCATGAATGAATAAAAAACACTTTCTCTCACTTCAAACACACACCCCTGAACACACCCACACAGACACACAGACACACACACAACCCAGAACTCAGAACTCTCCCAACCCAATCTCCAAACTCTTCTCCAATTCTATTTTTGGGATCATTTCCTTCCCTTGTCCCACCTCATGGTCTCACCCACAATTAAATTCTCTCATCCTGCCCGAAACCTTCATCTACCTAACTGTCAACTAGCCCCCCCCCACCCCCCACTTACCAACCTGCCATCCTGATCAAATTAGGGTCGGCCCAGTGACTCAGTGGTTAGCACTGCTGCCTTACAGTGCAGGGGCAGGGTTCAATTACACCCTTGGGTGACTGTCCATGTGGAGTTCACACATTTTCTCCCAGGGTGCACGTGTTTCGCCCAGGTGCTCCAGTTTCATCCCACAATCCAAAGATGGAGAAAGTGAGATGCTGGAGATCAGAGCTGAAAATGTTTTGCTGGAAAAGCACAGCAGGTCAGGCAGTATCCAAGGAGCAGAAGAATCGACATTTTGAGCACGAGCCCTTCTTCAGGAAAGAGGAAAGTGTGCCAAGATAAAAGGTAGGGAGGGGGGACTTGGGGGAGTTGCGTTGGAAATGCGATAGGTGGAAGGAGGTTAAGGTGAGGGTGATAAGGTGAGGATGATAGGTCGGAGTGGGGGTGGGGGGCGGAGAGGTCAATAAGAAGATTGCAGGTTAGGAAGGTGGTGCTGAGTTTGAGGGTTGGGACTGAGACAAGGTGGGGGGAGGGGAAATGAGGAAACTGGAGAAATATGAGTTCATCCCTTGTGGTTGGAGGGTTCCTAGGCGGAAGATGAGTCACTCTTCCTCCAGCCGTCGTGTTGCTATGGTCTGGCGATGGAGGAGTCCAAGGACCTGCATGTCCTTGGTGGAGTGGGAGGGGGAGTTGAAGTGTTGAGCCACGGGGTGGTTGGGTTGGTTGGTCCGGGTGTCCCAGAGGTGTTCTCTGAAACAGTCCGCATAATCCCATATTCCCTTCGTCTCCGCCACATCTGCTCCCAGGAGGACCAGTTCCAACACCAAACAACCCAGATGGCCTCCTTCTTCAAAGACCGCAAGTTCCCCCCAGACGTGGTCGATGATGCTCTCCACGGCATCTCCTCCACTTCCCGCTCCTCTGCCCTTGAGCCCCGCCCCTCCAATCGCCACCAGGACAGAACCCCACTGGTCCTCACCTACCACCCCACCAACCTCCATATACATCGTATCATCCGTCGACATTTCCACCACCTCCAAACAGACCCCACCACCAGGGATATATTTCCCTCCCCTCCCCTATCAGCATTCCAAAAAGACCACTCCCTCTGTGACTCCCTCAGGTCCACACCCCCAACCTCCACTCCCAGCACCTTCCCCTGCAACCGCAAGAAATGCAAAACTTGCGCCCAAACCTCTCCCCTTACTTCCCTCCAAGGCCCCAAGGGATCCTTCCATATCCGCCACAAATTCACCTGCACCTCCACACACATTATTTACTGCATCTGCTGCACCCGATGTGGCCTCCTCTATATAGGGGAGACAGGCCGCCTACTTGTGGAACGTTTCAGAGAACACCTCTGGGACACCCGGACCAACCAACCCAACCACCCCGTGGCTCAACACTTCAACTCCCCCTCCTACTCCACCAAGGACATGCAGGTTCTTGGACTCCTCCATCGCCAGACCATAGCAACACGACGGTTGGAGGAAGAGCGCCTCATTTTCCGCCTCGGAACCCTCCAACCACAAGGGATGAATTCAGATTTCTCCAGTTTCCTCATTTTCCCCTCCCCCCACCATGTCTCAGTCCCAACCCTCAAACTCATCACCACCTTCCTAACCTGCAATCTTCTTCCTGACCTCTCCGCCCCATCCCCCCACTCCGGCCTATCATCCTCACCTTATCACCCTCACCTTAACCTCCTTCCACCTATCGCATTTTCAACACCCATCTCCCAAGTCCCTCCTCCCTACCTTTTATCTTAGCCTACTTGGCACACTTTTGTCATTCCTGAAGAAGGGCTCAAGCCCAAAACGTCGATTCTCCTGCTCCTTGGATGCTGCCTGACCTGCAGCGCTTTTCCAGCAACACATTTTCAGCTCACAATCCAAAGATGTGCAGGCTGAGTGGATTACCATGCTAAATAAGACCATAAGACATAGCAGCAGAAATTAGACCATTCAGCCCATTAAGTCTGTTCTGCCATTCAACCACGGCTGATAACTTTCTCAATCCTATGCTCCCACTTTCTCTGCATAACCCTAGATCCCTTTGATGCTCAAGAACTGAAATACAATCAATGACCTGGCCTTCACAGCCTACTGTGGCAATGAATTCGATAGATTCATCACACTCTGGTAGAAGAAGTTCATCCCTATCTCTGTTCTAAAAGGTGACATGGTGGTTCAGCGGTTCGCACTGCTCCTCACAATGGCCAGGACCTGGGTTTGATTCCAGTCTCAGGCGAATACCTGTGTGGAGCTTGCACATTCTCCCCGTGTCTGCATAGGTTTTCTCTGGGTGCTCCGGTTTCCTCCCACAGTCCAAAGATATGCAAGTTAGGTGGATTGGTCATATTGCCCATAGTGTTCAGGGATGTGTAGGTTAGGTGCATTAGTCAGAGGTAAAGGTAGAGTAATGCATTTGGGTGGGTTACTCTTCGGAGGGTCAGTGTGAATGTTTTGGGCCAAATGGTCTGATTCCACACAGTAGGGATTCGATGATAATTCTGTGATAAAAGGTCTTCCCTTTACTCTAAGGCTATGCCCTCGGGTCCTAGTCTCTCTCACCAATGGAAACATCTTCCCAAAATCTACACTGTCCAGGTCATTCAGTATAAACCCAGAGTCCTCAAACATTCCTCATATGTTAAACTTTCCCTTCCTGGGAGTATTCTCGTGAGCCTCTTCTGAACACACTCCACGGCCAGTACATCCTTCCTGAGATATGGGGCACAAACCTGTGCACAATGCTCCAAATGTGGCCTGACCAGAGCCTTATAGAGTCTCAGACGTACATCCCTACTTTTATATTCAAGTCCTCTCAAAATAAATGTCATCACAATAATCACAATTTAGTCATGTTCAAAATAGCAATGGGCAGGGAAAGAGGTATACAAAGTTTGGTAGAAGATTTGTAGCTCGGGTGCTCGTTGTTGTGGTTCTGTTCGCCGAGCTGGGAATTTGTCTTGCAAACGTTTCGTCCCCTGTCTAGGTGACATCCTCAGTGCTTGGGAGCCTCCTGTGAAGCGCTTCTGTGCTGTTTCTTCCAGCATTTATAGTGGCCTGTCTCTGCCGCTTCCGGTTGTCAGTTCGAGTTGTCCACTGTAGTGGCCGGTATATTGGGAAAACCACAACGAAAGAGGTATAACTAGGGGAAAGGCAATCATGATGTGATTAGGCAAGATTTACAATGCATAGGATGGGGAAGGAAGCTGCAGGGGATGGACACACTTGAAATTTCGGGTCCTTGATAAGTATATACCTATCAGGCAGAGAGATAGTTGTTGAGAGAGGGAGCTATGGTTTACTAAAGCAGTTGAAGCTCTTGTTAAGAGAAAGAAGAAGGCTATGAGAGGATGAGAGTGAAAGCTCAGTTCGTGTCCTTGAGAGTTATAAGTTAGCCAGAAAAGATCTAAAGAGAGTGCTAAGAAGAGCCAGGAGGGAGCATGAGAAGTTGTTGGCGGATATGTTCAAGGAAAACCCTAACACCTTCTATCGGTATATCAGGAATAAAAGAATCAAGAGTGTGTTTCTGGAAAAGCACAGCAGGTCTGGCAGCATCTGAGGAGCAGGAAAATCAACATTTTAGGCCAGAGCCCTTCATTAGGAATAAAAGAATGACTAGAGTAAGATTAGGGCCAATCAAAGACAATAGTGGGAAGGTGCATGTGGAATCTGAGGACATTAATGAATACTTTTCGTCAGTATTTACATTGGAAAAGGGCAATGTTAGTGAGAATACACAGATACAGGCTACTAGATTAGATGGGATTGCTGTTGACAAAGAGGAGGTCTTAGCAATGTTGGAAGATCTGAAAATAGATAAGACCCCTAGGTTGGATGGGATTTATCCTCGGATTCTCTGGGAAGCCAGGGAGGAGATTGCAGAGCCTTTAGCTTAGATCTTTATGTCATCATTGTCAACAGGAGTAGTGCCAGAAGACTGGAGGACAGCAAATGTTGTTCCTTTGTTTAAAAAGGGGAGTTGGGGCAACCCTGGTAATTATAGGCCAGTGAATCTTAATTTGGTTGTGGGTAAGGTTTTGAAAAAGGTTATAAGAGGTAGGATTTATAATCATCTGGAAAGGAAAAATTTGATTAGGGATAGTCGACATGATTTTGTGAAGGGTAGGTCATGCCTAACTAACCTTATTAAGTTCTTTGAGAAGGTATCTTTGAGAAGGTGACAAAACAGGTGGATGAGGGTAAAGCGATTGCTGTGGTGTATATGGATTTCAGTAAGGCATTTGATAAGGTTCCACACAGTAGGCTACTGCACAAATACGGGGTTTCGGGATTGAAGGTAATTTAATGGTTTGGATCAGAAATTGGCTAGGTAAAAGAAGACAGAGGGTGGTGGTTGATGGGAAATATTCATCCTGGAGCTCAGTCACTTTGGGGCCGCTGCTATTTGTCATTTTTATAAATGATCTGGATGTGGGTTAGTAAATTTGCGGATGACACTAAGGTAGGCAGAGTTGTGGATCGTGCCAAAGGATGTTATGGGTTACAAAGGGACATAGATAGGAAGCAGAGGTGGGCTGAGAAGTGGCAAATGGAGTTTAATGCAGAAAAGTGTGAAGTTGCTCTCTTCAGAAGAAGTAACAGGAATGCAGAGTACTGGGCTAATGGTAAAATTCTTGGCAGTGTAGATGAACAGAGAGATCTCCGTGTCCAGGTGTATAAATCCCTGAACACTGTCACCGAGGTTGAAGGTATGTGGTGTGTTGGCATTTATTGGTAGGGGGATTAAGTTTCGGAGCCACAAGGTCAATCATCAGTTGTATGGACCTGGAGTATTGTGTACAGTTCTGGTCCACATTATAGGAAGCATGTGGAAGCTTTGGAAAGGGTTCAGAGAGCTTAATTAGGATGTTGTCTGGTATGGAAGGAAGATCTTATGGAGAAAGGCTGAAGGAACTGAGGCTGTTTTCATTGAAGAGAAGAAGGTTGAGAGGTGATTTATAAGACATATAAGATAATCAGAGCATTAAATGAGGTGGACAGTGAGAGCCTTTTTCCTCGGATGGTGAAGGCTAACACGAGGGGACATTGCTTTAAATTGAGGGGTGATAGATGTAGGACAGAATCAGGGGTGGTTTCTTTACTCAGAGAGTAGTAAGGGTGTGGAATGGGCTGCCTGCAACAGTAGTAGACTCGCCAATGTTAAAGGCATTTACATGGGCATTAGACATATATATGGATAATAATGGAATGGTTAGGTGAGCATCAGATTAATTCACAGGTTGGCTCAACATCGAGGGTCGAAGGACCTGTACTGCCCTGTAACTATGTTTTATGTTCTATATTCCATGTTCTATGTTCTATCATTGCATTCGCCTTTCTAACTACTGACTCAACCTGCAAGTTTACCTTCAGAAAATCCTGGACTAGAACTCCCAAGTCTTTTTGCACTTCACATTTCTGAATGTTCCCCTCAACTAGGAAATAGTCCATGCCCTTATTCTTCCAATCAAGGTGCATGACCTCACACTTTCTGACGTTGTACTCATCTTCCACTTCTTTGCTTACTGTCCCAACCCGTCCAAATCCTTCTGCAGCCTTCCCACCTCCTCAAAGCCCATAGTGTCCAGGGATGTGCAGGCTAGGTGGGTTAACAATGGGAAGTACGGGCTTACAGGGATAGGGTAAGAGGGTAGATTTGAGTGGGATGCTATTCAGACAATCATAGTGAGCTCACTGGGCTGAGTAGCCTGCTTCGTCATTGTAGGGATTCAATGATTCTGTGATCTACTTCTCTACCCATTGCCTCACTCACCCACACTCATTGTCTAGATTAGAGTGGTGTTGGAAAAGCATAGCAGGTCAGGCAGCATCCAAAGAGCAGGAAAATCGATGTTTCAGGCAAAAGCCCTTCATCAGGAATAGAGCTCTATTCCTGATGAAGGGCTTTTGCCCGACACGCCGAATTTCCTGCTCCTCAGATGCTGCCTGACCTGCTGTGCTTTTCCAGCACCAATCTAAGCTAGACTCTGGTTTCCAGCATCTGTAGTCCTTGTTTTTACATAGTTGATTTTCACCCACACTCATTCCCTACATATTGTTACATAACTTTAAATATTAAATTAAAATCTCATTACTCTTAGAATTATCACTAAATACTAAACATATTAAATCCTTTTTTAAAAAATTTGAAAATCATTACATCAATAGCTATTCAATAAAAATAATATTAAAAACATTAAAAAACAACTAATCACTATGCAGTAACTGCAGCCTTTTCATGACACTCAGATAGCAATATTGATCTCAATGCTGTTTACTGCAGCCTTTAATGGCATGGTCCCCAGCCATCCCTACTTGATCAGCAATGCTTTCTTTGCTCAATAAAAGCAGAGTATTGCAGATGACAGAGATCTGAAATCAAACCAGAGATTGCTGGAGAAATTCAGCAGGTCTGGCAGCATCTGTGGAGACTGAAGTGAAGTTAATATTTCAAGTCCAATATGACACTTCTCAGAGCTGAAAATGTGTTGCTGGAAAAGCGCAGCAGGTCAGGCAGCATCCAAGGAACAGGAGAATCGACGTTTCGGGCATGAGCCCTTCTTCAGGAATGAGGAAAGTGTGTCCAGCAGGCTAAGATAAAAGGTAGGGAGGAGGGACTTAGGGGAGGGGCGTTGGAAATGCGATAGGTGGAAGGAGGTCAAGGTGAGGGTGATAGGCCGGAGTGGGGGTGGGGGCGGAGAGGTCAGGAAGAAGATTGCAGGTTAGGAAGGTGGTGCTGAGTTCGAGGGATTTGACTGAGATAAGGTGGGGGGAGGGGAAATGAGGAAACTGGAGAAATCTGAGTTCATCCCTTGTGGTTGGAGGGTTCCTAGGTGGAAGATGAGTCACTCTTCCTCCAGCCGTCGTGTTGCTATGGTCTGGTGATGGAGGAGTCCAAGGACCTGCATGTCCTTGGTGGAGTGGGAGGGGGAGTTGAAGTGTTGAGCCACGGGGTGGTTGGGTTGGTTGGTCCGGGTGTCCCAGAGGTGTTCTCTGACACTTATCAGCCTTGAACTATTAACTTTTTAAAAATCTAGCCATAGAGCTGCTGAGTTTCCCCAGCACTTTTGATTTTTATTATTGCTTCCCTTGCTTGTTTGTCATGTTCCAATGATACCTCTGTAAACAAAACAATGTCCTTTGCATCCACTCTGGGGCAGCTGGAAGCAGTTTGAGGAAGATGCTTTGAAACTATTTGTGGTTGGGCTCCACTGTCACTTTACCTCCCCCTAACAGTCACTGACCAAAGTCCTCACATGTAAAGACAATAGTGTAGACTGAGTGACCACTTCGCAGAACACCTATATTCTGCCCACAAAAAAGACCCTGAGCTTCTAATTGCCTGCCGCTTTAACACAGCATCCTGTTCCATGGCCAACATCTCTGTCTCAGGCCTGCTATAGTGCTCCAGTGAAGCTCAGTGCAATCTGGAAGAACAACACTTCATTTTCCACTTGGGGACGCTGCAGCCCTCCAGACTCAATATCGAGTTCAATACTTTTAGGGTCTGAACTCTCCATTGCTCTAGCCCCCTACCCTACACGCCAGGCCTTGTTATCACATAGTCTGCCAATACACACACAACCTATTGTTAGCCACTAACAGTCTCCATTAACATCTATTCACCATGCATTGAGTCTACATTCTGTGAAGTCCTGAGGCTCCATGAGACAAATACACTTTCTGCCCATTACCACTTACCATTCTCCTTGGCTGATGAATCAGTACTCTTTGTTTAACGTCAGTTGGAGGAAATACAGAGAGTGCAAAGGGTGTAGAATGTACTCTGGGTGGGGATATCAATGTCCACCACAAGTGAGGCTGGGCAGCAGCATTACTAATTGAGCTGGTTGGGTCCTTAAAGACGTAGCTGCTTGACTGGATCTGCTGCAGGTGGTGAGGGAACCAACAAGAGGGAAAAGCATATTTGATCTTATCCTTAGCAATCTGCTGGCTGAAGATGCATCTGTCCAGACTTGGCAAGAGTCACCACTGCATGGTCCTTATTGAGGCAACGTGACCATGCTAAATGGCATAGATTTCAAACAAATCAAACAACTCAAGACTGGGCATCCATGAGGCACTATGGAGCACCAGCAGCAGCAGAATTGCACTCCAGCACAATCTGTAACCTCATGGGCTGGCATGTCTCCAATTCGACCATTACCGTCAAGGCAGGGGAGAGTGCAGGAGGGCATGCCAGGAGCACATACCTGAAAAAGAGGTACCAACCTGTGGGGTTATCAAACAGGATTACTTGCATGCCAAACTCCCGCATAAGCAGCAAGTGATTGACAGAGATGAGCGATCCCATTAACCAATGGATCAGATCTAAGCCCTGTCGTCCTGCCAGCTCTTTGCAGTCAGAGTAATGCTCTTCCCACCCTGAATGTGCTTCCTTTTCTTTCCCATGTCCTCTACAATATTTACATCCTGTCTTTTGCCTTGATCTTTTTGTCAATTCCACTGTGAATATTTCTTTCTTTCTCTAATTATACAATGTCTGAATATTATAGAGTGTCTGACTTATTGAGGTTAGAGGAATTAAACTCTGCAGTTTACCAGTACCATTTATGATGACACCCGGCCTTCCCCACTGAGGCCCCATTCACTCCTCAATCTGACACTGAAAATTCACAGGACCTTCTCCCAACACCCAACTTTACTACAAATACCTGGCATCCCCAAAGAACACGTACACTTACTCCACTGCAAATAACCTCCCATCTCAGAACTCACATCCACTCAACATCCCACTGTCCTTCCCAATACCTGACCCCCTATGAGCCCAATAAATCCCCACTCCCAAACCGTCCCCATACACCAGGCCCTATCTCTGACACCCACTGCTCCCCCTATACTGGGACACACCCTACTCCCTCACCCAGCTTTCCATTACCTATCCCTCACCCAGGTACACATTACCTACCCTCTCACCCACTTATTTGTTACTTGCCCATTCACTGACCTTACACTGCGTTCCTTTGCTCAGTCATTGTTACAATCACCTTGCAACCTTTACACATTTGACTATTTTGGAATACAACAGCTTTGGCATAAAAATGAGGTGTGGATATTGTGAGGATTCACTTTGATGTTGTCCATGGTGTTTTGCCGGACTGTGTCTGTTTGAATGGATCCTGCATCAAAAGGTAGGAAAGATAAATCAGTAACTATTCTCATGATCTGGTTTGGAAATAGAGATTCTGCCTGATGGGAAGATTTAAGTCCAGTATGGTTCACCTTGAACTGCTGATACCATCCTTGTCCTTGGTGACCAACCAGGGTTCCATACTCGATGATACTCACTTTCCTGCATCTCATGATCAACTTAGCGAGGCATCAGAGGCCGTATTCCATTACGAATTACTTGCCTACTTGGTTATGTAGTGGTTATGTTACTCACTATCACTCCAGAGAATTTGAGCTCATATCTCACCATGGCAACTTGAATCCAGTGTTGGAAATGAAAGGCTGTAACCTGTAAAAGTGACCGTAAAGCTGTCACATTGTAATAAAAATCCCAACAACGTCACTCATGTAAATGGGGAAAGGAAACCTGCAGTCCTCACTCCATGTGCTGACCTCAGTATCATACCAGTTTGCTACAGACTATCAAAATGCTGCTAAGGGTTTTAAAAGGTAGCTCGTCACTTCCTGAGTCAGTAAGGGATGGTAAAGAAATGTTGGTCCTGGGGTATGCATTGTGGTGATGCCATTAAATGTCAAAGGACAATGGTTAGATTCTCTCCTTTTGGAGATGGATATTGCTGGGCATTTGTGTTGTGTGAAAGTGACTTGCCACTTGTCAGCCCAAGCTGGATTTTGTCCAGGTCTTGCTGTATTTGAACTTGGAGTGCTTCAGTGTTTGAGGAGTTGTGGATGGTGTTGATCATTGTGCAATCATCAGCGAACATCTCTGACTTCTGACCTTCTGATGGAGGGAAGATCATTGATAAAGTATTGGAGGATGGCGATATTTGTGAAGTCTCCTCCTCCAGTGAGTTGTTTAATTATCCACTACCAATTATGACTAGATGTGGCAGGACTGCAGAATCTAGATCTAATCCGTTGGTTGTGTCTATCACTTTGTCTACGCTATTTTTCATGCAAGTTTAGAGGAACCTTGATTATTCGAATGGTTGGGGAGCATTTTGTTCGGTTGCTTGAATGTTTGGATAATCGAATACCAGATAACACAGTTTAGCCAAGTATTGGGACCTTGCGATATTGTACTGATAATCCAAAATTCTGTTAATCGAATACCGGATAATCGAGGTTCCTCTGTAATCCTGTTTGGTAGCTTCTCCATGTTGATGCCTCATTTTTATGTATGCCTGGTGCTGTTCCTGGCATGCCCTCCATTGAACCAACATTGATCTCTTCGCTTGGTGGTAATGGTAGACCAAGGGATATGCCAGGCCATAAGGTTGCACATTGTATTTAGCTGCTGCTGCTGATGGCCATCATGCCTCTTGGATACCCTGTCTTGCGATGCTAAGTCTGTTCCAATGTTCTTTATCTCCACAAGGTCATTCTAACTGATACTATCAAGGACAGATGCACATGCAACAAATCTGTTAGTGAAGATGAAGTCAAATATGATTTTTTTTCTTATTGGTTCCCTCACCTGCTGCTGCAGACCCAGTTTAGCAGCTATGTCTTTTAGGACTCAATGGACTCAGTCATTTCTGTTGCTACCAAACCACTCTGGGTGTCAGACATTGCAATCTGTACCCAGAGTATATTCTTCACTCTTGCTACCTGTAATGCATCCTCCAAGTGGTGTCCAACACAGAGCAGTACTAATTCACTTGCTGAGGGGATGCAGGGGCCTTTATTCCTGCCCCCATCCCCTCACTCATCTGGCACTGGATCACCTCACCTACCCTGTATGCATCACACACCTGCTGCCCTTTTTCCTCACCCATCTTTCCCCTGTACCCTTCACCCTGATAACACACTAATCCGTCATCTGCTTGACATCTGACCCTGTCACCTACCTATGACCTTGCCCCTTTGTTTACTGTACATGTACCTTCCCTCAATCATTGTCAAAGAGGCTTGTAGCTTCTGAAACACAGAATAGAGCAGCCACTGCTGTTGAGGCAGCTTGGTTTCTGCACTAATCGTTTTGCTGTTGTTTGTGAGGTTTCCTGGATTTATCTGCATTGCTTTGGCTGGGAAGGCTCCTGCCTCTGAAGTTCTTAGAAAAAGCTGCACCAAAGGTAAATGGGAAAATTACAGTCTGATCTGCGTTGAAAGAGGTTGCAAATAATGATTCCAACCCAGGCAAACAGTTTCAGATCAATATCTCCTTTTCAGGCAAAATGCCATCAGCTCTTTTACAATGCTCATCCAAAGCATCTTGAGAGACTTAAAGGTGCTCTGTAAGTAAGTGGTTGTTATAGTACCAGGTAATAATGGCCAATCATCACAATATTGTTCACTTTCCACTTTTCCCTTTACTGCATGGGGTATGTTTTAGTTTTCACAGCAGTACATGCTTTATACCAATTTTGCTGTGTATGGATGTTAAAAAGTATTGTTAAGTTCCTCTTGAGTTGAGATCAACTTGACCATCGTATTTAAACTAAGAATGAAGATGGAAGCTGTGACATTAGAGAATGCAATGTTAAACTTGTTACATTCTTTTATGCCTAGCTATTGCATTCTTCACAGTCACTCCCCTATCCCCAGCAGTACTATGTTATCTTTATTACCAGATAGAAAAGCTACTGTTGCCTGTGAGTATTTTATTCCAGGCTCTCCCTGTTGAACACTTCCACCCCAGAAAACAAAACAACTGCCAAACAACAGTGCAAATTCCAACAACAGCAGTGATTCCTGGCCTTGGATCAGGGAAAAAGTTAGGAAACAATATTGCGTACAATTCTGGTCTCCTTCCTATCAGAAAGATGTTGTGAAACTTGAAAGGGTTCAGAAAAGATTTACAAGGATGGTGCCAGGGTTGGAGGATTTGAACTATAGGGAGAGGCTGAACAGGCTGGGGCTGTTTTCCCTGGAGCGTCGGAGGCTGAGGGGTGACCTTATAGAAGTTTACAAAATTATGAAGGGCATGGATAGGGTAAATAGACAAAGTCTTTTCCCTGGGGTCAGGTAGTCCAGAACTAGAGGGCATAGGTTTAGGGTGAGAGGGGAAAGATATAAAAGAGACCTAAGGGGCAACGTTTTCACACAGAGGTGGTACATGTATGGAATAAGGTGCCAGAGGATGTGGTGGAGGCTGGTACAATTGCAACATTTAAGATGCATTTGGATGGGTATATGAATAGGAAGGGTTTGGAGGAATATGGGTCGGGTGCTGGCAGGTGGGACTAGTTTGGGTTGGGATATCTGGTCAGCATGGACGGGTTGGACCGAAGAGTCTGTTTCCATGCTGTACATCTCTATGACTATGACCCTATGACTGTGAGAGAACGTGAGACAAAGAAACATTGACAAGTAAGCTTTTCCAAATTCTGAGTGAGCTCTCAGTGATGTGCCTGCTCCCAACAGCATCACCTATATAAATAAAGGGATTGCATTTACATAGCATCTCTCCCATGGTAACGGCAGATGGTGAATTCAGTTAAAAATCTGTAATGAAAAGATAGCCTGACAGTGACCATGTAACAATTATCAATGGTGGTAAAACTCTACCTAGTTCAATAATATCCTTTCGGGAAGGAAACTGCCATCTTTACCTGGTCTGGCCTACATGTGACTCCAGACCCACAGCAATTTGTTTGACTCTTAACTGTCCTCTGGGCAATTAGGGATGGGCAATAAATGCCCACACTCCAGGAATAATAAAACGACACAATTAAAACAGATGATCTGGTTATCATCAGATTGCTATCAATGAGAGCTCGGCTGTTGTGTTTCCTAGACTACAGCTATAACCAAAGTTTGTAAGCAATTCAGTAGCTGTGAAACATGTTGAGATGTCTTTGAGAAGCACATTGATTTTAGGAAAAGAACTATAAATAGAAATACAAATTGATTCTTTCTCTTCTGGCCTTTTGATTAGTCACTGGAATGGAACTGAGCCCACGATAGGGAAAGGAAGACTATTTCCTGCTCTGTAAGAATGGGAAGAGATTATGAACAGTACTCACCTCAGCTGCAGTGTCAGTCAGAGTAGGTTTGGGCACATTGAGATGACAGTAGCAGTACGTTTGATTTGCTAACAATAATTACATTTCAGTCAAGCACTCAGATTGTGCCTATTACTGGAGAGATTGAAAGCCCAGAGCAATAAAACAGAGAAAGCAGTAAAAGCCGCTGATATCAAATGATCTGAAAGAATAGAACTCCTGACTACAGGGAGAGCTCAGCGGAGAGCATGAAATGTTAAGGAAACATGAAGGAGCAAAGGCAGTAAACAGTTATAAAATGGGGCGGGGGGATGTTTAAACAGTGAGAAGAGAGAATGGAAGACAACCTGTGACATAGCACTGCTCACTTGCAACGTAACCCTAAAATAAAGCCAAGTCTACATCCTCCTGCAACATCTAAAACTTAGATGAAGCAGTTTTCATAGTGTTGTGCATGTTTCTCTCGCTACACCTGTTTGAAATTGCTTCAGGATATAAACTTGTTCAGCTACATTTAGAGGTGAAAATTTTCATTTCACCTCCTCCCTCCTCCTGGTTGCTCAATGCTTCAGAGTCTGGGTCATTTCCCGTGCTGTTGTTCTCAGGCCCTTTAAGGATGTTACAACAAGACAGAAATAACCATTGCAAAGCTATTTCTGGTATCTCCCAAGGATTGATTCGTGCCAATCTCCTCCAAATCATCTTTGTGTTGCTCCATGATGATATTATCTGAAAACAGGTCCATTTCTACACATATACTGACATCTTGGTTAATCTCCCATCCTCTTCACTACTTATTCATTTAACAGGACAAGACTGGATAGGACAGAGCCAGTATGGAATTACAAAAGGGAAATCATATTTGAAAAACCTACTGGAAATTGTTGAGGCTATAACTAGTAGAGTGAATAAGATGGAGCCAATGGATGTAGTTTATTTGGAGTTACAATAGCATTTCCATAAGATCCCAAATAAGAGATTAGCATGTCAACTTATAGCACATGGGACTGAGGGGGGTAGTGTACTAATGTTAATAGAAAGCTGGTTGGCAGACAGGAAACAAAGAGTCAGAATTTGATTTAGATTTTAGAGATTACTTAAAGTGTGGAAACAGGCCCTTCGGCCCAACAAGTCCACACCGCCCCGCCGAAGCGCAACCCACCCATACCCCTACATCTACCCCTTACCTAACACTACAGGCAATTTAGCATGGCCAATTCACCTGACCTGCATATCTTTCGACTGTGGGAGGAAACCGGAGCACACGGAGGAAACCCACGCAGACACGGGGAGAATGTGCAAACTCCACACAGTCAGTCGCCTGAGGTGGGAATTGAACCCGGGTCTCTGGCGCTGTGAGGCAGCAGTGCTAACCACTGTGCCACCGTGCCACCCACTTGTGCCACCGTGCCGCCCACTAAATGAGTCTTTTTCTGGGTGGGAGCCAGTGACTAGTGGGGTACTGCAGAAATCAGTGCTTGGACCCAGCTAATCACAAATATATAAATGATTTAGATGAGGGAACTCAGTTTGCAGATGACGCAAAGCTGGGAGGGAGGGTGAGCTGTGAGGAGGATGCAGAGATGCTTCAGTGTGATTTGGACAAACTGAGTGAGTGGGCAATTGCATGATACATTGGTAGCAAAACTAGGAAGGCAGATTATTATTTGAATAGTGATAGATTGAGAAAGGAGACTATGCAATGAGACCAGCTGGTGAAAGTAAGTCTTGCAGCAGGCAGTAAAGACGGTAAATGGTTCATTGGCTTTTGGAGTAAGAGTGTTCGAATACAGGAATGGGCATGTCTTGCTGCAATTATATAGGACCTTAGTGAGCCCACACCTGGAGTAATATTTGGAGTTTTTCTTTCCTTATCTGAAGAAGGATGTTCTAGCTATAGGGGGAGTGCAGCAAAGGTTTACCAGAATGATCCCTGGGATGACGCATTAAGAGAGTCTGAATCAGTTAGGATTATGTTCACTGGAGTTTAGAAGAGTTGCCGGATATCATTGAAAGCGATTAAATTCTAAAAGGAGAAAACCAAAGAGCTGCGGATACTGGAAATCAGAAACAAAATCAGAATTTTCTGGAGCAGCAGAGCAGGTCTGGCAGCATCAGTGGAGAGAAAGCAGAGTTAATTTTTTAGGCCCAGTTACCCTTCTTCAGTTCTGCCAAGCTTCCTACCAAACCTGCTGAGATTTTCCAGCAGTTTCTGTTTTTGCTTAATTTCTAAAAGGATTTTTTTTAATTTTCACCCATGGGACGTGGGCCTTGCTGGCTGGCCAATATTTACTGCCTATCCCTGGTTGTCCTTGAGAAGGTGGTAGTAAGCTGCCTTTTTGAAGAACTTTAGTCCACCTGCTGTAGATTCACCCATAATGCCCCAAGGGAATTGCAGAATTTTGACTCAGCAACAGTGAGTCAGGATGGTGAGAGGCTTGGAAGGAAATCTACAAGTGGTGGTGTTCCCATGTATCTGCTGCTCTTGTCCTTCAAGACAGGATAAATGCAAGAAGGATGTGCCCAATGACCAGGAAACCCAGAACAGTCACAGTCTAAGGATATTGGGGTAGACCATTTAGGACTGAAATTGGGAGAAATTTCTTCACCCAAAGAGTGGTGAGCCTGTGGAATTCATTGTCACAAAAAGCAGTTGAGGCCAAAATATTGAATGTTTTCAAGAAGCAGTAAATACTATTCTTAGGGTTAAAAGGCTCAAAGCTATGGGAGAAAGTGAGAGAGGATACTGAGTCAGATGATCAGTTATGATTATATTGAATCATAGGGTCAAAGGGCCGAATGACCTACGCCTCCTCCTATTTTCTATGTTTCTCAGATTGTTTGTCTGATACCCAGACATAGACGATACAAAACATGCTCCATTTCACAATCAGAAGAATGAACTTTTTTCTGGCCCCATACAGAGTATCCTATTATCTACATGCCAGCCTCTCTACCCTTCCCTATCTTACACAGTTACATATCCTCAGTCATTATTAAAATGCCTTTGGGATCTTTAACTCGTAAAGTTTGTCAGGTGTCATAGAAAATGTGTCTTTGCCTTTAACACTGCTTTTGCATTGCAGATGACTGCCTGATTATCTCTGAGTACACGTTGGGTTAAAGCCAGAAGTGGCATTGGAAAAAAGTGCTGAAAGCTAAGTGAGTAATTTTAAAGAGAGCTATGATGGCTGTAATTTGGGTCACTGTAGAATCAGAGTAAGTTACTGATCGGAAAACCAACTACACTAGGATAAGAACAGATCTGATCCAGATCAATTACAATCAATGATTAGTGGGAAAATTAAACAATGGGCTACTTTTAAAGAAGAGATTGCTCAGGCATTTTCCCATGAAGTGGAAAGGTAGGGTAAATGAATGCAGATCATGAATTTGATAAAGATTAAAAGAAGCAAGAAAGGGGTGTTTGTGACAGATGACAGGTGGATAACATAATTGAAAACTAACCTAGTACATAAACTTTCAGAGGGGAAGTGAAAATTCAAATAACTGAAACAAAGAGTGTGTATGGGAAGAGATCGATAGTTAAAACAAAAGGGGCCACTCACTAGGAATTTGTTGCAGAGAGTACAGAAGGGTTTTACAAGAATAGTTCCAGGGATGAGAATTGAGGCTCGGAGAAGTTGGGACTGTCTTCCTTGAAGAAATCTGATGGATGTTTTTCAGGTAATGAGGGGCCTGGATAAAATAATAAGGGAAAAATGGTTCATGCTCCTTAAAGGATCAAGAAACAGAGCAACAGGACGCTGGAAGAACACAGCAAACCAGACACCTTCAGGGGGTAGAGAAGTCAAGATTTTAGGTATTAACCCTTCTTCAGGACTACATGTGGAGGAAACTACAGATAAAGGGGGAGGATGGGGTTGGGGGTTTAGTAGCGGGATGGTGAGGTAGTGTTAGGTGGACACAGGTAGTATGTATGACCTAATTGGTTGATACGTAGGATGAATCCTATTGGTAGCTGGAAGGAAGGGTTGGTAAGTGGAATGGAAGGGAAGAGGCAGGGCTGGAAAGGGAGCTGGAGATGGGTGGGAATGTTAAAGTTAACCTCAAAGAGCTAGAGGATACAGATTTAAAGCAATTTAGAAAAGAAATGAATGTAAGGTGAAATAAATTCTTTCGCACAGCAAGTAGTTAGCTTCTGGACTATATTGCCTGGAGATATAGTGGAGGTGCATTCAGTCTCAGGGTGGTGGTGTGCTGGTAATGTTGCTAGATCAGCAATCCAGAGCTTCCCAGGTTAAGCTTCTGGGGACATGGGTTCAAATGCCACCATAGCAGATGGTTAAGCTTTAGATTGAATTAAAAAAACCTAGGACCTCTTCAAATAGTGACGGTCTAACCCTTGTCAATTGTCATAAAAATTCATTGCGCTCATGAAAACCCTTTTGGGAAGGAAATCTTTGTAGCTGGTCCAGCCTACAAGTGACACTTAAGTGTCTTCTGAAATGGCCTTGAAAGCCAATTGGTTTGAGGGAAATTAAGGTTGGGAAACAAATGCCATCTTCCATCTAACAATAAAGAAGAAAAATCTTAATTGAAAACTTTCATAGGGCATTGGATGATTATTATAATAGAAACAATGAGCAGGCTTATAGGGAATATGTAGAAGATTGGCACTAAATTAAAATTCTAAGGAGACCCATTACAGACAAATGAGCTGAATAGCCTTCTGCTACAGTATAACAATTCTGTGATTCCGATTCCAAAATCTTCCAGAGGCACATAAATAGTAAGAAGGTTGTAAAAGAGAAGTTGGGGCAATTAGTGGCCAAAGTGGAGATTTATATACAGAGGCATTGTCATTGCTATGATAGTAAATAAATGCATTGCATCAGTTTTTATTCAGGAATCATGGTGAAGAACTTGGAGGGTTTAGAATTTTAGGGAGGAGGTATTGGAGGAGTTGATGAGGCACTGGATTGGATGAGACATCGTAGCATCATACAGCATGGGAACAGACTCTTTGGTCCCATGCTGACCATAATCCCAAACTAACCGAGTCCCACCTGCCAGCTCCAGGCCCATTCCCCTCCAAACCTTTCCTATTCATGTACTTATCAAAATATCTTTCAAATGTAACTACAGCCACATCCATCACTTCCTCTGGCGGACCATTCCACACACAAACTCCTCTCTATGTAAACAAATTGCATCTCATGTCTTTTTAAAATATTTCTCCTCTCAGCTTAAAAATATGTCCTCTAGTCTTAAAAGGCACCCGCCGTTCACCTTATCTGTACCCCTCACTATTTTGTAAACCTCTCAACCTCCTATGTTCCAGTGAAAAAAACGTCCCAGCCTACCCAGCCTTCCCATATAGCTCAAACCCTCCATTCCTGGCAATAAGCTGGTAAATCTCTGCTGAACCCTCTCCAGGTTAATAATATCCTCTGTATTACAGGGTGACCAGGACTAGACATAATATTCCAGAAGAGAGCTCACCAACATCTTGTACTTCCTCAACATAACATCCCAACTGCAATACTAAAAGGTCTGGTCAATAAAGGCAAGCATGCTATAAGCTTTTATAATCACCTTATCTATTAGCGATGCAGATTTCAAAAAAATTATGTCACTGAACCCCTATGTCCAACTCTTCTACAACACTGCCCAAGGCTTTTAATTGTATCAACCATATTCTTTGTTTTACCAGATTTAGTACCTCACATTTATCCAAATTAAACTCTATTTGCTACTCTTCAGCCCAATGACCCAATTGATCAAGATCTCTTTGTAATCTTAGATAACCTTCTTCACTATTCACTATAACACCAATCTTGGTGTCATCTGCAAACTTACTAACCATGCTTTTTATATTCTCATTTAAATCATTTATATAAATGACAAACAAAAAGTATTGAAGGAAACTGAAGAAGTGAGAGTGGTAATTGGGTAGGTATTGGCCACCATTTTCCAATCTTCCTTAGACTCAAGGGCATTGCAAAGGACTGAGGAATTGCAAATGTTACGTCCTTGTTCAAAAGGGAATGTAAAGGTAAACCCAGCAATGACAGGCTAGTCATAATTTGGCAATGGAGAAGCTTCTGGAAAACAAAAATTGGTACAGCACAGATTTCCTCAAAGCAAATCATACTTAACTAATTTGCTGTGATGTAGTAACGAGGCAGCAGACTGTGTTGATGAGGGCAATGCTGTTGATGTGGCACTTATGGATTTCCAAATATCATTTGATAGAATGCGTCTACAATAGATGGAAAACCCAGTTGGAGATGTTGAGGTAAGATGGATACAAAATTGGTTGTGTGGCAGGAAACAGATCATGCTTAACAGAAGTTATTTAGACTGGAGGAAGGTTTACAGTGGAGTTATGCAGAGGTCAGTGTTATGACTTCTGCTCCTCTGAACCTAGACCTTGCTATACAGGACACAATTTCAAAATTTTGTAATGAAATGAAACTTGGAATGGTGGTGAAATATGAAGAGGCTGGTGTTGATCTTCAAAAGGACAGAGAAGGTTGGTGGAATTGGAAGACAGGTGGCAGATGAACTTTAATACAAAAAAGAAGTAATCCATTTTAGTAGGAACAGTAGAGTGAGATTACAGAAAGGTTACAATACTAAAAGGTGGTGCAAGAATACAGGGAGCTGAGTGTAAATATACAAAATCTGTTTGTGTGGGGTTTGCACATTCTCCCCATGTCTGCCTGGATTTCGTCTGGGTGCTCTGGTTTCTTCATACAGTCAAAAGATGTGTAGGTTAGATGAATTTCCCATAGAGTCCAGGGATTGCAGGCTAGGTAGGTTAACCATGGAAAATGCAGAGGTTGCAGGAATAGGATAGGGGGATGGGTTGGATGGGATGCACTTCAGAGGGTCAGTGCAGACTCGATGGGCTGAATGACCTGCTTCGATACAATAGGAATTCTATTATTCTAAGAAAATCAGTGAAGGTGGCAGAACAAGTTGAGAGATTACTGAATTAAGTTTACAGCAACCTGAACTTTATAATAGGGATATAGAGTACAACAGCAAGATGCAATGTTAAATCTATATAAAATATAGGCTTAGCTTAAACTGAAGAATTGTCTTCAGTTCTGAGCACTGCACTTTAGGCAGAATGTAAAGGAATTAGAAGTGTACAGAAAAGGTTCATAAGAAAACGTCTGAAGGATGAAGAAGGTATGAGGGTAGATTAGAAAGTTGGGGTTGTTTCCATTAGGGAAGAGGGAGATTTGGAGCAGATTTGATGGAGGTGGCCAAAACCAATCCCAATCTCCAGATTTGATGAGAAATGTTGGGGTCTTGAAGAGTGTGTGGAGGAGGTTTGATAGAATAGAGGGAAAGGATGAGGGACACCAATGACATGAAAAGGTTGGAAAGAATGTTTTTTCTCTTTTCTGGAGCAGAGAATATTGAGGGGAGATTTGGTACAATAAATAAATAGACACTATTTTCACTAGTAGGACGATTAGAGGCCAGTGGCCACAGATTTAAAATAATTGGCAAAAACAATTAATGGGCATGTTTTAAAAAATGTAGTGAATTGTGATCTGGAATGCACTATTACAAAAATTGGGGGAAATAAATTCAGCATTATATTATGAAAAGGAATGGGATAAACTCTCAAAATAGTCAAATTCTACAGGGCTTTGAGGAAAGAAAGATTTGGACTAATTAGAGATCCTGTAGAGCATAAAGAATGGAATGACCTCCTTCCGTCCAGAAGTTATCAACCTGATGTGGTAATCTAATTCAGTTCATTAGTGAATCAAATGCCCGTGGAATCCCCCTACTAACATTCCAGTCTGACACTAACCTTCCACCTCATTGTAGAAAGATATCCACATGCTGAGAAAAAGCCAACCTCTCCAATCAATTCCATGCAGTCAATGAGAAACTGCCTAACAACACACAATCTCTCCCCCATCTCTGCTGGGGACCATGCTGGGCAGTCTGTGATAAGGGTTATGAGGTCCTATTGCAGCTTTGTGTATCCTACACTGAAAAAGGTTCTCAGAAAGGCACTCAGTCAGACTGCTATGAAGCTGAAAGCACTCTGCGACTCGAATTCAGCTTGCAGCTAAAGCTCTTTCACTTCCAATGGGAAAAATATAGTGAAAGGATAATGGTATTCTTGCAAGCAGAATGGAAGAATTCATTCAGATTGATTCTATTTTGTTTCTCTGCATGATGTGCTCAGTATACATCTTAACAAACATCTGTGTGATAGCCGGGAGCAAGTAGACCGGTCGAGTGGAATGTGCACTCTCTCCACTGAAGGAGATCAACATACAAAATTTCATGCTTCTCCAGTCCTCTTTCCTGCTCCTCGCTCCTATTTAATTCAGAACCCATTTGTTGTGCTTGGCTGGTCACATTTAACCCAGTGTCATATTCTATCTCTTAAGTTCTTCACTCTTGCAATCTAAACACTGAAAAGGATAAATTTATAACCTCAGGAACACATTGATCTGCTCACACCATGACAGCTCTTACCTAATGAATCTTTGGGAGAGACAGAAGACTCTCAGCTACTGAAAACAAAATGCAAAAGACCTGTTGCATCTGTCCCTGATATCCAGTCAGTATGTCCACACTATGGAGATTTGCTGACTGAGCACTAATGCTCCTTCCATCTGTGTCCCATCCTCTTAAAACCTGGCTTCTGTGTACACACTAGTGATTAAAAGCACAACACTCTGTCAGTGGAGTGCATTTTGACTTCCCTTGGCTGTGTTATCTGGCCAATAATGATCTAGTCATCCACTAACACAATGGGCGTTAATAAGCCCAATGTCATTTCCATTGAGGTCTCCCCAAGCTATCATATTGATCTCAGAGGAGTTTCAGGTGTGGAGGGGTTGCCAAGCGTTCCCTCCATTAATTCCCTCAACCCTTGAGAGCCTCCGTACTGTCTGACCGTCTATCTGATGATGTCATAGACATGTCACTTCTCCCGGCTCAGGATCGGAAAAACTATGTTTAAATTCCAGTAACAAGTAACTCTATCTATCACTGACTACCTTGTTGTTATGTTTCACGGTCAGAGTATTATTATACACTTGGGAGACATCCACATGGTATTGTCACTGTACCATAGAATAAGACTAAAGATCTCATGCATTCTTGTGTTACAGTGGTAGTGACCCTGCCTCTATACCAAGAGGCTATGTTCAAGTCTCAATGTAACAGAGGCGTGGAATAATATCTCTGAACATGTTGGTCAAAAATATCTGTGAAATTCGAATTCTCCATCTAACCATACAGTCACGTGAAGTATGACATACTGCTGGAAGCATGCTGCTCAATTACAATGCAATAAGACCATAAGAAGTGGAACAGGCATAGGTTGCTGTGCCATTCAATTGGATCATGGCTGATCTGACCATTCCTCATGTACATTTTCCTGGGTTTTTTTTCCCATAACCATCGATTCAGTACTGATCAATAATTTATCTGTCTGAGCTTTCATTATACGCAAGGTCTCTATTCACCCCAACATCTCTCTGAAGCAAGCAGACTTACAGCCCTCTGAGTGAAGAAATTCTTCCTCATCTCAATCTCACATTGGTGTCCCTTTAATCTGAGACTGTGGCCTCTGGTCTTAGACTCTCCCATGAGAAGAAACATCTTCTCAGCATTTACCCTGTCAAGCCTTTTAACAATCTTCTATGTTTCAATGAGATCACCTTTCATTCTTCTTAACTCCAGGGAGTAGAGTTCCAACCTCTTTAGCCTTTGTTCATATGACAATCCTCTACACTGGGGATCATTCCAGTGAACAGTCTCTGAACTTCCTTCAATTAAATGATATCTTTTGTTAAATAATAGAAGCATAACCGCTCACGTACTCCAGATGTGGTCTCAACAGCACTTGTACAGTTGCAAGAGTGTTGTGCTGGAAAAGCACAGCTGGTCAGGCAGCATCTGAGGAGCAGGAGAGTCAATGTTTCGTAGGACAGGTCAAGAATGCAGTGCTGAGTTGGAAGTTTGGGACAGGGATAAGGTCGGGGAGGGGAAGTGAGGATACAGTACATTCCTTTCCTTCTTCCAAGTCATTAATATATATTGTCAATTGATCCAGTACCGATCCCTGTGGAACCAAGCTGGTCACAGGTTGCCAACCTGAGAAAGAACCCCTTATCCCCAATCTCTGTATCAGTTCTCTATCCACGCCAATATGTTACCTCCAGTAGTGGTATGTTACCCAGGCACTGATGTGCCTGTGAATTAAATGTTTGTATATAACCTTAAGCTGTAAGAAATGTGTGTTAGATTCTTCAATACCATTATATCTACATTCATTAAAATTGCCACATCAGATAAAATACCCTGGAGGCAAACTCACACCCTGCTCAAGCCACCCTTTCTGACTAAACCAAACCACTCTTCATCCAGATAAGACCTTTCATCCACATACTTTCCACCACCAAAGCCCTTGTTTTTCACCTCTGCAATATTGCTCATTGTCATTCTTACCAAAGATCCTCTCCTCCTGAAACTCTTACACATTTTTTTGTCACTCCCTCACCTTACTAATCCAGATAGGGCTGACTGGGACCTGAAAGGCCTATTTCTGTTTTATTTCTGATGTTCTTAATTCTCAGCTCACTAGATGTTTCAACTCCCACCTTCTCTAACAAGCATCTTTTATCTCTCATTATAATTTGGTATAACCCTGGAGAATAGTGTAAGCAACAAATTAAATCGTTTCACTGGGATTTCTGTCAAATGTGCATTGAAGTTGTGTTGGAGTATTGGGGAATGGGATCGGTGGTACAGTGCCACCTCACAGCTCTAGAGACCCAGGTTCAATTCCCACCTCAGGCAACAGTCTGTGTGGAGTTTGCACATTCTCCTCTTGTCTGCCTGGGTTTCCTCCGGGTGCTCCGGTTTCCTCCCACAGTCCAAAAATGTGCAGGTTAGGTGAATTGGCCATGCTAAATTGCCCGTAGTATTAGGTGTAGGGGAATGGGTCTGGGTGGGTTGCTCTTTGGAGGGTCGGTATTGACTTGTTGGGCCGAAGGGCCCGGTTGCACACTGTAAGTAATCTAATCTAAAAAAAATTGGAGTAGGAAGGAGGAGGACTTGGATTCAATCACTTGCATATAATTCAGGGGGAGAGAGAGAGGATCCAGGACCAGTCATTAGCAGCTAAAAGTGTCAATGGTAGCCATGATGTGGAGGTGCTAGTGTTGGACAGTTGTGAACAAAGTCGAGAGTGTGTTGCTGGAAAAGGATGATGAAGGGCTCTTGCCCGAAATGTTGATTCTCCTGCTCCTCGGATGCTGCCCGACCTGCTGTACTTTTCCAGCATGATGCTCCCCACTCTGATCTCCAGCATCTGCAGTCCTCACTTTCTCCTAGTTGTGGACAGTGTCAGAAGTCACATGATACCACCTGATGAAGGAGTGGTGCTCTGAAAGCTTGTGAGTTCAAATAAACCTGTTGAATTATAACCTGGTGTTAAGTGCCTTCTGACTTTAGCTAAAAGTGTGAGTGAGTGAGAGAGGAGGAATAGACATCAAATTTTAAAAAAAACTTGAGAACTGGAGAAACATATCAAAGAGTGATAGTCCAGGAAAATCCGAGAGGAGATGGTCTGAGTACAATCAAGGTATACTCCCTCAAAAGGGTAAGGTAGGACAAGCAAACCTAGAGCATTTCTGAATGATAAAGGAGATAGAAATTAAGTTAAAATGTGTACTTATGACAGGTAGACATTACAGAACATGGAAGATTCAGAAAGCAGGTGAAAAGACAAAAAAGAGGGATTGGGAAAGACTGGCAACCAACGTAAGAGGAAATTCTGAAGCCTTCTATCAGCATAATAACAGTAAAAAGGGTAGTGAGGGGAAGAGGAGGGTTGATTAAGGACCAAAAAAAGGAATTTACACTTACACATGTCTGAGGTGTTTAATGAAACTTTGCAAAGAGATGTTGCCCAGGCCATGGTGACACTAGAAGGTTCAAAACCGGGAAGGAGGAAGGGTTGAGTAACTTAAAGCTGATAAGACACTTGGTTTGGATGAAATGGATCCAAGGAAACTAAAGAAGGAGAGATTGGAAATCTCAGAGGTACTGAAAAGTATCTTTCATTCTTCCCTAGGTTTTGGAATGGGCCAGAGGATTGGAGAACTACAAACATTGAGACATAAGAGAGAAGATGGCTTGACAAGAAATGAAGCAAGCATAAATATACACTAAACGGGGAAGCAGAGCATTTGACAGATTGTACTAAACTAAGGGAAACATTAATCACCAGGAGATCATTAGGGTTATAGAACAGAAGATTAAAATGATGGTTAAAAATAAAGTGACAGAATCTGCTATGAACAATAATCTAAATTATCTGTACAGCAGATAGAAACTATCTGTAATAAAACAGAGGAACTAGAGACAATTATATGTTGTAAGAACGATATAGCCGGGATATTGAGACAACAGAAAAATCACAACTGGGAATTAAACATTGCAGTACTTTGAGTAAAGATAGAGAGAGAAAAATCTAAAGTAGGACATCTGTACTTAGTAACAAAGCCATGAAGAAAGAATCACTGAATCCTTCAGTATCAACATCCTTGGGGTTACCATTGATCAGAAACACAACTAGGCTTGCCACGTAAACATAGTGATGACAAGAGCAGCTCAGAGACTAAGAATATTAATGTATCTCCTGACTCCCTGAAGCCCAACCACCATCAAAAAAGCAGAAGTCAGGAATGTGATAGAACACTCCCCAGTTGCCTGGATGGGTGCAGTTGCAACAACACTCAAGAAGCTTGACACCAACCAGGACAAAGCAGCCCACTTAATTAACACCACATCCACAAGAATCCACTCCGTCCTCCATTGACACTCAGCAGCAGTATCGTGTACCATCTAAAAGATGCACTGCAGAAATTTATTCAAAGATTCTCAGACAACACCTTACAAACCCATAACCATTTCCATCTAGAAGGACATAGATCGGGTCATAGATTGGAGCTTTAGGGAAGTAGTAACTCCAAAGATTGCAGACAGATGGGTGACAGTGAGGCAGACTGGGACCAGTGCAAGTATACCGTTTTGGATACTTGTAGGGGGGACGACTTACCAGGGGTAAGCAATGGGGTTCAGGTCTGGCACGGAGCCTGTCCCCATTGCTCAGAAGGGAAGGGTGGAGAAGAGCAGAACAATAGTTATTGGGAACTCGATAGTTCGGGGCACAGATAGGCGGTTTTGTGGGGGCAAGAGATACTCACATTTGGTATGTTGCCTCCCAGGTGCAAGGGTACGTGACATCTCTGATAGTATTTTCCGGGTCCTTAAGGGGGAGGGGGAGCAGCCCAAAGTCGTGGTCCACATTGGCACCAACGACATAGTTAGGAAGAGGGCTGTGGATGTTAGGCAGGCTTTCAGGGAGTTAGGTTGGAAGCTCAGAGTTAGAACAAACAGAGTTGTTGTCTCCGGTTTGTTACCCGTGCCATGTGATAGAGAGTTGAGGAATAGAGAGAGAGAACAGTTAAATGCGTGGCTACAGGGATGGTGCAGGAGGGAGGAATTCCGGTATCTGGATAACTGGGGTTCTTTCTGGGGAAGTGGGACCTCTATAAACAGGATGGTCTACACCTGAACCTGAGGGGCACCAGTATCCTTGGGGGGAGGTTTGCTAGTGCTCTTTGGGGGGGTTTAAACTAACTCTGCATGGGAACCTAAACTGTAGCTTTAGGGTGCAGGACCTGGAGTGTAGGGAGGTTAGGAACATGGCATCAATCTCAAAGGAGGGTGTCTGCAAAAAGAAAAGTGGCTTGAAGTTTGTCTACTTCAATGCAAGAAGAATACGAAATAAGGTAGGTGAACTTGCAGCGTGGGTTGGTACCTGGGATTTCGATGTTGTGGCTATTACGGAGACATGGGTAGAACAGGGACAGGATTGGCTGTTGCAGGTTCCAGGGTTTAAATGTTTTAGTAGGGTCAGAGGTGGGGGTAAAAGAGGGGGAGGTGTGGCATTGCTTGTCAAAGATAGTATTACAGCGGTGGAAAGGACGATGGATGAAGACTCACCATCTGAGGTAGTTTGGGCTGAGGTTAGAAATAGGAAAGGTGAGGTCACCCTGTTAGGAGTTTTCTACAGGCCTCCTAATAGTCCGAGAGACGTAGAAGAAAGGATTGCGAGGATGATTCAGGAGAAGAGTGAAAGTAATAGGGTGGTTGTTATGGGGGTCTTTAACTTTCCAGATATTGACTGGGAAAGCTATAGCTCGAGATCGTTAGATGGGTCGGTGTTTGTCCAATGTGTGCAGGTGGTTTTCCTGACACAATATGTAGACAGGCCAACCAGAGGTGAGGTGGGTTTGGTTCTGGGTAACGAACCAGGCCAGGTGTTAGAATTGGAGGTAGGTGAGCACTTTGGGGACAGTGACCACAATTCGGTGGCTTTTACTCTAGTGATGGAGAGGGATAAGTGTGCACTGCAGGGCAAGAGTTATAGCTGGGGGCAGGGAAATTATGATGCGGTGAGGCATGACTTAGGATGCCTGGCTTGGAAAAGTAGGCTTCAAGGGAAGGGCACAATTGATATGTGGAGCTTGTTCCAGGAGCAACTATTGAGTGTCCTTGATAAGTATATACCTGTCAGGCTGGGAGGAAAGGGTCGTGTGAGGGAGCCGTGGTTTAATAAGGAATTGGAATCCCTTGTTAAAGGGAAGAGGGCGGTCTATGTAAAGATGAGGTGTGAAGGTTCAATTGGGGCGATTGAGTGTTATAAGGTAACCAGGAAGGATCTGAAGAGAGAGCTAAGAGCAGCGAGGAGGGGACATGAAAAGTCCTTAGTTGGTAGGATTAGGGAATTCCCAAAGGCTTTCTGTAGGTATGTCAGGAATAAAAGAATGACTAGGGTAGGAATAGGTCCAGTCAAGGATAGTAGTGGGAAGTTGCGTGTGGAGGCTGAAGAGATTGGGGAGACACTGAATGAATACTTTTCGTCAGTATTCACTCAGGAACAGGACGTTGTTGCCAATGTGAATATTGAGTCAAAATTAATTAGAATGGATGGCTTTGAGGTATGTAGGGAAGAGGTGTTGGAAATTCTGGAAAGGGTGAAAATAGATAAGTCCCCTGTGGGCAAAGTCTTAGAGAGAATTGTAAGAGATAGGATCAAGGATGTGATCAAGGATAGTCAGCATGGTTTTGTGAAGGGCAGGTCGCGCCTCACAAACCTTATTGAATTCTTTGAGAAGGTGACTAAGGAGGTGGACAAGGGTAAAGCAGTAGATGTAGTGTATATGGATTTTAGTAAGGCGTTTGATAAGGTTCCCCATGGTAGGCTACTGCAAGAAATACGGAGGTATGTCATTGAGGGTGAGTTGGAGGTTTGGATTTGGAATTGGCTGGCTGGAAGAAGACAGAAGGTAGTAGTTGATGGCAAAGGTTCATCTTGGAGTGCTGTTACTAGCGGTGTTCCGCAATGATCTGTTTTGGGACCATTGCTGTTTGTCATTTTTATAAATGACCTGGAGGAGGGGCTAGAAGGTTGGGTGAGCAAGTTTGCGGATGATACGAAAGTCGGTGGAGTTGTTTTCAGTGAGGAAGGATGTGGCAGGTTACAACGGGATATAGATAAGCTGCAGAGCTGGGCAGAAAGGTGGCAAATGGAGTTCAATGTAGGTAAGTGTGAAGTGATTCACTTTGGTAAGAGTAACAAGAAGATGGGGTACTGGGCTAATGGTCGGAGACTTGGTAGTGTGGATGAGCAGAGGGATCTTGGTGTCCATGTAAACAGATCTCTGAAAGTTGCCACCCAGGTAAATAGTGCAGTGAAGAAGGCATATGGCGTACTGGCTTTTATTGGTAGAGGAATTGAGTTCCAGAGTCCTGAGGTCATGTTGCACTTGTATAAGACTCTGGTGTGGCCGCATTTGGAGTATTGTGTGCAGTTTTGGTTGCCATACTATAGGAAGGATGTGGAGGCACTGGAACGGGTGCAGAGGAGGTTACCAGGATGTTGCCTGGTATGGTAGGAAGATCGTATAAGGAAAGGCTGAGGCACTTGGGGCTGTTTTCATTTGAGAAAAGAAGGTTTAGGGGTGACTTGACAGAGGTGTACAAGATGATTAGGGGTTTAGATAGGGTTGACCGTGAGAACCTTTTTCCACGTATGGAGTCAGCTATTACGAGGGGGCATAGCTTTAAATTAAGGGGTGGTAGGTATAGGACAGATGTTAGGGGTAGGTTCTTTACTCAGCGAGTCATGAGTTCATGGAATGCCCTGCCAGTAGCAGTGGCGGACTCTCCCTCTTTATGGGCATTTAAACGGGCATTGGATAGGCATATGGAGGATAGTGGGCTAGTGTAGGTTAGGTGGGCTTGGATCGGCGCAACATCGAGGGCCAAAGGGCCTGTACTGCACTGTATTTTTCTATGTTCTATGTTCTATTACAAGGGCAACAGATACATGGAACCATCACCTGAAAATTTCCATCCAGGCCACTCATATTCCCGATTCGGAAATATATCACCATTCTTTCCCTGCTGCTGAGTCAAAATCCTGGAATTCCCTCTCTAAGGGTATTGTGGGTCTACCCAAAGCATGTGGACTGCAGTGGTTCAAGAAGGCAGCTCACCACCATCTTCTCAAGGGCAACTAAAGATGGACAATCAATACTGGTCAGCCAGCAGCTCCCAGGTCAAAGGAATGAATGAGCAAAAAAGGGGGATCTATGTGCATGGAAATGAACGATAAAACAGATCTAATTACACTATCAAGGTTTGACCAATTATAATGGGACTAGACAACCAGCATGTTATAATGGTATGATTGATGAGCATTGGATAGATTAGCTGCCATTATTCAACAATATTGATATCATGTGGGGAAAGATACCAAATGAAGTCTTCAACAGAGAGTAGGCTCAATCTTGACAAATTGGAAAGGTTTTTGCATTCTACTTATTAGCTAGTTATGTTATATCTACGATACATACATGATTGTCTCCTGTGAGATCTCCAGCTATACATATCAGTAAGTACAAACGATTGCTAAAGACAGTGCATGACAAAGCATTCACAGGTAGAGTAATTGAAAGCCCAAACAGAACTTGAAAATATATAAAGAGCAAGAAAATCACTGGGAAAGCACAGGGCCTCTTCAAAGACCATGGAGGTAATGTGTATGTGGACCCAGAAAACATGGTTATTATCCTCAATTAATGCAATAGTGTAAATTATCTGTATAGCAGATAGAAACTATCTGTAATAAAACAGATTGCCTGTAACAATGGAAAAGGATGACACAGGTATGGATGGAGAACAGTGAAATATTAAAATAAATTAACACAGGAAGAGGGAAGGTACCAGCAACTCCAGTGGCCTTAAAAGCTGAGATGTATCCCAAGCTTTTGAGGGAGGCAAGGGAGGAGATCTCAGGGGCTCTGGCAGTCATTTTCAAACCCTCCCCGGACACAGATGAGGTACCAGACAACTGGAGGACTAGTCAAAGAGTATGATGCAGGAAAAGCGCAGCTGGTCAGACAGCATCTGAGGAGCAGGAGAATCAACATTTTGAGGAAAATCCCTTTGTCAGGAATGAGACTTGTGGTCCAAAGGGGCTGAGAGATAAATGGGAGAGGAGTGGGGCCAGGGGTAGTGGGGAATACGATAGGTAGATGAAGATGGGGGTGAAGGTGATAGGTCGGAGAAGAGGGTAGAGCAGCTAGGTGGGAAGGAAGATGGACAGGTAGAACAGTCATGAGGGCAGTGCCATGTTGGAAGGTTGGATCTGGGATAAGATGGGGGGAGGGGAAATGAGGAAACCGGTGAAATCCAAATTGATCCCGTGTGGTTGGAAGGCCCCAAGGTGGAGAGCTTAGCCTATAAGCCTGCATTTCCCTTGGCCAATCCACTTAGTCTACACACAATAGGCAACTTCACATCACCAATCCACCTAATTTGCAAACCTTTGGACTGTGAGAGGAAACCAGAGCACACCAATTGAAACATGAGGAGAATGTGCAAAGTCCACACAAACAGTTACCTGACAGTGGAATCAAACCTGAGTCCCTGATACTGTGACGCAGCAGTGCTGATCACTGAGTCACTCCACTTGATGTGGCCTATGTGGACCTTAGCAAGGTTTTTAATAAGGTCCCTTTTGACAGACTTGCCAAGAAAGTAAGACCTTATGAGGATCCAACGAAACATGGTACATTGGATCCAGAATTGGCTGAGAGGCAGGAAGCAGAGGGTAGTGGTAGAGAGATATTTCTGTATTTAGAAATCTGTTTCCTCTAGGCTTCTGCAGGGTCAGTGCTCAAGCCCTTGCTGTTTTTAGTGCACATTAATGTAGTGGCTTTAAATGTTAGGCATTTGAAGAACAGTTCAGATTAAATCAGAGAAGGAGAAAGTAAAATTACAAGACTGTTGTATAATGATTTTGCCTCAGTATTAAATAGGGTGGTAAATCAAGTGGGCATGATACTGGGAAGGTGTGTTGGGAAATAATATTATTAAATTTAAAATAAAAGGGTGTATTTCTAAATAACTTAAAACAAACACAAAATGGACAAGGCCCTAGCCTGGATGGACTGAACCCACGTGTTCTGGAAGAATCAGTGACGAGATAACAGAAAGATTGCTCAAATATTTAAGAACTAATTAAGAGAAATAGGAGGAGACGCCTTGGTGGAAATTTAATAGAGATAGAACACATTCTAGAAACTGCAGACATAACATCAGCTGTACAAAAAAAGTAATGGGATCTCTACCAAAGGGAATTAGAGAGGAGGCAAGAATAAAAAGCTGTTAATAATGAATATTCAAATTGGATTTCAAAGTTGAAAAATAACTTTTCAAACTCGCTGTGTTGGTAGCAGTTGCCAGCGATGTCATTGGTGTATTGAATGTGTTATGGTTGATTGGTTTCTGTGTTACTGACTTGCTGAAAAACCTGTATCAGACGGTGAGGTGGGAAACTAGCAAGAAACAGCATCAGACTTTAATCCGAATGTGTGCTCCCGCATTCATAAAACTCCCATGAAACCAGGAGATCTGACATTTCTAATCACACCTTTCAGTATCACGCCCACTTGATTTACTGCCCTGATAGATGGCCATTCTTTCTAGTTTTAACTCAGGACTCTGCCTTAAACTGACTACACAGCGGTTTCTTAAACTTCTTGGAACTTTTGAGGTCAAACACAATAGAGGACAATTGCATTACCAGTGACAATTAGTCCTGAATTGCTTCACTGCTCATTCTTCCAGGGTTGTGCTGGTGATTGCTAGCGAATCTCAGCTACTGCCCACAAGTGCATCTCAGAGGTGATGACTGACAGGCTTGAATCTCATTATCAATGAGACTAGTCAGAAAAAGACAGCCCTTGAAATTTCTGTTCTGGCTGGATTTCCACAGGTCCAAGGACTCATTGATAGTACAATCAAACCACTCCAGTACACTGAGTATAGTTAACAACCAAAACTATTCCCACTCCAGCAACATTCAAAGTTCAGCTGTTCACCCATGAGTGTGCAAGATACCCAATAAGCTGCTAAAGTGCATTCATCCTGCACCAGTCATGTGTTCTACTAAGAGGCACAACTTGAAGCAGGTCAGCAGATCCTGACATGATCATGGAATTTTCTTGATTTTGGAACAACCATGTTTCCTCTTCCTCCCGGCCTCCTAACATTACCAGCAATGGTCACCAATTATGGTGTGGCGCACAGTTACTAGTCCTAACCCTAAGCTGTCCCACAATTGAAATCGCAAACACTTTGTTCTAATTTAAAGGGCAGGTGGTTTAAATGACTCGACAACCCAACAATACCACAGACCTTATCCATCTTTTACACACTTTATGTCTAATTTAAACAATTTCAAAGGACACAAGATTCTTTCAAAGAGTTCAAACAGGTTTAGATCATTCCTTCCATTTCAGAAATGGCATCAGTCATTTATTTGAGAAGTTCAGGTGACTATTTCTGATTGAAGGCAGTTAGAATTTGAAATGTTCTGCCACTTCCATGAACCACAAATGTTGAAAATACTCCTGTTCCCATTCTTCTTCTAGCAAAAAATGGTGAGTATATTTCTACATGCAGCACATCCAGACTTAGGGCGATGGAACCATTTTGGCTAAGAGGCAGAGCCCCTGTGACTCAGCAAAAATATGGGGCAGATTCATTTGCTGCTTTTGTGTCCACAGTTACTGAGATAAATGCCAAAGCTTCTTTTAAAGTCTGCCTAGATTCAGCTAATTCAGGATGGAACAGGAACCAATCTTTATAAATGAATCTGTAATTATGTAATAACATTCATGATCTGAGATACCCCAAAACAGTTTACAGCCAATGAAATGCTTTTGATGTCTAGTCACTACTAATTTTCCCTTTAAGCATGCTAATTAACATTGGTGAAACAATCGTGGCATTGACTGCTGGTTTTAGAAGGCACGGCTGCTTATTGGCTTCGGAGCCCATATGGCCAGTAAGGTAAGTATAGGGATTGCTGGTCATGGTGACACAATGGTTAGTGCTGCTGTTTCACAGCACCAGGGAGTCCGGTGTGATTCCACCCTCAGGTGACTGTCTGTGTGAAGCTTGCACATTATCCCTTGTGTCTGTGTGGGCTTCCACCGGGTGCTTCGGTTTCTTTCCATAGTCCAAAGACATGCAGGTCAGGTGGATTGGCCATGGTAAAATTGCCCATAGTGTTCAGGGATGTGCAGACTGGTTGGAAGAGCTGTGGTAAATGTAGGTTTATGGGGATAGGATGGCAGCTGGGTCTGGGGGTAATCTTCTTTGGAGGATAGATCCAGACTTGATTGGCCAAATGGCCTCTTTCTGCACTGTAGGGATTCTATGATTCTCAATGTGGATGAGCAACAGTCAGCAACAGTCAGCTTGCAGAAGGAGCAACCATATAAATGACCACGGCATCTAGTTGAGATATAATTATTAGCCAGGACACTGGGGGTAATTTGCATGTTCTTCATCAAATCCTGCTCTGGAATTCCTTCTATTGCCTGAGAAAAGATCGGCTCTAAGTTTAATGTCTCATTCTCCACAGTGCAGCATTGCCCCATGTGATGTAATATTTGGTCAATTTAGATGATGCTCTTGTCTTTGGAATTGTACCCAAACACACCATCTTCTGACTCAGAGCAGGAGCATTACCATTGAGTCACAGCTGATACCATGAACCCTTTAGCACTTTCTAGTTCATACACTCAGGAGCATTTCTGAGCTGAGCTCAAGCTCCTTAAAGGATTTTGTGGGAGCTGACAGCTGCTGATTGCAACTTTCAGATTCCGACTCACACTAAACCAACAACATCCACATGAATATATAACTCGCATAAATGACTCCTCTACGGCACCATCATCCTGTTCCTGATACAACTAGACAGCCTCCAAAATTACACAAATGACAACTTCATCACTTAGAAAACAGGGGATGAGCTGAATATGTTAAATATCTGGAGAAGGAGAAGGAGGAATGTCTGTCAGTGACCTTTGAGTTGGTTCCTACTTTAATTGATGAGTCCCACTTTCTCAGGCTCTCTTTGCAGCATTGCTATGGCAACCGTCCCTATCCCCAAGCATGTTGGTGATGAGTTCACTAACTCTCTTTCTCCACAGGAGTTCAAACAAAAACCAAGGCTTCTTTCGAAAGGCAACAATTATGATTTCTCTTCTACATTTAACCAATTGTTTCCAAAGCTGCTCACAGCCTTGGGAGTAGACTAGGGATAACTACAGCCTGCAATCTACATTTAAAACAGCTTTTTCCTCTTCCCACCAATCACAGAATAAAAAGTGAAAGGGGAGGGGAAGTAAGAGGGGAATTGATAGAGACGTACAAGATGATCAGAGGATTAGATAAGGTAGACAGTGAAAGTCTTTTTCCTAGGATGATGAAGTTAGCTTGTACAGGGGGCGGGTGGTGGGGGGGTGGGTGCAAAACTACAAATTGAGGGGTGATAGATTTAAGACAGATGTCAGAGGCAAGTTCTTTACTCAGAGATTAGTAAGGGCATGGAATGAGCTGAGAATAGTTCACACGTCGGTGCAACATCAAGGGCCGAAGGGCTTGTTTTGCGCTGTATTGTTCTATGTTCTATGAAACCTAACACACATTTTGGGTACATCACCCTGTTCTGTATCGTGCTCACATACCCCTGTCATATCAAAAGAGTAATTAAGAAACAATGACAAATCAGGCCTTGTGTCAATCAGTTGTTGCGAACTATCCCCCATTACAAAAACTGACTAATTTCTATTCACAATAAAAATAATGAAAACAAATATCAGTATAATTCTGTTCTTCATCAATGGCCCATCCCTAATTACCCTTGAGCCGCCTTGTTTGGGAGGGAACTCCAGGAACATTCCAGTGACTGCAATATATTTCTATGTCAGAATCTCAAACATTTCAGAAGGGGACTTGGAGGTGATGGTGTTCCCATATACCTAATGTCCTTGTGCTAATACAGACAAGTGTCTGACTCACTGCTAAATTTATCTGGGCCATTTTCTGATGTTCTGCTTGATTGCTTAACACAACAGCATGTCCTTAGGATATTGTAATGAGGACTCTAACCCCTTGGGTGAAGGACCTTTGTGCCAAATTCAGCTACCCTCCATATTACCAAAAAAGTACCCTCCCCAAGTCTGTCCATCCCTGGTGCACAATATCAATCATTTTCAGCCTCCTGTTTGATGTTCTGTCCTGGGAATTAATGGAGAATTATTTCAGGCAGATGACCTGATCTTGTTTATTTGGCAAGCAGCCTATAGGGATGGGTCAGTTCACCCCAAATGTGAAGGATTAAGATCAAGCCGTGTAAATCCTTGCGCCTTTGTGGTTTTGGGCTCAAATATTATTCCCTGCACGAGGATGTCACTTTAAAAGCTGACCTGAAGAATGTTCCATGTTAACATGTCACTGATGCCTTGCTCATGTTATAATAGATTGGTAGGAATTCTGCCCCATCTCCCTACAGAGATCAGGTAGGAGTCTACTCTGTTAACATTCAATCTTTTGTGACAATGTCAACAATGAGAAATTGCATTGATACAGCTCCTTTAAATTAGTAAAACAACCCGGCACATTTCACAGGAAGGACACTGAGCCACAAATGAATTATCAGGAGACGTGATGTTCAAGTCATAAAGATCTACAGAAAAAGGCAGTTCAGCCCATCACATCAGCGCCAGTCAAAAGCAAGCACCTCATTATTCTAATCCCATTTTGCAGCACTTGGCATCACAAGTGAACATCTAACTACTCCTTCAATGTTATAAGGGTTTCTTCATCTGCCGCCCTTGCAGGCAGTAAGTTCCAGATTCCCACCACCCTCTGGATAAAAAGGGTTTCCCTCACATTCCTTTTAAATGTCCTGCCCCTTGCCTTCAATCAATGCCGTTGGTCATTGATCCCTCCATCAGGGGAAAGTTTCTCCCTGTCTCCCCTATCTATGACCCTCATAATTTTATACATATCAATTATGCTCCCCCTCCATCTCTGTTCGAAGGAAAACAATCCCAGTCTGTCCAATCTCTCTTCAAGTCTGAAACTCTCCAGCTCAGGCAACGCCTCCTCTGAAACCTTTCCATTGTTGTAATCACATTCCTCCTGTAATCTTAAAGCTCGGTCAAAGAGGTTGCTTGAAGGTGAGTGTTTATAAGGAGAGAGGGGGAGTGAGATGGAGACCCAGGTCTCGCAGCCAATGGAGGAATATTTAAAATGAGCACTAAACTGTCTTTAATCACACCAGGGGAAGAAAACTTTATACTGGTCATGCCAGCTAGCTTCCATAGCAAGACAGGATTTGTATAGATATTCTAGTTGTGTTACAGTCACAATACCATCTTTATTAGAACTGATACTATCGAGAAGAACTGGAATGTCAGACAGCGCAACAGAGCTACGGGTAATCACCATGATGTAATCTGACTAAGAAGGAGGCCATGTCACAGCCATGATTTGGAGATGCCGGTGTTGGACTGGGGTGTACAAAGTTAAAAATCACACAACACCAGGTTATAGTCCAACAGGTTTAATTGGAAGCACAAGCTTTCGGAGCGACGCTCCTTCATCAGGTGGTTGTGGAGGACACCATTGTAAGGCACAGAATTTATAGCAAAAGTTTACAGTGTGATGTAAATGAAATTATACATTGAAAAATACCTCGATTGTTTGTTGAGTCTCTCATCTGTCCGAATACCATGATAGTATCACTTCTTTCATGTGTAAATTACAAACCTTTTTTTAAAAAGTTACATTCTCAGGTTAACTGTAACAATTGGTGTTAGCCAGATAAGGTGTTGAAGGTGTTAGCCCCCGTGTCCTTTATCTGTGCCATAATGTTTAGATTAATTCTAATCTAAAAAGTGAGTTAACAGAGTCTTACATGAATTTATGCAGTTTTTGAGCAAAGTACAGTGTAACTCTGAAAGTACAAATTCACCCCACATGTGTGCATGTGTGTGTGTGTGTGTGTATAAGAAGTGAAACCATCATGGTATTTCAACAGATGAAAGACGTAACAAATAATCAAGGTATTTTTCAATGTATAATTTCAGTTACATCACACTGTAAACTTTTGCTATAAATTCTGTGTCTTACAGTCGTGTCCTCCACAACCACCTGATGAAGGAGCAGCGCTCTGAAAGCTAGTGCTTCCAATTCAACCTGTTGGACTATAACCTGGTGTTGTGTGATTTTTAACTATGTCACAATCAAATAGACATCTCCAATATAGTTGCTTTGTTGCCTTTGTACTTTATAAACTTACCACCTCAGAATCATTTTAACATCATAACAGCAGTACGGCTGAGAAGGCCTATTTCTTGCAACTAAAATTAACGATATACAACAGGCCAGAATTGGAGGAGCACAGCAGGTTTGGAAGGTTGAAGGGCTGGGGGAGGGAGGATACAGAGGGATTTTAAAACAAGGATCCGAATTTTTAATATGAGCTTTCCCTAAATCAGTAACCAATGGAGGTCATCTAGAGGGAACAGATTTAAAGTGGGAGGGAAAAATTTCCCATGCACAGAGTGGTGCGTATATGGAAGGAGCTGCCTGAGGAAGTGGTAGAAACGGGTACAATTACAACATGCAAAAGACATTTGGACGGGTTTGTGGATAGGATATGTTGAGAGGGATATGGATTAAAAGCAGGTAAATTGGACTCGATCTGCTTAGGAAGCCTCGTTGGCACGGATGAATTGGGCTGAAGGGCCCGTTTTCATACTGTATGACTCTATGATGCTATATGTTTGAGAATATAACTTGTAGTTTTAGGACAAAATGTGGTGCTGCAGAAACTCAGCAGATCTGTCAGCATCTGTGGAGAGAAAATAACATTTCAAGTCCAATGACCTTTTTGCCATTTCTGAAGAAAACTTGTTGATGATCATTCCTTGGTTCTGACATGTTGAGTTCCTGTTTTTATTTCTGTTTTTATTTTAGCTCCAATGTCTTTGTTTTGTGTTATTGTAGTTTTAAAAATTAGAGTTGGCCTGCAAAGAAAAACAGAATTTTGCAGATAAAATGTGTGAAGTAAATGCTGCTCAAACAAAGCCAAATTAATTAAAATTCAAACAATGGGTCATATTTGCTTGGGACCTGCCTACTTAGATAGTCATAGTAGAAGTTGGGGGTCATAAAGCAGCAGATAGAGAAACACCAATGTATTTGAGGTGAAGACATGACACCTGCAATCATTGCAGTCCAGAGAGGGGTTTATGTTTGGGAAGTCAGACCGACATTACTTTAAAAACACCTGAAGGTTTTTAAAATTCATCTTAAAAATAATGGAATCCAAAGCCAGGGTTTGGAGCTTACCCTTTTGTAAGTAAGAAGCAAGAGTAAAAAGGAAAAGGTACATATCAAACAATACCTTACTGTTTCAGGCTTAAGAGGGGAAAACAATCCCAATCTAAGTTTACTCACGTTCCCCCCTTGTCCATGGCTTTCTCCATTTCCTTTTCTCTGGGTGTTTGCTGAGGTGTTTGATTTTTTTCACTGACAGAAGATTGCCAAAGTAAACCCACTTTATTTTAGCCTGCAGAGTGCGCAAAAAGAATGCTAACTTCATAATTACCCACATTGACTGTGAGTGAGGTTTAATCACAATTTGGGTTTCATGGGGAATCAGAAACTTGAAGATTGATTCCAGATTGAAGATCAGACAAATTGTACTGTGGCCCTAACAGACTTTTGGCAAAAGGAAACAATCAGCTGATTACCCTGAAGTATTAAAAATGCAACCAATATAAAGCTTGAGGCATTCATAGTGTAGAGGTAGTGAATTGAAGTCTTCCATACTTTTGGATGATCTCAATCTAAGTCAATAACTTTAAGTTTGATGTATCTTGTAAGGAAAAGGCTTGGGGAAAGTAAGGAATAAAATTGAAGTTATCACATATGTTATATGTCAAGACTGTTCAGTGTAATTCTTTTTAAATATAATAAAGTTTATGTTTCTTTTTGAAAAATGTGCAATCTCATTGCATGTTGATGAAATCACTGAGGTTCGGATTCCTCTTGAAAAGTTAATAGTCCCTAACTGGATCATAACACTGTTGTGTGAAAGTTCTTTTGGAAACATTATGGAGAGTTAGACTCCTTAGATAGTCTGCAATAATATATCACATGAAGGTTTATGTTTAGGATCTTTCTATTTGATCCAGTTTACATTGAAATTTATTGTTGTACATATTAAAGTTTTAGTTTATTTTTCACTAAATTCCCAGAAAATAGTTGGCTTTGCAACTTCTGTAAATCTACAGTGTTTTATTAGGAATATTCATTTACCACTTTACTACCTAATAAATCAGTGGTCAAGGCCACGCTCCTGTGAATTGCTTATTTTGTTGACTTCTGCATTACCACTGGCATAAGGCTGTGGTCAGAGTTAAGAGTGTAATGCTGGAAAAGCACAGCAAGTCAGACAGCCTCCAAGGAGCAGAAGAATCAATGTTTAGGGCATTGGCCCTTCATTAAGTCATAGTCACACTGTCTGATGTTTGGCTTTGCCTTTCAACCTCATTCAGTGCTTCCAGTTAACTTCTCCCCAGTGCCATCAGGACTCAACACCCTCTCCCTGCTCTACATTTAGACTACTATCAATGGTTTGTACTGCTGTCTCACAGCATCGGAGAACCGGGTTTGATTCAATCCTCAGGGAGCTGTCTGTGTGGAGTTTGCACATTCTCCCTGTATCTGCGTGGGTTTCCTCCAGGCACTCTGCTTCCCTCCCACCATCCAAAGATATGCAGGTTAGGTGGATTGGTCGTGCTAAATTGCGCATAGTGTCCAGTAAAATGCAAGTTGGGCGGATTAGCCATGGGAAATGCAGGGTTACAGGGCTAAGGTGGGGGATGGGTCTGGGTGGGGATGCTTTTCAGAAGGTCAGACTCGATGGGTCAAATGGCCTGTTACCACACTGTAGGGATTTTATGATTTTAAGCACTCGACAACTCTGTCTTCACTATCTGTTGCCCAAGAATTTGAAAGGGGTAGCTGGCAAAATAAGATGCACTCCACTCATCTAGATATAAAGGACTATTCACCAAACAGTGTTCAAGTTGTCTCATATCTCCATGTTGACACACTTACTTGTAAGATGATCCTGATTTTCACAAGAGGCTATCATGTATCACAAGATGAAATGTAACTAACCATTAAATAATATGTACTAAACCTGGCCAACAAAACAGAAATTAGAGGATCCCTACAGTGTGGAAACAGGCCCTTCGGCCCAACAAGTCCACACCAACCTTCCAAAGAGTAACCCACCCAAACCCATTCCCCTGACTAATGCACCTACCCTACACATCCCTGAATGCAATTTAGTATGGCCAGTGGGCTGAGAAGGTGCAGATGGGGTTTAATTCAGATAAATGTGAGGTGCTGCATTTTGGGAAAGCAAATTTTAGCAGACTTATACACTTAATGACATAGGTAGGAGGAGTGCTGAGGATGTTAGACAGGCTTTTAGGGAGCTAGGTTGGAAGCTCAGAGTTAGAACGAACAGAGTTGTTGTCTCTGGTTTGTTACCCGTGCCACGTGATAGAGAGTCGAGGAATAGGGAGAGAGAAGAGTTAAATGCGTGGCTACAGGGATGGTGCAGGAGGGAGGGATTTCGGTACTTGGATAACTGGGGTTCTTTCTGGGGAAGGTGGGACCTCTATAAACAGGATGGTCTGCACCTGAACCTGAGGGGCACCAGTATCCTTGGGGGGAGGTTTGCTAGTGCTCTTGGGGGGGGTTTAAACTAACTCTGCAGGGGCATGGGAACCCAGACTGTAGCTGTAGGGTGCAGGACCTGGAGTGTAGGGAGGTTAGGAATATGGCATCAATCTTAAAGGAGGGTGCCTGTAAACAGAAGAGTGGCTTGAAGTGTGTATACTTTAATGCCAGAAGTATACGAAATAAGGTAGGTGAACTCGCAGCGTGGGTTGGTACCTGGGACTTCGATGTTGTGGCTATTACGGAGACGTGGCTAGATCAGGGACAGGATTGGCTGTTGCAGGTTCCAGGGTTTAAATGTTTTAGTAGGGTCAGAGGTGGGGGCAAAAGAGGGGGGGGTGTGGCTTTGCTTGTCAAAGATAGTATTACAGCGGTGGAAAGGAAGATGGACGAAGATTTGCCATCTGAGGTAGTTTGGGTTGAGGTTAGGAATAGGAGAGGTGAGGTCACCCAGTTAGGAGTCTTTTACAGGCCTCCTAATAGTCCTAGAATCGTTGAAGAAAGGATTGCGAAGATGATTCAGGAGAAGAGTGACAGTAATAGGGTGATTGTTATGGGAGACTTTAACTTTCCTGATATTGATTGGGAAAGCTATAGCTCAAGTTCGTTAGATGGGTCAGTGTTTGTGCAATGTGTGCAGGAGAGTTTCCTGACACAATATGTAGATAAGCCAACAAGAGGTGAGGCCATACTGGATTTGGTTCTGGGTAACGAACCAGGCCAGGTATTAGAACTAGGGGTAGGTGAGCACTTTGGGGACAGTGACCACAATTCGGTGATTTTTACTCTAGTGATGGAGAGGGATAAGTGTGTACTACAGGGCAAGAGTTATAGCTGGGGGCAGGGAAATTATGATGCGTTGAGGCATGACTTAGGATGTGTGGATTGGAAAAGTAGATTCCAAGGCAAGAGCGTAATTGATATGTGGAACTTGTTCAAGGAGCAACTATTGAGTGTCGTTGATAAGTACGTACCTATCAGGCAGGGAGGAAAGGGTCGTGTGAGGGAGCCGTGGTTTAATAAGGAGTTGGAATCCCTTGTTAAATGGAAGAGGGCGGCCTTTGTAAAGATGAGGCGTGAAGGTTCAATAGGGGCAATTGAGAGTTATAAGGTAGCCCGGAAGGACCTGAAGAGAGAGCTAAGAGCAGCAAGGAGGGGACATGAAAGGTGCTTAGTTGGTAGGATTAGGGAAAACCCTAAGGCTTTCTATAGGTATGTTAGGAATAAAAGAATGACTAGGGAAGGAATAGGTCCAATCAAGGATAGTAATGGGAAGTTGCGTGTGGAGGCTGAAGAGATTGGGGAGGCGCTGAATGAATACTTTTCGTCAGTATTCACTCAGGAACAGGACATTGTTGTCGATATGAATACTGAGGCACGAATAAGTAGAATGGATGGCTTTGAGATATGTAGAGAAGAGGTGTTGGAAATTCTGGCAAGGGTGAAAATAGATAAGTCCCCTGGGCCTGATGGCATTTATCCCAGGATTCTCTGGGAAGCAAGGGAGGAGATTGCAGAGCCATTGGCCTTGATTTTTGTGTCCTCTTTGTTGACAGGAGTAGTGCCAGAGGACTGGAGGCTAGCAAACGTGGTTCCCTTGTTCAAGAAGGGGAGTAGGGATAATCCTAGTAACTATAGGCCAGTGAGTCTCACTTCTGTTGTGGGCAAAGTCTTAGAGAGAATTGTAAGGGATAGGATTTATGCACATCTGGATAAGAATGATGTGATCAAGGATAGTCAGCATGGTTTTGTGAAGGGCAGGTCGTGCCTCACAAACCTTATTGAATTCTTTGAGAAGGTGACTAAGGAGGTAGATGAGGGGAAAGCGGTAGATGTGGTATATATGGATTTTAGTAAGGCGTTTGATAAGGTCCCCCATGGTAGGCTACTGCAGAAAATACAGAGATATGGCATTGAGGGTGAGTTGGAGGTTTGGATTAGGAATTGGCTCTCTGGAAGAAGACAGAGGGTAGTAGTTGATGGCAAAGGTTCATCTTGGAGTGCAGTCACTAGCGGTGTTCCGCAAGGATCTGTTTTGGGACCATTGCTGTTTGTCATTTTTATAAATGACCTGGAGGAAGGGTTAGAAGGTTGGGTGAGCAAGTTTGCGGATGATACGAAAGTCGGAGGAGTTGTAGACAGTGAGGAAGGATATGGCAGGTTACAGCGGGATATAGAGAAGCTGCAGAGCTGGGCAGAAAGGTGGCAAATGGAGTTCAATGTAGCTAAGTGTGAAGTGATTCACTTTGGTAAGAGTAATAAAAAGATGGATTACTGTGCTAATGGTAGACTACTTGGTAGTGTGGAAGAGCAGAGGGATCTTGGTGTCCATGTACACAGATCTCTGAAAGTTGCCACCCAGGTAAATAGTGCAGTGAAGAAGGCATATGGCGTACTGGCTTTTATTGGTAGAGGAATTGAGTTCCGGAGTCCTGAGGTCATGCTGCAGTTGTATAAGACTCTGGTGCGGCCGCATCTGGAATATTGTGTGCAGTTTTGGTCGCCATACTATAGGAAGGATGTGGAGGCACTGGAACGGGTGCAGAGGAAGTTTACCAGGATGTTGCCTGGTATGGTAGGAAAATCCTATGAGGAAAGGCTGAGGCACTTGGGGTTGTTTTCATTGGAGAAAAGAAGGTTTAGGGGTGATTTGATAGAGGTGTACAAGATGATTAGGGGGTTAGATAGGGTTGACAGTGAGAACCTTTTTCCACGTATGGAGTCAGCTATTACAAGGGGGCATAGCTTTAAATTAAGGTGGGGTAGATATAGGACTGATGTTAGGGGTAGGTTCTTCACTCAGCGAGTCGTAAGTTCATGGAATGCCCTGCCAGTAGCAGTAGTGGACTCTCCCTCTTTATGGGTATTTAAGCGGGCATTGGATAGGTATATGGAGGATAGTGGGTTAGTGTAGGTTAGGTGGGCTTTGATCGGCGCAACATCGAGGGCTGAAGGGCCTGTACTGCGCTGTATTCTTCTATGTTCTATGTTCTATGTCCTAGGGACTGTTGCTGAACAAAGCGACCTTAGAGTGCAAGTTCATAACTCCTTGAAAGTGGAGTCACAGGTAGATAGGATAGTGAAGAAGGTGTTTGGTATGCTTTCCTTTATTGGTCAGAGTTTTGAGTACAGGAGTTGGGAGGTCATGTTGTAGCTGTACAGGACATTGGTTAGGCCATTGTTGGAATATTGTGTGCAATTCTGGTCTCCTTCCTACTGGAAAAATGTTGTGAAACTTGAAAGGATTCAGAAAAGATTTACAAGGATTTTGGATGGAGGTTTGCTCGCTGAGCTGAAAGGTTCATTTCCAGACATTTCATTACTTTACTAGGTAACATCTTCAGTGGACTTCATGCAAAGAAATGCTGAACTTCCTGCTTTCTATTTATATGTTTAGGTTTCTTTGGGTCGGTGATATCATTTCCTTTGGTGATGTTTTTCCTGTGGTGAAGTCACTTCCTGTTCCTTTTCTCAGGGGGTGGTAGATGGGGTCTAACTCAATGTGTTTATTGATAGAGTTCTGGTTGTAATGCCATGCTTCTAGGAATTCTTGTGCATGTCTTTGTTTGGCTTGTCCTAGGATAGATGTATTGTCCCAGTCGAAGTGGTGTCTTTCCTCATCCATATGTAAGGATACTAGTGAGAGAGGGTCATGCCTTTTTGTGGCTCGTTGGTGTACATGAACACCAACTAGCTACAAAAAGACATGACCCCCTGCCCCCCACTAGTATCCTCTCAGGAAATGTTAGACTATTAAATATTAAATATTATGGACTCCGTACTTAGCTCACAAACCTCCAACTACACCTCCTCCAATTTACACTTACATGTCACAGACTCTGTTGGAACATACCCCTGGAGCTCCAACCCACATCCCCAACCTGTCCCTTTGGACTGGACCATATCCATCTTCCACTTCTATCCATCCTCACAACCCCCAAATATGCTACACCTGACCCGATTCATCTCCCCCCACTCAGAGGCCATGTCACTGGAACTAACCCTACAAACACATCATCCTGCTGGACCTGACTCAAATCCTCTTGCTTTCCCATTAGGTCTGACCCAGCACCCTTTCCCAACAGCAGTCCCGAAACCCATAGATGTGAAACCCACTCAAACTCCCAGCAGACCCAACCTCTCCCACCGATCCTAAACACTGCATCACTGCACTTACCATCTTTACTTTTCTCCCAGTTGTTATCTTACCCATCTGATACTTTACCCTCCCAGCATCTAATACCAAACTGACCTCATGTACTTGTGGTTTGACAGCAGCTGTCAAAGTGACAGTCAGGACCTTTAAATATCACGATACAGAATTGTCAGAATGGAACTACAGCTCTGCATTTCCGAAGGAGTCCGGAGTAGAAACTCTTCTCAAAGATGCAGACCTCCTTTCTTTCATGAAGAGAATTAGCAATCTGCTTGAGATTACCATTCCTTGGAAAACTCAGCACATTTTCTTTAGTGAAAACATAATTTTTATGTTCAGTAAAAAATATTCTTAAAGCTGTGATACTAGCACAATGCTTTTTTTTTCAACCCAGAATGACATGTATATCATGCAGAGAAAGCAGAACGGACATGAATTGTATAGATTGTTACAATAGGTCAAAGAAATGCACAGAAAAGAAAAAAACAGTACAAAAGTCTTCGCCATCTTGAGAAAATGAAAAGTGTGTTGTTTGTTTTATTGTAAAGGATTTCAATGATATTTCTAACAATTGGAAATAATCTTTCCAGCAGAAATATGACGTTTATAGTGAAACATCTAGTAGGTTTTTACCTTTAATTTACAGGAAATAAGGAACATTTTGTGAAGGACCATAAGATAGAAGTGAAAAAATTAATTGAAACAGAAATGCTTCATAATGATAAAACTTTATCAGCATAAATAAGTGCAAAATTCTGGAGATGCTGGAAAACTGAAACAAACATAGAGAATGCTAGAAACAGTCAATAGGTCTGGCAGCATCTGTAGGGATAGAAACAGAGTTAATGTTTTAAGACTGATATGACTCTTCTTGAGAATTTAATTTCGCTCTCCACAAATGCTGTCAGCTAAACAGATAGACGGGCGGCATGGTGGCTCAGTGGTTAGCACTGCTGCCTCACAACACCAGGGTCACAGGTTTGATCCCCAGCCTTGGGTAACTGTCTGTGTGGAGTTTGCACTTTCTCCCCGTGTCTGCGCGGGCTTCCTCCCACGGTCCAAAGATGTGTAGATCAGGTAAATTGGCCACTCTAAATTGCCCATAGTGTCCAATTAGTACTAGGTGCGTTAGTCAGAGGGAAATGGGTCTGGGTGGGTTGCTCTTCGGAGGATTGGTGTGGACTTGTTGGGCCAAAGGGCCTATTTCTGCATTGTGGGGAATCTAATCTAAACTTAATTAGCAATTCATTTTACAAATAAAGAATGAAACTGTAATATTTTAAGCAATCTCAAAACCTGCTGAAGAACATATGACATTTACTAACCAAATAATTTAAAACAGTGAACAGCAAATCAGCTATCTGTGTGAAATAATCCTGCAACAGCTTTCAAGTAAATAATTTAAATAAAACAACCTACAGCAGTTAAAATACAATAACAGTGGAGAAACATGTTATACATCCAAGCAGAATTAAACTCTCAATTACTTCATTGGATGACATGGAAGAGATCATCTGTGAGCTACAGAATTGCTTCAAGATTACAGAAGACACCAAGAGAAGAATAATACAATACAATTCTTTATTCCATAGGGCTATTAGCAGACTATAGTTTAAAATGGTAGTGTGATAGAAGAAGCTGATACCCATTATATGCAGAAAAAGATTATATAAATACTTTGGATTAAGTATCAACCATACAATGGAGAGGGCAACAGAACAGTCTTGGCAGAACAGTCAGAACAGAACAAACAAAGGAGCTGCATTGCAGAGATGAGGTGAGGCTGACTGCACTTGACACCCAGGTATGACATCAAGCAGCTCTAGCAAAACTGCATTAAATTGGGTTGGGGGCAAACTCTCTGCTGGTTGGGGTCATGCCTAGCATGTAGGAAGATGGTTGTGATTGCTGGAGGTCAGTCATCCCAGTTCCAGGGCATCTCTGCAGGAGGTCCTCGGGGTCCTTAGTCCAATCATCAATGATCTTTCCTCTATCATAAGGTCAGCAGTGGAGATGCTCATTGTTGATTGCTCAATGTTCAGCACCATTCAAGAGTCCTTGGACACTGAAATAGTTCAAGTTCAGTGTAACAAAGTCTGGACTATATCCAGATTTGGACTGACAAGTGACACGTACGAGTTGTGGCCACACGCAGGTGTCAGACTATGACAATCTCCAACAAGAGAGAATCTAACCATTTCCCTTGAGATTCAAAGAAGTTACAATCACTGATGTCCCCACTATCAACATCCTAGGAGTTACCATTTACCAGAAACTGAACTGGATTATTAATTTAAACAAATGGATACAAGAAATGATCAAAGGCTGGGAATCCTGCATCGAGTAACTTGCCTCCTGACTTCTCAAAACTGTCAAACACCTACAAAGAACAAGTTGGGAATGTGATTGAATACTCTTCACTTGTCTGAAATAACTAATCTCCAAAAACACTCAAGAAATTTGACACCATCCAGGGCAAAACACCTGATTAGCATCACACTCACAAATAAGTCACATCCTCAAGGTATGAGAGGCAAGGTACTAACATTGATAGAAGATTAGCTGTCTAGCAGAAGGCTGAGAGTGGGGATAAAAGGGTTCTTCTCAGGATGGCAGCCAGTGACTGGTGGTGTTCCACAAGAGTCAGTGTTGGGATCACAACTTTTTACTTCATACAATAATGATCTGGATGAAGGACTGAGGGTATTCTGGTAAACTTGCAGATAATGCAAAGATAGGTAGAGGGACAATTGGTATTGAGGAGGTGAGAGGCTGCAGAAAGACTTTGACAGGTTGGGAAAGTGGCAGATGAATTACAATGTGGGAAAGCGTGAGGTCATGCATTTTGGTAGGAGATATAGAGGTGTGGATTATTTTCTAAATGGGGAGAAAATGCAAATCTGAAGTGCAAAGGGACTTAGGAGTCCTAGATCAGGTTTCTCTTAAGGTAAACTTGCAGGTTGAGTCAGTAGTTAGGAAGGCAAAGACAATGCTGTCACTCGTCTCATGAGGGTTGGAATATAAAAGCAGAGGCATACTTCTGAGGCTTTATAAGACTCTGGCCAGACCACATCTAGAATAGTGAGAGCTATTTTGGGCCCCGTACTTCAGGAAGGATGTATTGGCCCTGGAGCAAGTCCAGAGGAAGTTCATGAGGATGAGCATGGGAATGAAAGACTTAACATATTAGGAACGTTTAGAAGATGTTTCCATTGGCAGGAGAGATGAGAACCCAAGGGTACAACCTTAGAGTAAAGGAAAGACCCTTTCAAATGGAGATAAGGAGAATCTTCTTTAGCCAGAGAGTGGAGAATCTGTGGAATTCATTGCCACAGAAGGCTGTGGAGACCTGGTCATTGAGTATATTTAAAACAGAGATTGGTAAATTCTTGATTGCCAACGGGATCCAGGGTCATGGGGAGGAAGTGGGAAAATGGGATTGAAAAACTTATCAGCCGTGTTTGAATAGTGGAGCAGACTCGATGGGCTGAATGGCCTAATTTCTGATTCTATGTCTTATGGTCATTCTTTCAGTTTCACTGTCTCAAATTGTTGGATTTCCCTGACTAACAGGTATTTGCAGCAATTAGCTGTGCTCCTAGATGTATTTGTGAAAGTTCCAAAAACCCCATTGCATTCATATGTGTGATGATGTGGAAATGCCAGTGTAGAACTGGGATGGACAAAATCAAAAGTCAAATGACACCAGTTTATAGCCTAACAGGTTTATTTACAATCACAAGCTTTCAGAGCGCTGTTCTTTCATCAGGTTAAGTCGTGATTTCAAATAAACCTGTTGGACTATAACCTGGTGTCATGTGACTTTTGACTTAATAAATGTGGACATTACTGTTTATACTTTACATTTCCTTACATTACAACATTGACTACATGTAAGTAATAAACATATTCTTCAGTAAAAAACAGAACTTCGTTTGCAAATATCATCCCTCATTATTAACAGACTCTCATCATGAAGGTAATTGCACTTTAATAAAGTACAAAACGTTGATTGAACTCCTTGAAAACCTGAAAATAGCTGAAATAGGCTTTTCAACTGATAAGTCCTTATTGAAGTGCCTGACTTAATCAGCACTTAATATCATGAACACCTTTGTAACTACACCTCATAGTAAAGGAAATTGTTAGTGCCATTGGGGCCTGTACTGAGCATGGATGGTGCGATTCTAATGCAAATTGGAGGATCTTGAGCTTCTAAAAGGCATTAAAAGAAGGACTAGATTTGTAATGAATAGTTATACAAGAACACTTGCTGTGTCCTTAAACAAGAGATCAAGCAAACTCAGTGAAAATGTCTCCTCTCCCTCTTCATGCACTTTTCACTGCAAAACATTTTGTCTATACAAGGGTTAAACAATGCAATGCAAATGTAATTTAGCACTATATTTCATAAACACTTTCTCTGTGAGTCCAGCAATTTCAACAGAACACTTTTTGTTTGACTGTTACTCCCGTCATGAGCTTCTCTTTGTGATACAGTATCTTAAGGTTACATTCTCTTCTCCTCAGAATAAACCAAGGTGTCTTACAGCTCTCAAACCTTAATGATGATTCTTCAATGTGTTCTCTCTATTCTCCATAAAATAGGATTTCTTTAGGCCCATCCACTAACATCCACCTTAGAGCATCTCACGGCTGTGAAAGGCGAGCTCAAGATTGGAAGAAAAGCTTTCTTGTTTAGTAACTGCAAAGTCAAAAGCCAGCCTTTGTTTTCTGTTTGTCCATTTTGCTTCTGCTGTCAGTTGCTTCCAAACACCAGCTAGTACCATCTTTCACTTTCTGAATGTTTCAAAGCTGTTTCAGCTCCAGAGTGAAAGCTCTCTCCATCTGAAGAATTACACAGAAAACCCAAACCAAAAATAGAACTCCCAATAACCTAACCCCATAGTGACAAAGATTAATTAGAATGCCCCAGATAAGGATTTAAACTAATCAATCTCAATTCCTGAAACTGTTACTTGATCTGAAAAGTATATGGATACTTTAACAACTTGCTCTGTTTACCAGTTGCTTTCTAACATTTCTTTGATCTGGCGAAAATGCAAGAATACCTTATACCCTTAATGACAATCTAATCAGAATCATTGCCTTCCAAATCTAACAAAGAATGCAGTCATTGTTTCATGCCTAAATTCTTATTCCATTTGTGAGTCTTATTTTGAGCTGAAAGGATATATCCCAACTTCTCAAACCCAGGGAATTCTCATGTTCCACTATCCCCAGAAAAAAAACTTTAATTAACCTCAACTTTCTTCAGCGACCTTTCAACGATCTTCAGTGAAGAAAAGAAAGAATCTGCAATGTCTTCATTCCACACCACTATTCACGAACCTCTGCTGTATTCAGACATTGTGGAAGGGCAGGATTTAACTCAGCAATGATGCCCACTATAATCAAGTAGCCAACTGGTATTGACGGACCTCCACAGTTAGTTGAATACGAGTAGGATTTCTTGTCAGCCTAGCTCAATGAGAAGCATGCCTGCCTTTATGCTGTCTGCAATATCCAATACAGAATATTGAACATAAAAGTCTGGATTGAAAATTTAGAGCATTGCTGAACACTGTTGACTTTTAACTATTTAACTATAACCCAACTTCCTGTAAAAGATCCCATGACATTATTCAAAAGAGATCAGGAGAGTTCTTCTGACCAACATTTATCTCTTAAATGTTTTAGCATCAGGCAAGGCTGAGTTCCATCGTGATACCAGTTGACGTTCTAACTGGATAAGTCAGACCCCAGAGCAAAATTTAACTTGATGGACCATTGTAAAAAAAATGTAGTTAATGTGGTGGTCAGTCCCTGATATATATTCATATAAGGCTGAAGATTTTCATGAACAACAGAATAGAAAACTAAATTACAAAAGAAGAAATAAATACAAACAAGTTATTGAGATGTAGAACTCATTTAGAAGAAACTAAAATTTCAAGCTATTTCAAGACACTGCATTAATTTACAGAAATTCAAGTCTGAAGAAATTACACACTCTATCAAACCTTTAGGTCCTACTTAACTGACCCACCTCAGTTTCATTTTTGGGAACTGAACTTCTGAACACCTGAAGGAGGTCACTGGACCTGAAACGTTACCTCTGTTTTCTCTCCACCAGATGCTGGCAGACCTGCTGAGGTCTTCTAGCAATTTCTGTTATTGATTCTGACCTCCAGCATGGAAAGTTCTTTGATTTGTTTGATCATGCTGTCCTGCAGTAGTCATTTTGGATTGAAACGAGGAGCAGTGTCTTCACTCAGAGGATGGTGAACCTGTAGAATTCTCTACTACAGCAATTCATGGAGGCCAAGTCACTAAATATATGTTTATGAAAGAAATAGGTTTGTAAGGTCTAATGGCGTTAAGAGTATGGCGAGGTAGCGGCAGTATGCCATTAAGATAGAGGTGATGTGGAGGAGGTGCCAGTGTTGGACTGGGGTGTATAAAGTTAAAAACCACACAATACAAGGTTATCGTCCAACAGGTTTATTTGAAAGTACTAGCTTTTGGAGCACTGCTCCTTCATCAGGTAGCTGTGGAGCAGGATAATAGGACACAGAATGTATTGCAAAAGATCATAGTATGCAACTGAAATGATATATTGAACAAACCTAGATTGCTGTTAAGTCTTTCATATTTTAGAATTATCTCTCCACCCCTGAAGGTCCCAGCCTCATTCCTAATGAAGGGCTTTTGCCATTAACGTTGATTTTCCTTGGATGCTACCTGACCTGCTGTGCTTTTCCAGCACCACTCTAATCTTGACTTAGAATAAATTATCTTAAGAAGGTGAGTTGAGAAATGTTCGAGGATGTTCTAGGTGAATCAAAAACTGCAACCCATTCTAAAAGTTGGAAGACTTAACAACAATTCAGGTTTGTTCAATATATTGCATCAGTTGCTTCACACTCTGACCTTTCGCTATAAATTTTGTGTCTTATGATCCTACTCCACAGCTACATGAGGAAGGAGCAGCGCTCCGAAAGCTAGTGCTTCCAAATAGACCTGTTGGACTATAACCTGGTGTTGTGTGATTTTTAATTAAGATAGAGGATCAACATAATCATGTTGACGAGATTCATTGAGCCAATGGCCTATTCCTGTTCTTATTTTGTATGTTCCTATGTTCATACCAGCTGCAGTATGGCCTTTTCCAGGCACCATATTCCCCAAGCCTGAAACTACAATTCAAAACTCCTTCTTTGTTAAGAAACTCAACAGTGAACTCAACAAACGCTGGGAGACATGCAAGTTTTAGAATTCCCCTTGGAAAATTGTGTTCCACAGTAGACTCCAGTGCTGCCCTCTGGAAGATGGTTTTCAAACCACACCCATACTCTTGCTGACCTGACTGCAATGAAAATCCAGTCCCATTCTTCCAAATTATTTCACTGGATGTGATGAAGTTTTGACAGTTCTGAGAACAATAAAGCTACAGTAAAACTTCTTCTTATTTTTCTTCCTGTAACAATTTCCATCAATTATCCACACTCAGGTTTCAGACATAACTCCCACAGCAACAATTGTGAATTTGCTGCTGACGAGAGAGGTTTGTTGAATTTGAGTCCTTTCATATCTGGAGAAGAAACAGCAACTAAAGCTATGTCCTTGAGCAATCAGGAGCTGTCAGTACTTTAACTGCCACCTATTATTAATGGGTGAGGGACCAAGTTGAATAACAGATCCCTTTTTATCACTACATGAAAGAAAATATCAAATGTGAGCAGCTGAATAAAGTCAGGGCGACTGTGTCAAAGGGAGTCACCTGGCTCAAATGGCACTTTGTGCATTATGGAACCAAGAACTGAGGCAGCATGTGATGTGATTATTTTGTTTTCCCTTTCTCCATTGCTCTGGAGATGTGAAGAAGCCTTGTACCTAGCGTACTTCCCTCAAGGATACATTACTGAAAAATACATCAAGGACGGGCATGGACCACTGAAGGGTCATATGGTTATTCAATGAGTACATAACAAGCATTCACTGATATATGAACATCTAAATTACAAATGCTCATACTTGTGAATGCAATCCCATATAGGGATGTAATTTAAAGTCCTGACATCCGAAAATTTTCTGCATTGTATTCTGAATTGCATACAAATTTACTTGTAAAAGATGTTCACAATCTGGAGATGCCTGTACATGAAAATCCTAGGCTCAGTCCTGACTCCTGCTAGTCTCTGTCTGGCTCACAGTGGATATCCATGTTAGGGAGATAATTTGTGGGAATCTCAGCTCAGGATCAGTTTTGGTATCAGGATCTGCTGAGGGGAAACCTGTCACACTCAGGCAAATAACTAGTGAGTGAAGCCAAACATAGATGATGTATTTTGATAGATTTGGTCAGAAGCAGTGAGGAGGTTACTTGCTATTTAGAAACTATAAGCCAAGATGGGGGTAGAGGAATAAAGGAATATTAGATAATACCCCATTTGTTAGAAGTTGCATCACAAGTAAATAAGATCATTAAATAAAAGCAAGTCAAGAACACAATTTTATTTCTAAAGGAATAGAATTGAAAAGTAGTGGAGGGAAATGGATCATTGCCCACAAAGGAAATATTTTCAGGGCTACACACTAAATATAGGTGAGAGGCATCAGGCGAATTCTTCTTGTAATGTGTCAGCATGGATATAATGGGCTGAATGACTTACTTCATGCTGTAAAGATTAGATGATTTCATTGTCTCTGTAATGCAAGATCTGTTTGAAACCCAGACAGGCTACACTTAGAGCAGTGAGGGAAATTCTAGTAGCTCCTTTACAAAAAGCATATAAACTAGAAAGAAGAATTACAAGTAAGTTATCAGAAATGTGTGGGAAGGAAAGTAAGAACAAGCCAGACCTCGTTTCTCTTGAAGAACGAACCTGTGGGGTGATGCAATGGAAATCTTTAAAATTCTTACAGGTTTCAAGAGATTAAGTACAGAGTGAATGTTTTAATTTCTGAGGAAGAGTATAACTAAACACTGTTAATGTAAGATAGTCTTCATGAAATTTAAGTGAACTGAGAAGAATTTTTTTTCCCAAAAATTGGTGAGCATGTAGGACTTGTTACCACTGGAGCGGTTGAAGTTAATAGCATCAATGCATTGATGTGGAAGTTAGACAAATATTTGAGGGAGAAGGAAATGCTGTCTATAGTTACGATAGTAGATACAGATGAGGAAATTTAGGAAGAGGCCCAAGTAGACCATTAACACACGAAAAGACTTATTGAACCAAATGGTTTGATTTTATACAGCATCTCTAATGTAATCAATGACTGTCAAGGCTGAGGGAAGGTGTCAGTCATGTTCACTGAGTTAGACACTGAGTTCAAAGACCATGAGTTTCTGTCCCAATTCTGGACACAGACTCCAATGAGACAGATGTCAGGTAGGCTGATTTTTGGATGAGACATTACATTTAATCACTGTTGCTAATTAGCAGAAAGGCCACATTAGGGAGAAGACAGAGTTTAGGGTGTAGGTTTGCTCGCTGAGCTGTAGGTTTGATATCCAGACGTTTCATTACCTGGCTAGGTAACATCATCAGTGGCGACCTCCAAGTGAAGCGAAGCTGTTGTCTCCTGCTTTCTATTTATATGTTTGTCCTGGATGGGGTTTCTGGATTTGTGGTGATGTCATTTCCTGTTCATTTTCTGAGGGGTTGATAGATGGTATTTAGATCTATGTGTTTGTTTATGGCGTTGTGGTTGAAGTGCCAGGCCTCGAGGAATACTCTGGCATGTCTTTGCTTAGCCTGTCCCAGGACATATCTATCCTAGGACAGGCTAAGCAAAGACATGCCAGAGAATTCCTAGAGGCCTGGCACTCCAACCACAATGCCATAAACAAACACATAGATCTAGATACCATCTATCAACCTTAGAAAACAAACAGGAAATGACATCACCACAAACCCAGAAACCCCATCCAGGACAAACATATAAATAGAAAGCAGGAGACAACAGCTTCGCGTCACTTGGAGGTCGCCACTGACGATGTTACCTAGCCAGGTAATGAAACGTCTGGATATCAAACCTACAGCTCAGCGAGCAAACCTACACCCTAAACCTCAACCTGAGCTACAAACCTTCACAAACCTTGCAGAAAAAAAAGAGTGTACAGCAGCCAGGAAATAACAATGAATGGCTGGTGAACTGGGAGATTAGGGTGGGCCTGGACATAGATTCTTCTTTCTCTCTTCAGGCACTATGTCCTAAAAAACCATTGGCAGCCATGGCCTCCATGTACAGGTCCATGGCTACACGTGACAAAGTGCTCCGTTGCTCTCTACAGGTTCTGACTGATCTGGAGTGTCTCCCCCTCTTCCCATCTTTCATAGATACATTGAAATGATTTACAACATCTTTGGCTAAACCATGAATGAACATTCTGTGGCCATCAAACCTTAATGGAGGATGAAACCCCAAACTTCTGGTTGAAAGAAATGGATATTACCTTCTATGCCACAAGACTGCCTCAATAGATTCTGACTGCTTCCAAAACTCCAATATCCTATCTTCCAGAGCAGGTAAATCGTGAGGGAGGCAGATAATGTTAATGGTCAGTGTATTTTCCTTAAGAAGGGAGATTACAAGACTTAGGGGACATATTTTAAAGGTGAGAGGAGAGAGATTTAAAGACCTGACTGCAATGAAACCTTTTTACACAGAGGGTAGTTCACGTATGGAATGAACTTCTTGAGGAAGTTATGGATGTGGTACAATTACAATGTTTAAAAGACATTTGGATAAGTATATGAATAGGAAAGATTTGGAGGGATATGGGCCAGGACGAGGCAGGTGGGGCTAGTCTAGCTTTGGTTTATATTTGGCATGGACTGATTGGATCAAAGTCTGTTTCCGTGCCGAATGACAGCATAACTCTATGACTATGGCTAAGACTGGACGTTATATCTTCTACACTTGGAGAAATTGACACATGCGAGTTTCATTTTTCAATCAGTTGCTTAAACATTGAGAAGTCTGAATGAAAATTACAGTTAAGGTTCTATTAATGGCATAGGACAACAATTAGTTTATTTAACAGAATCTGGGCAGAAGCATAAACCTCCTTATTGAATGTAGTGTCGAAGCTCATCCCCCAGATAGTCCTCTGTCTATTTTGCAGGAAAAGTGTGGTTGGGCACCCATTGAAGATTGCCTCTAATGAGTCAGAACTGAAGATGCAACAATAGAGTCAAGCAAGCCAGACCATTACAGATTGGGATGAGGAAGCAGGCCAAGAGATAAACACAGAAGGGAAGTCCAAGAGGAAAGAGAACAAGACATTTGGAGACTAAAAATGACTGCTGTTCTGAAAAAAAATGTTCAGAATTGGCAATACTAAAATCTGCCTTTTGAAGTGAACTTTGACCTTCCCAGTTCAAGCAGAATTGTTGCTGTGTTCAGAGCTAAACTAGGAATCTGTTTGTACGTGTTCCTGCTGGTAAACTTATACTCTTTGTTCTCAAGACCTTTCTGTACAACAATAACTCTGATCGATCAAACCTTCCCTATTTATTTCCATTATAAAGGATTCCTGCTCAAACTATCAAATGATTGGCAACACTTTGTGTTATTTTTCCCGAGCTCAGCAGTGATTTCCGTGAGTGCAGAACAACTCACTCAATGTGACACGAGCAGCTCTTTGCTCTTTGTAAAAGACCCTGTGTTGTTTGACTTTAGATTGAGTGGCAGCTTTAGTGATTAAATAGACTCATCCAGAGACATTACAGGTCATTTTTCCTTCTTTTTCAAAATAATCTATACAAAATGCTGAACCAAGCACAACACTGCAAACAATTTAATGGGAAGTGTTCAGCATTGAATAATAACTTTGAGCAAGAATGCTGTCCAAGTATTGCTGAAAGCTAAATCTTGTGCATGTGGCAACATGGAGATAGGATTAGGCCATTTGGCCCCTCAAATCCAGTCTGCCATAAGATCAATGAGATAGACACAGAGTCATAGAGATGTACAGCACGGACACAGACCCTTCAGTTCAACCTGTCCATGCCGACCAGATATCCCAACCCAATCTAGTCCCACCTGCCAGCACCTGGCCCATATCTCTCCAAACCCCTTCTATTCATATACCCATCCAGATGCCTTTAAATGTCGTAATTGTACCATCCTCCACCACTTCCTCTGGCAGCTCATTCCATACACATACCACCTTCTGCATGAAAAAGTTGCCCCTTAGGTCTCTTTTATCTCTTTCCCCTCTCACCCTAAGCCTATGCCCTCCAATTCTGGACTCCCAGACTCCAGGGAAAATACTTTGTCCATTTATCCTATCCACACACCTGATGTTGTAAACCTCTATAAAGTCAACCCTCAGCCTCCGACGCTCCATGGAAAACAGCCCTAGTCTATTCAACCACTCCATATAGCTCAAACCATCCAACCCTGTCAATATCCTTGTAGATCTTTTCTGAACTCTTTCAAGCTTCACAACATCTTTCCGACAGAAAGGAAACCAGAATTGCATGCAATATTCCAACAGTGGCCTGACCAATGTCCTGTACAGCCGCAACATGACTTCCCAATTCCTGTACTCAATACTCTGACCAATAAAGGAAAGCATACCAAACACCTTCTTCACTATCCTATCTACCTACAATTCCACTTTCAAGGAGCTATGAACCTGCACTCCAAGGTCTCTTTGTTCAGCAACACTCCCTAGGACCTTACCATTAAGTGTATGAGTCCTGCTATGATTTGCTTTCCCAAAATGCAGCACCTCACATTTATCTGAATTAAACTCCATCTGTCACTTCTCAGCCCATTGGCCCATCTGGTCAAGATCCCATTGTAATCTGAGGTAACCTTCTTAGCTCTCCACTACACTTCCAATTTTGGTGTCATCTGCAAATTTACTAACTATACCTGTTATGCTCACATCCAAATCATTCATATAAATGATGAAAAGTAATGAACCCAGTAACGATCCTTGTGGCGCTCCACTGGGCACAGGCCTCCAGTCTGAAAAACAACCCTCCACCACTATCTTTTCTCTTCTACCTTTGAACTAGTTCTGTATCCAAATGGCTAGTTCTCCCTGTATTCCATGAGATCTAATCTTGCTCGCTGTTCTCCCATGGGGAACCTTGTCGAATACCTTACTGAAATGCATATAGATCACATCTACCACTCTGTCCTCATTAATCTTCTTTGTTACTTCTTCAAAAACTCAATCAAGCTTGTGAGACATGATTTCCCATGCACAAAGCCACGTTGACTATCCCTAATCAGTCCGACCATAACTACCCTATTATTCTTACAGATAGCTGAGATCTCCTTGCATGGTTGTTTCTCAATTTCCCTCTGACTATTAGGGGGTCTATAATACAATCCCAATAAGGTTATCATCCCTTTCTTATTTCTCAGTTCTACTCAGATAACTTCTCGGGATGTATTTCCGGGAATATCCTCCCTCAGTACAGCTGTAATGCTATCCCTTATCAAAAATGCCGCTCCCTCTCCTCTCTTTTCTCCCTTTCCATCATTCCTGGAGCATTTGTATCCTGGAACATTAAGTTGCCAGTCCTGTCCATCCCTGAGCCATGTTTCTGTAACTGCTGTGATATCCCAGTCCCATGTTCCTAACCATGCCCTGAGTTCATCTGTCTTCCCTGTTAGGCCTCTTGCATTGAAACAAATGCAATTTAATTTATCAGTCCTACCTTGTTCTCTGCTTTGCCCCTGCCTGCCTTGACTGCTTGACTCGCCTTTGTTCTCAATTGTACCAGTCTCAGATTGAAATCTTTCCTATCTTCCTGGGTCCCACCCCCCCACTCCCCTACCACCACCACCACCCCCAACACACACACACACACACACACACTCACACCTTACTAGTTTAAATCCTCCTGAGCAGCTCTAGCAAATCTCCCTGCCAGTATATTAGTCCCCTTCCAATTTAGGTGCAATCCGTCCTTCTTGGACAGGTCACTTCTATCCCAAAACAGCTTCCAATGATCCAAAAATGTGAATCCTTCTCCCATACACCAGCTCCTCAGTCATGCATTCATCTGCTCTATCCTCCTGTTCCTGCCCTCACTCAGCCAGTCTCAATACCAGAAACTTGGCTGTTCATGCTGCGTTCCCCTGAGAATCCATCACCCCTTACATTTTCCAAAGCATCATACTTATTTGAAATGGGATAGCCACAGAAGACTCTTGCACTACCTGCCTACCGCTCTTACTTTCCTGGAGTTAACCCATCTATGTGACTATATCTGAGACTTCCCCCCCTTTCCTATAACTGCCATCCATCACATCCCCTTGCTCTTATAAATTCCTCATTGCCTCTAACCAATCCACTTGATCTGATAGGATTTGCAACCAATGGCATTTATTGCAGATATAATCCTCAGTAACTCTCCCTAAACTCCCACATCTAACAAGAAGAGCATATCACATTACTAAAGACCATTTTTGCCTCTATCAATCTATAGACCCAGAATATAACACTGTCTTACTCCTCTACAAAACACTGCTCCGGGTTAAATTAATACTTATGGCTTATATTTTAAGTTTAATCAAGAGACATAGCTCAATAAAGCATACAATCAAGAAAGATCCCACTCTACTCACTACTGCAGACTTATTTTAAGGTCATGCTTGAAATCCACTTATCTGCTTCTGTACTGTGACCTCTCCCAGACAGATTCCTCCAAGATCAGCTATGAACTTCACTGTTTGTTAATTTTCCCAGACGCACTCCGATGTCCAGCGATACATGAATTCAACAGCAAAGGCAGTAACTGCTATCTCTGTCAGTTAGCAATGTGGGTTTCTTTCTCTCTCTCTCTCTCCTCCACTGACCTCACCATGGGATTCCTTTGTCTGTTCTTCTCCTTTTTGAAAGCGCTTTGTTTTGACTTTTTTTTCAAAGTTCCAAACAAGGTAACAGCATATAAAACAGTAATTGCTGCTCCTGGAATTTAAGGAAATCACCTCCAACACCTAAAATACCTCAAAAAAGGAGCAGCTGTTAGAACTAGAAATTTTCCAGTCCTCCATCTTGGATTACCCAGAATCCTTTGTGCATGGTTGGTTGGTGATATTACTCCATGTACAATACATATCCCTTAATACCTTTGCTTGACAAAAACCTATCAGTCTTTGATTTAAAATTATCAATTGAACTAGCATCAATTGACATTTTGTAAAAATAAATCCCAAACATTTTTCCCCTCTAAGTGTAGAAGTGGTTCTCCAAATCTTAGACTATGCCACACCCTGGTCCTGAACCAGTGGAAATAATTTGTCCTCATATAATCCCTCCAGTGTGGGAGCAGGTTATTCATCCCATTGAGTCCACACCGAAGAGCATTCCACCCAGACCCATCCCTCTAACTAACCCACCTAACCTGCACAACCCTGGACACTATGGGTAATTTGGCATGGCCAATCCACGAGGAGGGATTTTTGTAAAGCACCAGGAGGGATTTGAACTCACCTACAGAAAACATAATGGATTAGCAATCTATCAGGTTAGTCATCCTGTCACTCCATCCCTATAATTTAACTCTTTGAGTCCTGTTGATTTTAAACCTAACACAGGTAACTGACAATTTTTGTGTAGTTTTCTGATAATTTATTTAATCTGTTAAGAAACAACAGTTTAGAGATGATACTTTAGTTAGATAAAGAAATTCTACAAACCTGACAATTTGAGCCGGTTCACTGATCATAGAGGACCAACAGCATGGAATGCTTCCATTCAACAGAAACAGATCATTTCATCCAAATAGCCCATGCTGCTGTTTATACACAAGCCTCCTCCTGCTCTCCTTAATTTAACTTGATTGTCACATCTTTCCATTCCCCTCTCCGTGTATTAATGCAGTTTCTCTTTAAAGGCATCTATTTGATGCTCTTCATTAACTTGACAGGTTTTCACCGATGCTAATATTTTATTGTTGCTCTCTGGACTGATGGAGTTTCAGGAAAGATGAGGTGAAGAACATTAAGTATGCCAAATATACATTGGTATTCAGTTTACTCCTTTATATCACCTGCAGACTGCAGCCGCTTTTAGAATGATTATCAACCGTGTGAATATCTGTGCTCCCCCTCCTTCGCCTCTATTTAAATTGAATGGTTGGGCAATGGTTAAGTGAGCTATGGGGTATAGATTTACAAAGTGGCTGCTTTTAACTGCAGTGTTTAGCATTTCTGGTACAAGTATGGAAAACCGATTAGCACCAGTTAAGCATTAATTAGAACAGAGTTGCTCCAATTTGAGACTTCATCCACTCAGTAAATGAAAGGGTGTCTAATATTATAATGTCAATTGCTATTTAGTCATGACCTATGTCTAATCTCCATCACTCAGCTCTCGGTCTCCTCTCTCTCTCTTTCTTTGAGCTAGATGAGAGTGTAACCTAGCTCCATAAATAGGCAATTTAACAGAGTACAACTTCATTAGTGAGACAACAGAAAAACAGGGAAGTGATTTCAAACCATCACAGTTGTCCTTATGCGAGCTCATCAGGTTGGAACTCCTACCTTTATTAAAATCTCAAGATGTCAATGACATTAAATCATACCCAGTTTTCACATTGTAACCATTTACCTGCTACTGATTCTACTCCTACTGGCTTGATTCTAATTTTGAAGATGGCCCCCTGTTATTTTTGATTCCTCTGTATCCCCAGGTCTATCCTTTAATGATCTTTAAAAGCTCAGCCAGATTGCTGCTCAATCTCTCAATTCAAAGATTAATTCTCAAATTATGTAATCTCTCCTTTCAATCTACATCAACAAAATAACGGTGGGATTGTTCCCAACATGTGCCTGGTGCAGAATTCGCAAAGGATGCATTTTCCTAATTGTCATTTTAAACTCCATGATGTGTGGCTCATTACTGCTCATAATGTGGCAGAAGAACACAGCCGTGCTCTGTAATGATTGTAACAGGTCAGCCAGATGAGATCACAGAATATGAGTTCCCTGATTGGGGCTATTAATCTGGTCTAATCAGGGAGCCCTGGCTGATAGATAAAAGCAAGGGGTGTCAGAGGTTCTGCTCAATCTGAGAGCTGTCTCTGAGGGAGCTGGATCAGTGTCAAGGATTCTCCATGTGTAAATAAAGGGTGATTTGGTGAGGGGATACTGGCCTCTGTGGAGTTATTTCAGGCAGCAGTTTTCAATTGCAGCATTTCTGTGTTTAAAATAATCAACCCCCTGGATGAAACGTGTTAAAACCTCTGAAGACTTGTGCTGTTAGAACTAATTGGTGCATCATCAGAAACTGTTTCTCAATGTTATTTCCAGTTGAGATACAGACTTGGGAGCAATGGCTATCAGGCACTGACTGCAACATGAACACTTTGCTGAATTTGTGTAGCTTTTTATAATCCCTACACATGGAGAAAGGTTATGTATTCATGTGTAGTGGTTCAGAGTAAAGATTAGATTAGATTACTTACAGTGTGGAAACAGGCCCTTCGGCCCAACAAGTCCACACCGCCCCGCCGAAGCGCAACCCACCCATACCCCTACATCTACCCCTTACCTAACACTACGGGCAATTTAGCATGGCCAATTCACCTGACCTGCACATCTTTGGACTGTGGGAGGAAACCGGAGCACCCGGAGGAAACCCAAGGTAAAGGTGAATGCAAGAGCATAGTTTAAACAGAGCTACAAGGATGTAGATTTGAAAGAAAAAAATTGAAAGACTTACATTTATATAGTGCCTTTTGTGATTGCAGGATATCCCAAAGTCCTTTACAACCCATGACATGTGATTATTATGCAAATGTTAGAAAGGTGACTGCCAGTTAGGCAGACTCACTCGCTTATTGATTGAGGGATAGATATTGGGCAGAGAAAAAGGATAACCTCACTATTCCCCTTTCACTTGTGCTGAGCATCAGGTGACTTAGCTTCACTTTCACCATTGCTACCCACCGCCAGACCTGATCATAGCTTTAGTCCAAACATGGACAAAAGACAAAAGGTGACAAATGGAGGTCTCACCAGGTTCTGTGCTATCAGCCTGGAATTTTACTTCCGAGGCAAATGACCCAAGGCAGGAATTTCCCAACTCAGTGCACCCATAGCAGGAAGACGTGCCCCGAGTAGCAGAAACTGCAGGCGAGGAGAGGGTACAGGATGGAATCAGATTGGCTGCCTGCAGATCAAGGGAAGCCACAGGGTGGTCAAGGACCCTGGCAGGCTGTTGAAAGACTTGCTGTGGCCCAGTGCCTTTTTTAACCATTTTTTAGCCCTCTCTCTCCTTATTCAACTTCTAATGGGAAGATTCTTGGTAGTGGGGATGATGAGAAAGATCTAGGTACATAGATCCCTGAAAGTTGCCACAGGTTGATCGAGTTGTTTAACAGGCATATGATGTGTTAGCTTTTATTAGTAGAGGGATAGTGTTTCAGAGTCATGAGGTCATGTTGCAGCTGTACAAAACTCTGGTGCAGCTGCATTTGGAGTATTGCATACAGTTTTGGTCACCACATTATAGGAAGGATGTGGAAACATTGGAAAGGGTGCAGAGGAGATTTACCGGGATGTTGCCTAGTTTGGAGGGAAGGTCTTTATGAGGAAAGGCTGAGGGACCTGAGGCTGTTTTGGCTAAGGAGAAGAAGGTTGAGAAGTGACTTAATAGACACATACAAGATGATCAGAGGATTAGATAGGGTGGACAATGAGAGCTCTTTTCCTTGGATGATGATGGCTAGCACGAGGGGACATAGCTTTAAATTGAGGGATGAAAGATGTAGGACAGATGTCAGAGATAGTTTCTTTACTCAGAGAATAGTAAGGGCGTGGAATGCACTGCCTTCAACAGTGGTAGATTCTCCAACTTTAAGGGCATTTAAATGGTCATTGGATCAACGTATGAATAATAATGGACGGTGTTGGTTAGATGGGCTTCAGATTGGTTTCACAGGCAGGCGCAATATCGAGGGCCGAAGGGCCTGTACTGCGCTGTACTGTTCTATGTTCTATGTTCCCTTGACTAGTTCCCATGTACATGCATGCCAACTCATGTCAACCCATAAGTTTATAAGACTTAAGAGCAGAGATAGGCCATTCAGCCCAACGAGTCTGCACCATCATTCAAACATATCGTGGCTGATGTGATAATCCTCAACTCTGTCTTCCTGAGTTTTCCCTAGAACCCTTGACTCCCTCTGATTTCCTTAACTTTCATGCCCTCCAACACTTCCCCAATGGCTCCCTCTTCATGCCAACCCGTGGCCTCCATTCATCCCTGCACCCACTGTGTGCGAACTCATGTAAACTCATGTTGCTCCTTATTATCCTTAGTCCTTGCACCTTTTGGTTATGGAAGGATGCAAATGAATTGGTCAGATAGGCAGAATAGTGGCAGATGGAATGTATGATGGTGAATGTGAGGTGATGCACTTTGGAGGCAGTAATAAGACAAGGGAGTACTCAATGAATGGCAGGACACTGGGAAGCTCAGAGAAACAGAGGGATGTTGGGGTACTTATCTATCAATTCCTGAAGGCAGGCGGACAGGTTAATCGGGTAGTTATGAAGGCATACAAGACAATTTCCTTTATCAGTCGAGGCATAGATTAAAAGATCAGGGAGATTAGCTGTACAGAACTTTGGTTAGACCACAGCTTGATTTCTGGTCACTGCACTGTAGGAAGGATGTGATCGTAGTAGAGGAGGTGCAGAGGGGATTCACCAGAATGTTGCCTGGGACGGAGCAGTTTATGAAGAGAGGCTGGATAAGTTATGGTTGTTTCCCTTGGAGGCAGATAAGACTGAAAGGGGATGTGACAGATAAGGATACAGTGGGCTTGGACAGAATGAATAGTTCCCTTAGTTGAAAGGATATAATCCAAGGGATATAATTTTAAACTGAAAGGCCAAGGGGATTTGAGGAAAAGCTTTTTCAATCAGTGGGTCATGGGGGTCTGGAGTGCACTGCCTGGGAAAGTAGTTGAGAGATGGGAGACCTCACACCTTTAAAAAGTACTTGAGTGAGTATTGAACTGTCATGACATTCAAGGCAATGGGTCTAATATAGGAAAGTAGGGCTAGTGCAGGGAGTAGTATATTTTAAATGGAATAAAGTTGATGGGCCAAACTCATTGCACCCACAGCAGGAAGAGATGCACTGAGTACTGTTTGATTCCATGACCTTCACCCTCTGTGCCAATTTATCAGCTATCTATGAGAAGACCTCAGGAGACTTACTGAGATTAGATAAAATAACATAAAAATGCAGAATTCACTATGTTAAAAAGATCATGAAACAGTTTTCAATACATTTGTGACAAAAATAGAAATTGCTGAAAAAGCTCAACAGGTCTGGCAGCATCTGTGGAGAGAAATCAGAGTTAACATTTCGGGTTGAGTGACCCTTTCTCAGAACGAGGAATACATTTGTATTCCCGCAAGTACCTAATCTTCAACAAAAATTGTATTCGTTAGCCAACCTTACAGATAAATAATTTTAATAATTTCTTTGAGCCAGCAAGCTAAGTAATATCATCATGGTCATTCTGTGGGTCTAGCAAGCTAGATATGCTCTGGTCATTTTGATTCCAATCCCATGATGGCAGAATTTAAATTTTAAAAATCTGGAATTAAAAGTCTAATGATGACCGCAAATCCACCTTGATTGTCTTAAAAATAAATCTGAATCATTAATGTGCTTTAGGGAAGGAAATCAGCCATCCTTGCTTGGTCTGGCCTATATGTGACTCCAGACTCACAGCAGTATGGTTAACTCGTAAATTCCTCTGAAATGGCCTAACAAGTAACTTAGCTATATTAAAATGTACCAAAAAAAGGAATGGAACAGGACTGACCGAGTGGCATCGAAGTTGGCACCAGAAATGGTTAACTCAACCCTGCCAACTGTCAACTGCTTTCCTTACCAGTCCCTGGAGGCTAATACTGAAATGGGGAGAGCTGCCTCACAAGCTGCTCAATCAATAGCCTGACATAGTCATACTCATGGAATCATACCTGACAGACAAAATCCCAGATGCCACCATCGCCATCATTAGTTCCTCTCCCACCAGCAGCATAGACCCAGCAGAGATGGTGGTCCAGTCTGGAGAAAGTCGCATTGGGAATCCTCAATGTTGACTCTGGACCCCATGAAGTCTCATGGCAACAGGTCAAAAAATGAAACTTTTGGCTGGTTACTATGAATTGTAGTCCACCTGCCATATCAGTAGTCCTCCATGTTGAACATTGTTTGGAGGATGACAAAAGCAATATCCATCAGTAAGAGTGCTTTGGCAGCATTCATATAAAGGAGCAAGCTAAGTCTTAAAGGATAATGCTGCCAGACTGGGTCTGTTACAGTTGGTGAAAGAGCCAACAAAAGGGAAAACATACTTGACGTCGTCACCACCAATCAGCCAGCTGCAGATACATCTGTCCATGAGACCGCTGGAAGGAATCAGCGCTGCACAATCTTTATGCACATGAATTTTTACCTTCACATCAAGAATACTCTCCATTGTTCTGTGTTCATTGCACTAGATGCAATGTGGGACAGACTTTGAGCAGATCTAGATATATATGAGACACTGTGGGGGGGCAGCAGCAGCAGCAGTACCAAACTCCAGCACAATCTGCAATCTCATGGCTCACCATATCACCAAAACTACCATTCCCATCAAGCCAGGGCATCAAACCTGATTCAATAGAGAATGCAGGAGGGCATGCCAGGAGCAACACCAGGCATATCTGAAAACCAAGCATCAACCTGGTGAAGATACCAAACGGGATTAACTGAATACCAAACAACATAAGCAGCAAGTGATAGACAGAGCAAAGCAATCCCTCAACTAACAGATCAGATCTAAACTCTGCAGTCCTGCCACATCTAGACATGAATTATGGTGGACAATTCAACAACTTATGGAAGAGGATGCTCCACAATTATCTCCATCCTCATTGATCCAGGAGCCCAGCACATCAGAGCAAAAGATAAGACTGAAGGATTCGCAACAATCTTCAGCCAGTAAAGCCAAGAGGGTGATCCATCTTACTTCCTCCAGTGATGCCCAACATCACAGATACTAGTCTTCAGCCAATTCAATTCAGTCCATATGGAGGCACTGGATACTGCAAAGGTTATGAGCTCTGAAAAAATTCAGCAATAGGACTGAAGACTTCTGCTCCAGAGTTTGCTGCATCCTTACCCACGCTGTTTCGGTGTCGTTACAAGACTGGCATTAACCCAAAAATGTGGAAAATTGCCCAGTTGTGTCCAGTACACAAAAGGCAGGATGAACCCAACCTGGTTGAATTACACCCTCAGTTTGCTTTCAATCACCTTGGAAGGTGTCACTCACAGTGCTATCAAGCATTATGTGTTTTGCAATAACCCGGTCAATGTTGCCCAATTTGTTTGCCACCAGTCCTCATCTCCTAACTTCATCACAGCTTTCGCCCAAACATGGACAAATAAGATGGGTCACCACAACTGAAATGTTAACTCTGTTTTCTCTTCACAAATGCTGCCAAACATGCTGAATTTCTCCAGCAATGTCTGTGTTTGTTTCAGATTTCCACCATCTGCATTACTTTATGTTATTTCAAAAGGGAAGCTAGGAAACACTTTTACTCATAAGAAGTTTAGAACTCTCTTCCGCAAACTGCAAATGGTGTTACATCAATTGCTAATTTTAAATCTGAAAAAGATAGACTTTTAAAAACAAAATAAATGTATAAAGAAATATAAGCCAAAGCAAGATTTATGGAGTTAAGTTGTATTGGGAGGAGTGATGTAACTGAATGGCAGGACAGACTTATAGGGATGAATAGCTTTATTCTGTCCCTGGGTTCATTTAAATTCATTGGCTGTGAAATAAATTGGGAACACATTGTACCCGTGAAAAATACTGGGAATGCACACATTTTCTCTTTCTTCTTTTGAATATATAAATAATTTCAAACCAGTCTGTCCTTGACTGATGGGATTTGCCTCAATTCCATTATAACCTGAACTGAAGCCAAGTCTTTGAAACTGTGGCATTAAAGACAACTTTGATGGCACATGACATTCCTGTCATATCTTTCTGAAGAAAACATTTAACATCTGAACAAAGAATGTGTGATGGAAACTAGATTATATTGAAGCACTAACAATTTTGTAAGCAGGGTTTCAATCGTAATTATGTTGAGTTTTGTGCTTTCATATTTCAACAGCAGACCTACTTCTGCTTCCAGAATTTCCAATGATGCTTTCCTTTCTGGGCCTGTGCCACTGCTTCAGAATTCCAGGTAAACTGGAGGCTGGATCTGGGCTGTTACTTATATAATTATCATTACAACTATTGAATGTGAATCAGATATTGATAAATCCAAAGCTAAAAATCAAAAGTAAAACAGCAGACGAGTATTTTATTAGGAAATATGAAAATGTTGAATAGAGCAATTAATTATTCATGGGATTATGTAATATTTCAGAACTAATGTTTATTCTTTCTTGGGCCATGGGTGTGGCTGGTATTCATTGTCTATCCCTAATTGCCCCTTGAGAAGATGGTGGTTGTTATTTATGACACTTTATACCTAAACGAGTTAATTAATGTAATTTTTGAGAAGATTTGTAGCTCAGGTTGAGGTTCAGGTTGGAAGTTTGCTCACTGAGCTGGAAGGTTCGTTTTCAGACGTTTTGTCACTATACTAGGTAACATCATCAATGAGCCTCCAGTGAAGTCTTGGTGTTATGTCCTGCTTTCTATTTGTGTGTCTTGGTCTCTTAAGGTGGGTGATATTATTTCTGGTCCTTTTTCCCAGAGGTTGGTAAATGGCGTCCAAATTGATGTGTTTATTGATGGAGTTGTGGTCTGAATGCCAGGCCTCGAGGGGTTCCTGTTTAGCCTGTCCTAGGATGGATGTGTTGTCCCAGTCAAAGGGGTGTTCTTCTTCTTCTGTATATAAGGATACTAGTGATAGCTGTTCATGACTTTTGGTGGCTAGTTGGTATTTGTGTATCCTGGTAGCTGTCTGTCCGATGTAGTGTTTGTTACAGTCCTTTTTTAATTGACATTCGTTTTGCTGGTTGTAATTTCAGAGATGTCTTTAACATATGGTAATGCGGCTGGAGTTTCTGGGTGCATTGTGTCTTCTTGTTTGGGTTTGTTGTTTAGGAATCGGCGGACTGTGTTTATTGGGTACTCATTCTTTTTGAATCTGATCAGTGTGTGTTGCTTTCCTGTAGACACTGGTCTGCAGCTCTCCATTGACTGTTCGTTCCCCTGTGACACCTAGGAAGGGGAGTCTGCTGTTGTTCTCCTCCTCTTTTGGGAACTTTATGCCAGTAAGGAAATTGTTGGTGATGTTGTAGGTTTCCTCTAATTTGATCCATTTTGTGATGACAAAGGTGTCATCCATATAATGGACCCAAAGTTTGACCCAAAACGGATTTAAACAGACCACAACACACTGTAACACCCAGGAACAACGAGCAGCAGAAGAAAAATACCGAGACAGCATATTCAAGACCAACGTGTACCCAGTAAACACTGATTCCGAAACAACAAACCCAAACTAGCAGACAAAACCCACCCAGAGACTCTAGCCACACTACCATACATCAAAGACATCTTGGAGATGACTACCAGACTACTCCAACCCCTCGGCATCATGGTAGCCCACAAACCTGCTAACACACTGAAACAGTTACTGATGAACCTAAAGGACCCTAGAACATAGAACATAGAACAATACAGCACAAAACAGGCCCTTCGGCCCACAATGTTGTGCCGAACATTTGTCCTAGCTTAAGCACCTATCCATGTACCTGTCCAATTGCCGCTTAAAGGTCACCAATGATTCTGACTCTGCCACTCCCACAGGCAGTTCATTCCATGCCCCCACCACTCTCTGGGTAAAGAACCTACCCCTGACATCCCCCGTATACCTTCCACTCTTCACCTTAAATTTATGTACCCTGTACCACCAAAACAAATATCAATTACAAAATACCCTACAAGGACTGTAACAAACACTACATCGGACAGACAGGGAGGAAACTAGCCACCAGGATACACAAACACCAACTAGCCACCAAAAGACATGACGCACTATCACTAGCATCCTTACACATAGACGAAGAAGGACATACTTTGACTGGGATAGCATATCCATCCTAGGGCATGTTAAACAGAGACATGCATGGGAATTCCTCAAGGTCTGGTATTCAAACCAGAACTCCATCAACTAACCTATCGACTTGGACTCTACTTACCAACCTCTGAGACAAAGAACCGGAAATGATATCACCCACCTTAACAGAACAAGGCACAGAAGTAGAAAGTGGGACATAACACCAGTGCTTCACCGGAGGCTCACTGATTATGTTATCTACATGGTGATGAAACATCTGAAAACAAACCTTTCAGCTCAGGGAGCAAATGTACAACCTGGATGAATTAATATCACAATACAAGCTGCACACATCAGGTTATAAAAGATAGTTATTTGGAAGAACTAACCCGAATTGTCTATATGTCCCAGCAAGTTGTCTCTGTGTTCACCAGTATCCCAACCAGGGCTTCAGTAATTGTTCTTGATGTTAACAGCATGTAGTGTAAGAATTGAAATGTATTACTCTTAGGTTCAGCCTAGTTTCTCACAAAAGAAAATAATTTGTTTTCAATGTAATGTATCTGGCTAACAAATGTTATGCAATAAACCTTTACTGTTTAATCAAGACTGAGCTTATCTTCTCGTTGTTGCTGGGTATGGAAGATTTAAGTTATAAAAAAAGGCTAGATAGGTTGGGACAGGTTGAGACATGACCTTATAAAAGTTTATAAAATCATGAGGGGCATGGATAGAATTAATGGTAGTTGTCTTTTCCCCCAACTGGGGGATTTCAAGATTAGGGGTCATGTTTTTAAGGTGAGAGGCGAAAGATTTAAGAAAGGCATGAAGGCCATCTTTTTTAACTCAGCAGGTAATTCACGTATGGAATGAATGTCCTGAGGAAGTGGTGAATGTGGACACAATTAAAATGTTTAAAAGTCATTTGGATGAATGTCCAAATTTACATGAATAGGAAAGGTTTGGAGGAATATGGGCCAGGAGCAGACAAGTGAGACTAGCTTAGTTTGGGATATTGTTCAGCATGGACTGGTTGGACTGAAGGGTCTGTTTCCATGCTATGTGACTCCATGACTCTCTGGCTTGAACATCCTTCCCCATTTGCTACTTGGAGTTTGTTTAATACCAGTCAGAAGAATTTGTAGCAGTGAATCCTCTCAGAAAATGTTGGCTACAGTGGCACCAAACATTTGAAGAGTGCAAGCTATTTTCTTGAACTGGTGCAGTCCATATGAATGTGGGAGACACACAAAGTAGATTTGCTGAGGAATGATGATCAGACACAGATGACTACTTGACTTCTCTTTTATGTATTTCAACACCAAGGCCATGCTAACAGATTAAGGATTATTCTAATTACTGTAAACATCCTGAGCTAGAAATTAGACAATGCACAAGATTGGGTGCAGGTGGGGTGGGAGTTGGCATGGGGAAGAGGTCAGAGAGAAGTTTGGGTGAGGTGACTCCAAGGAAGGCTGCTTCAACTAAGACTGTGAAATTCTAATTGACAAAAAAACAATAATCCCATTTATTTCAATGGTGCTGAAAAAAATGCAAGGGCTGTTTTTCACTGGTCCTTTTGGTCCTGGTGAGGAAGTGCGATGGATAATTAGATTCTAGACTGTAACTTTGAGAAAGGATTTTGTCAGTTGGAAGTGATTTATTTGCACAGAGTAATTGTCAAATACTTGGTGATATGATCCCAGCTGCTGCTATTACCAGACAAATCAGATCCCTGACTCTTATCAGGCTTGATAGATCATATTTTCAATCCTTTTTTTATTTTACCAAGGTGATCTTTCACTGAAACACAAACACGCAATACCACACATTCAGGTTTAACAATAAAACAGAACTTTATCATGCCAAAGAAGCAAAGATAAAATAGAAGATAGCTAACTACTTACATAGAACATAACTCAAAACATTTTGAAACACATGGTAAAAAAGCAGCCTCAGTTACCCCAACAGCATCCTTTATTGTACTCGAGATAGAATGCCCTTCTCTATCCCAGATCGAGTAGGTCTTAGCTGTGGCTTCAGTTGTTGGAAGTGAGAACCTGACAGTCTCTTGCTTAATTTGCTACAAAACTGAGCCTGAAACTTCCTTTGTTTTAAATAACCCTTTTAGAGTTTTAACCAGGTGCAGAAATGTTACAAGAATGGAACTAGAATGTTGCACCTAGGTAAGCTTTTTATGAGCAATTTTGAACAATCTAGTTCTGCTTTATACATCCAGTTTCAGCGAAGAAGTGCAGAATTGACACAACTGAAACCCAAAAAGCCTATTCTTTTCAAGCTATGGATGTTCCTCCAAAGCATATAAATAATTCCAGAATCTTCTATTGGAAAGCTGCTTTCTTTGTTTATTAGTAGACTCTCTCAAAATAAACAAATTACCATCAACGTCAAAAACTGTCTCTCTCACATTGCTTTTTCGAAGATATCACCTCAGCTACAGAAATATTTACAAGTTAATCATTAACCCTTCAGACGCATAGAAAACCTTTATACCAATCATTTAAAATCCAAGCCTCAAAATAAATTATATTAAACAGATATAAATCACACATCTTGCTTGACAGTCCTTTATGCAGAGTGTTAGACCACAGCCTAAGTTCCGGGCAGCTTGAAATCAAAATAAAATAAGATTGAAGTATTGCTGTCATGGATTTTGTCAGCTCCTGTGCGAACCTGGTTCTCTCATTCTAGTTTCTAAATCCTGTGTCTAAAAGGAGAAATATTAAATTCATTGTCTGTGATAAAAATCATGGCTGCCCTTTTGGAAAATATATTAAAGCAGAATGGTGTCCTCATCAGAGACTGGGGTTGAGCCAATATGGAGGGAACTTTGTTCTGTATCTAACCCTGTGCTGTACCTGTCTTGGGAGAATTTAAAAGTTGAATGAAATTGTGTGCCTCAAAAGGAGTGTGTTTCATTTTCCAATTATAGAAGCTTTCACGTTGATGAGCATAAAATTCGCAGAGGGAAAAGTGTCTTTGTTCAGTATCACACACTGATTTTTATCTTACACCCTGTGGAGAAAAATGCTGCCCTTTTGACCATGGTAGATTATTCATCAGATTCTTTATGATTAGCGATATCAGGCACAGGGTCAGCTTTGTATTCCCAGTGGCAGGGGGAATGTATTACAGTGAAACAGATATTGGCAGCTCAAGGAAAAACAAAGACTGGTTTAGATGGGAAAGTCCTTGATGTACTTATTCAATTGCTGCCATTTTATCTGGCTGACCATTAACAAATCATTCAAAGGTTACATAATTAAACTTTAGTTCTACACCTTTTATACTGTCCCCCATTACCTTCAACAGCCTATCCCAGACAAATGATAAATATATCCCACGGCTATTGGCATTAATGACAAAGTTGTCATTGAATATTTTTTAACCTTTTCTTAATCAACCTGTCTCAGAGATGTTATTACGCACCTCTGGAACAGGTGGGACTTGAACCCAGCCCTCCTGGTTCAGAGGTAAGGAAACAAATTAAGTCTCAAATTAAGTCACTAAATCACAAGAGCTGCATTAATAGATTCAAACCAGTTGGAAACAATAGACGAGCCTGGTCAAAATCTTGGAGTTGCCTCCCCGACAACATTGCAGACCTACCTACACCAAATGGACTGCAATGGTTCAAGAAGGGAGCTCATTAACACCATCTCAAGGGCAACGAGGGACAGGCAATAAATACTGACCCAGCCAGTGATGCCCACGTCCCATGAGTGAACATAAAAATAAGTAACATTGAAAATAAGAGCAGGAATGGGCCATTTGGCCCTTTGAGACTGTTCCATCACTCAATATGACCATGGATAATCATCCAATTCAGTCCCCTATTCCTACTTTCTCCCCATACCCTTTGATCCCTCTAGGTCTAAGAGCTATATCTAACTCCAGATGTTTTGATCACTGTGAAGCTGGAGTAGGTAGGAGTGCAGTTGGGGTAAGAGGTGATTTTACTGCGTCCATGTATGTCCTCATAATACATAGGACATAGTGTATAGGCAAAGTAAATGTTTGCATTCTTACAATTTACCGGTAAAATTTGCCCCTCAAATTAATGGAGTCTGCTACATTGGATGACACACATTAACACAATTTGTTAAGAATGCAGGATATCCAACATGCTGAACAACAGTAAACTTGTAAGCCCAGCCTTAAAGATCAGGGAGGGAGTAACTCTTCGGTGCCAGATATGTGCTTGGCAGGAGCAATGGCCACTGCTGGAATTGTAACAGTCCCACATGCGAGACAGGTAAGAGGGATTGGGGAACACAGGGGTCAATCAGGCTGGTCTCAGAGAAGGCTGGGCCCAACCGGGGGTCTAGACCTTCTATTTGGGGTATCTCTTGCTACAGAGGAAGGGTAACCTCACACCTGAATAGGAGTGATTACCTTTCCTCAACCCACAGCAAAGTTACCAGGGTGTATTCAACAGGGAGTAAGTGAGTACTGCAGATGCTGGAGATCAGAGTCGGGAGTGTAGTGCTGGAAACACACAGCTGATAAGGCAGCATCCGAGGGGCAGGAGAATCAACAGTTTGAGCATAAGCTCTTCATCAGGAATCAGGTGTATTCAACAGTCTTGCCCAACACTGTGAAACCTGCTCCTCAATAATCAGATCTGCAGGACCTCTCAGTGTTGAAGTATAGCTCAGTGTGCCGTATAGTTCAGTGCTGCAGTATAATTCAGTGTTACAGTATACCTCAGTGTTACAGCATAGTTCAGTGTTACAGTATAGTTCAGTATTGCACTATAGTTCAATGATGCAGTATAGTTCAATGCTTCAGTATAGCTCAGTTTTGCAGTATAGCTCAATGTTACAGTATAGCTCAGTGCTGCAGTATAGCTCAGTGCTGCAGTATAGTTCAGTGCTGCAGTATAGCTCAGTGTTACAGTATAATTCAGTGTCACATTATAGCTCAGCCTTTCAGATCAGCTCAGTGTTACAGTATAGCTCAGTGCTGCGGTATAGCTCAGTGTTGCAGTATAGCTCAGTGTTACAGTATAGTTCAGTGTTATAGTATAGCTCAGTGCTGCAGCGTAGTTCAGTGTTGAGTATAGCTCAGTCCTGCAGTATTGCTCAGTGCAGCAGCATAGGTCAGTGCTGCAGTACAGCACTATGTTGCAGTATAGCTCAGTGTTGCATTATTGTTCTGTGTTGCAGTATAGTTCAGTGTGCCATACAGTTCAGTGCTGCAGTATAGCTCAGTGTAACAGTATAGCTCAGTTTTACAGTATAGCTCAGTACTGCAGTACAGCTCAGAGCTGCAGTGTTGCTCAATGCTGCAGCATAGATCAGTGCGGCAGTATAGCTCAGTGCGGCAGTATAGCTCAGTGCTGCAGTATACTTCAGTCCTGCAGTATTGCTCAGTGCTGCAGCATAGGTCAGTGCTGCAGTATAGCACTGTGTTGCAGTATAGCTCAGTGTTGCATTATTGTTCTGTGTTGCAGTATAGCTCAGTGTTGCAGCATAGGTCAGTGCTGCAATATCGCACAGTGTTGCAGTAAAGCTCTGTGATGCAGTATGGTTCAGTGTTGCAGTATAGATCAATGTTGCAGTACAGCTCAGTGTTGCAGTATAATTCAGTGTTGCAGTATAGCTCAGTGTTACAGTACAACTCAGTGTTGCAGTATAGTTCAGAGTTGCTGTATTGTTCAGTGTTGCAGTATAGTTCAATGGTGCAGCGTAGCTCAGTGCTGCAGTATAGCTCAGTGTTACAGTATAGCTCAGTGTTACAATATAGTTCTGCATTGCATTATAGATCAGTGCTGCAGTATAGTTCAGTCTTGCAGTATGGTTCTGTTTGGCAGTATAGCTCAGTTTTGCAGTGTAGTTCAGTGTGGCAGTATAGCTCAGTGCTGCAGTATAGGTCAGTGCTGCAGTGTAGCCCAGGGTTGCAGTACAGCTCTGTGTTGCAGCATGGTTCAGTGTTTCAGTATAAATCAGTGTTGCAGAATACCTCAGTGCTGCAGTATTGTTCAGTTTTGCAGTATAGTTCTGTGCTGCAGTATATCTGAGTGTTGCAGTATATCTGAGTGTTGCAGTATATCTCATTGTTGCAGTATAGCTCAGTGCAGTATAGGTCAGTGCTGCAGTATAGGTCAGTGCTGCAGTATATCTCAGTACTGCAGTATTTTTTCAGTGCTGCAGTACAGCTCAGTGTTGCAGTATAGTTCAGTCCTGCAGTATTGCTCCGTGCTGCAGCATAGGTCAGTGTTGCACTACAGCACTGTGTTGCAGTATAGCTCATTGTTGCATTATTGTTCTGTGTTGCAGTACAGCTCAGTGTTGCAGTATCATTCAGTGTTGCAGTATAGCTCAGTGTTGCAGTGTCATTCAGTCCTGCAGTATTGCTCAGTGCTGCAGCATAGGTTAGTGCTGCAGTATCGCACAGTGTTGCAGTAAAGCTCTGTGATGCCGTATGGTTCAGTGTTGCAGTATAGATCAATGTTGCAGTATAGTTCAGTGCTGCAGTATAGTTCAATGTTACAGTATATCTCAGTACTGCAGTATAGTTCAGAGTTGCAGTATAGCTCAGTGCTGCAGTATTTTGTCAGTGTTTCAGTAAACCTTAGTGCTGCAGTATGGTTCGGTGCTGCAGTATTTTTTCAGTGCTGCAGAATAGTTCAGTGTTGCAGTATACTTCAGTGTCACAGTATAGCTCAGCATTGCAGAACAGCTCAGTGTTGCAGTATTAGATTAGATTAGATTACTTACAGTGTGGAATCAGTCATTCGGCCCAACAGGTCCACACCGACCCTCCGAAGAGCAACCCACCCAGACCCATTCCCCTACATGTTCAGTGTTTCAGTATAGTTCAGTGTTGCAGTGTAGCTCAGTGTTTCAGTATAGTTCAGTGTTGGAGTATAGCTCAGTGTTGCAGTGTAGCTCAGGACTGCAGTATAGCTCAGTGCTGCAGTATAGCTCAGTGCTGTGGTATAGCACTGTGTTGCAGTATAGCTCAGTGTTGCATTATTGTTCTGTGTTGCAGTATAGCCCAGTGTTGCATTATTGTTCTATGTTGCAGTATAGCTCAGTGTTGCAGTATCATTCAGTGTTGCAGTATAGTTCAGTGTTGCAGCATAGGTCAGTGCTGCAGTATCGCACAGTGTTGCAGTAAAGCTCTGTGATGCAGTATGGTTCCGTGTTGCAGTACAGATCAAAGTTGCAGTATAGCTCAGTGTTGCAGTGTAATCCTGTGTTGCAGTATAGTTCAGTGCTGTAGTTTAATTCAGTGTTACAGCACAACTCAGTTTTGCAGTATAGCTCAGTGTTGCAGTACAGCTCAGTGCTGCAGTATAGCTCAGTGTTACAGCATAGCTCAGTGTTGCAGTCTAGCTCATTGCTGCAGCGTAGAACAGTGCTGTAGTATAGCTCAGTGCTGCAGTACAGCTCGGTGTTGCAGTATAGCTCAGTGTTACAGTATAGTTCAGTGCTGCAGTATAACTCAGTGCTGCCGTACAGCTCAGTGTTGCAGTGTAGATCAGTGCTGTAATATAGCTCAGTGCTGCAGTACAGCTCAGAAACTAAGCTCACACACTTCAATAATTTCAGTCCAAGACAAAATCTGAATCAGTAGTGTCCTTTATTTTACTCTTGCAAGAGTGTGTGATGTCCACTGTCTACAAGGCAAGGGACACACACATTGAATTCAATTAATACCCGATATTTATATAATTTGGTTTCTTTTTTTAATTTCATTGCTCCTCCCCTGTTTACATCCTCCACTTCCCTAAGACTGGCCCCATTACTCCTGTTTACCTCTTGCCTTATCCTGCCTTATCTGTGACAAAATGCTTATTTCTGGCCTCACAAGGCCGTTTGACCTCATCCCGCTGTGGGTCATTGTTCGGCATATCCGTTCTTCATCATTATCTACTCCCTCCATCTGTGCCTTCCCCTACCATACTGATCCTTATGACCCTTTTAATTGGGGTTTGTTCCTGTGATTCTGTAAAAGTGGGAAACAGATGTTTATACCTACTGTTTGTACAGGCGTATCTAGCTTAACTTCCTCCCCTCACAGCATCTTATCTATTCATCTGTAATATCTACCACTGTTTTGCAGTCACGTTTCATTCTTGCATACAATTTCAGCTAATACAAAAGCAATTATGTATTTCCTCCACATAGTTTTCATTCTTGTTGACTCAGCTCTTGGCTGAAACAATTACACACTGATATGAGTTCATTTACTTTGTATAAGTAATTATAATTGCAGAAGTAACACTACTTTAGCTATATCCCATAATTTTCCCTTTTTCTTTAATTACCATTTGTTATCTTCTGCATTTTTCTTTTAAGCATCGCCCCCAAAATTCGCAAGTATCATTCCGGAGATTTCATCCATTTTGGTCTCACTCATCCCCTCATTATTTATTCGATAAAGTTCCTCTGCCTGATTCCCTTTTAGGGGCATCTGTTTCATTAAGGCTGTCTCAATCAGTCTTTGGGTGAGCCCTTGTATACAGGGTATGATACAACAGCCAATGGCCTCCAATACCCCGACTACTACTATCAGGGAGGTAAGGATGGAAACCACCACCCCCTTCCATTTCCCAAACCATGATTCAAGCCATCCTGTGAGAGATGTGTCTACTCCTGAATTCTCAGCCAGTTCCTCTGCTTCGGTAGTCAATCCCCTTAAGGCCCGAGTAATTGAACCATCAGGTGCAGTGTTATTAGGAATAAAGGTACAACAGCTTCCTCCTAACATCACACACACACCCCCTTTTTCTGCTAAAATCATGTCAAGGGCCATTCTGTTTTCCCATACCATCCCATTTGTCGCATCAAGCTGGTCTGATATTCCTTTAACCACATCTCTTGTATAATTTATAAATTGCTGTAGATTATAGAGAATGTAATTTATCCAATCTACATTTTTATTAATTGTTACCCTCCAAAAGAGAGCTGATTCACAGCCTGCTGCAATCTGGTTACGAGCCTTGAATTCATCAGGTAGCCCCCTAGGGACTCCTACAGAATCGAGACAAATCCTGTCATTGAAAGAAGTGTCTAACAGTAATCTCTTACTCCTTCCCTTTTTCCCTACTATCTTTTCCTTCTCAACTGACAGGGTAAATGGAATTGCCAATTGTACAATTGCACATATCCCTCTCCAATCCGGAGGGAGGGTGGGTCTCAATATTTTGCCTCCACAGTCCCACCACAGATCCGCTCGGGGAACCTTTAGTGCTGAGTAGTTCCCTCCCTTCTCTGTTTCAGTGACATTCTTAATCTCTGTACATAATTTCAGCTCCACCAAATCTCTAGACCGACTTGTACCTCATCTACGCACACATGATGCGTGATTTCCGACTACGGCTGAAAATGTGGGGGGGTCTTTTGCATCTTTCTTCTCCAAGGGAGCGAACATCAGAGATAGGGAGGTACAATTCCTATCATTCCATGCAGTCTCATCCTGATACAGGGCTATCATACATTTCATGCCCTTCCTGTCTCGCTTCCACCCGAGCGGAAAGGGAACCAACTGGGCCACTGGCCGACCGGAGGCACATGCACAGCAATTGCTCTTGTTCAGACTTTATACAGTATACTTTACCCATTTAACCCAGGCATTTACATCCCATACCCAGTTTCTATTTCGATGGTCTGTTTCAAGTCCTTTACCTCTATAATTTTTACTACTTTAGGATCATCAGGAGGGGTGAAAGGTTGTACCTTACTATCCAGTAGTTCTGTCTGTTTTCCCTGTCCTACGCTAATTCGAAAACAACAGCCCGAGAAATCCGTCCCGTTTGTTTTCATTTCTATCCCAAATGTTTCATCTAATTGTATCTCATAGGTGCCCCCCCCCCCCCCCACCCCAGAAGTGCTTCGTGCCATGTGGTTTTCTTTATCGTTAGGTATTTTGGGTTACGCCCTTTATCAGGACAATCGAGAGCAGGTCGGAAGGGGGTCCAGTGTACTGTGATGAGACCCATATACCAAGTACCATCCCCAAGGCCATCCCCATAGGACTTAAGAAGTATCTCTGAGCTGTGGTACTGTCTCTGATTATCTACATCCCCACAATTTGCTAAGCTGCAAGCATCAGCGTCTATTACTTGTGGATTATCAGATTCAGGAACTGTTAATAATACATATGAAAATGATACTTGACAAAATCCCAATACTAAGAGCGCTCGCATCTTAACTCTAAGCATCCTCAGCATTCTAAACATCATGCTGAAGCACAAAAAGACTTAATTTACAATCTTACAGAAATAATCCCGCGCTCGCGTCACCACTGTATAATCAGTTACTCAAAGTCTCTTTAGTCTGAGTTTCAGCGGGTCTTGCGATGATTCGGCTATCCAGACTTCTTCCTCAATTGGAGAGTCCACTGGCCCTTTGATCCAAGTGTAGTGAGTCCAGCCTTTCTCCGCTGTCCTTATTGCCGTTTTGGTCAAAAGAGCCTGGTACGGCCCTTCCCAGTCCGGCTGCAATTTAGTCTCTGTCCATGATTTTACTAAGACCCAATCTCCCGGCCGGATGGGATGGACGGTGAATTCAAGGGGTGGAGTCTGTGCCAATAAACCCTGTTTCCTGAGGAAAGACAAAGAGGAGGACAAGCCCAGTATATACCTCTTTAAGAACAAGTCTTTAGTTTCGGGAATTGGCAATTCTCCATTTGTTCCCAGATAAGGTAATCCAAATAAGATTTCATAGTGGGATAGTCCCAAATCTTTCCTTGGGGCTGTTAGTACTTGCAAGAGAGCTGTAGGTAAACATTTGGTCCAAGGGAGTCTGGTTTCTATTATCAACTTAGAGAGCTGTCGTTTGAGTGTTTGGTTCATTCTCTCAACCCTTCCTGATGATGGCGGGTGCCATGGAGTATGGAACTCCCAGGAAATTCCCAACCCTTTCATTACCCCTTGTAACACTTTAGAGGTAAAATGAGTTCCTTGGTTGGAATCTATATGGTTCACTAGCCCATATCGGGGAATTATGTGCTCCAATATTGTTTTAGACACCCCACTCACAGTGGCAGTAGCTAGTGAGTATGCCTCAACCCAACCAGATAGATGATCTACTATGACAAGCATATATTTTAGTCTTCCTACCCTGGGTAGTTCAGTATAATCTACTTGTATACTCTGGACGGGTCTCAATCCCAGGTCTCTTCCTCCCAGGGTCTGTTTTCTCAAGACTTTCTTAATTACCTTTCTGCATATTATACATCCCTCACATAGTTGTTTAGCAATTGTATATATTCCTTTACATCCATATTCCCTAAGAACTAAATCACACATTGCTTGTACTCCCCAATGGCTGCCTTGGTGTAGGACGGCCATAATCTCTCGCATCATCATTTTGTTTAACATTTCCCTTCCATCAGCTAACATCCAATGCCCGTCTGCTGTTTTTGCAGCCCCTAAATCTTTCAATTCTTTTTCTTCTCTTTCAATGAATATAGGAGCTTCCCGAGGACCTGAGACAGTAGGTATTAGGGAATGAATCACCACTTCTTGTGGGTTCAGGACTGCTTCCTTAGCCACTTCATCGGCTAATCTATTCCCCCTAACTTCTGGGTCATTTCCTTTCTGATGACCATTTACATGCACTACCGCTATTTCTCGGGGTTGAGCGGGGGTGGGGTGGGGGGGGGGGGAGTAATAGGGACTCCAAGACCCGTTTAATCAACTCCTAATGTGCTAATTCCTTCCCCTGGCTATTGATCAGTCCTCTTTCCTGCCATATCTTTCCGAAAGTGTGCACAACACCAAATACATATTTAGAGTCAGTGTATACTGTTCCCTCTTTATTTTCTAATGCCCTAAGGGCCCTTTCCAATGCATAGAGTTCACAGGTCTGAGCTGACCACCCATTTGGCAACCATCCTGCCTCCACCCACTACCTTTTGTCCCATCTACGACTGCATACCCATTATGTCTTTTCCCTTCAGTCACCCTGGATGATCCATCTATAAAAAGTCTAGCCCCTGCATGAAGCAGAACATCTCTCAGGTCCATGCGAACCTGAGTTTGGTATTCTATAATGTCAAGGCAGTCGTGCCCTGGATTCTGAGGAGAGTCTCCTTCCCCTTTCCAAAGAAAGGCAGCTGGATTTAAACAATTGTCCATGACCAACACTAGATCATCCTTTTCTATTAATATTGCCTCTTATTTCAGAATCCGCGAGTCTGTCAACCATCTCCCAGCTTTTTGGTTTAGGATCATTCTCACTTGGTGTGGGGTGCTTACTATTAGGGCTCCCCCAAATATAAGCTTTCTGCATTCCCCCACCAACAGTGCAGTGGCAGCCATGGCCTGCACACACTCAGGCCACCCCCGGGATACTGGATCCAATAGCTTCGAAAGATATGCTACTGGCTGTTTCATTCCTCCCCACCTCTGGGTCAATACTCCCAAAGCCGCTCCCTTATTCACAGGAGCAAAGAGGTGGGAAGGTTTATCTAGAGAAGGTAAGGCTAACACGGGGACATGGATCAGATCTCTTTTGAGTTCCTCAACTAGTTCTTTTTCCTCATCATCTCAACTTAGGCATTTTGGTTCCTCCTCTAATAGTTTGAGATATAATTTCTTAGTCTTTTGAGCGTAGGAATCAATCCACAATCTGCAATATCCTGTTAGACCCAAATATTTATGTAACTCCCATTTAGTCCTGGGCAGCGGCATTCCCACTATTCCCTCTATCCGTTCCGGGCTTATCTTTCGCTTTCCTTCACTAACTAAATGTCCCAAGTATTTCACTTCTTGCTCCACATATTGTGGTTTGTTTTTATATACTCGCAGTCCCTGCTGACCCAGGAAATTCAATAATTTGTTAATGGCTTCTACTACTCTTTCTTCTTTTTCCTGTTACTAAGAGGTCGTCTACATACTCCAACAGGGTAGTCCCCTTGGGGCTGCTAAATTTCTCCAATATTTGTTCTAACATCTGTTCAAATAAATTCGGGGATTCGGTAAACCCCTGGGGGAGCACGGCCCACTGGTATTGCCGTTTCCGTCCTGTCTTGGGATCTTCCCACTCAAAGGCAAACAAATTCCTACTTTTCTCCGCCAATGGACAAGCCCAAAAGGCATCCTTTAAATCTATCACACTAAACCACTTGTGGTCATGAGGGATCTTACTTTATAACGTATAGGGGTTTGGCACCACTGGGTGCCTCATCTGTACTTTTCGATTCATTGTTCTCAAATCCTGCACCAATTGATAAGTTCCATCGGATTTCCGCACTGGTAGTATTGGGGTATTATAAGGAGACATACATGGCTCCAACAATCCATCTCTAATCAGTCCCTCAATTACTGGCTGCAGTCCTCGTTTACCTTCGATGGAAATGGGATATTGTCACTCACAGACAACGTCCCCTTTCCTTTTTAAACTTATTTCAAGGGGAGGGATCTGTATTTTTCCATGATTCCCTTCTCTAGCCCATACAAAAGGGTCTATCCACATCCTCTGTCAACATTGCCATTTGCACAACTAATTCTTTTTCCTGAATTCCAATCCCCAGTCCTCAGAGGATAATTAAGTCTCTCCCTAGTAAGTTACTTCCTATATCAGGGATATACAACAGTTCCCCTGTGACTGTCTCCTTAGGACCTTCTATCATCATAGGTTCAAATACTGGAACAGTAAATCCTTCCTCTTTTACCCCTGAAACAGTAATTGACCGTGTTGACATTCCTACTTTCTTTGGTTTAAAATTCAGCGATGACCGTGCTGCCCCCGTATCTACTAGGAAGACTACCTCTTCCCTACAGAGTCCCACCTTCAAGTTTATCAAGGGTTCCTGGTGGGTCCCCGAGGGCAGGAACCCCTGACACCCCTATTCTTCATCAAAATTCATAAGTGGAATTGCCCTCTCTTCCCTTTGTAGATCAGGACACTCCCACTTAAAATGCCCTATCTTTCCACAATAATAGCATCCTGCCTGCGGAGCCTTCCATCTCTGCCCCTGTCGCCTGAACCCTCTATCAAATGCTCCCCCTTGTCCTCTCCCCCATCCTCTCTGTCCTACATGCTGCCACCCGCCCCTCCGGTTGCTCACTTCTTTCTTTTCTTACTGACCTCATCAACCGCAGCTACCATCATTTTCACCTTCTGTTTTTGTCTCTCAACCTCTCTCTTTACAAACACTTTCTGTGCCTCTCTTAACAATTCACCTAATGGTTTTTCACTCCACCCTTCTATCTTCTGTATCTTTCTCTGTATGTCTGGCCATGACTTTGTCACAAAATGTACTTTCAAAGGATCCTGTGCCACTGGGTCCTCAGGGTTCATTCCAGAATATTTCTGCATTGAGTCTCTTAATCTATGCATGAAAGCTGAGGGAGTCTCATCTTTCTCCTGTCTAACTTCAAAGGCTTTAGTCAAATTCTGTGACTTCGGAACTGCCTCTCTTATTCCTTTTAGAATCAGGTCTTTCAATTCCCTCATTTCTTCTCTATGCTCCGGGTTTTGATTTTCCCACTGGGGGTCTCTGAGGGGAAACTTCGTCTCTCCCTGTCCAGCATCCCCATCTCCAATCGGATGTTCCCTGTGCCATATTTTAATGGCTGCCCCTCGTATAAGTCCCCTTGCGTCCCAAGTAAATAGTATATTCAAAATAGACATTAACTCAGTCCACGTATACAGACTGGGCCCCAAAAATTGATCAGTTTGTTCAGACAACCCTACCGGATCCTCAACCAGGACTTTCATTTCCTTTTTAAATGTTCTGACCTCCCCAATGGTGAGGGGGGCACTTATAAACCCAATCTCTTTGTCCTCGATTGGTACCTCCCGAAGGGGATAAGTTTTACGTTCTTCCCCTTTTTTTGTTTTTGTTTCTCCCCCTTAGGCTTTGTTTTAGATCCTGCGGAGGCCTCCTCTACGTCTACTTTATCTTCCCTTTCTTTTGTTGAGGATTGAGGGTCGGGAACAACAACATCCCCATCCACCGCCCCTTCGTCCTCCTCTTGTGAGTCATCAGTTCCCTGTCTCTGTCTGTCTGTCTCTCCACCTCCTCCATTTTCACCTAACCTGATTTTATGGTACGGGGGGGGGGGGGGGGGGCAACAGCCAAGAGGATCCCAGGGACTGGGTGGGGCAGAGGGGGAATCCCTTGTCTTTACTACCATCATTCCCAAACTGCCCTTTCAATAGGACGCATAGTCCGCCTCCTCTTGACTAAAAGGTTGTTTTTTATTCACATACAAATCTAAATACTAACAGACCCAATCTTCGTCGGAACCATACTTTGGCCAGAAGACAGCCGGACGAAGGATTGGTTCTTTGGTCCATACTAAACAACAATATTAAATCATTTTCTTTTTATCTTTTGCCCTTGTACAAGTGTTACTTGCCCATTCCCACAACATCCTCCCCAACGGACTTTCAGGAGGAATGTTACCAGGGACATTTTCTTCCTTTACTCCGTGACAGTTACTCTGCCTACCCCCCATTTCTCGGGGCCCTCGCCAGTCCCTCAGCGATTAAATATCCCTTTTCCCGGCCACCAAGGCAATATTTAAAAGTCAGGTTTCTTACCTTGTCTGTGCACAGAGTTGCCTGCGTTTCGCAGCAGAGAGCGGCGGGAGCTGGGCGGAAGTTCAGACGGAGCGCAAAGCTGGTCGGGTAGGTAAGTGATTGTATTAGAGTGGGTGTGTTCTAAACCCCAGGTCCTACAAAGTAGGGTCTCCCTCCCTCCCTCCTCCTCTAACCTTAATTAAGAGTCCACAGAGTTGCCATAGGAAGAGGGTCTAAGGAAGTTTAGATCGAAGAGTGAGGCTTCAGCTCAGGAATCTTGATAAAGAGGTTGAGTAAAGAGATTACGCCACAGTTGAAGAGGGTGAAGACATGACTGCTCAGCTGGTTCAGTGCGCTACGTGTTTGATGTGGCAAGTCAACGACTCTGGTGTGTCTGGCTCGTATATGTGTGGAAAGTGTGCGCACATTCAGCAATTGACCGAGCATATTGCAGCACTGACGAAAGAACTCGAAGACCTTAGGCTCATCCGAGAGAACGAGATCTTTCTGGACAAGACCTTCAGTGATGTTATTACACCAATCATGCCAGAAGAGAGCAGAAGAGTGCAGACGATGAGGAAGGCAGAGAGGAGACAGGTGCAAGAGACGCCGGGAGAAGTACCTGTCAGGAACAAGTTGAAGCTTTTGGAAACAGTAGAGTCTGATGACACTACCAGTTCGCAAGGCGGCCATGTTTGTCAATCAAAAGTTGCCGCAGAAGCAGAGCGGAAGAGTCGGACATCACATAGAGCCGTGGTAATAGGGGACTCCATCGTGAGAGGAACTGACCGGGGTTTTTGTGGCAGCAGACGGGATTTAAGGATGGTGTGTTTCTTTCCTGGTGCTAGAGTGAAAGACATCGCGGACAGAGTGCAGGACATCCTCAAGGACGAGGGTGAAGAGCCCGAGGTGGTGGTACACGTCGGCACAAATGATGTCAGGAAGAAGAGGAGGAACATACTACAGCGAGACTTCGCAGAACTAGGAAGAAGGCTAAAAAGCAGGACGTCCAAGGTGGTTATCTCCAGTTTGCTTCCAGTTCCTCGGGCTAGTGTGGCCAGAAACCGGGAGATAATGGACTTGAACGTGTGGTTGGGGAACTGGTGCAGGAAGCAAGGTTTCAAGTTCTTGGATCACTGGGGTATATTTTATGGTAACCATAAATTCTACAAGAGAGATGGCTTGCACCTTAATAGAACATGGATCGGCATTCTGGCAGGCAGGTTTTCTGCTGCAACACCGCTACATTTAAACTAAGTAGCGGGGGGGAGGGGACAAGCTGGATGTTTAAAAAGGAAATTGAAGGGGTAGTTAGAACAAGAGAAGTCAAGAAAGACAACTGTATCAAGGAGGCAGAAAACTGGAAAAGGCATCATGCTGTAAAGTTGAGTGAAATAAGGGTTGAGGGGAAGGGTGAGAGCAGTAACAAATTAAAAATTCTATATATGAATGCACGAAGCATTAGACACAAGGTGGATGAGCTTGAGGCTCTTTTGGAAATTGGCAGATACGATATTGTGGGGATAACTGAGACGTGGCTTCATGGGGACAGGGCCTGGGAAATGAATATTCAAGGCTACACGTGCTATCGTAAGGATAGACTGACGGGCAGAGGGGGTGGGGTGGCCTTGTTGGTAAGGGAGGATATTCAGTCCCTTGCGCGGGCGGACCTAGAGTCAGGGGATGTAGAGTCAGTGTGGATAGAGCTTCGAAACACTAAGGGTAAAAAGACCCTCATGGGAGTCATCTACAGGCCCCCAAACAGGAAGGTTGGAGGTAAGTTGAATCAGGAGCTGAAATTGGCTTGTCGCAAAGATGTTACTACAGTTGTTATGGGGGATTTTAACATGCAGGTAGACTGGGTTAATCAGGATGGTATCGGGCCTCAAGAAAGAGACTTTGTGGAGTGCCTCAGAGATGGATTTTTAGAACAGCTGGTGCTGGAGCCGACCAGGGATAAGGCGATTCTGGATCTGGTATTGTGTAACGAACCAGAATTGGTCAGTGACCTCGAAGTGAAGGAGCCATTGGGAAGTAGTGACCATAATACAATAAGCTTCAATCTGCAATTTGAGAGGGAGTGGGTACAATCTGAAGTGACAATATTTCAGTTGAATAAAGGGAAATATGGAGCTATGAGGGAGCAACTGGCCAAAGTTCAATGGTTTAATACCTTAACAGGGAAGACCGTGGAGGAACAATGGCGGATATTTCTGTGTATAATGCAGAAGATGCAGGATCAGTTCATTCCTAAAAGGAAGAAAGATCCCAGGAGGAGACATGGGCGGCCGTGGCTGACAAGGGAAGTAAAGAAACATATAAGGTTAAAAGAGAAAAAGTATAACTTAGCGAAGATAAGCGGGAAAACGGAGGACTGGGAAGCTTTTAAAGAACAACAGAGGATTAGTAAGAAGGAAATACGCAGAGAAAAAATGAGGTACGAAGGTAAACTGGCCAAGAATATAAAGGAGGATAGTAAAAGCTTTTTTAGGTATGTCCAAGGCAAAAAAATGGTTAGGACAAAAATTGGGCCCTTGAAGACAGAAGCAGGGGAATATATTACTGGGAACGAAGAAATGGCAGAGGAATTAAATGGGTACTTCAGATCTGTGTTCACTGGGGAAGACACAAGCAATCTCCCTGAGGTAACAGTGGCTGAAGGACCTGAACTTAAGGGAATTTCTATTTGCCAGGATTTGGTGTTGGAGAGACTGTTAGGTCTGAAGGTTGATAAGTCTCCGGGACCTGATGGCCTGCATCCCAGGGTACTGAAGGAGGTGGCTCGGGAAATCGTGGATGCGCTGGTGATTATTTTCCAGAGTTCAATAGAATCGGGGTCGGTTCCTGAGGATTGGAGGGCGGCTAATGTTGTGCCACTTTTTAAGAAGGGTGGGCGGGAGAAAGCAGGAAATTATAGACCAGTTAGTCAGACCTCAGTGGTGGGAAAGATGCTGGAGTCTATTATAAAGGATGAAATTACGGCACATCTGGATAATAGTAACAGGATAGGACAGAGTCAGCATGGATTTATGAAGGGGAAATCATGCTTGACTAATCTTCTTGAATTTTTTGAGGATGTAACTCGGAAGATGGACGAGGGAGATCCAGTGGATGTAGTGTACCTGGACTTTCAGAAAGCTTTTGATAAAGTCCCACACAAGAGGTTAGTGAGTAAAATTAGGGCGCACGGGATTGGGGGCAAAGTACTAGATTGGATAGAGAATTGGTTGGCTAATAGGAAACAAAGGGTAGTGATTAACGGCTCCATTTCGAAATGGCAGGCAGTGACCAGTGGGGTACCGCAGGGATCCGTGCTGGGACCGCAGCTTTTTACAATATATGTAAATGATATAGAAGATGGTATCAGCAATAACATTAGCAAATTTGCTGATGACACAAAGCTAGGTGGTAGGGTGAAATGTGATGAGGATGTTAGGGGATTACAGGGTGACCTGGACAAGTTAGGTGAGTGGGCAGATGCATGGCAGATGCAGTTTAATGTGGATAAATGTCTGGTTATCCACTTTGGTGGCAAGAACAGGAAGGCAGATTACTACCTCAATGGTATCAAATTAGGTAAAGGGGCTGTTCAGAGAGATCTGGGTGTTCTTGTCCACCAGTCAATGAAGGCAAGCATGCAGGTACAGCAGGTCGTGAAGAAGGCAAATAGCATGCTGGCCTTCATAACAAGAGGGATTGAGTATAGAAGCAAAGAGGTGCTTCTGCAGCTGTACAGGGCCCTGGTGAGACCACACCTGGAGTACTGTGTACAGTTCTGGTCTCCAAATTTGAGGAAAGACATTCTGGCTATTGAGGGAGTGCAGCGTAGGTTCACGAGGTCAGTTCCTGGAATGGCAGGATTGCCTTACACGGAAAGACTGAAGCGACTGGGCTTGTATACCCTTGAGTTTAGAAGACTGAGAGGGGATCTGATTGAAACGTATAGGCTTATGAAAGGACTGGACACTCTGGCAGGAGGGAACATATTTCCGTTGATGGGGGAGTGCCGAACCAGAGGACACAACTTAAAAATACGGGGTAGACCATTTAGGACAGAGATGAGGAGAAACTACTTCACCCAGAGAGTGGTGGCTGTGTGGAATGCTCTGCCCCAGAGGGCAGTGGAGGCCCAGTCTCTGGATTCTTTTAAGAAAGAATTGGATAGAGCTCTTAAAGATAGTGGAGTCAAGGGGTATGGAGATAAGGCTGGAACAGGATACTGATTAGGAATGATCAGCCATGATCATATTGAATGGCGGTGCAGGCTCGAAGGGCAGAATGGCCTACTCCTGCATCTATTGTCTATTGTCTATTGTCTATTGTCTATTGTCTATTGCCCCTTTTCGCCGTCTTTTCTATCGACCTCCTGTCACTGTCTGATTCAGATGTCTCTCTTGTGGGATGTGTACCAGTCACCCAAGGGAGCGGACCAAACCAGGACACGAGACCGCTCCTCAATTGGGAACGGGACGCGTCTTCCCAGTGTCCAGGGCCAGCCACTCCCCCCGGCGATGGAAGAACATTCCAGACAGCCCCTAACTGTGAGAAACTAAGCTCACACACTTCAATAATTTCAGTCCGGGACAAAATCTGAATCAGTAGTGTCCTTTATTTTACTCTTGCAAGAGGGTGTGATGTCCACTGTCTACAAGGCAAGGGACACACACATTGAATTCAATTAATACCCGATATTTATATAATTTGGTTTCTTTTTTTTTATTTCATTGCTCCTCCACTGTTTTCATCTTCCACTTCCCTAAGACTGGCCCCATTACTCCTGTTTACCTCTTGCCTTATCCGGCCTTGTCTGTGACAAAATGCTTATTTCTGGCCTCACAAGGCCGTTTGACCTCATCCCGCTGTGGGTCATTGTTCGGCATATCCTTTCTTCACCATTATCTACTCCCTTCATCTGTGCCTTCCCCTACCATACTGATCCTTATGACCCTTTTAATTGGGGTTTGTTCCTGTGTTTCTGTAAAAGTGGGAAACAGATGTTTATACCTACTGTTTGTACAGGCGTATCTAGCTTAACTTGCTACCCTTGCAGCATCTTATCTATTCGTCTGTAATATCTATCACTGTTTTGTAGTCACGTTTCATTCTTGCATACAATTTCAGCTAATACAAAAGCAATTATGTATTTCCTCCACATAGTTTTCATTCTTGTTGACTCAGCTCTTGGCTGAAACAATTACACACTGATATGAGTTCATTTACTTTGTATAAGTAATTATAATTGCAGAAGTAACACTACCTATATCCCACAAGTATTCCTGTATAGTTCAGTGCTGCAGTATAGGTCAGTGTTGCAGTAGAGCTCAGTGTTACAGATTAGCACAGCGTTACAGTATAGCTCAGTGCTGCAGTATCATTCAGTGTGGCAGTATAGCTCAGCACAGCAGCATAGTTCAGTGCTGCAGTATAGCACAGTGTTGCAGATTAGCTCAGTGTTGCAGTATAGCTCAGTGCTGCAGTATCATTCAGTGTGGCAGTGTAGCTCAGTGCTGCAGTATAGTTCAGTGCTGCAGTATTGCTCAGTGTTACAGTATAGTTCAGTGTTACAGTATAGTTCAGTGCTGCAGTATAGCTCAGTCCTGCAGTATTGCTCAGTGCTGCAGTAGAGCTCAGTGCTGCAGTATAGTTCAGTGCTGCAGTATAGTTCAGTGCTGCAGTATAGCACAGAGTTGCAGTATTGTTCAGTGTTACAGTATAGTTCAGTTCTGCAGTATAGCTCAGTTCTGCAGTATTGCTCAGTGCTGCAGTATAGCTCGGTGTTACAGTATAGCTCAGTGTTGCAGTATAGTTCAGTGTTGCAGTATAGCTCAGTCCTGCGGTATTGCTCAGTGCTGCAGTATAGCTCAGTGTTGCAGTATAGCTCAGTGCTGCAGTATTGCTCAGTGTTGCAGTATAGCTCAGTGTTGCAGAATAGCTCAGTGCTACAGTACAGCTCAGTGCTGAAGTATAGCTCAGTGTTACAGTATTGCTCAGTGTTGCAGCATAGGTCAGTGCTGCAGTATCGCACAGTGTTGCAATCAAGCTCTGTAATGCAGTATGGTTCAGTGTTGCAGTATAGATCAATGTTACAGCATAGCTCAGTGATGTAGGATAATTCAGTGTTGCAGTTGTAAATGTATGGCTTCGTCCACATGGCATTCAGAAGCCTTTGATGATGTATTTGTTTCGCGCGCAAGAGGAGGTCACGTGGTGCTCTGTTTCGTGGGCAGAAGGAGGCCACATGGGGTTAGACATCTGGGAATGCGAGGGGGCGGAGAGTGGAGTCAGATCAACAGCCAATCAGAAGACAATCCCACCTCAGTGATTGCATGACGTTCTGTACTGTATAAAAGACTGGGTCAGGGACAGGAATAGGTCGGACTTCATGAACTCACACACTTTGCTGTTTGTCAGGGACAGGAAGATCTAGACCCAGAGCTCTGTATACTTTATCCACTTACTGCTAAAATAAACTAAGAGTTTGAGACTGAATATCTTCTCCTGTTGCTTCATTGAAAGAACACGCAGGACTCGGTTCACACATCGAGGAAAGGAAGCTGGTAGATTGAGCCAAAGTCCAACAATTTGGTGACCCCGACATGATTGAAGACGGAGAAGTGACGGAAAAGAGACAAAAATAGAAACAACGGACAACTGACGTCTGATGACAACAACAAGCGGCGCCGCATAAAAAGGTGAGCAGACACCTGTTTATATCGAAGTTCTGCAATTGGAGAGACCAAATTGATTGTTGTCATTATACTGCAACTGTCCTAGTAATAGTAAGTGGATAAAGTATTGATATAATACGTACGGGTTTAAAGTCCCGTGGGTTTAGAGTCCCCATAAAAGCAACAAGGTACGTAAGTGTGAGGAGGTTGAAAGTCCATTGAGCAGGATCTCATAAAAGCAACGCTCACAAATTTTGGTTTATGATTGATGTGTTGTAAGTTTTTAAATTATATTGGGGAATGTACGGAGGGTGGCAGAAAAGCCAGCAGTGTCTTGAAGACAAAGACGGTGGTGTCTCAGCGAGAGAGAGTCGGCAGTGGAAACCTAACGGTGACAACGAAACTGCTGATAATTCTCACTGAAAGGGTCAGTTGCTCGGGTGTAGTCCATACAAACTGACTGGCCACCGGATTTGTCTCTGATTGGGTTGGTTGCTCGGTTATATTACATCCAAACCAACTGACTACTGGACGGGAGGATTAAAAAAAAATACATAAAATGGAAGGGGAGTTTGATAAAGAGTGTGAAGAATATGGAGGATGTTCTTCCAACTTAATGTTGCTCATAAAACATTAGTGGGGTAAAGCCAGAAGTCAGTTAGTCAGTGGGCTCACAAAGAACAAACAAAAAACAATGATGGAGAAATATGACAAGGTTTGGGAAGAATTACAAAAACAGGGCAAAGTCCCTAAAGATGAGGAGAGGAAGAAATTGTCGCCATTTTTACGAAAAGCAGACGAGCAAGCTAAACTAGAAGTAGAAGATCACATGAAGGGAAAGAAAGGGTCAATATTGGTTAGAAGAAAGTGGACAAAAGAAGGCAGGGAGAAAGAAGAGAGAAGGATTCATCTGCACAACATGATGTTAGCCTGTGTAGTGGTAGAAACATTACAAAAGAGAGTAGGTGGTACCTCTAAAATAGAACTTTCAAAGGAGACAGAAAAGGCAGGACCATCTGCGCCAGTATATCCTAAATTGCCTGGGGTACAACCACCGCCCCCATATCCTGTAACACAAATGCCACTCATGTATGTTCAAGAAGGGGTGTTAGATGTGCAAGAAGTAGGAACAAGAGAGTACAACGTAACAAACGAGAGACTGGAGAAAGCAGTAGAAGAAAGCATCAGAAAAGTAGAAAAACTAAGACTAGAAGCCGAACAGAGAGTTCAGGAAGCGGAGGAAGCCAGCAGGGTGATAATGACACACAACAGAAACAAAGAACAGCCAAAACAGGGGAGACATTCATCAGTGCAAGAGCCAGATGCTCACTCGACACCGTATAGTGCTGAGAGTGAAAAGAGGGGAAGATTATATGACTCAGATCAGTTATTGGATGACGGGTTCTTAGACAGAAGAAGGAGAGATTTGAGGGAAGAAAGAGATAGCGAGAAATTGGATGAGGAGGCATCTCAACATAGTACAGAAATTGAGGACGAAGAATCCCTGACAGAGGATGACCCACACACCTACCCCGTCACTTTGGCAGGCTCACTCCCAATACATACGGAACACAGCCCTCCACTGAAGCCCCTACCTGAAACAAGATATAACCTGCGTCAAAGAGACACATTACGACAACCCACAAAGTATCAGCACCACCAAATGCCATTAATTTAGAGAGGCTCCTATATGGGGGATGTTTATCAGCCCTTCACATTTACTGACATGAACTGCATCCTGGATAAAATGGAGGGAGGTGGGCCCTGGATGACTACATTTTGCCAATACACACGAGGCCACAAGTTAGCTATGGGTGACTGGAGAGCATTGTTGGGCAAACAATTGAGTATGTGGGAAATCTAGCAGATTGAAGCCTCTGCGGGGACCACCTCTCTACCTGATTCAGACCCGTTCACGCAGCATGCCACCGGTGTGGGAAGGGCAATGAGGGATAGATTTCCGATTCCACTGGGAGCGATGTACTCACTCACCTTCACAATGAAGGAGGGTGAGGATATGCCTGCCTTTTTGGCCAGATGTAAGGGCACGTGGACAGATACTGCGGGGAGCCATCCAGGGTCGGGTCAGCTACAGACCACGTTATTTAGAAATGCCGTTATGGCAGGGATGCCTAAGGAAGTAAAAGAGGCAATGGAGAGTAATCCCGACATCCCAGGTTGTTCTACAGAACAGTGGGAAAAACACAAAAAAAGCAGCAGGATATGCAGCCCAGTACATAATGATGCAAACAGAGAGAACAGTGTATGACCTGCTGCCAGCCTGCGATGTAAATGTGTTAATAAAAGAGCAGCAGAAAGCCTCTCCTCATGAACTAACAGTTTGGAGAGAGAGAGGGGCCACAGAGTCAGAAGGGATTTGGAGGTCACCCGACAGTAGACCAGTCCTACCCCCAGGTTTGATAGCTTCCATGCTCCAGGAAGCTCATGGGTTGACCCATTGTGGAAAAACACAGATGCAGAGGTATCTGACACATTGGTGGCATCCGTTCTTGACAGCAGTGATTGAAAATTACATCAGAGAATGTAAAACGTGTACAGAATACAATGTGAGAGCAACAGTGAAACCACACGAGGGAAAATTCCCTCTCCCAAGAATGCCAGGTCAGGAAATAGTGATCGACTACACTGACATGATAGAGAGAGTAAACAGATACCTTTTGGTAGCAGTGGTTGGCCAGAAGCGCTATCTGCGAAAAAGGAAGACGCAAAAACAGTGATCAAATTCTTGATAAACCAATACATTCCAATGCATGGGTTTCCAAAGAGAGTCAGGTCAGATAATGGCACACATTTCAAGAACAAAGACCTGCAAGAAGTTGAAGCAGCTTTAGGACTGAAACATGCATTTGGGACAGTGTATCATCCTCAGTCACAGGGAAAAGTGGAAAGAATGAATCACTCCATAAAAGGAAAAATAGGAAAAGTGTGTGCACAAACAGAGTTAAGTTGGGTGGATGCCCTACTCTTAGCTTTACTATCCATTAGAAGCTCAGTAAACTCTATCACAGGGTTCACCCAAAACGAGCTAACAACAGAGCAGCAGTTCCCAGGACCAGGATCTGGAATACAGATGTTAGAGGGAGGAGGAGCCTCTCTAAGGTACAAACCTTACTATGACCAACTAACAGCTTTGGTGTCAGCTTTCTCCAAACAGGTTGCATCGGCAAAGGGGGACCGACAGAGCCAGGCACCATCTACCACAGACTGCGTCCTGCTGAAGGTGATCAAACGGAAGTGGTGGGAGCCAAGGTAGACAGGACCTTACAAGGTGGTGGAGAGGACATCTCATGCAGTCAGACTACAGGGGAAAGGAGAAAGCTGGTACCATTGGAGCCAGTGTGCAGCCACGGAACCGCCAACGAGAACTCTAGAACAAATAAGAACAGAAAAAGAGTAGAACGGTCTTAAACTTTTAACTTTTGCAGGAAGAGGGTCCTGGAAAAAGGGGGAGAGGTTCTAAAGATCTCCAAGGAAAGGTTTTTCTGGAGACCATAAGTGAGGACAGGACCGGAAAACAAGAAGATTTTGTTTAAAACATATAGGAAAGTTGTGTAAAGGACATAATGTTCATCTCTGTAAGGAGCCCACACTACTCTCGGCTGTTGTGGTGCGGAGTTTTTGCTATTATTTTATGTATAAGTGTTATGCCGCTGTTAATAGGGGTATCAACCACAAGGGACAAACACACAGGTGAGGGAGAAAGTTCCAGGAACAAAAGATCAACAGGACAAGAGGCAGACAAATGTGTAAGGGAAGCGGGGAGCCGGGTACACATCAGACATGATAAAAAGCGTGGTACAACATACCAGTTTGACTTATGTGAAGTAATTGACTGTGGCCAAGATACAGGGAGCTGGAGGGGGTATGATGTATATCTTTGCATCTACGCCATTTACTATGACCCATGCCCGTCGTGGGATCATGTATTAACATGGACTGGGGTACGATGGACACCCCAGAAATCGTCACCTTCGGATAATAGATGGAAAGCTTGAGACCATGTGAGCCTGACTAAGGGGCAACTCGATCATTCCTCAGAGCTAAAAAATCCACTCTTGTTAACCCTGACAAGATTCGACATTAACCCTGGTCCCAAAGAGATCCAGATTTACTGTGGGATTGATGACAGAAGCTTTTATTTTGTAATAGGTGTAGATCAATCAGGAGTGGATACCATGGGACTAGTGAAGGTATCCTTAGTGGACCCTCCTACGAACCAGCCACAAACCAAAAACACAACAAGCATGGTGGTAGAACCAAGTTTAGGAGTCGTGGTAATAGACTACAATAACCTCACGAGAAGGGACATTATTAAATTAGCCACCGGGTACGGGGATAAGAATCTATGGCTGGACTGGATGACAGCGACCACAACCTCAATGAATATGAGTAATTGCGTCGCGTGTTCCTTGGCCAAGCCAACCCTATTTACTACCCCCCAGCCCCATTGTTCCCTAATATAGACCCAGCAGGATTTCACTGCATGATGGCCCTCACCATGCAGGCAGACCCTCCGAATTGTACCACCTTTAGTGCTATTTTCCCACCTGTAAAGAATTCCACGTTACCTCCAGGGTTTACCCCAAGGTCCAACGATTACACTTGTTTCGCGTGAAGTTCTAATACAATCTTGGGAGACGTGCCCGCTGACTGGTGTCAGGACACGATTGATGTAACCGGCTGGCAGAATGCTAACACAATGGTTTGGGCCACTGATCTTTTTTGGTACTGTGGAGATAGAACACTGCATATTAGTCTACCTCCAGATTGGTCTGGAACCTGTGCAATGGTCAGGCTAGGGTTATCCTTATTCCTCTTAGGAGAACGACAACAGGGAATACATCCGCATGTATGAACACGTAGGGATTTGTTTGATGTCACTTCTGGCTCAACCACTTACATAGATGCAATAGGTATTCCCCACGGTGTACCTGATGAATATAAATTGGAAGACCAGGTAGCAGCAGGATTTGAGAATCTCCCAATTTTCGGTGTTTTATTCCCAGTCACGCCGAATAAAAACATCAACCGAATTAACTATTTACATTACAATGTGCTCAGGCTAGCCAATAGAACTAGAGATGCGGTGGCGGGACTCTCTGAACAATTGGCAGCGACCTCATTGATGACAGTACAAAATAGAATGGCCTTAGATATGTTGCTAGCAGAAAAGGGGGGAGTGTGCTCTATGTTCGGAGATCAATGTTGTACGTTCATCCCCAACAATACAGCACCTGATGGCTCGGTAACCAGAGTCCTGGAAGGACTAAGAACTTGTCTGAAGAAATGCATGAACATTCAGGTATTGACAACCCTCTAGGAGGCATTTTCGACTCATGGTTTGGGAAATGGAAAGGATTGATTGTGTCTGTGTTTATGTCCCTCGTTGGTATGATGACTGCGTTAGTGTTGTGTGGATGTTGTTGTATCCCCTGTATTAGATCTCTCTTGAACAGGGTAATCATCACAGCAATTGAAGGGAAGGCTCCCCTGCCCTACCAGATGTCACAGATGGAGATGGAAACCATGGTTTTGGCAGGAAGGGAAGACTATGCATCGGAGAGCGAATGTGATGTATAGAACTGGTTTGTTGGTCTCATTTTCATGAGACCAAAAGGGGGACTTGTAAATATATGGCTTCGTCCATATGGCATTCAGAAGCCTTTAATGATGTATTTGTTTCGCGCGCAAGAGGAGGTCACGTGGTGCTCTGTTTCGCGGGCAGAAGGAGGCCACATGGGGTTAGACATCTGGGAATGCGAGGGGGCGGAGAGTGGAGTCAGATCAACAGCCAATCAGAAGACAATCCCACCTCAGTGATTGCATGACGTTCTGTACTGTATAAAAGACTGGGTCAGGGACAGGAATAATTCGGACTTCATGAACTGACACATTGTGCTGTTTGTCAGGGACAGGAAGACCTAGACCCAGATACTTTATCCACTTACTGCTAAAATAAATTAAGAGTTTGAGACCGAATATCTTCTCCTGTTGCTTCATTGAAAGAACACGCAGGACTCGGCTCACACATAGAGGAAAGGAAGCTGGTAGATTGAGCCAAAGTCCAACACAGTAAAGCTCAGTGTTACAGTAAAGTTCAGTGTTGCAGTATAGCTCCGTGTTACTTTACATCTCAGTGTTGCAGTATAGTTCAGAGTTGCTGTATTGTTCAGTGTTGCAGTGTAGTTCAATGGTGCAGTGTTGCTCAGTGCTGCAGAATAGCTCAGTGGTCCAGTATACCTCAGTGTTAGAGTATAGTTCAGTGTTGTAGTATAACTCAGTGCTGAAGCATAGTTTAGTCTTGCAGTATAGCTCAGTGTTGCAGTACAGTTCAGTGTCACATTATAGCTCAGCCTTTCAGAATAGCTCAGTGTTACAGTATAGTTCAGTGCTGCAGTATAGTTCAGTGTTGGAGTATAGTTCAGAGTTACAGTATAACTCAATGTTACAGTATAGCTCAGTGCTGCAGTATCGCTCAGTGTTACAGTATAGCTCAGTGCTGCAGTATAGTTTAATGTTACAGTATAGTTCAGCGCTGCAGTACAAATCAGTGTTGCAGCATTGTTCAACGTTGCAGTATAGTTCAGTGCTGCAGCATTGTTCAATGTTGCAGTATAGCTCAATGTTGTAGTATAGTTCAGTGCTGCAGTATAGTCCAGTGTTGCAGTATAGCTCAGTGTTGCAGTATAGCTCAGTGTTTCAGCATTGTTCAGTGATGGAGTATAGTTCAGTGTTGCAGTGTAGCTCAGTGTTGCAGTATAGCTCAGTGTTACAGTATAGTTCAGTGTTGGAGTATAGTTCAGAGTTACAGTATAACTGAATGTTACAGTATAGCTCAGTGCTGCAGTATCGCTCAGTGTTACAGTATAGCTCAGTGCTGCAGTATAGTTTAATGTTACAGTATAGTTCAGCGCTGCAGTACAAATCAGTGTTGCAGCATTGTTCAACGTTGCAGTATAGTTCAGTGCTGCAGCATTGTTCAATGTTGCAGTATAGCTCAATGTTGTAGTATAGTTCAGTGCTGCAGTATAGTCCAGTGTTGCAGTATAGCTCAGTGTTGCAGTATAGCTCAGTGTTTCAGCATTGTTCAGTGATGGAGTATTGTTCAGTGCTGCAGTGTAGCTCAGTGTTGCAGTATAGCCCAGTGTTACATTATAGCTCAGTGCTGCAGTATAGCTCAGTGCTACAGTATAGTTCAGTCCTGCAGTATTGCTCAGTGCAGCAGCATAGGTCAGTGCTGCAGTATAGCACTGTGTTGCAGTATAGCTCAGTGTTGCATTATTGTTCTGTGTTGCAGTATAGTTCAATGTTGCAATATCGTTCAGTGTTGCAGTATCGCCCAGTGTTGCAGTATTGCTCAGTGCTGCAGCATAGGTCAGTGCTGGAGTATTGCTTAGTGTTGCAGTAAAGCTCTGTGATGCAGTATAGTCCCGTGTTGCAGTATAGATCAATGTCGCAGTATAGCTCAGTGTTGCAGTATATCTCAATGCTGAACTATAGTTCAGTGCTGTAGTATAGCTCAGTGCTGCAGTATAGCTCAGTGTTACAGTATAGCTCAGTGCTGCAGTACAGCTCAGTGCTGCAGTATAGCTCAGTGTTGCAGTATAGCTCAGTGCTGCAGTATGGTTCTGTTTGGCAGTGTAGCTCAGTGTTGCAGTATAGTTCAGTTTTTCAGTATAGCTCAGTGTTACAGTTTAGCTCAGTGCTGCAGTATAGCACAGTGCTGCAGTACAGCTCAGTGCTGCAGTACAGCTCAGTGTTGCAGTATAGCTCAGTGTTACAGTTTAGCTCAGTGCTGCAGTATAGCTCAGTGTTACAGTATAGCTCAGTGCTGCAGTACAGCTCAGTGCTGCAGTATAGCTCAGTGTTGCAGTATAGCTCAGTGTTTCAGTATAAATCAGTGTTGCAGTATATCTCATTGTTGCAGTACAGCTCAGTGCTGCAGTATAGCTCAGTGTTGCAGTATAGCTCAGTGCTGCAGTATGGTTCTGTTTGGCAGTGTAGCTCAGTGTTGCAGTATAGTTCAGTTTTTCAGTATAGCTCAGTGTTACAGTTTAGCTCAGTGCTGCAGTATAGCACAGTGCTGCAGTACAGCTCAGTGCTGCAGTACAGCTCAGTGTTGCAGTATAGCTCAGTGTTACAGTTTAGCTCAGTGCTGCAGTATAGCTCAGTGTTACAGTATAGCTCAGTGCTGCAGTACAGCTCAGTGCTGCAGTATAGCTCAGTGTTGCAGTATAGCTCAGTGTTTCAGTATAAATCAGTGTTGCAGTATAGCTCAGTGCTGCAGTATAGCTCAGTGTTGCAGTAATAGCTCAGTACTGCAATACAGCTCAGTGCTACAGTATAGTTCAGTGCTGCAGTATAGCTCTGTGCTGCAGTATAGTTCAGTGTTGCAGTATTAGATTAGATTACTTACAGTGTGGAAACAGGTCATTCGGCCCAACAGGTCCAGACCGACCCTCCGAAGAGCAACCCACCCAGACCCATTCCCCTACATTTTCAGTGTTCACTGTTGCAGTGTAGCTCAGAGTTTCATTATAGTTCAGTGTTACAACAATATAGATCAGTTTTTCAGTATAGTTCAGTGCTGCAGTATTGCTCAGTGTTACAGTATAGCTCAGTGTTGCAGTATAGTTCAGTGTTGCAGTATAAATCAGTGTTGCAGTATATCTCATTGTTCCACTATAGTTCAGTGTTGCAGTATATCTCATTGTTGCAGTATAGCTCAGTGCTGCAGTATAGCTCAATGCTGCAGTATAGCTCAGTACTGCAGTACAGCTCAGTGTTGCAGCACAGCTCAGTGCTGCAGTACAGCTCAGTGCTGCAGTATAGTTCAGTGCTGCAGTATAGCTCAGTGTTATAGTATAGCTTAGTTCAGTGTTGCAGCATAGTTCATTGCTGCAGTATAGTTCAGTGTCACATTATCGCCCAGCCTTGCAGAATATCTCAGTGTTGCAGTATAGCTCAGTGTTACATTATAGCTCAGTGTTAGAGTATGGTTCAGTGTTGCAGTATAGTTCAGTGTTGCAGCGTAGATCAGTCCTGCAGTATAGCTCAGTGCTACAGTATAGTTCATGTTGCAGTATAGTTCAGTGTTGCAGTATAACTCAGTGTTACAGTATAGTTCTGTGTTGCAGTATAGATCAGTATGGCAGTATAGTTTAGTGTTGCAGTATAGCTCAGTGTTGCAGTATAGCTCTGCTGCAGCGTAGTTCAGTGTTGCAGTAGAGCTTGGTGTTACAGTTTAGCTGAGCATTACAGTATAGCTCAATGTTAAAGTATAGTTCAATGCTGCAGTATAGTTCAGCCTTGCTGTATAGCTCAGTGCTGCAGCATCGGTCAGTGCTACAGTATAGCTCAGTGCTGCAGTATAGGTCAATGCTGCAGTATAGCACAGTATTGCAGTATAGTTCTGTGTTGCAGTATGGTTCAGTGTTTCAGTATAAATCAGTGCTGCAGGATAGCTCAGTGCTGCAGTATAGTTCAGAGTTGTAGTATAGATCAGTTCTGCAGTATAGCTCAATACTGCAGTATTTTTTCAGTGCTGCAGTATAGCTCAGTGTTACAGTATAGTTCAGTGTTATAGTATAGTTCAGTACTGCAGTATAGTTCAGTGTTACAGTATAGTTCAGTGTTACAGTATAGCTCAGTGTTACAGTATAGCTCAATGTTGCATTATTGTTCAGTGTTGCAGTACAGCTCAGTGTTGCAGCATAGCTCAATGCTGCAGTATAGTTCAGTACTACAGTACATTTCTGTGTTGCAGTATAGTTCAAAATTATGGTATTGGTCAGTGTTTCAGTATAGTTCAGTGTTGCAGTACAGCTCAGTGTTACAGTATAGTTGAGTGCTGCAGTATAGCTCAGTGTTACAGTACAGCAGAGTTTTACAGTATAATTCAGTGTTACAGTATAGTTCAGTGTTGCAGTATAATTCGGAGTTTTGGTACCGGTCAGTGTTTCAGTATAGCTTGGTGTTGCAGTATAGTTCAGTGCTGCAGTATAGCTCAGTGTTACAATATAGTTCAGTGTTACAGAATAGTTCAGTGTTACAGTATAGTTCAGTATTGCAGTATAGCTCAGTGCTACTGTATAGTTTCATGTTGCAGTATAGTTCAGTGCTGCAGTAGAGTTCAGTGTTACCGTATAGCTCAGTGTTACAGTATAGTTCAGTGTTACAGAATATCTTAGTATTACAGTATAGTTCAATATTGCAGTATAGCTCAGTGCTACAGTATAGTTTCGTGTTGCAGTATAGCTCAGTGCTGCAGTATAGTTCGGTGTCGGAGTATAGTTCAGTGCTGCAGTATAGCTCAGTGTTGCAGTATAGCTTAGTGTTACATTATCATTGAGTGCTGCAATATAGCTCAGTACTGTAGAATAGCTCAGGGTTTCAGTATAGCTTTGTATTGCAGTATCGTTCAGTGCTGCAGTATAGTTCCGTGTTGCTGTATAGCTCAGTGTTACAGTATAGCTCAGTGTTCCAGTACAGCTCAGTGCTACAGTATAGTTCAGTGCTGCAGTATAGCTCAGTGTTACAATATAGTTCAGTGTTACAGAATAGTTCAGTGTTACAGTATAGTTCAGTATTGCAGTATAGCTCAGTGCTACTGTATAGTTTCATGTTGCAGTATCGTTCAGTGCTGCAGTATAGTTCCGGGTTGCTGTATAGTTCAGTGTTACAGTATAGCTCAGTGTTCCAGTACAGCTCAGTGCTACAGTATAGTTCAGTGCTACAGTATAGCTCAGTGTTGTCTTATAATTTAGTGTTGCAGTAAAGCGCAGTGTTGCAGTATACCTCAATGCTGCCGGATAGCTCAGTGCTGCAGGTTTGCTCAATGTTGCAATATAGTTCAGTGTTACTGTATAGTTCAGTGCTACACTATAGTTCAGTGCTGCACTCTATCTCAGTGTTACAGTACAGTTCAGTGTTACAGTACAGTTCAGTGTTACAGTACAGTTCAGTGCTGCACTCTATCTCAGTGCTGCAGTATAGCTCAGTGTTACAGTATAGTTCAGTGTTATAGTATAGTTCAGTACTGCAGTATAGTTCAGTGTTACAGTATAGCTCAGTGTTACAGTATAGCTCAATGTTGCATTATTGTTCAGTACTACAGTACAGCTCAGTGTTGCAGCATAGCTCAATGCTGCAGTATAGTTCAGTACTACAGTACATTTCTGTGTTGCAGTATAGTTCAAAATTATGGTATTGGTCAGTGTTTCAGTATAGTTCAGTGTTGCAGTACAGCTCAGTGTTACAGTATAGTTGAGTGCTGCAGTATAGCTCAGTGTTACAGTACAGCAGAGTTTTACAGTATAATTCAGTGTTACAGTATAGTTCAGTGTTGCAGTATAATTCGGAGTTTTGGTACCGGTCAGTGTTTCAGTATAGCTTGGTGTTGCAGTATAGTTCAGTGCTGCAGTATAGCTCAGTGTTACAATATAGTTCAGTGTTACAGAATAGTTCAGTGTTACAGTATAGTTCAGTATTGCAGTATAGCTCAGTGCTACTGTATAGTTTCATGTTGCAGTATAGTTCAGTGCTGCAGTAGAGTTCAGTGTTACCGTATAGCTCAGTGTTACAGTATAGTTCAGTGTTACAGAATATCTTAGTATTACAGTATAGTTCAATATTGCAGTATAGCTCAGTGCTACAGTATAGTTTCATGTTGCAGTATAGCTCAGTGCTGCAGTATAGTTCGGTGTCGGAGTATAGTTCAGTGCTGCAGTATAGCTCAGTGTTGCAGTATAGCTTAGTGTTACATTATCATTGAGTGCTGCAATATAGCTCAGTACTGTAGAATAGCTCAGGGTTTCAGTATAGCTTTGTATTGCAGTATCGTTCAGTGCTGCAGTATAGTTCCGTGTTGCTGTATAGCTCAGTGTTACAGTATAGCTCAGTGTTCCAGTACAGCTCAGTGCTACAGTATAGTTCAGTGCTGCAGTATAGCTCAGTGTTACAATATAGTTCAGTGTTACAGAATAGTTCAGTGTTACAGTATAGTTCAGTATTGCAGTATAGCTCAGTGCTACTGTATAGTTTCATGTTGCAGTATCATTCAGTGCTGCAGTATAGTTCCGTGTTGCTGTATAGTTCAGTGTTACAGTATAGCTCAGTGTTCCAGTACAGCTCAGTGTTACAGTATAGCTCAGTGTTCCAGTACAGCTCAGTGCTACAGTATAGTTCAGTGCTACAGTATAGCTCAGTGTTGTCTTATAATTTAGTGTTGCAGTAAAGCGCAGTGTTGCAGTATACCTCAATGCTGCCGGATAGCTCAGTGCTGCAGGTTTGCTCAATGTTGCAGTATAGTTCAGTGTTACTGTATAGTTCAGTGCTACACTATAGTTCAGTGCTGCACTCTATCTCAGTGTTACAGTATAGCTCAGTGTTACAGTACAGTTCAGTGTTACAGTACAGTTCAGTGCTGCACTCTATCTCAGTGTTGCAGTATAGCTCAGTGTTGCATTATAGCTCAGTGCTGCAGTATAGTTCAATGTTACAGGAAAGTTCACTGTTATATTAAATAGCTCAGTGTTGCAGTATGGCTCAGTGTTACAGTATAGCTCAGTATTGTAGTGTAGTTCAGTGCTGATGTATAGCTTTAAGAACTGTGTTTTGTATATTTTCTTCTAAAGAAACTTGCAAGAAGAACAAACTGTTATCTCAACTAGGGATTTGTCAGAATCACTGCGTATTTTCACAACAAGGAATACAACACCTGTTGTGCACTCTGCTTTGGTTGCTGTGGGTTCCTGCAATGGACAAATGACCTGGAGCTGAGCTTGTCTATACGTGAAGTTGATTGGGTCTCAGTTATCTGTGCAAGTTGAAGCTGGAATCAAGTTACAGAGATACAGACATGATGAGAGAGACATACATGGAAATGTGTAAAAGTTCCCCCCCGTTTTCTGCCGCAGTTGGAAATCACACATCGTGTGTGTAGACGAGGTACAAGTCAGTCGAAAGATTTGGGCGAGCTGAAATTATGTACAGAAATTAAGAATGTAACCGAAATGGAGAAGGGAGGGAACTACTCAGCACTAAAGGTTCCCCGAGCGGATCTGTGGTGGGACTGTGGAGGCAAAATATTGAGACCCACGCTACCTCCGGATTGGAGAGGGATATGTGCAATTGTACAATTGGCAATTCCATTTACCCTGGCATTTGAGAAGGAAAAGATAGGAGGGAAAAAGGGAAGGGGTAAGAGATTACTGTTAGACACTTCTTTCGATGATCGGATTTATCTCGATTTTGTAGGAGTCCCTAGGGGGGGTACCTGATGAATTCAAGGCTCGTAACCAGATTGCAGCAGGCTTTGTGTCAGCTCTCTTTTGGTGGGTAACAATTAATAAAAATGATCATACCCTGTATACGAGGGCTCTCCCAAAGACTGATTGAAACAGCCTTGATGAAACAGGTGCCCCTAAAAGAAAAATGCAGAAGATAACAAATGGTAATTAAAGAAAAGGGGGAAATTATGGGATATAGGTAAATTAATGTTACTTCTGCAATTATGCAATTCCATCTTACAAAGTAAAATGAACTCACACCAGTGTGTAATTGTTTTAGCCAAGAGCTGAGTCAACAAGAATGGAAACGATGTGGAGGAAATATATAATTGTTTTTGTATTAGCTAAAACTGTATGTCAGAAGGTAGACATTATGGGCAAGTAGATAAGATGTTGTGAGGGGATGAAGTTAAGCTAGATACGCCTGTACAAACAGTAGGTATAAACATGTGCTTCCCACTTTTACAAAAACACAGGAACAAACCCCAATTAAAAGGGTCATAGGGATCAGAACGGCCTCGGGAAAGGCACAGATGAAGGGGGTAGATAATGATGAAGAAAGGATAGGCCTAACAATGACCTATAGCAGGATAAGGTCAAACAGTCTTGTGAGACCAGAAATAAGCATTTTATCACAGACAAGGACGGATAAGACAAGAGGTAAACAGGGGTAATGGGGGCCGGTCTTAGGGAAGTGGACGATGTAAGCAGGGGAGGGAGCAGTGTAAAACAATAGACATCAAATCATATAAATGTTATGTATGAATTGAATTTAGTGTGTGTATGTCCGCTGCCTTTTTAGACACTGGACAGCACACCCACTTGCAAGTGTAAAATAAATGGCACTACTGATTCAGATCTTGTCTCGGACTGAAATTATTGAAGTGAGTGGGCTTTGTTTCTCACAATTGGGGACTCGTCCGGGATTTTCTTCCATCACCGGGGGGAGTGGCTGGCCTTGGACACTGGGAAGACGCGTCCCGTTCCCCATTGAGGAGCGGTCTCGTGTCCTGGTTTGGTCTGCTCCCTTGGGCGACTGGTACGAATCCCACAAGAGAGACATCTGAATCAGTCAGTGATAGGAGCTCGATAGACAATACGGCACAAAGGGGCCAGGCAACTCTGTGCACAGACCAAGGTAAGAAACCTGACTTTTAAGTATTGCCTTGGTGGCCGGGATTGAGTTTTAGTAGTTAATAAGGGACTAATGAAGGAACTCAATATGGGTTGTGCCGTGGGTAAGGAAAAAGCCTCTGGGAAAACAAAAGAAGGAAAAAGCAATGGAATTGGAGGCGGGGTCCCTTACAACATACCTCCAGAAAGTTCTTTGGGGAGGATGTTGTGGAATTGGCAAAATAATACTTGTACAGGGGAAAAAGATGATTAAATATTGTTGCTTCATATGGACTAAGGAATCCATTCTTCGTCCCGCCTCTTTTGGCCAAAATTCAGGTCGGACAAAGACTGGGTTTGTAAATATCTGAATTTATTTGTCAATGAGTGAGAGAGAGAGAGAGAGAGAGAGAGAGAGAGAGAATGAAGAGAGCTGTACAGCTGGTCGAAAGTTTAACCCTTTGTGATTTGGTTTGAATGCACATTTGTTTGTTGGTGATTGAATGTTTGCGTTTTATTCCCTGGAGCTTGAGTTCCGGGACTGTTTTGAATCTGATTCTAATTATGGAAACTTAACATGATTTATTTTAAGGTTAAGGATTCTATAGAGATTATGAAAAAAAAAAGAATGATAACTCCTGTTCTTCTTACAGGTCATGACTGCCTTACTATCAGTTTCTAACTAATCTCTTTTATCTTTACATGAAAGCGATTTATGGAGGACAGTTGAAGTTTCAGTTCAACATTAGATTGTAGTAAAAACAAGATCCTATGGTTAATATCTGTGACCTTGGATTCGGCCATTGTTCATGCATTAGAAGTTTTTTCTTTAAACTTGAATAGACAAATAATTTTAAGGCAGCTCTGATTATTTCACAACCTATAGTATTGTAATTGAGCAATGATTGGTCAGGACTACTTAAGAAAACTAATTTTGGATTTAAATTAAGGGACTAAAACTGGGTGATTACAGTGGATTTCAAAATTGAGAACTGTATGCATTTTACATTTTGAATATTGAATACTGAATAAATGAATGTAAATATATAAATATATTTACAAGTTTGGAACAGGCTTTAAAGTTAGTCAAGCATGAATTGATGAATTGGTGTTTGAAGTTATGGGGAGCTAGAAATATTGCAATATTTCATTAAAAAAAAGAAAAAGGGGAAGAACGTAATGACTTATCCCCTTCAGGAGGTACCAATAGGGGACAAAGAGATTGGGTTTGTAAGTGTCACCCTCAGCAGTGGGGAGGTCAGAACATTTTAAAAAAAAAGAAATGAAGGTCCTGGTTGAGGATCCGGTAGAGTTGTCTGAACAAACTGATCAATTTTTGGGGCCCAGTCTGTATACCTGGGCTGAGTTAATGTCTATTTTGAATATACTATTTACTGGGGAAGAAAGGCGACTTATATGGGGAGCAGCCATTAAAATATGGGACAGGGAACACCCCATTGGAGATGGGGATGCTGGACAGGGAGAGGTGAAGTTTCCCCTCAGAGACCCCCAGTGGGAAAACCAAAATTCGGAGCATAGAGAAGAAATGAAGGAATTGAAAGACCTAATTCTAAAAGGTATAAGAGAGGCAGTTCCGAAGTCACAGAATTTGACTAAAGCCTTTGAAGTTAGACAGGAGAAAGATGAGACTCCTTCAGCTTTTTTTTTGCAGAGATTAAGAGACTCAATGTGGAAATATTCTGGAATGAACCCTGAGAACCCAGTGGCACAGGGTCTTTTGAAAGTACATTTTTGTGACAAAGGAATGGCCAGACATACAGAGAAAGATACAGCAAATAGAAGGGTGGAATGAAAAGCCATTAGATGAATTGTTAAGAGAGGCACAGAAAGTGTTTGTAAAGAGAGAGGATGAGAGACAGAAACAGAAGGTGAAAATGATGGTAGCTACGGTTGATGAGGTAGTTAAGAAAAGAGTAGAACCAATAGTGACCAACCGGAGCGGTGGGTGGCAGCATGTAGGGCAGAGAGGACAAGGGGGAGCGTTTGATAGAGGGTTCGAGCGACAGGGGCAGAGCTGGAGGTCTCCACAGGCAGGATACTATTATTGCGGAAAGATAGGGCACTTTAAGTGGGAATGTCTGGCTCTGAAAAGGGAAGAGAGGGCAATTCCGCTTATGAATTTTGATGAAGAATAGGGGTGTCAGGGGTTCCTGCCCCCGGGAACCCACCAGGAACCCTTGATAAACTTGAAGGTGGGACTCTGTAGGGAAGAGGTAGTCTTCCTAGTAGATACGGGGGCAGCACGGTCATCGCTGAATTTTAAACCAAAGAAAGTAGGAATGTCAACACGGTCAATTACTGTTTCAGGGTTAAAAAGGGGAAGGATTTACTGTTCCAGTATTTGAACCTATGATGATAGAAGGTCCTAAGGATAGGGTCACAGGGGAACTGTTGTATATCCCTGATATAGGAAGTAACTTATTAAGGAGAGATTTAATTATCCTCTTAGGACTGGGGATTGGAATTCAGGAAAAAGAATTAGTTGTACAAAAGGCAATGTTGGCAGAGGATGTGGAGAGAGAGATAGACCCTATTGTATGGGCTAGGGAAGGGAATTGTGGAAAACTACAGATCCCTCCCCTTGAAATAAATTTTTTAAAAGAAGGAAAGGGGACTTTGTCTGTGAGTGACAATATCCCATTTCCATAGAAGGTAAATGAGGACTGCAGCCAATAATTGAGGGACTGATTAGAGATGGACTGTTGGAGCCATGTATGTCTCCTTATAATACCCCAATACTACCAGTGCGGAAATCCGATGGAACTTATCGATTGGTGCAGGATTTGAGAACATTAAATCGAATAGTACAGATCAGGCACCCAGGGTGCCAAACCCCTCTACGTTATTAAGTAAGACCCCTCATGACAACAAATGGTTTAGTGTGATAGATTTAAAGGATGCCTTTTGGGCTTGTCCCTTGGCAGAGGAAGGTAGGAATTTGTTTGCCTTTGAGTGGGAAGACCCTAAGACAGGACAGAAACAGCAATACCGGTGTACTGTGCTTCCCCAGGGGTTTATGGAATCCCCAGATTTATTTGGACAGATGTTAGAACAAGTATTGGAGAAATTTAGCAGCCCCAAGGGAACTACCCTGTTGGAGTATGTAGACGACCTCTTAGTAACAGGAAAAGAAGAGAAAGAGTAGTAGAAGCCACTAACAAATTATTGAATTTCCTGGGTCAGCAGGGACTGCGAGTATCTAAAAACAAACTACAATATGTGGAGCAAGAAGTGAAATACTTGGGACATTTAGTTAGTGAGGGAAAGCGAAAGATAAGCCCGGAACGGATAGAGGGAATAGTGGGGAAGCCGCTGCCCAGCACTAAACGGGAGTTACACAAATGTTTGGGTCTCACGGGATATTGCAGATTGTGGATTGATTCCTATGTGCAGAAGACTAAGAAATTATATCTCAAACTATTAGAGGGGGAACCAAAATGTCTAAGTTGGGATGATGAGACAAAAGAGATCTGATCCATGCCCCTGTGTTAGCCCTACCTTCCCTAGATAAACCTTTCCACCTCTTTGCTACCGTGGATAAGGGAGTGGTTTTGGGAGTATTAACCCAGAGGTGGGGGAAGGGATTAGTACATGAAGAATTGATTAAACGGGTCTTGGAGTCCCTATTACTTCCCCGAGAAATAGCGGTAGTGCATGTAAATGGTTATCAGAAAGGAAATGAACCAGAGGTTAAGGGAAATAGATTAGCTGCTGAAGTGGCTAAGGAAGCAGCCCTGAACCCACAAGAAGTGGTGATTCATTCCCTAATACCTACTGTCCCAGGTCCTCGGGAAGCTCCTATATTTACTGAAAGCGGGGAAAAAGAATTGAGAGATTTAGGGGCTGTAAAAACAGCAGATGGGCATTGGAGGTTACCTGATGGAAGGAGAATGTTGAACAAAATGATGATGCGAGAGATTATGGCTGTCCTACACCAAGGCAGCCATTGGGGAGTACAAGCAATGTGTGATTTGGTTCTTAGGGAATATGGATGTAAAGGAATATATACAATTGCTAAACAAATATGTGAGGGATGTATCATATGCAGAAAGGTAAATAAGAAAGTCTTGAGAAAACAGACCCCAGGAGGAAGAGACCCAGGATTGAGACCTTTCCAGAGTATACAAGTAGATTATACTGAACTCCCCAGGGTAGGGAGACTAAAATATATGCTAGTCATAGTAGATCATCTATCTGGTTGGGTTGAGGCATACCCCCTAGCTACCGCCACTGCGAGTGGGGTGTCTAAAACAATATTAGAGCACATAATTCCCCGATATGGACTCGTGAACCATATAGATTCCGACCAAGGAACTCACTTTACCTCTAAAGTGTTACGGGGGGTAATGAAAGGGTTGGGAATTTCCTGGGAGTTCCATACTCCGTGGCACCCGCCATCATCGGGAAGGGTTGAGAGAATGAACCAAACACTCAAACGACAGCTCTCTAAGTTGATAATAGGAACCAGACTCCCTTGGATCAAATGTTTACCTATAGCTCTCTTGCGAGTACGAACAGCCCCAAGGAAAGATTTGGGACTATCCCTCTATGAAATCTTATTTGGATTACCTTACTTGGGAACGAATGGAGAATTGCCAAGTCCCGAAACTAAAGATTTGTTTTTAAAGAAGTACATACTGGGCTTGTCCTCCTCTTTGTCTTTCCTCAGGAAACAGGGTTTATTGGCACAGACTCCACCCCTTGAATTCACCGTTCATCCCATCCAGCCGGGCGATTGAATCTTAGTAAAATCATGGAGAGAGACTAAATTGCAGCCGGACTGGGAAGGGCCGTACCAGGCTCTTTTGACCCCTGAAACAGCGATAAGGACAGCAGAGAAAGGCTGGACTCACTACACTCGGATCAAAGGGCCAGTGGACCCTCCAGTTGTGGAAGAAGTCTGGACAGCCGAATCAACGCAAGATTCACTGAAACTCAGGCTAAAGAGACTTTGAGTAACTGATTATACAGTGGTGACGCGAGCGCAGGATTATTTCTGTAAGATTGTATATTCAGCATGATGTTTAGAATACTGGGAATGCTGCTCGAGATATGATGCTAGCCCTTTTAGTATTGGGATTTCGTCAAATATCATTTTTATTTGTATTATTAACGGTCCCCAAGTCTGATAATCCACAAGTAATAGACGCTGATGTATGCAGCTTAGTAAATTGTGGGGATGTAGATAATCAGAGACAGTACCGCAGCTCTGAGATACATCTTAAGTCCTATAGGGATAGCCTTGGGGATGGTACTTAGTATTGTGGTCTCGTCTCAGTGCACCAGACCCCCTTCCGACCCCCTCGTGATTGTCCCGATAAAAAGTGTAACCCAATATACCTAACGATAAGGAAAACCACATGGCACGAAACAATCCTGGTGGGGGGGGGGCACCTATGAGATACAATGAAATGAAACATTTGGGATAGAAATGAAAGCAAATGGGAAGGATTTCTTGGGCTATTGTTTTTGAATTAGCATAGGACGGGGAAAACGGGTAGAACTACTGGGTAATAAGATACAATCTTTCACCCCTCCCGCTGATCCTAAAGTAGTAAAATTTATAGAGGTAAAGGACTTGAAACAGACCATCGAAATAGAAACTGGGTACGGGGATGCAAATGCCTGGGTTGAATGGGTAAAGTATAAAGTCTGAATAAGAGCAATTGCTGTGTATGTGCCTCCGGTCGGCCTGTGGCCCAGGGGGTTCCCTTTCCACTCGGGTGGAAGCGAGACAGGAAGGGCATGAAATGTATGATAGCCCTGTATCAGGATGAGACTGCGTGGAATGATAGGAATTGTACCTCCCTATCTCTGATGTTCCCTCCCTTGGAGAAGAAAGATGTAAAAGTTCCCCCCCGTTTTCTGCCGCAGTTGGAAATCACACATCGTGTGTGTAGACGAGGTACAAGTCAGTCGAAAGATTTGGGGGAGCTGAAATTATGTACAGAAATTAAGAATGTAACCGAAATGGAGAAGGGAGGGAACTACTCAGCACTAAAGGTTCCCCGAGCGGATCTGTGGTGGGACTGTGGAGGCAAAATATTGAGACCCACACTACCTCCGGATTGGAGAGGGATATGTGCAATTGTACAATTGGCAATTCCATTTACCCTGGCATTTGAGAAGGAAAAGATAGGAGGGAAAAAGGGAAGGGGTAAGAGATTACTGTTAGACACTTCTTTCGATGATCGGATTTATCTCGATTCGGTAGGAGTCCCTAGGGGAGTACCTGATGAATTCAAGGCTCGTAACCAGATTGCAGCAGGCTTTGAGTCAGCTCTCTTTTGGTGGGTAACAATTAATAAAAATGATCATACCCTGTATACGAGGGCTCTCCCAAAGACTGATTGAAACAGCCTTGATGAAACAGGTGCCCCTAAAAGAAAAATGCAGAAGATAACAAATGGTAATTAAAGAAAAGGGGGAAATTGTGGGATATAGGTAAATTAATGTTACTTCTGCAATTATGCAATTCCATTTTACAAAGTAAAATGAACTCACACAAGTGTGTAATTGTTTTAGCCAAGAGCTGAGTCAACAAGAATGGAAACGATGTGGAGGAAATATATAATTGTTTTTGTATTAGCTAAAACTGTATGTCAGAAGGTAGACATTATGGGCAAGTAGATAAGATGTTGTGAGGGGATGAAGTTAAGCTAGATACGCCTGTACAAACAGTAGGTATAAACATGTGCTTCCCACTTTTACAAAAACACAGGAACAAACCCCAATTAAAAGGGTCATAGGGATCAGAACGGCCTCGGGAAAGGCACAGATGAAGGGGGTAGATAATGATGAAGAAAGGATAGGCCTAACAATGACCTATAGCAGGATAAGGTCAAACAGTCTTGTGAGACCAGAAATAAGCATTTTATCACAGACAAGGCCGGATAGGACAAGAGGTAAACAGGGGTAATGGGGGCCGGTCTTAGGGAAGTGGACGATGTAAGCAGGGGAGGGAGCAGTGTAAAACAATAGACATCAAATCATATAAATGTTATGTATGAATTGAATTTAGTGTGTGTATGTCCGCTGCCTTTTTAGACACTGGACAGCACACCCACTTGCAAGTGTAAAATAAATGACACTACTGATTCAGATCTTGTCTCGGACTGAAATTATTGAAGTGAGTGGGCTTTGTTTCTCACATTTTGATTAGCCAAATTCGAGATATATTCAAAGTGAATCAGTTACTCTGTCTCTCTTGAAAACTAGTGGAAACTTCCAGAGAAAGGCAACTGACCACAAAGGGGCTGCCTAGCCAAAAAAGATCACCCCAATATCAGAACTGGAAATCAAAGACTGCTGAATAGACTACCTCCACCATTGATCTATTTTGCCTGTTTCTTCGTCTCTGGGTGTGATAGGTGGAGTTTGTAAGGGGATTACTGTTAATATTAGCTTTAATTAATCGTGTCATATGCCAATGGCTTTTATCTGTTTAATTCTAGCTATTGTCTAAATACTTACAATAAATAACAATTTATGTTTAGTACAGATATCTGGCCTTTGCATTTTACAAAACTCATTCTATCAGACAGGTAAATTGGGATACCTTCAAAATACCTTTAAAATTTGGTACATCTCCAGGAATAGTAGAGTTTGGTTTAGGGAGCACAACCCAAATGAGTTGTAACACTGCAGTAGAGCTCATTACTGTAGTATACCTCTGGGATGTGGTAAAGCCGTGTGCTATAGTGTAACTATGTGCTGTACAGCTCTGTGCTTCTGTATAATTATGAGCTGCAGTACAACTCTGTACTGTCACATAACTGTGCAGGAGCATCATTTGTGGCAATAGCATAGTTTTGTGCAGTATTATAGCTCTGTGCTGTAGACCAGCTATGTGCTATAGAATAGGTCTTGTGCAAAACCCTGTGCTGTCATAGAGTTCTATGCTGTAGGAGGGTTGAGAGCTTTAACTTAGCTCTGGGCTGTATGCTTCTGTACTGCAGTACAGGATGTAATAACTGAGCATTTGGAAAGTGCCCAAGTCAACATGGATTCATGCTTGACAAACCTTCTGGAATTTTTTGAGGAAGTGACCAGTAGAGTAGATAATGGTGAATCAGTAGGTGGTGTGTATCCGGACTTTCAAAAGGCTTTTAACAAGAGATTAATAAGCAAAATTAAAGCTCTTGATATCGGAGGTAATGCATTGATAGAAAACTGGTGGCAGACAGGTGAGGATGTGGGCATCTGGGAGGTAGGACAAAATGGCTGAAGGAGCTGCACAAAATGGCTCCTGCATTGCTAAACTAGATTGTGCAGAACCAGACAGAAACAAGAAACCGCAGACTGATGTAGATCCCATTAAATACTGTAAATGTATAACTGTATAACCATAACTATTAAATGCAGAAGTAATGGTCTAACCCTAACCACTGAGTAGGACAAACAGGATTCTGGAAACAGGTTGTTTACAAGAAATGGTGATAGGCTAAGGCAAAAGTGCTCGTGGACCTCGGGGAGTCTGATTGATTGTTACTATGCAATCATGCTCCATGACTGACTATGAACAATATACATAAACCCTATGCAAATTCTGTAAGTCATTGAATTTAGATTAGATTAGATTAGATTCAATTCCCTCTAGTGTGGAAACAGGCCCTTCAGCCCAACAACTCCACACCAACCCTCCGAGGAGTAACCCACCCAGACCCATTTCCCTCTGACTAATGCACCTAACACTATGGGCATGGAGCACCTGGAGGAAACCCACGCAGACACAGGGAAAATGTGCAAACTCCACACAGGCAGTCATCCGAGGCTGGAATCGAACCTGGGACCCTGGTGCTGTGAGGCAGCAGTGCTAACCACTGAGCCACTGTATCGCCCATAATTCTTTTAGTGGTCTAGGCGTGTTCATACTTCTGGGCTGATCAGAGTTTACCGACCTGGTCATATTAAGGAATAAATGATTGCGTGTATGATTGACAAAGAGTCGTTTACAGATGTGCTCATTGACCGATCCCACAAACCCGAAGACCTGGACAGCAGTTTGGATCATCACAGGAAACAGAGAGTTGGAATAAACAGGTCCTTTTCAGAATGGCAGGCAGTGACAAGTGGGGTCCCAGTTGTTCACAATGTATATTAATGATTTGGATGAAGGAATTAAATGCAATATCTCCAGATTTGCCGACGACACTAAGCTGGTTGGCAGTGTGTGCTGTGAGGAGGATACTAAGAGGCTGCAGGGTGACAGAGTGGGCAAATACCTGGCAAAAGCAATATAATGTGGATTAATGTGAGGTTATCCACTTTGGTGGTGAAAACAGGAAGGACTGGATAAGGACTCCAGACAGGAAGAAATCTCAGAGAGTGTCATGTGAAATACTCAAAAGGTATTTTGATAGGGAAGGAAAGCAAGAGGAGAAGACATTAATGATTATAGCACAGAAGGAAGAACCAAGTTCAGAGGATTCTGAATGGGACATTCCTCAAATCAAATTGGACAATGAGCAAGTTGTCAAACATTGGGATAAATTATTGAGTTACCTTCCACAGCAAATTGAAATGATCTGAAAGAGTTATTACTATCACATGGGGAGATATGCAGAAATAAACTGGGAAGTACTAACCTAATTGTGCATGATGTAGATATTGGAGATGCTGTTCCGATTAAACAACATCTTTATAGGCATAACCCTCTAAAGATGGCTCAGGTTCAGGAGATATAGCAAACGCTCCAAGATGGCATAATCGAAGTGAGTTACAGTGACTGGAGCTCACTCATAGTCATGGTGCCAAAATCAGATGGTACCCGATGGTTAGGTGGGGACTATCGTAAAGTCAACGCTGTTACAAAGACTGATGCATATCCAATTCCACTGCTGGAGGACTGTATTGAAAAATTGAGACAAACAACTTACATTTCTAAGTTGGACTTGCTCAGAGGCTACTTGTAAGTACCTCTGTCAGAGGGAGCAAAGGCAATTTCGGCTTTCGTAATGCCAAATAGACTGTACCAGTTCAAAGTCATACCATTTGGCTTGAAAAACACTCCAGCCCACATTTCAGAGACTGACTAATAAAGTCATTGCCGGATTACCCAACTGTGTGGCGGATATAGATGACATGGTGATTTTTAGTCACTCACGGAAGAAACATTTACAGCATTTATTGGATTTGTTCAATCGACTTCGGAAGGCAGTCTAAAAGTGCCAGGCTAAAAGTGAATTTGGCAAAGCCCAAGGCATCTTCCTGGGACATGTTTTTGGACACAGACAAATGGCCCCACGAGATGCAAAAACAAAAGTAATTGGGGAATTTCCCACATTGTCGAGGAAAAAAGCAGTACTATGGTTTCTGGGATTGAGTGGATTTTACCGAAAGTTTGTGCCGAAGTTTAGCAGTGTGGCTGCTCCACTCACAGAATTGTTAAAGAAAGGCAAGATGTTTCAGTGGACAGTGGACTGTCAAAAGGCATTTGACAGCCTAAACACTTTAACCACTTCTGCAGTATTAGCCACACCGGATTACAGGAAGCCTTTCAAGGTGGCTATCGAGGCCATTGCTGTGGGTGTTGGTGCGGTGTTCCTGCAGAAGGATGACGAGGGGATAGAAAGACCCATTGGGTATTTTTCCAGGAAATTGAACATTCATCAACAGAAATATTCAATGGTGGGTAAAGAGACTTTAAGCTTGGTATTGGCATTATAACATTTCAGTATTTATATTACCAGCAATGCATCTGAGACAATCGTATACATTGATCATAACCCATTGACATTTGTGGAAAACTTTAAGAATAAAAATGTCAGACTGTTTAGATGGAGCTTGTTGTTGCAGCCATTCAGTTTGACAATTGTGCAGGTGACAGGTCATAAAAACATGATTACCGATGTGTTATCGAGACTTGAATGAGATACGGAGATGTTCAGTGGTGGGTGTACTGCGGCCTGAATTTGCATGTGGTTGTGCATGTTTGCATGTTTATAGTTAGTATAGTGTGAATGTGTGTTTAGACTACTAACCAGTTTTGAAGGGTGAAAAGTGAAGCCATCTTTTTATATTGATGGTTTGTTTTCTTTTAAGGGGGGGTTGGGGGGGGGGGGGTGGTGGGCGGTGTCACAAAGCTAGTCCCTTTTTTTTCTAAAAGCTGTTCCTTGGCTCAAGGAGACTCTGTCCTTGACTTTCTTCAGAGGGACAATAAACCAGGCTGGGCTCTGATCAGTCTGGTTTGGTACAGAGATGAAAAGGATTTTGAGAGGCCTTTTGTTTATATGTAAACAGATGACACTTCAGGTCAAAGTGGTCATGTTTCAGAAGTGACCTGTGTAATGAAAGGGGAGTGGTCAGCTCTCCAGCTGAGTAGTGCGGGTTTTTAGTTCAGTCTTGAGCTGGTTGGAAGTTCAACAGGGAGCTGTGTGGAAACTCTCTCTTTTCTGCCCTTCAACTTTAACCTGTAAGCATGTGTTCCATTTATACTGGTTTTTAAAGGGAGTTTGCTTATTGGGACTGTTGTGTACATTTGGAACAGCATAATTAAGTCTAGTTAGATAGGTTGACTTCTGTAGGGATTCTAAACTCTGTTCTTTGTATTTCATTGTGTAATTTTGTGAATAAATTTTTGTCTGTTTTGAAATCTAGTAGTCAACCTATCTATCTTACTCCAGGTAATTTTCACTGTACACTTACCAAATCAAATTGCAAAGTTATGGTCTGGGGCTACCTGCTTAAGAGTATTTTGAGTGGTCTGGCCCAGTCCATAAAACCAAAACAACATTTTCTTGAGAGTGTGAAATCATTACAGGTCTGTGGTTTGATCAAAATTCAGATGAGATTCATCTATATATTGAACTGTCAATGGAGTTGATCCTGATTAATGAGATCTGCAAGGGAGATATACACTGCAGGAGATAGACACTTAACCCCAGTCTTCACCATGTCTTGAAGAAAATATCAAGACTTCATTTGATATCTTCCCAAAGGAAAGTATAAACAAAATCAGAATACTAATATTACATAAAGCTGACTTGTACCAAGTTACAAAAACAGAAGTTGTTGGAAAAGCTCAGCAGGTCTGGCAGCATCTGTGAAGAGAAATCAGAGTTAACGTTTTGGATCTGTTGATCCTTCCTCAGAACTGGACTAAGTTAACTCCCTGATTTGTAGAAGGACAGTTGTACTTGAGCAAGAACATGGCACTGGTTTTGCATCTGATCTTTATTACTGATAAACAATAAAAAAGTAGAGTTTGAAATGAATAAGTAGACAAAGGTTTATTGGTATCACCCATCATCGTCAATGCTTCAAACACACTCATATTCGAGAGTTAAATTTATACATTCAGATCAGAATAAAGTATCTGTAGAAATGTAAATGGATGATATTTTTTCCACAATGTTTCTGTGGAACACTAACCAAATTACAGCAATCGGTTCACTGGCTTTTCTTAAAGAAACATACTGCAGATTCTGGAGATCAGAAATAAAACAAGAAGTGCCAGAGAAACTCAACAGTTCTGACAGCATCTGTGGAAATAGAAATAGAAAAATGTTTTTAAAGTTCTGTGACTCTTGTTTGGAACCTTGACAGTTTGTTTCAAAATTACTTACCTGAAGCGGGCAGCGGAAGTGAGGTTGGAGCGCATAGCTGGGCGGGAAGGTAAGTGATTAGTATTTGAGTGGGTGTGTTCTTGTTTTTGGAGACAGTGTACAGTCATGGCAGCGCAGGCGGTGGAATGTTCCTCCTGCAGGATGTTTGAGGTAGGGGTGACCACCGATACTCCTGCCGACTTCGTGTGCAGGAAATGCAGTCAGATCCTGATCCTCACCGAACGAGTTAGGGAACTGGAACTGGAGCTGGATGAGCTGAGGATTATTCAAGAGGCTGAGAGGGTGATCGATAGAAGCTACAGGGACATAGTTACGCCAGAGAACAGAGGTAGCTGGGTAACAGTTAGAGGTGGGAAGGGGAAGAAGCAGGCAGTGCAGGGTTCCCCTGTGGTCGTTCCCCTAAAAAATAAGTATGCAGCTTTGGAAACTGTTGGGGGGGACAGCCTTGCAGGTGTAAGCTGCAGTGAAGGGGTCTGTGGCTCTGAGATTCAGAAGGGAAAGGGGGAGAAGAGGAGAGCGCTAGTTATAGGGGACTCTCTAGTTAGAGGGACGGACAGGCGGTTCTGTGGACATGAGCGAGACTCTCGGCTGGTTTGTTGCCTCCCGGGTGCTAGGGTCCGAGACGTCTCGGACCGTGTCTTCAGAATCCTTAAGGGGGAGGGTGTGCAGCCAGAAGTCGTGGTACACATTGGCACCAATGACATAGGTAGGAAGAGGGGTGGGGAGGTCATTCAAGAGCTCAAGGAGTTAGGCTGGAAGCTAAAAGCTAGGACAGACAGAGTCGTCATCTCTGGGTTGTTGCCGGTGCCACGTGACAGAGAGGCAAAGAATAGGGAGAGAGTGCAGTTGAACACGTGGCTGCAAGGATGGTGTAGGAGGGAGGGCTTCAGATATTTGGACAATTGGACTGCATTCTGGGGAAGGTGGGACCTGTATAAACAGGACGGGTTGCACCTGAACCAGAAGGGCACCAATATCCTGGGGGGTAGGTTTGCTAGCACTCTTCGGGGGGGTTTAAACTAATTTGGCAGGGGGATGGGATCCGGACTTGTAGTCCAGCAAGTAAGCTAGCTGTGTGTCAGGATGTCCAAGACTGTAGGGAGGCTGTGGAGAAGGTAGCACTGACAGGGACTACTTGCGGACACAGAGATGGGCTCAAGTGCGTATACTTCAATGCAAGGAGTATCAGAAATAAGGTGGGTGAACTTAAGGCGTGGATCGGTACCTGGGACTACGATGTTGTGGCCATCACGGAAACATGGATAGATGAGGGACAGGAATGGCTGTTGGAGGTTCCTGGTTACAGATGTTTCAGTAAGATTAGGGAGGGTGGTAAAAAAGGAGGGGGGGTGGCATTGCTAATTAGAAATGGTATAACGGCTGCAGAAAGGAAGTTTGAGGGGGATCTGCCTCTGGAGGTAGTATGGGCTGAAGTCAGAAATAGGAAAGGTGCAGTCACCTTGTTGGGTGTTTATTATAGGCCCCCCAATAGCAGCAGAGATGTGGAGAAACAGATTGGGAAACAGATTTTGGAAAGGTGCAGAAGCCACAGGGTCGTAGTCATGGGCGACTTCAACTTCCCAAATATTGATTGGAAGCTCTTTCGATCAAGTAGATTGGATGGGGCGGTGTTTGTGCAGTGTGTCCAGGAAGCTTTTCTAACGCAGTATGTAGATTGTCCAACCAGAGGGGAGGCCATATTGGATTTGGTACTCGGTAACGAACCGGGACAAGTGGTGGGCTTGTTGGTGGGTGAACATTTTGGTGATGGCGACCACAATTCTGTGACTTTCACCTTGGTTATGGAGAGAGATAGGTGCGCACAACAAGGTAGATTTTACAATTGGGGGAAGGGAAATTACGATGCTGTAAGACAGGATTTGAGGAGCATACGTTGGGAGCATAGGCTGTTAGGGAAGGATGTGGTGGAAATGTGGGACTTTTTCAAGGAGCAGATACGACGTGTCCTTGATATGTATGTACCGATCAGGCAGGGAAGAAATGGTCGTGTGAGGGAGCCTTGGTTGACGAGGGAGGTTGAATGTCTAGTAAAGAGGAAGAAGGAGGCTTACATAAGGTTGAGGAAACAAGGTTCAGACAGAGCAGTGGAGGGATACAGGATAGCCAGAAGGGACCTGAAGAAAGGGATTAGGAGAGCTAAGAGAGGGCATGAAAAATCCCTGGCGGATAGGATCAAGGATAACCCCAAGGCATTCTATGCATATGTGAGAAACCTGAGAATGACGAGAACGAGGGTAGGTCCGATCAAGGACAGTGGTGGGAGACTGTGTATTGAGTCGGAAGAGATAGGAGAGGTCTTGAACAAGTACTTCTCTTCAGTATTTATGAACGAGAGGGACCGTATTGTTGAAGAGGAGAGTGTGAAACGGACTGATAAGCTAGAAGAGATACCTGTTAGGAAGGAAGATGTGTTGGACATTTTGAACAACTTGAGGATAGACAAGTCCCCCGGGCCTGACGGGATATATCCTAGGATTATGTGGGAAGCAAGAGAGGAAATTGCAGTACCGTTGGCAATGATCTTCTCGTCTTCACTGGCAACTGGGGTGGTACCAGGGGACTGGAGAGTAGCGAATGTTGTGCCCCTGTTCAAAAAAGGGAATAGGGATAACCCCGGGAATTACAGGCCAGTTAGTCTTACTTCTGTGGCAGGCAAAGTAATGGAAAGGGTACTGAGGGATAGGATTTACGAGTATCTGGAAAGACACTGCTTGATTAGGGACAGCCAGCACGGATTTGTGAAGGGTAGGTCTTGCCTTACAAGTCTTATTGAATTCTTCGAGGAGGTGACCAAGCATGTGGATGAGGGTAGAGCAGTGGATGTAGTGTACATGGATTTTAGTAAGGCATTTGATAAGGTTCCCCATGGTAGGCTTATGCGGAAAGTCAGGAGGCATGGGATAGAGGGAAATTTGGCCAATTGGATAGAAAACTGGCTGACCGGTAGAAGTCAGAGAGTGGTGGTAGATGGTAAATATTCAGCATGGAGTCCAGTTACAAGTGGAGTTCCGCAGGGATCAGTTCTGGGTCCTCTGCTGTTTGTAATTTTTATTAATGACTTAGAGGAGGGAGTCGAAGGGTGGGTCAGTAAATTTGCAGATGATACAAAGATAGGTGGAGTTGTGGACAGTGAGGAGGGCTGTTGTCGGCTGCAGAGGGACTTAGATAGGATGCAGAGCTGGGCTGAGGAGTGGCAGATGGAGTTCAACCCTGCCAAGTGTGAGGTTGTCCATTTTGGAAGAACAAATAAGAATGCGGAATACAGGGTTAATGGTAGGGTTCTTGGTCAGGTGGAGGAACAGAGGGATCTTGGGGTCTATGTACATAGATCTTTGAAGGTTGCCACTCAGGTGGATAGAGTTTGTAAGAAGGCCTATGGAGTATTATCGTTCATTAGCAGAGGGATTGAATTCAAGAGTCGTGAGGTGATGTTGCAGCTGTACAGGACTTTGGTTAGGCCACATTTGGAGTACTGTGTGCAGTTCTGGTCGCCTCACTTTAGGAAAGATGTGGAAGCTTTGGAGAGGGTGCAGAGAAGATTTACCAGGATGTTGCCTGGAATGGAGAGTAGGTCGTACGAGGATAGGTTGAGAGTTCTCGGCCTTTTCTCGTTGGAACGGCGAAGGATGAGGGGTGACTTGATAGAGGTTTATAAGATGATCAGCGGAATAGATAGAGTAGACAGTCAGAAACTTTTTCCCCGGGTACAACAGAGTGTTACAAGGGGACATAAATTTAAGGTGAAGGGTGGAAGGTATAGGGGAGATGTCAGGGGTGGGTTCTTTACCCAGAGAGTGGTGGGGGCATGGAATGCGCTGCCCGAGGGAGTGGTAGAGTCAGATTCATTGGCGACCTTTAAGCGGCATTTGGATAGGTACATGGATGGGTGCTTAATCTAGGATAGAAGTTCGGCACAACATCGTGGGCCGAAGGGCCTGTTCTGTGCTGTATTGTTCTATTGTTCTATGTTCTTTATAACATGCATCCAGTCTACAAACAAAAGATGCTTCAATGTAGTGCATGCTGGCTACTGTGAAATGTGCTGCTTGTGATGTGATGTATGGAGGAAGAAATTTGACTCATTATTTCTTCAGCTCTTCTCCCACTCACCATCATTTGCTCAGGCTATTGTGCTCAGGTTAATGCTTCTTGCAATGCCTTACCAGTTGTACTGAAATGTTGTAGAAATGACTGCATCCATCTCTTTCACTGTTTCATTTGGAACAGGTGAGACTTAAGCAGATACCATGAAAAAAAGCAGAGTTAGTGCTGGAGAATCTCAGCAGGTCTGGCAGTATCTGGAGAGAGAAAACAGAGTTAATGTTTGAGTCTGATATGGGCTCTTTTTCAGAACTGTGATTGGAGACACGGAGTTGAGACATAGAACTGGATATGAATCATGACTCTCAATGCTGCTGTGCCAAGACCCCCCTCAATCATATGTAATGTAAAATGTATGATAACAAATTCACTGGGATACTTACTGCCTGATATTCCCTTCTCACAACTTCAAAATAAATAATAATTCAAAGAGTTGTGAAATGACTGCCAGCTCACTCTCACCTGCCCATTGCTCTTGTACAATGTTATTTTGAACCTTACATTATACTCACACAGAGCCTGGGTTTAACACGAATGGTCATTGGACCTGATTATGCTGCTCCCATTTTCTGGTAAATTTAAGCTCAGTTTGGAGAAAGGTACTTTCATCCTTAGTGTACTGACTGACAATGTAGTCATGTGATATTTATCTCTGCTGTAAGTGCTTCGAGCAGGTCTTGGATATCTTCCTGGTGAATATTATCTTGAAGTGGATGGAAATGTGACAATTGCTGAAGAGAGATCAAACTGCCTTCATGACCAGCCTGAAAGCCAGGACAGAGAGAGCAAAGAACAAAGTAATCAAGGAAATACCAACCCCTATGGGTTGAAGAAGTAGGAAACTAGCAGCAAAACATTTGGAAAATTGAATGTATCCAAAAGATCAGAATAAATCTTTCAACAGATCTCATTACCCCATACTCACAATCGAAGAGATTTTGCCAGAACCTGTCCAGACGAAGGTATAAATGTTGGTTGTGAGAAACAGCTTCCACTGGAATTGACAACTAATGAAGACATTGCCAGTGCTGAAGTCCTATGGTGCCAATGATGAAGATGTCTTGTAGCGGCAATGCCAGTGAAACAGGATTTGGAACAACTCTTGTGCAGCAAACACATTTAGTTGCATTTGCATCCAGGGAATTAGTGCAAACCGAATGCTGCTAGGCTCAGGTTAAGAGAGAGAGCTGGGCTGTTTGTGAATATTTCAATCAACATCTGTTTGGGAGAGGCACAGGGACAATGGTAGCAACAATGGTAGCAAACCACAAACAATTTCAATCCATTTTCTTCAAACCATTTATATCTGTTCCAAGAAATGTTACTTCAATTACAGAGATGTGGTCTGGACAAGACATACAAGTGAAGGAAACAGTTATACATAATTGACATGGTGTTGAGAGAAAAACTCCCGATGAAGAACAATGAAAATACTGAGATCACGTAGCAAACTCTCAATGTCATCAATCCAGCAGAGACAGCATTGGAAAGACAAGCATCTTGTTCAAATGAAGCAAATTATACAGGAATCACCTCTTCAAGTGCTGGATGAAGTAACAAAGATAGGACAGCTCGAAAGCAAGAAGGATACACTTGATTGTAGAAGAGAGTATTAGACATTGAGAGATGAATTGACATCTTGGAAAATGAAAATCGAGTCTTTCTTCTGAAAGGAGGTGAGAAGAGATGCTGAAGCATATCAAAAGAAGTTATCACAGAAATTGTGTCAAGTCTAAAGAAAGCAGTCGAAGTTAGATTAGATTCCCTACAGTGTGGAAACAGGCCCTTTGGCCCAACCAGTCCACATCAACCCTCTGAAGACCATTTCCCTCTGAGTAATGCACTTTACACATGGGCAATTTAGCATGGCCAATTCACCTGACCTGCACATCTTTGGACTGTGGGAGGAAACCCACGCAGACACAGGGAGAATATGCAAACTCCACACAGACAGTCACCCAAGGCTGGGATCGAACCTGGGATCCTGGTGCTGTGAGGCAGCAGTGCTAACCACTGAGCCACTGTGCCACCCGATCACCCGAAGTGATCTGCTGTCCAAACAAATGAGATTAAGGACGGCATCAGCCAGAGCAATGCTTGTAACAAATACCAAACGGAGCAAGTTCATAGCCACATATGATGCAAAACATTCAAGGCAGTCCCAGGACGAACTTTGGAGTAGACCCCCCACCACTCTCACAGGAACTGTTTATCTTGTCACCATAGCCTGCTATCCTGATCACTGTAAGTTAGACCAGCTGATGTCAATGACTTCCAGAGAGATCACTGAATGCCTGAAAGCACACTTACCCCTTGTTATGGCACTGCAAAGGTTGTGATGAGTGACAATGGGCTTCAATTCACAAGTGAAGAATTTAGCCACTTCATAAATGTTTGGAACATTCAGCATCTTCACACTGACCCCATGCAACTAGAAAGGCTGAAGCAGCAGTGAATATGGGCAAAGGGACTTTCAATAACTGAGCAAGTACAGCACTGACTTGACCAAGGTCATTTTTGAATGGAGAAATATATGAAGGTATGGAAAGAGGTTTAACTCAAAGGCAGCCCATATGGCAACTTAGGGCTCGTAGATCAGTTATCACTGTGATCCAATGTTGTGAATACCAACGACCAGAGATATCACTGCAAACACAAAGATCTATAGGAATGCTGTGTCTCCACATTAGGCAGTGGATCAGGAAGAGGTGATCTTACACATTGCACAAAATAACGAAGGGCCATTAGTTCCGGAATTCTAATGTACCTCAGTAACAGAAAAATCTCGGCAATAACAGTAACCATGCACTCGCTGCAGGTTAGCCATTCCTTGTTTTGTAATCATGACGTGGAGGTGCCGGTGTGGCACTGGGGTGGTTAAAGTCAGAAGTCACACAACACTAGGTTATAGTCCAACAGGTTTATTTGAAATCACAAGCTTTCAGAGCGCTGCTCCTTTATCAGGTGACCTCCTTCAGTTCGGCCTCTGATGGCTCACAGTCTTTCATGGATACCTTGTTTTGAATTGTTAGATGTACTCAAAATCTGTTCCAATTAGCCACACAACATGATGCAGGTATTCTCAATGTGAAGACAGGACTTTGGCTCCACAAGGACAGTGCGGTGTTCACTCGTACTATTGCTGTCATGGATTGATACATTTGCCACAGGTAGATTGGTTGAGTATGTTTCTTCCTCTTGGGACTTCCTTTTGGGCCTGGCCAGTTCAGTCAGTTGTACTGTTGCCAAGCCACTCTTGATATCCCCTACCCTGGGTACATTGTGTGCCCTTGCCATCCTCAGTACTTCCTGCAAATATTATTCAACACAAAGGAGTGTTGATTCATCAGCTGAGGGAGGAAAGTACACGGCAATCAGCAGGAAGCTTCCTTGCCAATGTTTAACCTGAAACCATGAGACTTCATGGGGTCTGAAGTGAATGTTGAGGATTCCCAGGGCAACTCCATTCCCTACTGTGTACTACTCTGTCCCCAGCTCTGCTGGGTCTGTCCTGCTGGTGATGGGGGTGTCTGCGACTTTGTCTATCAGGTATGATTCCGTGAGGATGACTATGTCAAACTATTGCTTGACTAGTCTGTGAGACAGCTCTCCCAATGTTGGTACTAACCGCCAGACTTTACAGGGTTGACAGGGCTGTTTCTGCCGTTGTCAGCTCTGGTGCCAAAGATGATACTGAGTGGTTGTGTGGTTGTATTTCTTTGTTTTGACCTGTAGCAGTTTACATAACTGAATGACTCAGCATTTCAGAGGGCAGGGTAAAAACAATGACTGCAGATGCTGGAAACCAGATTTTGGATTAGTGGTACAGCAGTTCAGGCAGCATCCGAGGAGCTGCAAAATTGACGTTTCGGGCAAAAGCCCTTCATCAGGAATAAAGGGCAGTTAAGAGACAACCAGATTGCACTGGGTCTGGAGTCACATAGAGTCCAGACCTGGTGAGAATGGCAGAAATGTGTTTTTATGGCAGATAATGGTTAAATGATCACCATTAGGCCAGATTTTTATAAATTGAATTCCAGATATTTATTGTACTGAAATGTTGCTATGATACAATTCAAACCCCTGTCCCCAGAACATTGACCTATGGTTGTGAATTAATCCAGCTGCATCATCATTGCTGCTCTCTGCAATGGTGAACATCTGCCTCTTTTTGAGAAGGTCCCAATTCTGCAGCATTATCAGATCCCTCAAAAGGCAAAGGGGAGTCTGATTACAGTCATCACGTTGCAGGGAGAAAGCCTTGCTGGGCTGTTGATGCCACTGTGTAACCAGAGCTCTTAACTTTTTACCACCAGATCTGTCATTAATCTTCCTCTGCTGTTCCATCATAGGTCAATAGTTGTGGCACCCACTGTCATATTCTGGCAGATTCCAGATCAGGTACGCCTGTGCCTTTCAGACAGTTACATGATATCAAGGCAAGTGACATTTCATAATAAAGGAGCCCATGTTGCCTTCAGTCACCTATGGCTGAGTCGTGCACAGAACCCTCAGTAAGAACAGAACCCAGATTGTGTGTAATCTGAACTATCAACATCCTTTCTCCCCCAGCACACCAACAGCCCTCTCAAAGTTGCATGAATGCTGCCTCCTCCACACTTCACTTCAGGTCTGATGAAGAATTGTCCAGACTGGAAACGTTAGCTTGCTGTCTCTCCGTGGATGCTGCCTGACTCACTGTCATCTCCAGTGTCTTTTGTTTTCAGTAGAGATTCCAGCATCTATGATACTTTGCCCCTCTCTTGGTTGACGTTATGCTGACTAACGCATTGCAAACCACGTCAACTGCTACACTTACTCATATCCTCCAGCTTCCATCCAACAAATAATCATTGAGCCCTCTGAGAACTCACTGCTTTCACCAGGATTGTTTTGGGAGAATGAAAGAAAAACTTGTGCATGTGCATATTCACATAATGTTTATTTAGTGAAAACTCATTCATAACATTGGCTGCAGCTAGAAGCCCACTCAGGCACTTCAAGCTGATTAATCCTGTGCTGAGCTGCAGTGACAAATGAACAGTCTTGCTTGATCTGATCTGTACAGTTAAACTCACAGGAACAAGAGAAGTTCACATTAAAACAACACTTAGAATTTTCCAGTCCCTTTGAACTCTGAGAGGGGTTAATTTGATTTTTTTTTCTATTTTGAAAACATATGGAAATAAAAATGGGTTGCAGTGATTGAAAACTAGAGAAAGTATACACTGGAAGTTCTTAAACAAATAGATACCAGTGTATAAGATTAAAGGCAGTGAGCACGAGCAGTGGTCCCAGCCTCCCAATATTTACCTCCTGAGCTATCTCACATTGTACACCAAACTAGGGATCATGTCCCATGCATTGAATGCACTTTCAGATTCCCCACAGTTACATGAGAGGCGGTTTAGAGAAGGTTACTAAGATGCTCCCTGCTATGGAGGGATAATAAGTCAAGGCTAACCTGGTTGGGACTCTACTCACTGGAGTTTAGAAGAATGACAGGCGATCTCATTGAAACATATTGGATATTTCAGGGGTTTGACAGGGTCAATGCTGAGAGGATGTTTCCCCTGTGGGAGAGTCTAGGACCAGAGGGCTCAGTCTCAGAAGAAAGGGGCACCAATTTAAGATGAGGATGAAGAGGAATTTCTTCTCTCAGACGGTTGTGAGCCTTTGGAACTCCTTGCCACTGAGAGGGGCGGGATAGAGTCCTTGTGTATATTTAAGGTTAAGATGGATAGATTCTTGATCAGCTGGGAACTGAGGGTTAGGGGGAAAATATAGGAAAATGGATGTGAAGAATACCAGATCAACCATTATTCTATTGAATCGTGCAGTAAGCTCAAGGGGCTGAATGGCTTACTCATGTTTCCCTTATGGTCTGACTATGTCTCTACTACAAACAGATTCAATTAAATCTCAGTGGCTCACTAAATGTAGTCACATGGATATAAGGAGTACTTTACATATGTAAGGTAGAACAGAAAATATCTGCTTTATTGCACGTTGCAGTCATAGATTTAATACTAAAGGAAACATTTCTCCAGAAGTCAACATTATACACTGTTATCATATCATGTTCAAACCATGTGCTATATCTGGTCCAAACATACTATATCACCTGACCATACATATTATACAGTAATACCATACATACTGTTCCATATTAAGCAACCTGTGGGCTAAATGGTTGAGAGTTTGGAAGACAATATTCATTCAGTCTTGACCAGCTGTTGTTGGAATTCTGCTTAATGACATTGATCAGAATTGACTGATATGCAGGAATGAAATCAAGGACACAACTGTTTCTTTAACACAGTGACCATAAGATTTGTTTCGTTAATGATATTATGGGAGAGAATAATTTCATGAGTTCACATGAAATCTTGATGATTGGATTGTGCACGTTGCTCATGCTTTGCTTTGATTTCTTTTCCCAGGAAGCAGTCACATCAGTTGGGTGAGAGTACTCTGATTTGGCAAGTGGTCAGGGGTGAGTGTGGGGATAAGGGGACCCAAAGGGCAGGAGTGCCAGCCTCTGCAATTGCCCTATAGCCTGGATGTTCTCTTTTGGCCTGCATGGCTGAGAGCAGGAAAGAAGGATGGCTGAGTGAATTGACCATGGTACAGGAAGGCATTCAGTGGGAGTAGCAACAAGGAATACAGGAATAGTAGTGGGTGATAGAATAAAGAAGGTTTTAGACACTTCTCTGCAGCAAAGAGTGAGAGTCCCATTGACTGTGTTGCCTGCCCAGGGTCAGGAGTTGGGAGATCTGCTCAGGAATGAAAAGCAACTTGCATGTGGGGGGAGAGGTCATAGTCCTTGTAGATACCAATGACATAGCTGTGTCTAGGAAGAGGATCTGAGAAGTTAGGCACTAAATTATAAGAACCTTAAGGATTATAATCTCTGGACTATTACCTGATCAGCATGCTGATTGGTATAGGGTACATAAAATTAAAAGGATGAATGTGACTCCAAAACTGATGTAGGAGAAGTGAGGTCTAGTTTGGGGAACAGTGGCACCATTAATGAGGAAAATGGAAACTGTACAATTGAGACAGTCTACACTTGAACTGTGCTGGGGGCAGTATTTTTACAAACCACAGAATTACAGAGGGTGTTAAACGAAACAGTGGGACAGGGGATTAAGTGTGGAAAGGTGAGTTACATTAAAGAGAAGAGACAAGGTAAGAGATGAAAATAGTAATGGGGAAATTAGGGTCAGAGAATTGCAAGAAGGGACAGAGAGAAAAAGAAAGCAAAAGTGAGGACTGCATATGCTGGAGATCAGAATCTAAATTAGAGTGGTGCTGGAAAAGCACAGCAGTTCAGGCAGCATCCGAGGAGCAGGAAAATCGACGTTTCAGGCAAAAGCCTTTCATCAAAGGGCTTTTGCCTGAAATGTCGATTTTCCTGCTCCTTGGATGCTGCCTGAACTGCTGTGCTTTTCCAGCACCACTCTAATCGAGAGAGAAGAGCAAACCTGGTTGACAGCTATAATTAAGCCTAGATCTTGCAAAGATAACCAAAAGGAAAATTAAAGGTTTTGTAACTGAACGCATGTGGAATTTGTAACAAAGTAAATGAATTGATAGCGCATTTTGAAGTAAATAAACTTAATCTAAAGCCAATCTCGAGAAAAGGCTTCAGGATGAGAGGGAGTCCTGAATAGTGAGAATGATGTGAAATTGAAGAAAAATAGGAATTTAGGTGAAGGTGGAGGGTTAGTGTTGTGAATCAAAGGCTGCATTGGTGCAACAATTAAAGAGGACCTTATTTCAGTAGATTATGATGTAGAATCAGTTTGGATGGAGGTGAGAAATGTAGGTGAAAGACGTCATCAGTGAGGGATCTCGAACAGTACCTGTAATGTAGGTCCCCAAACTAGACCTCACTTCTCCCACATCAGTTTTGGAGTCACATTCATCCTTTTAATTTTATGTACCCTATACCAATCAGCATGCTGATCAGGTAATAGTCCAGAGATTATAATCCTTAAGGTTCTTATAAAGTATACAAGAATAAATGTTGGGCGCTTATGATAAAGGGATGACAATAATCACAAGTCACTCCAATCTACAGATAAACTGTAAAAATCAGATGAGCCGTAGTAACCTGATGAGAAATTTAAAGGATATTTTTTAGATGTTTCTTGGAACAGCACATTTTGGAACCAAATAAAGAGGTTATATTACATTTGCAATGTGACAGTCTTTCGTGATGGCTCAGTTAAAGCAACCACAGTATTACAATTTGAATGGGAGAAGATTAACCCTAAGCCTAAATAAGGGCAACAATGTGGGCATGAAAGCTGAACTAGCTAAAGTGAACTGGGATATTAGGCTAGGGGATAGATCGACAGAAACGCAGTGACAGATATTTAAGGGCATTTTTTAGTAAACTCAGAATGAGATCATCCTTACTATGTAATATAAAAGGAGGACCCGCTATCCATGATTATCTGGAAAGTTAGGGAAGGCATCAAAATGAAGGGACAAGCACGTAACTGCACAAAGGCAAGTAGCGATACCAAATGTTTGGTCAGAATGTAAAACAGCAACAGAAAATGATTAAAACTTTAATCAGGAAGAAGAAATTAGTGAGAATGGGGCGTTAATTGGAGACAATAAGGAAATGGTAGATGAAATTAAATATTTTGTGAGTGTCTTCATGACAAATAAGGGATTCCAGTAAATCAAGAGGGGGAAGGGTTGGAAGAATTTGGTGAAATTACAATCACAAGGAAGAGATGCCAAGAAAACTGCTGGAACTGTGGGCTGGCAAGTCTCTGACTCCAGGTGGATTTTATCCCAAGCTCTTAAAAAGAGGTTGCTAAAGAGTTAAAAGATGCATTGGTGCCAATGTTCCAAAATTCTCTTAATTCAGGAAGATTCCATTGGGGACTGGACTGGAAAGTAACAAATGTAATCCCTCTCTTCAGGAAGGCAGGACAGAAAACAAATTAGCTTGGCGTGTCATAGAGAAGGGGTAAGAGATGATCATAAATATTATAGCTACATACTTAGACAAGTTTGGTAAGTGTCAGCATGGTTTTGTCTAAAGGACTTCATGCTTAACCAATTTATTGGAATTCTTTGAAGGAGTAACAAATACTGTGGATAGAGGGGACCCTATAAATGTGTTGTACCTGGATTTCTGGAAGGTATTTGAGAGGGCGCCACATCAAAGATTATTGTGGAAAATAAATCCTCATGGTATAAGGCTAACGTATTGGCATGGCTAGAAAATTGGCTATCTGGGGCTTTGATTGGCAGGATGCAATGAATGTATGCCATGGTGGTTGGTGCTGGGTCCTGAAGATTTTACTTTTTATTTCAATAATTTAGTTGTGGGGAACAAAGGCATAGTGGCTAAATTTGCAGATGGCACAAAGCTAGGTTAGGAGCGATATGTAACGAGCTTGCAAAAGGACTCTTGTTAGTGGGCAAAGATCTGGCAGATACAGTATAATGTAGGAAAATGAAAAGTTGTTCACTTTGGTAGAAGGAATAAAAAGAAACGAAAAACAAATGGAGAATGACTGTAGAACTCCAGAGCACAGTGGGATGGCCTGGGCATGAGACACAAAATGCAAACTTGGAATACAGATACAGCACATAATCAAAAAGCCAATGGGATGCTTTCCTCCAGTACTAAAACAATTGAGCAGAAATGTAAGGTTAAAAGCCAAAAGAACTGTGGATTCTCCCCCATGTCCTAGCCCCCACCCCACACAGTAGGCCTTGTTTTCAAATAGCCTGCTATTACACAGTACCCATTGTTAGCCACTAACAGTCTCCATTAACAGCTATTCACCCTCCCAGCCAGATCGTTATCCACTCCTTTGTCTGTCCAGTGGTTTTCTCTCTCTTTGGGCTCCATCCCCACCTGTTGTTTACTCCTCACTCCCTCCCACACTCTATCTTTTGCATTTAAAAAACACATTTTCCTAGCTACCATCAGTTCTGAGGAAGGTCACTGGACTCAAAACGTTTACTCTGATTTCTCTTCACTGATGCTGTCAGACCTGTTGAGCTTTGCAGGGCAACAGTGCCTAGCACTGCTGCCTCACAGTGCCAGGGTTCGATTCCAGCCTCGGGCGACTGTCTGTGTGGAATTTGCAAATTATCCCCTTGTCTGTGTGGGTTTCCTCCAGATGCTCCAGTTTCCTTCCACAATCCAAAGATGTGCAGGTTAGGTGATTTAGCCATGTTAAATTGTCTACAGTGTTCAGGGGTGTGTAGGTTAAGTGCATTAGTCAAGAGTAAATGTGGAGTAATAGGGTAGGGTTTGGGTGGGTTACTCTTCAAGGAGCCAGTGCGGATTTGTTGGGTCAAATGGCCTGTTTCCACATTGTAGGGATTCTATGATATTTCCCAGCAAATGCTGAGAAATGTAAGAATGCTGTGCTTCAGCTATTGAGGGCACCTCAAATATCGTGTGTAGATTTTTTTTTGAATCTCCATTTAAGGAAGGATATAAATGCCTTACATACAGGTGCTTCACAGGAGGTTTACTGGACTAATACTTGGAATGAAGATAGGTTGGATAGGCTGGGCTTGTCTCCACTGGAGTTTAGAAGGGGTGGGGTGACTTGTATATTTGTATGAGACTGCAGAGTTTAGATTCATTCCATTGATTGTGAGATCAAGTTGCTCAGGTGTTTAGCATGTACATGATCCTGAGTTGTACGTTCACCAGGTTTTGTTTTTATTCATTTAGCGGATGTTGGTCTCACTGGCTGGGCCAATGTATATTGTCTGTGTGTAGTTACCCTTGAGAAAGTGGTGGTGAGCTGCCTTCTGAACCACTGCAGTCCATGTGCACTTTATCTTTAGGTATGCTTTGTACGGCTCTTGGCGGTTTTTCCAAAATCCTGGTTGCTCCCCTGGCTTACGAGTAAAGGAAATGCTGGATCATGAGGTTATGGATTCTAGAGAAATACAGTCCAGCTGCTGCTAATCAAAATATCAATTCATGGATACCCAGTTTGGAGCAGCTGGATCAATTTTTAACATCTCCCATTTTGCAGGGTGGGAGGAAGGCACAACACAATACAGGCTGTCCTCAGCAAAAAGATGGGACCTTGTTTCTAAAAGGACATTTTTCTGCTCACACCTACCATTACTGTCATAGACATATGGATCTGTAACAAGTAGATTGGTGCAGATGAGATCAGACGGGTATTCTTTCACTCTTGTTGCTTCATTCATCACTTGTTTCAGGGTCAGCCTAATATATAAGGTCCTTCAGGACTCAGTCAAATTGGTCATTAGGTAGGTATTGAGTAATTCATGGTGGTGAACATTGAAGTCCCAACGCCCGCCCACCCTCTCCCCCACTGATACTAGTGTCTGTGCTCATCACCTTCAATCCCTCTGACAATCGGTGCTCAATATGGCTGACAGTGTGGCAATCAGTGGTTTCCTTGCTCATGTTTAACCTGATGCCTAATGTCAGAGCATCTCCCTGCCTCTCTTTAGTATGGCACAGTGTCACCACCTTTCATGGATTTCAGGATTGTGATCAACTAGTCTGCTAAGTTGGAGAAAAGGTATGAATCTGGGTATATGATTACCCCATGTCATAGCTTCACATATCTGTGGGACAGGTCTTTCCAGACGATTGTCTTGAGGTCTCTGCAGGGTGAACCAGGTTGGATGTGTCTAGATCCTCAGTCATTGCCAGATGCATTGCTTGGTTTCATCCTTTCTGCCTCTTAACTCTTTTTTCCAGCTGGCCAAAAACATTGGAGAGGTGTGAGCTGGTTAATCCCTCGCACACTGTCGTAGGACGACGTTTAGAAGTCTCTTACCATTTAAATAAGATTCTGATTTTCTCTTAGCGTACTCCATCTGCCATCCTGATGCCCAATAACTTTATTCTTCCATATCCTGTGCCCCCACCTCACAGTTCACTGGCTGACTTAGCATTGCAACATCAGCAAAACTGGATACATTACTCTTGATATCATCACTTAAATGATTAATATAGACTCTCCTACCTCATGCATTATTGTTGGAAAGAGAAGAAATTCAGAAACATGACAAAAAGACAGATGAGGTTCTTTGTGATTCGTTGAAAGTTGTACTCAATAAATAAGTATGCCTCTAGGGTCCTCTTGTACATTTAAGTTCATAAAGAGATTTTAAATGTTGCAACTTTTAAATAAAACCACAATTCCGGACAAGCTCATTAAGTCTGTCAGTGTCACTATAAGTACACAATTTTATTAGATGTGGTAAATACTGTAACAGCTTATCTGTCTACAGCAGTCATTGAAATCATTCTTGGTTACTTTAAGATAAATAAAAATTGGCAGATTTGCAAATCATGTTTATTAGCTGATTATTACCTGGTTTATACCAAGACATGGTCCATTCAGGGCAAAGAAGCCTCACAGAGGCAATAGAATTAGAATTAGAATACTCTTTATTGTCATGTGTACTCAAGTACAGAAGTACAGGAGTACAGTGAAACATTTTAAGTGTTGCCCCTTATGTTGCCATCTTAGGTACAAAGTACCTAGGTACAGATCTTAGATACAAAATACAGAAATAAATGGAAAAAAGGAACGAAAAAATGTTAGTGATTGGAGGGAAAAAAAGAGGGTTAACAGGGGAAAAGCACAAAAGCAGGAAGTAACCTTCTAGACATTTTTAATTAAGGCAAAGTTAAAATGGTGATGTTCATGAGGGAGTTGGAGAAGTTTTTTTTAAAACTAGATTCCCGACAGTGTGGAAACAGACCCTTCAGTCCAACAAGTCCACACTGACCCTCTGAAGAGTAACCCACCCAGACCCATTTCCCTCTGACTAATGTACCTAACGCTATAGGCAATTTAGCATGGCCAATTCACCTGGCCTGCACATCACGGACTGTGAGGAAACCCACACAGCCACAGGGAGAATGTGCAAACTCCATACAGACAGTCGCCCAAGGCTGGAATTGAACCCAGGACCCTGGCGCTGTGAGGCAGTAGTGCTAACCACTGAGCCAGGGGGCTATCTGAGAGGTCCAGCAGAAAGATAACAAATGTCAGTGTTAAGCTTTTAGTGTAGGAGGGTAAATGTTTAAGAAGGAAGCAAATCATTTTGCAGATAAAGAAGAGTGATGGATAGAACTGGTGAAAGGGAAATCAGCCTGGTGTCGAACAAGAAACAGGTCATTCTGCTATAACGCGTGTTTCATTAATGCCATTTCGTTGTAACATGATTGATGAACTGGGAACACTTTCTAAAGCATGAGCTTTTAAAACAGGTGTTGGCTGTAATGCAATTACATCGCCGACATTTTAAGTGCTGTTTCGAATGAATGATTTTTCTATAATGTGGGGTTGTACAAGAACGCAACCATTGCGTTATAGAGGAACTACTCGTATTGAAGATCAGTATCTCTGAGCTGGATTACTTTTAAGGACTAATCATTCAGTAGAATTGTTGAAGCTGAGAATGAAATTCAAGCTATTTAAGTTCCAATTTTGTTTTGATACCTCTAAGAGGGAGAGATCTGGTTACCTGGTCTGTACCATGTTAGTTTTCTGGGAAAATTATTCTTAAGGTTTTGCTAATGCATTGCTGATAGAGACTCCATCAAACTGCATCTCTTTGGTGTAACTGGATAGAAATGCAAGTGGAAAATATGTTCCAAATCCCTTGTTACTTCCAAATGACGAGTAAGAAGAATATGGAAGTTAAGTAAGCAGAAATAATTAAGATGGAAGTGGAGAGTCAAAGGGACAATAAGCAGCAGTGGGTGCATAGCCTACTCCCCTTTGGGAGGCCTGATACTGGCCTGAAATTGGTCCACAGGTCTCATTTATGTTTTTTTGTGTGAGCTGGAGGGGGACTGCTATACCTCCACAGGGAACCTGCCAAGTTTAAGAAGCTGTGTCTTGTTTTGCTTATCCTGCTAGTAATACCTACAAGACAAGTCCCAGGAGGGACCCACTATTGGATGAGAATAATGATGCTGTGCAAGGGGAGGGAGAATCTGTCCTGTTTCACCACAAAGATATCTCAGTTTTATTTTAAAAGATAACCTTACGATTTATTGGTTACTGCAAGGAAAATTGAAGAATCCTGAGCAGACTAAGACCAAATTCTGTTTAACCGTTGCTACAAACAGTGACAAAGTGCATTCAGTTCCTCATTTGCATACACATTTGTGAATGCTAGGGCTTCCTGATAAATTTAGCTGCAGTCCAAATCCATGTGAAAGATTGACTGTTCCACCTTTAAATCTGACCCTATTCCACCCCCAAGAAATAGCTGCACTTTCTTTGTCAAAGTCTTCAGGGAGAAAATTAGCCATTACTAAATCTCAGGGTGATATTGGGTTAAGTAATCCATCAAGCAATCTGATTGATGCATTGATCAAACTTACAACCTCAGAGGGTCCAGTGGCATAGCAGTATCCCTGGGTCAGAGAATCAAGGTTCATATTCCACTGGACACAGAGGTTTGTCATGACATGCCTGTTGATTAAAAGTAATTTCAACTTTCAACCTTAACACTGGCATCTCAGGGAAATATCATGGAAAGAGCCTGGTTTAATTTCACATGGATAGAAAAATCAATGGTTGGCCTAACACCTGACAAATACAATATGGTGAAGAGTTTAGCAAAAGCTGCAAATGTTAGAGGTATGAGCATTTTTGCAGATGCCTATAAGCCAACTTATTTTTGTTACATTTAAAAATATTTTAAACAGCAATAGCAGGGAGTCAGAGAGTACAGATACACACAAGTAGTCAAGAGAAGCTCCATCAGGCATCCAGCAGAGAAAATCCTAATGATAAGTGACCCTGAACCACATAGAACAGTCTGCAATATGCCAGTTTTCAAGAAAAGTATGGGATGTAGGTGTACTGACAAAGTCACGTTAAATAGTTGGTTTCCCTTGAGTAGGGATTAATATGCCATCAGCTTGACTATAACTGTGAGGCTTGCTACACCATTTCTGAGTGCAATTAAAAGTCAATCCAATGCTGTTATCTAGGGCCAAGTCTGCAGTAGAACATATTTTTCTTTCTGCAGGATATTAACGAACGAAGTGGCAATCTATAAATGTTTTTTTTTAGTGTGGAGCTTTTCATAAACAGAGGGGTTAGAGTGCTAGAGTTGGGAATTTGATATGTGGTGGGGGGAAGGTGAGGGACAGGGAAAGAAATGATTTTACTTCCTCTTTTAGATTTTAGTTTTCCCTGCAGTAGCCAGTGAAATTGTTTTCTTTTGTTCCAAATTGTAGCTTGCTATAAATTTAGAATCATAGAGTCAGAGTATTCTAGCTCAGAAGGAGTCTATTTGATCCATTCTGTCCACACTGGTCATCAAATAACTACCTAGAACTAATTTCCAGCATTTGGCGCATAGCCTTGTTTACTGTGGAACTTAAAGTGACCATCTAAATATTTCTTAAGTGTCATGAGGGTTTTTACCTACACCATCCTTTTAGGCAGTTAGTTCCAGTTGCCAGGTTACATAGAACATAGAAAAGTGCAGCACAGAACATGCGCTTTGGTCCACGAAGTTGTGCCGAGGATTATTCCTAATCTAAAATAAAATAAGCTAACCTACGCACCCCTCAATTCACTGCTGTCCATGTGCACGTCCAACAGTTGCTTAAATTTCCCTAATTCTATCTTTATTGATATAGAGCCATCGAGTCATACAGCACGGAAACAGACTCTTCAGTTCAACCTGAACATAATCTAGATTAGAGTGGTGCTGGAAAAGCACAGCAGGTCAGGCAGCATCCAAGGAGCAGGAAAATCAACGTTTTGGGCAAAAACCCTTAAATTAGGTCTGAAAGGCAGGGAGCCGCCAAGGTAGAGAGATAAATGGGAGGGAGGTGCGGTGGGGTGGGGAGAAGGTAGCAAAGAGTACAATAGGTGGATGGGGGCGAGGATGAAGGCGATATGTCAGAGAGGAGGGTGGATTTTGGCCCAACAGATTGTAAGAAATCTAACACTGGCATTCAGGAAGGAGAGAGGAAACAGAACTACAGACTTGATAGCCTCATACAAATTTCTGGAAAATTCTGCAATCTATTATTGAAGAAGTTTTAATTATGTACTAGAAATCAGCATATGACTAAAGTCAACATGATTTCACAAAAGACTTTTAACTAGCTGGGAAGATAAAGGTGTGTTACTAATACTTGCATGTTGAAAAGACATTCAATACAAATCACACAAAGGGTACTATATTAGCATTCTGAAGATTGTGTCATGGACTGGAAAGTGAGTAGGATAAATAGGGCCTTTCAAGTTGATAGATTATGAGCAATGGAGTGCCACAAGAATCAGAGCTGGGGCCTCAGCTATTTACAATATGTACAAATGACAGACAAAAAAACACATTGCTGATGAAACAAAACTAGGTGGAACTGTAAACTGAGAGAAGAACACCGTGGCTGCAAAGAGACAGGACAAACGGTAACATCACAAAATGCTAATAATAAAGAAAAATATTTTCATAAATGGGTGTAACTTTAAAACATTGATACTCAGACAGATTTGAGTGTACCCATCAAAGCAACATAGACAGTATGCAGTGTTATGAAGAGATAGTATACAGTGTGGAAACAGATTCTTTAGTCCAAATAGTGCATACTGACCATGTTCTCAAACTTAGCTAGTCCCACCTGTTTATGTTTAGCCCATATCCCTCTAAACCATTCTTAGTCATGTACTTATCCAAATACCTTTAAAAGCTTGTGTTTTATTTAATTTTTGTCTCAAGATATGGATATCACTGGTAAGGCCATGTTACCCATCCTGAACATGTCTTTGAACTGAATGCAATATCTTGAACTTCTAAACAAAGGACACTTTTGATCAAGAAAAGATATTTAGTACAACAGCAATAGAACAAAGAATAAAGAAAATTTACAGCCCAGGAACAGGCCCTTTGGCCCTCCAAGCCTGAGCCAATCCAAATGTCCTGTCTAAACCTTCTGTCAATTCCTAAGCATTTGTATCCCTCTGCTCCCCACCTACTCATGCAACTGTCCAGACACATCTTAAATAAATCTACCGTGCCTGCCTCTACCACCTCTGCTGGCAACACGTTCTAAACGCCCACCACCCTCTGTGTGAAGTACTTGCCACGTGTATCCCCCATAAACTTTTCACCTCTCACTTTGAAAGCGTGACCTCTCGTTACTGAATCCTTTATCCTGGGAAAAAGCATGTCTCTATCCACCCTGTCTATACCCTTCATGATTTGGAGAAGCCGGTATTGGACTGGGGTGTACAAAGTTAAAAATCACACATCACCAGGTTATAGACTAACAGGTTTAATTGGAAGCACACTAGCTTTCGGAGCGACGCTCCTTCATCAGGTGATAGTGGAGTGCTCTATCCTAACACAGAATTTATAGCAAATATTTAGTGTGATGTAACTGAAATTGAACATTGAAAAATTGATTGTCTGTTAAGCCTTTCATCTGTTAGAATACAGTGATAGTTTCACTTCTTTCATGTGTAAATCACAAAACCTTTTTTAAAAAACAAGTTGCATTCTCGGGTTAGCTCTTAACAATGGTGGTAGCAAGATAATATGTTGAAGGTGTTGGCCCCCTGTGTTCTCTGTCTATGCCATGATGTTTAGATTGGGAGTTCTAAACTCTGAGCTCAAAAACTGCATGAATTTATGTAAAACTCCGTTATCCCATTTTTTAGATTAGAATCAATCTAAACATCATGGCATAGATAGAGAACACAGGGGGCCAACACCTTCAACATATTGTCTAGCTATCACCATTGTTAACAGCTAACCCGAGAATGCAACTTTTTAAAAAAAGTTTTGTGATTTACACATGAAAGAAGTGAAACTATCACTGTATTCTAACAGATGAAAGGCTTAACAGACAATCAATTTATCAATGTATAATTTCAGTTACATCACTTTATAAATTCTTGCTATAAATTCTGTGTTTGGATTGAGCCATCCATTATCACCTGATGAAGGAGCGTCCCTCCGAAAGCTAGTGTGCTTCCAATTAAACCTGTTGGACTATAACCTGGTGTTGTGTGATTTTTAACTTTATACCCTTCATGATTTTGTAAACCTCAATCAGGTCCCCCCTCAATCTCCTTTTTTCTAATGAAAACAAACCTAAACTACTCAACCTCTCTTCATAACTAGCACCTTCCATACCAGGCAACATCCTTGTAAGCCTTCTTTGCACCCTCTCCAAAGTGTCCACATCCTTTTGGTAATGTGGCGACCAGAACTGTACACAATATTCTAAATACAGCCGAACCAATGTCTTGTACAATTTTAACATGACTTGCCAGTTCTTATACTCAATACCCCGTCCAATGAAGGCAAGCATACTAAATGCCTTCTTGACCACTCTATCCACCTTCAGGGTACAATGGACTTGCGCTCCCAGATCTCTCTGCCCATCAACTTTTCGCAAGGCTCTTCCGTTCATTACATATTTCGCTCTAGAATTAGTCTTGCCTAAATGTCTCACATTTGTCTGGATTGAAATCCATCTGCCATTTTTCCGCCCAACTCTCCAGTCTACCGATATCCTCCTGTACTCTTTGACAGTCACTTATGCTACTCCACTTATGCTACTCCACCAATCTTAGTGTCATCTGCAAACTTGCTGATCATACAAACAGTTCCCTCTTCCAGATCATTTATGTATATTATAAACAACAGTGGCCCCAACACTGACCCCTGTGGAACACCACTGGTCACCTTTCTCCATTTCGAGAAACTCCCTTCAACTACTGCTCTCTGTCTCCTGTTGTCCAACCAGTTCTTTATCCTCCTATCGACACACAGCCTTCCTTCATTTCCTTTAGTGGACCAATCCTTTCTCTAGTTACCCGCTTGCTTCTTATAGAAGAATAAAATGATACTCTAGTGTCAGCAGCTGTATAGGTGGAATAACTTGGGAACACCATTTTATGACAATCCATGGCTTATCTGTTTTTCATGAGTTTAACAATCACATGGCCAAAATATTTTAACATTTCACAGAGTTTTCAATTTTTTGTTTCTCCACAGATTTTTGATATTTCAAAATTCATTCACAGAATGTGTAGCATCATTAGCTTAGTCAGCATTTATTGCCTGACCATAAGTACCCTTGACCAGCCTTCTTGACCTGCTGCAGTCCATTTGGTGTAGGTATTGTTAGGGAGGGAGATCTAGGATTTTGACTCAATAACAGTGAAGTCAGGATGGTGAGTGGCTTAAAGGTGGTAGTGTTCCCAATTATTTGCTGCCCTTGTCCTTCTAGATGGTGGTGGTTGTGGGTTTGGAAGGTGCTGTGAAAGGAGCCTTGGTGAATTTCAGAGTGCATCTTATGAATGGTGTACATCACTGTGATGAAACATTGATGGTGTCGGAAAATAATGTTTGATGCCATCCCAATCAAGTAGGTGGTTTTATCATGCTGGATGGTGTGCATGTATGTATGTGTAATAATATTATTAAAAAGGTAGATATATGTACTTGTATGTATCTATACGTAACACAGGAAATAAAGCCAGTCATGCTTACATCCCATAAATTAATTTTTAAAAAATCTGTTGTGACCAGGAGAGGTGAGGGATAGAAGAGGAAACAGTGTCCCCTCCAACCTTGATCATAGTAACAATTAATAAATAATTTCTAAAGGCAAATGGCATGTTGGCCATTATTGCAAGGGCCTTATGGTACGAGGGCAAGAAATCTTACATTTGTAACGTGCTTCAATGACATTGCAACTGGAGCCTGTGCAGAGATTTGGTTTGCATTCCTTAGTAATGGTATACTTTTGTGGAAGGCCATATGGTAAACATTAACTAGATTGTTGCTGGGATGACAGGGCTATCTACTGATGGGATGCTGAGTAAATTTTACCGAGAAGAGGTTCTCGAGTCACAGTATTAGTGTCCCTATCTCTGAGCCAAGAGGCTTGGATTCAAGTCCCACCTGCACCACAGGTGTGTAATAATAACTCTGAACAGATATATTGGAGTTGTGTCTATGCTCGGAAGTTAGAAGGATGAAAGGTGAGCTAATTAAAGCATAGAAGACCAAAAGGCTTAACACGGTAGTCATTGAAAGTCTGCTTCCCTGGATGGATGATGGACAACATGGTGACACCACTTCAGTTTGGTTTTAGTAATACAAGTTATTTGTTGCTAATTACAGAAACCGGTTTATAGCATTTAGGGTTGTGATAAGAGAAAAACTATTCATGCTGAGATGTGAATCTTTGGAATTCTTAACCAAGATGCTTTTGGATAGTCAATAAATCATTAAATATATTTAAGCTGAGTTGATTCGTTTTTCACTCTCAGTGAATCAAAAGCTATGAGAATTGGATGGGAAAGTACAATTTAGACAAGGAGGTCGTTCATACCCTGAATAATAGGGTAGGTTCGAGGACATGGTCCTTTCTTGGTGTCATTTCTTATGGTTCATATTTCAATTTTACTTAATTACATTTAAATTCCCCAGCTGTCTTGGACGGATTATTAAGTTAAATTTCTGGAACTTTAGTCACAGCCTGTGGTGCAGTAATATAAACACAGTGCCATTATATCCCTGATGTGTGCAAACGTCAAGTGTATGTAGATTTAACTATTAGAAGGGAGACCAGCATCTGTTTAATCCATATAGGAAGATGCTCTGTTGGTACTAAGAGCTTTCTCAAAGGCCTTCACCTTACCTTTTCTTTTTAAAGCAGTCGACACTATTCCTGTAGTGATCCAACTTACTTTATTGCATTAGGAAATCTGAAATACCACACAGTCAATATCCTAATATTTTCCAGTCTTCAAACAATATGTCTGGAGCAATCTAGTTTACTATTTCTTCAAAATTATCAGAAACATACCATAAAAAGTCATTCATTCAACATCAATGTGTTCTTGACATCAAATCTATCTCTTTCTATATGTATATATGAAGTCTTGCATGTTAAAAATAATTTCTCTGTTACACTTTGGGTGTGATGTGTCAGGCATGTCATCAACATATATATATATGTTGTACTTATACCTGATGGGACCAAATTTCATCTTCATGAAATAACAAAGTGTAGCTGAATGGGTAGGAACTGTACTAAACTAATGTAGACAAAAACAGTCACAGCATAGACCTCTGTAAAAATTACTCAGAAAACAACCAATTGTGGGCACTCAAGTTATCAAGGATAAAGGAACATTAATGAGTACATCAGAATGATGTTTGATTTTATAAAAATGATATTTTTTGAAATTACTGTCCACCCCTAATTGCCCTTGAGGAAATGAGTTCTCTTGAACTGCCGAGGTCTGTGGTGAATGTAGTTCCACAGTGTTGGATGGCAAGGCGTTCCAGGATTGTGACCTGGCAATGTTGAAGGAATGGTGGCGTTTTTCCAAGTTGTCATAGTGTGACTTAAAGGGGAACTTATAGCATGCTCCAATGCATCTGTTCTCCTGCTACTTTAGATAATAGAGATGGCAGTTTTGTAATTTGTTGCTGAAGAATCATATTCAATTTTCTGAAAGGTATTCCGAGGATAATACATATTGCAGCTGCTGTGTATCAGTGGAGGAAGAACTTGTTTTTTAAGGAGGTTGATAGGCTGTCAATAGATGGGGATGCTTCAACCTGTCAAGTTGTTGCAGGTGCAGATATCCAGGCAAACAGAGAGAATTCTGTCACATTGTGACTTGTATTTTGTACATGCGAAAGGGCTTGAGCATCAGCAGGTGAACTACTCGCCACAGAAAATCTACCTTTTGGATATTATCTTGGTTTCTGACTAAGTTGAGAAACTTAGCCCTGTGAATAACATTTGTGACATTAAAAAAAAGGCAAAAAACATTATCAAGTTTACAAGATGACTGTATTTACCTCATTCATTCCAACCTAGAAAACAAGCAAAAAGTGATCAGCTAATAAACAATGATGTGATAACACTTAACAAGATTGACAGCTCAAAAAAACAGCATTGAAATAGGCCATTTGACAACATGAAGGCAAAGAATTAGAGAGAATGTGAATCAGGATTGTACCCTGTATACCTTTAGCTGCCTAGATATATCCAGTTATGTGATAAAGTGGAGAGAAGCATGGTGCATAGAGTTCAATGCAAAGAATTTTGAAGGACTAATGTAAAAAGACATGAATCTACAAATGGCAACATTTTGAAAGTTGCAGATGAGCAGAGATCTTAGATGGCAGGTCAAGTTAAAGAGGCTTACTTGAGTTCATAAACTGAAGAATGGAATATAACAGCGAAACACTAGCACAATATAAATCAATGTTTCATATAGAGCATGTGGACAATTCTCGTGCCACACTTTGAGATGTAAAGTACTCAGTAAAAGTTGAAAGGAGGTTTTTTTAAGATATAACCAGGAATGACAAACTTCACTTCAAAGGGAAGTTGGAAAGCAAAAGGTTAAGAAATTTCAAGATTGAGAATTTTGAGAGAGGAAATTCTCTCTAGCAATTCAGCTAGTACTGGAGGTCATAGATTCAAAATCATTGACAGAAGATTTAGAGGGGTGAATTGTTTACACTGGGAGAATTGAAAAGATTTGCAAAGGCGCTACCTGGAAGGATGGTAGAAGTTGATTCCATATCTGATTTCCAAAGGGAGTTAACTAGATCGGCGAGGGTTGGGAACTGACAGCTAAAAACAAAAAGTGGGGAAGTGGAATCAGATGAGATTGCCCTATAAAAGAGGAATTACTGTCAGTGGAATTACTAAGACTGGAATTACTGTTAACTTCATGAATATCAGATTGAGAAAAAACACATCATAGAACAGGCAGCAATCGGAAATGTGCCAATTTGCTTCGGATTTGACAGTGGAGGTGGGGGGGGGAAGAGGGGGGCAACACTGTCTCCACTGTTTTGGAGTGCTCAACTAGAATTTATGCCAATTAAGCAGCTAGTAAGCTGCCATTTGATATTTAAATGATGACAGCCCATCCTATCTGCTTCATTAGGAGGGCTCTTTCTCCAAGATCATTCTCACCATGCAGTGATGATATACCAGTCACTAGTAAATTACCCGTGCTAGGGGCAAGAGATCCTTAATGGGCTACATTTGATGCAATTTACCTATGGGCAAAAATATTTTGCCATACTCCCTGCTTCTGGCAAAATGCCATAGTGACTTTTCCTCCAAATTATCAACTAACCCCTCCCTTGCAACCCTGCCTTTTATTTCTCATCAGCAAAGTCTTTGAAATCCCAGCTGGTGAACGTAAAGCTCACCGAAGGGATATTGGTATTGAAAGCATTAGATTTATTTTTGGCTGGAAAGGAAGCATTACAGTAAACTTCAAGATATGGGAAATGTACTGAAAAAACATTATTTCATTCTGATACTTAATATCACAGTTTTCTCATTTGCAGCCTGCACATTTATGTAATTTGTTTACAAAACAAGCTGATTTTTAAAAATCTGTTGTAATTAATATATTCATAATTTCTCTTAGAAAGGTTAGATATCTTTTAAGTTTGGAATCTAAAATAAGAAACTTAATTGAAGCTCACAGGGTCTAGTTCAATCAATGGCAAATTAGATTGAATTCCCTTCACTATGGAAACCAGGCCCTTCAGTCCAACAAGTCCACACCAACCCTCCGAAGAGTAACCCATCCAGACCCATTCCCCTACCCTATATTTACCCTGACTAATGCACCTAATACTATGGGCAATTTAGCATGGCCAATTCACCTGGCCTACACATCTTTGGATTGTGGGAGGAAACCAGAGCACTCAGAGGAAACCTACACAGGGAGAACGTGCAAACTCCACACAGACAGTCGCCCAAGGTGGGACTCGAACCTGCATCCCTGGCGCTGTGAGGCAGCAGTGCAAACCACTGAACCACCGTGCTGCCCACGAAAAATCCTTCAGGAATGTAAGGAATGAAAGCTTCTGCTTTGACAAAACCGAATTTGGCTTGTTACAACTCCTCAATATTCCAGCCATTCTGAAAACCCCAAAACAGATGGGTTGATGGTTTGCTGATTTAACAAATTTAAATAGATACCTTTTATTTTCATATAGGTTCATGAGGGATAGAATGACAATAGTAAAGGAACAAAAATTTATTGACAAGCTCTGATGAAAGAGATCAAATAGTTATTGATCCTGCTTCCTGTTTATTTGTTGGTATGTTTGAAGCTCGTTCTGTGATGATTTGCCAAAGTCTCATGAAAATTATGTTTCAATTAATCAGGTACATGTTTGATATTCGTTTTTGGGCCTGACACTTGGAAGTGTGACAGACAAATGTTAGATGCAAGACCTATATATTTATTTATAATATGAACATGTGATGCATTCATTGTGTGTTAAACATATCTATGAAATGTCTGCACAGAACAAAAATCTAATTGGATCAAGTTTTCTAGGAACAATAATAAAAAAATTACTTCAGCATCTCGGAGCACAACTCTCACAAACTTCATTACAAATCTGTACCCTAGTCTTATGCTTCACACCTCCCCCCCACCCCATACCCAAACCTTTACAAGTGTTCCCAATGTTTTCCACTCGGACCCTATTTTGAGGTTTGAAAGATTATTGTGATCCTTCAATGAGAACAAAAAGATCAGAGGTCTGTTAGAGAGGGAGTATATATCAGTTATATCTGGAGACCAAGTCTATGGTGGCCATTGCTGCCTCAGAACCTGTGACCCTAAAATGTCAGTTTGCAGCTCCACTTGGGGAACTGAACTCCACTTTGGGAAGCCCTGCTCAATACTTGCTCTTCTATAAGCTCAATCTCCCATAAGCTGTGGAGAATTCACCTGCATTTTTAAAAGTGAAGGGCTTTTGGGAAAATAAAAAATGCATTTGCTTGAAGAAAAAAGTGAGAGATTTCTGATGTGAAGCGATATATCAGCTTTTAAGAAAAGGATTTGGTGATTATTACTGAGTTTGTTCCCCAGACAGCTACTTCGACTGGGAATCTTTATAATCTAACCGGCAGGTAGTAAAAGCAAAAGATCAGGTGGAATTCTGACTTTACAGCTGGTTGTTGAAACCAGCAGAGAGCAGCATTAAGCGAGACTGCAACTAATTGTGTTAACTCACGGAGGGCAGGCTAGGTAAAGAACTCATCTATTTTTAGTGATTCTGCACCTACGATCTCAACATGATTGTAGGCAGGAGTAATTATGTGAGACTTTCTTCTCAAATTTGAAAACTTCAGGAGTCACGAATATGATCAAAAACTGGCACTCTTTCATTAATACTCTCATTGTGGCCTGTGCTTACTTTTAATAAAGCTTCATACTGAGCACAGGGCCTTACACAATCACTCCCTTGGCTCTTTTTCAGAAAATCTTGGACAGAAAAGTATTATTGGATGGGGGAAACAGCAAAAAAAACAAATGAAAGGTTTACAGAAAAGCAGCTATTGCAAAATTCAGGACCAAAAGAGAACAATAAAGTAAATACAAGAGTATTTTTGAAATAACTGTTGCCTGATTGTCTTTTCTCAATTAGATGTTGAGACAAAAAAGTGATGAAGTCTTACTAAAAACTAATTTCATCTTAAACTTAGTTGTGTCAATGACAGATGGTGCCTGAATCCTTTTAGTCTTGGTTGTGGGTCCATAGAGCACAGCAAAAGAAAATTGTATAGGAAATAGGGTCTTCAGCACGCAGATCTGGAACTTAGTTTCACAGACTCAGTCTTGGTGTCTCACCTTTCAGTTGTAGTGAGAACATTGAAAATAATAACTCCACTTTTCTTCAGGAATATTTGAGAATTCAACACACGAAAATTCTTCTCAAAGCATCAGTGTGAAAATATATATTTCAAGTTTGTTGTTTTGTCAGTTTGTTTTTACCTCTGAACCTTCTTCAAACTTCAGTTTGAAAGTCTCCTTCAGATGTATCCAAAGGGATTGTGGCAGATGTTTCCCACTCTGGCGAATGAAGTTCTAAGTTCTCCTGGCTGTCTAAATGAAGTGTGTTGGCAGGTGGATTTGTGAAGGTGTCCCATGACTGCTCCAAAGGTATAGTTTGTTCCTGAGAATAGAAAAGTTACAAGTCAATCTCTCTATTGGTGCATTCAGTACCCTATCAACACTGAGGTATTGCTCAACGTTATCCATTTTCATCTAAAAGTGACCACGCGCACTGAAATTCCTGGTCAAAAGTAGCAGATGTGACTGAAGTCTCCCCTCCCTATCCCTTGCTTCAGAGGTACCAAAGTCATTGTATCATTTTCTAATACGTTGCTTTGACCAGACAATTCGCACAGAATGGGGCTGGAGACACGATTTAGAATTACTTTCATAGCAAATGGTCCCATTTTACCTGGGCCTTGAGTACAACTAGCTTGGCATTTTTCTAGTTCGAAACTTAGAGTCGGCTTGTTTTAATTTGCGAGGATGATTTAGCTGACAAAAATTGGAAGAAGTGTCAACAACTTCTAAAAATAAACCAGTAACCTGACTAGTTTTGTCAATAAAAGACAGCTTTTATACTTGTTCACAAAGGTAAAAAAAAGAACTGCAAAATTAAACTGCATAATCTGTCATTACAGATACTTGGTGTTGTGATTTAGCTGCTAATTTGTGATCTGACAATATTACTTGTTGATATCATCATTGATGGAAAATTAGATGTCATGATTCATCTGCATCTGAATGGCTTGGGGTGACTCAATTAGCTGACTGATATTAGTAAATAGGGTGAAAAACAATTCTGATGGCTGTGCTGTAGCAATTTAACAATGGAAGCAAGATTGATTGTTTTAAGGTGAGATGCCTGCTTATGAAAGTTGCTGGCCATGTGGGTCAGTAGTTGTCACCGAGATGACAAGCAGTTCCACTATCTGAAGAGCCACAGGCAGATTGGAGGGACAGGGTTTCATCAACAGGGATAAGGTCGATGAGGGAGGTGGACTTCAGGGATGGGGGAAGGCCTTGAGAGGAAGCTATCCACCTTGCCCAACACCCAACCCATACAGCTATTGCTGGGCTTTCTGCACAGAATGGACCTGCTCCTGCCACAGTTAAAATACCAGTGAGTCTGGGATTAGGCCTTTAAGTTTCCTAATTTTCCTAAGACCAGTTTTGTAAAACATTGCTCTTCATGAAGAACTGTTCCTCTAAAACACTTCACACGCTTCATTTCAAGTCTAATGAAGTCCACAGATCATCCTCCTTCCCTATTATCCCCCTCAATTATTTGTTTTCATTTCTCGACTTTATTGTCCCTTTAATAGTTTATTTTTAATCGTGATTTTTCATTTCTATCAGTGGTTTCTGTAATATTATACTTTGTAAAAGGTTATGCTTGGGACTGTTTAAATAGCCCCTTCTGTAATGATGATATAAGAGAACACAAACTTGAGAGAGAATGATCATAGCTTCAGTGATGTAACATCTGGTTGTGTACTGTATATCGTTCTATAATATATAATTAATTAGTTGTCGTTTGAACATAACAATAACTCAGTTGTCTCTGCAGAGTTAGATTATTTAACATAGATAATGGTGGCAGCTGTGATGGGCCCCCAAACACTGGAAATTTAACTTTAAAAAGAACAACAGTCAGATCTGGAAAAGTGGTGCCAAAATTGCAGAAATTGGCAAGAAGAATTCCAAGACTGTTCCACAGAAGAATTGGAGGGAGGGAAGGTCAGAAAGTTCAAAGCAAAGCCATTCAAGTGGTAAACAGCAACACACTGGACTGTGAAGAAGACTCCAATCTAGCAATCATAAGCTTTGAACCAGAGACCTAGTCAAAATGGTGGATCTGATAAACAACTCTTAGAAATTGTCAAAATTGATTTTAAATACACACTAGCCAGGGAGCACTGGGAAAACCAGATTCCTAGCAAAGGTGTCAAATAAAAACCCTTCAGTCTGGGTTTAAGATTGACACTATTACATGAGGGAGCAAAGAAATAACAAAATCAAACCTGAAAATACCCAATATACCATGGGAAGGAAGTGGCAAGATTATTGAACTGAGTTAAAGCAAAGTAAGTTTCAATATTTTTGCACCATTTACAAAATGGGATTTGCAAGAGCGAGACAGTAGGAGTTAGTGAGAGGCTGAACGATGTGGGAAAGGTTTGATCTAGGAAGATAAAAAATAAAATTCCATTAAACTGTTAAAAGCTTAAAATTCTATTGATCCTAAAATTATACTATCCAGAGATTTAGGCAGGTGGAAGGACCATATTAACCTCAAAAATGAAGGCTTCATAGAAAAATAAATTCTCAAGGTAACAAATTGTTACTTCACTTCTTTGAAAAACAACATTATTGTAAGGCATTGATTAGACCACAGAGGAAGGTGAAGCATTGTTAAGCCAATAGCAAGTTTTTAAAAAATTCACTCATGGGACATGGGCATGGCTGGCTGGGCAGCATTTATTGCCTGTCCCTAGTTGCCCTTGAGAAAGGATGGTGAGCTACCTTCTTGAATTGCTGCAGTCCGCCTGCTGTATATTGACACACAAGGCCCTGAGAGAGTACTTCAGGATTTTGACCCCACAACGTGGAAGGAATGACGATTTGTTTCCAAGTCAGGATGATGAATGGTTTGGATGGGAACTTCCAGATAGTGGTGTAGCCATGTGTCTGCTGCCCTCGTCCTTCTACATGGAAGTGGTCATGGGTTTGAAAGTTCTATCTAAAGGATTTTTGGGAATTTCCTATTCCTCCGGAAGAACAACAAGATTCTGGGAAGGACTAAATTCAACAAGAGTTCAGAAGACAAGCAAACCAAATTTGATGAATGACTTTTATAGGCTGGTTGAAAAATGCAAGTATAGAAATCTAAAAGCAAAACTAAGATAAGACTACATTATAGTGCAATCTAAAGAAAACCACACATTAGAAAAATCACAATGGCCCAGTGAGGCAGACAAAAAGGGCAGGCAATAGTGAGAGGTGGAGAAAAGTCTTTGCTCCAGAATTCTTCAGTGACCAGTTCTTTAAGCACATCATTATAAAAGGTGCTATTTGAACAGTCCCAAGCATAATCTTTTATAAACTATAACATTACAGAAACCACTGATAGAAATGAAAAATCACAATTGAAAATAAGCTATTAAAGCGGCAATAAAGTTGAGAAATGAAAACAAATAATTGAGGGGGATAATAGGGAAGGAGGATGATCTGTGGACTTCATTAGACTTGAAATGAAGCTTGTGAAGTGTTTTAGAGGAACAGTTCTTCATGAAGAGCAATGTTTTACAAAACTGATTTTAGGAAAATTAGGAAACTTAAAGGCCTAATCCCAGGCTCACTGGTATTTTAACTGTGGCAGGAGCAGATCCATTCTAGCAGAAAGCCCAGCAAGAAAGAAGCACCAAAGATGTTATAATTGCTTGGAAAAAATGCAAGATATCATAAAACCCTGACTGCACTGTGATGCCAAAAAACAAATCATGGGCGGTATCCTACAAATATGGCAGAATATTATCACTGCAGAACAACTGTACATTTAAGCAAAATGTGCTGAAGCAAAATCCCTACTTTTACAGATTTCAAAATAAAAGTTTTCACACATATAGCCATTACAGCAGATATATATTCCAATGAATGTAGTTTCAAGTTCAAACTAGATACTGGAATGAGTGTAATGGTTTTATCCGCCAATGAATGATTAGTATGAAGACATGGTCTGATCCAGTGAAAACTCAGTGACATGATCATGGAGGGATTGAATAAAATGTCATGGGATAGTTACAAACAATCCAGTATAATTGAAAACACATGTTAGAAACATTGCATGTTGTACAGAATCAGGAATTCTCTTTTAAAGTAGAAGAACTGCATAATCCTTAATTTGACCTCAAAAATGGATGTTAATTAGCAAAAGATGTATAGAGACATTCACCCAATATATTATTAAGGAAGAAGATAGATTTTCTGACTGCATTCTTAAAATACAGGACAAGAATGTTGGTTGACACCATCAAAATTGTTGATAGGCAGGAAACTCTAAACATAGCTTCCTATCTTACCTAAAAACTTACTTTCAGAGCTAGCAGTCTAGGATTATCAAAGAGTTCAAGACTGGGAACAATTTTATTGAAAATAACCAGAGGTACCATACCAGGACCCTACCCCTGTTAATGCAAGGAGAGGTATAGATAGGAGGCAAAGGGATAGAAGTAATGATCAGCGAAATGATAATCAGAAATCTTACTTAGTACATACTTCAGAAGATAATAAACATAGAATCTGTAGGTATCTGTGATGTTTTCAGTCATAAATTTGGAAGAACTAGATGTTGAGTTAGAAATTAACATAACCAAATATTACAAATCTCAATGAAGCCCATCCAAGTCAAGAAACAGAAGTTCATTGAGTCATTAGTAATCTTCCAATTCCATCAAGGGTGCAATCAGGGTGAGTTGTGAAACCTCCTGAAAGATTAAATCAATAATTCCAGAGATAGTGGTTACTGGGTGCGGTTGTAGAAATGGGGTAGAATGTGTCTATGAATATAAAAAATAGTTATGGGCAAAAACTTGGGAGAGATGTAATTTTACAGTTTGTAAAGGTTTATGTTTGAGACTGTGTAAATAGCCCATCCCATGATGATACAAGAGAATATGATTGAGACACCGGAGTGAGAATCACAGTTATCCAAATGATTCATTAATGTATAAGAACAGTTGTTGTTTGAACATATCAATAACTCAGCAGACTCTCTGAAGCTAGACCACTTAACATTAATAGTTTCTATATCCTCCTGAATGTTTGCATTTTATTTCTGTTCACAGAAATGTTCTGCAAAGAGCTTGGAATACCCAATATGATTTTTTTTCAAATCACCAGGTGCTTAGTATCCCCACAATGTAGTTGGAATAGGTATAATGTTACACTTACAGCTGGTGTGCTTTTTTCAGCTCCTGCTGGGGAAATGCTACATTTCTTCTCTTGCTGCATAACAAAAAGAAAAGTATTGATATCTAGAATCATATTGCAGTCTGAATGCTACAAGCCAATTGGAATTGATTACCACACACTTACATGTTTCTTTTTAAACTTTTCCCTCTTTGTTCTCAACATGCATCTAGATATTTATAATCTATGGGATACAATAGACAGTAGGTGCAGGAGTAGGCCATTCTGCCCTTTGAGCCTGCACCACCATTCATTATGATCATGGCTGATCATCCTCAATCAGTAACCTGTTTCTGCCTTATCTCCATAACCCTTGATTCCGCTATCCTTGAGGGCTCTATCCAACTCTTTCTTAAATGAATCCAGAGACTGGGCCTCCACTGCCCTCTGGGGCACAGCATTCCACACACCCACCACTCTCTGGGTGAAGAAGTTTCTCCTCATCTCTGTCCTAAATGGCCTACCCCTTATTTTTAAGCTGTGTCCTCTGGTTCGGGACTCACCCATCAGTGGAAACATGTTCCTGCCTCCAGAGTGTCCAATCCTTTCATAATCTTATACGGCTCAATGAGATCCCCTCTCAGTCTTCTAAACTCAAGGGTATACAAGCCCAGTCACTCCAGTCTTTCAACATAAGATAGTTCCGCCATTCCAGGAATTGACCTCGTGAACCTACGCTGTACTCCCTCAATAGCCAGAATGTCTTTCCTCAAATTTGGAGACCAGAACTGCACACAATATTCCAGGTGTGGTCTCACCAGGGCCCTGTACAGCTACAGAAGAACCTCTTTGTTTCTATACTCAATCCCTCTTGTTATGAAGGCTAGCATGCTATTAGCTTTCTTCACTACCTGCTGTACCTGCATGCTTGCCTTCATTGACCGGTGTACAAGAACACCCAGATCTCTTTGTAATGCCCCTTTACTTAACTTGACTCCATTTAGGTAGTAATCTGCCTTCCTGTTCTTGCCACCAAAGTGGATAACCATACGTTTATCCACATTAAACTCCATCTGCCATGCATCTGTCCACTCACCTAACCTGTCCAGGTCACCCTGTAATCTCCTAACATGCTCCTCACATTTCACCCTGCCACCCAGCTTAGTATCATCAGCAAATTTGCTAATGTTACTATTAATGCCATCTTCTATATCATTAATATATATTGTAAAAAGCTGCGGTCCCAGCACTGATCCCTGCGGGACCCCACCAGTCACCGCCTGCCATCATTACTCTTTGTATCCTGTCAGCCAACCAATTTTCAATCCAAGTCAGTACTTTGCCCCCAGTACCATGTACCCTAATTTTGTTCACTAACCTCCTATGTGGGACTGTATCAAAGGCTTTCTGAAAGTCCAGGTACACTACATCCACTGGATCACCCTTGCCTATCTTCAGAGTTACATCCTCAAAAAATTCCAGAAGATTAGTCAAGCATGATTTCCCCTTCATAAATCCATGCTGACTCTGACCTATCCTGTTACTACTATCCAGATGTGTCGTAATTTCATCCTTTATAAATGACTCCAGCATCTTTCCCACCACTGAGGTCAGACTAACTGGTCTATAATTTCCTGCTTTCTCTCTCACTCCTTTCTTAAAAAGTGGTACAACATTAGCCACCCTCCAATCTGCAGGAACTGATCCCGAATCTATCGAACTCTGGAAAATAATCACCAATGTGTCCATGATTTCTCGAGCCACCTCCTTCAGTACCCTGGGATGTAGACCATCAGGCCCTGGGGACTTATCAACCTTCAGACCTAACAGTCTCTCCAACACCAATTCCTGGCAAATATAAATTCCCTTAAGTGCAGGTCCTCCAGCCACTGTTACCTCAGGGAGATGTTTTGTGTCTTTCCCAGTGAACATAGATCTGAAGTACCAATTCAACTCTTCTGCCATTTCTTTGTTCCCCATAATATGTTCCCCTGTTTCTGTTTTCAAGGGCCCAATTTTAGTCTTAACCATTTTTTTTCCCTTTCACATACCTAAAAAAGCTTTTACTATCCTCCTTTATATTTTTGGCCAGTTTACCTTCGTACCTCATTGTTTTCTCTGCGTATTTCCTTCTTAGTAATCCTATGTTGTTCTTTAAAAGCTTCCCAGTCCTCCGTTTTCCCAATCATCTTTGCTATGTTATACTTTTCCTCTTTTGACTTTATATGTTTCTTAACTTCCCTCGTCAGCCACGGCCACCCCAGCCTCCTCATAGGATCTTTCTTCCTTTTTGGAATGAACTGATTCTGCATCTTCTGCATTATACCCAGAAATATCTGCCATTGTTCCTCCACTGTCACCCCTGCTAAGGTATTGCACCATTGAACTTTGGCCAGCTCCTCCCTCATAGTTCCACAGTTCTCTTTATTCAACAGAAATATTGTCACTTCCGATTGTATCCTCTCCCTTTCAAATTGCAGATTGAAGCTTATTTTATTATGGTCACTACCTCCTAATGGCTCCTTCACTTCGAGGTCCCTGATCAATTCTGGTTCGTTGCACAATACCAGATCCAGAATCATCTTCTCCCTGGAAGGCTCCAGCACCAGCTGTTCTAAGAATCCATCTTGGAGGCACTCCACAAAGTCTCTTTCTTGAGGTCCAATACCATCCTGATTCTCCCAGTCTACCTGCATGTTGAAATCCCCCATAACAACTGTAGTAACATCTTTGCGACAGGCCAATTTCAGCTCCTTATTCAACTTACATCTGACATCCATACTACTCTTTGGGGGCCTGTAGCTTACTCCTAAGAGGGTCTTTCTACCCTTAGAATTTCTCTGCTCTATCCATACTGACTCTACATCCCCTGATTCTAGGTCCCCCCGCGCAAGGGACTGAATATCATCCCTTACCAAGAGGATGATGGATATCCAAGTGCAATGGATATCACACCCAACATCTGCACATGTGGTCTGCAGCAGTGGTTGCAAAATGATGAATGAGAGGACAAAGCTTGTAGTATCTTCGAGTCATCAAGATGTACAGCACAGAAAAAGACCCTTTGGTCTAACTCATTCATGCTGACCAGATATCCTAAATTAATCTAATTTGCCTGCAATTGGCCTATATCACTCTAAACCCTTCCTATTCGTATACCCATCCAGATGCCTTTTAAATGCTGTAATTGTACCAGCCTCCACTACTTCCTCTCGCAACTCATTCCATTCACGCATAACCCTCTGCGTGAAAACGTTGCCCCTTAAGCACCTTTTAAATGTTTCCCTTCTCACACTAAAACTATGTCCTGTGTTTCTGGACTCCCTCACCCCAGTGAAAAAGACCTTGTCTATTTATCCTATCCATGCCCCTCATAATTTTATAAACTCCATAAGTTCATCCCTCAGCCTCCCATGCTCCAGGGAAAACAGCCCCAACGTATTAAACCTCTCCCTCTAGCTCAAACTCTCCAACTTTGGCAATATCCTTGTAAATCCTTTCTGAACCCTTTCAAATTTCACAACATCCACTATGGCAGGGAGACTAGAATTGCACACAGTATTCTGAAAGTGGCCTACCAATGTCCTGTACAGCGACAACATGATTTCTACAAAGGACAACAGCAATCCACACCAGGTTTCTTCAGAAACATAACAAATTTATTGTAACACGCTGAACTAGAACAATTACTGTAAAAAGGATTTCTAATTTATACAATGTAAATTTCGATACTCCTAAATCTAATTAATTAGAAAAAGCAATAGATCACTGGCTTTTGTACTGGTTTTGGAATATAAACAGTAGATGCAGCAAAACCTCTTCTCTTGGAAGAGCATCAACATGATGGGACAACATCTGGAAAATTGAGACTGTCAACATTTGGAGAGAAATCATAATGCACTTTTGCATAAAGAAGGAATTTAGAACTTTTCCTGCAAAGGGGCTGTAGGAAGTGCATTGATCACAGGGCATGATAGAAAATAACTTTCCTTTGTGAACTAATTTTAACTTAATATTTCAGCAGAAAAAAAATCAGAAATGTGAGAATGAGAGCATATCCATTAGCCAGCTAACATGAATGTATGAGAATGAACTGGGGATTATCCAAAGTTAAATATAATCTCAAAGTATTACAAATGCTCTTATTACTCCATTTTGAAATTGGACTATATTAAAGTTAAGATTAATTCACAAAGGGTGAAATTCAGAGAATAGAATTGCTGGAAAATATACAAGAACTAACTTCACTTTTTGAACAGTGAAAGGCATTTGGAGCATCTTGTGGATCATCCAAACTCATGGAGGCGGTTTTCCCTTTTGTGCTGGAGTTCCAGCAGGCTGGACTACTCTATTTATCCTAGTGCTCAATGGTTAGGCTTCATTATATATGCATGATGGGCTCCTGCCAGTAAAACAGAACTTAGCAATGCAGACTCAGAATGATTATGCACTGGTGATTGGCTAGTTTTACTTTCTCTGAATCTTTTTTTTTCCTGTGCCTTATGTGTATTGTTTATTTTTAAACGCTGGTTCACTACATGTGATATTGTTCACAGGGAAAGACAAAGAGCCTTTTTTCCGGTGAAGCAAACATTAGGCCTGGGCATACAGATGTAACTTACTCCCAATTCTAAATGCCATAAATTTGTCCTTGTTTTCATATAATGCTTGACTTTACATTGTTATTTACGTTAAACAGCAAAACCTATATCAATTTGGGAAATGGATAGCCGCAATTGGTCGAAGCAGATAATTTTCTCTGCAATAGAAATTGTACTTCAAGGAGACATAAAACTGATTCTAGTTACCATTTGTGAGATGGTTTAATTAAATTGTGACAGATTTTTATAGATCACAGCTATTATAAATGTAGAGAAAAGACATTTGAAATGGAAAAGGTATGAACAGATTTAAGATCTTTAATATATTGTAGATTTTCACCCTTGCTTTAAAAGAGCATAGAAATTAATTTGTATGAGCGACTGAAGCACTTGTTGAAGAACAGAACTTACTGTAATGTTTAGCCTTACTAAGACTGAAAAGGTTTTGTCATAATTAGCAGTCCAGATAGAAATCACAATGATCACAGTTCACAACCAGAAAATACCATTTTCTAAAACATTGCGAAGTAAAACTTAAAAGTAAAGAACAAGAGTACATTGATTTCTAAGGCACATTAATTTTCTTCAGAAAAAATAAATAAACTTCACCTTAAATCCTGAGGGTTCGGAATCTCGGAACCTATCTAAGGTGTGGAATTTCTGGTTTAGTTCATGATAGAGTTCTGAATGACGTTTTCTTGTGTGCATGACTTTCTGTAAACAGAATGTTAGAGAGGAATCAAAATGATAGCTGTAAATCAATGAAACATGGACAGGAACTAAGTTCTTATCTTTGAGTACAGTTTGATTATAATGGATAAATGGCAGCATGAGATCATTTTATCTGAACTCACTGCATAGAGAACCCATAGAGTTAGTTGGAATGCTGTTTTATAAAACTTCCAATAGTACTCTCTAATAGCACGAGAGAGAGTAAACCAAGTATGGTGCAAAATGAGCACTGCACTCAATCTTACTGGTTTCAAAGAGCAGGTTGTGTTAAAATTGTAGCCCATAAGTCTGGAGTGAGACCTGATTGTACAGGGCTGAGTGAGTTACGCAAAATGTACTTATCTCTCACAGCTATCTCTCATTATTGGATATTACTGCTGTGAAGATATTGTTTGTATCTGATATGGAAGGACAATGCTTTAACAAAGCAGTTACAATTTTGTTACAGATATTGCATAGAGTAATACAAATCCATCACATCATTGAACATTTCAATGATTCAGAAATCCACTGATTCTTCAGCAAATGCATGATCTGAAGTGGAACATTTTTCTATTGCTTTGCCTAGGCAGGCATTCCATTTGCACCTTCAGAACAATGAAATGGGTATTAATCGGAGACCCTTCGTAGACTTTTCTTAAGGCCTTGAATTTAATTCATATCTATGGCTGCTCGTGATATTTCACACAGTGCTGCCAGTTGCAATGCTGCAGCTTTATCATCAGACTGGTGTCACAATGCAGTTGTGCCTCAAGATGTCAAAATGACAAAAATGCACTCCTGTACAAAACTGGAAATTTGATACAGCCATATTCCAGAACCTTAACATTTTGTTTCTCAATTATTATTTAAAGAAAATTCAAGGTCTCATTTCACATAATCATGATATGGCTTGACTTAGCTTTCAGCTGAAATAAAACAAAGACTGATTCTTGTTGGCCCACTCAGATATACCTCATTTTGTAACCTCTCCCTTTTCCGTCAAGGCATCGCTTTTCCCAAAACATACACGTCTCTAACTCAAGGAATGGGGAATAGAGACAACAAATAAACTGCAAGTCAAAAAAGCAGAAATGCTGGAGAAACTCAGCAGGTTTGATGCACCAATGATCCTTCTTTAGAACTTCAGACTCAAAAATATTAACTCTGCTTTTTTAACAGATGCTGACAAACTCAATGCGTTCCTCCAGTAATTTCTGTTTTTATTTGTTTCAGATTGCCAACATCCACCATTCTTTATTTTATTAAACTTTGGGAAATGAGTCAAACTGACAGCAGCCTGGGAAGGTATGGTCATAAAAACTTACCAGATGGATTTGGGGCCTGCACTTTGGGAGAGGAGCCAAACAGAGAGCAACCTGGGAAAGTAAGGTAATACAAACTTCCCATGTAGATTTGGGGCCTGCACTGTGTGACCAGAGCTGAGTAGGAGCAAGCAGAGAGCAGCCTGGAAAGGTAGGGGATTCTGATTCTGGGTGGGAACTGAGAGGTGATGTCCCAGGAGGGCAGTGATTTGACTGGCTAAATTTGAATCTGTGTTAAATTGAATCTGTTAATTTATTGGATACAACCTATTTATTGGTTATATCTTCCATAAACAGAGATACAAAATCAGTTAAAATGAAATAAACAAGTTCAAAACTAATTAAAGAAAATAAAGATGGAGGGTCAGGTGATGTGTTGTTTCTGCATGCTGTGGAAGCTGGTGGACCCATTGTGGCTCCCAGTGACTATGTTTGTAGTAAATGTTGGTTGCTGGAAGAACTCCAGCTCAGAGTCGAGAAGCTGGAGTCTGAGCTTCAAACATTGTAACATATCACAGAGGGAAAGAGTTATCTGAACGCTGTGTTTCAGGAGACAGTCACACCCCTTAGACTAACTAACTCTAATTTGGCCAGTGGTCAGGGACAGCAGGGTGCGGCTGTGAGTGAGACAGGTAAAGGGATCCAGGAGTTGCAGGAGCCTCAGCCACTGTCCTTGTTCAACAGGTTCAAGAGTTTTGCTCCTTTTGTGGACGGGAGTGGGGACTTCGGAGAGGATGAGCCGAGTGATCACAGCACAGTAGTGCAGGGAGCCATTCAAGTGGGGGGAAAGAAGAGAAATGTTGTTGTAATTGGGGTCAGTATAGTTAGAGGTATAGACACTGCTCTCTGTGACCAGGATTGAGAGTCCCGAAGGTTGTGTTGCCTACCTGGTACTTGGTTTAGGATATCTCATCTGGGCTGCAGAGGAACTTGGAGTGGGAGGGTAAAGATCCATTGGTTGTGGTCCACGTAGGTACCAACGACATAGATAAAACTAGGGCAGAGATTCTGCTGAGGGAATATGAACAGCTAGGAGTGAAATTAAAAAGCTGAAAGAAAAAGGTAATAATCTCTGGTTGACTACCTGAGCCACTAGCTAATTGGCACAAGGTCAATAAGATTAAGCAGGTAAATGCGTGGCTCAAAGATTGGTGTGGGAGAAATGGGTTTGAATTTATGGGACATTGGCACCAGTACTGGGCAAGAAGGGACCTGTTCTGATGAGACAGTCTTCGTTTGAACTGTGTTGGGACCAGAGTACAAACGAATCGCAGGCTTTTTGTCATGTTTAAAGCGTGTGGACAAGAAAACTGAAACTAGAAAACCCGAATTTATAAAGGAGTTAAGAACTCAGGCGAGGTTATTAAAACTCCAGCACAGACACAAATAGGACAGTATGTTTGGAAAGATTTGCAATAAAACGTCAAGCACACTGGACAAACGGATGACAATGAGAAGAGGGACAATTAATACAGGACCAAAGGTATTACATCTGAATGCACACAGTATAAGGAATAAATTAAATATTTGTGACATAGATCAAAATTGGCAGATATGACGTAGTGGGCATTACAGAGACGTGACTGCAAGGGGATCAGGACTGTGAGCTGAAAATTCAAGGATATACAGCCTATCAAAAAGATAGGCAGGTGGGCAGAGGGGTGAGGTTGCTTTATAAGTAAGAAATGAAATTATATCAACAGTAAGAAATAGTAGGGTTGGATGTGGTAGAATCTGTTCGGGTAAATTGAGGAACTGAAAAGGTGAAAAAACCATAGCTGGAGTTATTTATAGGCCTCCAAATAGTAGTCAGGAGCTGGGGCACAAGATACACCAGGAGCTAGAAAAGATGTGTAGGAAAGGCCAAGTTATGGTGATCATTGGGGGATTTCGATATGCAGTGGGACTCGGAAATTCAGGTTGGTAGGGAATTGCAAGAAAAGGATGGCTTTTCGGAGCAGCTTGTGGTGAAGCCTGCTAGGGACCAGGCAATACTGGATTTAGTGATGTACAATGAGGCAAAACTTGATAAGGGAGCTTAAGGTGAAATAATCCTTAGGAGGTAGTGACCATAATGTGATTGAATTTACTTTGCAATTTGAGAGGGAAACGTTAGAATCAGAGATAATGGTATTACAGCTGAATAAAAGCAACTACAGAGGCATGAGGCAGGAGCTGGGTAGAATTGACTGGGAGAGGAGCCTAGCAGGAAAGACAGTAGAACAACAATGGCATGAGTTTCTGAGAGTAATTCAGGAGACACAGCAGGGATTCATTCTGAGGAAAAAGAAGCATGATAGGGAGGATGAGGCAACCGTGGCTATCCAGGGAAGTCAGGGATAGGATAAAAGCAAAATAAAAAGCATATAATATGGCGAAGGTCAGTGGGAAACCAGAGGATTAGGAAGCTTATAAAGCAGAGGACAACAGAAAGAGAAATAAGGAGGAAGAAGATTAAATATGAGAGTAAGATAGACAGTAATGTAAAGGAAGACTGTAGGAGTTTCATTAGATATATAAAGGGCAAAAGAGAGGCAAAAGTGGACATTGGGCTGCTGAAAATGATGCTGGAGAGATAGTAGTGGAGGAAAATGAAATGGCTGACGAACTGAATAATTACTCTGCGTCAGTTGTCACAGTGGAAGACGAATAAAATCCCAAAAATTCAAGAGAGTGAGGGGGCACAACTAAGTATGGTGGCCATCACCAAGGAGAAGGTGCTAGAAAAACTGAATGGCCTAAAGGTGGATAAATATCCTGGACCAGATGGACTACACCCCAGAGTTCTAAGGGAGATAGCTGAAGAGATAGTGGAGGCATTAGTGGTGATCTTTCAGGAATCAATAGAAACAAGGAGGGTCCCAGAGCACTGGAAAATCACTTATGTGACACCTTTCTTTAAAAAGGGAGTAAGGCAAGAGTTGGAAAATTAAGTCCAATTAACCTAACCTTGGTTGTGGGTAAGATCCTGGAATCCATTGTGAAAGAGGAGATTTCTCAATATTTGGAAGAGTATGGTAAAATAGGGCAAAGTCAGCATGGTTTCATCAAGAGGAGGTCATGCCTGACAGATCTCCTGAAATTTTTTGAAGAAATCAATGAGCAGGTTAGACCAAGGAGAGCCAATGGATGTTATATACCTAGACTTCAAGAAGGTCTTTGAAAAGGTGCCGAACATGATGCTACTGAGTAAGGTAAGGGCTCATCGTGTCAGAGGCAAGGTGCTAGCATGGATAGAAGCTTGGCTGTCTGCTCTCTGGCAGGAAGCAGAAAGTGGGGATAAAACGGTCCTTCTTAGGATGGCAGCTTGTGTTCTGCAAGGCTCAGTGTTGGGACCATAAATTTTCACTCTATACATTAATAATCTAGATGAGGGAACTGAGGGTTTTCTGGCTATGTTTGCAGATGATCCAAAGATAGGTAGAGGGACAGCAATGAGGAGGCACGGAGGCTGCAGAAGGATTTGAACAGGTTAGGAGAGTAGGCAAAGAAGTGGTAGATGGGAAAGTGTAAAGTCATGCACTTTGGGAGGAAGAAGAGAGGCATGGACTATTTTCTAAATGGGGAGAAAATTCAGAAGTCTGAAGTGCAAAGAGACTAGGGAGTTCGAGTCCAGGATTCTCTGTAGGTAAACCTGCAGGTTGAGTCTGTAGTTAGGAAAGCAAATGCAATGATGGCGTTTATTTTGAGAGGACTTGAACATAAAAATCGGGATATACATCTGAGGCTTTATCAGGCTCTGGTCAGGCCGCGTTTGAAATACTGTACGTAAGTTGGACCCCATATCTCAGGAAGGATGTACTGGCTCTGGAGTGCGTTCAGAGGAGGTTCACGAGAATGGTCCCAGGAATGAAAATCTTAACATATGAGGAACGTTTGAGTTCTCTGGATCTATACTTGATGGAGTTTAGAAGGATGAGGGGAGGGGGGGGGGGGGGGGGATGGATTGAAACACATAAAACTAAATGGCCTGGACAGTGTGGATGTTGGGAAGATGTTTCCATTGGTAGGCAAGACCAGGACCCAAGGGTCTTAGAGTAAAGGGAAGACCTTTTAGAATGGAGATAAGGAGAAACTTCTTCAGTCAGAGAGTAGTGAATCTATGGAATTCACTACCACAGAACACTGTGGAGGCCAGGTCATTGAGTGTATTTAAGACTGGGATAGATAGGTTCTTGATTGTCAAAGGGATTAAGGGTTATAGGGAGAAAACAGGAGAATGGGGATGAGAAACATATCAGCCATGATTGAATGGCAGAGCAGACTCGATGGGCAGAATAGCCTAATTTCTGCTACTATATCTTTATGGCCTTATGGTCTAAACTGTAAGTATTTGGTGAAGATTTCTTTTACTTTTTTCTACGCTCTGTCCAGTTGACATGCCAAGGTAATGAATGCTGTTGGGAAGAAGAACATTGGAAATGATTTGAAAAGCTTTTGTAAAGATTAATGTCATCAGAGATATGACTTGGAATTACTTATAATATTAGCAGCAGTCACAGCTTTTACAGAATTGGGAGATATTGTTTCAATTATAACGTGATAGAAATTCAGACCAATCTATTACGCATGATGGTCATTAACACATAGCAGTGAGACACATAGTAACTGAAAATAAAGCATTAGCTGCTGCATGTGCATTGTAAGAAATTTGCTGACCAGTGTAGTGATTGTAACTAGGTAGACCTCATAGAATATGAGTTTGATGATTGGGACTGTTAACCTGGTCTTATCAGATAGCCCTGGTGGAAAGATAAGAACAGGAGTGTCATAAATCCCATTCACTTTGCAAGCTGGGTCTGAGGGAGTTGGATAAGTGTCAAGGATTCTCCATGTGAAAATAAAGGGTGACTTGGTGATAGGATACCGCCCTCTGTGGAGTTATTTCAGTGGCGATGAAAGAAAAGCATGCTCCTGGAGTAAATCATTCGTGGAAAGTATGTGTAGATTTTTCCGGGCAGATGACATTGGACCAGATGAAAAGCAACAAGTACCTCTTCTGACAGCATGTGGACCCGCAGCTTTTTTGGAGCCTAGCTTTCCCTGAGGCACCAGCTACTAAAACCTTTCAAGAGTTAACGGATTTAGTTAAGGAATATCACAATCTCAAACCTCCTCTAATTCTGAGACACCATCAGTTTTACTTGGCAATTCAAGAACCAGGGGAATCTGTACTGGGATTTTTGACGAGGTTAAGATGACTGACAGAGGCATGTGACTTTGGTTAATGAGATGCTGACAGTCCATTTGGTATGTAGGATTAATGATGTAACCATGCAAAAGCCTCTTCCAGCTGGAGCCCAACTGGATTTCAAACAGGCACTACAACTGGCTTTATCATTGGTAATTGCGACAAATGGAGCATATGAATTGCAGGGTACTCCGATGGAAGTGGACACCCTCACCAGTCCGACTGAGCTTGGGGAATACCACTCGAGTGAAGGCAATTGCATAGCCCACCTCAGGACATATCCTGATTAGACGGACTCTAGGTCAGACAAAGCAAAACCACAAAACAAAACCAAGCAACAGTTAAACGGTTAAAACATTCTTCAGGATCTGTGCGAGCAAACCATTATAGTTATTGTCAATATGCAGACTCAAGGAAGGCGAAGCAAGGGAGGAGATTGCCTTGATTTTTATGTCCTCGTTGTCTACAAGAATAGTGCCAGAAGACTGGAGGCTAGCAAATGTAGTTCCCTTGTTCAAGAAGGGGAGTAGGGATAACCCTAGTAACTATAGGCCGGTGAGTCTCACTTCTGTTGTGGGCAAAGTCTTAGAGAGAATTGTAAGGGATAGGATTTATGAACATCTGGATAGGAATAATGTGATCAAGGATAGTCAGCATGGTTTTGTGAAGGGCAGGTCGTGCCTCACAAACCTTATTGAATTCTTCGAGAAGGTGACTAAGGAGGTGGACGAGGGGAAAGCGGTAGATGTGGTGTATATGGATTTTAGTAAGGCATCTGATAACGTTCCCCATGGTAGGCTACTGCAAAAAATACGGAGGTATGGCATTGAGGGTGAGTTGGAGGTTTGGATTAGGAATTGGCTGGCTGGAAGAAGACAGAGGGTAGTAGTTGATGGTAAAGGTTCATCTTGGAGTGCCGTTACTAGCGATGTTCTGCAAGGATCTGTTTTGGGACCATTGCTGTTTGTCATTTTTATAAATGACCTGGAGGAGGGGTTAGAAGGTTGGGTGAGCAAGTTTGCGGATGATACAAAAGTCGGTGGAGTTGTTGACAGTGGGCAAGGATGTGTCAGGTTACAGCAGGATATAGATAAGCTGCAGAGCTGGGCAGAAAGGTGGCAAATGGAGTTCAATGTAGCTAAGTGTGAGGTGATTCACTTTGGTAAGAGTAACAAAAAGATGGGGTACTGGGCTAATGGTCAGATACTTGGTAGTGTGGATGAGCAGAAGGATCTTGGTGTCCATGTAAACAGATCTTTGAAAGTCGCCACCCAGGTAAATAGTGCGGTGAAGAAGGCATATGGCGTACTGGCTTTTATTGGTAGAGGAATTGAGATCCGGAGTCCTGAGGTCATGTTGCACTTGTATAAGACTCTGGTGCGGCCGCATCTGGAGTATTGTGTGCAGTTTTGGTCGCCATACTATAGGAAGGATGTGGAGGCACTGGAACGGGTGCAGAGGAGGTTTACCAGGATGTTGCCTGGTATGGTAGGAAGATCGTATGAGGAAAGGCTGAGGCACTTGGGGTTGTTTTCATTGGAGAAAAGAAGGTTTAGGGGTGACTTGATAGAGGTATACAAGATGATTAGGGGTTTAGATAGGGTTGACCGTGAGAACCTTTTTCCACGTATGGAGTCAGCTATTACGAGGGGGCATAGCTTTAAATTAAGTGGTGGTAGGTATAGAGAGATGTCAGGGGTAGGTTCTTTACTCAGCGAGTCGTGAGTTCATGGAATGCCCTGCCAGTAGCAGTGGTGGACTCTCCCTCTTTATGGGCATTTAAGCAGGCATTGGATAGGCATATGGAGGATAGTGGGCTAGTGTAGGTTAGGTGGGCTTGGATCGGCGCAACATCGAGGGCCAAAGGACCTGTACTGCGCTGTATTTTTCTATGTTCTATGTTCAAGAGTCCCATTCGATCAAAATTGAGTAAGATAGGCTGGTATCCAGGAGAGTGCATAACCTGGAAAGTCCACCTACATCTGGTTTGGAATAGTTAAATTGCTGAGCAACATCCAAATCAGTACCAATCAAAATAAATGTCTGGTTAAATGATCACCCAGCTCTAATGAAGGTCAATGCTGGCATGGCTGTTTCAGTGATCACAGAACCACTCTTTAACAAAATTCATTCTGGACTCCAGCCCTCAAGTTTGTGTAAGACCTCAGCTAGACTGAGAACCTATGAGGAAACCTTTACAGATTAAGGATATATCTTCGGCTCTGGTCTCTTATGAGAAGCAGCTGGTCCAGTTACCACTTATTGTAGTAAAAAGCTCAGGCCCAGGTGTGATGGGGTGCAACTGAATGAGAAAGATCCACCTAGATTGTCTCAACATTTTTCATCCAAGTGAAGGCCTGAGTAAAGTTCTAATTAAATATCTGGAAGTCTTCCAGGAAGGTCTAAGGGCTATCAAAGGAGCCAAGGTTGCATTATTGACTAGAAAACAATTCCATGATTCTGCAAGGCCCACCTATTATCATTTGCCGTACGGGAAAAAGCAAAGGCAGAAATCAGAAGGCTGGAAAGTGAAGGAATCAGCACACCAGTCCAGTTTGCAGAATGGGCAGCACTGGTCATATTGATTGTGAAGCCTATCGTGTCAGTTTGCCTTTGTGGGATTTTAAACAAATGGTAAGCTGCTTTTGCAGCTGGATAAATACCCAAATCCTTGCATAGAGGCTTTATATGCGAAGCTGGCTGGGGGGGGGCTGTACTTCATGAAGCCATGTGCACTTGTAATTGCGGTTACATGAAGATTCCCAGAAGAATGCTCCAATTAATACCCACAAGAGTTTGTGCAAATATACAAGACTGCCATTTGGGGTATCATCAGACTGTGCAATTTTTCAATGGACAATGGAGAACATTTTACAAGGTCTACACCTGGTTGCCATTTATCTAGATGACATGCTAATAACAGGGAAGATCAATAAGGAGCACAGAGAGAATTTGGACATGGTCCTTAGATGTTTCTCCCAGGCGGGCATATACCTAAGAAAGGGTAAAATGTGTGTTTCAGGTACCCCAAGTGACTTATTTGGGCTACAGAGTTGACAAGACTGGGTTACACCCATTGGAAGATAAAGATAGGGTGATCAAAGGCGCATTGGCTCCCAAGACAGTACCGGAGCTTAGGGCTTTCCTTGGGCTGGTGAATTGTTACAGAAAGTTCTTACATAACCTGGCCTCCATTCTGGCACCTTTACATCAACTCTTTAAATAAAAAGGGTCAGCCTTGGAAAACATAGCTTTCAGGGAAATGAAGAAACTGCTATCATCCTCTAAGATGTTGGCATACTTTGATCCAAGCGAGATCTGGTATTGACATGCGATACCTTCCTGCATGGCATCGAGGTAGTGTTAGCTCATAGGTGGCCTAACGGAGAGGAATGCCCAATAGCATATGCATCCAGGAAATTGACTAAAACACACCATAAATATGCCCACGTAGAGAAGGATGGCTTTGCTGTCATACTTGGAGTCAGGAAGTTCCATCAATACCTTTACAGACATAAATTGTAATAATAATGAACCATAATCCCCTGCTAGATCGGCTTAGAGGACAAGGCAGGGCCGCCCATAGCTTCTGGATGCACTGTCAGTCACAGCTGACAATATCAGACTTTGGACATAGAAAGATCCAGTCCTGGCGCAACTGAAACAGCTGGTGATGTGGGAAATCAAAAGGCCACTACAACCAGAACTGAAACCTGTTTCGATGTCGAGATTCGGTAGAGGACAGCATATTATTACGATGATTGTACTGAGTAAAGGTCACTGCCAGATACTGGCTGAACTCACCAGGGTCATCTAGTATTTCCAAAATGAAGATATTGCTTATAAGGTATGGCTGGTGGCCGGGACTGGATGTCGACAAAGCTGTGTTGGTGCAGCAATGCCCAGAGTGCCAATAAGTACAAATATTACTGCCAGTAGCTCCCCACATTTATGGGAATGGCTGGGTAAACCCTGTACTCAGTCACATGCCGACTATGGAGGTCCTTTTGTGGAGTCAATGTTCTCAGTGAAAGTGGCTGGACATGCAAAGAGTTCATTCATCAAACACGGGAGTAATGATACAAAAAACTATACATATCTTTTGCAGTACATGGATTCCTGGAAGATAATAGGCCATCGTTTACCAGCAGGAAATTTCCTAAAGTTGAACTGTATTTGTCATATAAGGACAACTCCATACCATCTCCGTGGAGCGTTGAAGATACCTGAGAATCTGAGATGGACATGGCTGATGTCACCACTTCGATGCCTTTGCCACCTGAAGAACAGAATGAATTTCTTGCAAGACAGTCTGGGTGTAAGAGGTGAAATTCTGTGCATTATACACCGTCGTATTAGAGGCAGGGTTAGAAGCACCTGACCTGGTGCTAAACTGCCCCAGCCGGAGTTACAAGGCCTTTGTCCTTGGACTCCAAGGGGGAGGGATGCAGTGGTTGTAACAAGGTCAGCCAGGTGGACCTCACAGAATATGAGTTCCCTGATTAGTACTGTTAATCTGGTCCAATCAGGGAGCTCTGGCTAACAGACAAGAACAGGAGTGTCAGACATTTTGTTCACTCTGAGAGCTGGCTCAGTTTCAAGGACTCTGCAGGTGGTAAATAAAGAGTGACTTGGTGATGAGATACCCACATCTGTGGATTTATTTCACCTAGGCATTAGAGACAAACCATAAGCCTTTAGTCAGACTGCTGAACCTAAATGATCTTGCAATGATGCCAATAAGAGTTCAAAGATTTCAGTTAGGATTGATGTGGTTTGATTTAATATGGTATATGTTTAAGGGAATCAAGGAAATGCAGCAGAACATTACATAGCTTGGAATGGGGAATTCAGAAAAAATGCAAGAGAATCTGTGAAATAAGTAAAGGAATTTGCTGTACTTACAATTCATCCATTATAGGCAACAGCACAAAGATTGAATGAAATCAAGAGACTGACAAAAATGCAAAAAGATCAGGAAATTTTAGAGGATGGCAAACATAAAGACCACAAAATCCATTCTTAAAACCAAATTTCAACTCATCTCATAGTGATCAAGGATTTACCAGTGTAAGATACAACTGTACATGAAGGTCTTTTAGGTATAATACTGCAGTGCTTGAGCACCAAATTCAATGTGGTGACCATATCTCTCAAAACATTGCAAGAAGTGAAATCCCGATGCATCACATGATATGGGAATCAAAAGAAGCACGAATGTAAATTATTTTTTTCCAAGGGCATGGAAATACCTTGGAATGGATTTAGTTAAGAATAACGGGAAAATGTTCGCAATAGTAGAAGAGTATTAGTCAAGGTAGATTGAAGAGAAATAATTACGCTGTTCCATATCAGAAGAACATTGTTTTAGTCTGTAAAATTCCTGATATTGTAATATCAGACTAATTCATAATTTGTGGACAATAGTGTATCAAGAGTTTACAGAATCAGTTGGATTTATTCATACAAGCTCACTGAAGTTTCTTTAGGTTAAGTGGTAGAACTATAAAAGTATTACTGAATTTACTGAAAATGAAGAACTTCAACTTGTGCTCTTGAGCTACAGATCTTTACCCTTGCAGCTTGAACTGGCTCTATATGAGTTACCCATGGGAAGAACATTGTGAACGTTGTACGTGAAAAGGTAGGAATCAATGATGCAACAAGACAAAGACATGGGCTTTCAGAAAGTACAAGAAAGAGAGAAAACTTACTGAGATAAACAGAGGAAGCATCATGATAATTGTCAAAGAGCAAGAATATCATTGTATCTTTAACAGAGACAATAGATCCGGGTCAAAGTCAGCAAAACAAAGGAGCCGGTCATCAACTTCACGAAGTGGAGTGGAGGATATGCCCCGTCTGTATCAATGTGCTGAGGTGGAGGTGGTCGAGAGCTTCAAGCTCTTATCACCAACATCTACCCTGGCCCAGCCATGTTGACACAATTATCAAGAAGGCTAAGGAAAATTGAAATGTTCAATTCCAGCTTCAGATGACTGTCTGTTTGGATAAAAGCAAATTACTGCGGATGTTGGAATCTGAAACCAAAAGTGAAAATGCTGGAAAATCTTAGCAGGTCTGGCAGCATCTGTAAGGAGAGAAAAGAGCTGATGCTTTGATTCTAACTGACCCTTTGTCAAAGCTGGGGTTGGGGAGTCCAAAACTAGAGGACATAGGTTTAGGGTGAGAGGGGAAAGATATAAAAGAGACCTAAGGGGCACCTTTTTCACAGAGGGTGGTATGGGTATGGAATGAGCTGCCAGAAGAAGTGGTGGAGGCTGGTACAATTGCAACATTTAAAAGGCATTTGGATGAGAATATGACTAGGAAGGGTTTGGAGGGATATGGGCTGGGTACTGGCAGATGGGACTAGATTGGGTTGGGATATCTGGTCGGCATGGATGGGTTGGACCGAAGGGTCTGTTTCCATGCTGTACATCTCTGTGACTCTATGACTCTAAGAAAAGTTCATCACAGTTCAGTTAGTGGCTCCTGGGCTTAGGAAAATCTATTAAGGAAAGATGGAATATTATGAAGACAAGGCAGGACTAGACTGCCATTCCTGGAGGAGAATCCCATGCCAGGCTGTGACTGTCATGCTGGGACACTGTAATACTGAGCTGGAAGACTTTACTGAAGATGGGAAAAGACTGCTATGCCAGACTGAGACCATCACACTGGATTGCTGGAAGCCATCTCTTCACTGTTCCCCATCCAGTACTCTTGCAGGGGCTGCTACTAATCCACTGTCCAGCCTTTTCGCCAATGCTTCTGCTCCCTCAGGTGCCTACGCCTAGCTATGGACCTGGAGCCTTGGCCCAGCCTGCGAGTCAGTGCAGGACCTGTCTCTTGCTTAACAGGAGATCCCGGACTGGGATGGAGCCACATCTGGCTTATCCTAGCATTGCTGCCACCGCTCCTTCACCTGGCACTTTCCAGGTGTTAAAGAAAGGAAAACAAATAAAGAATAAAGGTAAAAAAGAAGAGAAAAAAGTAAAAAAAGAGGAAGTGGATAAGCCCTAGCTAGGATCCCACACCGCCACCAGCTTAAAAACTTATTTAAGGAAAGGTATCATTACATTGGAGAGAGTTCAGAGAAGGTTCACTGGGGTGAACCCTGATATGGAAGGATTGTCTTATGAGCAAAGGCTAAACTGGTTGGAACTTTACTCAAGAGAGTTTAGTAGAATGAGAGGCGATCCCATCAAAAACACAGAGGATTCTTAAGGGTCTTGACAGGATACAAACTGAGAGGATGTTTCTGTCACGGAGAGTCTATACATTTTCTGAATAAAGGGGTACCAATTTCTGACTGAAATGCAGAGGAATTTCTTCTCTGAGGGTGGTGAATCTTTGAAACTCCTTGCCACAGAAGGATGGTGGGGCAGAGACCTTGTGTACATTTAAGGCTGAGGTAGATGGTTTGTTGATCAGACAATGACTCTTCCCAATTTTTATAGGTGCACCATAGAAAGCATCCTATCTGTATGCATCACAGATTAATTTGGGAATTGGTCTGCCCAAGACCACAAGACGTTAGAGAGAGCTGTGATTGCAGCCCAGTCCATCACAAAAACCAGTCTTCCTTTCATTGAATCTGTCTATACTTCCTGCAGACTCGGGAATGCAGCCAACGTAATTAAGGACTCCTCCCACCCTGGTTATACATTCTTCCACGCTCTTCTGTTGGGCAGAAGATACAAAAGTTTGAAAACACGTACCAACAGCTTCAAGAACAGCCTTTTTCTTGCTGTTATCAGACTTATAAATAGACCTCTCATATGAACAGTGAAGACGGTTACCTCAGAGTACACCAGGATCTTGACCAGGTGGGCCAATCAGCTGAAGAGTAACAGATAGTGTTGTGAGCTGCTACATTTTGGAAAGGCAAATCAAGGCAGGACTTATACACTTAACGGCAAGGTCCTGGGGAGTGCCACTGAATAAAGAGACCTTGGAGTGCAGGTTCATAGTTCTTTGAAAGTGGAGTCTCAGGTAGATAGGATAGTGAAGAAAGCATTTGGCATGCTTGCCTTTATTGGTCAGTGTATTGGGTATAGGAACTGGAAGGTCATGTTGAGCTGTACAGGACATTGGTTAGGCCAATTTTGGAAAACAGTGTGCAATTCTGGTCTCCCTGTATAGGGAGGATGTTGTGAAACTTGAAAGGGTTCTGAAAAGACTCACAAGGATGTTGCCAGGGTTGGAGGGTTTGAGCTATAGAGAGAGGCTGAATAGGCTGGGGATGTTTTCCCTGGAGCATCGGAGGCTGAGGGGTGACCTTATTGGTTTATAAAATCATGAGGGGCATGGATAGGATAAATAGGCAAAGTCTTTTCCCCGGGTGAGGGAGTCCAGAGCTACAGAGCATAGGTTTAGGGTGAGAGGGGAACGATTTAAAAGGAACCTAAAGGGTAACCTTTTCTCGCAGAGAGTGGTGCGTGTATGGAATAAGCTGCCAGAGGAAGTGGTGGAAGCGAAGTGCTGGCAAATGAGACTAGATTAATTTAGGATATCTGGTTGGCATGCAAGAGTTGGACCGAATGGTCTGTTTCAGTGCTGTACATCTCTATGACTCTATATTAGAGTTGATCTTTCTCTACACTTTCTCTGTAGCTGTAACACTATATTCTGCATTCTGTTCTATAACCCTGATGTAAGGTATAATTTTGCTGGTTAGTATGCAAAATGATACTTTTCACTGTATCCTGGTACACGTGACAATAATAAATAAATGAAATCAAGTTAAATCAAAGATCAATCAAGATTTGGAGAAACAGACAAAAAATTGCCACAACTGATCTCTTACATTGTCCACAGGAACAGGGCAGAATAAAAATAAACAGAAGTATTTTGATTGCAACTGAGTAACAGAATGATTTAATCAGAGACCAGTGAGGTTGCAATCAAAAGAAACAAAAGAAAACAGTGAAGCAAGTGATTATAAACCACCTACTGGTTTGAATTCTATTCAGCAGTGTCTTGACCACCAATAGCAGAATTAGAATACATTATTTCTCAGAAATGAGAAGAGAATTAGCAATAGACTGATAAAGATTCACAATGTTGATTGATTAGATTAGATTCTCTACAGTGTGGAAACAGGCCCTTCGGCCCAACTAGTCCACACCGCCCCTCCGAAGAGTAACCCACCCAGACCCATTTCCCTCTGACTAATGCACCTAACACTATGGGCAATTTAGCCTGGCCAATTTACTCAACTTGCACATCTTTGGACTGTGGGAGGAAACCAGAGCACCCAGCGAGAAACACGGGGAGAATGTGCAAATTCCACACAGTCGCCCGAGGCTGGAATCAAACCTGGGTCCCTGGTGCTGTGAGGCAGCAGTGCTGACCACTGAGCCACCGTGGCATAAGAGAAAGTGAGAATTTCCAAAAAAAAGAGAAAGGAGAGCAAAATAAGGCTGCATTTCCTACAAGGCTTCAAATCATTGAAAATATGGTGTGGTGTTGGGATTCCAGGAATGTCAGAGAATACGGATCTCTGAATTGAGACTTGACAGTGGAGTCAGTGTTGGAGAACAAGGGTGGACATGTATTTTAATGCAGTACTTTAGACTAAATTTCATAAAGGATTAACTGTTATAGTCTGTGATATCACACAAGGAAGCGTCATACGTATAAATGGGCAATCTAAGAATATTCTCATAAATATAAATATGTACTAACTTAACAATAATTTGCATTACTATTGGTCACTCTGCTTCCTTAAGGCAGAAATTTAACTGATGACATTGCCTTTAATAGCGATAAATGGCACATCAATGTTCTTTTTAGCATCTCAGCACAAATCATTTTTCACTTCTAGTTCAATGATTACCTGTATATTTAAAAAAACTTGCTATCAGACTTTCCCCTAAAAGTTCAACCAAAGGCTATAAAAGACCATGCAAAGAACCAAGTTATTGATTATATGTCCTGATACATGAGGTGTGGGGTCGGGTAGAATATGAATCAGATATTATAAAATATACTGTAGAAACCTATTGTACATGGCTTGAACTGTGAGTATAGAACTAGAGACTTCAGCTATGAAAGAAAACCACAAATGAAGAGATACATTTTGTTCTACCACAGAGAGCAATCAACATACGGCACACATTTCCAATAAAAGCAAATTCAAACAGCTGCTTACAAATGATTGTCATGTATCATCTAAGAGCTCGGAGGAGTGAAATTGAAGACTTTATGGAGATAAATACACATACCAATAACTAAATTCTTCAAGGGAGGTAATAGGTCTTATGCCTCTGGAACTATCATTTGTGAAGAGTAACTAGCTGAAGTTAAATGGACACATGGTGAAATACCTTTGAGGGGTTAGGGGAAAATTTTGTCAAACTTGACTTTATGCATTTTAGTTGGATGGCAATGGGTAGATTGACTTGTTGTCTGTGTAAAGATAAGGTCTTAATGACTTGAATATAACCTATTCTTCCTTGTTTTTTTAAATCCTGACACTTCGTGTCGTGAATAGGGCCGGTACATTATTATGTGGTGTTAGAGTCTTTTATTTTGTTCAATTCACTAGACAGTATTAGTAAAGATAAAATGGCATCTCAGGACTAGAGTTCAACAAGACTGGATTGCAGTTATTATTCTGATATTGCTTTCAAGCTAATAAAATATTTAGAAATAAACTGTGCAAAAGCATGCAGTATCATCTATATTTTAAACTGTGATCCAGAATATCATGTAATAAAAATAAAATGCATATTAATTCAGCAATTTTAGTTCAATCATCTAAAAATAGCCTTTATTGAATGAATCAAGTTACCAAATGTGTTGAATATATTAATCGTCATTCCCCATATTTGTCCCTTTCTACGAGGCTTTTTGTGCTGAATCTTTTGTGCACAAATCTTTATTATGGTAACGGGGGTGGCACGATGACTCAGTGGTCAGCACTGTTGCCACACAGTGCCAAGGACCTCGGTTCAATTCCCACTGTGGGTGACTGTCTGTGTGGAGTTTGCACATTCTCCCTTTTTCGCATGGGTTTCCTTTGGGTGCTCCGGTTTCCTCCCACAATCCAAAAGATGTGCAGGTTAGGTGAATTGGCCATGCTAAATTGTCTGTAGTGTTAGGTGTATTAGTCTGAGGTAAATATAGGGTTGGGGAATGAGTCTCACTGAGTTAGCCTTCATAGGGTCAGTGTGAACTTGTTGGGCCGAAAGGCCTGTTTCCACACTGTAGGGAATCTAATCTACATTACTGAATGTACACGGAGAAGCACTAATAGGACCTGGGGTGGAATTGAACAATATTTAGATGCTTTTTAGGAAAACAAACATTTCCACTTGAAAGCTTGGAAAGAATATGTTTTCTTCATGGAGTACTTTATCACCTTCTGAAAAATTAGTCAGTTTTGAGAAGATTTGTAGCTCAGGTTGAGGTTCTGGATGTAGGTTTGCTCGCTGAGCTGGAAGGTTTGTTTTCAGATGTTTCGTCACCATACGAGGTAATATCTTCAGTGAGCCTCCAAATGAAGCTCCGAAATGTCTGAAAACGAACCTTCCAGCTCAGTGAGCAAACCTACATCCTTCTCCAAAATGTTTCAAATGCCTTGCAGGTAATGTATTCTTCTGAATGCTGACACCTATATAGCATTCATAGTGTACATAGTAATATCCACAAATTGGATAAATTTCATGCTACTCTGTTCTTGGGATTATGAAAGAACGGCAGTCCAAGACATTGGATTGCACACTGTTCTGTAAGTAGTGTCATAGCACCACCAGAATAGTGAGAAGGCATTTACTTTACCAAGCATTGAAAGGGACGACACCTGTGAAAGTGCAGCAGCTCCTTCATACTGCAATAGAGTGTAAATGCTCAAGTGCTGGAATGTAGAGCCTTTTTTACAGACTACTATACAAACAATTCAGTACTTTTTAGGTGGATACATGCCAGACATTTTGAATACAGTAAACTCTAACAAATAGCACTGCCTTAAAGAGCACATAATCTGCTTTCTGATGCTAATTCAAGAAAGCAGCAGAGGAATCTGAGACACCACCCACCTGGTGTTGCTTCAGAGTTTGGTCGACAAATTATTGATGTAGCTGTCACTTCCACAGTGGAAAGGATGGGCTCCAATTTATGCTCAAGTTTCTGTGCTACGTTGGAACTGGATTTCTCCACGCTGTCTTCAACAGTGGCAAGAGGTTCTACAGCAGCTATGCTTAAAACACTAAGCATTTTGGTGCATATATTCATCAGTCTTCTCCAGGATGCTTCCACCCCCCATGGAAATCCTCATCTAGATCTTCTACAGTAGAACTCGATTATGATCTTGTCCTCTGGTGATCTGCGACATGATTCACCCCCCTCCCTATGGGGCTGGCTGCTACCCACTTACTCCCAGAAACTCACCATATGCAAATGCAAATTCTACACTAGCCTGTAAACTGTACAAAGTTTTCAATACAATCATCAGCATTTTGGCAATGGTTGTGAGTGTCAGAAACAGTTTTTCATTATAAAGGCGTGGCTTTTCTTTCTTCTCTTCCTCCTGGGATACTGTGTCTACCCTGGTGAAATTATTTAAGAATTTAAAGTGTAAAAGCTGAAAGGGAAGTTGGAAGGAATCCGGTAGTTGCAAAATACAAAGTCTGTGCCTCCACATCATGTCAGAGCTCAGGATGAGTGTATTGACAGAGTTGGGAAGGTGCTGTCACAAATAATTATATTTACTCCTCTCGGTAATGCTGAATGCCACCAGTTTTGTTGCAACTAGCCCCATACCTCTTGGTTCAGAGTAAAATCTCCTTGAGAGGATGGACTCAGGTAATCATTCCCCTAATCACCATGTCTTTACTGGTCCCTCTTATGGGAAGCTTGGAAGATAAAGCACAGAATGTCAATGATTGTGTGGAACTGTGTTTCGGTAATATGCTTGTCGTGGAATAGCTGGGGACAGTGGGAAATGGATATCTGAGGGAGGTGGATATCTGAGGCTGGCATCAATATGTGAATATTAGAGGTGATTGCTGTATTGGTCAATACAATGAGCTGGTAGTATGATGGGTAGACACTTTCACTGATCTTGAGGTCATTAATCCTTTGCATTGTAGATGTCAGAACCTCAAAGCTAGACTTGAGGGATTTACCTTGCTTGCCAACTACTCCAATTCTCTTTGGTGCTCTTCTGGCCTGTCTGTGGAAACCTGGTTTCTCTTCGTGAATTCATGTCCAAAGCCAGTGTCTTCAGCAAGACATCCATGAATTATGAAGCTCTCTCTCTGACCGAGTGTTCATGTTCTCCTACTTTGTCAGTATGAGTTATTTTCTCCTGATGAAGGGCTTTTGCTGCTCCTTCGATTTTACTGCTCCTCAGATGCTGCCTGAACTGCTGTGCTCTTCCAGCACCACTAATCCAGAATCAGGTTTTCAGCATCTGCAGTCATTCTTTTTACCTATGAGTTATTTTCAGCCTTTTGTTATTCAGCACAGCTGTCTTTTAAAAGGGACACAATGACTTTAAGAACTGGAGGCTAGTTAGAACTTGTTCCAGCCTCACATATCATTAAGCTCCAGTTGATCCTACAGCTGACCAGCAGTGTGCGTCATGCTGGGCTGTGAGTGACAATTATTTAAGCGTTTACAGCAAGACAAAAAAACTAAGGGTTTGCTCTATGTTACAAGTTTCCTTTGTTTCCCTCTAGCTATGCTGCTCTTGATGTTGCCAGTCACTAACATATGTTCTTGTTTCTCTCCACAATTGGTTCCCCTAGAAAGTCAGTTACTTTTTAATGATCATTTGTAAAGTTCTTCTTGTGTTCCTTCTTTCCTCAAAATATTCCTTTTAGTTGAGTATTTTGCACAATTGTACATATCAGAAGCTATGGTTTTCTCCAAGTCGGGAGCAACTTGTTGCAGTTTCAAGTAGAGCTTGAGTCAAATTAAGACTCACACTTGGAAGTGGCAGGATGCCTTCTAACAAGGATTATGGCTTAATAGCATTGTTAACAAAAAGTCCTACCTATTAACATGCATGTTCCGATTCTACTGTCATCTGTGAGCAAACTGGATATCAATTTCCAACATGAAAGTTGAAGCAGAAATCTGAACACTGGTAACAACAGCTCAGGGCATGTTCCATGGGCACTGGCTGCATACACTCCATGTCTGTTGGGCTTGGCACTTGACAAATTCCAGCCTCTCAGAATCTCATGGCACCTCTCTGATCCACGTGCAGGACACTTTGTGTCATGGACTGGATCAGGTTGCACCTCAAGGCTGCTTGCTCAGTTTATGAGTGAACGTTCGTTTCGCACCTTCTGGAATGCCCACGTTTATATGACAAAATTTATTTGACAAAGAAACAGCATGTACTATACGTATATGGCCACATCTCAAGTCTAAGCAGTGTTGTCTTCAATAAAGTCCACGGAAGCACCCATCAGCCAGGGGTTCCCAGCACAAGTTAAGGGCAATCTCTGATACCACAGCAGAGGCTGGGTGAGGTCAGGTGCCCAGTCGGTGTGCTGTCAGTCAGGGCGTCCATGTCTCAGCATCCTGGGTAGTGGCTCCTTAGCACCCAGTCTGGAATGTTGGAGAGATGTATGTGTATCAGTCAGGGTTATGGGCACTTCTTGTTTGAAGCTGTCCAGTTAGATCGCTGAGGGAGGTGGGCCAGAAAGTCTATAAGGTTTGAACAACAATGGCAAAGGATAAGCAAGTTGGGGTAAACAGATATGCTGCAGAAAGTAGACTGGGCAACCTAATCATGGGAACTGGGTGCTACAGGCTGGGAGACAGGTGAGAATGACAATTGTGAAAGGGGCAACTGTATATATTAGGGAGGGTTTGGTAAACCTGGATGAGAAATAAGTCATGTGAGTGGGGAGTTTGTCCACTGTAAGGGTCACCTCGACTTCCAGGGATCATACCTTACATGGTCACCTCATATGCCAGGGAGTGAGAGGAAGGAAGTACATGTGTAGGTTCATATAGCCATACAGAGATGGAAGGACTTTCGACCCTCTGAAATTACCTGAGAGAAGACTTGTGACAAGCTGTGCGTAACTCCTCTCCAGCTGAGTGCCTACTGTCACCGTCCTGTTTCCTTGTGAGGAAGGGGTACCTGGTATAAGGTCAAGGTGGTCCATGAAGCCCCCCACACCCTCCACAATACAAAAACATACACATACACACACACACACACAATTGCCATTGCAGCTGAGGACCAATGACTGGAGTGGCAATGTGTAGGTTCACGTGCATATCTAACAGGCCCTGAGACTGCTCAATGTGGCAGCCACCATCTTGAATTTGAAGGCAGCCAAAAAACTGCATGTTTGAAACAGCTGGGGTTCCCACAGAACAGCTACAATCCTGCAAGCTCTGGATTATGAAGGCCATCGCCTCTCACATACTTGCCTGGTACTCCTGTGTTTCCCAGTGGATGTGCATGACATCCCTGATTGCAGACATCACAGGATCTTGTTCCTGCTTGAGGCTCCTACTCCCTGGCAGTGCTCCAAGTGCCAGCAGGCTGGGAAGTTTCTTCCTTAGCCAGGTGAGGGACTTGACAATGATGTGCTCAACAGCTTCTGTGCCTGACTACTTCAGCAACTCACCCCTAGAGTTGACAGCATCTGAGTGGTGGGGGTACCAGGAGATAGCAATGCCAGTGCTTTCTCTGAAGCTTTAGAACTTTTCTCCTTTCATTGTACAAAAGCATTTCTTGTGGGCCTGCCCTCTTGACTGGCAATGGATTCTGGATTAGTGGTGCTGGAAGAGCACAGAAGTTCAGGCAGCATCCAAGTTGCTTCGAAATTGACGTTTCGGGCAAAAGCCCTTCATCAGGAAGACAGTGGAAATCACACTTGTCCTTTACGAGATGCAAAACAGAGAAGATGACACGGCTAAGGGTTGAAAATGGTACACAATGAATGACACTGACAGTAGGGTTACTGTGAGAGTGAAGAGTTGTATTTACTTGGTTGATGTGACATGGATGTTTTGGCATTCCCACAGGACTTCTGGTTTTCTCCTTTGAGGGTTCATAAGTTCATAAGATATAGGAGCAGAATTATGCTATTCGGCCCATTGAGTCTGCTCCACCATTTGATCCTGGATGATATGTTCCTCACCCCCATTTTCCTGCCTTCTCCCCATATCCCTTCAACCCATTACCAATTAAAAATCTGTCTAATTCCTCGTTAAAGTTACTCACTGTCCCAGCATCCACAGCACTTTGGGGTACTGAATTCCACAGATTCACAACCCTTTGGGAGAAGCAGTTTCTCCTCAACGCTGTATTAAATTTGCTACCCTTTATCCGAAGACTATGAGCTGTCACCCTAGAATGCCTCACAAGAGGAATTATTTGCTCCACATCTATTTTATCTTTACCTTTTATCATCTTGAAAACCTCAATTTGATGTCCCTTCATTCTTCTATATTCCAGAGAGTACAGGCCTAAACTGTTCAATCTCTCCTCATAAAACAAACATGTCATCTCTGGGATCAATCTAGTGAACCTACTCTGAATTACCTCCAATGCCACTACATCTTTCTGCAAATAAGGGGACTAAAACTGTGCACAATACTCCAGATATGGTCTCACCAAATACTCATGTGGAGGGTGGGGAACGTGATGTCACGTATCCCAACATCATCCACCAAGGCAATTTTTGCTCTACTAAGAGCTGTTTTCTTCTGGAATGAGAGAAAAGAAAGGATTAAGTGAGATACTGTGGCTGGCATAGCTGTTCGTGCTGGTGCAGCTGGGGCAGGAATAACTAGAGAGAGAATACGGTCTTGAAGAGCTTATGCCTGAAACGTTGCTCCTCGGATGCCGCCTGACTAGTTGTGCTTTTCAAGCACCACACTCTCGACTCTGACCTCCAATGTCTGCAGTCCTCACTTTCACCTAGAGAATAGGGCCCCTTAAGGACATGTATGTGTAGAACTGCAAGAAATGCGCAAAGCTCTCAATGAATATATCTCCTCTTGTTTACCATGAAGAAAGACATGACTACTTGGGAATTTGGGGAAGTTAATGGTAATATCTTGGGGACAGTCCATATCGCAGTACAGGACGTGTTGGATGTATTAGAATGTATGAAGGTGGATAAATCTCCTGATTCTGACCAGATATATCGAAAAACACTACAAGAGGCTACAGAAGAAATTGTAGGGGGCCCAGGCTGACATTTTTGCATCATCATTAGCCACGGGTGAGGTCCGGGAAGGTTGGAGGATAACAAATGTTGTCCCATTATTCAAGAAGAGTTGCAAAGAAAAGCTTGGGAAATATAGACCAGTAAGCTTAACATCTGTGGTGGGTAAATTACTTGAGAAGATTTTGAAGGATAAGATATACATGCATTTGGAAAGACAGGGTTTGATTAGGAGCACTCACCTTTGTGAGTGGGAAATCATGCCTCACAAAATTTGTTAGAGTTCTTTGATGAAGTGACCAGGAAGGCTGACGAGAGCAGGGCGGTAGACGTACTCTGTATGGATTTCAGTCAGGCCTTTGATAAGGTTCCATATGGTAGGCTGCTCTGGAAGGTTAGATCGCATGGAGTCCAGGGCGAGCTAGCAAATTGGATACAAAATTGGCTTGATGGTATGAAGCAGAGCGTAATAGTGGAAAGATGCTTGTCAGACTGGAGGCCAGTGATTAATGGAGTGCCTCAGGGGTTGGTGCTGCACCCATTACTGTTTGTTATCTATATCAATGATTTGGATGATAATGTACAAGGCCTGATAAGTAAATTTGCTGATAACACTAAAATAGGCAGTATTGTGGACAGTGAGAAAGATTATCAGAATTTGTCACAGGACCTTGATCAGCTGGAGATGTGGGACGAGAAACGACAAATGGAGTTTAAACAGGTAAGTAAAGAGTCTTGCATTTTGGAAAGTCAAATCAAGGTCGGAGTTTCATGGTGAATGATAAGGCCTTAAGGAGTGTAGTGGAACATAGGGGCCTTGGAGTTCAGGTACATGGTTCTCTGAAAGTGGAGTCACAGGTAGACAGGGCAGTGAAGGAGGCTTTTGGCACACTGACCTTCATCAGGCAGGGCATTGAGTATAGAAGTTGGGAAGTTATGTTGTAGTTGTACAGGATGTTGGTGGGGCCACACTCGGAGAATTGTGTTCAGTTTTGGTCACCTTGTTATAGGAAGGATGTTATTAACTTGGAAAAAGTGCAGAAGAAATTTACAAGAATGGTCTGAGTTATAGGTACAGCTTGGATTATCTTTCGTTGGAGTGTAGACGACTGAGGGGGAATCTTATAAAAGTGTAGAAGATCAAGACAGGCATCATCTGAGAGCTTCATCTCCAAGTCACTTTCTTGGAACTATGTTCCTTCACTGTTAATGGGTCAACATCCTGAAACTTCCACCCTAATATCACTGGAGTGTACGTACGTCACTTGGACTGTAGTACTTCCAGGTAGCTCAACCCATCAAGGATAATTAGGAACAGCCAATATTAAAAATAATTAGCATGAACTGAGGCTTGTTCAACCGACAGAAAACAGGAAATAGACACAATTTCTTTTTAAAAAAGGTATAAACTAAGGCAGGAAAGAATGCTTTAAGGACGCAAAGCAGCTGCAAAACAATATAAACAGGTTAAGTAAGTGGTCAAAAACATGGCAGGTAGAATATAATTTGGTGAAATGTGAATTTATCTATTATTGTTGGCTCTCATATTATCCATGCCAACCCATGTATCCAGCCACTTCGAATGGCCCCTCATAATCACCACACCAAACTCATGAACTTTTTCATTTATGTTAATTTAATGTCAATTCATTGGCAACCTACCGAGACACGCTTTGTCCTAACATCATCCTAGCCATCACACCAAATATCAACCATTGGCAGACCTCAGGAATCACATTCAAAATAATTAATGGAACAAAATTACATTTGGTTTGAACAGGAAACCGGGAGTGTTGACGAGGGTGAAAACAACAAATGCTGGAAATCACAATGGGTCAGACAGCATCCATGGAGAGAGAGCAAGCTAATAGTGAGTTTGAGAAGATTTGTAGCTCAGGTTGAGGTTCTGGATGTAGGTTTGCTCGCTGAGCTGGAAGGTTTGCTTTCAGACGTTTCATCACCGTAATAGGTCATCTTCAGTGAGCCTTTGGATGAAACACTGGTGGTGTAGCCCTCTTTCTATTTATATGTTTGGGTTTCCTAGGGTTGATTATGTCATTTCCTATGATGTCATTTCCTGTGGTGATGTAATTTCCTGTTCTTTTTCTCAGGGGATGGTAAATGGGATTCAAGTCAATGTCTTTATTGATAGAGTTCCGGTTGGAATGTCACGCTTCTAGGATTTCTCGTGCATGCCTCTGTTTGGCTTGTCCTAGGATGGATGTGTTGACCCAGTCGAAGTGGTGTCCTTCCTTATCCGTATCTAAGGATACTAGTGAGAGAGGGTCATGTCTTTTTGTGGCTAGTTGATGTTCATGTATCCTGGTGGCTAGTTTTCTGGTTGTTTGTCCAATGTAGTGTTTGTTACAGTCCTTGCAAGGTAAATTACATTAGTTTTGCTTGTTGTTTGCATAGGGTCTTTAACCTCCTGGTGAACCTCCTCTGCACCGTCTCCAAAGCATCCGTATCCTTTTGGTAAAGCAGTGACCAGAACTGTATGCAGTATTCCAAATTTGGCCAAACCAAAGTCTTTGACAACTGTAACATGACCTGCCAAATCTTGTACTCAATACCCCGTCCAATGCCATATGCCTTCTTGACCACTCTATCAATCTGCATTGCATCCTTCAGGGAACAATGGACCTGAACATTCAGATCTCTCTGGACATCAATTTTCCCCAGGACTTTTCCATTTACTGTATAGTTCGTTCTTGAATTGAATCTTCCAAAATGTATCACCTCGCATTTGTCCGGATTGAACTCCATTTGCCATTGCTCAGCCCAACTCTCTAATCTATCTATATTCTGTTGTATTCTCTGACAGTCCCCTTCATTATCTGCTACTCCACCAATCTTAGTGTCATCTCTAAACTTGCTAATGAGGTAACCTACACCTTCCTCCAAATCATTTATGTATATCACAAGCAATAGTGGTCCAGCATGGATCCCTGTCAAACACCACTGGTCACAGGTCTCCAGTTTGAGAAGCTCCCTTCCACCAGTATTCTCTCTCTTGTTGCGCAACCAGTTCTCTATCCATCTAGCTACAACACCCTGGACCCCATGCAAATTCACCTTCTTCATCAGCCTACCTTGGGGAATCTTATCAAACATCTTACTAACGTCCATGTATATGACATCTACATCTCTTCCCACAATCAACTTTGTCATCTCTTCAAAGAATTCTATTTGGTTTGCTGAATGCTGAATCAGATGCTCTCGTAACATTTAAAATATTTAGATAATTACTTGCATTGCCATAAGCCTCCAGGACCATGGGCCAAGAGCTGAAAAATGGCATTAGTGTAGTCAGATCATTGACTTTTGTAGTCACAATGACCTTATTCCCTGTTGTAAATGTCTGTGAGTCACATCTACCCCATCAAAAGACATCAGAATTCTAAAGCTCTCATTAGGTAACCCCTCAGGCTTTTTCTTATCCAAGAAATATATCATAATTTTACATTATCCTTGTCCATTCTGGTACCTTTGCAAAAATTCCAACAAGATTGAAATGCAGAATTTATTCTTTTGATCTATTTCATGAACAGTGTGTTGTATCTTGTCTGTACACTGTAGAATATAAAATCACAGTTAGCTTGAGCTAAAAACTGCTATTAAGTATTGTAACTCGAACAGAGGTTCATAACACCAAACTACCCCTGCTGCTTCATGAGATCATCTGTGAGTCTCGATATGATCATACATGATACTAAATTAGAGTTCCTTATTCTGTACAGTTTCAGAATAACTCATGCTATTATTGCCAAAAGAGCAGGAACAAGTTACTTTACAAATTACAGAAAATATATGATGATTCGTACCTCAAAATCAAGATCGGAGTACCTCAATCTTTTCCTCTGTGAAAATAACAAACAGATGTAATTAGTTAACATGGAAGTTTTTGGGAAGGAATTTATTGAGTTTATTAATGCCATTCCCCTCCTTTTTTATTAGGTTTCCTTGTGCAATACATCAAATCCATGGCAGCAGAAGGACAAGCTATGATATCTGAGACGTGAATAAATGCAACTCATGGAAGCACTTCATCACCTGCTCCTGATGGTTCACGTCAGACAAGAAGCTGATTATGTAGCCAATTGCCTTATTTTGGAACACTAATGCGCACCTCCAGATTTTAAAGTATTGACATGTTGCCTTCATTCTCCTTGTCACACAACTTCATGAAAGGGCCACCCTCACAGGATTTGTTTGCAAAAGCATTTGGACCCCCAGCCTCCTAATGAATGTGGCTCAGCTTACCACAATATAGCATATTGTTTCCTATAGCATACTCATAAAATAAGTGCCATGCCCTTCACAGATGATGTTAGGAAAAAGTTGATTCAATTCTGGTCTCCGTGCTATAGGAAAGATGTTGTTAAACTTGAAAGGGTTCAGAAAAGATTTACAAGGATGGAGGGTTTGAGCTATAGGGACAAGCTGAGACCTTTTTCACTGCAGCATCAAAGGCTGAGGGATAACCTTATAGAGGTTTTTAAAATTATGGCGGGCATGGATAAGGTGAATAGCCAACGTCTTTCTCCTGGGTAGGGGAGTCTCAAACTAGAGGGCATAGATTTAAGATGAGAGCGTCAAGATTTAAAAGGGACCTGAGGAGCAACCTTTTCATGCAAAGGGTGGTGTGTGTGCGGAATGAGCTGCCAGAGAAGGTGGTGGAGACTGGTACAATTACAACATTTAAAAGGCATCTGGATGGGTACATGAATAGGAATGGTATCGGGGGATATGGGCTAAATGCTGGCAAATGGGACTAGGTCAGATTGGGATTGTTGGTCGGCATGGATACGTAGGACTGAAGGATACGTTCTGGTGCTGTATAACCTTATGACTCTATACATCTGAACTTCCTCCTGCAAAAACTGTTGAGGATAGGATTATTTAAAAACTTCAAAGTAGAGATTGTCATACTGTACACAGGTACAAAGAATTGAATCCTTCTGTGCTAGATTATTCTAGAAACCTAATATTTTTGTAAGGTAAGGTTAATAAAGGTTACAGAATCAAGGCAGTTTGGAGTCCACTCCAGATCTCAAGTTCCAGGATCAAATGACAGAGGATGATACTTCAACTTACCAGAGTTATAGTATTTTACAATCTCATGTGAACTTGAATCAGGCCTGCAAAACCCCACTGGCTCAATAACTACTACAGCACTCAGTTATAAAGAAATATAAGCCCTTGAGATGACAGTGGCACAGTGGTTAACACTGCTGCCTCACAGCTTCAGGGGTCCAGGTTCAATTCCAGCCTCAGGTGAGTGTTTGTGTGGAGTTTGCATGCTCTTCCCATGTCTAGGTGCTCTGGTTTCCTCCCACAGACCAAAGATGAGCAGGTTAGGTGGCTTGACCATGCTAAATTGCCCATTGTGTCCAGGATTTGTAGGCTCGATGAATTAGCCGTGGGAAATGTAGAGTTACGAGGATGGGGGTAGGGGTTTCAGGGTGGGATGCTGTTCAGATGGTCAGCATGGACTTGATGGGCCAACTGGCATCTTTCCACAGAGTAGGGATTCTATGAATATGTAGAGGAGTGTGAGATTTAGGTAAAAACGAGGACTGCAGATGCTGGAAACCGGATTCTAGATTAGAGTGGTGCTGGAAAAGCACAGCAGATCAGGCAGCATCCGAGGAGTAGGAAAATTGACGTTTTGGGAAAAAGCCCTTCATCAGGAATAGAGGGCTCCATTCCTGATGAAGGGTTTTTGTCCGAAACATTGATTTTCCTACTCCTCAGATGCTGCCTGAACTACTGTGCTTTTTCAGCACCACTCTAATCTAGAGTGTGTGATATACATGCTCAAGCCAAGAGCACAAAAAACTGAGCCAATTAGGAAGCAAAGAGGAACAGAGAGAAAGTAAGGACTTCTAAAGATAGCAATTCACTGAAAGTGAAAACTAGATGCAGAGGAGGAAAGAAGAGCTAAGAATAGCACCTTATAATAAATACTTCAAATTGCAGTCCAGGAAGGGATAATGTGTTTAATTTCTGCAAAGTGTGAATTTCCAACTTGAGAATTTCCAACTTGAAGTATTGAATTAAACAATCACTGTTCAGGTACAATTACTAACTTCGTATTGAAGTTCAAAATCTCACACTTAAGATGGACATAGAAAATCTCTCACATCAAGTGGAGACCAGTTTCCTAAGAGGAGATGGATGGAAATTATGGAGCAGGTGATGAAGGCGGAATGAAGGATGAACTATCCAGTGGAAATGCTGGATATGAAAGATTAAAACAACAATAAGCAGAACAATCACTGCTAAAGAGAATTAACATGACTACTTCTTCCACTACTGCATCTGGGGCAACCTTAAAGTTTTCTTGTGCAAAAGTAAGTGACAGACTCAGGGAAGAACAGTAAAACATTGTTTGATTATTTTTTCCCTGTTGATTGGTGATGCGACATTGTTCCAAGCAGATTACGAGTTCCACATTATGAAGCCATTTTTCATTTGCATTGCTATGTGTGCTGAAAGTTTATACAGCGATGCTTTGTGCATGGGAAATCATGTCTCACTTACTTGATTGAGTTTTTTGAAGAAGTAACAAAGAAGATTGATGAGGGCAGAGCAGTAGATGTGATCTATATGGACTTCAGTAAGGCATTTAACAAGGTTCCCCATGGGAGATTGATTAGCAAGGTTAGATCTCATGGAATACAGGGAGAACTAGCCATTTGGATACAGAACTGGCTCAAAGGTAGAAGACAGAGGGTGGTGGTGGAGGATTGTTTTTCAGACTGGAGGCCTGTGACCAGTGGAGTGCCACAAGGATCGGTGATGGGCCCTCTACTTTTTGTCATTTACATAAATGATTTGGATGTGAGCATAAGAGGTACAGTTAGTAAGTTTGCAGATGACACCAGAATTGGAGGTGTAGTGGACAGCGAAGAGGATTACCTGAGATTACAACAGGATCTGGACCAGATGGGCCAATGGGCTGAGAAGTGGCAGATGGAGTTTAATTCAGATAAATGCGAGGTGCTGCATTTTGGGAGAGCAACTCTTAGCAGGACTTATAAGGTCCTAGGGAGTGTTGCTAAACAAAGAGACCTTGGAGTGCAGGTTCATAGCTCCTTGAAAGTGGAGTCGCAGGTAGATAGGATAGTGAAGAAGGTGTTTGGTATGCTTTCCTTTATTGGTCAGAGTATTGAGTACAGGAGTTGGGAGGTCATGTTGCGGCTGTACAGGGCATTGGTTAGGCCACTGATGGAATATTGCGTGCAAATCTGGTCTCCTTCCTATCAGAAAGATGTTGTGAAACTTGAAAGGGTTCAGAAAAGATTTACAAGGACGTTGCCAGGGTTTGAGGATCTGAGCTACAGGGAGAGGCTGAACAGGCTGGGGCTGTTTTCCCTGGAGCATTGGAGGCTGAGGGGTGACCTTATAGAGGTTTACAAAATTATGAGGGGCATGGATAGGATAAATAGACAAAGTCTTTTTCCTGGGGTCGGGGAGTCCAGAACTAGAGGGCATAGGTTTAGGGTAAGAGGGGGACGATACAAAAGAGACCTAAGGGGTAACTATTTCACGCAGAGGGTGGTACGTGTATGGAATGAGCTGCCAAAGGATGTGGTGGAGGCTGGTACAATTGTAACATTTAAGAGGCATTTGAATGTGTTTATGAATAGGAAGGGTTTGGAGGGATATGGGCCGGGTGCTGGCAGGTGGGACTAGATTGGGTTGCGATATCTGGTCAACATGGACGGGTTGGACCAAAGGGTGTGTTTCCATGCTGTACATTTCTATGACTCTATGACAGTGACAGATATTACAAGAGAGCCTGATAACAGGCATTGACCTAAGTTAATTTTCCAGTCTGGATCTTTGAATAATGAGCAAACTTGCCAACCATGACTAATTTTCTTCCCACTTCACATCACTAACACTGAGGCTAATTGCAGAATCTTCACTGATATCAAGATCAGTTATTTCAGCATGCAAGAGCAATTACATTTGAGCTTTCACTGATCTGCATAAATTGACATTACATGACAATGTTCATGTCTCTGGACAGCTTCTTAATTACATAGAGAGGGGTCAATTGTATAGAATGTTCTCTGATAATAACAACTTGCATTTAACAAAGCCTCCAAAACGACCTTACAGGAGTGTAGTCTGAGGAAAAAAAATGATAACTAAGAAAGGTGACAAAATGATGGGTATTGTACAGGAAGAGAGCTGCAGAAACAAAGAAGTTTGAAAAGAGAATTCTTGATTTAGGACCCAGACAGCTGAAAGTGCTGCCATCTACTGTGAAGCAAGAAATGGGGTCCAATTGAGGCAGAAGTTAAAGAAGGGTTTAGATTCATAGGGCTGTGGAACCAGTGGCGACAAAATACTCAAAGTTGAGATGATTGAGGAATTTTAATGAGGAATTAAACACCACCTTTAGAATTGCAGTAGTTCAATGATAATGGCCATTAACATCTTCTTAGAGTAACTGCCAATGGATAACACATCGGACTTTATCATTGTTACCCAATTCTCAAAAGCAAAAGAAAAGGCCAAGATATATGTGAACTGCTGAAGTTGAGAGTGGGCACAATAAAGTTTGGGACAAGGTCATAGTCCTTCACTACAACAAGGTGCAAATTCAGTTTTGATGTAACACTAAACAATGATTCAACAGTATTACAAAAAATGGAAAAGAGGTGGGTGTATAGTAGCTGCCTATTTTCATTAAAGTTTGAATTTTAATATTTGCAGCAGAAAGGACGATTATTATAAAGAAAATAAACTTTACCTTTTCATGTAAAATTTTCTGCATGGCTAAATTTAATGAGTCTGACAAGAACAAAAATCAGTACAGGGTGCAAAATTCAATTCTTCCAATGGCTTTACTCTCAGTTTAAATGAATTATATACAAAATAATTCCTTGGATAATGAGCCAGTTAACAGATCTTAGCACATTATTCTAAAATGTTTATTCCATCATCTCCTACTCAAACTTATTGGACACAAACTCTCATGTGAAGGTATTCGAGCATCATAGGTGCACTGAATTAGAACTTCCATCCATCCTATCATGTGATTACAATCTTCATCTAAAATCCCAGGGAAGGTGTCATGTGTTTGGTAGAACTATAGGGGAGGGTGGCCAACCTGAACTTCGGAATATCAAAGCAAGAGTATGTTCTCCAACTGTGCAGAGACAGGATCCAGTCCAGCTGGGTTTCCCTAGAAGATTGTCTACCATAGAACCATAGCAAAGTTGTGGCACAGAAAGAGGCCATTTGACCATTGCAGCTGCACTAATGGAGAAAAAGAAGAAAATGAACTAGTTACTCACTTTATTACCACCGTCATGCACCTAGTCCACAGCCTTGAAGATTACAGCCCTTCATGTGCAGACTCGGATACATTTTAAATGAATTGAAGATTTATGTCTTAACCATCAATCCTTGTGGTGAATTATAGACCCCACCACTCTCTGGGTGAAAAGTACCCTCTGATCCTTCTACCAGTTTTCTTAAATCAGTATCACCTGGTAACTGATCTTTGAGATAAGAGAAAATGGGTCTTTCCTATTGCTGCCACTGAAACTTTCGTAATCTCCATTATGTCAACGCTCAGCTTCCTCTGTTCTAAATAAAACACGCCTAGTCTATCCAGGTTTCCCTCATAGCTACAATGATTGAGCCCTAACAACATTCTTAAAACTCTCTTCTGTACTCTATCCAGAGTAATTATGTCCTTTCTAAAGTTGTGACCAGAACTGTACACAAAATTCTAGCTGCAGTCTAATCAGCATTTTATATAGTTTGAACACTGCAGTCCTGTTTTTGTATTCTACACCTGGTCCAATAACCAAATGTCTTGCCACCTCACGGTACCTGTGGACATGCACTCTGAGATCTATCACTCCTTTTATTTCTCTCAATATCCTTCCATTTACTATGTGCTCCTCATTTATTACCTCATGTTTCTCCAGACTGAATTACATTTGCCACTTTTCCACCTGTTCAGTCAAGCCATTTTGTCATTGTGGAGTTGAAAGCTATCATTTTCACTATCAACTACATGGCTAATTTTTGTGACATCTGCACATTTTCCAATCATGCCTCCCACATTTAAGTCCAAACCATTAGTGTACACAAATATAAAGGGCACCAACAATGAGCTCAGTAGAATGCACCTGTCAAAACATTTCCCTTTGCAAAAATTTCCATCAACCCAATAACCTTTGTTTCCTGCAATGGATCTGATTTGTGACATCCTCCTGTATCCCTTTTCACTTTTCTGACCAGTTTGCCAAGTGGGACCTTGTGAAAGTTGATGTTGATACCATCCACAGCATCTTCCAAAATATTTCTAAATCCAATGGAGCTCCAGTACATAACTCACACTGTAAACAACCAATAATCTGTTTTTATCTCGAAAAGTCACTCCAAAATTAACTCAACCTGGAGCCTAAAGCAGGGTCATCTAAACTGATTACAATGTCACTCAAAATCGAGGGAAAATCTAAAGTTCAAAGTCAGAAAAACTGTGTCAAGAGAGGTGGGGAAAATTTTCTGATGGAGTTATGGAGCACAATCGATTGAGGTAGAGCCTCACAGTTATCCTGAATCACCAGCAGCCTAACTGGGACTATTTTGGGTAAACTAGAAAACTATGTCAGCAGCAATTCAGGCAGCCACTTTGCCTCAAGATGAGCACGGCATCTCAATCTCTGAAGATTTAAGCTTAACTTTCCAATAAAAATTGCCTATCTGGCTCGGGTCACAGCTTAAAATATAGAAAATGTTTCATATAAGTTAGGAGATGTGCAAAAGTAATGGAATTCTAGTAAAATAGTGATACTGACCATTAAGGACGAAAGGTCATGCACTCAAATTAATTGGACACATTTATGTCATTCTGAATTAGATCTCAGAGTTGCAAAAGCACAAGAGAGAAACTGTAGCAGAATGGAGTATTTCAGATCAACTCGCATTTATTTAACTCCTGTAATGTAGAAAAAAACCCTGAGGCACTTCAAGGAAGGGTCATGATACACACAGAAAAATTAGGATTGATGATCAAAGTACATTCTGACGTAGGTCTTAAGGAACAGTTTGGAAGAAGAAAGAAACATTAAAGATGGAGACGTTTTCAGAAGGGATTCCAGAGTTTAAGGACTTGGGAGACATGGTGCTGGATTAAGTAAGTGGGCGGCATGGTGGAACAGCAGTTAGCACTGCTGCCTCACAGCGCCAGAGACCCGGGTTCAATTCCCGCCTCAGGCGACTGACTGTGTGAAGTTTGCACATTCTCCCAGTGTCTGTGTGGGTTTCCTCTAGGTGCTCCGGTTTCCACCCACAGTCCAAAAATGTGCAGGTTAGATGAATTGGCCATGCTAAATTGCCTGTAGTGTTAGGTGAAGGGGTAAATGTAGGGGAATGGGTTTGGTTGGGTTGCGCTTCGGCGGGTCGGTGTGGACTTGTTGGGCCAAAGGGCCTGTATCCACACTGTAAGTAATCTAATCTAATCTTCTGGGCATGTTTCTGTCAGATGGCTAACCTACAGTCTCCCCATGATTTCCTGACCTAGTCCCTATAATACAGGAGGGATTAAGGTGTAGAACCTGTACAGTAGTTCACCTGCTCACACATCAACTGAAGGCCTTAACTAGTCAATTATGGCCCTTAATCTACCTTTAGTGTCATAATACCCTGGACAATGAGAATGGGAATGCTGATTTTTTAAAGACATTCGGCGAAAAGGCTGGAAAGAGAGGGGTGTATTATTTGGGGGAATACCTTGTGAGTCCCATATTTTGTGCCTCCCTGCCTGGTCTTCAAAGCACGTCCCTCCTACCGTTCCCTGGAGTGCCCAATTCTTCCCAAACCCAAAAGCCAAGGATTATCTGGGTCTATTCCCAATCTCTGTGGGTCTATTTGCAGTCCCAGTTATAACTACTAATGAGTTCTGGTGCTGCGGAACTGTTAGAGCTGTTGGTGAATCAGATTGGCTGGTCACGTCTTCCTCCCACAACAGTGAAGGCTGAGCTTCACCTTACTTCGACTGTCCAGAAGGTTTGATCGGTGAAGAGTGAACATATTTAAAGGTCAGTTTGAAACAACAGCATGTTCCTGCACAGCCTAGCCCATACAAACAAACTGGACTAGCCATGAGGCTAGAATTGAAAGTATGTAGAGATCACAGCAGGTTTTAGGACTGCAGCACATTACAGAGATAGGGAGGGCTGAGGGAATGGAATGAACAAGAATGAAGATTTTAAAATGGAGATATTGCAAGTCAGGAGCCACAATAAAGAAGAAAACCTGAATATGGGAATTGATTTAAAAAATGCAAACACATCGGAGTGCAGATTGGTTTCTTACAGTCTAAAAATGTAAAGTTAAAGCAGCAAGTTAGGAGTCAGTAAGTGAAAGCTCCATAGTAGAAAAGGTAGTAAGAGTTTTCGAAGAAACATTTGGGCGGCACGGTGGCTCAGTGGTTACCACTGCTGCCTCACAGCGTTAAGGGACCTGGGTTGGATTCAGGCCTCAGGTGACTCAGGTGTCTGTGTGGAGTTTGCACATTCTCTCCGTGTCCGCATGGGTTTCCTCCGGGTGCTCCGGTTTCCTCCCATATTCCAAAAGATGTGCAGGTCAGGTGAATTGGCCATGCTAAATTGTCCATAGTGTTTGGTGCATTAGTCATGGGTAAATATCGGGAATTGAGTCTGGGTGAATTACTCTCCAAAGGGTTGGTGTGGACTAGTTGGGCCAAAGGGCCTGTTTCCATGCTGTAGGGAATCTAATCTAATCTAATCTAAAATTAGGGAGTTGCTGGACATGACTGAGGGGCAAAGAACTTAAAAGCAAATTTCATTCTGTGTTTTATATAGGGTGTAAGCAGGAGATTACCTGGTTCCTGAGCAAAGGAGTGTCTTAAAAGGTTTGGCATACATTGGTTGTCCCCTCATTAATGACAGAAAACTGATTGAATGAATGGAGAAACATCATTAAGTATGGCAAGGGGAGACAGTGGTTAGCACTGCTGCCTCACAGTGCCAGGGACCTGGGTTAAATTCCATCCTTGGGTAACTGTTACCATCGGGTGTTCCAGTTTCCCCCCACAGTCCAAAGATTGCAGTTTAGGTGTATTGACCATGCGGCATTGCCTCAGACCACTTTTTAAAAATTCATTCATGCGCTGAGGGCATCACTGGCTAGGCCAGCATTTAATGCCCATCCCTAATTGCCCAGAGGGCAGTTAAGACTCAACCACATTACTGCAGGTGTACAGTCACATGTAGGCCAGACCAGGTAAGGATGGCAGTTTCCCTCCCTAAAGGAGGTAAGTGAACCAAATGGGTTTTTCTGACAAACGATTCATGGTCATAAGATTCTTAGTTCCAGATTTTTAGGATATATTAAATTCAAATTCTACCATCTGCTATGTGGACATTTGAACCTAGGTCTCCAAAACATTACTTCGTTCTCTGGATTAATCCAACGATAATACCACAAGGCCATTGCCTTCCTCTAGTGTTCAAGGATGTGTAGACTAGGTGGATTAGTCATGGTAAATACAGCACAGAGGTAGGGGGGGTGGGGGGGGGGGGGGGGGGGTGGATGCTTTTCGGAGCAGACCTGATGGGCAGAGTTGGCTCTATCTGCAACTGTAGGGATTCTATTATAACAGATGAGTTCAGCCTCAGACTCCTACAGAGCTATATGTGTGAATCTGAAGGCATTGGCAAATACCAGTCTTTTACTCCAATTAAATATGAAAATTACAGAAGAATTATGTTTTGTGCGTGGCTGATACCATGGAGGGCTCAACTAAGTCTAAATGTGATTATAGCCTCACTGTCAATGTGAGATAGATATGATGCCTCTATCAGCGCTTCTTTCCTCTGTACTATCCCAACAGCAAATATGACAGGCTCAATATCATCGCTTCAACTTACTTCTAAGGAACCTGTGGAGTTTGTTGCACTTGGTTTGCTGCGTGGCATGGTCCTGCTCCTGTCAGCAAGTTCAGATGCTAGAATGTGCCTCACTGATGGGTGCTGTTTGATGGGTACATTCCGTGGGTGATTAAGCGTACCATAAGGTTGATTTAAGTTAATATTGATTTGATCAAGTGAGGCAAAGTTGGGATAAACCTCTGATTCGACTGGTTGGTTCCCGCCAATATTGTGCCTGTTGTCATCCACATTGATGTTTAACTTGCTGTCCTCTTTGACGAAAGGCTTTAAGCTGACTGTGCGTCTTGGGAGTACCATGTAGTCACCTTCCAGTGGCTGCTCTTGTGCCCGCCTCCATTTCACATCCACTGGTTTCAAGGTATTCTCGGTGCACAGATACAGTGTTCCCCTCAATTCATTGTTGGTTTCTTTTTCGGCTGGTTGATCATTCAGTTCATTCATACCAGACATTATATTGCGCAACTGGTGCATGGGAGGCAATTGAACCAAGACATTTCCTGGTGGAATATTTCCAGGAAGGGTTGTGAAGTTCATCCCTTCACTGTTTATGTTCAGCTTTTCATCTTCTTCATCATCCAACGAGATACGAGACAGTGTTCCAGTAATAGTCGCAGGATTGCAAGTGTTAACCTCCTTGAAGAGCACTAAGGATGCAACAACAATGAAAAACATGTGAGTTACTAAAAACTGCTACAGTATAACCTGCCTCTACTCTCTCAGCTGTATGAAATCAACAAAAGAGATAATCCCTGTTTTTTGGCCAATATGGACCCCTCAACTAACATCTCTAAATCAGAATATTGAATTATTATCACATTGCTGTTTGTGGGATATGTGTAAACATCATGCTGCAGTTCCTGGCAATCAACTGGCTACAAAACACTTTGAAACACCCTAAAATCATGAAGGGTTCTTAAATTTATTAAGGTCTTTCGCTCTTGTGTTATATTGTTGGATTGCCTATACATTCCAATACTAGCAGTGACTGAAGCTTTTGATGTATGGATCTTTCAACCTCCATACAGTCAGAGACTGGATATCCCTTACAGATGGCCACTCAGAAATCCTGATGCTATGACTATTTGGTAATTACCGAGGAGTTGAAACTTCCAAAGGGAATTTAACCTATACTTGTAATCCTCAAAATAAGTCCAAAGCTTTGAATTACAGTAAGGAACTTTGTAAGTTTCTGACTTATTTCCCCTAATAGTTAGCCAACAGACGTTATGCAGGAGCAAGAATTAAACCACACACTAACTCCTAACCCTGATCCCACACTCACACTGACTCCCCAACCACTCACTGTGACTCACTCACACCCCAATATGTGACGGCATCTCCCCGATACTTGACCATAATCCCCTGATCTTAATTCTCTGACACCTGACTGCCCCCAATGACACAGGACTGTCCTAACCCCAGACACCTGAACCAACTACTACAGACATGTTCTGAAGAAGGGTCATTGGACCCAAACCATTAATTCTGCTTTCTCTCCACAGATACTGCTAGACCTACAGAGTTTTTCAAGCTAGTTCTGATTTTGTTAGGACAGACATGCCTTTCTGAACACAGCACAGGGAAAGGAGCAAGCAGGTTTGAAGACAGTGCAGAGAGCAATGAGTGACATCATTCTGAACACAGCACAGACAGAAGAGGCAACAGGTTTTATGAGAGTATGGAGAGTAGGGAAAGGTTGAGTTGGAAAAACAGAATCCAAAATTGCTGTCACAGGAGATCTGTATATGTATTGCTTAGTAAGGAGCTGCTGGTAGGGTATCATCTAAATAACTTGAAACTAAAAAAAAATTATGAAGAAGGAGCAACTCCTTGGTTTTATGGAAGGGAAACTAGCAAAAAGGAGGTAAAATTAAATCAAGTCAAAATGAAATAAATTAAAACCAAAGGAAGGTAAAGTTTATAATATAAATAAAGTACACATCAATTTGTACACATTCCTGATGAAGAGCTTATGCCCGAAATCTCGACTCTCCTGCTCCTCAGATGCTGCCTGACAGGCCATGCTTTTCCAGCACCACACTTTTTGACTTCATTATGGGGTTGTTGAGAAAACAGTGAGTAGCTAGGAGATCAAAGAATTGAGAGTTTTGGTTAAGGGAGATCAGTTAAGAGACAGAACTGACACATAGGGAGTTCTGCGGGTTGTGAGTATTTGACAGAATTAGGGCACTTAGAATTGATGTGGAGTTTGTGGCATTATGTGGGCACCAACTGTCCACTGAAGAACCCCAATTTGGGTGGGACTGGGACTCCTGATTCTCCTGATGAATAGTATCAATCAGAATGAGAGGAGGACAATATATAAATGATTACTGATGAGGACAGAATTCACCATTCATGACATTGTAAAGCACTCACCTGACTGGCAGGCCAGGTCCACATCCTTTTCAAAATCTGTCTATAAAAAGGCAGCAAGAAACAAGGAATAAAAACCAATACATTAGAAACAGAAGTTTTCTGCCCAAGGAAATTAGATTGTTCTTAAGCATTCATTTAAAGTTCCCCATTAGTAAGAGGGGACACCAAGGTCCTGAATGATTAGCTAGTAACAATCTGTCCACTCATATTTGAAAGATTTGGAAGTGTATCTCCAATCTCTGTCTATGAAATTCACGACCCATCATCCGATTGTGGAATACAGCCCACCTAGCCTTGTGTTGCGCTACTGGTGCTCTCACCCACCGGGCAATAGGTGCTTATAATTCTTATTTTGTGTAGTGTCCATAAATTCTAATATATCAAATGTGGAATACATTTTCTAGATAAAAGTAGTAGCATGCTTAAAATGCAATATAGCAGCAATTCTAGTATATAACCGAAGGACGCCAATTTAGAGGTGTATAGTCTGTTATATTTCTTTTCATTCATTTTTAGGAAGCATTTATTGCATTTGGCATTTATTGCCAAACTCTATTTGTTTTGATAAGGTATACCTTTTTGCAATAACAGTCAGTACAATGAAGGTACTCCCACTATACTATCAGGTTGGAGATTCCAGAATTTCTTGTGATCATATCATTCTTTATAGTGGCTACAACTGATTCACTGCTAAGTCAGAACTAACTAAAGCTCAGAGTCACAGGTTCGGGACTGGAATCATGCTCTATAGGTCAGAGCAGGTATTCACATTAATGGACAATGTGAGCTTTTACAACAGTCTCTCAGACAGCTTCATATTCACTTTGATTGCTATAACAGTCTTGATATTCTGCTTACCTCCATGCACATAACAGGTGGAGAAGTTGAGAGTGTAAAGTGAATTGTGTGATTCCTACTCCAACTGGTGGCTCATGCTGCAATTTAATATGTCTGCAGATATTGGGGTGCCCCAGTTAGCTGCTGTTTCAAGGTCTCAGTCTAAATTTGGGCTTGCAGAGTGCAATGGAAAGTTTTATGCAAAAGTGACAGTTGCTCTGTGGGTTTCCCAAGGGTCAGGGTTGGCAGTGACACGAAAGCTGGCTCGAGATGATAAGTACCTTTTTAAACACTCCCCTATCCAGGAGAAGCAGAAGAGCAGTAATCTGACCTCAAGCAAGCCTTTTATTATCCCTATCCTCAATAGTCATCCTCGCCATTCTCCCAGCTCCTGGTCACCAAAGCTCTGTCTCTCCAAAGCCGTGATCACCAACCACTGACCCCTACCACGAACCTTGTTTGGATTGTGTGAATGTCTCATTTTGTAGTTGATGTTACCTATTTCTTGTTGACCAGGTAGTGTGATTGGCCAGTTGGGAAGTAGCAGATGGAGCTACAAGATACAATTGAGTTTACTTAGATTAGATTACTTACAGTGTGGAAACAGGTCCTTCAGCCCAACAAGTCCACACCGACCCGCTGAAGCGTAACCCACCCAGACCAATTCCCCTACATTTGCCCCTTTACCTAACACTACGGGGCAATTTAGCATGGCCAATTCACCTAACTTGCACATTTTTTTGGACTGTGGGAGGAAACCGGAGCACCCGGAGGAAACTCACGCAGACACGAGGAGAATATGCAAACTCCACACAGAGAGTCGCCTGAGGCGGGAACTGAACCCAGGTCTCTGGCGCTGTGAGGCAGCAGTGCTAACCACTGTGCCACCGTCACTTTGTCTGTGGAGAGAGGAGTAGCAGAAATTGTTCTTCATGCCCTGCAAGACAAGCTTATTGGGCTTTACCCAGGTTGGGTACCTCCTCAGAATATCTTACTCTTTTACTCGCAGCCACCTGATATTTAAACTTGCGTTTTGGAATGTGAGCCAGCTGCTGGATCCTGATTATTTCAAACTAAAGTCGCATTATACCAACAGTGTCAGCCATGTTTGCTGTTGACTCAATGATACATTTCAATCTACAGGTGAAAATCCTCTTGTGTATTGTGAAGCTAACAGGTTATTCCCCTCTTAATAAGTTATATGAATGCAAATATGATTACATCTGGTCAAAAACATTCTGTAATTTGTTCCTGATTTAAACGACTGATACAGAAACCATTCTAGTATAACCTTCAACTCTAATAATTACCTCACACAGTCCCTGACCGTAAAAGCCGAAACTGCTGGACATATCTCACAACAGTCAAAGTATAGATAGAGATTACCCAGTTTCTCTTGAAGCGAAAGCACATTGAGGAATATGACACAGGAAAGCCCCTTGTATCTCTTCTGTTTGTTTAATACAACAATCCCAAAACTATTCCCGGTCTATCCTTCTAATCCAGTATCTTTTTCTGTTTAAATATTTGTTTAAGTTTCCTTTAAGAAACAAAATGGTTTTTCTCTCAATCAGTCCTTGTGGAAAAGCAATTTGTGCTCCAACAAATCTTTGAGTAACTAATGTTAGATATGACTCAGTTTTCAACCTTTTGCTCTGCAATTGGTCCTTTACTCACCATAATCTGGACTTGACCATTTTTGTAAGAATCAGGTGAGTTTTCATTCTCTTCAGTTTTGCAGCTTCCTGTTCGACATTTTACAACATCCTGAATCTGTAAATAATTTCAGAAAACAGATTTAGAGAAATGTTGATATAAAACAGTGATAAGATAAAGAAAGTGCAGTTGTAAGAACCAACAATGCAGATGCTGATCCAACGTTTCCTGTTGCTCTTCTCTGGCTTTCTCCGGCCTTGTTTTTGTCTCCTTATCTCGTTAATTTTCCCAGTGTCTGCAATGCTCTTTTCTATTCTCTTTAAATTGTAATAAGGTTTTCTTCTTGAGGTGGGCTGCTATACAAATGCAAATTGTATGTCACGGTCTTAATTATTTTTCTCAAAATGGCTGTGTCTCTTGCTTCCTGAAAGCCTACCAATGTCGATCTGATTTTGAGTCTGAAGGATGTGCTCCAGACAGTCAGCACTAACTGGTTATATTTGCTACTGTTCATCTAGATTTGACCAGAAAATGAATTGGACCATTTACATTCATAATGTGGTTGCTACAGCAGATCAGGAACCAAGAATTCTCCAGACAGTAACTCTCCTTCTGTTTCCCCAAGCCTGTCCACTATCTTCAAGACGCAAGCCCAGAGTAGGCTGGTATACTATTCAATTGCCTGGATAAACATTTCTCCAGCAATAATCAAGAAAATCAGCACTATCCAGAACAAAAGTCTATTTGATCAGTACCTCATTCACCAAAACCAATATTCAATCTCTCTACCACAAAATCAGCCGAGTACACCAACTACAAGATGCCCTGCAATAACTCACCAAGGGACCTTCAACAATACTATCCAAACCCACAATCTAGAAGAACATGGGAAGCAATCTCCTTTCCGAGTCACACATTATGACTATTCATTTGCTAGCACTGGGTCAAAATCATGAAACTTCTTAAAGTACTGAAGATATCTACATGATAGAGCAGCAGTGGTTCAACGTTCACTGTCATTTACTCAAGAGCAGTAAGGGATGAACAATAAATGCTAGCTTTGCCATTGATACTCACATCTCATAAATTAATTGCTTAAAATGTCACCAAATTGAACATTTCTGTACTGGTCCAGCAAAGCTCTGGTGGCAATGTTGCCCTCTTAAGCAAACACAATTCAATATTACTTCAATACTCCCAATGTAATTCAACACGGCTACGACAGTCCAAGAGTCTAACAGGGCAGTTATCAAATTCTTTATAGAATTACCGTATATGGAATGTCAATGTTTATCAGATACTCCTGAAAGACTGGTAGAGGACAGCACAGATTAACCAAAATTAAAGCTGGCAGTTCAGCAACATTATTATTTTGTATGAGTGTATATGGAGTTGAGTCATCTCAGAAAGGAGGAAAGATTTAAGAGAGGGATGAATCAACCATGGCTAACCAAAGAGATTAAGGAGAATATTAAGTTGAAAGAAGAGGTATATAAGGTGTTAAAAGTCAGTGATAGTCCTGAATACTGGGATAAATTCAGAATCCAGTAAAACAGGACCAAAAAAGATAATAAAGAGAGAGAAAACAACATGCAAGGGCAAACTAGCAAAGAATATAAAAACCTGACAATACTGTTTAGGAAATGGCAGAGGGGTTCTGCATCAGTATTCATGGTGGAAGATACTTCAAACACCCCATTAATAATAAGGAATATAGGGGCGGAATTAAGTACCATTACAATCACTGGAGGGGTAGTATTAGACAAACTAATGGGATTAAAGGGAGATAAGACTTAGGGTGTAGGTTTGCTCGCTGAGCTGTAGGTTTGATATCCAGATGTTTCATTACCTGGCTAGGTAACATCATCAGTGGGAACCTCCAAGTGAAGGGAAGCTGTTGTCTCCTGCTTTCTCTTTGTATCTTTCTCCTGGATGGGGTTCCTGGCATTTGTGGTGATGTCATTTCCTGTTTGTTTTCTGAGGGGTTGATAGATGGCATCTAGATCTATGTGTTTGTTTATGGCGTTGTGGTTGGAGTGCCAGGCCTCTAGGAATTCTCTGGCATGTCTTTGCTTAGCCTGTCCCAGGATAGATGTGTTGTCCCAGTCGAAATGGTGGTTTTTTTCATCCGTGTGTAGGGCTACGAGGGAGAGAGGGTCATGTCATTTTGTGGCTAGCTGGTTCGTGTATCCTGGTGGCTAACTTCCTTCCTGATTGTCCTGGTCGTGTATCCTGGTGGCTAACTTTCTTCCTGTTTGTCCTGGAAGAAAGTTAGCCACCAGGATACACGAACACCAGCTAGCCACAAAAAGACACGACCCTCTCTCCCTTGTAGCCCTACACACGGATGAAAAAAACCACCATTTCGACTGGGACAATACATCTATCCTGGGACAGGCTAAGCAAAGACATGCCAGAGAATTCCTAGAGGCCTGGCACTCCAACCACAACGCCATAAACAAACACATAGATCTAGATGCCACCTATCAACCCCTCAGAAAACAAACTGGAAATGATATCACCACAAACCCCAGGAACCCCATCCAGGACAAACATATAAATAGAAAGCAGGAGACAACAGCTTCGCTTCACTTGGAGGTCACCACTGATGATGTTACCTAGCCAGGTAATGAAACGTCTGGATATCAAACCTATAGCTCAGCGAGCAAACCTACATCCTAAAACTCAATCTGAGCTACAAACCTTCACAAACCTTGCAAAAAGAAGATAAGACTACAGGCCTTGATGACTTGCATCCTAGCATCTTAAAAGAAGTAGTTAAAGAGATAGAGAATGCATTGGTTGTAATTTTCCAAAAAATCATTGGATTCTGGAGAAGTACCAGAGAATTGGAAAACTGCTAATGAAATAGCCCTATTCAAAAAGGGAGGGAGGCAAAAAGCAGGTAATTATAGATTGATTAGCCAAACATTGATTGTTAGAAAAGCATTGCAATCAATTGTCAAGAAAGTAATAATGGCATATTTGGAAAGTCATAGTCTAATCAAGCAGTGTCAACATAGCTTAATGAAAGGGAAATCATGCCTGATAATTTATTGGAGTTTTCAAAGGAAATCTCAACTAGAGTAAATAGGGGGTAACAAGTAGATATGCTGTATTTGGCCTTGGAGAAGGTATTTGACAAGGTACATCACAAAATATTATGTCTTAAGATAAGAACCCCCACGATGTTGGAAATAGTATATTGGCACAAAGAGAGAATTGGTTAATGGACAGGAAACAGTAAGATGAGACAAGAGGTCCTTTTTCAAGTTGGTGATCAGTGAGGAATCAGTGCTGGGACCAAAATTGTTTGCAATGTATATTCATGATTTGGAGGAAGGCAGTGAATGTAAAGCAGCCAAGTTTGTAGATGATACAAAAATAGGTGGTTGTGAGAGGGATACAAATAGTTTGCAAAGAGAAATTGATAATTTCCATAAGTGGGCAAAAACATTGGCAGACAGAGTATAATGTGTGAAAATGTAAAATTATTATTTTGTAAGAGAGAACAAAAGAACAGAGCATTATTTAAATTGAGAAAAGCTACAGAAAGCTGCAGCACAAAGGGACTTGGGAGTATCTGTGCAGAAAACACAGAAATCTTGCATCAAAGTGCAGAAGGTAATCAGGAAGGCTAATGGAATTTTGGCCCAGATTTCAAGGGGCGGGGGGTGGTAGGTGGAGTATAAGAGTAGGGAAGTCTTACTGCAGCTGTATAAGGTACAAGGTGGTGGTGAGTCATCATTTACAGTCATGTGAGCAGTTTTCAATGAAATAGAAATTTACTGTCAAGTGTACTTTTACATGAAAAATACAGCAAAAAGCATTTTTTGCCACCACTCGACCCTTATATTAATGACAGAAGTAATAAAAAAACATAAATTAAGGCAAGGTTCATCTTTGCTCAGTTAATGGTTTCTGGGCTCAGGGACAGCTGATTAAAGAATGATGGAATACCCTGAAGATGTAACCAGGTAAGACCGCTGTTGTGCGACAAGAACGCCAGGTTGGGATGAGAACACTAGGCTGCCGGAATACTGGGCTGCAAGCCACCACTGAAGAAGGTAGAAAAATATCACTTTGCTGGGCTAAGAGCACCGCACTGGGCTGCTGGAAGCCACATCATCACTGGGCCAGGAGAAGCCTCCTCCAGACGCTGTTGCCGATCTACCATCCATCCCTTTCACCAATGCTTCAGGCACCCGGGTCTAGCTATGGGCCTGGAGCCTTGGCCCAGCCTGTGAGTCAGCCCAGGACCTGCTCTTCACTCGATGGGAAGCCCCAGGCTAGGATGGAGCCATATCTGGCTCGTCCTGGCCTTGCTGCTGCTGCTGCCACTGAAGACCTCCTCCTTCACCTGCCATTTTCCAGGCTTTAAAGAAAAGAAAACAAAGGAAGAAAAAAAACCAGAAGAAAAATAGCAAAAGTAAGAAGTAAAAAAAGAGAAAGATAAAGCCGGAGTGGAAAAGCCCCAGGCTCAGCTTCTCTACTCTGCCACCATCTTAAAAACTTATTGAAGGAAAGATATCATTTCATTGGAGAGAGTTCAGAGAAGGTTCACTAGGATGAATCCTGGTATGAAGGAAATGTCTTATGCATAAAGGCTAAACAATGTGGGAGTTTAAAAGAATGAGAGCTGATCTAATTGAAACATAGAGGAATCCTTGGGGTCTTGACTGGGCAAATGCTGACAGGATGTTTCCCCTCACAGGAGAGTATATATATTTTCTGAATAAAGGGGTACCAATTTAAGACTGAGATAAGGAGGAAAATCTTCTCTCAAAAGGTTGAGAGTCTTTGGAGTTCCTTGTCACAGACAGCTGTGAGAGCAGAGTCCTTGTGTACATTTACAGTCAAGGTAGATAGATTCTTGATCAGTCGGAAAATCAAGGGTTATGGGAGAAAATGCAGGAAAGTGGACGTGATGAATATCACAACAGCCATGATCTTTTTGAATGGTGGAGGAGGCTTTACGGGTTGAATGGTCTACTCCTGCTCGTAGTTGTTGTGAAGTTATGCGATGACACCTGAGAAATACTGCGCAGTTGTGATCTCTTTTCCATAAGGCATATTTTCCTTGAATGCAGACCAAAAAGTTTGATTTGATTGTCCTATAAAGCTAGATTGAGTAGAATAGGTACACATTCATCATGATTTAGAAGAATCAGAGGTTATCTAATTGAAATGCATTAAAGATTTTAAGGGCATGACATTATAGATGTTGAGAAAATGTGGTTGCAGAGTGTGGAACTATGGGTCATTAACATAGGACAAGGGATTGATTCCTTTAGGGCTGAGATGTCGAAAAAATTACTTAGCTCTGAGGATTGCACAATTTTAGAACTGTCTGCCCGCAGGATAATATATGGTCACTCAATGACAATGTTCATGAAAGGGATAAATACAAATTAGACACCAAGAACTTCAAGGGATGTGGAAAGTCAGATGGGAAAATGGAACTTGGGAAAATCAGCTATGCTCTTATTAAATAGTGGAAAAGGCTTGAAAGGTCTTTATGATCTTTCCCAGCTCCCATTTCTTATGAGCTTATTGTAATGTGATTATATGTACAGTAAAACCTCGATTATCCGAACATCAATTATCCGAACTTCGGATTATCTGAACAAGATCTCAAGGTCCCGTAAAAATAGCATTAGGCAACTCAGCAATCAGTTATCAGTAATATGGCATGATGGCATGCATTGCTGATAATGGAGAAATGTTTGATAACTGGCACTCAAATCGCCATCCACTGCTAGATCATTATGAACAATCAAAAGCACTAGTCTCTGACCAAACTATTCACTATCCCAGAATCATGCTGAAAGGAAAAGATAACCCTGGATTTCTCTTCTCCAAAATAAACCATCTTTTACTCGGTTCTCCTTTGCATTCTCTACCTTCAGATCTGTAGTGTGAGGAGATTGTGGATATCTGTGCCACTAACATTGTGGCCATCCATTCAGTTGTTCTGATGCACCAAGGCAAACTGACTCTTAGGTATTCCTTGATCTGAACTCACTGCTCTCTCTAGTTTCTGCCTATATTTTATCATATTCTATCTGCGCTCATCCAAATCATGAATCTCACCCTTTGCTCCCTCGTCAAGGCTTGATCGTTCCAAAGATTTCCTGGCCAACGTCTCTCATTTACCACTCAACATAGGCTTGAATTCATCTAAACTTGCAGTTTGTATCCTTGCTTGCACAGTTCCCATTCACTCTTCATCCCTGTCCTTACTAATCTAGGTTCATTCTTTAACCAACACTGTCTCAATTTTGCCATTCTCATCCTTGTTTGGAAATTGTCAAAGGCCTCACCCATTCCTATCCTGGCAATCTGTACCATCTGTAAAACTTTCTGAGATCAATGTACTCTTCTAATTCTGATATCTTGTAGATTTCCAAATGCCATCACTCCAGCATTGGTGGCTGTGTCTTTAACTGTAAAGCCTGCCACTTTAGAATTTTCCCCCTAAACTTTGCAATCTTTCTCTCCTTCTAAGACACTTTTTGAAGCCTACCTCTCTGATCAAGCTGTTAATCATCAGCCCTAATATTTGAGAAGTTAGACTTTGGCACATTTTACTATGTTAAAGCACTATTTTAATACAAATCATCATTGTTAGTGCTAGTTCTTGGATCTCTTGCTTCTGCCAGACTTCAACCTTTTGTTATAGATATTTCTATTTGCTAATGGTTTATTTTAACTATTGTACAGCTTTATTTATCTTTTTATTGGTTGGGGCTTCACCAGGCATCGGAATGAAGATTCAAGGCATTGCATAAGGATGTTGGAAGAAACAGATCCATATCATCACACAGTGGCCAAAAGTTAACCATGGGGTGCCATTTACAAATTACATGTCACTTCTGCTCTCTTGTTCTTTCCCATTTGTCACCAATTCTAACTAAAAAACTTAATGCCAATGGCATGCAAGGAAAACACTTGTTATTCTGTCGAGGACAATTTTTTCATTGGTGAAACCCACAATTGGCTGACAATTCTGCGATTCTTGGTAAGCTACAACAAAATCAGGAGCTTTGTGGCCCTGGCGAAATCCAAACTGGGTATCAGTGGGCAGAGTGTTGCTAAGTAGATGCTGCTTGATAGCACAGAAAGGTAAAAGGTCACAAGTTCAAACTGGTGTAAAGTGAATTTAAGATGGATGTCAGGGAGTTCTTCACAGGTGGATGATCAACACATGAACCCTTGGGTAAGGTAGTGGAGATGTAAATTGTTGAATACTTTAAGAAAGTGTTAACTGCAGTACTGGAGCGTTGCTCCTTCATCAGGTTGTGACAACCACCTGATGAAGAAGCAGCGCTCCGAAAGCTAGTGCTTCCAAATACTCCTGTTGGACTATAACCTGGTGTTGTGTGATTTTTAACTTTGTCCACCCCAGTCCAACACCGGCATCTCCAAATAAAGAAACGCTAAACTTTTTCATTTATTCACTAAGTCTAAAATCAGCTCTGAGGAGACATAGCTTAGAGACAGCTGTTTCCTGATTACTATTTTCCAAAAGGAAATAACAAAAAGCTGCAAATGGATACTGAGAGGAGCGGTTGGGAGTGATGGTAGTGGGATCTGTGAAGCCTGCATCAGCAGAAAGTGAGATGACTGAATTTGGTGGCAGTCAAACTTTTGATTTTCTCACATCTCATTCAGTTGTCAAAACGTAGTCAATATCATGCTCGTGGCATATCGAGCCTCGCACTGGTTTGTGGTGCATGCATTTCAAAAATACTTATTTGTGTAAAAGTGTTTAGAATTATATCACACTTCTAAGATAAAATCAGTTACACATGAACATTTTAGGATTTGGTTCACACTCATTTAAAGGTGGAATGCATCAGTCACTTTTGCAGTTGTCTCTGAGATCGGTGGTTTGCTTTGTTGAACTCTGTGGCGGGGGAGAGCAGGAGAATAGCAATTGCACAGAGCCTTAGGACAAAAGGAGAAAGTCAGGGATGGGGAAGACTGTTGTCTGGAGTGGGGTCAGAGGGACTGAGGAGTGGAAAAGTGATGTGCAGTCGGGGTGGTGGTTGGACCAGTGTGAGGATGACAGGAGGAGGAGGATGGACGGATACAGGTTCTATCACAGATTTCATAATGACCATATTTTGCAATCTGTCCAGGAACTGTGCCAGAATTAGAGTCTCAAGTCGGAGAAGCCCTGTATGTCGTGAGTATAGACAATGGAAAGTGTGGAAAGATCACTACTTGCCAGTTCTGTGGTTGAAATCCATGAACACTCATGTTCACATAACACCATCTGCCATGTCTACACAGTTCAACTCTGGAAAATCTGTTCATCTCATATACCCAATGTCATTGGGAGTAGGAGGAGCGGATGTGATAAAGGAGGTCTTTTCTCAATCAACAATGGCAGTTACAATGCCAATAGCAGGTAGCACCACAGGAGGACCTTCATCAAGATGCAGCCATTTGGGGAAGATATTGTAAGGGACAGACACCAGGGCTTGGTAGCAAAATTGATGCTACAATGAACAGCTTCCCTTTTAGTCCAGGAGATTCTTTCATAGCCCTTTGACATTCAATGGTATTACAGCTAAGGTTCAGTATTGTCCTTCAGAGAAGGAAATCTGCCATTCTTGTCTGGTCTGGCCTACATGTGTGACTCCAGACCCACTGAAATGTGTTGCCTCTCAATTGCCCTTTGAAATGGCCTAGCAAGCCATTCAGTTTTATCAATTGCCACAATCTCAAAGAAATTAAACTGGACAGATCACCTGGCATCAATCTAGGCACTGGAAAAGATAATGGAAGAAACAGCCCTGAAGATCCTGCAAAGTTCTCCTCACTAACATCTTGGGGTTAGTGCCAAAATTGGGACAGCAGTCACACAGACTAGTCAAGCAACACCCTGGCACAGTCATACTCATGAATCATAGCTCATAGACAATGTCCCAGACACGACCAACACCATCCTTGGATATGTGCTGTCCCACTGGCAGGACAGACCCCGTCAGAGGTGATGGCAGAGTAGCACACAGTAGGGAGGGAGTTGCCCGATGAGTCCTCAAAATCGACTCCAGACCCCATGAAGTTTCATGGTTTCAGGTCAAACATAGGCAAGGAAATCTCCTGCTGATTATCACTTACTATCATCCCTCCGCTGATGAATTGATACTCCTGTGTTGAACAACACTTGGAGGAAGCACTGAGGGTGGCAAGGACACGAAATGTACTCTGGGTGAGGGTTTTCAATGTCCATCACCAAGAGTGTCTCAGCAAGAGTATGAACTGGTCGGGTCCTAAACTGGGTCTGTGGCAGGGGTGAGGGAACCAACAAGAGGGAAAAAACATACTTGGTCTCACCCTTACCAGTCTGCCGGCTGCAGATGGATCCGTCTATGACTGTATTGATAAGAGTGAGCACGACACAGTCCTTGTGGAGATGAAGTCCTGCATTCACATTGAGAATAACTTCCATTGTGCAGTGTGGTATTATCACGTGGTAATTGGGGTAGACTTAGAATAGATGTAGCAACTCAGATTGAGCATTCATAAGGTGCTGTGGGCTATCAGTAGAAGACTTGGACTCCAGCATAGTCTGCCACCTCATGGTCTGGCATATCCCCACTCAAACATTATCACCAAGCCAGGAGTTCATCCTTGGTTCAATAGAGAGTGCAAGAGGGCATACCAGGAGAAGCACCAGGCATACCTGAAAATGAGGTGTCAACTTGGTGAAGCTACCAAACAGGACTTGCATGACAAACAGCAAGTGACAGACAGAGCTTAGTGATCCCACAACCAATGGATCAGATCTAAGTTCTGCAATCCTGCCACATCCAGTCAAGAATGGTGGTGGACAATTAAACAACTCACCGAAGGAGGTGACTCCACAAATATCCCCATCCTCAACAATGGAAGAGCCCAGCACATCAGCGCAAAAGATAAGGCTGAAGCATTTACAGCAATCTTCAGCCAGAAGTGCTGATTGGATGATTTATCTCAGCATCCTTCTGTGGTCCCCAGCATGACAGAAACCAGTCTTCAGTAAATTTGATTCACTCCTAGTGGTATCAAGAAAAGGTTGGAGACACTGGATATTGCAAAAGCTGCAGGCCCTGATAACATTCCAGCAATAGTACTGAAGACTTGTGCTCCATAACTTGCTGTTCTTCTAGCCAAGCTCTCCCAGTACAGTTACAACACTGCCTTCTATTTGATAATGTGGAAAATTGCCCAAGTATGTCCTGTATGTAAAAAGCAGGACAAATTCAACACCGCCAATTATTGCTCCATCAATCTATTCTTGATCATCAGTAAAGTGATGGAAAGTGTCATCAACAGTACTTTCAAGCAGCACCTGACCTCATTATACCCTTAGTTCAAACGTGGACAAAAGAGCTGAATTCTTCAGTGGGGAGGGGGGTGGTGAGATTGACAGCCCATGACATCGAGGATGCTTTCAACTGATTATGGCATCAAGGAGCCCGAGCAAAACTGGAATCAATGGTATCAGGGGGCAAACTCTCTGCAGGTTGGAGTCATACCTTGCACGTAGCAAGACAGTTGTGGTAGTTGAAGATAACTAATCTCAGCTCCAGGACATCTTTGCAGGAGTACCTCGGGGTAGTGTCGCAGGCCCTATGTTCTCCAGCTGCTTCATCAATGACCATCCCTCCATAATAAGGTCAGAAGTGGGGATGTTCGCTAATGATTCACAATGTTTAGCATCATTCCTGACTTCTCAGAAACTGAAGCAGTACATGTGCAAATGCAACAAGACCTGGACAATATCTAGGCTTGGGCTGACAAATGGCAAGTAACATTCAGGCCACAGAAATGTCAGGCTATGACCATCATCAACAAGAGACCATCTAACCACTGCCCTTGATATTCAATGGTATTACCATCACAGAATCCTCCACTATCAATATCCGGCGGGCGGGGGGGGTGGGTGGGTGGGTGGGGAGGATTATCATTGACCAGAAACTCAAACTCAACTGGACTAGCCACATAAACACATTGCCTACAAAAGCAGGTGAAAGGCTTCTCTCAATAGCTGACACTGACTCAATCTTCACTAATGTATCCATCTTCACCAAGTTTTATGCTCACCACTCTCACTACTTTCTGCAACATATTCCCTCATTCATTCTCACCCAACACCACTAACCCGGCATGCCCTCTGTGCTGTCTACTCTCTCACTTTCGATGCCTTTCCACATGCACCAACAGCATTAGTTTTGTCACCCACTTTTGTAGAGTTATGTGTCATGCATAGAAAATATCCCTTCAGCCTACCACATCTCTGCTGACCAATAACATACACTAATACCATTTACTTACATTTGGTCCATAGCCTTCTGTGCCTTGGCATTTTATATGCTTGTCCAGATGCTTCTTAAATATTGCGAGAGTACCTGCGTCCACCAGCCCCTCTGGCAGCACCTTCCATAATTCCATCACTCTCTGGGTGAAAAGACTTTGCCTCAGGTCCTCTTTGAAACAATTTACTCTTCACCTTAAACTTATGCCCTATTGACTTAGACACGTCTGTCAAGAGAAAATGAATCTTACAATCTACCTGTCATAATTTTGTATGCCTCAATCGGATCATCTTCCGTAACACCTGCCCATCTCTCATTCCATGAGGAAAATAGACCACAATAGTGCAGAAAGAAGCAGACTTGCTACCACAATCACATCCCCTTCCTCAGTGCCTGCTTTTGGAACCACTGATCCCACAGCGACTCTGGACCACATTCAGACCACGACAATTTGGACCTGAACAGGACAATCAGTACCTACAACAAATCCAAAGCCTCCAGAAATGGAAAATTCATTCCTGATGAATGGCTTATGCCTGAAATTTTGATTCTCTGCTCCCTGGATGCTGCCTGACTGGCTGTGCTTTTCTAGCACCACACTCTTCTACTCTGATCTCCAGCATCTGCAGTCCTCACTTTCTCCATAGTGCAGAAAAAGTCAAGATGAGTGGTATGCTACCTGTTATCAAGCTCCAGACCCCTTATGATGAGAGGATCCTGACTGTGACTGACCCAAGCAGGGCCTGGACTGTTATCAGAGAATATCCTTGATTTATAGCGCTGGGAACCTCTTAGTGAAGGTCTGCTGACAATTATATCAAGCTTTGTGGTTTTGTGTCTGCACTAAATGGCAAGGCATTATGAGTGTGATATCTCTGAGGGGCAAAATGCAATTTGGCAAGACAGTGCAAGGCAGGCATGTTGTTAGCATCTAGGTAGAGTCAAAGTGAGTGAACTTTATGTCAGCAAGCAAAGAGCCCAAAGATGTATCCTGATCCGTGAGCTGGGCGCATGTCCTGAGTGCAGTGCCCTTGCTGCAGCATTACAATTATAGTTGCTGATACAACATTGAAGTGTAGAAGAGTCACTGGACTGGAAATGTGCCATCAGGGTTCTTAAATGCTGGTGCATGTCAGATGACAATGTTTGGGGTGCATGTGACTAGTGTCCTTTGAGCATGCCCTACTTTACTAACACCTTCCACCCCAACCTCAAATTTACCTGGGACCGTCTCAGACTCCTCCCTCCCCTTCCTAGACATCTCCATTTCTATCTCGGACGACCGAATCAACACGGACATTTACTATAAACCGACCGACTCCCACAGCTACCTAGACTACACCTCCTCTCACCCTGCCCCCTGTAAAAACGCCATCCCATATTCCCAATTCTTTTGCCTCCGCCGCATCTGCTCCCAGGAGGACCAATTCCAATACCGAACAACCCAGATGGCCTCCTTCTTCAAAGACCGCAATTTCCCCCCAGACGTGGTTGACGATGCTCTCCACCGCATCTCCTCCACTTCCCGCTCCTCCGCCCTTGAGCCCCGCCCCTCCAACCACCACCAGGACAGAACCCCATTGGTCCTCACCTATCACCCCACCAACCTCCAGATACATTGTATCATCCTTCTTCATTTCCGCCACCTCCAAACAGACCCCACCACCAAGGATATATTTCCCTCCCCTCCCCTATCAGCGTTCCGGAAAGACCACTCCCTCGTCAGGTCCACACCCCCCACCAACCCAATCTCCACTCCCGACACCTTCCCCAGCAACCGCAAGAAATGCAAAACTTGCGCCCACACCTCCCCCCTCACTTCCCTCCAAGGCCCCAAAGGATCCTTCCAGATCCGCCACAAATTCACCTGCACCTCCACACACATCATTTACTGCATCCGCTGCACCCGATGTGGCCTCCTCTACAATGGGGAGACAGGCCGCCTACTTGCGGAACGTTTCAGAGAACACCTCTGGGACACCCACACCAACCAACCCAACCGCCCCGTGGCTAAACACTTCAACTCCCCCTCCCACTCCACCAAGGACATGCAGGTCCTTGGCCTCCTCCATCGCCAGACCATGGCAACACGACGCCTTAGGAACCCTCCAACCACAAGGGATGAACTCAGATTTCTCCAGTTTCCTCATTTCCCCTCCCCCCAAATTTTCTCAGTCCCAACCCTCAGATTCAGCACCGCCTTCCTGACCTGCAATCTTCTTCCCGATCTCTCCGCCCCCAACCCCTCTCTGGCCTATCACCCTCACTTTAATCTCCTTCCACCTACCACATTCCCAACGCCCCTCCCATAGTCCCTCCTCCCTACCTTTTATCTTAGCTTGCTTGGCACAGCCTCCTCATTCCTGAAGAAGGGCTTATGTCCGAAACGTCGATTCTCCTGCTCCTTTGATGCTGGCTGACCTGCTGCGCTTTTCTAGCAACACATATTTCAGCTCTGATCTCCAGCATCTGCTGACCTCACTTTCTCCTGAGATGTTGGTGCCTAGTTTTCAATCTGGAAGTCATTTGGAACAAGCAGCGAGCTGCATCTGCTCTGGTTTCTGTATTGAATTTTCTGTTGTTTGTTTTGCTTGCTGAGTTTGGCAAAATGGGTATACTAATATTAATCAGGTGAATTGTGGCATTCACAAGATACTCAACAAGCAATAATGACAGTCAATTGGCATCTTGTTGCTGCCTAGTGAGAATCTCGTTATGCTGTTAGTGAAATGCATAAAAGATGGAGCGAGATGATCTTGACGGCAAGCTGAGCCTGGCCTCGCTTTCAATTCAGCCACATATCTTGTCACAGGCCATGTCACTCAGACCCATATGAGATTCTGTCCATAGACGTTTTATTAATATACCATCTTTAGAGGTAGACCTGTGGGCGGCACGGTGGTACAGTGGTTAGCACTGCTGCCTCACAGCGCCAGAGACCCGGGTTCAATTCCCGCCTCAGGCGACTGACTGTGTGGAGTTTGCACATTCTCCCTGTGTCTGCGTGGGTTTCCTCCGGGTGCTCCGGTTTCCTCCCACAGTCCAAAGATGTGCAGGTCAGGTGAATTGGCCATGCTAAATTGCCCGTAGTGTTAGGTAAGGGGTAAATGTAGGGGTATGGGTGGGTTGCATTTGGCGGGTCGGTGTGGACTTGTTGGGCTGAAGGGCCTGTTTCCACACTGTAATCTAATCTAATCTGATATTAGATTAGATTCCCTACAGTGTGAAACAGGCCCTTCGGCCCAACAAGTCCACATTGACCGTCCGAAGAGTAACCCACCCAGACCCATTTCCCTCTGATTGATGTACCTAACACTATTCCTGATGAAGGGCTTTTGCCCGAAACGTCGATTTCGCTGCTCGTTGGATGCTGCCTGAACTGCTGTGCTCTTCCAGCACCACTAATCCAGTATTTGGTTTTCAGCATCTGCAGTCATTGTTTTTACCTTACTGAGTACATTCACCCTATCCATGTCTCTCATGATCTTATACACTTCTGATGAAGGCCAGTGTGCCAAGAGCCTTCTTCACAGGCTTGTCTTTCTGTGACTCCATTTTCAGAGAACCGTGCACCTGAACTCCAAGGTCCCTTTGTTCCACTACACTCTTTAAGGCCCTCCCATTCACCATTAAACTTCTATCTTGACTTTCCAAATGCAAGACCTCACACTTATCTATATTAAATTCCATTTGCAATTTCTTGGCCCACATCCCCAGCTGATCTAGGTCCTGCTGCAATTTCTGATAACCTTCCTCACTGTCCTATATAGTGCCAATTTTATTGTCATCTGCAAGCTTACTAATCATGCTTGTACATTTTCATTCGAATCATTGATATAGATAACAAACAGCAATGGACCTCACACTGACCTGAGGCACCCCAAAAGTCACAGGCCTCCAGTCCAACAAGCATCCTTCCACGATTACCCTCTGCTTCGTACCATCAAGCCAATTGTGTATCCAATTTTCCAGCTCACTCTGGATTCCATGCAATCTAACTTTCCAGAGCAGCCTACCATGTAGAGCCTTCTCAAAGGCTTAGCTGAAATCCATATAGACTACGTCTATCACTGTTCCCTCATCAAAGCTCTTGGTCACTTCATCAAAGAACCCGAATAGATTTGTGAGGCATGATCAAAGCCATGCTGACTGCTCCTAATCAACCCTGTCTTTCCAAATACATGTATATCTTATCTCTCAGAATCTTCTCAAATAACGTACCTATCACAGATGTTAAGCTTACTAGTCTACAGATCCCAGATGTTTATTTGCAGCCCTTCTTGAATAAGGGCACAACATTCGCTACCTTCCAGTCTTTCAGGACCTCACCCATAGCTAACAATGATGTAAAAATATCAGCCAGAACCCCTGCAATTTCTTCTCTAGCCCCTTGCAGTGTTCTTGGATATATCTGGTCAGGACCAGGAGATTTATTCATCTTCATACATTCTAATACATCCAACACCTCCTCTACTGTGATATTGACTGGCCCCAAGATACCATCACTAATTTCCCCAAGTTCCCAAGCCTTCATGTCTTTCTCCACGGTAAACACAGAGGAGAAATATTCATTGAGAACCATGCCCATCTCTTGCAGTTCCACACATACATGTCCACTTTGGTCCTTGAGGGGTCCTATTTTCTCTCTAGTTTTTTATTTCCTTTAATATAGTAAAAGAACTTCTTTGGATTCACCCTAACCTTCCCTGCCAAGGCTATCTCGTGCCCCCCTTACACCCTCCTGAATTCTTTCTGCAGTAAACTCCTATATTCTCTGTATACCTCCATGGATTCCCTCCATCCCAGCTGCCTGTACATCAGCCACACCTCCATTTTTCTGGTCAAAGCTCAATTATCTCTTGTCATCCAGGGTTCCTATTCCTGCCAACCTTGCCTTTCACCTTCACAGGAACACATAGACCTTGAACTCTCGCTATCTCAGTTTTAAAGGCCTCCCACTTGCTGGAAGTCCCTTTACCTGCAAACAAATGACTCCAATCAACCTCTGCAAGCTCCTGTCTAATTCCATCAAAATTCACCTTGCCCCAGTTTAGAACTTGGACCTGTGGACCAGTTTTGCCCCTAAATTAATAAAATTATGGTCACTGGTCCCAAAGTGGTCATCCAACATCATCTCCATCACTTGTCCTGCCCTATGTCCCAAGTGTAGGTCGAGTTTTGCCCCTTACTGAGTACGACCTTCTACATACTGCTTGAGGAAACTTTCCTGAACGCACTTAACAAATTCCATCCTGTCTAAGCCCTTAACGCTCTGTAAGTCCCAGTCTACATCTTTCTTTTGCCATGTTTTATTTCTGGCTTCTACTTCAGCTTTCAATAGTTTTCATATGTTTCTGTTATGGTCTGTAAACTGTACACTCCATCCTGATTTTCCTCCTCTTCTCTTTAGTTTGGACCAAATTGTTGAGGGCTTCACTAAAGTGATCCACAAAGTGTCTAGGCAATGGATTTGTGAATCTGTTTCTTCAGTCCATCAATATTATACAGACTTTTAAAAGTTGTTATGTAACCATCTCCAATGACTAAAATTTGGCTCTGTTTTTGGGCAGCTCATGTTTTTTTGTAAATGTTTTTATGGACAAAAAGATTTTGCAACTTTTAGAAATTAGAAAATTACTACAAAAGCATTATAATCTTATAATATAACAACAATAACAATAAACAAACTGCTACTGTACTCCACAAACAATTCAGAAGAAAAAATAGAATAAAGAGAAAAAAACGAAGCAAACTACAAGTCAATAGTTAACTAAATCAAGATAAAGCTAAATTAAACCCAATTGAACCAAGGCAAATTAAACTAAGTTGCAACACTTAGTGCAATCCCACCAAAGCTTCCCATCACTGGGAGCATCAGTTGGCAAACCCATATTTGTTCAGAATTCTTCCTCCCAGGGGCCCCTGGCTCGCCAGACACAGCTCTTGCTGCTACCCAAGGTCCTGACCAACACAGCCGATAAGCCTGCATCTATATCACTTAGAAAGAGCTGCCACATCCTATAAAAGAGTTCCATTTTCTGGTACACCATTATCATGAGGACGTCTGGGGGATGTGCTCCATAACTGACCTACGCCACCCCAAGAGTCCCAGGGGATTCTCCAAAACCCAGCTTATCAGGATGTTCTTCCTCCCACAAAATGAAAGAATATTAAATAGTTTCTTCCCAAAGAAGGGAGATTTGGCAAACCCAAGAGGAGGGACACTGGATCTATCTTGACCTCGGTTCCCAAGACCCCTTCCAAAACACTCGCTATAGCGCCCAATACCTACAAAGCTTGTGGCATGACCATAAGCAATAAATAAGAGTATCAATATCTGTTTTACGTTTGGGGCACACTGGGGATGCTCCTGTCTTCAACTTCACAAGGCACTCCAGTACCAAATGAGCCCTGTGGAGTACCTTCAGTTGCATAGCCTGCGCCCTATTGCAAATTAAAATTTTCCTTATGTTCTCCCAAATATCCTCCCATGCCTCTGATGAGATCTCCACCCCCAATTCCTGAGTCCAGATTCCGTGCAGCCGCTCAATGTCCTTCAAAACACTACCTCCTAATAAATGATAGAGGGTGCTGACCGAGAGAGTATCCATGGACCAAAGTACTCTCCTCTCCACTTTCGAATTATAGGGACTAACCGTCAATGTAGTCTTTTTCTGTATAAAGTCCTGAATCTGAAACTAACAAAAGAGGTCCCTCCTAGATAGTTCATATTTCTGGCTCAACTGCTCGAAAGTTGCTGCTCAACTCCTCCCCCTCAAATAAATCCCTTAGACAGGAAACTCCTCTAGATTCCCGGAACCTGAATCCAGAATCCATCAATCCCAGCCGGAATCCTAACATTCCTACTATGGGAGTAAAAGGGGAAGTTTTTTGTAAATTGCCCTCACTTTGTGGCATCATTCTCCATGCTTTAACCGTGTTAAGGACAATCGGATTTATGCAATATTCCAGAACAGATCTCATCTTGTCCATAAACAACAAATTAATGAGAGGCATTTTACCTGCGTGGCCTCAATGTCCAGCCAAATTGACTGTGGGTCCTAGCAAGCCCAATCACTTGATATTTCTTAAAATCTGGAAAATCTACACCCACATCTCCTGCAGAAGCTGCAGTTTGGCAAGCCTAATATGAGGCTGCCTATGACGCCAGATAAAAGAACCGAGCCAAGTATGAAGCCTCCATAGCACCTGCTTGGGCAGCAAAGGGAGCATTCGCATGGGGAATAATAAACAAGGAAGAACATTCATTTTGACCAGAGCTATTCCCCGCAACCAAGATATCGGAAGATTCTTCCATCACTGAATGTCCTGTCTTATCTTCTCTACCAACTGCACAAAATCAGTTTTATATAATTGATCAAAGGCCAGGGTGATAAAAATGTCTAAATATGGGAAACCTCCATGTGACCACTGAAAAGGAATCAGATTCCACCCACATAGACATGGCCTCCAAGTTCATAAAATGGATTTTATACCCTTGGAAAAAAACCAAACGGATGAATCACTTGTATAAACGGGGCACAGATATCGTTGGGTTAGTTAGAAAGAGAAGAATGTCATCTGCATAAAGGGTGATCTTATGTCCTCCTGATCTTACCTCTGGGGCAGTTATATTGGAGTCTCTCCAGATGGCCTCTGCCAACAGCTCAATCACCAATATAAATAGTAACGGTGAAAGGGGGCTCCCTTGTCGACTGTTTCTGCCAAAACTGTCAGACCTTATACCATTAGTGAGAACTGCTGCTTTAGGGTCACTGTATAACACTGCCACCCACTGGGTAAAGACCCCTCCAAGACCACACCACTCCAAGACATAAAGGTACGGCCACTCCACCTGGTCAAACACTTTCTCTACTACCAAACACGGAATTGACCCTTGCTGGCGTACCTGAACCACATTTAGTACTCTTCTAATATTATTAGAAGACCTGCGACCCCAAATAAAACCTGCCTGGTCCTCCTTTACAATGAAGGGCAAAACCCACTCCAACCTCAACGCCAGCTTTTTCGACAAGATTTTAAAATCCATGTTTAATAGCGATATGTACCTGTACGAAGTACAATCCTCTGGGACTATCCCTCTCTTGAGAATAACAGAAATATTTGCTTCTCCTAGAGAGGATGGGAGGCAGTCCTAACTGTATGAATAATTGTACATATTCAACATTGGCCCGGCCACCATGTTTATAAATGCGTTATAAAACTTGCTCTGAAATCCATCTGGGCCTGGCGCTTTACCATTCTGGAGCTGCCTCAGAGTAGAACTTCCTGAATGCTACGTTAATCTGTTTGGAATCGCAAGTGATTCCAAACTCTCTAATGGGTGTGGCCAGGTACGCCAGATATCTACCCTGTTTATCATTATACTCGAATAACCTCTACTTCGCAAAGGAAATCTCCTTCTTTGTTGTCTGAGTGAATGCAGCATTCAGAGCATCCTTGAGGGCTGTAATCCGCTGCAACTTGCTCACAGACGGTCTGTCAAAGTATACTGTCTCGGCTGCTTTCAACCGGGCCTCGAGCATACTCTGTTGCTGTCCCTTCTGCTGCTTCCGAGTCACCGAGTAAGAAATAATCAAACCCTTGCATAGGCCTTGGCAGTCTCCCACAGCACTGACAGATTACTGGCCGTACCCGAATTAATGTCCCAAAAGATTTTATTTCCCGTGAAAAATACTCAGTAAACTTGTTATCCTTCAGGAGGAAAGGATCCATGCGCCAACGCCCTGAGCCTGTCCCATCACCACCGGTCTTGACCTCCATGATCCATGCGCCAATGCCCTGAGCCTGTCCCATCACCACCGGTCTTGACCTCCATGATCCATGTGCCAATGCCCTGAGCCTGTCCCATCACCACCGGTCTTGACCTCCATGTCCATTGTCGCATGATCGGAAATGGCTATGTTACCAATTCTGTAAGACAGCACCGAATTCAAAACAGCCAATGGGACAAAAAAATGTATCAACCATAGTGTAGCACTTATGTGGGTTAGAGAAAAAGGTGAAATCCCTACCCTCAGGGTGAAGACATCTCCACACATCCACCAATCCCAGCTCCCTGTTCAGGTCCACCAGCTGCCTGGATTGCGAGACCCCTAGGGCATCCTGTCCACCTCAGGGTCCATAACTCAATTAAGGTCTCCCCCTATAATTGTATGATGTGCCCCAAGGACCATCAACCTGGAAAGCACATCTGTTAAAAATTTGAGGGGGTGTGCCAGGGGGCAATATACATTCAAGATCCCATACTCCTCTCCATGTATTAAAGCTTTAAGAATCATAAACCACCCATATTCATCCTTAATTTGGTCTAACCGGTGAAATAGGAGATTCTTCTGGATGGGTATAGCAACTCTTCTACTTTTTGAATTCAAGGATGAGAAAAGCACCTGTCTGAACCCTCCCTGCTGTAACTTCAAGTGCTCCTTATTGGTTCGATGTGTATCTTGCAGCAAGGCTACATCGACCCTCTGTTTTCTAAGGCTTGAGAGGATTTTTTTTCTCTTAATCGGTGAATGACTCCCCTTAACATTCCAGGTACACCATTTAAACGAATGGTTAGCCATAGCTGTCCAAAACAGCCCATGACCCATCTGGGAGGAAGAACCCTACTCATAGTGCACCAAGTGAAAACAGTAAATAGTTTGGATAAACTTGAAAATACAACTACAAAAATTACCAAATCACTGAACCAACATATAACACAAATAAGAGCAGACTTTCCCCCTTGCCCACAGGGAGCACTCATAATACCCACTAACCCCTCCATGGCTCCTTCTAGCTGAAGCCACGCCCCAAACCCAAGCAAAACAAAGTTAAAAAAAAGTTACAACAAGAAAATTAAAAGTGGGCACTCAACCCTAGTCCATACTTTGACCCAAGGCAATCCTGGTAAAATAAAAAAAACCTGCCTCCCCAAACCACCCCCTCCTCCGCACTAACAGGGAGAAACGAAAAGGGAATGATAACAAATGATAATGGAAGGGGTAAAAGAAGGAAGAAGAGAGAGGAAGAGAAAACAAGGGACCCCTCCACATATTTAAAAAAAGACAAAACCAGGTAAACCAGGCAAACTACAGAAAAAACAAAGTGAACAAGATTGTCTATAGTATTCCAGCCAGCCAGTCTATTTTAAGGTGTCCAGTAAGTCCTTTGTCTTCTCTGGTGAGTCAAAATTAAACACGGACCCTCTGTGGCTGAAACTTAATATTGCCGGATACTTTACAGAGTACTGAATATCCAAGTCTCTCAGCCTCCTATTTACCTCACCAAAGGCCTTTCCCTTGTGGATCACGGCCACAGGAAAGTCTTGGAGAAACATAAATCTTGATCCTTTGTATGTCAGAGCCTGTGGATCCTTCCCCAGTGCTCTAGAAGTTTCCAGAACCATTTGCTTGTCTCTGTAATACTAGAGTCGCACTAGGGTGGAGGTGCTGGTCCGAACTGGGTCTGCGCAGTGCGACCCGGTGGGCCTGCTCAACCCACACCCGGCCTGCCCCGACTTCCAGCTTCAGAAACTGCCGGAGCCATTGCTCCAGGAAGCTGACCAGCTGGCCTCTTCTTCCAGTTCCGGTAGCCCGACCAGGTGGATGTTCTTGATTTTTGTGGTTATTGACCTGCTCTACGAAGGCCCGTACCTGCTGTTCCAGGGCCTGGAACCGACCTGCTGAGGATTCCACCGTGGTTTTGGAGGTCATGGTCTGCTGCTCCAGCTCCATGACGTGCTGCCCAAGATGCTGGATCTCCTGGTCATACTGCTGCAGCCCAGCTAAGATCAGTTCCAGCCTGGTCCGGGTCTTCTCCATCGCTGGAACGATCTTCTCTCGGAGTTTCACAAGCTCCGAGACCAGGCTGTGCTCCACAGGTAAGTCCCCTGGGGCTTTTGCGGAGGCATGTCCGTTGCTGCAGGGGAGTGCCCTGCTTGGTGTAATCCTCGCTGTCCTTTTCCTTCAGTCACTTTTCGTAACCAATTGAACTGACATCCGGCAATTCTGGGGATCCAAAACTACTGATTTTTACCACAATGGGTGAGAAAGGGAGGGTGAATGTACCACTTTATCTGGGTTCTGGTGCAGAGCTCAGCAGGGCAGACCTACTGAATTGCCACCATCTTGGATCTCCTCATGTTATTTTTGATCTCAAAGAGGAATGTGCAATGTGCATGCACATCTCCAGCATGAGTTGTGTTGAATGCATCGAGGTGAGTTATGATTGACACTAGTGCTATTACTTCTGACTTTGCTGCTTCAGCTCAAGTTTCACTTAAATTTCTATAACTGCGCAAACATTCAGCAACAAGATGGGCCAACTAAGCAGAGCTATTGTAAACTAAATGTTAGGTGCTGATTTCTATGGTTTCCATCTAAGTTTGCAGAGTTGCTGTGAGTCTTCCACTGATGCAGCTGGCAGAGTCAATCTGGGGTGATGAAGACTTTGATTCTGGCTTCAAAGATTCTTGTCAGATCACTTACTCCAAGATTCCCCCTTGGCCAGAAGCATTAAAGGAAGGTCTTTTCTACCTGGGACTTTGAGAAGCATTTCTTTTCTTTCAACCTAAGAAGGAACTTCTTATTGAAATTTGGCATCTCTTGCAAATCTTCAGGTAGGACCAATACTGTACTACTGGTAACAGGGAAGGTAATTGTGGCCGTGGAAACCTTGTAGTTTACAATAACTCTGGTTAGTTGGCCCATCTTGTTGCTGAGTGTTTGTTCAGTCATAGAAGTTTAAGAGAATCTTGACCTGATGACACCACTAGGAGAAAGTGAGGACTGCAGATGCTGGAGATCAGAGCTGAATCACTAACATTGTCCAGAGCACTGGTAGAAGTAAAGTTGCCACAGTCTTATTGGGCTGCTCCCTCATTAGAGAAAGAGAGAAAGAGAGAGAGAGGACAGATGGTGGTGGTTTAACCTGAGAATCACCACGGTTCAGGTGAGGGGACAGGTTGAGAAACAGGGTCCTTCATTGTGACCTCTGCTGGTATGGGAATTAAATCCACTCTGCTGGCATCATTCTGCATTGCAAACCAACCATTCAGCCAACTAACCAAAGCCCAGAGCACTACACAAATGAGGTGCCTGATGTTCTTTATACCAGGAGAGGTGAGTACATTATCTTCCCTCTGACCAGATAGGTGCAGGTGAAATGTGGAAGATGGCCGATTTTCTCGTTGTGCATTGCCATTTGCTGCACAATCATGGTGCTGCATCTAATTGCAGAGATTAGATTAGATTCCATACAGTGTGGAAACAGCCCATTTGGTCCAAGAAGTCCACATCGACCTCTGAAGAGTAACCTATCCAGACCCATTCCCCCACATTTACTCCTGAGTAATGTGCCTAACACCATGGACAATTCACCAAACCTGCACATCTTTGGATTGTGGAAGGAAACCGGAGCACCTGGAGGAAACCCACGCAGACACAGGGAAAATGTGCAAACTCCACACAGACAATTACCCGAGGCGGGAATTGAACCCAGGTCCCTGGCGCTGTGAGGCAGCAGTGCTAACCAGAGCCACCACGCTGCCCTCAATGTATCACAGCTCGAAAAATTCTATACCAGTGTTCCTAAATTTTATCTGTAACTCCACATTGAGCTTTGAAAATTGGTTCAACCTCCCATTGAGGGCTGAGAGAGTGAGACCCTTTTAGAAAGGGAACATAGCTTTTGTAACTTGGTTCAAGCTCCACTGCAGCCGTTACTTCTTCAGATTTCACAATCCCAAAGTTATAGATCATAACTCATGTCAGGACTCATTTCTGTCCCAGCAACAGTGAAGGAACAGCGATATAATTCCAAGTCAGGATGATGTGTGACTTGGAGGGAAACTTGCAGGTAGCAGTGTTCACATGCATCGTCTGATCTTGTTATTCCAGATAGTAGAGATTGTGGGTTTGAAAAGTGCTGTTTCAGGAATTTTTGACCAGTGTTGCAGTGGGTCTCTTTTGTGCTACATGCTAAGGCCACTCTGCAATACTGATGGAGAAAGTGAATGTTTAAATTGGTGAATAGTGTCCTGATCCAGCAGGATGCTTTGATTTGCCACAACCTCGTCATGGACTACAGGCTGGATAGTAGACAAGAGCATAGTTGTTGCGGCAGTGGTGAAGGAACAAATAATTCCTAATGAAGGGCTTTTGCCCGAAACGTCGATTTTGCTGCTCCTCGGATGCTGCCTGAACTGCTGTGCTCTTCCAGCACCACTAATCCAAAGAACAAATAATGTTCTGTAAGTTCAAAGTAGGAACATGTCCTTTTCTTTATTCACTCATGGGATGTGGGTGCCACTGAGTGGACCAGCATTTATTGCGTACCCTCATTGACAGGGCAATTAAGAGTCAACCACATTGCTGTGGGCTTTAGACTCACATGTAGGCCATATCAATCAGGACAGATGTTTCCTTCCTTAAAGGACATTAGTGAATTGGATCAGTTTTTCTGACATTGGTTTCATGGTCATCATTCCAGGATTCTATCAAGTCACTGCACCTCCCTCTAGGCAACACCTTAGCAATCCTGATAATCTGTCACTGCTATAAAATTCTACTTGATCATTTTGGGCAGTGACATCCAAAACAATACAGAAACAAACACTGATACCAAACTCTCAGCCTGAACCTCCATTACACACTCAGATTTTGGGTACATGCTGTTTGTGTGACACTAAAAGCTAAAACATCAGGTGCTGCATCATATTTGGATTTGTAAGTCTTCTCATGGAATTGGGCATCACTCATGAGTTAGAAAGTATGGGCTCAGAGTACAAACCTGTAGCTAAGTTAATGCTGGACTCCGTCATGCTTTTTGATAGTAATGGAAGGCTATTTGGAAGGCTTGTCAATTTATCATATCTCTCTGAGTCGATGTCAGTTAGCCCTTTTCTGTGTGCTATCTCATTTAAGTCTTCATTTGAGTCTTCTGCAACAGACCTCATATGCAGGGAATTGGCAGTTATGACTCTTTCCTTCTACTTTGGCTGCTAGTCATTCATATGTTGTGTCTCTTCCTAATGCCACAGACAAATTTTATATGTTCCCTTTTATGTGACCATTGTGTGTGGGTGTGTGTATTTTCTTATCCTTGAAATGATTAACTCAATGCAAATAATCCAGTAGCAAGTGTTTGGTTGTTTAAAATGAGAAAGATTATATGCTTTCATACCATTTATCCTGCAGGTTAACGAAAATTCATTCAACGTATCCACACTTTCACAGTTTTCACAGAAGCATGTCAGTATTGCTATAAATAAGGTATTGAGGGGCATCATCTAATTCCAGGCCTGGTCCAAAGTAAGCCTTGTCCAAAGGACTCTGGTAGTAAGATAGATTTTTAATCTCCAAAGGATGTCTCATGATCCTTGGAATCTTCACTTTCTGTCTTTGAAAAATGTAGCTTTTAGAAAATGTATGTTTAAAGATTTATGATATTATCGTGTGGTGGCTGATGAGACATCAATCTCTAAAGTGTGCATAATGCCAGTATTTGAAAGGCTGAGAGGATGAGATTGAGTCTTAGTGATTTATCATCATCAGTTTCCTAGGATTTTGGCCCCTGCAACAGTACCTCAGGAGGTGATGTTTTTAGGTATTTAAAAGGAGAAAATCCATGGGTGGAATTGCAGTGAGAGAAGGTGGAAGGGAAAGCAAGAAGTGTATGTTTACACATAGTGCAGACTTAGAATCAGACATGATTGTGGGATAAGGGAAAAAGTGGGATGCAAAACTGACGCAGAGTCAGCTTCAATATTTTAATCTTGCCACTCGCCATGATTGCAGTCACAGCTGGTTCAATATCCCCTCTATTGGGGCAAGGACACGTGAGTGTGCCTATCTTTGCTATTTAGGCATTGCTAGCTGCAATTATGCAAAACCTAACTGTGTAAAACTTAGAACTATGTCATTGGGTATAGCGTATAGAGGAACCTCGATTATCCGAACGACATGGGCGAGTAGTATTTTGTTTGGATAATCAAATGCTCAGATAATCGAATGCTGGATAACACTGTTTCGCCAAGCATCGAGGCCTTGTGATCTTGCTCGGATAATTAAATGCTGGATAATTTAGGTTCTTCTGTAATTTGTATGGCTGCCATAGCTGGGCACTTGATAATGTGTGCAAACTGAGAACTACAGTGAGGAGTCTTACAGCAGTGGGTGGGTGAGGTCAGGCTGTGAATAGGAAATGTAAAAGGTAAAGATAAAGTTGCCGTAGGGTTGCTCTCTCATTGGACAGAAATGACTGGTGATGGTTTAACCTGAGGGTTACCATACCTCAGGCAAGGAGAGGGACCTTCATGGTAACCTCAGCTGTGTGAGAATTAAGCTGACCCTCTGAATAGGATGATGAAATCAGGCTTGTTTGGTCATTTTCATACTGGAGTTAAGGGGGATGTTAAACTGAGCAGTGTATGGAGTTGCTGGTTCATTTCTAAAGAAACAACCCTGGGAAATGCACTCACTGATCATGACCACTCATGTTAGACCTTATCTTGCACTGCCTCATGCCTTCAGGCTACACGATTGACATTGGCTATTGTGGTTATCTGTTCCCACTGCCTCCACAGTGTCTGTGTAACCCTTAGAGGATGGAAAATATCCAATGCTGAGGCCTCTAGTTTTACAGTATGGAACCTTGCATCATGTTCATTCTTCTTGTAGGTTAGTCTTCTCCAGCCATTTCTAGTACCTTAACAGGAGGCTTGAAGATTTCCAGCCTCCTGTTTGTCTGCTTTGGAATCCAGCATCTGCAGTTATCTGTCTCTAATCTATTTCTAGTAGCTTCCCTGGAAGGGGAAGTAGGCTGGCTTTAGGTGATGCAGTTAAACTTTCAGTGGTGCTAGCTTTACATACACTTTAGCCCTTGCTGAACTAGGCAGGCATTTTGCAACACTTTTTTGGGCTTGTGTTTTTACTGGTCATGTCAGATTAGATTACTTACAGTGTGGAAACAGGCCCTACGGCCCGAGTCTACACCGACCCGCCGAAGCGTAACCCACCTATTCCTGTACATTTACCCCTTTACCTAACACTACAGGCAATTTAGCATGGCCAATTCACCTGACGTGCACATCTTTGGACTGTGGGAGGAAACCGGAGCACCCGGAGGAAACCCGCGCAGACACGGGGAGAATGTGCAAACTCCACACAGACAGTCGCCTGAGTCGGGAATTGAACCCAGGTCTCTGGCGCTGTGAGGCAGCAGTGCTAACCACTGTGCCACCGTGCCGCCCATCAGGTTACAATGAGAAAAATTCTGCAAGCACTCAGACAATCATTCAAAGCAGAAAAACCTATATTTCAGCTGTGTTGTTACCTGAACAGAAGGAGGACCTCAAATGACCTTTAACCTGTTTTCTTTAGGTTAAAGAGGGTAAATTCAGATTGGGCTTTTACACCTGATTACTGCTAAATGATGCCTCTGAGCAAAGCATGTGTAAAAATGCCAGATAGGGAAGCAATACCGAGATGTTCCAATGTGGTTGAGAAGTATTTTCATAAATATTGATCTCCTTAAGGTTTAAATGTTTGCACAGGATAATGGATGATTCAGAAACTCTCCCAACACTGTGCCCAACTGATCTGAGACCAGGTACTCACATGAGACAAACAATCCCAACTCCAATACACATTCACCCTCTTTAAGTAGGTGTGTCACAGCAACTTCATGACAGCCAGCTTCAACACAGGTACTGTTCAAGAATATTGCTTGCATTGTTACACTGAAGCACAGACACCCCTGATGAGACAGGGGGTTCAACCCTCAGTGATGTTGATTTGATTTGACTGCACATACCTCTCGTCTCAGGAAGCAGTGGACCGTGATAATAACAAAGCCTTGAACGGAGTCAAAAACTGCAAACAATATTTGAAACAAAATCGATCGCCTGTCGGTCATCGCCAGAACAGCTGACATCCAGGTCAGTGCCAGCAATGGGAGAACAACGCACGAGCTCCACAGGGATGCCCTGGAGGAACAGAGAAGAATGGCAGTCTTAATTAAAATGATAAGTGTGATCAATTATATTCAGTTACAATCGCATAATTTATAAGGGTATTTTTTGAATTCTGTGCCTCAATTTGTTTTTTGACATGTAATACTTAGTTTTTAATTCTAACGACAAATCAAACTGGACATTCAAATGGGGGGTTCTCAGAGGATAGGGTTCTGCAAGACGATTTAAGAGGCCCAGATTGTTATATTTTTTGACTTACTAGTTCATTATTTCTGTTGCAGTCTATGTTTTTGAAGAATATTGTCTGCAAAAACATGATTTCCCATTGTGTAGCTGTTGCAGTATTCAAGAAATTGGTATAGCTCCCATGCCTACCTCAACAATATGTTGCATTTTTATAGGTTTCTTAAGAGTTTATCAATACAAGTAAGAATCTCTGAGGAAGCACCATTATTTCCAAGGGCTGCTTCCAGTTTTGTCAATGTTAGCAGAGTGCTTGTAGGGTGACAACATGAACTTGGATCTCTGACAATGTGTGAATAATAGCGGATGATTCCTGCTATTATGTCGCAATTAGCATGCAGTCCTGATAATGCTGTTACCAGCAGAGAACTTGAGAGTGATTTCTGAACAACTGTTACAAATTAATGTTGTACACCTTGGAGGTGCTGCACTTATCTATTCATTAATGATACTTCCACAATAAAGCCCATCTCTACTCTTGCTTCACGTCTTATGTTGTTGAAATCCTTTATTATCTCTAGACTTAACTGTTCTAACACAATCCTGGCTGGCCTCCTAGATTCAATTCTCTATTAAGGTGAGGCTATCCAAAATTGCACTGTTCCGGTCACAATTCATACCAAATACCATTTTCCCTGTGCTCATTGACCTGCATTAACTCAAGGCTAGCCAACAGCTTGACTTTAAAATTCTCATCCATGCTTTCAAATCCTTCCCTCTTCTGGGTTTGCCTATCTCTGAAATCTTCTCCAGCTCCACAACCTAGATTTCTGTTTATCTCTAATTCTGGTCTCTTCTGAAGAAGTTTGATTTAATTGCTCTAATACCGGATGCCATGTCTCCAACTTCATTGGCCCTAAGCCCTGTAATTCCCTCCCTAAACCACTCCACCTCTTTGTCTTGATTTCTTCCTACAAGATACTTCTTACATATTTGACCATCTTTGGGTCATCTCTGTGATATCTCCTTCTTGTGACTTAAAGTTATATATTTTTTGATGATGTCTATGTGAAGCACCTTGGGACATTTGATGTTAAAGATACTATATAAATGCAATTGTTTTTTGTTTCTAAAGCCTCATGAAGTCAAGACATGTATTTTACACAGATTAGGTGTCTTAAAATCTGTACTTTAATAATATACCTGCTTCAAACTGTTGAGGAGATCCTGCAGAATTCTAATATCTGTGTAAGGGGCTCGGGTAAGTTGCCAATATGACAGGCTTCTCTGTGGTTTCTTCTGATTAAGCTTCAGAAATCTGTTTTGCTTTTACACTTCTCAAATGCAGGAAATGCACCTTAATTTTTCTGTGATTTCGCTGCTAAACAGCACAGTCTCAAATCAGCAGGAACAGTGTAAATGTGCCACATTCATGGATGAAGGTGTTGTCGAGACTATTGTGGACACTGGGCTAACTTGGGCAAATGCATAATTATGGGAAGTATCAGCTCGGTTCAACAGGTAGAACTCTTGGAGCAAGTTAAGGTGAATAATTAGGCTGGCTCCTCAATCCAATATGATGAGACTGCTGCATTATTGGAGGCACTGTCTTTCAAATGAGATGCTATTTGAGGACTCCAGACTGTTCCATGGCAGTAAGGAGAAGGGAGTTATCCCAGCATTTTGGTCAACATCCCTTCCTCAGTTAGTATCACCAAAGTAAATTTAACGAGCAATTTATCTCATTTGTTTTAATCTGACTTAGCTGTGTAGAAATGGCTGGCATGATTACCATATAGTAAAGCTTACAATTCAGAAACAATACATTGGAATACTCTATGCATGTGTTTTATTGGCATTTAGATTGTGTAATACTGCATGCACAGTGCTGCAAATAGACATTTCAGCAAAACTGTATCCACAGTTTCTGCATGTACATATAACTCTTTGAAAATGATAATTCTAAGAATTATGATAGAATTGCTAGAAATCAAAGTTTGAGGAGAAAGGTGGAAGCTTTGGTGTCTTAATAATAAATTTCTCTCTCTCTATGACCCAACGGAAGAGACTTCACGTGGGAAATAACAAAGAAAGCCTGTGTCAATTAGCTGAAGGACGTTATTTATGTTACAAAGCTCCTTCAGACTGGTTTCCTTCTTGAAGGTGGCATTACAAGCATTTAGGTCAACCAGATTACTTACGTAAGTCTCCCTTTCAGATTTTGATTTCTCAAAAACAAAATGACCTATATTCCAGGGAGGACAAAGAAAATGCTACAAAGACACTCCAAAGCTTTCCTTGAAGCACAGTAGCATTGACATTGGTGATTTTGGAAGAGCATGCTACAAATAGTTGAAAACGATGACAACTTGTCCATCAAGCTGCATATGCTTATACTCCAAAAACCTTCACAATGAAACATAGAGATGGCAGAGAACGAAAGCAGAAGAAGCAAACTCTGTACTTCAGACACCGCTATCTTGCTCCATTTGCCAGAATTATGGGGAATTTGTCTGTTTGGTCACCAGAAGACCCAAAGCAGAAATTCACAACTCTGAAGAGACTTCATTCTCCAATTGAGAGATAAACAATGACAAGCTCCTTTGGATACAGGCCTTGATATATATATTCTTGTGCCTGATAAGATGAAGGTTGTTGTCAGTTTAATGAACCAAGTGTCCTTATGGGAGTTAAGCAATAAAATGATCTCAGGTTTACAGGAAACTGGATCAAGGGTATACTTTGGACATCAGTCTTCGTAGTGGGACATTTGAATAGGAAGATGTGATTGAATGAGTGTTTGACATGAGAGATTCACCAGTTCCCTCAAAATAAAATACATTTATAGGCAGTCAAGAAGGAAAGATCACTTTAGCCAGAGAGGTGTTTCCTGAAATTGAGCTATTCTGGCTGCAGTCTCAAACTTTGGTTAGCTCAAGAAGATGAAAACAGAAGGGGTTGACACCATGAACCTGCTTCATTGATCCTTTCATATAACATGAAAGTTGCAAATTATCTTATCTGCCACTAGTCTTATTCCTTGTCTGTTCACTTAAAACAGTTGCTTCATAATAAACTACTTTAAAACATGATGTGTGATTTCAACCTCTTTTGGGTAATCATGACTCCTAGACAAAATCCTACCTGGTTATTTATGTGTGTGCATAAAGCATATAAAAGAACAATAGTACACAATGGGTCTCTGCAATGGCCAATAATCTACATAATAAAGTATTGCAGATGAGTTGCATTTGATAGCTGGTCAAAAAAATGACCTTCAGAACTCCATTATAATCACAGAGTCTTTGAATAAAACTTTGAGAAATGTATACATTCTGATTTTGTTTGATAGAGAGGTAACTTTCTTTCTTCACAGAAATAAAATTGCCTAACCCAATCCAGAGAGATGAGGAACAGATTTGCAGAGCCAGGGCGTTGTGAGTGGGCATTGAGTTATCGCTGCACGTTGTTGTAATTCCGATAGCTAAAATTGCACAGCACTTCCAGTAAAAGGGCATGGTCAAGCTCTTCGGTCCTTGTTCATGTGGGACTATCCTAATTAACAAGCACCTGGTTTTCAAAGTGACTTTATGGCAAATCAATTCTGTCCAGACACAACAATGATACAACTAGCTCAGGGCTTCCTAAAGTTGAGTACTAGGTGACATCTTGGGGTCCCAAACTTTGAGGCACCAATAGCTAACATCCCACTCCTGTTCTGATAGGTCACCACCTCTAATGTTAACCAAGGAATTGAACAACTTCCAAACCACACAATGGATTCACAATGGGAAAGAGTTTAGAAAACATGAAATGAGTTGATCAATAGTTTACAGCACCACGGAAAGGTCCTCTGACCTGCTATCATGGTTATCATATTATCATGTTAATCACACAGAGTCGTTTGGTTCCAAATTTCCATCAACAAGTTAATAATTTTGACACCTGGATACCAAGAGACCCTTTCTTCACCTCCTACTGAATAGGAGTCACTAGTTAATGTTGCAAGATAATGACTGGATTGTTGATTGAAGACAGTCCACACTCTTGTCAGTGAACACTTATAATCTTCATGAAGTTACTACAGACCAGTGAGCCTGACGTCGGTGGTGGGGAAGTTGCTGGAGAGGGTACTGAGAGATAGGATCTATTTATATTTGGAAAGGAATGAGCTTATCAGTCATGGGCAACATGGTTTTGTGCGGGGGAGATCGTGCCTTACCAACTTGATAGAGTTCTTTCAGGAAGTGTCCAAGTTGTTAGATGAAGGAAGGGCTGTTGATGTCATATACATGGACTTTAGTAAGGCGTTTGATAAGGTTCCCCATTTGCAGACTAATGGAGAAAGTGAAGTCACATGGTGTGCAGGGTGTTCCAGCTCGGTGGGTAAAGAACTGGTTGAGCAACAGGAGACAGCGAGTAGTAGTTGAAGGGAGTTTCTCGAAAAGAAGAAAGGTGCCCAGTGATGTTCCACAGGGGTCAGTATTGGGGCAACTGTTGTTTGTAATATACATAAATTATCTAGAAGAGGGCACTGTTGGTATGATCAGCAAGTTTGCAGATGACACAAGATTGGTGGAGTAGCAGAAAGCATAAGGGACTGTCAGAGAATACAGGAGAATATAGATAGACTGGAGAGTTGGGCGGAAAAGTGGCAGTTGGATTTCAATCCAGACAAATGTGAGGTGATGCATTTAGTCAAGTCTAATTCTAGAGCGAATTATACAATGAATGGAAGAGCCTTGGGAAAGGTTGACGGGCAGAGAGGTCTGGGAGTGTAGGTCTATTATACCCTGAAGGCTGCTGCACAGGTAGATAGAGTGGTCAAGAAGGCACAGAGTATGCTTGCCTTCATTGGACAGGATATTGAGTATAAGAGCTGGCAAGTCATGTTAAAATTGTACAAGACATTGGTTCAGCCGCATTTAGAATACTGTGTACAGTTCTGGTCGTCACATTACCAAAAAGATGTGGACACTTTGGAGAGGGTGCAGAGAAGGTTTACGAGGATGTTGCCTGGTATGGAAGGTGCTAGCTATGAAGACAGGTTGAGGTAGTTAGGTTTATTTGCACTAGAAAAAAGGAGATTGAGGGGGAACCTGATTGAGGTCTACAAAATCATGAAGGGTATAGACAGGGTGGATAGAGACAAGCTTTTTCCCAGGGTGAAGGATTCAATAACGAGAGGTCATATTTTCAAAGTGAGAGGTGGAAAGTTTAAGGGGGATACATGCAGCAAGTACTTCACACAGAGGGTGGTGGGCGTTTGGAACGCATTGCCAGCAGAGGTGGCAGAGGCAGGCACGGTAGATTCATTTAAGATGTGTCTGGACAGATGCATGGGTAGGTGGGGAGCATACGGATACAAATGCTTAGGAATTGACCGACAGGTTTAGACAGTACATTTGGATCGGCTCAGGCTTGGAGGGCCGAAGGGCCTGTTCCTGGGCTGTAAATTTTCTTTGTTCTTTATAAGTACATATAGGACAGAGTAAGAGAAAACATCTTTGGAATCAAACATACTCCCAATTCCATATGTAATATTAGGCTCCTCATGCAAATGCTCAGAATGAATAATTAGAGTAAAGCTACAGGTAACCCTTTATTCCACCACTTTCCATTAAGCAACAGCCAAATGTAGATTTGGGCCCTTGATAAGTGGTTTGCAGGTGCCAGAATCTCAGCAGAGCCAACATAAGCAGACAAACCTACTGCTAAATGTAAATCCAATGCAATCATTGACATCAAAATGGAGAATGCACCACTTAATTTGTTATGTGATGGAGAGGTTTGAGGATAGAGAATCAACACAGGCTAGCTTTCATTATTCTAGATATAATGCGTTGAGAAGTCTCCTTTTGTGACAAATGATTCTCTTCCCAAATTTATTGATGCTTGCTCTATCCTTATGCCAAGTGACCCACTGGGGAAAGCCAAAGTTTTTATTCCTGAAGCTTTTGTCAAAGATTTATCACATAGCAGATCTGAACTTTGAAAACAGCCCAGAGGTCCTATGCAGCTCTGAACTATGATGGAACACTGTCACAAGTTGAATCTGTAAAGAGACTCTGCTATCAGTGAATAAAGACAAGACTGAATTGTCATTAGCTCCTTTTAGTGTGGTCCTGCAAGGTTGTATTTGAGTTGCAATTTGACATCCAGTAAACTCCAAAGGTACAGAAATAAATTAGTAAACAGAACAGATACCTTTTCAGGGCATTTAAAAACAGTAATGTCACATAATGGACCCTCAACTAGATTCCATGGTTTGGCCAATTATTCCAAAAGGTGGGAAGAGGTGCATAAAACTCCCTACTGAGTCTTCCAATGACATATTCAACTGCACAAAATGCTTGAAGTCTCAGAAATATATATATAATAGATGCTCCAAATCAGTAGTGGGTGGCACGGTGGTACAGTGGTTAGCACTGCTGCCTCGCAGCGCCGGAGACCCAGGTTCAATTCCCGCCTCAGGCGACTGACTGTGTGGAATTTGCACGTTCTCCCTGTGTCTGCGTGGGTTTCCTCCGGGTGCTCCGGTTTCCTCCCACAGTCCAAAGATGTGCAGGTCAGGTGAATTGGCCATGCTAAATTGCCCATAGTGTTAGGTAAGGGGTAGATGTAGATGTAGGGGTATGGGTGGGTTACGCTTCGGCGGGGCGGTGTGGACTTGTTGGGCTGAAGGGCCTGTTTCCACACTGTAAGTAATCGAATCTAATCTAGTAGTCAAAAAGTGTGGCACTGGAAAAGCAAAACAGGTCAGGCAGCATCCGTGGAGCAGGAGAGTCGATGTTTTGGGCATAAGCTCTTCATCAACGCTTCTATTCCTTGGATGCCAGGATTCCAATGCATTGCTAATGAGGACATCAACATAGGCAAACTTAACTCATATCATTTTAGGATAGGTTTTGAATGAATCCCCTACACCTTCACATAAACATTGGAGTTAGTGCATATTTCCCGAATAAAATCAACAATTTTGCACTGTACATCTAAGTTTCTAGTTTCTTCAATATGACTGAACATAGTACTATGTTAAAAGCCTTGTGAAAATCCATGAAAGCAATGTTTGCCTTCTGCTGCATAATCTTGAAAAAAGCCACAGGAGATGTTACTGAAGGCAAAGGTTTCACACACAGCAATCTTCAGCTTCTGCATGGCATATAATATTTAAACATTGCTGTCAGTAACCCTCAGAGTTAGTAAGTGATGTGATGAACCTCTTCCAGCCAGGACTGGAGACATTTTTGTGATCATTGGTCATCCCCAAGAGGAGTTATTGTGATCATTGGCTGCAGTATTTCACAGACATGAGGAGTGCTAAGCTTGATGTTATCCACCAGAAATATTGCATGGCATCAAACAGCAACATCATGCTAACTGAAACAGCCAACACTGGCGCATTCACGACAGAAGGTCATTACCTTGCAGTTAATTTGAGTATTGTGCTTAGTGTTTAGCAGAAACCCAGATATTCATAGGTACTATTTAAACAACTGTACAAACCATCATTTGACAGGAAATATTCCAGTTGTTGCATTGCTTATCGTCTGAACTTCGTATCTGAGTCACTACTCCTTTCCTGTGTTACAGCTGATTCCTCATTGAGGTTTTCATGCTTTGCTTTTACTGTTTTACTTTAAGTCTGCCCTTCTTAGTTTGGATATACAAAATTTTCCATCAGAATACTAGCGGTGTGTTAGAATATGATTTGGTTGTAACATTGAATGACCTTAAACTATGCGCCTGTTGAATTCAAAGGGCAGTAAAATCCAGAGAGCAACAAAAACAGTTTTCTGGTCTGATCCCATCAGTTTTCCACTGAACTGGTTAGATTTAAAATAACCCTTGAACCGACTTATTCGTACCTACTGTGTGCTTCATGGTTGATACACTGGTATCATGAGTTGTAGCTGCTTAAGGTTGCTCCCTCAGTGTCACATCTCATCACTGGCTGGCTGCTGAGATTGTCGTGGCTCAACATTTTCCCAAGCTTTACTTCTCCATACAAGCCAGCCATTTCCAGAACTGTAAACTGAAGTAGGCAGTGCCCTACTTTGAAATCTATTTCCTGAAAATTTAGATGTGTAAAAGCATCAGTTCTGTAACTTATCTCAGTGAAGTCTCAGCAGGCTTGCAATTTTCCGGCCTGTAAAGCTGTCTTTCTTTAATTAATAATACACAACTTCGCAGCAATTTTAAAAGGAAAGAGAAGGTTTGCATTTCTATACCTTTCACAACCTTATGATATCCCAAAGTGCTTTAGAGCCAGTCAAATACTTTTAAAGGGTAATCACTGTTGTAATATAGGTATTTTGACTGTTTCCTCTTGACAATTTGCAGATCATTCAGAAGATTGAATTTGCTCTAGTTTCAAAGACAAGCTTGGTGTGATAGATGGCTCATATTTAGACTGAATCATGAACAAACCAACAGGACCAAACTCTGTCAAAAATAGAGTTTAGTAAACCACAAATAGTATGCCGATAGAAATTTCTAAGTGGCAAAACGATGCATTATTTTTTGTGAAGGTTGATGCAGAAATGCTAAATATCAGAGTAAATTATTTTAAGATTCAGTTGAGGTTTATTTTGAAAGAATGTGACTTAGTTCTCAAGATTGTTTCTGGACTGAGACGATTTTCCTATGATGAGAGACTGAGAAAACTGGGCCTATACTCTCTGGAGTACAGTGTATTGAAGAATAGGAGGTGGTTGGATTGAAACCCACAGGATTCTGAAGCAGCTTCTGAAAGGTTTTCCCCCTTGCAGTGGAATCTAGAACATGGGACACAGCCTCAAGATAAGGGGTTGATAAGCTAATGTTGAGATGATGAACAATTTTGTGACTTAAAATGTTGAGAATCTTTGGAATCCTCTTCCACAGAAAGCCTTGACTGCTCCGTCGCTGAGTATGTTTAAGACAGATGGATAGATTGTTATTCTCTCAGATAATCGGGAAAATGGAGAGTGGGTAGAAAGTGCAACTGAGGTAGATTATCAAGCATGTTTGTATTAAATAGTAGAGCAGGCATGAGGAGTCACATTTGCTTGTTATGTTCTGATAATGAGAGAGGATAGTGGTTCAGATTTACAGCGATTCTTGTTTTCCAAGCCAGTAGTTAACCTACAAACACAGAGATCTCCTGAAGTTCAACTTCTAATTCTGTTTTACTGTTAAAAATATGAACAGAAAATGGTGTGCAACTTATCACCCACATTTTATAGAGTACATAAAAACTGCAACAGAAAGCTCCACAGAACACAGTTCATTGCAGCTGAAAACATACAATGATAAATCTTATATTGTTAATATAACTTCACATAGACCTATAAAGATCCAGTATCCCTTTGAAATGGGCCTGCACCAGTCTTTGCATTAGGTAAACTGAGAATTTTGAAATAATACTTATTAAAAAGCCTTAAGCAACCCATTTGCCTGCATCTCCAAGCAACAGGTTAATTACAGGTACCTTTTCAAGTTAGGTGTATTTGACTTCAAAATTAAAACAAAACAAGAAAAGAAAACATGATTCAAAAGATTTTGAGATTTTTGTCAGAAAAGTTTTACACTAGTGAAAGAGAAATAACTAATTGCATGATAAGAGACAAAAAATATGGCTAACATAATAACATTGAGAAAGGGATATGATATTCAGGAAAAGTGACTAATTCATTACTGGGAAGAAGGAAAAATAAATGATACATAAATTAGAGAAGGAAGAAAAGGAATGATTCAAAACTGGGAACAAGGAACATGGAAAATCTTTTGATTAAAAAACCATCTCTGTACAATCATCAGCGAACATCTCCGATCATATCATAGAGGGAAGGACATTGATGAGTAGATGAGAATGGGTGGATGCTGCTCCTAAAGGGTCTCTGAAACAATATCATAAGACAAAGATCATTGATCTTCCTAATGTGCTGATAGCCAGTGACTTCACTTTTATTAGGGATCGTTGATGTTGAACTTGGTCAATTTTTTCCCGTTATGTTCGGCATAGACTGGTTGGACTGAAGAGTCTGTTTCCAAGCTTTATGTCTCCATGACTGAACCATGACTTTTCTTCTACTGGGAGGGGTGGCACATAAGCAGTCTGCCTCTCTCCCGGCACTGTCTGTAAACTCTTGACCTGGGCTTTGGCTGATAAGCAGCAAGAAATATTTATGTTACAGTACTGCCAGACAAGGACAATCTGCAACAAGAAAGAATCTGACCAGCTCCCCATTGACATCAAATGGCACGATCATCGCTGAATCAATAAATTCCTGGAGATTACCAGAAATTTAACAAAAACAACCAAATAATATGAGCTGAGAAGCAACTAATTCAATGCCTCAGACAAAGACGATCAACTCTGCTAGGCAAAGGAAACTGGCCAATTCAAGTTAGAATAGATGTTACCAGTCAGTGAACATCACAGTCAACGATGATAGATTCATCATCCAAAGTTCAGAGCAATGATTTATTCAACAACTGTATCAAACAGAAGTAATACAGTTCCTCAGCAAATGGAAATTTATTGATTTGATGCTGAATAAAAAGGAAACTGCTAATCAGTAAGTCACAAAACTTGAATAATTTATGATTTTACATTTTCAAATGTGCTGCAATCCCAAGATATACACCCAATGCAAAGAAACCTGAAGAGGTAACTTCCCTCTTTAATGGACAGTACCATTGCACACAATAATTTCAACCCTTGCTGCCTGTTGTCACTGAAACAGCATCATTATTAATGATGATGTTCCTAGCTAAACCTGATGTTTCTTCAACAAAAGTAAAATTACTCTCAGCCGAATAAAAACCATGGGTGGATTTTCCACATTTTGGCTAAAGGTAATTTTCATCGAACTTCATGGAGGATTTCTCTATACGAGGCCTAATACGTTTCTTATTGGGATCATCCCAAACTCACCTACCACACACCAATGGAGCCTTTCTCCAGATTCTCTCACTCATTGTAGTTGGATGTACTCACTGCGGCTGGGACACTCCAGGAGTACAGGGACTGGCACCATATTTTAGAAGGTTGTTGTACTCCTGGTTAGGTGCTGGCAGTCTACAGCTTCTCTGCACGGTTCCTAATATGTTCCCTCAACATGAGGAAATTTGTAACAGGCACCCGGAGGTCCTGGTAGGTGGGATGAGCAGAGGAAGGTTGTCCTCTTCCTGCAGGATCAGCAGAAGATGCCATGGCACAAGGTTGCCAGCTGGATCAACACACTTTCAACTGTCTGGAGAATATGCAGCAATGCTGAAGGAAGATCACTGACTTTCTCTGTTCCACTAAGGTAAGTGCCACCATCTTGTCTTTGCTTCCTCACACTCGATCTCGATTTCTGTTACTGCACAGACCTCCCACCAAGGCTGATGCTCTCCACTCTCACTACTGCCTGCAACATCATCCTCACACACTCTCACCGACACCGCTCCCTCAGACCACTAATTGTGTATTTCCTCTGTGCCACCTGCTCACTCACTCTGGACACCTCACCACTTTTCCTCCATCTAAACCAGCACCAGTATCAACACTAATAGCTATGGAAATCACTTACATCTCATTCAATCTTGACCTTTGTCTAAATTTCAGGAGGAAACAACTCACTGGAGGGCAAAAAGAGTCAAAGCAGGGTGTTGGGGTGCCCAAAAATGAGCTACTAATTCTCTGTAATCCTGACAATGATTACTCCGAGTGGCCAACTGACCGTCCCCACCTCCTTGACTGACTATATGGGGACTTCCTGACAGATGTCATCCCCTTGGACTTAACATGGGACTACTCTCCTTAGGCCTTAAGACTTAAATAGTTTGGTTAATGCACACGCAGTGTGTTTGCTGTGATATTAAGAGTGATTAGTGCTGTATTTCTCACCATCTTGACTGATAACTGCTAACATCCATGACAAGCTCCGTAGCTTTCCGTCAGTGTTGAACAAGACAAGATAGAAACACTGTACACCTTTAAGCTCTGGCTGAGGGGGCAAAGTGCAAAAAGGTAAGTGATGGAAATGTGGTCACCATTCAGGTAAGTGTGAAGTGAGTGTGAGCTGAGAAAGTGAATGAGCTGTCCTGAGATGGTCCCTGATCTAGTCCATGAGCAGTATTAAAGTCGAGAAAAAGGTCTTGTCTGACATCTCATTTGATTCTCCCAGGGAGGTACAGCCCTTCTCATTCATGGCATGGGAAGTTTCCATCCTATGAAATACATATATAGAGAATAAAATGAATCACATGTAGGGAGAATGAAACGAATGATTAACACAGCTCTGCTTCCAGATAGTGGTAACATCGTGGTTTTATTCCAGTTTTTTCTCCTTTCCCGAAGATGCTGAATCTTGCTGAATCTACATTTTATACAAGTACAGTCAATTACCTGGCTATTCAAACTGCCCTTCTTCATGTGAACAAGTGAGTTTTGACAAGCTACTTGATATTGGGTGGCATCATATGCAAATCTAATGTTGTCATCATCAGATGATCACACATATATACTTTTCAATGAGAGTCACTGAATAGTGATTAGGAACAGGAATGGTGATTGATTTAAACAAAGAACATTACTTCCTGTGAGTATTCCAAGCAACAGCTGGAAGTGAAAATCAAATCTAGCACCTTGTAACTTGTGTGGCTACAATGCTGTGCCATTGAATACACAACTACGTTAAGAAACAGCCACTAATTTCAACAAGAATCAACAGTGGCTGAAGGATGAAGTGGAGTAAATGTGATGAAGCAGGAATATTTTCCTGACTCCCTTAGACAAATTGTACATTTGAATAAGACTGGGAGGAGACATTACTTAAAAAATGCACACATAGACGCATAGGCAAAGAAGAGTGGATGGGATTAGGACTAACTTAATGACTCTTTCAAAGAACTGACACAGGCACAATGGGCTGTAAGGCTTCCACTGACCTTTAAAATTCTAAACCGTACATCATCACTTTTATATGTACAACATTTAATGTTATTTTTAAAGTCTTGTTTAGGCTGAGAAGAAAGGGATACTTTCTCTTTCAAAGTTACCCATGATGCAAGAGTTAGAGATCAAATGGATGAGACTAACATGGCGTTACTGGTGATGGTGGCAGATAATGCTGTAGTTGAAACAACTCCACACTTGGAACATTTGAGCATCAAACCGCTACGGGCTTCACTTGCCTGACTTGAAACAAATGCAAAGCAAAAATGAGGACAAATAACGACTACAAGTTTAAATGCAGAGAAAAAACAAACAGTTGAGAAAAGCAGCACAGGTGTAATTAGCTTGCAATATTGGAATGCAAGAAATTGGAGTACAGTGATTAATTGATTTACAATTATAGAAACAGTGAGAAATTTTAGTTCACAGATTCAGACTTTCTTTTGCAAGGTGGAATTTTTGCAGCTCGTCTTTTTGATTATATGCTAATAAATTTAATATATCAAATCCCTTGAACCTGTATTGTATGAGTCCCACCTCTGACCAACATTGCTTTCAATTGCAACTCTGTAGTTTCCTCCTTTGTGTCCTCAGTCTCACGGATGCAAGGTACACTCAACCACTGTTATTACCCACCGCTCCTAAGGGTTCGCATTGGGTGAGATTCATTTTGAAATGTCCTCTGCCTCAACCGATTGATAAGTCAACGGGCACAATACAGAAGTTCTTCTAATTATAGAACAGATGTTTAATTTTCTAAACATCATTTGGCACAGCACCAGCTAATATTGTGGTAAGCTACACAGCAATCCACTCTATCCCTCTATTCTAGTCTTCTCCCTGCAGTCCAAAAGTCATTGTCCCAAATTAAGCCATAATCGACCCATATTTTCAAAGTATTAAAATGCACTTGATCTTAGAAAGTGCAAAGGATCAGGAGCAAGGCTATGGATGGCTGGAAATCCTATCCTATCATAATTCTGATGCAATAAGAGAAAGCCTGGGAGGTCTCAGTGTAACAATTGTGATCAACTGTGAATTACAGCACAAATGTGCCTGATCTTTATCACATGCCCTCCATTTAACTCTTCAATCAGGAGCTAACTGGAGTTGAAAGTGAGGACTGCAGATGCTGAAGATCAGAGTCAAGATTAGAGCGGTGCTAGAAAAGCACAGCAGGTCAGGCAGCATCCGAGGAGCAGGAAAATTGACGTTTTGGGCACAAGCCCTTAATCAGAAATGAGGCAGGGAGCCTCCAGGGTGCAGAGATAAATGGAATGAGGTTTGGGCTGGGGAAAAGGTAGCTAAGAGTGCAATAAGTGGATGGAGGTGATAGGTTGGAGAGGAGGGTGGAATGGATAGGTGGGAAGCAACATGAGCAGGTAGGACAGGTCATGAGGATGGTGCTGAGCTGGCAGGTTGGAACTGGAGTAAGGTGGGGGGAGGGTAAACAAGGAAACTGGTGAAGTCCACTCTAACTGGAGGCCACTTGTCTTGTAGTCTGTGAGAAGATGTCTTTATGAACTTTGTAGTTCATGGGGTAAGAATTATTGCATGTTTCATTCTTTCAGAGATTGATGTTTGCTCTATCACCAGATTGAGAAGGGTAATCAGATGAACAATTATTCTAGTGTAGAAGTATCTGTCCACATTGGCATTATATGGCATAAGAGAATCAGTAAATGTTTATATATTCCTCAGTACATGAGAAATTACAGAACCTGTAGAATACAGAGAAAAGTAAGGGTAAATTTTTAAAAATAGCTGTACTGAATATTGTTTAATCAAATAAGGACAATATTTCCTTATTCTAAGACAGCATTTACAGATAATTCAGAAATACAATAGCAAGTTTAGAGACTGCTAGTTTTATTTATTCCATTAATGAGGGGTGAGTAAAGCAGTCATAATCGAATTTTCATCTGCTCATCAGTAAAATGACCCAGGTCTCATCCTTCATCTCTGCATATCAGTTTATGTAAAATAATTTTAATTTAAATGAGTAATGTTTCTTTTTAAATTAGATGTTCTTTTAAATTTATATGACAAGAATATACATGATTCCCCATGGGAGACTGATTAGCAAGGTTAGCATGGAATACAGGGAGAACTAGCCATTTGGATACAGAACTGGCTCAAAGGTAGAAGACAGAGGGTGGTGGTGGAGGGTTGTTTTTCAGACTGGACGCCTGTGACCAGTGGAGTGCCACAAGGATCGGTGATGGGCCCTCTACTTTTTGTCATTTACATAAATGATTTGGATGTGAGCATAAGAGGTATAGTTAGTAAGTTTGCTGATGACACCAAAATTGTAGTGGACAGCGAAGAAGGTTGTCTCAGATTGCAACAGGATCCTGATCAGATGGGCCAATGGGCTGAGAAGTGGCAGATGGAGTTTAATTCGGATAAATGTGAGGTGCTGCATTTTGGGAAAGTAAATCTTAGTAGGACTTATACACTTAATGGTAAGGTCCAAGGGAGTGTTGCTGAACAAAGAGACCTTGGAGTGCAGGTTTATAGCTCCTTGAAAGTGGAGTCCCAGGTAGATAGGATGGTGAAGAAGGTGTTTGGTATGCTTTCCTTTATTGGTCAGAGTATTGAGTACAGGAGTTAAGAGGTCATGTTGCGGCTGTACAGGACATTGGTCAGGCCACCGTTGGAATATTGTGTGCAATTCTGGTCTCCTTTCGATCGGAAAGATGTTGTGAAACTTGAAAGAGTTCAGAAAAGATTTACAAGAATGTTGCCAGGGTTGGAGGATCTGAGCGACAGGGAGAGGCTGAACAGGCTGGGGCTGTTTTCTCTGGAGCGTCGGAGGCTGAGGGGTGACCTTATAGAGGTTTACAAAATTATGAGGGGCATGGATAGGATAAATAGACGAAGTCTTTTCCCTGGGGTCGGGGGGTCCAGAACTAGAGAGCATAGGTTTAGGGTGAGAGGGGGAAGATATAAAACAGACCTAAGGGGCAACGTTTTCACACAGAGGGTGGTACGTGTATGGAATGAGCTGCCAGAGGATGTGGTGGAGGATGGTACAATTGCAACATTTAAGAGGCATTTGGATGGGTATATGAATAGGAAGGGTTTGGAGGGATATGGGCCGGGTGCTATTAGGTGGGACTAGATTGGGTTGGGATATCTGGTCGGCATGGACGGGTTGGACCGAAGGGTCTATTTCCATGCTGGACATCTCTATGACTCTAAGTTGGGTAAGCATTCCACCACAGTATTTTCTGTTCATTGAAATTAACCAGGCTGGGATTCCATGAATTAGCACATTCAAATCTCAGAAACACAGAAGAGTTACAGTGTACAAGGAGACCGCTTAGCACATCATGTCTGCACTGGCTCTCCTAATGAGCTTCATGACCTACTGCCAATCTCCTGCCTTTTCCCCATGCCCGAGAATGTTAGTTCTATTTAAATAATCATCCAATGCCCTCAAGAATGCCTCAACTGAACCCACCTCTGTCACTCTTCCAGACAGTGCATTCCAGACCCACCCAACTCGTTGTGTGAAACTGTTTTTCTCACATCATATTTATTTCTTGAGCAATCACTTTAAATCTATTCTGACACCTTCTTGATTCTTCTACAAACAGAAGTTGTTTCTCTCGATCTTTTATATCCAGCATCCCCTCCCCCCCCCCCCGCCTCATGCTTTTGAAAACTTCTACAGATCTCCTCTTAAAGGTCTTCTCTCCAAGGAGAATAGTCCCAATCTATCTCCATAACTGAAGATTCTCATCTCTGGAATCCCCATTCTTGTAAATCTCTTCTTCACTCTCTCCATTTGTTCACATTTTTCTTATAATGGGGAGACCAGAACTGTACACAATATTCTAACTGAGGTCCAACAAGTGTCTTCCAGAAATTCAGCATCACTTCCTGGCTCTTGCACTGTATCCCCTGTTAAAGTTAACACTGTAAAGCCCACAAGACTGCATACTTTAGTAAATTACTCTTTCCACTTGTCTTACCACCTTCAACGATCTGCGCACATGTACACCTAAGTGCCTCTGCCCTGCACCCTGGCTTTATAATTGTACCTCTTATTTTATATTGACTGTCCATGTTCTTTGGAGCAAAATGGATCACCTCACACTTCACTGCATCAAACTTCTTCTGCTATCAATCATCCACCAACTTTTGAAATTTTCAAGACTTCAGCCAGTCTCAGCTAAGCTATTTGATGTAATGCAGTTGCCTCTCTTTAATACAGAGGACTCTAACCCAGCAGGTCACTCTGAAATGTATCACATTCCTTCTTACCTAATCCCCACTGACGTGCTACATTTCTCATGGGGCTATGTATCTTTTACTTATAATATTCTGTATCAATTAAATCCTGTTAATATTTGAAACAGATACATGGTAATCACTTATACTTGCTTGTGACTGTTATTTCATATGTACTACCATGTATTAGTCACAGAATCACCTTGGTAATCTTTGTTTTTTAACTGGATTTATTGGATTCCCTGATATCATAGCTCTTAATTCAGTTTTTAGGCTAAGTTGGCTGTAGTAACTAGAATGATCCCTAGTTTGATCCCTGCAGTGAGTTGAGTTACAGCCTTACATTCGGCTTCAGTGATTCCCAAGGCAGTAAAAATAAATCTTTAGTCAAAGCTGTTGTTTCTTAACACCATTCAGTCAGTCTTAATGGAGGTGCATGTTTGTGACAAGTCTACAATTTAAAAACGTTTAGTTTCTATGTTGAGGCAGAACAATGTTCACTTCAGTGATCAATGAGAATGTGTCCAGTATGCCCACCATATCCTTATCATGGCAAAAGTACTATCACGACACAATTGGTGAATATCAGGTGCATACAATGAAAATAACAAAAGGGTAACTTCTGCCTGTAACTGTGTTTTTAATGTGGCAGTGAGGTTAGTTTATTTTGATATGTCAGACTATATTCAGAAATCACAACTTGTCTAAGATTTTGATTGTCACTAGCTTTATGGGTATTACTTTATCAGGATAATCAGTACCTACTAAGTTCTTGTCCAACAGTTTATCCAATTTTCCTGAGCAGCATCCTATGGCATAGTATAATATTCAACCTCTAATTAGAGCTCCATAATTTATTCTTTAAAAAAACCGCAGAAGATCTTTCCCACAATTATATGATTACTTACATTCAAACATCTGACAAGGGGAGAGTCAATTAATTAACAGAGCTCTCTGTTTGAAAAATGCATAGTCGTTTTAACTGTCAGAGTAGGTCTGAATTGTGAATTTTTCAGATGCGAGGAACACTTTGTATTCAATTAATCACTGCAACTGTTAATAATAATTTAACTAAAAACCAGCTGCCAAAAGCAAAGAACAGCTATCAGACCCTTGCACTTAAACTATCCACATCCCTGATATTCATTTTAAATTTGCTTTCCTTGACTCACACGGAAATTAAAATGAAAGGATTTTTAAATTCATTTTACACTTGATGATTACTTCCTAAGCTCAAATAAATCTGATTCTGCTCCGTACTCCGATATTCCAATTGCTGTAAAATATTTTTGTTGTGACAGTGACCAAATTTAATATCATTTTGAAGAAGTCATAACAGACTCAGACATTAATTCTGTTTCTCTCTCCACAGATGCTGACAGACTTATTGAGTCTCTCCAGCTTCCTCTGCGTTTGTTCCATATTTTAAGCACCTGCAGCATTTTACTTTTATTAATATTATTCTGATGACAGAGATGTGCTAATTCAGCATGTAGCCTTGGTTGGTTTTGGGATCAGATCAAGGATTTACTAATTCAGAGTAAAATACAGTGACTTTGGAGTACTGAAGACCAATAATGGATTAGTTTAGTTTTCACATGCTACAAAACAGTCAGAGCTCACTTATTATAGAGACGGTTGCATAGTGATAACGTCACTCCATTAGTAATCAAGAGGCGCAAGCTAATACTGTTAGAGTACCGGTTCAAATTCACCACAACAGTTAGTGAAATTTGAATTCAATTAATACAATGTGGAATTGAAAGTTAGTCTATAATTATCGATATCATATCACATCAACAATTATTGTAAAAACCCATCTGGTTCATATATGTTATTTAGGGATTTAAGTCTTCCATCATTAGCCAGTCTGGCCTATTTGTGACTCCAGATCCATAGCAGTGTGGTTATCTTTTAACTGACCTCTGGAATGACCTAGCAAGCAACTCAATTCAAGAGCAAATGTGTATGGGCAACAGATGTTGGCCTTGACCATCTAACCCACATCCCAAGAAAAGAATTCATTTTAAAAACAGCAGCCCAAGGATAAACATCAGCAATATGAGATCCTACTTAAAAGTGGTCAATATATTTAGACAATAGACCAGTAATTCTATGCTGGCAAAATGACTAGAGCATAAAGTTGACTTTTCCCCTGTAGCCCTTGCAGCCCCTGCCTACTCCCAAACATCCATTCTGGCTGGCGTGGCTCACAGTCATTTAAAGGCAGTGAGGTCAGGGCAGTGGGCGCCACATAGACAGAGCAGGGTGGAAGGGAAATGCAAGCATACTTAGGATAAGGCCTCCAATGGACACTGGAGGCTTGACAAAAAGGTGCCAACCCCCATCCAGTCATCAAGGAGCCTGGGCATTAGTTGTCGACCTCCCCACTGTGGGTAAACTTCCAGATGCAGAGGAAGGAAACTTTTAAGTGACCATTAGTTTGGTATTTAAGGGCCTGAAGTGGATCACAAATGAGTGGACCAACTATCACCACCCTTACCACTGACATGATGCACAAACTACAACCCACCATCTCTCCACCCACAGACTAGTAGGGTCTGTAAAAATTAGAGCATCCTTTCTGAATGAAAAGAGACATAAAACACTGGATATTTTACAGTGCAGAAAGTGACATTTGGCCCACTGTACCTGTGCTCACAAATACCAATCTATCCCTAATGCAACAGATGTTTCAAATATCATCTACATAAAACTTCAAGGCTACTTTCATAGTTACTGGAAATGACTGTCTCACTCTGCTCTGAAGCTGTAGCTGTGGTTGCAGAATGTGGCATTTTTATGTAAGGATATCTGAAATGAAGTAGAAATGTCTGACATACTGCTTCTTGTTGAGGTTGAGGTTCAGGTATGAAAAACATTTCCTGAACACCCTGATGAGATGTGACCAACTTCTCGGAGAGTTTTCAAATTCTTCCTCCACCAACTTCTTCCAACAGATTGTCCTTTTCTCTGTGTGACCTGTGCTCACTTTCTCTGACATGCTATAATCCATTCAGGATGTACTGTTACCAGGTACAAGCACTTTGCACAGGGTCCTTGAAGTCAGCATAAAGTCTTTTAGCACCTGCTTTACTAATCCCTGTGGACATCAGCAATTTTAATTAACTGTACAAACCAATGACTTTGACAAATTCAGCAATGGCAAACCAAAATCAATCAACAATAAAGCTGAAAGTAGTTAACAGCTCCTTTCAATGACAGGGTAGTGGGGATCTTCTTGCTAGTGAACTTGCTTCAGTTCATTTAAGGCAATGTGTAAGCTGCAGTATTGAGTTCCAGTTGGTAGCACTGGCATGAAAGGAACATTGGGCCTGACTGACACAACAGTATGCCGATTGCATATTCCAGTGCATGCCTCCTGTGCCCACGTTAACGTCCTATTCAGAATGTCATCTGTCCTGGCCCACATTATTCAAGAACCAAAATGCCACCTGTAATGCCCAAATTATCAGCAACACAATATCAAATTTTGACATCTTGCTCTAGACTCCAGAGATATGAGGTCATGAAGTTTCTTTACACCCTGATGCTCTAGTGCTGGGGGGCATGAATTTAAGGGGAGAGGGAGAAAGTTCAAAGGAGTTTGAGGGCGGAACAGTGGTTAGCGCTGCTGCCTCACAGCACCAGGGACCTGGGTTTGATTCCTGCCTTGGGTAACTGTCTGTGAAGTTTGCACATTCTCCCTGTGTCTGCGTGGGTTTCCTCTGGGTACTCTGGTTTCCTCCCACAATTCAAAGATGTGCAGGTCAGGTGAATTGGCCGTGGTAAATTTTCCATGGTGTTAGGTGCATTAGTCAGGGGTAAATGTGGGGGTAATGGGTCTGAGTGGGTCACTCTTCGGAGGGTCAGTGCAGACTTATTGGGCCAAATGGTCTGTTTCCACACTGTATGGAATCTAATCTAATTTAATAAGATGTGAGAAGCAAGTATTTTACACAGATAGTGGAAGGAATCTAGAACGCACTGCCATAGTGATGGTTGAGTCAGATACAATAAAGGCATTTAAGGGACTTCTAGTTCAGCACATGAATATGCAAGGGATGGAAGGATATGGACCAAGGGCAGGCAGATAGGATTAGTTTCATTTGGCATCATGTTCAGCACAACCTCGTGGGTCAAAGGGCCCATTCCTGTGCTGTACTGTTCTATGTTCTATTTATGGAACAAATATTTGTTGGGACAAGGATCCCTTTGATCACTGTAAGGAGATGTAACCTCAAACTACACTTATCCAGATCAGTTAAAAGAATAATAGAAAAGAGTCTTGTAAACAATTGTGTAAGTAATGTGAAAGGATTTTTTTGTTGGTTGAAGAGGCACAAAACTGTGCAAGACTGAAATGAACTGGAGAAGGATGGTCAAAAAGAGGCTGTGAAAAATTTACAGGGTATGGTGGAAATATAAATGGGTTTTTGCATCAGTATACACACTTGAAGATAATGTTCAACCATTAACCATTAATGATAATATTAAGAATAAAACTGGTAATATTACCATAGAAGAGTTATATTTTTTCAATAGAATTAAGAATTTGAAAATTGATCGAACAACTGGGCAATCGATAGTCCAATCTTCATGGAGGATAGGTGGTGCTGAGGAAGATTTTTTGAATAGTTATTGCATTCTGGGTCATTACCTTAAATTGGAATTAATTTAATGCAGTCATTGTCTTTGAAAAAGTCAAGAGGATTCAGGCTCATTACTTTGATACCATCAGAAGGAAAATGCTTGAGGAAATCACTTGGAATGCACACGGTGTTGGTATAGGTAAATGAACATTTTAGGGACATTCAACATCGCTTCAGAAAAATGACATTTAAACCATCATTGAATTCCTCATCATCAACATCATGAAGGTGGTGGGGAGGTTGTCCATGTAAAATCTGGGGCAAAAGAACATGTCAGAATCTGGATATACGTCCTGACTCCACTATCTACAAACCAGGAGCTGTTGCATATTCCACCTTTCTAGATGGTCACAGCTGCAAAACACTCAAATTATTTAACTCTACGGACAAAGCAGACTGCTGATTAATATCTTATTTATCTTTCTATAAGTGGTAGTAGTGAGTACCATCTCAGGATGCATTGCAGAAACCCACTTAGGTTTCTTCGACAGTATCTTCAAAACTTGTGACGTCTCCAAACAAGAGGAGCAAACATGCAAACTTCTATCCACATGCCATTCCAACTTGGAACTACATTGCCTTGTTGCTGGGTCAAAAGTTAGAAATTCCCTTCCTAATAGCACTGTGGGTGCTAAACCACACCAATTGCAGCAGTTCAAGAAAACGTTCACCTCTTCTTAAATGTAATTAGGGATGGACAAAGAAATGCTATTCCTGCCAATGAAGCAAACAATACATGAATGTGTTTTTTTTAAAAAGGGTTGGTAATTTTGAAAGGATATATTGCAGAGTTAATTCAATTTAAACTGTGAAGAGGTTATGGTTTACCTCTATATTTCCTCTCAGGCAAGAAAATATTTCTATCAGTATCATTTCAAAGTTTAAAAAAAATTACTAATAGTGAACAAATATATTTCTTCTATTTTATTTTGTTGCTAAAATATCACTGCCAGATGCCTCCTGCATAAATAATCTACATGGAGAGTTTAGCTTGCCTGATACTTCCAGTCTCCAATAACATGTTCTAAGTCAGTAACATGCATCATTCACAGGAGGTCATATCTTACCATGTCAGTACTCTGCATAGCAGTCTGCATATTAGTCTTGGTGGCAACATTTATCTGCATTACTCTCTGCTGGGTGAAGGTGAGTGGTAACTTCCAGTTACCTTGAAAGTGCAGCCCATTTTTTCTACCATAAAGTTTCAAATGCGAACTCAATTGAGATTGTCATCCTGAAAATGCAGGCCTCCCGAAACAAGTGAACCTTAGAAATGTCAAGCCATTATGAATTATTCTGAAGGACAGTAATAGAAATCTCATCTAAAATGAATCAGATGTTGCAATTGAATGCTGAGGAATTTTCAACCAGTGGAATTAGAAAAGAGAAAATAAACATTTCAGATATAAAAGGATAACTAACCAATGAAGTTGACATATCAGATATGATATCCAATTAATTGCAGGCTAAACAAAACAAAGTCTGTTTCATTACAGAAGAAGCAAAATGTCAATACCTACCCAGCTCTCTGCTTTTTGGACTTATCTGAAATTCCATCTCGGGACATGAGTTTGTTGAATACTATGATCCCAATGAGCATATTTACCTTGTGCAGGAAAACAGAGAGTTAGCAAGGACTCGATTAATTTTGTAGTCAGTTCTAATCAATCAACAAACTTTACATCTGTTTCATCATGAAAGCTACATTTTCTCTGAGGAACCAATCATGCACATTCACGTAGACTATATATATATTTTTAAAAAGCCCTGGTTTGGACTGTTCATAAATTAGAGAAATATTTTAGTGTGTGTCTGAGAATTCTCAGTGTGTAACACATTGTGGGAATTAAGGCTGAGCTTGATAAGTGGCTGTTTGAGAGTTCTCAAAGATGGTGTTGATATGAAATTGATGGCTATTGATCAACTACCTATAATTGAATTGACTAGACCAGAATATTTGTCCTCAGATCAATTCTAAAAATCAGTCACTTTTAAAAGATCCTAATGGAAATACAAAGATTTTCTTTGGTTGTTTTACACAGAAACATCCTAAGTAACTGCTAGTCAGTCATTCGCAATTTGTAACCTCTTCTTCTTGAACATGATAATGGTTTTTCTTGGAAATTTGGAGCACAAAAAATATTTTGGCATTTGTTTAAAATTAGCTAGAAATTGTGTTTGAAGTAAAATATAATCATTGATGTATAAATGAATAAATTACAAACAAATTCAGAAAAGCTAACAGCCAATAAAGATAAGGAGATGGAATTGCAAAATTACCATGGCTTCCAAAATATGGTCGACATAAATGCAAGTTTCTTTGTCTGATTCCTATGATTTCTGAATGCATCAAGGTAAAGCTATCAAATATAGTTAGCATTTGTTCTGATCGTACAGTTCATGTTACGTGCTGCATTAAAAAGTAAAATTTACCAATACAATAATTGCTGCTGGTCCAACAAATGCATAAAGGAGGCCTCCTTCCAAAGACAACCAACAGCTGTAAGTGAATGAAAAACAGTTGTTTTCAGAGAGATGTACTTGTCATTGGTAAATAAATACATGGCGTTTCGTAAAACTACCAAGAGAGATATGGCAGATGTGGTTTGACTCCAGCTTTCTTTTTTCCCTCTCCGTTAGACAGTATTGTTTTCTACTTTGTGCATCTGCTCTTCTCCAATCCCCTTGAAATAATGGCTAACTTGCAATGTACCTACCTAATCTCTTGCTGTAACATCATGATAATTTTCTTGAGTTCCTGATATAAGAACACCCAGATCTCTCTGAACATTCATATTCTGCTTTTCTATTCTCACTATTAAAGGGAATGACCTACACTTCTCCAATTATCAACTTGCTGTTCACTTCTGTATGTATATAAGCGTTGTTCTTGATATGTCTATATCTCCTTACAGTTCTTTGGATCCTAGATTTGCATAATCAACAGTTTTAGGTACATCACTCTCAGTCTTTTTCTCATTAATGTGAAGGTGGTAACTTGGAGCGGAAATAGCTGATGCCTCCCATCCCCCCTAGCATTGATCCCTGTTTCACTGCAATAGTTGCATCCTGCCAAATTGGAAATGCTTAATTATGTCCCAACTCTCTGTTTATGTCGATTAAACAATCTTCCATCCAGTTAATGTATTACTCCCATCTCTGTAAGCTTTTATCTTGTGTACTAATCTTTTATATGGCACTTATCCAATATCATTTGCAAATTAAAGTGCATTTACAGATACCTATTTATCCATCCTACCAGTAACATTCCCAAGATATTCTAATTAATTAATGAAACATGATTTCCCTTTGGTTAAATCATATTGATTCTGTCTGATTATACATCGATTTTCTAAGTGCATTGTTAACATTTGCTTAACAACAACATTATATTGCAGCATTTTATGAACATTTGTTGTCAGGCTCCGAGTAAGCCTTGAAAATTCTGTCCACTATGTTTGTTCTGAGGGAAGTAACCTTTCTTCAGTCACGAAGAAGGGTTTACACGTGAAGTGTTGACTTCTCTGCCTCCTGATGCTGCCTGGCTTGCTGTGTTCTATTTTGGATTCCAGAATCTGCAGGTTTTTTTTGTCTCTGTTCTGAGGGAAGGTCATTGATCTGGAACTTTAACGGTGTTTCGCTTTCCACAGACGTTGCCTGTTCTGATCAGTTTTTTTCTAGCATTTTTTGTATTTATTTAAGGTTTTCAGCAACTGCAGCATTTTGCTTTTGTATTCCCTATCTTTGTAGATATCTCTTTTAGAACATGAGGCTGCAGAATACTGGATTCTGGGGATTTATCAGACTTTAGTTTCTTTTGTTTCCCTAATACTTTTTCTCTTCTGATGTTAATTATTTTAAGTTGTTCACTAAAATTTATGTTACTGTTCTGAAAAGAGGCACAACATAGCTGTTCATAGTCTATTTCTTCATTCCTTATGATAATTTATCTTGCCTCAAAGGGATCAATATTGATTTAGCTACTCTCACTTTTATAAATCTGTAATAGCTCTTACAATCTGTTTTTCATATTCCTGATTACTTTATTTGCATATTATTTTGATCACTTTTGAGCAATGTTTTGGTCACCCTTTCTTCTAAAACTCTGACAAATCTCAGGTTTATGATTATACTTTGCAACATTATATGGCTTAATCTAATTACTAACTTTAATTTCTCTAGTAAGCCACAGATAGACCTTTCTCATTGAGTTTTTAATTATTTAATTCAACATTTGGAACTGTTTCTTTAAACTCTCCTCCTGTTACTTTGCTACAATATCCTTTAGTCTACGATCCAATTAACCCCAGTCAGCCCTACCCTGATACTTAGACAAACTGGCTTAAGTGTTTGATTCACGTGTACAACTGAACTATGCTACTCTCAAACTTCAATCTTAAATGATATTTCACAGTTTTCCTGGAGGATATTTTACTACAAAATTAAGCATGAATCATTGTGCAATACTAGATCTGAAGTAAGTAGTTCCACAACATATTGTGTCAAGAAATGTCACAAAAGCATTCTATAAACTCATCTTTGAGACTGCCTTGCTAATTTGCTTTATCCAGTCTGAATAAATCATAAAGACAGCCACAAATATCATGCTGTGACTCTTGCAAAAGTTATTCACATGATATGGGCGTCACTGACTGAGCCAACATTTATTGAACGAAGCAGTTGTGAGCCATTTCTTAAACTGCTGCAATTGTTGGGATGCAGGTACATCCAAGCACTGTGTAGGATTTCGTTTCATTGACAATAAAGGAACAGTGATAAGGTTCCGAGTCAGGACGATATGTGGCTTGGAGAGTAACTTGCAAATGGTGGTGGTCCTATGTATTTACTGCTTTTATGTTTTTAGTTAGTAGAGATTGCAGATTTGGAGGTTGCTGTTGAAGAAGCCTTAATATGTTGCTCCAGTGCATCTTGCAGATAGTCCACATTGCTGTGGCTGTGGCTGTGTATTGTTGGTGAAGGAGTGAATAGTGAAGGTAGTGAACGTAGTTCTGGATGGTATCCATCAATGAACCAATGCAGTCCTTGGGGTGGAGGGGCATCCTCTGTTAAGAATGGAGTTTGAGGATTTTGACTCAGCAACAATGAAATAATGGTATTGTAGATCTAAGTCAGGATGTGGAGTGGCTTGGAGGGGAACTTGTCAGTGGCAGTGTTCCCATGTATCTGCTCTTATTCTGCTAGGTGTTGGAGGGCAGAGTTTGGAAAGTGATGTCAGAATAGCCTTAATGAAATACTATGTGCTTCATGGAGATGGTGGACACTGCTGTTGCTATATATCAGAGATGATAAGAGTAAAGACTGAAATTGTGGATGAGGTACCAGTCAAACAGACTGCTTTGTCCTGGATGGTATCAAACTTCTTGAATGTGTTGGAGTTGCACTCATCCAAGCAAGTGGAGAGAATCCCATCATGTTCCTGATGCTACTGACTTGAACATTACAAATGGAGAACAGGCAATGGGGAAAAGGAGGTGAGTTAGTCATTGCAAAATTTCAAGCCTCTGATCTACTCTTTTAGCCATTGTATTTATACTACTGGTCCAGTTCAGTTTCTGGTCAATGGTAATACACATTTATAGTGGAGAAGTCAGCAAAGATAATGCCATTGAATGACAAAGGTTTTTTTTTTATCAGATTCACTCTTGTTGGAGATGGACATGGTTTAGTGGTGTGAATGTTATTTGTTTATTATCCCAAGCATGGATGTCATAAGGTTTTGCTACATTTGATCATGGACTGTTTTAGTTTCTGAGGTATCACAAAAGGTGCTGAACGTTATGCTGTCATCAGCGAACATCCTCACTCTTGATTTTATGATGGAGGATGTTCGCTGATGACAGCATAATGTTCAGCATTGATGAAGCAGCTGAAAATGTCTGGCCAAGGATGTTTCCCTGAGAAACTCATGTTGAGGTGTCCTTGAGGTAATTTGGTGTCCCCCTCCCCCCAGCCATCTTTGCATGTTGGGATATTTGTGGAGTAGCACCATTAGTTAGTAGCTGCCCTGCCAATTGCCTTGGAAATGGCAGACAAGGGAAGATTGTGGGCAGGTACCTGGAGGTCTGGCTGGCTGGAGTGGTGCAGATGTGAATGTTATCTTTCTTCTGAACCAGCAGAGAAGGTCATTAACCAGACTATCCCAGTCTGGTCTAAGGACTTGTCCAAGCCAATACAATCTTAGCTGTATATGAAAATGCATATTAGATTGCCTGCTCCACTCTGCCAACATAAGTACAACCATTTCTCTCTAGTACCACACACTCACTTTATCTTTGGTACTGTATCTGCCTCCCACCAAATCTCAAGTATGCCCTTGACATATTGGGCTGGCAACCCTTAATCTAAAGTTATCCTGTTTGACTACGGACTCCTGAAATAATAACAAACTTGCTGGCTTTGTGCCTGTTATAGAACTCAGGACAAGACAGCAGTACTGTGAGCCTGGTATCTCTGGCTGAAGGGACAGGTATAAAATGATAAGTCCAAGAAGGGGATGCTATGAGCATCTAGATAGGTTCAGATTGAGTGAGTGCTATGACAGCAAGCAAACGAGCTGGAGATGCAGTCTCTATTTGAACTGTGTGCATGTCCCTGAACTTCTGGGGCTTTCTTCCTGCAGAATTAAAATGATAGGTGCCACTGTGCCCTGAAGTGCAGCACTGAAGTATAGAAGTGCCCTGTAAGTGGATTGAATGTGTACCATGATGGATCTTACAGGTGGTCACATGTTGAATGTAAATGTCTACGGATGTGGTGTCCATCTGGTGGTCTGTACTGAAGATGTTGGTGCCTGTATTCAACATGGGGGTCCTTTGAAACAAGTGGTGAGAAGAATACACCAGATACCGACATCAAGAACTATCAACATCTGGTTTGCTTGTGACGGGTGGTAGGATTGGAAGCTGACATTAATAAGATGAGATTTGCAGTTCATAAAGTCCTTTAGTTCATTAAAAAACAATTAACCCCTTTAATTGACAATTTGCCACTGCTTACTGAGTATCTTGCTTTGCCGCATGAAACTTAGTTAAAAGATACAGTAAGTTGCTCTAAATATTGAGATTGGCTTTACCTTCATGTGCAATTCTGTCAAATTCCCGACTGTAGACCACATTGTTCAGACCCCAGTAAGATTCCTCTATGTCAGGTTGTTCACATTAAGGGGTTGATAAGAAGGATTTAAAGTTTGACAGTTATTTTTTGCTGTTGTTGTTTCTGGTGTCCAGATCAATGCCAGTTGGGAAAGGTGGTAGCATAGCATAATGCCCCTGGAGTAGTAATTCAAACGCCCACACTAAACTTCTGGGGTCATGGGTTTGAATCCCACCATGGTAAGTGGCAAAATGTGAATTCAACAAATTTTCCGAGTAAAAAAGCTAGTCTAAAGGTGACAGTGTAACAAACTGTTAATTGTTGTAAAACCCATCTGGTTCACCAATGTCCTTTAGGAAAAGAAATCTGCTACTTTTACATGATCTGGCCTACACATAGTTGTCAATCACCTTGCTGTCGATGTGGAGTTAACTAATGATACATAGACAATAAATGCTGGCCTAGCCAGCAAAGCCCACATCCCATGAGAAATTTTTTAAAAGTCCTTTCTTTAGATTTTGTAGCAGTTTGATACAACTCGCTAGTTAAGAGTCAACCATATTTCTGTAGTCTAGAGTCCCATGTAGACGAGACCTGGTATGGATAGCAAGTTGTTTTCTCTGTAACACGTTCATTAACCAGGTGTGTTGGGGCATTTTTAGGATGGCAACCTATAAGGGCGGGTATACCACAGTGCTGGGCCACATTATTTTCAATATAAGTTAATGCCTTGGATAAGGTAAGTGAATATACTGTAGCCAAGTTTGTGGATGACTTAAATATAGGTGAGAAGGCAAGCGTTGAGGATGACACAAAAGTCTGCAGAACAATATGGACAAGATAAATAAGTGAGCCAAAATTTGGCTGATGGAATATAATTTGGGGAAATGTGAGGTTATACACTTTGGCAGGAAGAGTAGAGGAGCTGAACATTATTTAAATGATGAAACAAAGCTACAGAACTGAGGGATTTGAGAGTCCTCATCATATTCACAAAAAGCTAGCACCCAATATCGAGACAGAGAAGCAAATCATATGGTGATTTCAATAGGAGTGGAGTATAAAGTAGTGAGGTATGCTGAAATAGTCAGACCACAACAGGAATATTCTGAACAGCTTTGTCCCCCCTTATCTAATGAGTGATATGTTCACATTGAAGGCAGTCCACAGAAGGTTCATTAGGATGATACCAGATATGGAGAGGCTGTCTTATTAGGATAGATTGAGTAGGTTTGGCTTGTACTCTTGGAACATAGACAAATGAGATGCTGCCTTATTGAAACTTTCAAGGTGCTTAAACGTATCGACAAGGGAGATGTGGCTTCCCCTTGTGGGATAGTCCAGGACGAGAGGACGTAATCGCAGACTAAGGGGTTGCTCATTCTTTGAATGTAAATTTGTGGATTTCTTTTACCTCAGAGGCTGTTGAGGCTGGGTCATTAAGTATATTTTAAGCTTGAGGTACACAGATTTTTGATTAGTAAGTGAATCAAAGGTAATGGGAAAAAGACAGGAAAATGAGGTTTAGGATTATCAGATCAGCCTTGATTCCATTGAGTGTTGGTGCAGACCTGACGGGCTGCTCCTATATCTTACATTCTTATGGTTTACAACAATTGACAATGGTTACACGGTCATCATTAGGCCAAATGTTTAATTCCAGATTTTTATTTAGTTCAAATTCCACTGTTTGTCATGGTGGGATTCAAATCTGCGTGCCCATATTTAGAGATTCACAGATATTTACAACAAAGATACCATTCTGACGATCTCATTTTCCAGCTTTTGGCCCATAACCCTGGAGACTATAGCAACACAAGTGAACATCTAAATACTGCTTAAATATTGAGTTTCTGACCCAATCACACTTCCATGCAGTGAGCTCCAGACTCCCACCAGCCTCTGAGTGAAAAGAAAAGTTTCCCTCAACTCTTCTCTTAGCCTTCAAAATACTTTTAATTAATCTGTTCAGGCATGCTATGACACATCTCTGGAGCAGACGAGATTTGAATCTGGGCCTCTTGGCTATAGAGGTACACTGCACAACTATAGCCATTCTTCTTAGATTTCTATTACTTACCTGTAATCTACAACACCTGGTCACTGACCTTCCACTATTGGAGAAAGTGTCTTTCTATCAATCGATCAATACACCTCAATCTTTTAAGCACCTTTGGTGAATGGTTCAGAGTCAAATTCCCATTCACCTCAGACCACCAAAAAATATGATAAAGAAGTATCTTAAAATACTTCTTCAGTCTAAAATCTTCTTCAGTCTCTTTTCAATCATTTTTCTTGTTCATTGGTTGATCTTAGTGAACAATAGGTTATTCAGCAGTGAAGATGCCTAAAATTATCAATAATAATAAAGGTTGTTCTTTAAAATGTTGTACCTTTGAAACTACACATAATTAAGTGCTTTTTTTTGTGAACATTGATAAAGTCTCTCTTTGTAATTAAGTCGGAGAATTTTAACAAGATTTGGGAATGATAAATGACCAGCAAGGATATCTGATAGGAGTTCAGCAAAAGTAAGTGAGTGTTTTTATTTTCTAAAATGCACATTTCCTCGATAAAGAAGGTAATTTGCCACTATTGATCTTTCTTTAAAAAAACTGTAAAGAAATATATCAACTTGTTAGTATCTCTTTGATTTCTTTCTACCTCTAGTAATCAGCAACAATGAACATGCTATCATTAACCCAGAGTGCTTCAATGATTTTTCATTTCAGGGCTGTGCGTTAATTGAGGTCTTCGCGCTGTTATACCCAGTAATTTCTCCACAGAAGGTATGATCACTAAATCAGGTCATTTTGCCTTGAGAAGACAATACTTCATTGGAATGCTCCTTTCACAGTGAGTGCAATGAATTGACAGCACATATTTCTAAACCTCAGGAAGTAATAAAATAACTTTAAATGTCTCCAGCTGAAGGTATTTTGTTAAGAGATGCATTGTGCCAAACAATAATGTTGTAGATTGGTCACAAATAAATAAGTGCTCTTTCTACAATGGCAACTGATTATTGGAGTAAATGACAATAATTCTTTACAATTAAGATATCTTAATGAAACCCAGGAAAGGCTTCCAAGTAAGCTTCACCTCAAAACAAAATCTCATCTCTGAGCGTTTTCTAAGTTTTCCTTAAAAAAGATGCCAATGACAAAACAACCCCCATGAAACATACAACAAGAAGGCTGCATCTCTGGGGGCTTCAACTGGTAAACACTGAACTAAGGAGTTCTACTGGGGAGAAAAGTCACTTTCAAAATGGATGAATGAGGCACTCGCATTTTCAAAGTGGTAGCAGATGAGAGAACATCACTACAGGCATTCCAAATTACTCAAATCATCAGACACACTGGAGACTTCAATTTTCAAAGGAGTCCCAGTCAGGTTAAACGTTATTCCTGTATTCTATTTTTGACTCTAATTAGTGTGATACTCTATAAATTGCAATGATTTCTTTTCATGCTCATACACTGTTACCTCTGGTGACCCCAAAAGTAAATCCATGGCCCACATCTGTTTCTCATCTTTGTACTGCCCCTCAGACACATCACTTGACGGCATAACATTGGTTTTTACATGTACCCTGGCACAACCTAGGAAGGTCTCCTTCAACCCCTGCATTGTTGCTAAATTATCAATATGCTTTTCCAACATCCAGTATTGGGAGAGCAGAGACTTCCTTCAATTAAAAATTTGAAAAAGATTTGAACCCATTATTTGTGGACCCCACTCCAAATTTCTTTTCCCCAGCTACCTGCTTTGTCTCTCTACCTAGCAATGTTTTGAGATTAAGCCAGTCTGTCTTCAATCTTTTTGTCATACTTTATTCTGAAATGTAAATCCAACTTCACATCCACACCATCACGAAAATCATTTTGATCCAGCTCCACTGCAATCACTTGATTTTGCCTATCTCAGCTAAACTGCTGCTAAATTTTCATTTATCCCTTCAGTACCTATAGACTCAATTATTCTGACACAGTTCTGGATAATTTCTCATTTTCTACCCTGCATAAATTTGAGATCATCTAAAACTCTGCTGCACACAACTTAATTCAATGTTTTCTTCCTTATCACTCCTGTGCTCCATGACCTGCACTGGCTCTCAGTCAAACAACTTCATGATTAATTCTAAACATCTCATCATTGATTTCAAATCCCTCTGAGACCCTTCCTATCATTGTAAACTCCTCCACCACAAATCACTCTGAGATATCTAGACTTCTCCAAATCTAGTATCTTGTGAAACACTTTGCTAATTGTTGCACTATTAGTGTAAATGCCTTCAAATAATTAAGTTTAAAAATCTTGAGTAGCCTCCCTATTGCTCTCTGCCACTTTATTTTGCTTTCTTCCTTTAAGACTCTCCTTGAAACATTCCTCTTTGATTAAGGTTTTGGTCATTTAGTCATAATTTCATTTTGTGGTAAGTGTCATACTTACCGCAACTTATATCTCTTCTGGGGTAGAAGTGACCTGTACAAGAAGGAAGGATTGCACCTAAATTGGAAGGGGACTAATATACTGGCAGGGAAATTTGCTAGAGCTGCTTGGGAGGATTTAAACTAGTAAGGTGGGACCCAGGGAGATAGTGAGGAAAGAGATCAATCTGAGACTGGTACAGTTGAGAACAAAAGCAAGTTAAACAGTTAGGGTGGGAAGGGACAAGGGAGGACCAATAAATTAAACTGCATTTATTTCAATGCAAGGGGCCTAACAAGGAAGGCAGATGAACTCAGGGCATGGTTAGGAACATGGGACTGGGATATCATAGCAATTACAGAAACATGGCTCAGGGATGGGCAGGACTGTCAGCTTAATGTTCCAGGATACAAATGCCACAGGAAGGATAGAAAAGGAGGCAAGAGAGGAGGGGGAGTGGAATTTTTGATAATGGGTTGGCATTACAGCTATTTGGGTGGAACTGAGAAATAAGAAAGGGATTGTATTATAGACCCCTTAATAGTCAGAGGGAAATTGAGAGGGCGGCACGGTGGCACAGTGGTTAGCACTGCTGCCTCACAGCGCCAGAGACCCGGATTCAATTCCCGACTCAGGTGACTGACTGTGTGGAGTTTGCACATTCTCCCTGTGTCTGTGTGGGTTTCCTCCGGGTGCTCTGGTTTCCTCCCACAGTCCAAAGATGTGTAGGTCAGGTGAATTGGCCATGCTAAATTGCCCGTAGTGTTAGGTAAAGGGGTAAATGTAGGGGAATGGGTGGGTTGCGTTTTGGCGGGTCGGTGTGGACTTGTTGGGCCGAAGGGCCTGTTTCCACACTGTAAGTAATCTAATCTAATCAAACTTGTAAGGAGATCTCAGCTATCTGTAAGAATAATCGGGTGGTTATGGTAGGGGATTTTAACTTTCCAAACATAGACTGGGACTGCCATAGCGTTAAGGGTTTAGATGGAGAGGAATTTGTACAAGACAATTTTCTGATTCAGTATGTGGATGTACCCACCAGAGAAGGTGCAAAACTTGACCTACTCTTGGGAAATAAGGCAGGGCAGGTTACTGAGGTGTCAGTAGGGGAGCAATTTGGGGCCAGCGACCATAACTCTATTAGATTTTAAATAATGATGGAAAAGGATAGACCAGATCTAAAAGTTGAAGTTCTAAATTGGAGAAAGGCCAATTTTGAAGGCATTAGGCAAGAACGTTCGAAAACTGATTGGGGGAAGATGTTCACAGGTAAAAGGACGGCTGGAAAATGGGAAGTCTTCAGAAATGAGATAACGAGAATCCAGAGAAAGTATATTCCTGTCAGGGTGAAAGGAAAGGCTGGTAGGTATAGGGAATGCTGGATGACTAAAGAAATTGAGGGTTTGGTTAAGAAAAAGAAGGAAGCATATGTAAGGTATAGACAGGATAGATCGAGTGAATCCTTAGAAGAATATAAAGGAAGTAGGAATATACTTAAGAGGGAAATCAGGAGGGTAAAAAGGGGACATAACATAGCTTTGGCAAATAGAATTAAGGAGAATCCAAAGAGTTTTTACAAATACATTAAGGACAAAAGGGTAACTAGGGAGAGAATAGGGCCCCTCAAAGATTAGCAAGGCGGCCTTTGTGTGGAGCCGCAGAAAATGGGGGAGATACTAAATGAATATTTTGCATCAGTATTTACTGTGGAAAAGGATATGGAAGATATAGAATGTAGGGAAATAGATGGTGACATCTTGAAAAATGTCCACATTACTGAAGAATAAGTGCTGGATGTCTTGAAACGGTTAAAGGTGGATAAATCCCCAGGACCTGATCAGGTGTACCCTCGAGCTCTGTGGGAAGCGAGAGAAGTGATTGCTGGGCCTCTTGCTGAGATATTTGTATCATCGATAGTCACAGGTGAGGTGCCGGAAGACTGGAGATTGCCTAACGTGGTGCCACTGTTTAAGAAGGGTGGTAAGGACAAGCCAGGGAACTACAGACCAGTGAGTCTGACGTTGGTGGTGGGCAAGTTGTTGGAGGGAATCCTGAGGGACAGGATGTATATGTATTTGGAAAGGCAAGGACTGATTAGGGATAGTCAACATGGCTTTGTGCGTGGGAAATCATGTCTCACAAACTTGACTGAGTTTTTTTTAGGAAGTAACAAAGAGGATTGATGAGGGCAGAGCAGTAGATGTGATCTACATGGACTTCAGTAAAGCGTTTGACAAGGTTCCCCATGGGAGGCTGATTAGCAAGGTTAGATCTCACGGAATACAGGGAGAACTCACCATTTGGATACAGAACTGGCTCAAAGGTAGAAGACAGAGGGTGGTGGTGGAGGGTAGTTTTTCAGACTGGAAGCTTGTGACCAGTGGAGTGCCACAAGGATCAGTGCTGGATCCTCTACTTTTTGTCATTTACATGAATGATTTGGATGCGAGCATAAGAGGTACAGTTAGTAAGTTTGCAGATGACACCAAAATTATACACTTAATGGTAAGGTCCAAGGGAATGTTGCTGAACAAAGAAACCTTGGAGTGCAGGTTCATAGCTCCTTTAAAGTGGAGTCGCAGGTAGATAGGATAGTGAAGAAGGTGTTTGATATGCTTTCCTTTATTGGTCAGAGTATTGAGTACAGGAGTTGGGAGGTCATGTTGCAACTGTATAGGACATTGATTAGGCCACTGTTGGAATATAACGTGCAATTCTGGTCTCCTTCCTATCAGAAAGATGTGAAACTTGAAAGGGTTTAGAAAAGATTTACAAGGATGTTGCCAGGGTTGGAAGATTTGAGCTATGGGGAGAGGCTGAACAGGCTGGGGCTGTTTTCCCTGGAGTGTTGGAGGTTGAGGGGTGACCTTATAGAGGTTTACAAAATTATGAGGGGCATGGATAGGGTAAATAGGCAAAGTCTTTTCCCTGGGGTCGGAGAGTCCAGAACTAGAGGGGATAGGTTTAGGGTGAGAGGGGAAAAATATAAAAAAGACCCACGGGGCAACATTTTCACACAGAGGGTGGTATGTGTATGGAATGAGCTGCCAGAGGAAGTGGTGGAGACTGGTACAATTGCAACATTTAAGTGGCATTTGGATGGGTATATGAATAGGAAGGTTTCAGAGGCTTATGGGCCGGGTGCTAGCAGGTGGGACGAAATTGGGTTGGGATATCTGGTCAGAATGGACGGGTTGGACTGAAGGGTCTGTTTCCATGCTGTACAAGTCTATGACTCTATTTTGTTTTTTCATACTCCTCTGAAGAGCCTTGAGGCTATTCATTATACAAATGCAAGATGTTGTTGTACATTGGGAACTGAAACATTTTTCTATCTTGCTATGTCTCTTTATTAGTTATTTTGTGCATATTATCATTCAAAAGCATTTTTTGAGAAGATCAGGTTAGTCTCTTAGTTGAAACTGTGAGCTTGATCACTACAGAATGTGGTACACAATCCCCGAATGAACAAAGGATTTGGTCTGTTGTCCTAAATAGATCTCGAGGCTATTTCTTGCATAGTTTAATCCATTACATACTTATGAAGATATATTTTTTATTTTTGTTTCAAGGATGGTGAATGGTGGTTCATTTGGAGTGCTGAACAGAATCCTGGATTTTTTTAACACTAAAAGGACACTGGATATTTGAAAACAATACTTCTTGGAAATCACATGATTTAAGCTAACTGCTTGGCCTTCTATCTGGAAGTTACACATCTGGGCTTATGGATTTCTTTAAGTATTGTTTGGAATTCAATTGAATTAGAGAAGCTTCCCACTCATCCTTCAAATTTGAGAGAAAACGCTTTCAGAGAGTCCATTGTGTCACCTCAAAAGCTAATGTAGTTGTTCTGAAAAGTCTTTAAAATCTTGACATATCCTCAATGAACTACATTTAAAGGTCATATAAGTTACAACTGCGTGTTTAATGATACCTATCTACATGTGCCAAGATGCTGACTGAAAACCAGCTTTCATACCTTATGCTTTAGCCCATCAAGATCGAGCACTTATTGGCCAATTGTGGTTTTCAAAATTAATCCCTGCATAGGAAGCTCTTTTTTTCATTTATGTGTGAATCTGTGTTGAATTAATCAAAAGGGTAACATTTATGCATTCAATTTGTGTCAATCAGTTTTATATCTTGACTAAATAAATTTGGTTTTCACACAAGTGGGGCGGAATGGTGGTGGCTTGGTGGTTAACACTGCTGCCTCACAGCACCAGGGTCCCAGGTTCGATTCCAGCCTCGAGTGACTGTCTGTGTGTAGTTTGCACATTCTCCCCGTGTCTGCGTGGGTTTCCTTCGGGTGTTCCGGTTTCCTCCCACAGTCCAAAGATGTGCAGGTTAGATGAATTGGCCATGCTAAATTGCCCATAGTGTTAGGTACATTGGTCAGAGGGAAATGGGTCTGGGTGGGTTGCTCTTCGGAGGGTCGTTGTGGACTTGTTGGGCCGAAGGGCCTGTTTCCACACTGTAGGGAATCTAATCTAATAAATTAGATCTCATTTTCATTATTAATGAGATACGGTTGATGGATTTTTCACTCCAAATCTAATAAAGTATGTAACTGTCATTTCAGTAACCGGGTAAAGCATTTAAGTTCACATTGCAAGTAGTGACAGTACAGGGAGTAAAGAGACAATTCAATTTTTCAACCTCAATTCTAACAACATTGCTTCCTTTCACAGAGGGATGTCATTTGCATGTCTGACATTATTATCTTGATGTTATCTGGAGTATCTGGTGAGAAAGCTCTCATATCACTACAATTCTGTTAACTAGTAAGTTAGTAAGACCTAAAGAAAGAATTAAGAAGAGTCAGGAAGAGACGTGAGAAATCTTTGGTGGATAGGATCAAAAAATAATCCTTAGGCTTTCTATCGTTACATGAGGAATAAAACAATGACGAGAATAAGATTAGGGCCAATCAAAGAAAGTAGTGAGAAGTTGTGTGTGGAGTCAGAGGAAGTGCTAAATTAATAATTTTCATCAGTATTAACACTAGAAAAAGGCAATGTTGTCGAGGAGAATACTAAGATACAGGCTACTAGACTAGATAGGATTGAGGTTCACAAGGAGGAGAACACAAGGAATTGTTAGCAATTCTGGAAAGTGTAATAATAGATAAGTCCCCGAGGCTGGATGGGACTTATCCTAGGATTCTCTGGGAAGACCATAAGACATAGGAGTGGAATTAAGGCCATTCGGCCCATCGAGTCCACTCCGCCATTCAATCATGGCTGATGCGCATTTCAGCTCCACTTACCAGCGTTCTCCCCGTAGCCCTTAATTCCTCTAGACAACAAGAATCTATCAATCTCGGCCTTGAAGACATTTAGCGTCCCGGCTTCCACTGCACTCCGTGGCAATGAATTCCACAGGCCCACCACTCTCTGGCTGAAGAAATGTCTCCGCATTTCTGTTCTGAAATGACCCCCTCTAATTCTAAGGCTGTGTCCACGGGTCCTAGTCTCCTCACCTAACGGAAACAATTTCCTAGCATCCACCTTTTCCAAGCCATGTATTATTTTGTACGTCTCTATTAAGTCTCCCCTTAATCTTCTAAACTTCAACGAATACAATCCCAGTATCCTCAGTCGTTCCTCATATGCTAGACCTGTCATTCCAGGGATCATCCGTGTGAATCTCCGCTGGACACGTTCCAGTGCCAGTATGTCCTTCCTGAGGTGTGGGGACCAAAACTGGACACAGTACTCCAAATGGGGCCGAACCAGAGCTTTATAAAGTCTTAGTAGTACATCTCTGCTTTTATATTCCAACCCTCTTGAGATAAGAGACAACATTGCATTTGCTTTCTTAATCACAGACTCAACCTGCATGTTTACCTTTAGAGAATCCTCGACTAGCACTCCCATATCCCTTTGTGCTTTGGCTTTATTAATTTTCTCACCATTTAGAAAGTAGTCCATGCTTTTATTCTTTTTGCCAAAGTGCAAGACCTCGCACTTGCTCACGTTAAATTCCATCAGCCATTTCCTGGACCACTCTCCCAACCTGTCTAGATCCTTCTGTAGCCTCCCCACTTCCTCAGTACTACCTGCCTGTCCACCTAACTTCGTATCATCGGCAAACTTTGCTAGAATGCCCCCGGTTCCCTCATCCAAATCATTAATATATAATGCGAACAGCTGTGGCCCCAGCACCGAACCCTGCGGGACACCGCTCGTCACCGGCTGCCATTCTGAAAAAGAACCTTTTATCCCAACTCTCTGCCTTCTGTTAGACAGCCAATCCTCAATCCATCCCAGCAGCTCACCTCGAACACCATGGGCCCTCACCTTGCTCAGCAGCCTCCCGTGTGGCACCTTATCAAAGGCCTTTTGAAAGTCTAGATAGACCACATCGACTGGGTTTCCCTGGTCTAACCTACTTGTTACCTCTTCAAAAAATTCCAACAGGTTTGTCAGGCATGACCTCCCTTTACTAAATCCATGTTGACTTGTTCTAATCCGACCCTGCTCTTCCAAGAATTTAGAAACCTCATCCTTAATGATGGATTCTAGAATTTTACCAACAACCGAGGTTAAGCTGATTGGCCTATAATTTTCCATCTTTTGCCTTGATCCTTTCTTGAACAAGGGGGTTACAACAGCTATCTTCCAATCATCCGGGACCTTTCCTGACTCCAGTGACTCTTGAAAGATCTCAACCAATGCCTCTGCTATTTCCTCAGCCACCTCTCTCAGAACTCTAGGGTGTATCCCATCGGGGCCAGGAGATTTATCAATTTTAAGACTTTTTAACTTTTCTAGCACTATCTCTTTCGTAATGGCAACCATACTCAACTCAGCCCCGTGACACCCTTTAATTTTTGGGATATTACTCATGTCTTCCACTGTGAAAACTGACGCAAAGTACTTATTAAGTTCTCCTGCTATTTCCTTATCTCCCATCACTAGGCTTCCTGCATCAGTTTGAAGTGGCCCAATGTCTACTTTTGCCTGTCGTTTGTTTCTTATGTACTGAAAGAAACTTTTACTATTATTTCTAATATTACTGGGAAGGCAGGGACGAGACTACCAAGCCTTTGGCTTTGATCTTTATGTGGTCATTGTCTACAGGAATAATGCCAGAAGACTGAAGGATAGCAAATGTTCAAGAAGGGGAGTGGAGACAACCCTGGTAATTATAGACCAGTGAGTCTTTCTTTGGTGGTGGGTAAAGTGTTGGATAAGGTTATAAGAGATCGGATTTATAATCATCTAGAGAGGAATAATTTGATTAGGGATAGTCAACACGGGTTTTGTGAAGCGTAGGTCATGCCTCACAAACCTAATTGAGAAGGTAACTAAAGAGATGGATGACGGTAAAGCGGTTGATGTGGTGTACATGGATTTCAATAAGGTTTTTGATAAAGTTCCCCATGGTAAGCTATTGCACAAAATACAGAAGCATGGGATTGAGGGTGATTTGACAGTTTGGATCTGAAATTGGCTAGCTGAAAGACGATAAAGGGTGGTGGTTGATGGGAAATGTTCATACTGGAGTTCAGTTACTAATGGTGTACTGCAAGGATCTGATTTGGGTCCACTGCTGTTTGCCATTTTTATAAACGTCCTGGAGGAGGGCAAAGAAAGATGGGTTAGTAAATTTGTGGATGACACGAAGGTCGAGAGTTTTGGATTTTGCAGAAGGATGTTGTAGGTTACAGAGGGATATAGATAAGCTGCAGAGCTAGGCTGAGAGGTGGCAAATGGAGTTTAATGTGGGAAACTGTGAGGCGATTCACTTTGGAAGGAGTAACAGGAATGCAGAGTACTGGGCTAATGGTAAGATTCTTGGTAGTGTAGATGAGCAGAGAGATCTCGGTGTCCATGTACACAGATCCCTGAAAGTTGCCACCCAGGTTCATAGGGTTGTTACTAGGCATACGGTATGTTAGGTTTCATTGGTAGAGGGATTGAGTTTCGGAAACATGAGGTCATGCTGCAGCTGTACAAAACCCTTTGGCTGCACTTGGAGTATTGTGTACAGTTCTGGTCACCACATTACAGGACGGATGTGGAAGCTTTGGAAGGGGTTCAGAGGAGATTTACTAGGACATTGCCTGGTCTTACAAGGAAAGATTCAGGGACTTGAGGCTGCTTTTGTTGGAGAGAAGAAGGTTGAGAGGTGACTTAATTGAGACGAATAAGATAATCAGATAAGGTGGACAGTGAGAGCCTTTTTTCTCTGACGGTGATGGCTAACATGAGAGGGCATATCTTTAAATTGAGGGGTGATAGATATTGGACAGATGTCAGATGTAATTTCTTTACTCAGAGTAGATTAGGTTCCCTAAAATGTGGAAACAGGCCTTTCGGCCCAACAAGTCCATACCAACCCTCCGAAGAGCAACCCATCCAGACCTATTCCTTTAACTAATGCACCTAACACTACGGGCAATTTAGATTAGATTACTTACAGTGTGGAAACAGGCCCTTCGGCCCAACAAGTCCACACCGACCCGCTGAAGCGTATACCACCCAGACCCATACTCCTACATTTACCCCTTCACCTAACACTACGGAAAATTTAGCAATTCACCTAACCTGCACATTTTTGGATTGTGGGAGGAAACCGGAGCAATTTAGCATGGTCAATTCATCTAACCTGCACATCTTTGGACTGTGGGAGAAAACTCAAGCACCTGGAGGAAACACACGCAAACACAGGGAAAATGTGCAAACTCCACACAGACAGTTGAAAGTAGTAAGGGTGTGGAATGCATTGCCTAACAGTAGTAGACTCACCAACTTTAAGGGCATTTAAATGGTCATTGGCTGGTTATATGGATGAAAATGGAATTGTGTAGGGTAGATGGGCTTCAGACTGGTTTCATAATGTTTGATGTAATGTTGTATGTTCTATATTCTATGTAGTAAGGAGGCTAAAGTTAGAGGTAGAGAACACAGACTAATTAAAAGCTGAAGACCACTGGCTTCTTATGCTGCAAATACTGTTTTTTAAATAGCTTAGCTCTCAGCTTCTAGTAACTATGGGAATAACTGGCACAAGTAAACAAAGTAAAACAACTCCAGTTGAAAAAATTACAAAATCAACATTTGAATTGACCCTATGATATTAGACTGACAATATTATGTACAGTAGTCATTGCATTGCATCCTTTGTAATTTCAATCATTTTCTTAATAAAACAAATCACTATCGGATTTTGAGATTGTAGCTGGTATCTCTGAGCTGCCTGACCACATTTAGTAGCTTAGAAGACCTAAGCAGTGTGTTATATTTCACTTAACTTGTTCGGAAGAAGTGACCTCAGTGATGTGTTGGAATAAATAGTGTAATGGGAAGTCCTGGATTATGGAGCTGTATCAAAGTAACTTTGCAAGGAGCACTTTTCTATGCATACTCACTAATTAGCTGTTCCGTATCCTTTAGCTTTTGTAAACCCAACAGAAATGGCCACAATCAGTGCGGGTAAACCTGAGGAGTAATAAAGCAAACATTTTTGAAAGACAGGTCTTCTAGTCCATGTGATTGTATTGTGTTTGAATACCACTGATAGCTGAATAACTTGTGCACAATTTTACAGTTCCGTTCCAGAACAGAAAAAAAGGACGTTTACTTTTTATTGTGACAAAATGAATTTTAATTCTCACAAGTGAAAACTAATGAAATTCCTAACAATGACCTGCCATATCCTTGACCAGATAGCATATATACTGTCATATCATTACATGATTAGCAATAAGAAAGCAAGTTAATACAAAAGATCTGATCTTGCAGATCTCATACATCATCTGAATCCCTTGAGTTAGTAAATCACATTCAATCTCACTGGGCCAATCTGATATATCTGATCCTACTATTTGAAGCAGCTGTATGTAATTCAATTAACATGTGATTCATCTCCAATTTGATTGGGTGATGGAGTTATATTAGTCCTTTGTAAAAATGGAATGATATTTAATAGCAAAGAAAGACAATCATAACATTAGATACCTCACCTATCAACACAGTTAATATTCATTGATTAAAGTAACCCAGAATGTTACATTTGGCATTGTTCAACAAAATAACTGCTGCACAAATATGTCAGCAAGGACAATTTGGAAACTAGATAAAGAATAATTATCCAGAACAAGATATGACCCATTCCAAGATAAAGGTCAGTTGCTCAGACACAATAGTAAAACAAAAACAGCATTAAACAGTTAAAATTAAATAAAGTTTATCAGTAACTTCATCAAACTTGCAGGTATGCTGTTGTACAGATACACAATTAAAACATTGCCAAAAAGACAAGAAGTTGAAGCCTTTTTTTTAAATCTTGCACTCATCATGAGCAGGTGACAAGACACAGATTTGAACAAATGGATACAATTTTACACAGCATGAGGGTTAGAGTTAGGGTTTGAGCTGAGATTAGGTTCTGAGGAAGCATCGCTGGAGCTGAAATGTTAACACTGTTTTTTCTCAACGGATGCAGCCAGACCTGCTGAATTTTTCCGGCAGTTTCTTTCTTTGTTTCAGATTTCCAGCATCTACAGTTGTCTGTTTTATTTAAATGAGAAAAATTTGCCAGATGATTGGGGTATCATTGACTTGGAGATGTAGAAAGAATAGTTACCTATCAATCTTAATTCTCAGACCAGATATGTGAACTTTGATTGGTCTGGGTGCACTCATGGGGATACAGCAGTGGTTGACTGTCTCAACACCCTTTTTTTTTAATAAAAGGTGCAAAACTTTGGCTTTTTTCTTTTGCCCACAGGGTCCTACACTATAGTATCTAGCACACACAAAAGCATCACACTGTGAGCCTGACTATTGATTTTAAATTGGTTTCCAGTGTAACTCTTCGTGCACTCCCACATCAAATGGGGATATATTTTTCTGAGTTTACAAGTACATGCTGACTGAGCATAATTGGCATTCTGGCTGCTGCCACTAGTCAAAGGGAGGTGTTGTTTGATATGGTCCACCAGTCATTGGGACTTATGGCCTACATACCTGGCATTACACCAGCACTGAAACTCACAATGCATTTCTCATTTGTGTGATAGACAAAACAGCTTTGTTGTTTGATGACAGCAACTGTTAGTGGAGAAATCTATTTGAGGATTTACTGCACAGTAGTGGCGTGAAATAGTTAGCTTCATCTGTTGCCAAAATTCTTGAGATTCCTTCTCATTCTGGGGTAATCTTAGAGAGACTAAGCATCACTTTGAGTAAACGGTAGTAGGAGAGGCGCTTTCTGGAGTTGTTGTGATTTAAAATAAATTATTATTTGATCTGGATATATGTTATCATGTAAGATTGTTTTGATATGCTGCACCTCAGTTTCAAGTTTGCACAACAGACAAGCAGGAAGCCTCCAAATCAAGGAGGTGGCCACGGGCACCCAGATGAGCCCGAGTTACACCTGCCTCTTTGGTGGCCATATTGAAGAGTCCCTCTTCAGTACCTATGCAGGCACTGTGCCCCAACTCTTCCGCCGTTACATCAATGACTGCATCGGTGCAGTATCCTGCACCCAGGCTGAACTGGAGCAGTTCATCGACTTCACCCACAACTTCCACCCCGCCCTCAAATTCACTTGGGGTGACAATCTTTGACCTCTTCCATTGCCACAACGAACCACATTGCAAATTGGAGGAGCAACACCTCATCTCGGACGCCTCCATCCCCTTCCTTGACCTCACCATTTCCATTTCCGGTGACAGTCCCAGACGAACATTTACGACAAACCTACAGACTCCCATAACTACCTGACTACATCTCCTCCCACCCACTATCCTGCAAAAACTCCATCCCATTCTCCCAATTCTTCCGCCTCCGTCACATCTGCTCAGACGAGGAGTCATTCCACTCGTGAGAATCCCAGATATCCACCTTTTTCAAACAATGTGCTTTTCGTCTCTCTCTGTCATCCAGACAGCCCTCTGCTGCACCACCTCCATTCCCCGTTCCACTGCTCTAAACCCCCCTCCCAACACAATAAAAACAGAGTCCCCCTCGTCCTCATCTACCACCCCACCAATCCCGCATCCAATGCCTCATCCTTAAACATTTTTGTCAATTCCAAGTAGACCCCACCACCAAGATCATCTTACCCTCTCCACCCCTCTCTGCCTTCTGCAAGGACCGTTCCCTTTGACAGTCTTCGGTTTTCACTACTCTCCCCACCAACCCCCTGAACCCTCAGCTACCTTCCCCTGCAACCAGAAAAGATGCAAAACCTGCCAGCACGTCACCCCACTCACTTCCATCCAGGGCCCCAAACAGTCCTTCTACATCAGAGAGACGTTCATCTGCTCTCTTCCAACCTAGTTTACTGCATCAGGTGCTCCCAATGTGGTCTTCTCTACATTGGGAAGATTGAATGCAAACTGAGGGAACAATTCACTAAGCATCTCAACCAGGCCCACAAGGGCCAACTGGACCTCCCAGTCACCACCCATTTTAATTCCCCTTCCCATTCCCTTTCTGATATGACAATCCTTGGCCTCCTCCATTGCCACAATGAACCACACTGCAAATTGTAGGAGCAACACCTCATCTTCTGCCTGGGCACTCCATAGCCAAAGGACTCAACATTGTGTTCTCCAATTTTAAATAACCTCCCTTCCCATCCCCTCCTCCTGCCTTCCACTCCTCCCTACCACCAACTGGATTCATTCCTCCCATTGACCAAACAGGTTGCACCCTCTAACTGTCTTCACCTATCCTCACTTCATCACCCTGCCCCTACCACCCCCTTTACCTGCAGCTCCCCAACACTCACCCCGAGTCCTGAAGAAGGGTTACACCTGAAACATCGACTTGCTGTGTTCTTCCAGGCTCCTGCCTACCTGCTTTGGATTCCAGCATTAGCAGTTTTTTGTCTGTATCAAGTTTGCACAGTGAGCAGACAGCTTGGGCTTTATTCACAAGGTTGACAATAAAATTGATCTTGTAGCACATGGGACTGTAGTTATCACAATGCATATATTGACCAGCGAATGTTTTAGTAGATGGTAGTTACGAACTTAGTGTCAGTCTTCTCAGTTAATACATCGAGGATAGAAAGTTTATTTGATTGGTCCATTCCATGGTAAATTTGAGCATAGGCTGGAGTTTATTTTCTGATGCAAAGAAATATACTCAGTCCAAATAGCCAAATAGAATAAGAATGGGAAATTCTGAAAGTTCAGTGTCCTCAGAGTGGTCAATGGAATATTTTAAAAGGTTAAAGTGTTCTCAAAATGATTATAAATCATATGCAAATGACCTAAGTCGGTAGCTGATCTCTCCGGGCCTGGAATCTGAAATGTGTTGATGTTGAGGGAATTGGAGTGTTCACACAGGCTAAACTCAAAGACATGCTAACAGCCTCGTCAGCTGAAAGTGATTTTTCTGAGTATGAGACCCAGCTTGGATTATTTGCCATGTAATTTATTAATTTAATAAAATACTGTATACAGTTGTATACAGTCTGATGTTGTCAATAACCACCATAAATAAACCAAGCTTAAGTATCATTTGGGCTAGAATTTGAGAGCACTAACAACTACCTATGGGACAGTTAGCATGGAAAAATCCACTACCACTGGATCCCTTTATAGTTTCAAGTGAAAGATTTCAAATTTTAGCTGGATTGCAACAATTATATCAAACATAACTGAAAACAAAAAAGTGCTGGAGGCGGCACAGTGGCTTAGTGGTTAACACTACTGCCTCACAGCACCAGGGTCTCAGGTTCGATTCCAGCCTCGAGTGACTGTCTGTGTGGAGTTTGCACATTCTCCCCGTGTCTGCGTGGGTTTCCTCCGGGTGCTCCGGTTTCCTCCCACAGTCCAAAGATGTGCAGATCAGGTGAATTGGCCATGCGAAATTGCCCGTAATGTTAGGTGCATTAGTCAGGGGTAAATGTAGGAGAATGGGTCTAGGTGGGTTGCTCTTCGGAGGGTCGGTGTGGACTTGTTGGGCCGAATGGCTTGTTTCCACACTATAGGGAATCTAATCTAATCACAGCAGACCAGACAGCATGCATGGAGAGAAAGCGAGCTAACGTTTCGAGTCTAGATAGAGCTCTGATGAAGAGTCATCTTGACTTGAAACGTTAGCTCTTTTTCTCCATGCATGCTGCCTGATCTACTGTGATCTCCAGCACTTTTTGTTTTCCGTACAGATTCCAACATCTGCAGTAGTTTGCTCCTATATAAAACATACTACTGGTCAGAAATTAACAATATCAGGTTTGTTGCATGTGAAGCAGCATCACTGAACCCTTCATACCAAAGGCTTGTGAGTAAGAATAGATGATAATTCCGTACTGTATCTAGGTAGTAATGCAGGGAGAAACTGAGAATTAAAAGAAATAATTAAAAGCTGCATGAAGAAATAGTATGTTTCCAAACCTTTATTTTTAACAACTGAAGGCTGTCACATTTGTGTCAGCTCACAATACTGATCCTCATGATCTACTTGTGTTCTTCAGTATCCAAGATAATTTAAAATGACAGTAATTTTCATAGCAATTAACTTGTACATGACAGTAAATATTTTATAGAAACAGCACAGATCAGAAGATTTTGGGCTGTGAATTTCTATCTACTATGTAATAGGTTGTCACAAAATGTTACATTTATATTATCCCAGCCTGATATCTATAAAAGCTCAAAGAATTCAGGCAGCAGTGTCAACAATGTTCAAATTAGCACAATGATAATGTCACATAATATGATAAAGGGTGTTATCAAGATGAAAATGGAATTTCATCTCCACAAGAACTTGGTAATAGTTACTCGTATTAACACTAACATGGACAGACCAGTGAATGAGGCCAAAGAATGCAGACTGGGGACAACGGACAGAAAGGATTGTCAGCTTAGTTCAAGACACAAAAAAAGTGTATGTGGGTAAAGGGTAATAATTCAAAGTAACAGAAGATGCTCTCCAAGGATATGTGCTGGAATCACTATTATTTGCAATTTACATAATGGTATGGATCTTGGGGGTGGAGGGAAAGATCAAATTACAGAAAAACGTTAATAAATTGCAGAATGTGCAAATAATTGGTAAATGAAGTTAAACACAGTCTGCTACTACATTTGGTCGAAAGAAATAGGAGTTCACTTACTATTTAGAAGTGAGATGGTATAGAAGAGTAAGGGAATCTTGGACAACAAGTACACCTTTCATTAAAAATTTCATCACAGGTTAATAAGACCATTAAATAAATATTTTATTTCTGGAGGGATAGAATTGAAAAGTAGTGAATAAAACTGGATCATTACCCATAGAGGAAATATTTTCAGTGCTAAAGGAAAAATACAGGTGAGTAGCATTAAGTAAATTGCTTTTGTAAAGTGCCAGCATGGATATGATGGGCTGAATTACTTACTTCATACTATAACAATTGTATCATTCCATTGTCTGTGCAAACTTGGATAGCCCGCATTTAAAGCAGTGAGTGCAGTTCTAGTTGTTCTATTATATAAAGTTAATAGAGGAACTAGAGAGAAGAATTACAAGAAAGATACCAGAAAATGTGTGCGAAGGAAAGGGTGAACAAGCCTGATCTCTTTTCTGTTGAACAAAGAACCTGTGGGGGTAACACTACAGAGATATTTAAAATTCTTAAAGGTTTCAAAAGACTATTTTAAAATTTCTGGTAAAGAGTACAACTAGACACCATCAATGCAAGACAGTCACCATACAATCCTACAGTGAATTGAGAATTTTGTTTTCACCCAAAAAAGTGAGAAAATGAAATTTTCAAGCACATGAAATGGTTGAAGCAAAAATTACCAATGCTTGTAAGGAAGGATATACAGGCATATGACAAAGAAGGAAATAAAGGGTTATGATCATATGTTTAGATGAGGAAAAGTGGATGAAGGCTCTTGTGAAGCATAAATGCCAACATGAACTGGACAAATTGAATCATCTGATTTTGTGGTCTATATTCTATAACTAGTTTGTGGGACAGTTTACCAATTTTGCCACAAGTTCACAATATTAGTGGATTCAATTTTGCTGGTGCTGCCTTTATCATGAATGGTGCTTAAGGTGATACCAGTATTAACCATAAATTAAGGCTAAGTGCATACAACTGTGGATACAGACGGATTATTACTTAACTATATAAAAGAGGACTTTGGTGGTGTATTATAGAGTGAGAAGCATTTAACGCACTTAAGTATGATTATTATTTACAACAGTATTTGTATTCTCAATATTATTTATAACTTTTAATGTTGTGAATAAATCTTAAACCTGAGTGAAAATTGACTGGTCTCCTTCACCAGCTGGTTGCCAGAAGTTTAACAATCAAGTTGTCTGTCCACTTGTAATTGTAGACAATTTTGTACTGATTTGATACAACTGGCTGGCTTGCTGGGCTATGTCATACAGTTGTTCAGAGTCCAACATATTGTTATGGAAATAGAGTCATGTATGAGGCAGGCCAGGTGAGGAAAGAAATTGTTCTTTTCTGAAGGGAATTAGTAACTCAGATCAGTTTTAACAACAATCTGGTTATTTCATGGTCTGCATTTTATTCCAGATTATTTAATTAATTTTTAGAATCTATTGCCACAAGTGAATTTAAACACAAACAGGGCTATGGACATAGAGTGAGTTTAGGTTTGGCTTGCTTTAAAAAAAACATGATAGAGACATGTTCGGTTCAATGACCTTTTTCTGTTCTGCAAATTTTAATGTATTTTATTTGCATATGAATGTCATTGGATGAAAGACAGAATGATCATAAATCAATGACAAAAGCATTTGCAATGTTAAATCTCATATTGATGCCAGCATTAATGGCTCTTATTGAAACATGAGTTCCGTTACTGAGTATACTAGAGCATCCCCTTGGGCCAAGAGAAAAATAACACCTCACTGAGTGATTTTGATGATTTGATTACTAATAAGAAACGCCCATGCATTTGATCAGAATAAAACCATTTGCTGTAAGTTTAGAATGTTAAAGTTCCTGTGAAAATCGAACATGATAAGCATTTTAATAATAAAGACAGTCACATACCCCAGCCAAGGCAGAGAAAGCGTTTCCTTATAAGCCTGGTCCTAATTTTTCCCAGAACAGCAAGATAGGATTGCCAGGCTTCTGTCAACACCCAACAGAAGGATGAGAGGAAAAAGAAATGCAGAAAAGCTGCTGTCATCATGCACACTCCCTGGAGAAAATCAGGAAAAAACTTTTAAGGAACATAGAGTGTGAAATGTCTCACAAAACCAACAAGAGTCTGGTGAGTTCTGAACAAAACAGATGGAAATAATCAACATTAATCTTTATTATACTTCACTGTAATACTAACATAAACTAATTTTGTTGGCTGATCACTATAATATGCATATTTAGGTCAGTGCTCTGCAAGGTGAATTAGGGTTACTCCCCTTCTAAAATACTTTGTTGTTTACTTGAACCAGATTGAACTAAATAAAATAGGAATTACTTTGAATGTTATATATTGCATTTAAATAAATTAATGAGGGAAAACCTTCTTTGGTCCATATTATTAATGGAATCTTGACTTCATTTTTCAACGACTTTGTGATTTCAGAAGCAATGTCGAACAAAGCAATTTTCAACACAATTAAGAAATTGCTCGATGTAATGACCAGACAAATTGCTCTTCTGCAGTTTTTTGGATTAAATTAAAAATTTAAGATAGGTGGATTACACTGTCAATATTACAAACACAAATTTCTGCAATAAAAAACATGAAAGAAAGCCAAAATTTCTCAAATTCAAAAGGTTCAGCAGTATTTTGCTTTTGCTCTGCCCCCTATTTTGTCTGATAACCTGCCCAAAAACAAATGTAAAGAAACATAGAAACAGGAATAGACTATTTAGATCCTTGAGCCTGACCCAAGCTTCTTTCAAGAGGCTGACCACGAACATCTTGAACCCAAGTCCCAGCTATATTGATGGAGTTCAGACAGAGGAGCTGTAAATAAAACAATCTATGTGTACGCAGGTTTAATTTGCTTCAAGTACCTTGCAGTTTCAGGCATTGAATCACTGAAGGGTTTGGATGACTAACACAATAGTCATACAGTCAAAGAGATATACAGCATAGAAACAGACCCTTTGGTCCAACTCCTCCACGCTGACTAGATATCTCAACCTAATCTAGTCACATTTGCCAGCACTAGATATCCCTCTAATTCTTTCCTATTCATATGCCCATCCAGATCTCTTTTAAATGTTGCAATCGTACCAGCCTCCAACACTTCCTCCGGCAGCTCATTCCATAGACGCACCATGCTCTGCATGAAAAAGCTGCCCCTTAGGTCCCTTTTATATCTTTTCCTTCTCACCCTAAACCTATGCCCTCTAGTTCTGGATTCCCCCACACAGGGGGAACATACTTTGTCTATTTACCCTATCCATACCCCTCAAGATTTTATAAATATCAATGAGGTCACCCCTCAGCCTTTGACAGTCCAGGGAAAACAGCCCGAGCCTATTCAGAGTCTCCCTATAGCTCAAATCCTCCAACCCTGGCAACATCCTTGTAAATCTTTTCTGAACCCTTTCAAGTTTCACAACATCCTTCCGAAAGGAAGAAGACTAGAGTTGTACCAACGTCCTGTACAGCCACAGCATGACCTCCCAACCCCTGTACTCAATACTCTGACCAATAAAGGAAAGCGTAACAAACGCCTTCTTCACTATCCTATCTCCCTGCGACTCTACTTTCAAGGAGCTATGAACCTGCACTCCAAAGTCTCTTTGTCCAGTATCACTCCCTAGGACCTGACCATTAGATTAGATTAGATTCCCTACAGCATGGAAACAGGCCCTTCAGCCCAACCAGTCCACACCGACTCTCCAAAGAGCAACCTACCCAGACCCATTTTCCCTCTGACTAATGCACCTAACACTATGGGCAATTTAGCACGGCCAATTCACCTGACCTGCACATCTTTTGGGCTGTGGGAGGAAACTGGAGCACCTGGAGGAAACTCACGCAGACACGGTGAGAATGTACAAACTCCACACAGACAGTCACCCGAGGCTAGAATTGAACCTGGGACCCTGGTGCTGTGAGGCAGCAGTGTTATGCACTGAGCCACTGTGCCACCCTTAAGTGTATAGATCCTGCTAAGATTTACTTTCCCAAAATGCAGCACCTTGCATTTACCTAAATTAAACTCCATCTGCCATTTCTCAGCCCATTGGCTCATCTGATCAAGATCTCATTGTTATCTGAGGTAACCTTCTTCGCTGTCCACTACACCTCCAATATTGGTGTCATCTGCAAACTTACTAACTATACCTCTTATGCTCATATCCTAATCATTTATATAAATGATAAAAAGTAGTGGACCCAGCATCGATCCACGTGGCACTCCACTAGTCAAAGGCCTCCAGTCTGAAACACAACCCTCCACCACCACTCTCTGTCTTCTACCTTTGAGCCAGTTCTGCATCCAAATGGCTAGTTCTCCCTGTATTCCATGAGATCTAACCTTGTTAACCAGTCTCCCATGGGGAACCTTGTCTGAAGCCTTATTGAAGTCCAAATAGATCATGTCCACTGCTCTGGCCTCATCAATCTCTTTGTTACTTTTTCAAAATAATCAAGTTCGTGAGACATGATTTCACATGCATACAGCCATGTTGACTATCCCTGATCAGTCCTTGTCTTTCCAAATATGTGCAAATCCTGTCTGTCAGGATTCCCTTCAACAACTTGCCCACCCACCACCGACATCAGGCTCACCGGTCTCTTGTTCCTTGGCTTGTCTTTACCACCTATCTTAAATAATGGTACTGTGTTTGCCAACCTCCTATCTTCTGACACCTCACCTGTGACTATTGATGCCAGTTTGCAGTGAATTGAATTTTTTGTTAAACAGTGGTTTGAACATAATCACAAGTAAGAAATCAATTCTTTTATTAAAAGCTATCATTTAAATACATCCATCTGTTACAGCAGGGTTCATTGTGTTACGAACTGAGGGCTGACACCTGTCTGATAAGTAAAAGTGAAACATCCAGAGAAGCTCACCTCACCTCGTAATCTGATAAAAATAGTGTGAAAAGTAGTGTAGCCTACTTCTTATCCCCAATCTGTTATAAAGGGGTGGGTAATGAAATGGAATCCCTTTACCAACTCGATAATTAACAAGTAACAATTTGTTTATCTAACTCCAGCAGTGAACAACTTAGCAGAGTTACTAACAAACCCTCTCTAACTCCCTATTCCCGAGTAAGACAAGATTCTAATAATATGCTGTTCCAATTACACAGATCTCACTTATACACTTTGAAGTAATAAGAAATCAATAATTAAAACTTAGTCTCTCAAAGTTCACACAGAAAGTGTCTTCCTGAACTTTCTGTCATCTTCCTCTGTCCAAAATGCCTTCTCAATCGTCTTCTGATGTCAGGAATTTCTTTCTTCTGGAATATTATGCAAATGTGCCATGGTACATGTTATATATAGATGGTGCTTTTTTTTTAAAGAGACCGTGGAGATTTCTTGTGAGACCTCCATATTTATTTCTTAGATAACAGGTTTGCTCTCACTTGAGATGACATTTGGCTCGCGCCCCTCTGTTCAATTGCCCCTGTCTTTATATCTATGCTGACATATTAATTTCTTAACAACCAGATCGGTTCAAGGTGGTCAACACCATCAGATTTAAATTTAATTGGCTTTCAATCTCTAAGTGCTTACTTTAAATTAATTGGCTAAATTTGAAAATACTTGTTGTCATGGTAAAAATGCTGCTGGCTGTTCGATGCAAAATGTTTCAGTCTGTGCACCTGCACGTTAAATGCTGCTCAGACATCCATTTTAACTCTAAGAACCCAAAAAACACCATCTTTTAAAGGGACCACACATTTCCCCCATTTTACAATTTTACCATTTTTATGCACTAACTTTGCAACAATTATAGTAGGTAAGTGGGCATATAAGTGTAATATGTTAGCATGAAGAGGCATAATATGAGAACTTATTTAATACAGAATTCAACAGGCAGATTATGGTTTGTGAAATTTCTGAGGTGGCATGAACATAGTTGTTCAAAAATCTGTCATGATTCTGTGAAAATCACGAAGGAGTTGGCCAAGCCTATCTCTGCAATGGAGCCAGCTACGTCGGGAGTGCTGGATGCAGGCTTATGACCCTAACTAGGCTGTAATCCTAAAGGGTCCAGTGAAAACCAGAAACTCCAGAAGTGAGGTGATTAATCTGGGAATTGGGTCTCAGCAGTTATTTTTAAAAAGCTCCCAAGTCAACATAACACTATGAAATTTTGATCCATAATATCACCACCACACAAACTCTGTTTCTGTTTAAAATGTACTGTGCAATTTTATATTTTTAAAAAAACTTGAAATAATTGGCTATTGGTTGAAGAATTTGTGGCAATTGTTTTGAGCAGGGTAGCTTGTGATGATATGCCTATAGTTCACAGCAAAATTGAAATTAGATACAATGATATCACCTAGTGCTTAGTGTTCATTAACAGGAAACACTGGGCTGGATATCCAAAGTGGGATAAGTAACCAACACACTGATGAATCCTGTGCCTGAAAAATATTGCTCTGGTGTGACTATTTTAAGTGTAACTTATCTGATTGGGTATTAGGTAACATTGGCAGTCAAGTAGCATGGTGCTAAAGCAGGTGGCAACCTGCTAGCGGTTACTGATGCCTTGCTGAGGACAGCACGCAGCATAAATGGGCAGAGGATAAAGATGATGTGAATTAGCCATGGAAACTAACTGAAGTACAGCACTCGATGCTGTGCATGTTACCTCTCAAATTACACAACCCACATGGAAACAAATGTCAATTTGAATATCGTGCCTTAACATGTAGCAGACTGTTTGCCTTTGTCTATAAAAAACACTGAAAATCCCATGCTGTTCCAGATATGGAGCTTAGAGAGCCATTAATCTGTGACAAGGGGAATCTCCCTTTCTTTCTTTACAGTGAGCCCTTTGAAAACTGCCAACTGTTGTTGTGGATCAATGGGATTCAATGTTGTCCTCCAGAAAAGTTATTTTAAAATCAAACCTGAGTCTGTTACATTGCCAATAGCAAGTGAAAATCCAGCCTCATTTGATTAAACATTCAGCATATGCAGCAAGAAATAACAATAATTTAGAACATTAGCTTTCACTGTTTAAGAAAACAAGCACTTTCAAAGCAGCACTTACACATTATAAAAATGGATACAAGCAATCTGAACCTGAGCTGCTTGTCAATTTAAGAAGATTACGCTATCGTTTATTTTCTAGAGTACTTGGTAACCACAATGTAACATCACATTTATACACCATACTCCAAACATTTTGGAGAAAAACAAATTCATTACTTCCCCACTTTGGCTCTTTAAATCTAATGGTGAAGAGGGCTATCTGAATGGAATAATTAATTTCAGGTGGCAGTAAAAAGCAGCAATGGAATTACATGGGTTGCGCATGGCACCACAAGCAATACACACTTACATACAGTTCAAGAGTATTTAGAAATACTGGGCTTCTAGTTTATGATGCAAAACAAAAACAGAAGTTTCTGGAAAAGCTCAGCAGGTCTGACAGCATCTGTGAAGAGAAATCAGAGTTCACGTTTCAGGTTTGATGACCTTTTCTCAGAACTGCTGAACTTTTCCAGCAACTTCTGTTTTTGTTTCTGATTTACAGCATCCACAGTTTTATTGTTTTTTCCAGTTACTGCTATTGGCTGAATGAGTAGAAAATCTGTTTTAGTCCCAATTCCCTGGAGTTTCCTTAGATTGGAAACAGACAATGTTCTACATCGTATGTCAGCTGCATCTTTATTAGGTTGCAAAAGTAAAGCTGCAAGACCACATTTATTTCTGCTTGTTTTTAAATGTGAGAAATGAGCCACATTGTGTAAAAAAGCACTGATATTTGTGGTCTAGTTCTTTAATATTTGAGGTTAAACTCTCTTTTTCTGCAGGTTGAACATGACAAGCCTTTACCAGCATGTTTATTGTTCAAGGAGGGATGTGAGAGCTACCAACATTAACTCTCCAACCAGTTTTTACTTATTCATGTAGAGAAACAACTAATCTCCACTTACTGTCACCAAGCATGTCTGAGTGTGAGGAATTGATGCTGTGCCATTTTACTGCTGTTCTAGCACTGCTGTGCTAATTCTAGCTCCCAAAGCAAGGCCAAAAGACAATAACTACAAAAGGTAAGAAAAGATCACTCCAGAATCTGGTCAAATTATTTTATCTGCAAACTAACAGATAACATTAGTTCTGTGCTTGTCCGATTGAGTGTGACTGCTCTTGCCTAATTTGATTCCTCTTCACCCAGTCAAAACTGGAGAACCTTCTGCAATAGCTTCTCTTTCTCCTTCTGCACCATCATCTCTGCAGCTTCACAGAAATTTCCATGCCTTCTTCGTTTTTCTCAACTACATGCTGCCCTTCAGTTACATTAACTGAAGCTCAACTTCAGACTCCATATTTACACTGATAACACCTCATGTTATAATCCTGAATAAGACTCTCAAATTTATGTTATGATCATTTTAGGACTCATAGAACGCAAGACCAGTGACATGGAATTTCCTATGTGGACAATCATACTCATGAGTGAGGGATTGCTGATGACTTTAAATACTATAAGACAACATTTAACTTTAGTATTTTAACTTCTATGTTTGTTTCTAAACTGAAACATTGCTTTAATTTTTTGGTTTCGTATCGTATTGGCAATACGTGGCTCACGGCTTGATTGGTCTGGAAATTTAAATAGAAAGTGGGCACATGTGTCTGCTGGCTATTTAACAGTTCTGACATTAACTTGTTTCTGTTGGTTTTCCAAACTGTTTGAATTCCAGGGCTGTGTAATTTTCAGTGGGGATTCTAAGGGTCTGCAAATAAGATCTTGGAGTCTTTTATATGTAGGTATCATTGTTCATCTGTAGGCTTCCACCATGGTGTGATATCTGTGAATCACTTCTTTGTAAATAGTCACTCCTGTTAACTTAGATTTGTTCTGGTCTGTCATAGATGCAAAGATGGACTTTTTACTGAGAGAAGAGTTCTTATGATATTTAGCTCCCTTAACATAAGAGTGAGACGTGGGTAACGTAGAAGGATTCAGCAGAAATTTATACATATCTCGTTATCTGCATACATTATAATCACAGGCTTGGGTAGGTCTGGGCTAAAGCTAAACAATTTGAAGTAATCTGCAGCATGTTTCGTTCATGTGCGCCATGTTGCAAGTGGACTCAGCATGAAGAAGACTGAATCTTTAAACCATCAGATTACATGCCATGATACAGTGATGTCACCTTGAGCACATCCCTCAAATGTACAATGTGTACTAATTGTAAGACATAACACAACACATGCAGTGAGTATAATTAAACTGCAGAGAATTATGAACCTACTCTTTCTTATGTACCTTTCCTTTAAATGCTGGACAATATATCAACAAAAACATTTTTTTGAGAATCTTTTCATAAACTTGATCTAATCAAGTTACATTAAAGTTTTCTTTAAAAAACATCCTGACAAACTTGTATTTTTTTCTTGTACCGTAAGTTTTAAACTTTTCTGGTGCAATTGCAAAACGATTTTTTGAAGGCTTATTTTTAGCTGTTCTTAGATATTCCTAGAAATCCTTAGACGTACTTGGATAGTGATAAATAATACTGAACTCAATTCTATTAGATTCAGTATTGTATCTTAGCTTTGAGCATAGCTGCACACTCATTCACTTAGAGTACTGCTTGTTAATTTATATTAATAAAATGGTAAAATTACTAAATTGTCTCTTTAAATTTTACTGTTAGAACTGGAATTAATTTTAATATCTTATGTAGTCAAGTGGGACAGTAAATTTTCTTAAGGGAAAAATCCTAGGCCCTTAAAATATCTAGAACATTTAAAGCATGGTTAGTGTTCATTAAAATTCAACAAGTCTTTTGAAGGATGGAAACTTTCTACTGCTGTGAGCTGTTTATCTAAACCTTGTAAACCCAGAACTAGGTGTTTATGGAACTGGCTAACTTGAACTCAGCAGGCACAAGTTATCAAGGAAATACTTCTGATCTAAGTTAGCTCTGAATAAGAGTTGAAAGCTACAGATCATTTCATTCCTACCCATTTTTATGTTTGAAAGACTGCATTGATAGTGCTGGCAGTGCTAGATTGCTTACCAACTACTAAACAGACTCATTAGAAGTTTTTCTAGCTATTCTGATTTTGTTATGAAAAGTAATACTGGCCGGTTCCTTTAACACTGCAAAGAGCTATAGTCATACTATATAGTCTTTTCTAATGCCAAGTGATCTCATTCATAATGAAAAGTTGTCCCACCAACTTTCCAGAGACTAATGAACCAAGTGAGAACAAGTATTAATAATTGCGTGGTTTACCTTCATAATATGCTGTTTTGGTGACACTTGGAAGGATCACTTAGAAAATTATAGTTGTCTCAAAGTAAAAAATGACATCAATGCAATAGTGAGAAAGGATAATGGCACAGGAAATCTAGATGTAAAATTAGTCTGGGTGGAGGTAAGAAGCAACAAATTGCAGAAAGTATTTTGTGAGGAGTTGTTTATAGGCATGCAAAGAGTAGTGTAAAGTAGCGGATGTTATTAAACAGGAAAAAAGGAATGTATACAACAAGGGTGCAACAGTAATCATGGCTTATTTAAACAACGTGTGGACGGTGCAAGCTACATTAGCAATGACACTGTCATAGATGAATTCCTGGAGTTTATGATGGAGTTTTAGACCAGTAACTTGAGGAAACAACTTGGACACAGGCTATCCTAAATTTGTTTTTGTGTAACAAAAAAGTTAAATACTAATATTGTCATGAGAGGTCTTTTGACAATAATATGATAAATTCATCTTTAGGACAGAAAGTGAAGGAGTCCAATTGAAAACTAGTGACCTAAGACTGAAACAACAAACTGAAGATGAATTGGTTGTGTTAGACTGAATAAGTCCAGCATCAGAGTGCATAGTGATGTTTAATATTTATTATGCATGTATTGAGGAAATTATTCATTCCTTTGGGTGAAGGAACACAACAGGAAAAGTGGCTCAATCATAGTTAATAAAAGAAAATTAGGACAATATTAGATCCAAAAAAAGTCATGCAAAGTTTCCAGAAAGAGGAGCAAGTCTGAGGTCTTGGAGTGGTTTAGAATTCATCAAAGGATCCAGAGGGATAAAATAGATTATGCGAGGAAAATTGCAACGTACACAAAAACAGACTGGAAGAGCTTCTAGATGAATTTAAAAAGTAAAAGATTAATGAAGACAAATTAGGTCCTTACAGTCTGAAATTGATATTGTGATCAAGGAAATAGTAGAACAATTAAACAACTGTGTATTTTCTGTATTCATAGATGAAGACACAACACATTCTTGAAGTGTGAGGAAAGCAAGGGTATTTTGTGAAGGAGGAATTGAAGAAAATTAATGTTAGTAAAACAAAGTGCTATAGAAATTAATAGGACTGAAATCTTATAGATATCCAGGGACTGATGATATCCAGGGCCTGATGATATCCATCTCAGGTTTCTAAAGGAGGTGACGATAGAAATAATGATCACATTCATTGCCATCTTCCAAAACCCAATTGATTGTGGAATACTCCCAACAAATTTGAGGGTGGAAATTGTAACCCCAGTGTTTTAAAAAGAAGGGAGGGAGAATGTTGTGAATTACAGATTAACTACTTTACCATCAGTGGGACTGAAAATGCTGGACTCTATTATACAGGGTGTGACAAAACACCTAAAGAATTGCCAACAGTATGATAAAAGTCAACATGGATTTATGAAAAGGAAATCATGCTTCATAAACCTACTGGAGTTTTTTGAAAACCCTAACAAGTGGAATGGATGAAGGAGGACCAGTGGATGTGGTGTATTTGAATACTTCGAAAACTTTTGGAAAAGGTCCCAGATAAAAAGTTATTGTGTAATATCAAAACACATGGGACTGGGGTAATGAACTGGTATGGACTGAGAATTGGTCGGTTGACAGGAATCATAAATGAAGGAATAAATAGTCATTTTCAGCATGGAAGGAAGTGATAAGTGGGGTACTGCCGATATTTATGCATGGGCATCAGATTATCACAATATGTGTCAATCAATCAGATGGGGGATTGAATGTAACTTTTCCAAGTTTGCTGATGACACAAAATTAGTGAGGAATGTAAGTGATAGGGAAGACATAAAGAGGTTGCAGGGTGATTTAGATAAGTTGACTGAGTGAGTAAATGCAGTGTAATGTGAATAAATGTGTAGTTCTCTGCTTCAGAAGAAATAAAAGGAGGGCAGAGAACTACTTAAATGGTGACAGGTTGGGAAAGGAACTTGGACATTAGACATTGAAAACAAGCATGCAAATGCACCAAACAGTTTCGAAGGCAAAAGATATTTATTACGAAATAGTTGGAGTACAGGAACAGGGAGGCCGAGCCACAGTTTCTACAGGGTATTGGTAAGACCCTACCTGGTATATTGTGTGAAGTTTTGATCTCTTACTTAAAGAAAACATCTATGCCACAGAGGAAATGCAGGAAATATTCAACAGAGTTATTCCCAGGATGGCAGGTTTGCATGAGGAGTGGTTGAGTTGACTGGGCCTATATCTGTTAGTGTTCAGAGGCATGACAAGTTCTCTAACTGAAATATATAACATTCTGACAGGCTAGATGGAAGGATGATATTTTCCTTGCTGGGGGTCTAGTATAAGGGATCACAGACTGAGGGTATGTGATAGGCCATTTTCAGACTGAGTTAAGGAGAACGCTTTTTACTGAGGGTGGTAAGTGTGGAATTCTCCACCACAGAATGCACAAAGTCATTGAAATTCTTCACATTTAAGAAAGAAATTGATTTCAAGAAGTTAAAATTGTCATGATAAAATGCTGCAGATAATATAAAGATAAAGAACCGCAAATGTTGAAAATATGAAGAAAAAAATTAAGAGCGCTGGAGAAATACAGGATTGTACAGCGAGAGAGTGGAGTTAATGTTTCGACAAAGGGTCAAAGGACTTTAAATTTTAACTCTGTTTTCTCTCTTCACATGCTGCCAAATCTACTATTTCTCCAGTCCTCCCACTGCTTTTGTTTCTTATGGCCTTAGTCTTTGCAAACTACTGCCTCATCTTCACTTCCCTTTTCTCTCCAAAGTGCTTGAATGTGTTACAGCATCCCAAATCTATGTCCATTTTTCTTTGAGCTTCGTCTAGTCAACTTTCCAGTCAGATTTACGACTCTGCCATAGTACCAAAATGATTCTCATCAAGGTCATAAATGCCAACCTGTGTGGCTGTGACAATGGAAACTATCTTTCCTTAACTGTATGATATCAGATCAATATGAATTTACCAATGACCTTGGATCATTATTTTCAGTAGGTTTGCTTCACCACAGTTAACTTATTTGTGCTATAAACACTCTATTTTGCTATTACCTTGCTGTGTATCTGAGTTTGACCAACCAAAATGAGGATGTTTGATGCCATTATAGACAGGCAAAAGTTGAGTAGAATAATGGATCGCTCTGATTTTATGAATCTGTGGAAACATAATTAAAAACAAATCATAAAAATTAGATAATATATGCAGCATAATTTGATTAGAAACTTTTATGCAATTAAACATTTACATGGAATTACATACAATTTACAGCAGAGAAAATCAGTCTGCCTAATGGATTCATGCTAGTCCTTATAATCCACATAAGCTTCTTTACATGCTAATTCATTTAACCTTATCAACATATTATTTTCCTCACTTCTCCATTTACTTTGCTAGCTTCACCTGAAATATATCTCTTTTTCTCAATGACTCCATGTTCTACATCTTGGGGACAGAAGGATGTTCTATGTTGGAGGCTCAGCGGCAGGCTAAAGTATTTAATAAGTATTTTGTATCAGTGTTTCCCAAGAAAGTAGACACTGACAAAGTATTGGCTGAAATGGAAATTGAGAGGTAATGGATGGGAGAAAACTAGAGAGAAGAGGGTACTGGAATGTTTAATTATGCCTGAAATGAATACATTGCTTGCATCAGGTTATTTAAAAAAGTGGAAGTGAAGACACCAGAACGGTTTAGCATAATCCTCCAATCTTCCTTTGATATAGGGGATGAGCCGGAGGTTTGTAGAGTAAATGTGACACCCTTATTCAAGAATCAATTGTTACTTTAAGAATTCTTCAGAAGAGCAGTCAGGTGTTACATTTCAGGCAGTGTACTCTGATCATTGTCTACCAGAATGGCTGGAGCAAGTGAAAGAGGTAGGTGTACATAATGGAGGATGGGAAGATGGGTGGGACCTTATGCCAACTGGTCTGGCTATTATATTTGTAATATATACCTTCTTGCTGCTGGGGAAAGTTTCATTTTAGTGGTTACTGGACAAACATGAAAGTAAACAGAAATAAAATTTGCATAAGGTAACTTCCTGTCATCTGCTTCAATAAGCTGCAGAATGGATCATTTTCGTTACAATTTCACATGATGGACAGTACTGAATATTTTTCATATTTATAAAATGGATACTTGTGCAACAAAAATTAAGATCCCAAGTTCAATTCTTTGTCATGTTCCTATGGGATATGCTATTTTGATATGAATGAACTGTGAATTTCATAGTCATTTGATAAGATTGGGTAATCAGCAGATGAGTCTAACTGCTTAATGCCAGTAGCATAAACCACCTTAATTAGCATCAATAGAGAGAAGGCTGTTAATCTAAGTCTCCACCAATCATTTTATTCTCTCTTTGCATATTATTTCAGTTCTCTCAGCCTGATAAGTATGGTCATGCTCATCAGTTGGTTGACTCTGATATTGTAATCTCAGTCACTATTTTGCTCAAAGAAGAACGTTTCAACTAAAAAAAACTGCTAAGATCACTTCATTTCTGACTGTCTAAATGGAATCCTGAATAGTGAACTGCAATACTGTTGATAGCAGTAACTACTCTTTAAATGAGACTGATGAAAAACTTTTAAGTCAAATCCTGATTGTGATGGATGTTAAGAGTTTGGATTTTTAATGTCAAAGACCATTATCACAAGTGGACTTTGTGTGCCCTATTAACTAACGCACCCTTATCTGTTCATTTTTGATGAAGGTTCATTATTGTTACTAATAAGAAACTTTGGTTCAACATGACAGAGCAATGAACAACTTTAAGTTTGACTTGTATTTCTATATCATGAGAGATTTAAAAAGGGGAGAGGTAGTTTCAGGTTTTAATTCTGAGAATGATACTAGGTTGGCTGGAAAATTCATAGAATCTTACTAAAAAGAAGAGTCCCTTTGGCCAATCAAGTGCATACGATCAAAACTCAAATCTTGAACAAATAGAGCAAAAGTGTTCTGCAGACTGGGTGACTGCCTTGCAGAACACCTTCACTCTGTCCATAGGAAATAACCCTGACCTTCCAGTTATTTAACATTTCAAATAAATGGTTTTGTTCTTATGCTAACATTTCTGTCCTGGGCATGCCCTTCAGCCCAACAAGTCCACACCGACCCTGCGAAGAGTAACCCACCCCTATATTTACCCCTGACAAATGCACCTATCACTATGGGCAATTTAGCATGGCCAATTCATCTTTGGACTGTGGGCGGAAACCAGAGTGTCCAGAGGAAACCCACACAGACAGAGGGAGAATGTGCAACCTCCACACAGAAAGTCGCCCAAGGCAAGAATCGAACCCGGGTCCCTGGCACTGTGAGGCAACAGCACTAACCACTGAGCCACCATGTCTGTTCTCTAAGTCTCTTTTATTTTTTGCCACTGCCACACTCCCAATTTCCCTACAGTTGTCTTGTCTGTTTTGCTCTTAGTAGTGAGGACTAATTTTCTTCCTTTTATGACTTAAATGATAGTTTTATATCTTTTCTCTCTGGCTCCACGGTTAACAATCATTTTGTCTTATGTACTGGCCTTCTGCCTCTGTCAAAAGCATATATAAAAATATTTTCCAATATTTTTCAGTACTGTAGAAGTGATAATGGACTCAAAACATCAACTCTGCTTCACTCTCCACAGATATTACCAGACCCATTAAGTTTCTCCAGCATTTGCTGTGATAATTTTCAGATTTCCAGCCTCTGCAGTATTTTGATTAGATTAGATTAGATTACTTACAGTGTGGAAACAGGCCCTTCGGCCCAACAAGTCCACACCGCCCCGCCGAAGCGTAACCCACCCATACCCCTACATCTACATATACCCCTTACCTAACACTATGGGCAATTTAGCATGGCCAATTCACCTGGCCTGCACATCTTTGGACTGTGGGAGGAAACCGGAGCACCCAGAGGAAACCCACGCAGACATGGGGAGAACGTGCAAACTCCACACAGTCAGTGGCCTGAGGTGGGAATTGAACCCGGGTCTCTGGCGCTGTGAGGCAGCAGTGCTAACCACTGTGCCACCGTGCCGCCCAATTTTGCTTTCATCTGAGTGAATACCAGAGATGGAAGATAGAATCCAGACCTCATATTGTTTTATTGTATTACATTTCTGAATTCATGGATAGATGAATAAATTCTCTGTCAAACTTAGGGACAGACTCTAAAGCCACTGACAAATTTGTTTAATGTGCAGATAAGTGAACAGCATCCAGTACAAACAAACAGTCTACTCACTCTAATTATGAATTTATTTATTCTCTTGTAATACCACCGAGTATAGTATTAATTCTTGAAACTTGATCACTCAGTTATGTGGTTAGAAATTACTATAGTCAGATTTAGTTCAATATTTCTGTTGGCTTTAAATTCCCTCAGTGACAGAGATTAGGTCACAATATATAAATATATCGCAAGGTTTGTGAAGGTTTGAAGCTCAGATTGAGGTTTAGGGTGTAGGTTTGCTCGCTGAGCTGTAGGTTTGATATCCAGACGTTTCATTACCTGGCTAGGTAACATCATCAGTGGCGACCTCCAAGTGACGCGAAGCTGTTGTCTCCTGCTTTCTATTTATATCTTTCTCCTGGATGGGGTTCCTGGGGTTTGTGGTGATGTCATTTCCTGTTCGTTTTCTGAGGGGTTGATAGATGGCATCTAGATCTATGTGCTTGTTTGTGGCGTTGTGGTTGGAGTGCCAGAGAATTCCTAGAGGCCTGGCACTCCAATCACAAAGCCATAAACTAACACATAGATCTAGATGCCATCTATCAACCCCTCAGAAAACGAACATCACCACAAACCCCAGGAATCCCAACCAGGAGAAAGATATAAATAGAAAGCAGGAGACAACAGCTTCCCTTCACTTGGAGGTCACCACTGATGATGTTACCTAGCCAGGTAATGAAACATCTGGATATCAAGCCTACAGCTCAGCGAGCAAACCTACACCCTATATAAATATATGTACATATAGTGGAAAAGTATGAAACAAGAAACTATCTTTCATGAATTACTTAGTCATAATTCATTGCTTGTCAGTTGCCTAACATGCTTGTCTCCATTCACTTTGCAAAATCTATGATGGCTGCAAATTGAGGCAACAACTGTCAAAAAATACTATTCAGCAGAATAAAACTAGTGTGTCTGCAGTATGCATCAACATCAGTTACAAAGGAGCCAGTCCAACCTGCCTATGCTGTTTATTCTTGTGGTTTGAAGGAAGTAAAAATTTGAGTGATGAAATATCAAAGATGCAAATGGTTCACTGTAGTCACAAGCACTTAAAAGGTGTCTTGTTTTTAACTAAATCACTATAATCTTTGATAAAAGGGTTAAGTAATACTCCAGCACAAAGTTATAACAAGAACATGGTGTACAGGATCAAACACAAAAAAAAATTACTATTGTGCAGTTTTAACATTTGGCATTTTGTATGCCATTACTAAGTTGATAATACAGTACCTCCAAAAAGCAGCATATACAGCAAGCAATGTTAAGAGAGCCATACAGGCAATTCCACATCCGATCATCAGTGGGACAGATGGTACTCCTGTAAATTCCATGGTCTGAAAGTAAATCATTATGGAAAATCAGATTTTCTTTGAATGTAATAAGCTTTGCTAAGATTTGCACAGCTATTAATACAGAATAATATAGATATTAACATTCAGGTCGAAACCTATTACACTACAATATTACTTATTTTTCACACTCCTCAGATTCTTATGTAGGAATATTGGTACAACAAATCTCCAGCAGCAGTAAGATGAAGAGGAAGTTAATCTATTTTTGATTATGTTGATTGAGAGATAAACAATGTCAAATCAAACAAAGTAATTCTCTAATTTTCAATTGGGATGAACACCTCACTTAGGAGATAGCATCTCCAATAGCACATACTCTGTTTTCCAACATGGTGTATGAGCTCAAACATAAAAAAAAACAAATACTATAAATGTTAGAAACCTGAAATAAAACTAGAAAATGCTGCAAATACTCAGAAGGTCAAGCAGCATCTGCTTCCATAGCAGTGCTTTTGCTATGTTTTTCTTTCTCTGAACTGAGATTCTCCCTGCTGTCATTGACAGAACCCTGACAGTGTCTGTCCCATTTTCTATACTTCTGTTCAAATCAATACTTTGAGTCTGTTTTCATAGAGAAAGACACAATATGTCTCCCTGAAATAATTAAGGTCTAGTAAGATTATGGAAATGAAATAAATTATTAGTAAAAATACAGCATTGAAAAAAATTAATGGGAAAGTAAATAAAATTCCAGTAACCCTAGATGGTTGAAAGAAATATCTCTACAGAGATAGTGGATGCTTTGGTGATCATTTTTCAAAATTCTATTAATTCTGCAACAGTGCAGATTGTGAATATTGTGAATGTGCCATTATTTAAGAAAGGAAGGGAAGAGAGAAAACTTAAAATTACAGACCTATTAGATTAATGTCAGTGGTGGGGAAAATATTATAATCTATTATACATACTGGGAATTTATAAAATAATTCTCTGACTGGACAACATAGATTTATGAAGGAGAAATTATGTTTGATAAATCTGATTTTTTTTAGGATATTACCAATAGAGTTAATAAGGGGGAAACCAGCAATTGTGGTCTATTTGGACTTTCAGGAGAGTTTTGATAAAATTCCACATAGGAGATTGGTAAACAAATTTAACATTTGGTGGGGTTGGGACTATATTACTGTCATAAACTGACGATTGGTTAACAGCCAAAAAACAGACGATATGGATAAATGGGCAGGCTGTGACCAGTTGGATATTGCAAGAATCAATGCTTGCTCCCTAGATATTCATAATCTGTATGAATAATTTGGATGCACAGCTAATTATTATATTTCAAAATTTTCAGATGATACAAAATTTGACAGGAATGAGAGTTATGAGGAAGATGCAAAGAGGGTGTGAGGGGGTAAGAGATTAACAGATAGAATACAATGAATAAGTCTGAGATTATCCACTTACATAGGAAGAATGAAGATGTAGGGTATTTCTTAAACTGAGAGAGTTTGGAAAGTGTTGATGTTCAAAGGGACCTAGGTGTCCTTGTTCATAAGTCATTAAAAACTGGTATACAGCTACAGCAAACAATTCAGAAAGCAACCAGTATATTGTTCATTACTGGAGTATTTGAGTACAAAGGCAAATAAGTCTGACTTCAATTCTAAAGAATACTGGTGAGGCTACATTTTCTGCAGTTCTGGACTGACTTGCCTAAGAGAGGATATACTTGACACAGAAGAGGTATAGCAGAGATTCACCAGACTGACCCCTGGGATGGTGGAACTGCTCTGTGATGTGGGATTGAAGAAACCAGGCTTGTTCTCTTTGGAGTTTAAAGAATGAGAGGCAATCTCATTGAACTGTATAAAATTCTTAAAGGGTTAAACAGAGTTGACACAGAAAGAATGCTTACTTTGGTTGCTGGGTCTAGAACCAGATGACACACTCTCAAAATAGAAGGTAAGCCACTTAGTAAGGAGGAACCTCCTCACCCAGAGTGGTGAATCTTTGGAATTCTCTATTCCAGAAGTCTGTGGAACCACAGTCAGCGCGTGAGTTCAAGACAGAAGTTGATAGATTTCCAGTTGTTAATGATGTCAAGGGATATAGGGATAGTATTGGAACACAACATTGAGAAAGATAATCAGCCAAGATCCAGAAACATGGGGCAGGCTTGAGAAGATAAATAGCCTTTTCTTGATCTGATGTTCCTAAACTACACGCATATATATTCCCCTGTTTACCACCTTAGATGGCTCCTTGAAAACTTCAGTCAGTTTTGCTCGAGATGCAAGATCTTTAGAAGTCCATGTTCTTTTTCTCGTGTGTTACGACACGGGGTAAACTTTCCTGTTTAATTTAAAACCAGCAACACAGAGAAGATGTATCCCAAACAGTAATCTGTAAAAATTCAAGCAGCCACGAACTATGTAAAGTAAAAATTAATGACTTTATTTCTTAAAGTACAACTGAGAATAATTAACTAACCACTATTTACAATTTCTTTCTCTAACCTATATTTTATCTTCCCTTCTATAATACTAGTCCAATAAAACTCCCAATCAAGATTTATAAAACAACATTTCTTATCTCAAAACCAGGCAGCTTTCATTCTTTTCTTTCTCTTAGGAATTTCTTCATCAAAGGTTACTGATCGAAAAGACAGCTACTTTTCAGGTAATCTGCTTACATGTTGGGCTTGTCAGTTCTCCTCTCAACTGTTCAATTTCCCCCCGATCTTATACCCCAGAGCATCCGATTGTGTCACTGGCTTTTAAGATTGTCAATATACTCAATTTAAACTTGAATGGAAATTGGTATTTTTTATCGGGATAGAATTTAAACTGATGGGCTGAATTCAAATTTGTTTGTGTCTCCAGGCAACAAACCACTCGAGTTGTTCAACCTAATACATTGTTGCCTTATTGAGAACACTTGGTGCTGTGTCGGGTAGTTCTGCTGTTTTAAACTCTCTTAAAGGTACACCCACATCTTCATAACACTCGGCAGCTCGTATCTCTAAGGGATCAGTCAGTTTGTCCTGAATTAAAGCATTCAAAGATTTTTCCAAAACAGATAATATGTTAACAATCTCCAATCTCCTGCACTTTATCCCTTTTACTTTTAAATAATGGAGTTATATTTGCAATTTTACAATTTAATGAGATTCCTGAATAGGGACAAGTTTTGAAAACTCTGGCTGAAGCAACTTTAATCATCTGCTACTTTTAAAATGATTAGGTCCAAGGAATTTTAGAGCTTTTAATGCATTACCTTTTAAAATACCACTCTCATACTTAAATTAACTTTACTGAATTCCATTCCTTGATATATTATTAGATTTGCTTGAATGTCATGTATATTATCCTCTTAGTCCACTGTTAAGACTGAGAGCAAGTAATAATTCAGCAGCTTTGCCACTTGGTTATTTTCAGTTGCTATCGTACCCTATCTGCTGCCACCACTGTTGGGTGTATCCTGCCAGTCCAACACTACAAACCCAGGGATTGTGATGGTAACACCTCTCGGTATAATTCAGTGAATATGACTATGTAAGGCTGTTGCTCAAATGAGCTGTTTTGGTACAAGAGCCCACATATTACTAGACAGGACTTTACAGTATCAGCAGGGCTGGGTTTGCTGATGGCATTTCCAGCTCTGAGGTTGATACTGTGCTATCTGTCTTATCTTCTCTTGTTAAGAATATGTCATAATAACGTTATATATTTTGTCAGAAAGCTAATCTGTCTTCCATATGCACATAAAACATCTTGCAAAATGATTCCCAGAAATCCACTCTTTTGGATTCAGCTGGTAACAGTACCAGGCTGCACTTATCCCAAGAAAAAAACCACAAGAGACCTTTCAAAATTCAATTAATATTTAAAGTATAAATGGAAAAGCCTTGACCATGATTTCCCTAAAGGTGTAAATAGCACTTCCAATCTCACTAAAAACCTGACAGGATGAGACCCATCCAAGCTAATGGCTGTGAAAGTTCAAAATTAATTACTGCAATTAAAAGACAATGCCCAGACCTAGGTTAACCCAACACTTAATATGCAAACATGATGCAACAGTTTTGGGAGAGTTTACATAGAACATAGAACAATACAGCGCAGTACAGGCCCTTCGGCCCTCGATGTTGCGCCGATCAAAGCCCACCTAACCTACACTAACCCACTATCCTCCATATACCTATCCAATGCCCGCTTAAATACCCATAAAGAGGGAGAGTCCACTACTGCTACTGGCAGGGCATTCCATGATCTTACGACTCGCTGAGTGAAGAACCTACCCCTAACATCAGTCCTATATCTACCCCCCCTTAATTTAAAGCTATGACCCCTTGTAATAGCTGACTCCATACGTGGAAAAAGGTTCTCACTGTCAACCCTATCTAACCCCCTAATCATCTTGTACACCTCTATCAAATCACCCCTAAACCTTCTTTTCTCCAATGAAAACAACCCCAAGTGCCTCAGCCTTTCCTCATAGGATCTTCCTACCATACCAGGCAACATCCTGGTAAACCTCCTCTGCACCCGTTCCAGTGCCTCCACATCCTTCCTATAGTATGGCGACCAAAACTGCACACAATATTCCAGAAGCGGCCGCACCAGAGTCTTATACAACTGCAGCATGACCTCAGGACTCCGGAACTCAATTCCTCTACCAATAAAAGCCAGTACGCCATATGCCTTCTTCACTGCACTATTTACCTGGGTGGCAACTTTCAGAGATCTGTGTACATGGACACCAAGATCCCTCTGCTCTTCCACACTACCAAGTAGTCTACCATTAGCCCAGTAATCCATCTTTTTATTACTCTTACCAAAGTGAATCACTTCACACTTAGCTACATTGAACTCCATTTGCCACCTTTCTGCCCAGCTCTGCAGCTTCTCTATATCCCGCTGTAACCTGCCATATCCTTCCTCACTGTTTACAACTCCTCCGACTTTCGTATCATCCGCAAACTTGCTCACCCAACCTTCTAACCCTTCCTCCAGGTCATTTATAAAAATGACAAACAGCAATGGTCCCAAAACAGATCCTTGCGGAACACCACTAGTGACGGCACTCCAAGATGAATCTTTGCCATCAACTACTACCCTCTGTCTTCTTCCAGAGAGCCAATTCCTAATCCAAACCTCCAACTCACCCTCAATGCCATATCTCTGTATTTTCTGCAGTAGCCTACCATGGGGGACCTTATCAAACGCCTTACTAAAATCCATATATACTACATCTACCGCTTTACCCTCATCTACCTCCTTCGTCACCTTCTCAAAGAATTCAATAAGGTTTGTGAGGCACGACCTGCCCTTCACAAAACCATGCTGACTATCCTTGATCACATCATTCTTATCCAGATGTGCATAAATCCTATCCCTTATAATTCTCTCTAAGACTTTGCCCACAACAGAAGTGAGACTCACTGGCCTATAGTTACTAGGATTATCCCTACTCCCCTTCTTGAACAAGGGAACCACGTTTGCTAGCCTCCAGTCCTCTGGCACTACTCCTGTAGACAAAGAGGACACAAAAATCAAGGCCAATGGCTCTGCAATCTCCTCCCTTGCTTCCCAGAGAATCCTAGGATAAATGCAATCAGGCCCAGGGGACTTATCTATTTTCACCCTTGCCAGAATTTCCAACACCTCTTCTCTACATATCTCAAAGCCATCCATTCTACTTATTCGTGCCTCAGTATTCATATCGACAACAATGTCCTGTTCCTGAGTGAATACTGACGAAAAGTATTCATTCAGCGCCTCCCCAATCTCTTCAGCCTCCACACGCAACTTCCCATTACTATCCTTGATTGGACCTATTCCTTCCCTAGTCATTCTTTTATTCCTAACATACCTATAGAAATTTTTGATCTATATAAAAACCTGGCTGTGAGTAACTGTGATCTGCAGAGATCATGAGAAAAACACCCTGAAGCAATCACTCAAGCATTGCAATAGGGGCTAGTGTCCAGGACTGCAGTACTGAACTAAGCTAATGAACAGCACATGGATGGTCCTGACAAAGAACATGGAGGAAAGTTTGAAGTGAATATAAATATCAGTATACCTAACCTTTCATGTGGTGTAGTCGGATTAGACGTACAAGATAAAATGGGAAAACATGAAGTTGGCCACATTGAAACCTCCATGAAACAGCCTCTAAATAATGGTAGAGGCTGTAGGTTTGAGGGGCAGTTCAGTATCAATATAGTTTCAGGCAATTTCTGCACACAGTGCCACCGTCCAACCAGATAATCCAGACATGCTTCATGTAATTAACAAGCTGACATTTTGTGAAATGATAGAGGCTAGAAATATTCAAAAGTGCTTTTAATGCCTTAGCTAGAACGGATAAACTGAGTTGCAATGTTTTAGTATCACATAACTACATACTGAAGATAGTTCCCATGATGTGTGAAGAAAAACAACACTTTTCCCAACAGTACACAGCAGCGCAAAAAAAAAGTGACACATACATAGGGCATATTACTTTCACCATCCAGTTCCACTCTGACCTCAGCCCAATCACTGTCAAATATTTTGAATGGCAACAGCCATTACGTAGGTTTATTACAACAATCTATGCAATAATTGGAGGAACATTTACAGTTGCTGGATCTTTCACAACATCTGAAGGCTGTAAGAAGATTCTGCTGGGAAAAATACACCAACAATAATATGACTGAAACAATGCTTGTAAAGGACATCAAAAATTAACCAAGACTCACAAACTGCTCCGCTGTAAAATCGAATCGAAGTAGACTTCATTCACTCCCAGACCAATTCTGCTTAGACTACCTGTGGGATCTCATTTTCATTTTCACTTATCCTTTCTTACTTCAGATCTTTGTATTAATATCTTAGCTACAAAATTTATCACTTCATATAGATACCATTTTCTGAGCCTCTTGTGGTGCGGTAGGAGAGTCCTGATATCCGTACTTGATGGCCTGTGCTGTAGATGTGTACAACAACATCTCTTTAGTAGATTGATTTTCTGCAATAATGGTAACAAACTTACCTTTTATCTTGTATAAAGCATGAAGTTTTGCTGCTGATTCTTTTGAAATTGAAATCCTTAAAAACTAAACAGACATGACACATGGGGTAAGGTGGTACAGTCCAAACCTACGTTTTCTAGACAGTTGGGAATGCATGTTTATATTTAAGGGCTATGTGGAAGAAGTGAAAGACATGGAACAGTTGCCAGGAAAAAAACAGCCCGCTTGACTGGGACTACATCCACAAATATTCATTCCCTCCACCACTGATGCTCAGTAGCAACAGTGTGTACTATCTACAAAATGCACTGCAGAATTCACTAAAGATCCTTAGGCAGCACCTTCCAAACCAATGACCACTTCCATTTAGAAGGACAGGGGCAGCAGATACATGGGAATGCCACTAACTTCAAGTTCCTCTCCAAGCCACTCACTATCCTGACTTGGAAATATATTGCCTGTTCCTTCAGTGTAACTGGGTCAAAATCTGGAATTTCCTCCATGAGGGATTATGATTCAACCTACAGCACATGGACTGCAGCTTTGAAGAAGGCAGCTCAACTCAACCTTTTCAAGGACAACTAGGGATAGAGCACAGAACATTGGCTGTGCAGGACATTGGTTAGGCCACTGTTGGAATATTGCATGCAATTCAGGTCTCCTTCCTATCGGAAGGATGTTGTGAAACTTGAAGGTATTCAGAAAAGATCTACAAGGATGTAGCCAAGGTTGGAGGATTTGAGCTATTGGGAGAGGTTGAATAGGCTGGAGCTGTTTTCCCTGGAACGTTGGAGACTGAGGGGTGACGTTATAGGACTTTATAAAATCATGAGGAGCATGGATAGGATAAGTAAACAAAGTTTCTTCCCTGGGTTGGGGGAGTACAGAACTAGAGGACATAGGTTTAGGGTAAGAGGGGCAAGATATAAAAGAGACCTAAGGGGCAACTTTTTCACTCAGAGGGTGGTACGTGTATGGAATGGGCAGCCAGAGGATGTGGTGGAGGCTGGTACAATTTCAATATTTAAAAGGCATATGGATGGGTATATGAATAGGAAGGGTTTGGAGGGATATGGGCCAGGTGCTAGCAGGTGGGACTAGATTGAGTTGGGATATCTGGTCGGCATGGACAGGTTGGACCGAAGGGTCTGTTTCCATGCTGTACATGTCCATGACTCTATTACGGCGCAATACAGGCCATTTGTCCCTCGATGCTGTGCTGACCTGTGAAACCAATCTGTAGCCCATCTAACCTACACTGTTCCATGAGCATCCATATGTTTATCCAATGACCATTTAAATGCCCCTAAAGTTAGAAGAGTATACTATTGCTACAGGCAGGGCATTCCACGCCCTTACTACTCTCTGAGTAAAGAACCCACCTCTGACATCTATCTAATATCTATCGCCCTTCAGTTAAAAGCTATGTCCTCTCGTGCTAGCCATCACCATCAGAGGAAAAAAGCTCTCACTGTCCACTCTATCTAATTCTTTGATCATTTTGAATGCCTCTAACACGTCACCTCTCAATCTTTTTCTCTCTAAACAAAACAGCCTCAAGTCCCTCAGCCTTTCCTCATAAGATCTTCCCTCCATATCAGGCAACATCCTGGTAATTCTCCTCTGTACCCTTTCTGGTGCTTCCATGTCCTTCCTATAATACTGCGACCAGAACTGTACACAATATTCCAGATGCGGCCGCACCAGAGTTTTGTGCAGCTGCAGCATGACCTCATGGTTCTGAAACTCAATCCCTCCATAAATAAAAGCTAACACACCACACACCTTCTCAACCACCCTATGAACCTAGGTAGCAACTTTCAGGGATCAATGCACATGGAGACAGAGATCTCTCTGCTCATCGACACTACCAAGCATCATACCATCAGTCCAGTACTTTATATTCCTGTTACTCCTTCCAAAGTGAATCCCCTCACACTTTTCTGTATTAAACTTCATTTGCCACCTCTGGGATAGACAATAAATGCTGGCCAGCCAGCAATGCCCACATCCCATGAGTGAATAAATAAAAAGCTTGGACACTTGCTGCATTAAATGCCAGGTGCTGCACTTTGGAAAAGCAAATCAGAGCAGGACTTATACATTTAATGGTAAGGTCCAGGGGAGTGTTGTTGAACAAAGACTCCTAGGAGTGCAGGTTCGTGATTCCTTGAAAGTAGGGTCACAGGTAGATAGGATAGTGAAGGATAAGATTGTGAAAAACAGGATAAGCGTTTGGAATCCTTTCTGTGGAAGAATTGACCAAAATTGACACAAAATAGATAGAAGCCATTTTGTCACAAAGCAATTTTCCACCAAGACTTTTAGCCTGCTAGTGTTGTATGAGAACACTTCTGCTCTGATAAGACTGACCTTGCAGCTGCAGGATGTCTCGTTCTCCCCAGTGCCATTAGCTCTGTCCTAAAGAATGATGAATTGTTTCTCTTTGTCCCTTTTCAGTGACTCTAGCCTAGCTAAACTTGGGAGTATAAGATAATATTCAGTTTTGTAGATATTAAGAAACATAGGTCTGGAAAATGTATGGGAGTTTTATTTCTGCCCCATGGTTGCATAACTAATGGACAGCAAGCTTGTATTTTCTATATAATTCGCAACATTCTGTATTTCTTTGGAATACATTGGACTTTGTTCTGAATGAAGATGTGCTCCCCATGGCCATGATAAAGCGAGCTAATTGCTCAAGGTTTCGTTTCCTGACTATTTTGTTTTAAACGATTTGGCATAAAGATTTAATTTCCCCAACAGTTGGGTGTAGTTTGGCAGAACCTCTATTTTACGAAGTTTCTTGAATCTCTTGCTGCTATTTGACGAGGTCTTCTCCAATTCTGCTTTAATAAGGTCCCCCTTGGGCCCGCTTGCGAGGAATGCCCCTGAGTTGGTTTGATTGGCATTTTGATTTTTTTTCTCAAAAAAAAGAGGGGAACTGTGGATTTAAAATTTTGACAGTCTGCGTGATCTGGTCCTGAGTTAACAAGCTGCTCCCTTTTTGAAGGGAAAAGGGAAGACGATAACCGGAAAGACGTCACTCCTGAGGATTGCAGGTGGCATTCGAGGCCGACCTGAGTTAACAGGCTGAGCTACGGAAAGATGCTGTGGCAAGAAGGGAATTGCCAAGAAATAATTTTGAAATTCAGGTGGCCTTGAGGTATTGACAGCTGTGCCCACGCCTGTTTGTGTTTGTGTGGTTTTGTTTGTTCTCTTTAATAGGTTACGGTCTCACACCACAGACCGGTGAGGTTCTGATGGGGTCAGTTAATTCCAAACGCCAGGTAGAAGGGCTGCCCCCGGGGCAAATTAACCTTGTCCTGCTGTGAAGGGCAGCCCAGGACCTCTGGTTCTATCCAGAAAGATCTTGAAGCACCACGGTAAATGCATATTGGTCACCGTCTGACATGTTTTTTCCGTTTACTTCTGACATATACGGTTGATCTCATGGGAACTGACCATACGGTGGCTCCTTTAATTTGGAAAACATTGCCTATTGGAGGACGAACATCGTGGGTGTGTATGGGGATCCTAAATGGGACCAGACTTACATGGTACAGGGTCTTGACAAATTTAAGGAGATTGCAAAAAGCCACCAGCCCCCTAAAGTTAAGGGACCCAGCCCCACTTCTGCACCTGCTGTTGTGTTGCCACCACCGCCTTATACCTCCCAATACCCTAAACTTCCAGCTCCTCTCCCTCTCCTGACCTCTGACCCATTATTTGACGAGGTTGCTGCCTATGTTGCTACCCATCCGCACTCAGCTGCTGTCTCACAAACTAATGGTACTGCAGGCAAGGCTACACAGTGCAGTCCACTACATATTCAGGAGGGTGGGGACATGGCAGGATGCACTGTGCCTGAGCAAAGAGGAACCTCAAGGGATTCCTCCAGCGTACTCCCCCTGAAGGACACCCCGATACATCTCATTAAATTGTCTCTTCAACAACCCCCACGACGTGGCGTTATACATCTCACGCTGTCAACTCCCCTGCTGCTGTTGCCCCTGCTGAACAACACACCACCCACAGTGTGACTGCTCAGCTCACCTCTCAGCTTGCCTGTGTGATGATAGGAAACCCTCTTCTTAAAACCATGAACTCACGTGGAGGTCCGCAGTATGCTCCAAGACGCTCTGGACCCCCTTAAGCGGCCAGCTCCGTTTTATGAATGGCTCCTCCAATTTTGTGATAATTACAACTGCCTTCCTCAGGACATTAGCGTTCTGCTGTGTCTCGCTTACAGCTCCCACTGGGCTGCTGTTAAACCTTCCTTTACTTTTCCCCATTACCCATGGGATACCTTTGAGGCCCGAACCACGTTTCTTACCAAAACCATCCAGCCTTTTATTTTGAAGACCGCCCGTCAACGCTCAGATTTTAGCGCGGTCACTAACTGCCTTCAGGAACCTGATGAGACACTGCCTGATTATCTGGCTCGATTCGGGGAAGCATGGGACTCTCATGCTGGGATCCCCCCTCGAGGAAAATGGAAAATTTGCAGTCCAAACTTTCCTTAGTTACCTGCAGCCCCGACACCCTCTGGCTTTTAAATCTCACCACCTCGAATGGCCTACCAAAACTTGAGAGGAGATTGTCTCCTTCCTCTCTAATATGGACCAACTGGGATTGTTTTATTACAAAAAGCCAAAGGAGGTTGGCACAGGGTTGGGACCGAAATCACTTAGGTCACTATACAAAACAAAGAGACAAGAGTAGGGCATACGCGAAGTTAGGACATTGGGTCCGTGACTGTCGGTCTGAACACTCCGCCCCCCCCCCCCCCCCACCATCGCAATACCAGCCTCGTCCACAGTACTGGCCTCAAGCTTTGCCACCTCTACCTTCACGACAGCCTCAACAGACTCTCTGCATTGTTCAGGACCCTTTTCCTTTGAATCCTTCTGCCTAGGGTTGCTGTATGAGGCAGGTGCTGCAGGCCACTTCGATACGAATCTCCCACTGCCCCATCTGAGAACTCTATGTTAAACGTTGAGATGGTTTTGGTGGACTCTGGAGCCACCCGTCCTCTGTACCTCCCTCAGTGGATCTTTCTCTCAGCTCCACTACTGTCCATACTGTGGGTATCTCTGGAGTGCCCATGGTTGAATCACTATCCACCCCGTGCCCATCCGAGTGGGTTCTCTCATGGTCCCAGACACTGCTATTATTTCCCCTTCCTGTCCAGTGGCCCTTTTTGGTTGTCAAACTCTTTGCAAACTCAATACCTCCATCCATCCCTGAACGGCCTCACCTTGAACTCCCGCACTCCTGTTACCCACTTTTACAAGCCTTTTTGACCATGAACACTCCTTCCCCTGCCCTCTGCACCTAGTCCATCTCCAATGTCTCCACTCACGATTCGCTTCTCTCCTCCCTCTTCTATCTCTTTCTGGATTGTTCTTCTCCGCCCCCCCCCCCCCCCCGCCGCCCCGCTCCCCACCTCCACCTTTCTACAATGAACCATTCAGACCGGCTGACCCTTGCACACCCTTCACTGCACCGCAACCTTCCTCAACCACCCTGACCCATCCTGCTCAACAATGATGGATCCCCACCTTAACATGCCCTCTACGCTAACGCTCACAGGGCTCTACTTTGTTGGGGAAGAAGGGCTGGCCATGGAGGTCCAACTGGACGCCACTCAGCGCACATTTCTCTGGCCCAACCCAAGTTCTCCATCTCATGTTGCTGTCATCATAAAGGCCCCTTGGCACTTAGAAGATTTAGGTCCCACGGTGCACAGGCTTCAGGGTCTGCCAACAGACTTTACACCCCTAGATCCTGCAAATCCTGACTCTATCCATGTCACTTACTTGAATGGGGAGGGTTTTTGCCTTAGGCACTACCCTTTGTCTGAGAGTGTCATCTTCACCCTACACACTCTTCCCCCATCTCCCTCCTATGACACCCCTTTTCTGCTTTGGATGCTCCTGACGTTACTATGGGCCCAATATTCCAATCACACAGGCCTAGTGCTCTCTGCACTGCCTCATATGGTCACTCTTAAAACCAGCAGCGTCTTGCAGTCCATTCAATACAATTTGACATCTACTGCCCGGGAAGGTATTAAACCTGTCTTTGACTCTCTCCTCCAATAAGGCATTCTGGTGCCTACTACCAGCCCTTGTAACACCCCTTTCATCCCCACTCCCAAACCGTGCAAGCCAGATCACTGGCGCTTTGTGCAGGACCTAAGGGCCGTTAATGTCATGGTTATCGCCTGCCCCCCAGTGGGACCCGATATGAACGCTGTCCTTACTAGCCTCCCTTCCTTGGCAAATTGTTTCACCATTGTTAATCTCTCTTCAGCCTTTTTCTCCCTCAAATTGGCCCTCGAAAGCCAGTACCTTTTTGCCTTTACTTACGGCTGTCGCCAATATACATGGACTCGGCTTCCCCAAGGGTACAAGGAGAGCCCCACTGGACACTCAAGGATCTCCACCTCCCACCTTGGTCCAATATGCTGACGATTTATTAATGACCTCTGACTCGCCTGCTGCTTGTATGCAAAATACGATTGCCTTGCTCCGTTGCCTGGCCCCGGATGGCCAGAAGGTTTCTGTTGAAAAGATGCAGCTCTGCCAACAGTCAGTGCAATACTTCGGCTTCAAACTCTTGCCTGGCCTTCGCTCCCTGTCTCTCGACTGTATCGCCGCTATTGTCAGCCTCCCTCCCCTACTATGCGGACTGAACTTTTGTCATTTTTGGGCATGGTTAACTATTGTAGACACTGGATACCCAACTACCACGTTATTGATGCTCCTTTGCACGAAGCCTCCTCGCCTAAACAGCCAACTCAGGTGACCTGGACACCTGAAATGCTGTCGGCCTTTAATGAACTGAAGTAGATTTTGGCCTCGGCCCCAGTTCTCAGCATCCCTGATTTCAAGCAGCCATTCTAGCTATATGTGGAATTTTAACACAGCAGCATGGTGATCTCCGATGCCCTGTAGCTTTTTACTCTGTACAATGGCCACCTGTTGTAGGGGGAATGCTGACCTATTTGTGAGCTGTGGCGGCTGCGGCGATAATGGTAGAAAAGTCCACCGCCAATGTGCCTGAATATCTGTGCACTGTTTTTGTTCCTCACTTGGTCTCCCTGTTACTAAATTCAGCAGCAACTCAACATTTTACAACTTCAAGGAGAACTGGCTATGAGATCACTCTGCTGTCCCGTGCTAACCTGGCCTCCAGGGCGCCTCCACTTTAAATCCAGCCACCCTTCTCCCTGTCCTACAGAACTCCCCCTCAAACAAACGTGATTGTGTACGCATGGTCCAAGATGTTATGACTCCAAAGCCAGACCTTTCTGAAATGTCTTTGACAATCTGGACCTCATTCCTTTCACAGGTGGCTCCTCCTTCCACCCGTCAAGATCACCACTTGCTACTGGGCCACGCGATCTGCACCCCTTTTGAGACTCCAGAGGCCGTTACGTTATCAGATGGGACTTCGGCTCAGGAGGTCAAACTCTTCACCCTCACCAGAGCATGTATTCTCACCAATAACAGTCTACTAACATTTACACTGACTACCAATATGCGTTTGGTGTTGTCCGTGATTTCGGCGTCCTCTGGCAACATAGAGGTTTCATTACTTCCTCCGGCAAACCCATCTCGTTCATAGTCTTTTACAGGCCATCCTGTTCCCTTCTGCTTTCACCATCATCAAATGCACTGCCCACACCACTGGTGATGACCCAAAGTCGTAGGGTAACACTAGAGCTGATCACGCCGCCAGGCAAGCTGCAGTGGCCCCCACAATATATGTCCCTCAAGCCCTAAAAATAGTCAAGGAATATAACAGCTTAAATTTGGTTGAGGGTACTCGAGACGCACAACAGCACGCTTCACCAGCTGGAAAGGACAGCTGGTCACGCATAGGCGCATGGGAGAGTTGCATTTTGGGACTCCTGTTGCACCCAGATGGGCGGATCATCTGCGCCAAATCCTTCCTGCATGTCCTCGCCCTAGCTGCTCATGGCATTGGACATGCAGGAAAAAGAGGGATGATACATGCAGTACAACAAGAGTGGTTCACGCCAGGGTTTGCTGCAACAGCTCAGGCCTTTATATCAAAATGTCTAATATGCCTCAAAAATAACAATGCCAGGCCAGTGGCCAAGTTCGATCACCTGCTAGCTCCTAATGGCCCGTTTAACCTCGTTCAGATTGATTTCATCCACATGCCACCTAGGCAAGGTTTTAAAAATACGTTGGTGCTGATTGACGTGTTTTCCAAATGGATCGAGGCTTTTCCCACAAGAAAAGATGATGCTAGAACTGTAATTAATGTCTCACGAAAAATGTGATCCCTAGATTTGGCGTCCCAGACAGAATCAACAGCAATAGGTGTACACATTTTACCACAGAAGCTACAAAAGGCGTTAGCAAAGTGCTGGGTATTGCCTGGAAATATCACATTCCATATCAACCCCAATCCTCAGGCATCATGGAATGAATGAACGGAACCCTTAAGAACACTCTGACAAAGATCACACAGGACACAGGTCTACTGTGGCCTGAGGCCCTACCCCTAGCTCTGTAAACTGTGCGGAGCCAGGTCAGTCAAACAACAGGACTGACCCCATTTGAGATCCTAATGGGGCAGCCGATGTCAAATGGGATTCGACCTCCTAAATTCCCGGTGGATGTGGCACTCCTTTTGAAGCATGAGACCCTGCTAGATTATGTCAAAGCCCGAAGCAGAATGATTGCCCATAACCATGCTCTGGTCAAGGAGGCCATCCCCAATCCCAATAATGACCCGATACAACCCTTCCACTCTGGGACTATGTTACGATCAATTTGTTTGATAAGACCTCTCTTTCTCCTCAGTGGAAGGACCCATTCCTTGTATTACTAGTGACCCGGACTGTAGTCAAGGTTGAAGGAAGGCCTGAGTGGACACATGCCATATGCTGCAAGAAGGCCCGTCACCAGAGGAACCTGAAGAGACAGCCATGGAAATATCTGCCTGCCTGCTTGCTACAACATGCCAGGAATAGCCACCTGCCATTTCCCTGTGCTCCTTGTCATCCTGCTCACATTAATAGAGAACCAGGGATTTATCAGCCAGGAAACACAGCATTATGTCATCCGGAAGCTGCATACTTACAATTTTCTGCACATGACTCAGGTCTATCCACAGACCAATAATTATTCCTGCTGCTGAGTGTGTGCCCATATTCCTATCCACTCTAAGGGAGGCATTCCCCTGATGACCATCCCACTTAACATCTCAGAGACAGTTGAATGGTGGCTAGACCAGATCCAGCCTGACGGTCTGATGGTTCAGACTCCCTAAGTCCCTCGCCACAACAAAACTGTAAGACGTCCCTGGGAGTCCACAGGGTACTGCCTGCACACATTCAAGGGTTGTTTTCAAGCCACAGACAATCTTTCACATAAATCCCCTGCCCTGTTCCTTACCAACGCCACAGTCCAAGGTACTCCACAGGGTACTATTTGTCTCAAAAGCAGCTTGCAGAGGGGTTGTGAGGTGGGATCCAGCATGTGTTCATACTCTCTGCACCTCACCCCTTTTGACAGATAACCCAACCTTGAAAACATCAAAATGGCCACGGCCACTCGGGATAAGTTGAATCGAATTGAATTGAATGCATTGTCACGTGTACTGAGGTACAGTGAAAAGGTTTGTCTTGCGAGCAATACAGGCAAATCATACAGTTAAGTAGCATAGATAATGAATAATAGGTAAACAGTGGCAAAAACAAAAGTACAGGTGAATGTTAAGAGTTTGCCAGTTCATTCAGTAGGGTAGAAACTGTTACAAAATTGGGTGGGACTGCCCATCAGAGCCCTACTTTCACCTTTTTCGGGACTAGCGCTCAAACTGTTCCATTGAGAGCTTACAATGGTACATACAAAGCCTACCCATGGCTTCTGAAATTCTGGACTGGCAGCTGCTATTTGGGGTATGTGATTTCTTTCCTCTATCACTTCCATTCCTCCCCATTTGAACAGCCCCAATCTCAGCACGAGATCCATTACCATATTTGAACAGTTTTTAGGATTTTTCTTACCCCCTTTTTGAAGTACTCGATTGGATATTGAAGCAAGGCGCCTGGCCCCACTTCTTGAGGCAGCGGCAAACGACACTGCCACAGCCCTTGCGGAGATAAATCCGGAAATGGTTGCCATTCGCACTGTGGCCCTGCAGAACAGGCTGGCCTTGGACTACCTGTCAGCTGAGAAAGGGGCACATGTACCCTCATAGTCTTCACCTGCTGTACCTACATCACCGATGCCAGTGAGAACATCACCAATCTTGTGAATCACATCCGCAAAATGGCCACAGTACTCCATGAAATTACTTCCCAATGGGATCTGGGGAGCTGGAAGGGCCGATGGTTCGGGTCCTGGGGAAGGCCTTTATACAAGACCTCATAGTCCTCGTTGTGGCCCTTGCTATCCTCTCTATGATTATGGTCTGTGTCAAACAGGCCTGTGTACAATTCAGTTCCCTGTTGTGGCCCTGCTCCCCAGCAATTTTCCAGATGCCTCAATTCCCCATTCCTGATGAAACCCCCGATGCTGATTCTCAGTCCCTGAAGCTTTCTGCCCCTTTCTTGCTCTACCCAAGGACTATTTGTCCAATCTCTAACCACCCCCATGCCCCCAGCACTGGGTATATTCCCCCTTTTGCTGAAATTTCCAATCTGTTATATTTTTTCTAAAAAAGGGCTGTGGAAGAATTGACCTAAATTGACACATTACAGATAGAACCATTTTGTCACAAAGCAATTTTGCAGTATGATTTTTAGCCTGTTAGTATAGTGTGAGAACACTTCTGCTCTGATAAGACTGACCTTGCAGCTGCAGGTTGCCTCAGCTCCTCAGTGCTGTTAGCTCTGTCCTAGAGAATGATGAATTGTTTCTCTCTGTCCCTTATCGGTAATTTTAGCCTAGCTAAACTTGGGAGTATATGATAACATTCAACTTTGTAGACATTAAGAAACGTAGGTCTGGAAAATGTATGGGAGCTTTATGACTGCCCCTAGATTGCATAACTAATGGACAGCAAGCTTGTATTTTCTATATAACTCATAACATCCTGTATTTCTTTAGAATACGTCGGAGTTTGCTCTGAACGAAGATATGTTCCCCTGGGCTATTATAAAGCGAGCTAATTGCTCAAGGTTTCGTCTCCTGACTATTTTGTTTTAAACGATTCAGCATAAAAATTTAATTTCCCCAACAATTTCCTTTATTGGTCAGAGTATTGAGTTGTCAGAGTATTGGGAGCTGTAGCAGTAGCTGTAGCTTCGAATAGACTGGGGCTGTTTTCCCTGGAGCGTTGGAGGCTGAGGGATACCTTATCAAGGTTTATAAAATCAAGGGGGCATGGAGAGGATAAATAGACAACGTCTTTCCCTGGAATGGGGGAGTCCAGAACTAGAGGTCATAGGTTCAGGGTGAGAGGGGAAAGATATAAAAGAGACCTAAGGGGTAACTTTTTCACGCAGATGGTCATGCACGTATGGAATGAGCTGTCAGAGGAAGTGGTGGAAGCTGCTGCAATTACGGCATTTAAAAGGCATCTGGATGGGTATATGAATAGGAAGGGTTTAGAGGGAAAATGGCCAAGTGCTGGCAAACGGGACTAGATTAGGTTAGGATATTTGGTCAGTATGGATGAGTTGGAATGACAGGTCTGTTTCTGTGCTGTGCATCTCTATGACTCTAAACAGGGTTTTGGCAAGGAGTGAGGTCAACACTGTGTCCTGCCAGCCTGCTGTTTATGGAAAAGTCAAGTGACTTTGGAGAAAACAGCAGACCAAAGCATTCATAGAAATAAGAGATGCAGTTTAATTACTCAAAGACCTGACTTTGAAAAGGCAAAGGGGCCTCTACCTTAGTGGGTGCCTAACAGTGCTTTCTCGATTTAGAATTCTGTTTTTCGTACCCAAGAGTAGGTAAAGAAGACTCTCCAGAAGCTGAAAATCTCCCTCCTGAAATTCCGTTTTCGGTGAATTGCCTAGGAATCTAATAGAGTTTTCAAATACTAGTATCTTTAACTGTCGTTGAACACCTGAGAAGCTGGACTGTGATGCAAAGTTCCATTCCAGAACTGGTTATCTATTTTCCATTTATGACTCCATCGACAAGAAATTTAGGGCATATGAGAAATCACCTTAGTTGATCCTTTATTTTCAGACCATTGCCTTGAGAAGCTGGAAAAGAGTACTACTACTGTGCCAAACAGTGAGTCATAGATAGAGGTGAGTAACTTCACAACCAGTGCATCAGATAGAAGCTCTGCAGAGCTGTCACATTCAGTTGTGAATAGTGGTGGTATGAATGCTGTATTTTAACACTGTGGTTTCTAAAACTGGGGAAAGAAATGGGAAGGAGCTGTTTTTATTTAAAATTGAAAAAGTTGACGTAGTTTTGAAAAATAAGTAACCTGGCATCCATTTCATGTTTGACTACTTCGTAATTCTGATGATTGCAGATGATTTGGAACCAAAGGGGTTTTCTGATGTAGGTTTTGTTGACAACAAAACGTTGATTAGTCAATGAACAATTATCAATGATTGAGACCTTTTTAAAAATCACACAACACTGGGTTATAGTCCAACAGGTTTACTTGGAAGCACTAGCTTTCAGAGTGCTGCTCCTTCATCGGGTGATTGTGCAGAATAAGATTGTAAGACACAGAATTTATAGCAAAAGTTTACAGTGTGATGTAACTGAAATTATATATTGAAAAAGATCTGGATTGTTTGTTATGTCTCTCATCTTTTAGAATGACCATGTTGGTTTCAGTTTTTATATGAAAATCGCAAAAGTTTTTTTTTAAAGTTACATTCTCAAGTGCACTTTAACAACTGGTGTCATGTTGGCCCAGATAAGGTATTGAAGGTATTAGCTCCATGTGAGGCTGTCTGTGCCGTAATGGTCAGACTGAATTTAATCCAAAAAGCAGATTTACAGAATCTTACATGGATTCATGCAGTTTTTGGCAATGTAAAATGTAATCCTGCAAGTACAAATTCAGCCCACAAACACGTGCAAACATGTGTGTGTGTGTGTGTGTATATGTGTGCGCGCGCACGCACGCCGTGGTTACGAGTATCTGTGAGAGGGTGTGTGTATGTGTGTGAGTATGAGTGTAAAGGGGTTTAAGTCTGTATGAGTGTCTGTGAGAGGGTGTGTGTATGTGTGTGAGTATGAGTGTAAAGGGGTTTAAGTCTGTATGAGTGTCTGTGAGAGGGTGTGTGTATGTGTGTGAGTATGAGTGTAAAGGGGTTTAAGTCTGTGAGAGAGTGTGTGTGTGTGTGAGTGTATGAGAGAGTGTGTTGATGATATCCAGCTCCAACATCTTTCAGCCATTCACTTTTCTAGTTTGTTAGTCTGATTGTCTGATACTCACTTATGGATAAGTAATGTTTTTTCCAGTCAAACACTCAGAAATCCCAGTGATTAATATTTAACATACCCTTTTCAATACCTAAATGTGAGTCTTGTTTTGATTTAATAATTAAATCACTCATGTTTACTGACAGATAAATCCCAGCATAGGTCACATTACTCTTTTCAGTTAAACTTCATTTAAAGATATATCTTAAACCATGATAATCTTTGTAACCAAAAGAAACCTCCTGAATCATAATTGTCTACTTCAAATTTGAAGTAGCCCTTGGACTCTTCACTTCCCACCCCCACAATGAATACCAACTCATTCATAACTCCACTGTCGATATCCAGATTTGCATCCATAACTCTTTTACATGTGGAGCTACAGCCATTTCAGATTCCAATAAAAAATTAACATTCTCTGTTAAATCCTTTACTGAGCTCTGCTCCATATCTCACTGTTTGCCTCAAGCCCTATAACTCAGCATTGGAACTCCTGCCTATTGGGCAAATACCAATCTTTTTGTCTCCTTGGCAACTCTAACTTGTACCTTCTAGCCCTTAGGCTCTGGAATTCCATAAACCTCTCTCCTTCTTCGCCTCTTTCTCCTCATAACCTATAACTTTGACTAAATCATCATGCATCTAAATAATGTATTTAACTTAGGCTCAGTGTAAGGTTTTGTCTGATTATACTTTTGTGAAGCACCTCTGGATTTTTAAAATGATAAATGCACTATACAAATGCAGTGCAGTGATGCAGTATCAACCAAAGTGTTATTCCCCACAAGCAAGATGTTTCCATCATGCCAAGAATAAGTTCTGTCTTTCATACTTGTATATCTAGTATGTAGATTGTGCATTTCAATGATCATATCAAACAGAGCTTCCCTTGACAGTTCCCAACAGGCATAGTACCAACTGAACTTAACCAGCTCATGCTTGTAAAGCTCAGAACCGTGGTCCATATTGGACCGGATGTGCCCTGGAAGATACCTGTTTGGATTACATGAATTTCCTGATGCAGTAACTGGGGTAATTGCAGGAATTTGAAACAGACATTTGAAACCCCCCCGAAAAAGGTCCCCAGCTATGAGTTAGGGTTGGAGTTCAGAATGAGTTCAGAATGTTCTGACGTAGTTTTCTGAATAGTTAGCCAGGAAAGGTCAGAGGAATTAAAATGTTCTCTAACTTCTCAGTACCCTTAAACTGACTCCATCATTCCTCCCATCTCCGACCACAGTACAGAATTCAACCGGCATGGTGGCACAGTGGTTAGCACTGCTGCCTCACAGCACCAGAGACCCGGGTTCAATTCCCGCCTCAGGCGACTGACTGTGTGGAGTTTGCACATTCTCCCCATGTCTGCGTGGGTTTCCTCCGGGTGCTCCGGTTTCCTCCCACAGTCCAAAGATGTGCAGGTCAGGTGAATTGGTCATGCTAAATTGCCCGTAGTGTAAGGTAAGGGGTAGATGTAGATGTAGGGGTATGGGTGGGTTGCGCTTCGGCGGGGCGGTGTGGACTTGTTGGGCCGAAGGGCCTGTTTCCACACTGTAAGTAATCTAATCTAATTAGGCGCAGACCAACCCCAGAATTTTAGAAGGTGACAAATCTCTGGTGCATTTCCCATGGCAAGGTTTTGATCTATCAATATTCACTTGCCAATCAATCAGCACAATTATTATCTCACAGTATAAACTGTTGTTCTCTTTGTAATTTGGTATTCTTGTATCTATCCTGATAATTACAAGTCAAAAAGCTTTGACAGCATGTTCCAGCAAATTCAAATTCTGAAACACCAAGTGACTATTCAATATAAAATTCTAATTATTTTCACTGAACAAAAATCTTTTTATGAGGAAAGACTAGCACAGCATACCTGAAGCTGATAAACTCTGCCATTCAGCTAATGGAATGCAGAATGCACTGAGCTGCATTAACAATTGTGAAACAATGTGCAGAATATGATTTACATATCTTGGGGTGAAGTGCTTACCAGCCACTAAACCCCTTTTCAGCACAGCAAAAAAATAACTTTTCATTTTCCAGAATAAAAAGCATTTATTAACTAGATTTTACCCTGAGAAATCCGACTGCTATTTTTCCTGCAGTGATAATTCCAAAATGGTTTTGTCCAAAATTGTTTTTCCTTGAATAGACAGAATACTCTGCAGTACCTCATCATCACAGCATCCTAATAATGATATCCAGTAGCAGTTAATGAGACTGAATTAACCTTTGATCTAGCCACTGTGCATGTAATAAGGTGTCAGGAGCTAGACTTCCACACACGCACAGTGAACTAATTAGTCAGTTTCTTTTTCGGACTGTTGCGAACATTCACAGATGAAAATCACAAAAAATGAATGCAGCAGTTTTGATGAATTTTTGCAAAGTTGTAAATAGCACTGTGGTAAAAAGACAACTTGTTAACTTTAGTGATATTATTCCAATGTATACATTTGTTTGTGACGGTTAATAGACTGACAGAGAAATTTGCTAGAGCTGCTTGGGAGGATTTAAACTAGTAGGTTGGGAGGGTGGGGGGGTGGGAAACAGGGAGAGAGTGAGGAGAGATCAATCTGAGACTGGTACAGTTGAGAACAGACACGAGTCAAACAGTCAGGGCAGGCAGGGACAAGGTAGGACTAAATAAACAAAACTGCATTTATTTCAATGCAAGGGGCCTAACAGGGCAGACGAACTCAGGGCATGGTTAGGAACATGGGACTGGGATATCATAGCAATTACAGAAACATGGCTCAGGGATGGGCAGGACTGGCAGTTTAATGTTCCAGGATATAAATGCTACAGGAAGGATAGAAAGGGAGGCAAGAGAGGAGGGGGAGTGGCATTTTTGATAAGGGATAGCATTACAGCTGTGCTAAGGGAGGATATTCCCGGAAATACATCCAGGGAAGTTATTTGGGTGGAACTGAGAAATAAAAAAGGGATGATCACCTTATTGGGATTGTATTACAGACCCCCTAATAGTCAGAGGGAAATTGAGAAACAAACTTGTAAGGAGATCTCAGCTATCTGTAAGAATAATAGGATGGTTATGGTAGGGGATTTTAACTTTCCAAACATAGACTGGGACTGCCATAGTGTTAAGGGTTTAGATGGACAGGAATTTGTTAAGTGTGTACAAGGCAATTTTCTGATTCAGTATGTGAATGTACCTACTTGAGAAGGTGCAAAACTTGACCTACTCTTGGGACATAAGGCAGGGCAGGTGATTGAGATGTCAGTGTGGGAGCATTTTGGGGTCGGCGACCATAATTCTATTAGATTTAAAGTAATGATGGAAAAGGATAGACCAGATCTAAAAGTTGAAGTTCTAAATTGAAGAAAGGCCAATTTTGACAGTTTTAGGCAAGGTGGCACAGTGGTTAGCACTGCTGCCTCACAGCTCCAGAGACCCGGGTTCAATTCCTGCCTCAGGTGACTCTCTGTGTGGAGTTTGCACATTCTCCCCGTGTCTGCGTGGGTTTCCTCCGGGTGCTCCGGACTCCTCCCATAGTCCAAAAATGTGCAGGTCAGGTGAATTGGCCAAACTAAATTGCCCATAGTGTTCTGTGAAGGAGTAAATGTAGGTAATGGGTCTGGGTGGTTTGCGCTTCAGCGGGTCAGTGTGGACTTGTTGGGCTGAAGGGCCTGTTTCCACACTGTAAGCAATCTGAAAAAAAACTTTCGAAAATGGGGGCAGATGTCCGCAGGTAAATGGACAGCTGGAAATGGGAAGCCTACAGAAGGGAGATAACGAGAATCCAGAGAAAGTATGTTCCTGTAAGGGTGAAAGGAAAGGCTGGTAGGTACAGGGAATGCTGGATGATGAAAGAAATTGAGGATTTAAGAAAAAGAAGGAAGCATATGTAAGGAATAGACAGAATAGAATGAGAGAATTCTTAGAAGAGGATAAAGGAAGTAGGAGTATACCTAAGAGGGAAATCAGGAGGGTAAAAAGGAGATGAGATAAAAAGAAGTAAAATGAGATAGCTTTGGCAAATAGAATTAAGGAGAATCCAAAGAGATTTTACAAATAAATTAAGGACAAAAGGGTAACTAGGGAGAGAATAGGGCCACTCAAAGATCGGCAAGGCGGTCTTTGTGTGGAGCCGCAGAAAATGGGGGAGATAATAAATGAGTATTTAGCATCAGTATTTACTGGGGAAAAGGATACGGAAGATATAGACTGTAGGGAAATAGATGGTGACATCTTGCAAAATGTCCATATTAGAGAAGGAAGTGCTGGATGTCTTGAAACGGGTAAAGGTGGATAAATTCCCAGGACCTGATCAGGTGTACTCTAGAACTCTGTGGGAAGCTACAGAAGTGATTGCTAGGCCTCTTGCTGAGATATTTGTATCATCGATAATCACAGGTGAGGTGCCGGAAGACTGGAGGTTGGCAAACATGGTGCTACTGGTTAAGAAGGGTGGTAAGGTCAAGCCAGGGAACTATAGACTAGTGAGTCTGACGTCGGTGGTGAGCAGGTTGTTGGAGGGAATCCTGAGGGACAGGATGTACATGTATTTGGAAAGGCAAGGACTAATTAGGGATAGTCAACATGGCTTTGTGTGTGGGAAATGACGTTTCACAAACTTGATTGTGTTTTTTTAGGAAGTAACAAAGAGGATTGATGAGGGCAGAGCGGTAGATGTGATCTATATGGACTTCAGTAAGGCGTTCGACAAGGTTCCCCATGGGAGACTGATTAGCAAGGTTAGATCTTACGGAACACAGGGACAACTAGCCATTTGGATATAGAACTGGCTCAAAGGTAGAAGACAGAGTGTGGTGGTAGAGGGTTGTTTTTCAGACTGGAGGCCTGTGACCAGTGGAGTGCCACAAGGGTCGGTGTTGGGTCTTCTACTTTTTGTCATTTACATAAACGATTTGGATGCGAGCATAAGAGGTACAGTTAGTAAGTTTGCAGGTGACACCAAAATTGGAGGTGTAGTGGGTAGCGAAGAAGGTTACCTCAGATTACAACAGGATCTTGACCACATGGGCCAATGGGCTGAGAAGTGGCAGATGGAGTTTAATTCAGATAAATGCGAGATGCTGCATTTTGGGAAAGCAAATCTTAGCAGGACTTATACACTTAATGGCAAGGCCCAAGGGAGTGTTGCTGAACAAAGAGACCTTGGAGTGCAGGTTCATAGCTCCTTGAAAGTGGAGTCGCAGGTAGATAGGATAGTGAAGAAGGCGTTTGGTATGCTTTCCTTTATTGGTCAGAGTATTGAGTACAGGAGTTGGGAGGTCATGTTGCAGCTGTAGAGGACATTGGTTAGGCCACCGTTGGAATATTGCGTGCACTTCTGGTCGCCTTCCTATTGGAACGATGTTGTGAAACTTGAAAGGGTTCAGAAAAGATTTACAAGGATGTTGCAGTGTTGGAGGATTTGAGCTATGGGGAAAGGCTGAACAGGCTGGGGCTGTTTTCCCTGGAGCGTCGAGGCTGAGGAGTGACCTTATAGAGGTTTACAAAATTATGAGGGGCATGGATAGGATAAATAAATAGGCAAAGTCTTTTCCCTGGGGTCGGGGAGTCCAGAAATAGAGGGCATAGGTTTAGGGTGAGAGTGGAAAGATATAAAAGAGACCTAAGGGGCAACATTTTCACACAGAGGGTGGTATGTGTATGGAATGAGCTGCCAGAGGAAATGGTGGAGGCTAGTACAATTGCAACATTTAAGGGGCATCTGGATGGGTATATGAATAGGAAGCGTTTGGAGGGATATGGGCCGGGTGCTGGCAGGTGGGACTAGATTGGGTTGGGATATCTAGTCGGCATGGACAGGTTGGACTGAAGGGTCTGTTTCCAAGCTGTACATCTCTATAACGCTACGAATTGGGAAAAACAACAGCAGAAATTCTGCAAGCATTCCTGATACCCATGAAACCTTGGAACTAATCCAGGAGATACCATTCATTATTAAGTTCTATTTCAGCCTGTTCTTTCTCAAGAAATTGATTGCTTCCTTTTATTTCCTTGTGTTCAGTCTCTTTCCACCTACATCTGAGATTATTTGTGGCAGTTTTCTTCATCTTAGCAATCTCTAGTTTTTGATCCTAGCCATATCTTTTCTCTTACAGATGTAACCTATAATAATAATATGAGGGTTTTCAGCTTTCCCAGAATGGTCCAATCAGTTTCCATGCACCATCACTCTTGTTTGCTTGGCTGAATCCGTTCTTGTATTGATAGCTTTGCTATTTGTTTTGCTCATTTCCTCCACCTAAAATATGCTGCTATTAAGGTGTGTGGCTCCTATCTATGCCTGCCCTCTATGGGCATTGTGGAGCTCTCTTTACTAGTCCTACCTAGGCAGTCTTCCATCACCACTTTTCTAGATTCATTGATTATTGTAGTTTCTCCTTTTTTCTCAATGCAACTAGATAGCTTCATCAAAGTGGCTTCCAAGTTCTATCCTTCCCTCATCTTCACATGGTCCATCACTATCTTATTTTATTCATTCATAGAACATAGAACATTACAGCGCAGTACAGTCCCTTCGGCCCTCGATGTTACGCCGACCTGTGGAACCAATCTGAAGCTCATCTAACCTTCACTATTCCATTATCATCCATATGTTTACCCATTTACCATTTAAATGCCCTTAAAGTTGGTGAGTCTACCACTAATGCAGGCAGGGTGTTCCATGCCGCTACTACTCTCTAAGTAAAGATTCATGGGATGAAGGCACCCTGTTTGGTCCAGCATTTATTGACTGGCCCTAGTTTCCCTTGGGAAAGTGGTAGTGTGTTGCCTTTTGAACTCCTACAGTCCACGTGCCATAGGTAGACCCACAATACTCCTTAGAAGGGAGTTCCAGGATTCTACCTCAACAACACTGAAGGAACAGTCAGGATGGTGGGGTGCTTGGAAGGAAACTTGCAGAGGGTGCTGTTCGATAATACCTGCATTCATTGTCCTTCAAGAAGGTAAGGAGCTCAGATATAGAAGATGCTATGTAAACTTTGATGGATTTCTGTAAAGCATCTTGAATTTGCCAGTGGTGGTGGATGTGGAGGTGGTGCCAATCAAGGGGATATTTTGTTCTGGATAATATCTTTGATCGTTTTGACTTTGCCCTTCTGCAACTTCTCTATCTCCAATCAACTAATCATTCTCCGCCATTTTTGGCAGCTTCAGCACAACGCTACCTTCACAAGTATTCTTTCCTCCATTCCGATTCAACACTGCAAAAGGGCTATCATCATCACTGCCTCGTGACTCAACTTATGAGGTTATTTAGTTTAGAATTAGCAAACTCTTCCATGACTACTGTTTTCCCAGGTAACTGGGTATGTTAATCTGCTGCATCATTCTATACTTTTCTTTCTCACTATGCACGTTCTAACCTTCACAGACTTAAGCATCAAAGTGGAAACAGACCCACTGTTGCTATTGATAACAAAATTAAACCAGAGTTAAGAGGCTCACTTTATGCTTTCCTTATGTTACCTTTGATTGAGTGAAATAATTATCTGTTTCCTTTGATCTAATCTGGCCTTACTCCACCCGAACATGCACTAGACTGAAAAGGCATTAATGTTTGGGCATCATTAATTCAGGCATTATTCTTTAGTTAAGATCCACTTCATTTGTGAAAGTTTCTATTTTGGTTATTTATTTTTCCTTAATATACCCATGAAGAGTTCCCATGTCTCATGACAATCACCCACTGTCATTTGAATAACAGGACAAAAAAAAAGGTGGCTTTAAAAAAATTTTTGATGTGTATAACTCATTAACAGACTAAACAAATGATCAATTTCAGCTTACAGCTGATGTCAGTAATGCTGAAATAATTCAAGCAATCGAAAAATGATTTTATATGACAATGGTCAACAAAGTTAATGGGGGGAATGATTTATAATACACAAGAGTAGGAAAAATGGACTTAACAAAAATGGATGTGAAATTTCCTTTGCTCAATGTGGGTTGAAATGCAGTGATAAAGTCAGGGATATGTCTGTAGTGTGTCAAAAATTACAACCGGCTGTATTTCTCACATATTTGCATTCCACAAATATTCATGAATGTGAAATAGTTTTCAATAAAGTTCTATCTTCAAGATAAAGTCAGTGGTGCATAAACAAATTCTTTCAAGGCTTTGCATTCACCTAAGACTGATTCAGGTCTGAGGTGTGCAATTGTTGAGTTAAAAAAAGTTTACATTTTTATTTTGTACAAATACAATATAGTTTTTAGTTAGCATTAAACTGAAATATGCCGTTTAAATTCTGTAACTGTCCACATTGAGCAGGGTTTTTTTTCAAGCATTTCAGTGGAAAAACAGCTTAAACAGGAACTACCTGGTAAACATATGGATGATAATGGAATAGTGAAGGTTAGATGAGCTTCAGATTGGTTCCACAGGTCGGCGTAACATCGAGGGCCGAAGGGCCTGTACTGCGCTGTAATGTTCTATGTTCTATGTACCTGAAACTGGATCCTCATTAAATAATTAGATAAACTTTTACATCATGAACATATAAAACTAGCCAATTTAATGTAATTGAACACTTGAGTGTGACTCATGTAAGAGTGCTGGAGTTAAATAATTCAGAGGATTAAGCACAGGAAGGGTAAGAGACGTTCTGATACTTTTGCTTTTGCACAAATTTTTTCAAACTCCAGGAACGGAATGACTGCTCGAGGAAAAGGAATTGTTCAATTGGTGAGTATCTCGTGATTCACTTTTATTCCATTCCTAAAATTCCAAATAGTATACACATACACACAGTGACAGTCCCTTTGAACATGCTAAGAATGGCTGGGCAGCTGAGCACAGCAGGAAGTACAAATTCATTTAACATTGCACCCTGGTACAATAACTTACTTGAGTTGGGCGATTAAGAAAGAATATACCGGCAATAGCGGTATGATAGTGATGGGGATTGAAATTGTACTTTGCAGCAAAGAGTGTGAATCCAGATACCTATGTTGCCGCTTATTGCCAGAGTTCAGGGTATCTCTCAGTGACGGAAATAAACTTACAAGTTGAGGGGGAAGATCCAGTCACCATTGTCTATGTAGATATTAACATGGTGCCAGACTCACTTTGTACAACCTATCAGTAATAGGAGCTGGGAACTAAACGAGGAACAGAATCTCAAAGGTCATAAACTGTGCATTACTACCTGGGCTATGTGCAAGGCGTTTGATAAGGTTCCCCATGAAAGACTCATTCAGAAAGTAAGGAAGCATAGGATACAGGGAAATCTGTCTGCCTGGATACAGAATTGGCTGGACCATGGAAGACAGAGGATGGTGACAGATAGAAAGTATTGAGCCTGGAGCTCAGTGATTAGTGGTGTTCTGCAGGGATCGGTTCTTGGATAAGGAAGTTGAAGCGTGGGTTAGTAAGTTTGCCGATGACACGAAGGTTGTACATAGTGTGGAGGGCTGTTGTAGGTTGCAACAAGACATTGAAAGGACATAGAACTGGGCTGATAATTGGCAGATGGAGTTCAACCTGGAAAAGTATGAAGTCATTCACTTTAGAAGGGCAAACTTGAATGCAGAATACAGGGTTGAAGGCAGGATTCTTGGTGGTGTGGAGGAACATAGGGATCTTGGGGTCAATGTCCACACTTGGAATGTTGTGTTCAGTTGTGGTCACCTCATTATAGGAAGGATGTGGAAGCTTTAGAGAGGGTGAAGAGGAGATTTGCCAGGATGCTGATTCGACTGGAGGGCATGTCTTATGAAGAAAGGTTGAGGGAGCTAGGGCTTTTTTCATTCGAGTGAAGGAGGAAGAGAGGTGACTTGATAAAGGTGTACAAGATGATGAAATGCATAGATAGAGCGGCTAGCCAGAGACTTTTTCGACTTAGTTTCCATGACGAAAATGTCTATAACAAAGGGGCATAACTTTAAGGTGACTGAAGGAAGGTTTTGGGGAAATGCCAGATGTAGGTTCTTTATACAGAGTGGTGGGTGCTTGGAATGCATTGCCAGCAGTGGTAGTAGATTCAGATATTTTAGGGACATTTAGGCGACTCTTGGATAGGCATATAGAAGATAGTACAATAAGTCTGTAAGTTAGCTCGCTGAGCTTGAAGGTTTGTTTCCATACATTTTATACAATGAAGGGTATGGTAGGTTAGTCTGATCTTAGAGTAGGATAAAAGGTCAGCACTACATCAAAGGCTGTACTGTTCTATGTTCTAATATGTGAAATGATAAACAGACCATGACAGAAAGAGATAGAGCATGAATCTAAGAATCAACCAACAGATAAGACTAAAATTGACAAAGTAACAGAATAATTGTAAAGGTTGTGTATCTGAATACATGTTGTAGTGTTATGAAGGTGTAGACATGTAACAGTATTCAAAACAAAACTGACGAAATGAGAATTCAAGTAGCAGTTAATAAATACAATCTGGTAGCCATTACAGAGTAATGACTGTTGGATTATACGCAATTGGGACCTGAATCTTGAAGAGTATAGGACATTTATGATTGACATGGACATGTAAAAAGCAGAGGGGTAGCTCAGAAAGCTAATGTTAGAATTAGCAGAGCATAGGAAGATGACCTATGTCCAGGAAACTGAGATGTAGAAACAGCTTGGGCAGAAATAGGTGTAACCTGTTGGCACACCACCCCATTCACCTCCATCCAGGGCCCTAAACAGTCCTCCCAGGTGAGACAGATGTTCATCTGCCTCTCTTTCAACTTAGTTTACTATATCCGGTGCTCCCGATGTGGTCTTTTCTACATTGGAGAGACTAAACGTAAACTCAGGGCACGTTTCACCGAGTATCTCAGCCAGGCCTACACAGGCTGACCTGACCTCCCAGTCACCATTCATTTTAATTCCCCTTCCCACTCCCTTTTCGAGATGACTACCCTCAGCCTCTTTCATTGCCACAGTGAATCAGACTGCATATTGGAGGACACCTCATCTTTCGCCTGGACAGCCTACAGTCCAGAGGAGTCAACATTAAATTCTTCGATTTCAAATAATCTCCCTTCCTAACGCCCGACTCCATTCCCATCCCCTCCTCCTCCCTTCCATCCCTCTGATTGACTTTTCGTTCCAGCCAACAACCACATTGAATCCTCCCATTGACCAACCAACTCTTACCCTCTACCTTTGTACATCTATCCTTACCTCACCATCCTGCTTCCACCTTCCGTCCGCCTCCCCACCCAGTTCCATTCCTTCCTTTATCTGCAAATTCCTTTACACTCACCCCAGTCCTGAAGAAGGGTTACACCCGAAACGTTGACTTCTCTACCTCTTGATGCAGCCTGGCTTGCTACATTCTTCCAGCCTTCTGCTTGTCTATCTTGGAAATATCAGATGGGCAAAGGTTGAAGACTTCATAGCATATTTTCAGTCAAGTTTCTTGGAACGTTACATTCTAGAACTGATCAGAGAGTAGGCTATTCTCGACTTGGCATTCAGCAATGGGATTGTATTCATCAAATAATACCTCAGGGTAACAGTGATTGCAATTTGATTGAATCTTACATTCTGTTTGAGGCAGAGAGGAGTGAATCTAAGACTATTTTAAAAAATTTAAATATGGACAATTATGAGGGCATGGGAGTACAGCTGGCTAAAGTGATCTGGCAAGTTAGGTTAAAGAAGATCAAAAGAGAAAGCTAGCCAGAAATAGATTAGAATTCATAAAAGGGAGGGCCAGGTGAGCCTAACATGTTTACTTATGTGTGCCAGAGTGGCAAGCACAACACCGAACAGTAACAACGAACATTAAAAAAGGTGAATACAAAAACACAATATTACAACAGATGTTCTTATTGCAGTGTGGATCAGAGTTGTACTACAGGACCCTGCAGAATCCCCACTGTGATTCACTCCAAAGGAATTGGCTGTGAAATTGAATTTTCCACTGAACAATTCCTCCATACCTGGCACCCTCCAAAAATCTCTTTTCAGACTGGAGATTTCAGAAACTTCCAATGAAATTAAGTTAAATAGTTACTCAGAAAAAGGTAGACAATTAAATACATAGTATAACTCCTTATTAACAATTAAACAGACTCCATACTTATTTCACAGTTCCCAACTAAACTTCACCCAAACTCCTTGCAACCTTTCAGGACTGGACCACTTCATCCCTGACCCTGATGACTCCCCATTCCTGCTGCCAGACCAGACCCAACAACCATTCTCCCACACCCTGACCTGACCCACCCAACTGCAATGGACTTCCCACCTTTCCCTTAAGTTCCTTCTCCCTGCCAGTGTCAACCCAAACCACCAGGACCTGACTTTGACTCCTCCCATTTCAGATCTGACCAAGCCTAACCTGTTTGACTAAGCTCTTAATACATACTGGGGTTGTGCAACAGAGTTCCTATTTCTTTAGAGAATCTAAAGAGAACACTACGGGCAATTGAGCGTGGCCAATTCACCTGAATTGCACATCTTTGCGATAGTGGGAGGAAATCGGAGCACCCAGAGGAAACCCACGCAGACATGGGAGAATGTGCAAACTCCTTACAGTCAGTCGTCAAAGGCGGGAATTGAACCTGGGTTCCTGGTGCTGTGAGGCTGCAGTGCTAACCACTGAGCCACCTTGCCACCCACTGTATCTGCACAAGAAGCTGGAGAAACCGACACCAACCTCTGAAGGAACAGAAATTGACATGACTTGATTAATCTATTGATATCATGTAAACTCAATTTGCTGCTTTACCGATTGTGTAAAGATTAGCTGATCTTCATGGGAACGTCCTCTGCCAACACAAATTGTGATTTATTTTAATGCTTGTTTAACAAGCACCATAAGTAAACTTTTCACAAGGAGGTACTGGATTATGGTTTGCTTTGCCAGAGGTTATGATCAATGCTAAACAAATTACAGCATTGAATAAACTGAATTATTACTTAAATCAGAATATAAAATGGCATGCTGAAAATGAGATATGTGAAATCTGTCTGCATAATGAATTAAACACTCACTATGGATAAGAGGGTGAAAAGCTTCCCATGCTGAGGTATTTGTTTCTTACTATCCTACTTGCACTCAAAATTAATGCAATCTTTTTACTTAGAAAGGTTAACATCTCTCTTGTAATTTTCCTAAGAACAAACATTTGCAAAGCCTTTGAAGACTTAAATAGTTCTGTACATCTGTATCTAAAATAAACCAAAAAAAACCTGCAGCTGCTGGAGATCTGAAAAACACAAAAACAGAAATTGCTGGAGAAATTCAGCAGTTCTAGCAGCATCTGGGAAGAGAAAACAGTGTTAACACACTAGGCTTGTTCACATTTCAAGTCCAGTGTGTTAACTCTGTTTTCTCTTTATGGACGCTGCCAGAATTGCTGAGTTTCTTCAGCAATTTCTGTTCTTTTTCTGTGTGTGTGTCTACTACATTCAAGAAGGTGGCTCACCTTCACTTGTTCAAAAGAAATTAGGTAATGAATCCTGCTTCAGGCTGAAATCCTGCCAAAGCAGATGATTGAATTTAAATTCAACAAAACGCTGGAATTAAGGACCTAATGTTGACCATGAAACCATTACTGATTGTTGGGTAAAGCCCATCTGGTTCACCAATGTCCTTTAGGGAAGGAAACTGCCATCGTTACCTGGTCTGGCCCACATGTAACTCCAGAGCCACAGCAATGTGGTTGACTTTTAATTGCTTTCTGAGCAATTAGGGATTTGCAATAAATTAGCTACTGACATCCTCATTCCATGAATGAATAAAAATAATTACAGCTGACAGGTCCAGTGCTGTTTCTCAGTCTAGATATTAAATTAACCCTCAATTTTCATTTTCAGGTGGACATAAAATATCTTATGCCTATTTTGAAAAAGAGAGTAATATTGTTTCATGTCCTGGCCTTTAAACATAGAATCACAGAATAGTCATGGCACAGAAAGAGTTCATTCAGCCCACTGTCTCTGGGTAAGCTTTGAGCAATGATAACTCAGCTAGGCACATTCCCCTGTAGCCCCGCAGATGGTGACTGTTCAGGTGCATGGACAATTTCCTTCAGTAAGTCACAATTGAATCTGTTTTCAGAACATTCTAAAGAGAGAATTCCACATCAAATTTATTTGTTACCATAAAACATTTTCCTTACATTGCCTATGGTTCTTTTCCACCCCGACCTCAAATTTACCTGGACCGTCTCAGACTCCTCCCTCCCCTTCCTAGACCTCTCCATTTCTATCTCGGGTGACCAAATCAACACGGACATTTACTATAAACTGACCGACTCCCACAGCTACCTAGACTACACCTCCCACCCTGCCCCCTGTAAAAACGCCATCTCATATTCCCAATTCCTTTGTCTCCGCCGCATCTGCTCCCAGGAGGACCAGTTCCAACACCAAACAACCCAGATGGCCTCCTTCTACAAAGACCGCAATTTCCCCCCAGACGTGGTCGATGATGCTCTCCACCGCATCTCCTCCACTTCACACTCCTCTGCCCTTGAGCCCCACCCCTCCAATCCCCACCAGGACAGAACCCCACTGGTCCGCACCTACCACCCCACCAACCTCCATATACATCGTATCATCCGTAGTTATTTCCGCCACCTCCAAACGGACCCCACCACCAGGGATATATTTCTCTCCCCTCCCCTATCAGCATTCCGAAAAGACCACTCCCTCTGTGACTCCCTTGTCAGGTCCACACCCCCCACCAACCCAACCTCCACTCCCGGCACCTTCCCCTGCAACCACAAGAAATGCAAAACCTGCGCCCACACCTTCCCCCTTACTTCCCTCCAAGGCTCCAAGGAAGCCTCCACACACATCATTTTATTGCATCCGCTGCACCCGATGTGGCCTCCTCTATATTGGGGAGACAGGCTGCCTACTTGCGGAACGTTTCAGAGAACACCTCTGGGATACCCGGACCAACCAACCCAACCACCCCGTGGTTCAACACTTCAACTCCCCCTCCCACTCCACTGAGGACGTGCAGGTCCTTGGACTCCACCATCGCCAGACCATAGCAATACGATAGCTGGAGGAAGAGCGCCTCATCTTTCGCCTAGGAACACTCCAGCCACAAGGGATGAACTCAGATTTCTCCAGTTTCCTCATTTCCCCTCCCCCCACCTTGTCTCAGTCCCAACCCTTGAACTCAGCACCACCTTCCTAACCTGCAATCTTCTTCCTGACCTCTCTGCCCCCACCCCCACTCCGGCCTATCACCCACCTTATCACCCTCACCTTAACCTCCTTCCACGTATTGCATTTCCAATGCCCCTCCCTCAAGTCCCTCCTCCCTACCTTTTATCTTAGCCAGCTGGGCACACTTTCCTCATTCCTGAAGAAGGGCTCATGCCGGAAAGGCCGATTCTCCTGTTCCTTGGATGCTGCCTGACCTGCTGCCCTTTTCCAGCCACATCTTTTCAGCTCTGATCTCCAGCCTCTGCACTCCTCACTTTCTCCTATGGTTCTTTTGCCAATCATCTTGCTAAGAATCTCTAGTTTCCAAATCTTCTGCCAATGGGAATAGTTTCTCACTGTCTACTCTGTCAAACCTCATTTCAAACTTCTCTACTTTAAGGAGGATCAGACTCCACTTCTTGAATCTATTCATGTCACTGAAGTCCCTCAGTCTTGGAACCACTGTCACAAATCCTTTTTCCACTCTTTCTAAAGGCTTCATAACCTTCCGAAAGTTTGTTATCCAGATATTAGCATTCCAGATAAGATGAATTAAAGGTTTATGAAAGCTTTCTTCCTTTTGTACTTAAAGCCTTGATTTATAAGTCCAAGGTTCTCCATAATTTCTTCCCACATTTTCAACCTGCTTAGCCATCTTCAATGGTTTTAGAGACGTACCTCCAGGTGGCTCGGTTTCTTCATCTAATTCAGAATTGTGCTCTTTATTTTGTACTGCTTTTTCTCATTATTCCTACCAAAATGTATTGCTTGACACTTCTGTGCATTAAATTCCATCTGCAATACATCCATCCGCTGATCAATATCCTCTTGAAGTCTGCGTGGGAGATGATGGCATAGTGGTAATATCACTAGCTGCTAGAATTTAAATTCAATGAACAGATTCAGCTAATTAATCAAATTCTGGCATTGAAAGCCAGTCCAAGCAAGACGAAACAACTAACTGGAGGAGGAGGTTTAGTGAACATGCCTAAACACAATGATGGGGGAGCCCAGGATATCAATGTAAGAGGTAACACTGAAGCATTTGCAACCACCTTCAACCAGAAGTGTTGAAAAGATGCAAAAATAGAAATTCCTGGAAAAACTCAGTCGCTCTGGCAGCATCTTTGAACAGAAATTAGAGTTAACGTTTCAGGTAGTGACCCTTCTTCAGAACTGATGGTTGCCAGGAAACGTTTGGTTTTATGCAGAAGATGGAGTGGGGCAGGAGAAAGTAAATGAAAAGTGAAGATAAAGCCCAAAGAGAGAGAAAAACAGTTGGAAACACAAAAGAATGAGTAAAGGTCAATCTAGGAGAATGAATAGCTGCTAATGGGCGCTATTACGAGCTGACAATGGCTTGTGTGTGGTACCAGCTCACATGATGATAAGCCTGGTGTGTGGGAAGTGTAATGACATGGGAGAAGGTGCCTCAACCTTAAAATTGTTGAACCCGATATTAAGTCCAGAAGGCTCCAGAGTTCCCAAGTGGAAAATGAGGTGCTGTTCTTCCAGCTTGTGCTGAGCTTCGTTGGAGCACTGAAGCAAGCCTGAGACAGGGACGTTGGCTAGAATATACAGTGATATGTTAAAGTGGTAGGTAACTGGAAGCTCAGGGTCTTGTTTGCAGACAGAACACAACTGCTCTACAAAGCGGGCAAACATTTCCCCAAAGTGGAGAAGACCACACTGGGAGCAGTGAATACAGCAGACTAGATTGTGTGAAATGCAGGTGAAGTGCTGCATCACCTGGAAGATTTGTTTGGTGCTTTGGATGGTGAGCAGGGATGAAGTAACTGGGCAGGTGTTACACCTTCTACAATTGTAGGGGAAGGTGTGTGGGGCTGAAGGGACATGTTGGGAGTGAAGGAGGAGTGGACCATTGTTTCCCTGAGGGACTGGCTGACAAGGGAGGGGAGGGGAATGTGCGTCTGGTGGTAATGTCCCACTAGAGATGGCAGAAATGGTATCTAATGATCCCATTAGTATGGATACTAGTGGGATGGTATATGAGGACAAGAGGATTGTATCGATGTTGTGGGAGAGAAGAAAGGAAGTGAGGGTCAAAGTGCGGGAGATGAGTCACAACTGGCTGAGGCCCTGTCAACTACAGTGCTGGGAAAGAACTTGGACATTTCAGAGATCCTCTTAGTTAAGTTGGCATCATCAGAACATATGCAACAGATATGGAGGAACTTGTCAGCCTTTCTAACAGCTCTCCTTCTCAATGCTTATCCCTCAATTGACCCTTCTAAAACAGATCATCTGGTGATTATTACATTCTTGTTTGTAGGATCTTGTAGTAAGTAAATTGTTATTGTTATCAGTTTTTTGAGATGTCCTGAGGTCATGAAGGAATTATACAAAAACAATTTTTTTTTCTTCAAGGATTATAATACCAAAATTGGTTAAATAAAGTAGTAGTCTTAAAGGTTTGTGTAAAGATTTACAGCTCAGGTGCCAGTCGTTGTAGTTGTCGGTATGTTCGCTGAGCTGGGATGTTGGTTGGAAGATGTTTTGTCTCCATCTTGGTGACATCTTCAGTGTTTTGGAACCTCCAGTGAAGCAGTGCCCTATTGTGTCTTCTGTAATTTATTTGACTCCGTTCCTGCTGTTTCTGGTTGTTCATTGTAGTGGCAGGTATATTGGGTCTAGGTCTATGTGCTTGTTCATGGAGTACAGACTCACCCCTCTGTGACACAGACTCACCCCTCTGTGATAGATTCTCATTGCTCTGTGATACAGACTCAGCCCTCTCTGCGGTACAGTCTCACCCCTCTGTGATATAGAATCTCACCCCTCTGTGATACAGACTCATCTCTCTGTGATACAGACTCACTCCATTGTGATACTGTCTCAGCCCTCTGTGATACAGTCTCACTCCTCTGTGATACAGTCTCACCCCTCTGTGATACAGACTCACCTCTCTTTGATACAGTCTCACCCCTCTGTGATACAGATTCAGTTGTTGTGAGTGATGCACAAATATGTTCCTCTGAGACAGATAAGAAGGGGTAAGATTAAGGAGCCTTGGATGACGAGAACAGAGGAGCTTCTCATCAAAAGGAAGAAGGCAGCTTACGTAAGGTGGAGGAAGCAAGATCTAGCACAACTTTAGAGGATTACAGGCTTGCGAGAAAGGAGCTCAGAAATGGACTGAGGAGAGCCAGGAGGAGGGCATGAAAATTGCTTGGCAGGAAGGATTAGGGAGAATCCAAAGACATTTTACTCATACTTAAGGAATAAGAGAATGATCAGGGTGAAGGTCGGGCTGATCAGGGATAGCGTACGGAACTTGTGCGTGGAGTCTGAGCAGATAAGGGAAGCCCTAAATGAGTTCTTTGCTTTGGTTTTCATTAAGGAAAGGGACCTTGTTGTGAATGAAAACTTTGAGGAGCTGCGACACAGGCTTGAAAGATCAAGATTGATGAAGTTGATGTGCTGGCAATTTTGGCAAACATTAAGATTGATAAGTCCCCTAGGCTGCTCCGGGAAGTGAGAAAGGATGTTGCTAAACTGCTAGCGAAGATCTTTGCTTCCTAACTCTCCAAAGGAGTCACACCAGAGGATTGGAAGGAGGCGAATGTTGTTCCTCTTTTCAAGATGGGTAATAGGGAAATCCCTGGCAATTACAGACCAGTCAGTCTTATGCCTGTGGTCAGCAGAATTTTGGAAAGAATTCTGAGGGATAGGATTTATGACTATTTGGAAAAGCATAGTGTGATTAAAGGCAGTCAGCATGGCTTTGTGAGGGGCAGGTCACGTCTCACAAATCTTATTGAGTTCCTTGAGGAGGTCGACGAAGGTCAAGCAGTGAATGTGGTGTATGTGAACTTCAGCAAGGCATTTGGTAAGGTTCGCCATGGTAGGCTCATTCATAAAGTCAGGAAGTATGGAATACAGGGAGATTTAGCTATTTGGATTCAGAATTGGTCGGCTCACAGAAGGCAGAGAGTGGTTGTCGATAGAAAGTATTCTGCCTGTAGGTCAGTGTCATGTGGGGTCCCGCAGGGCTCTGTTCTTGGATCTCTGCTCTTTGCAGTTTTTATAAATGTCTTGGTCGAGGAAGTTGAGGGGTGGGTTAGTAAATTTGCAGATGACACAAAGGTTGGAGATGCCGTTGATAGTATCGAGGGCTATTGCGGTCTGTAGAGCGACATTGACAGGATGCAGAGCTGGGCTGAGAAATGGCAGATGGAGTTCAACCTGGATAAATGCGAAGTGATGCATTTTGGAAGGTCAAACTCGAGTGCTGAATATAGGATTAAAGACAGGATTCTTGGCAGTGTGGAGGAACAGAGGGATCTTGGTGTTCAAATACATAGATCTCTCAAAGTTGCCACCCAAGTGGATAGGGTTGTTAAGAAAGCATATTGTGTTTGGCTTTCATTAAATGGGGGATTCAGTTTAAGAGCTGTGAAGTTTTGCTACAGCTCTACAAGTCCCTGGTGAGGCCACACTTGGAATATTGTGTCCAGTTCTGGTCGTCCTACTATAGGAAAGATACAGAGGCTTTGGAGAGGGTGCAAAGAAGGTTTGCCAGGATGCTGCCTGGACTGGAGGGCTTGCCTTACGAAGAGAGGTTGACTAAGCTCGGACTTTTCTCTCTGGAGAGAAGGAGGAAGAGAGGTGACCTGATCGAGGTATACAAGGTAATGAGAGGCATGGATAGAGTCAAAAGCCAGAGACCTTTCCCCAGGATTGACTGGCATGAGGGGTCATAGTTTTAAGATATTAGGAGAAAGGTGTAGGTGTAGAGGGGACGTCAGATGAAGGTTCTTTACGCAGAGAATTGTGAATGCATGGAATATGTTGCCAGCGGTGGTGGTGGAAGCAGAGTCATTAGGGACATTTAAGTGACTGCTGGACAAGCACATGGATAGCAGTAAATTGAGGGATGCAGAGGTTAAGTTATTTTATTTTACATTAGGATTAATCCTCGGCACAACATCGTGGGCCAAAGAGCCGGTTCTGTGCTGTACTTTTCTATGCTCTATGTTAACTAAATTCGCTCTGGACTCCAACCCTTAATTGTGCACAAGACCTTGGCTAGACTGAAAACATATACCAGGGAACCTTTATAGATTAAAAGGTACAACTTTGGGTCTGGTTTCGCATGAGAAGCAGTTGGCTCAGTTATCACTAATTATGGTAAAAGGTTCTGGCCAAGCCTGATGCAGCGAAATTGGTTGAGAAAGATTCATTTATATTGGCTCAACATGTTTCATTTAGAAAATGGCTGCCTGAGTGAAATTCTAATTAAATATCTGGAAAATTCTCAGGAAGGTCTAGGGACTATCAAAGGAGTCAAGGCCACCTTGTGTGTTCACCAGGAAGAAATTCCATGATTCTGCAAGGCCTACCCAATGCCATTTGCCTTATGGGAAAAAGTAAAGGCAGAAGTCAAAGGGCTGAAAAGCGAAGGAATCATCAAACCAGTCCAGTTTTCAGAATGGGCAGCACCAGTTGTACCGATTATGAATCCCAATGGGTTGGTTTGACTTTGTGGGGCATTCAAACAAACAATAAACTGCTTGATGCAGTTGGATAAATACCTAATCCCTCACCTAGAGGATTTATACGCAATGCTGGCAGAGGGGCTATCCTTCACAAATCTGGAGATTAGCCAAGCATACTTGCACTTGTGATTAGATGAGGATTCCCTGAAGTAAACTACATTTAATACCCAGAAGGGATTGCATCAATATAGGAAAATGCCATCTGGGGTATCATCAGCCTGTGCAATTTTTCAGTGAACGATGGAGAACATTTTACAAGGTCTACCCCAGGTTGCCATTTATCCAGATGACATGCTAATAACCAGGAAGACCAACAAGGAGAATTGGCGAACTTGGACATAAAGGTGGTAAAAACAATGACTGCAGATGCTGGAAACCAGATTCTGGATTAGTGGTGCTGGAAGAGCACAGCAGTTCAGGCAGCATCCAAGGAGCTTCGAAATCTATAGCAGTTCAGCACTGCTGTGGATTTCGAAGCTCCTTGGATGCTGCCTGAACTGCTGTGCTCTTCCAGCACCATTAATCCAGAACTTGGACATTGTCCTCGGATGTTTCCCTCAGGTGGGCTGCATAAATCTGTTTAAAATTGATGATGATACTTGACAGCTGCATGACCTTGAATAAGTCCTATGATAGGTGACTCGCATTCCATTACATGTCGAGGATGGCACACTCAACTTGTTTTTCTGTACTTGCATGTTGTTACACTGTACAAGAGAGAGAGTTTTGTTCTGAATTGTTGGACTTCCTCTTGGACCAGGATCTCAAACTGTGTGAGGAATGAATCTAAGCTTCCAGACCAGCTGTCGATCGAGGAGTTAGGGCTTCACGGTAACTCAGTGGTTAGCACTGCCGCCTCACAGCGCCAGAGTCCCAGCTTCCATTCCAGCCCCAGGTGACTGTGACTGTGTGGACTGTGCATATTCTCCCTGTGTCTGCATGGGTTTCCCCCAGGTGCTCCGGATTCCCTCCACAGTCCACAAACATGCAGATTAGGTGGAATTTGCTCATGATGTGCAGGGTGGTGAGCTAACCTTGGGAAGTGCAAGGTTACGGGAAGGGGGAAGTCTGGATGGAATGCTGTTCGGAGGGTCAACGTGGACCCGATGGGCCGAATGACATGCTTTCATGCTATAGAGATTCTGTGCGAGTCCCAGAGGGACATGAGACTTATTGTCTTTTTCATTTTTTATTTACTTAATAAACATTCATATTTAAGTAAATTTATGTTGCCTAGTCTTCTCCTAACTACGCTTAACTGAGTCTGAAGAATCATTTGGATACACTTTGTGATCCAAGACATTTCTGGCGTAGACAGCAGGATTCTAGAAAATGTTTAAGAGAAGGGAAAAGCAACGTGATGTTCTGGAGACATTCTGTATTCCAGGATGGAATATAGCAAACTCTGGATTCGGGTCTGTAGCTAATACGCTGACACAAGTAGGACCCTGAAAAGAATGGCGCATGGTTATAACCTTAAGAAGAGAGAACAGAGGGTTATTCATTTAGGCTGCTGGACATGAGTGCTTGCGGGAAGTGGGCTTCCCCAGAAGCAAGGACAGTGGAATAAATTTTGTTAAAAGCTTTGAATTCTACATATAGAGAATTAGAAGAATGCCAGGCTAAAAAAAGGCAGCTTGACACTGCATTGATGGCAGTAGAACAGCGTAACATCACCCTAACTGAAGCAATAAGACAGTGCAGGAGAGAGCCGAGAAGACAGAGGAGAAACAGAATCAAATAGTATGACATCTGGCAAAGGCACAACAGAAAAAGAAATGAAAACTGCTCAATTGGAAAGTTGACCCAGTTTAAGTACGCACTTATTAACTCACAATGGGACCCCAACAATTGGGATGGAGACATGTGGCATTCGTCAGATTCAGAGTATGCAGGAATGGATGAGAAAGGGGATGCTCCACCTCCAGAGCCATCCTCAGAAAAGGAACTAACAGCACGACTCCTAAATATAAGGCAAAACAAATAGGAGGCTAAAATCCACAAAATTCAAGAATACTGAGAGATTACTCATTTTTTGAGTGCGAGCAGCAGCTAAGGTAAGACTGTTTGTTTTAAAAGTACTTACCGGTAGCGGGCAGCGGTGTTTTTTTTTCACTCTCTCTTCACAGAAAGAGCGGGAGCAGTAGGGGGAAGTGACGACGACCAGAGAGGCAGCCGGGAAGGAAAGCAGTGAGTATAAATACTCACCCTTCGACGCTAACGGTCATTTTGAGTGCGAGCAGCAGCTAAGGTAAGACTGTTTGTTTTAAAAGTACTTACCGGTAGCGGGCAGCGGTGTTTTTTTTTCACTCTCTCTTCACAGAAAGAGCGGGAGCAGTAGGGGGAAGTGACGACGACCAGAGAGGCAGCCGGGAAGGAAAGCAGTGAGTATAAATACTCACTATTCGACGCTAACGGTCATTTTGAGTGCGAGCAGCAGCTAAGATAAGACTGTTTGTTTTAAAAGTACTTACCGGTAGCGGGCAGCGGTGTTTTTTTTTCACTCTCTCTTCACAGAAAGAGCGGGAGCAGTAGGGGGAAGTGACGATGACCGGAGAGGCAGCCGAGACCCGGAAGCAGGTAGAGCGTAAGCTTACCTGGGTAGGTTTGCTTCCCCTTTAAAAGCGCGCAGCTGAAGAACCCGAGGCACTACGGAGGTAGTGCCTCCCACCCGCCCTCCTCCTCTAACCTAATAATAAGATCCGTTGTGGTAAGTAGGTAAGTGCTGAATTTTGCTTGTTGTATTCTTTAGACCCAGTGTTTTTTTAAAATAAAGGTTAGCTTTCGAGGGATGGCAGCGAAGGCAGTGCAATGTTCCTTCTGCAACATGTATGAGGTGAGGGATGCCATGGACGTCCCTGCTGATTACGCTTGCAGGAAGTGCACCCATCTCCAGCTCCTCCAAGACCGTGTTAGGGAACTGGAGCTGGAGTTGGATGAACTTCGGATCATTCGGGAGGCAGAGGGGGTCATAGATTGGAGCTATAGGGAAGTAGTAACTCCAAAGATGGCAGATAGATGGGTGACAGTGAGGGGGACTGGGAGGAAGCAGCCAGTGCAGGGACCCCCTGTGGTCGTTCCCCTCAAGAACAAGTATACCGTTTTGGATACTTGTGGGGGGGACGACTTACCAGGGGTAAGTAACGGGGCTCAGGCCTCTGGCACGGAGCCTGTCCCCGCTACTCAGAAGGGAAGGGTGGAGAAGAGCAGAGCAATAATAATTGGGGACTCGATAGTTCGGGGCACAGATAGGCGGTTTTGTGGGAACGAGAGAGACTCACGTTTGGTATGTTGCCTCCCAGGTGCAAGGGTACGTGATGTCTCTGATCGTGTTTTCCGGGTCCTTAAGGGGGAGGGGGAGCAGCCTGAAGTCGTGGTCCATATTGGCACCAATGACATAGGTAGGAGGAGTGCTGAGGATGTTAGACAGGCTTTTAGGGAGCTAGGTTGGAAGCTCAGAGTTAGAACGAACAGAGTTGTTGTCTCTGGTTTGTTACCCGTGCCACGTGATAGAGAGTCGAGGAATAGGGAGAGAGAACAGTTAAATGCGTGGCTACAGGGATGGTGCAGGAGGGAGGGATTTCGGTACTTGGATAACTGGGGTTCTTTCTGGGGAAGGTGGGACCTCTATAAACAGGATGGTCTGCACCTGAACCTGAGGGGCACCAGTATCCTTGGGGGGAGGTTTGCTAGTGCTCTTGGGGGGGGTTTAAACTAACTCTGCAGGGGCATGGGAACCCAGACTGTAGCTTTAGGGTGCAGGACCTGGAGTGTAGGGAGGTTAGGAATATGGCATCAATCTTAAAGGAGGGTGCCTGTAAACAGAAGAGTGGCTTGAAGTGTGTATACTTTAATGCCAGAAGTATACGAAATAAGGTAGGTGAACTCGCAGCGTGGGTTGGTACCTGGGACTTCGATGTTGTGGCTATTACGGAGACGTGGCTAGATCAGGGACAGGATTGGCTGTTGCAGGTTCCAGGGTTTAAATGTTTTAGTAGGGTCAGAGGTGGGGGTAAAAGAGGGGGGGGTGTGGCTTTGCTTGTCAAAGATAGTATTACAGCGGTGGAAAGGAAGATGGACGAAGATTTGCCATCTGAGGTAGTTTGGGTTGAGGTTAGGAATAGGAGAGGTGAGGTCACCCTGTTAGGAGTCTTTTACAGGCCTCCTAATAGTCCTAGAATCGTTGAAGAAAGGATTGCGAAGATGATTCAGGAGAAGAGTGACAGTAATAGGGTGATTGTTATGGGAGACTTTAACTTTCCTGATATTGATTGGGAAAGCTATAGCTCAAGTTCGTTAGATGGGTCAGTGTTTGTGCAATGTGTGCAGGAGAGTTTCCTGACACAATATGTAGATAAGCCAACAAGAGGTGAGGCCATACTGGATTTGGTTCTGGGTAACGAACCAGGCCAGGTATTAGAACTAGAGGTAGGTGAGCACTTTGGGGACAGTGACCACAATTCGGTGATTTTTACTCTAGTGATGGAGAGGGATAAGTGTGTACTACAGGGCAAGAGTTATAGCTGGGGGCAGGGAAATTATGATGCGTTGAGGCATGATTTAGGATGTGTGGATTGGAAAAGTAGATTCCAAGGCAAGAGCGTAATTGATATGTGGAACTTGTTCAAGGAGCGACTATTGAGTGTCCTTGATAAGTACGTACCTATCAGGCAGGGAGGAAAGGGTCGTGTGAGGGAGCCGTGGTTTAATAAGGAGTTGGAATCCCTTGTTAAATGGAAGAGGGCGGCCTTTGTAAAGATGAGGCGTGAAGGTTCAATAGGGGCGATTGAGAGTTATAAGGTAGCCCGGAAGGACCTGAAGAGAGAGCTAAGAGCAGCAAGGAGGGGACATGAAAGGTCCTTAGTGGGTAGGATTAGGGAAAACCCTAAGGCTTTCTATAGGTATGTTAGGAATAAAAGAATGACTAGGGAAGGAATAGGTCCAATCAAGGATAGTAATGGGAAGTTGCGTGTGGAGGCTGAAGAGATTGGGGAGGCGCTGAATGAATACTTTTCGTCAGTATTCACTCAGGAACAGGACATTGTTGTCGATATGAATACTGAGGCACGAATAAGTAGAATGGATGGCTTTGAGATATGTAGAGAAGAGGTGTTGGAAATTCTGGCAAGGGTGAAAATAGATAAGTCCCCTGGGCCTGATGGCATTTATCCTAGGATTCTCTGGGAAGCAAGGGAGGAGATTGCAGAGCCATTGGCCTTGATTTTTGTGTCCTCTTTGTCGACAGGAGTAGTGCCAGAGGACTGGAGGCTAGCAAACGTGGTTCCCTTGTTCAAGAAGGGGAGTAGGGATAATCCTAGTAACTATAGGCCAGTGAGTCTCACTTCTGTTGTGGGCAAAGTCTTAGAGAGAATTGTAAGGGATAGGATTTATGAACATTTGGATAGGAATAATGTGATCAAGGATAGTCAGCATGGTTTTGTGAAGGGCAGGTCGTGCCTCACAAACCTTATTGAATTCTTTGAGAAGGTGACTAAGGAGGTAGATGAGGGGAAAGCGGTAGATGTGGTATATATGGATTTTAGTAAGGCGTTTGATAAGGTCCCCCATGGTAGGCTACTGCAGAAAATACAGAGATATGGCATTGAGGGTGAGTTGGAGGTTTGGATTAGGAATTGGCTCTCTGGAAGAAGACAGAGGGTAGTAGTTGATGGCAAAGGTTCATCTTGGAGTGCCGTCACTAGCGGTGTTCCGCAAGGATCTGTTTTGGGACCATTGCTGTTTGTCATTTTTATAAATGACCTGGAGGAAGGGTTAGAAGGTTGGGTGAGCAAGTTTGCGGATGATACGAAAGTCGGAGGAGTTGTAGACAGTGAGGAAGGATATGGCAGGTTACAGCGGGATATAGAGAAGCTGCAGAGCTGGGCAGAAAGGTGGCAAATGGAGTTCAATGTAGCTAAGTGTGAAGTGATTCACTTTGGTAAGAGTAATAAAAAGATGGATTACTGGGCTAATGGTAGACTACTTGGTAGTGTGGAAGAGCAGAGGGATCTTGGTGTCCATGTACACAGATCTCTGAAAGTTGCCACCCAGGTAAATAGTGCAGTGAAGAAGGCATATGGCGTACTGGCTTTTATTGGTAGAGGAATTGAGTTCCGGAGTCCTGAGGTCATGCTGCAGTTGTATAAGACTCTGGTGCGGCCGCATCTGGAATATTGTGTGCAGTTTTGGTCGCCATACTATAGGAAGGATGTGGAGGCACTGGAACGGGTGCAGAGGAAGTTTACCAGGATGTTGCCTGGTATGGTAGGAAGATCCTATGAGGAAAGGCTGAGGCACTTGGGGTTGTTTTCATTGGAGAAAAGAAGGTTTAGGGGTGATTTGATAGAGGTGTACAAGATGATTAAGAGGTTAGATAGGGTTGACAGTGAGAACCTTTTTCCACGTATGGAGTCAGCTATTACAAGGGGGCATAGCTTTAAATTAAGGGGGGGTAGATATAGGACTGATGTTAGGGGTAGGTTCTTCACTCAGCGAGTCGTAAGTTCATGGAATGCCCTGTCAGTAGCAGTAGTGGACTCTCCCTCTTTATGGGTATTTAAGCGGGCATTGGATAGGTATATGGAGGATAGTGGGTTAGTGTAGGTTAGGTGGGCTTTGATCGGCGCAACAGCGAGGGCCGAAGGGCCTGTACTGCGCTGTATTCTTCTATGTTCTATGTTCTATGTCTAGATTGCAGGACTTGGAGTTGTGCTTTAAGCACAAATTGGGTGAACTCTTCGCTGACGTGGTCATGGGGTCATTATCATGCTGAGTGCCCAGAGAGAGGGAATCTAGGATCATTAAGTGTTGATCCATATGTGAATAGTGCTTTTGGAAACATAGGGCCAACAGAATCATTGTGGAATGCACGGATACTAGCATTAGGAAACTTGGGGGGGGGTTTACATCGTGACCCAGTGATTCCGCACTGCTGCCTCATAGCACCAAGGACCCAGGTTCAACTCCAGCCTTGGATGACTGTCTGTCTGTGTGGAGTTTGTACATTGTTCTCACGTCTGCATGGGTTTCCTCCGGGTACTCTGGTATCCTGCCACAGTTCAAAGATGTATGGGTTAGGTGGATTGGCCATATTAAATAGCCTGTCGTGTCCATGGATGTACAAGTTATGTAGATTAGCCAGGGAAATGCAGGGTTACAGGGATGGGGTGTGGGGAGGGGTGAATCTGGGTGGGATGCTCTTCGGAGAGTTGGTGTGGAGTTGTTGGGCCGAATGGCTGTTTCCACACTGTAGGGATTCTATGATTGGGAAGGTGTTGTTGAAAAATGGGAAAGCATACCAGAAGGTATAAAACGTTTGAGGAATTTGGCTACACAAGCAGGTATGTATTCTCAACAGTTTCAGGATCCAGACCAGGAAACTTTCACAGGCAAAATGAGGAGCCCATTCATGCAAAGTGGTCCAGGCTGGATGAAAGCTGCTCTATTAGGGACAGGTATGTTTGCTGTTCGGGCACTTAGAGGATGTGGAGGATGGTAAGCAAAGAAGGAGGCACACCTGAGCAAATGACAAACAGTGACAAGATGGAAATGGGATGGGTCTGAAGGTGAAACAAAAGATAACCAGAAGAGAAATGTTTACAGCATTATTAAAAGCAAGAATAGAGAAGAGTAAGATAGATGGAACAACTACAAGTACCAAGTATGGTGACGATGCACCACTCTCCAAAGAGAGACTAAATCAGATGTGTAGGAAGAAAAGGAAACCACACTTACTGCATCCACCACAAGATCACTAGACCCTAGCCTGGAGGAAGTCGGGTGGTTGTGGCAAGCCAGTCAGCCAATTGATTTAGGGTGGGGACTGGACTCCGGGGACTTTGTAAGGGCATTTGGTGGGATGACTAGAGACCTAAGGCCTCATGTCCCTATCACTGTTTATTGGAGGAAAGGCAATATACGAGATATCACATTATTAGGCACTGATGCAAAAGTGCCATTTCCATATAGACATGTAGCGCTCAATATGACTATGAATGAACTTGGTGGGGTGGTAACACTGGCAATCAGAAGAACTATTAGAATAGCTTGGGTAATGGTCAAATACAAGTAGTCCCGGTATTGATATGGAAAGTACCAAAAAATATTATTGGTTTGGACTTGTTAAAAAGCACCACCTTGCAAACCCCACTGGGCAAGTTTTCTTTTGATATACAAGGTGTGACAGTTATTGTTCGCAAAGCAAAATGGGAACCCCTCATTATTCCTCTGCCCACACGGGTAGTTTCAATGAAATAGTTTCATACACTAGGAGGACACAAAGAATTTGGGGATACCATGCAGGGCCAGTTAGCTGCAGGAATTACGACACTATCTGTGTACAATAGCCGTGTATAGCTGTAAGAAATCTGAAGTTGGTGAATGACAGTTGATTACAGCCAACTCAATAAATATGCTCCCTCATTGTCAGTGGCCATGCATGATGTGGTCACTGTTATAGAGGAAAGTGAGGACTGCAGATGCTGGAGATCAGAGCTGAAAAATGTGTTGCTGGAAAAGCGCAGCAGGTCAGGCAGTATCCTGAAGAAGGGCTCATGCCCGAAACGTCAATTCTCCTGCTCCTTGGATATTGCCTGACCTGCTGCGCTTTTCTAGCATCACTGTTATAGAAAGCTTGTCATGGGCCAGGTACCTTGTATGCTGTTACTGATGTAGCAAATGTCTTTTTCTTGATAACGATAGCCCCGGAATCACAAGCTCAGCTTGTTTTTGCTTGGGAAGGTCACTAACATGCCTTCTGTCGGGTACCACAAGGTTACCTACCCAGCCTAACCTATGCCATGGGCTAGTAGCAAGGGACTTAGATATTGCACATTATACTGATGACATCTTGATCTGCGGACCAATGGAAACCTCAGTGGTGGAAGCTCCAGACACACTGGTGCAACATATGTGAGACAGAATCTGGGAAATAAACCCAAAGAAGATAAAGGGACCAGCACAAGCTGTGCAGTTTGTAGGCATTAAGTGGACAATAGGGGATAGAGACATCCCTGAAAACATAAATAAAATATACAAGAAATGGCTGCTTCAACTGGAAAGATTAAGGCACTGAAATTTATTGGTATGCTCCGATACTGGTGCAGACATATACCTTACCATGTCATTAAGTCCTTTATATGCCATTACCTGAAAGAAAGCTCAGTTTGAATGAGGCAATGAAAAGTAGAATGCATTTCTGGCTACCACAGAGGCCATAGTGCTAGCCCTTCACTTGGCTCCTTGGATACCTGGCTTACCCATTGAATTCCAAATATCAGTAGTACAAGATATAGCCGCCTGGAGTTTGTGGCATAGGCAAAAGGAGAAACCAAATCTTTGGGTTTCTGATCCAGAAAAGTGACTGAGGCAGCTACATGTTACACACATTAAAAAAAACAATTTCTGGCCTGCTACTAGGCCTTAACAGAGACTGAGGGGCGGATGGGCAAGGACAAAGTGCTCCTCAGACCAGAATTATAAATTCTAATGTGGGTGTTATCTGATGTTGTGACCCACTTAGGGTATCACAGCACTGTGCAATAGATAAATACATCAAGGTTTGCACTTATCGGCTAATCTGGTGAAAAAAGTCATTGGCAGGTGTAAAATATGACAATAGGTGAAATATGTTTCACAGTCAAAAAAGCCAAAAGTGCAGTCAAATGAGGAGATCGGCTGCTCAAATCTGGCAGATTGACTATGTTGGCCCATTACCATTAAAACACCGATATCAATATCAGTTAATCATGGTGGACACTTACTCTGGGCGAATGTTAGTTTCACTGACAACCAAAGCAAATCAGAGTAGCACTCTTCAGGGCGTAGAGCTATTGATATCCTACTATGGTGAAGCATCAGAAATATAATCAGATAATGGTTCACACTTTACAGGTTAACAGGTGCAGCAATGAACTGCAGACAATGGGATACATTGGATATTCCACATTCCTCTGCTTCCGGTGTTATAGAATGAATGAATGGGTTATTAAAACAACAAATTAAATTATTGACCCCAATCATACACTACAGGGATGGCTCAAAGTGTTGCCGTAGGCATTGTATAATTTGAATAATCGGCCTCTGAAAGGAGAGATATCCATGAGTAGAATGTTCAAAGGTGGCCAGTTACATCCTCCTAGTAAACGGGGGGGGGGGGGGGGGGGGGGGTTGGTGGGTGGGAAATGTGTGGGTACACCACCTGCAACACCCACCTAAACCTGGTGAGACACTTGCCCATGGCCAAGATGATACCTATTATATAATGATAATGGGGCAAGAAGTACCAGAATATTAATGAAATTAATGAAAAGGGAGTGAGTTGTCAAAGATTGTAAACTGATAAGATATGATTTCTTCACAGAACCATTCAAATTTATTTTGGATGCACGTTGCTGTGGATGATTCATCAGTTGACATGGGCAACTGATTTACATAGCTGGAGTCCAGATTTGGCACCGACAGTGCAAAAGACTGAAAATGTGCAGGGCAACTTTACTTATCAATCAGGAAACCAAAGTGTCATTGGACACTACATAGCTACATGTACAGCATATGGGATATGGGTAGCATCGGTATGTTTACCATATCTAAAGGACACGCAGTACAACTGTAAACTGCATGGCAAACAGAAAAGGCTTGTAAGATCTAAAATACAGTTAAAAAGTTAATGAATAGAACCTGATTATTGCACTGGATATAGAACAATACATATATATTGCAAGGAGTAAGTGAAATGATAAAAACCACACAATTTATGATCAATGGTATGGTTGTGTGAATGCATCCGACATAGTGGATAGGACATGAATGGTAACCATACGGTCAGTCCGGAAAACCTGTCAACAACAATTAGGGATGACTCATTTTCAATGCCTCCATTTAACATGCACCTAAGTAGTTGTATCTCCCAATGTACTTAATTTCATGATATGGGTACAATAAGAGTCAAAACCCCTAGGGTGTAAAATCAATCGATTAGTTGTGCAACTGCAAAAGACCAGGCTAAGACGGGGGCTTGGTACGATAACTGGAGGGAACAGGCATTGGATCATTAAATGTCATGGATGTTGACACCGTGCGAAACAAGATACAAAAGGTGGGTAGACTGACTGGGGATACCATGAGGTTACGAAATGCTTAGAACAGAGGATAACTGAGAATATATTATAAAACCATAAGATATAGGAGTGGAAGTAAGGCCATTCAGCTGATCGAATTCACTCCGCCATTTAATCATGGCTGATGGGCATTTCAATGTCACTTAACCGCACTCTCCCTGTAGCCCTTAATTCCTTGCGAGATCAAGAATTTATCAATCTCTGTTTGAAGACATTTAACGTCCTGTCCTCCACTGTGCACCATGGCAATGAATTCCACAGGCCCACCATTCTCTGGCTGAAGAAATGCTTCCTCATTTCCATTTTAAATTGACCCCCTCTAATTCTAAGGCTGTGCCCACAGGTCCTAGTACCCCGCCTAACAGAAACAGCTTCCCAGTCCACCTTTTCTAAGCCATGCATTATCTTGTAAGTTTCTATTAGTTCTCCCCTCAACCTTCTAAACTCTAATGAATACAATCCCAGGATCCTCAGCCGTTCATTGTATGTCAGGCCCATCGTTCCTGGGATCATCCGTGTGAATCTCCACTGGACACGGTGCAGTACCAGTATGTCCTTCCTGAGCTGTGAGGCACAGAATTGGACACAGTATTCCAAATGGGGCCTAAATTATAAAGTCTCAGTAGCACATTGCTGCTTTTACATTCCAAACCTCTTGAGATAAATGACATTACATTTGCTTTCTTAACCATGGACTCAACCTGCAAATCAGCCTTAAGAGAATCCTGGACTAGCACTCCCAGATCCCTTAGTATACTTTGGCTTTATGAATTTTCTCACCGTTTAGAAAATAGTCCATGCCTGTATTCTTTTTTCCCAAGTGCAAGACCTCGCGTTTGCTCACATTGAACTTCATCAGCCATTTCCTGGACCACTCTTCTAAACTGTCTAAACCTTTCCGCAGCCTCCCCACTTCCTCAGAACTACCTGCCTGTCTGCCTAACTTCGTACCATCGGTGAACTTCGCCAGAATGCCCTCCTGTCCCTTCATCCAGATCACTAATATATAAATAGAAGGAATATATAAAGTAGTTTCAATTTGCTGGTGTTGGTCATATACGCTTATTATATGTTCTTCTGCGGCTATTGCTGATTTGTATCTGCATTTGGAATTGCAACAAAATCTGTCAAATATCACCAGGGGTGGATTGTAAATGATGGACTAAAATTGATGATGATATTTGACAGCCGCATGACATTAAATAAATCCTTTGACGAGTGACTCACATTCCTGTACTTGCCAAAGATGGCACAATGAACTTGTTTTCTGTATTTGCGGCTCATTACACTCTTCAAGAGAGAGAGTTTTGTTCTGAATTTTTGGACTTCCCCTTGGACCGAGATCGCGAACAGTGCCAGGAACGAACCTAAACCTCCAGACCAACCATTGATTGAGAAGTCCCTGACAGGCAGAAGGATGTGAGATTTATTGTCTTTTTGCTTTTTTTTCATTTTTTTATTTACTTAATAAATATTCATATTTATGTTTGTTAATTCTTCTCTTAACTACATTTAATTGAATCTGAAGTACCAAATCCAAGATACAGGCATACACCTTAGGAGGGAAAAATGCATGTTCCAGGTACTCCAAGAAACCTACTTGAACTACAGAGTCGACAACACCGGGTTATATCTGTTGGAATATAAAGTGAGGGTAATCAAAGGTGCCCTGGCTCCCACACATCTGTACCGGAACTTAGGTCTTTCCTTGGGCTGGTGACCTACGACAGAAAGTTCATACATAATCTGGCCTCCATTTTGGAAACTTTGCATCGACTCTTAAAAATGGGTCAGCCTTGGAAATGGTCACATTGCCAAGCCATAGTTTTTAGGCAAGTGAAGAAACAGCTATCATCCTCTAAGGTGTTGGTACACTATGATCCCAAGTGAGACCTGGTGCTGACATGCGATGCCTCCCCGTGTGGCTCATAAGTGGCCCAACGAAGATGAACGCCCGATAGCATACGCACCCAAGATTTTGGCTAATGCAGAGTGAATATATGCCCAGATAGAGGAGGAAGGTGTGGAATCAGGAAGATCCACCAATTCATTTATGGATGCAAATTTGTAATAATAATGGACCACAAACCCCTGCTAGATCTATTTTAAGAGGGCAAGAAAATGCCATCCATAACTTCAGATCGAATTCAGTGTTCAGCTCCAATAGTTATGCATATAATTACACGTTGGAACATCATCCAAGAAGCCAAGTAGCAAAGGAGGATGTATTGAGCCTCCCTCTCACTGGCAAATACACTTCCAATAGTACTACCATTGGAAAAGTAATGGTTTTAGATTTCCTGGACACACTTCCAGTCATAGCTGACAACATAAGACTTTGGACATGGAAAGGTCTGATCCTGGCAAAACTGAAACAGCTTTTTGGAATTGAATGGCCATCACAATCAGAATTGAAACGTTTTTGGATCCAGAGAGACCAGATCACAGGAGAGGACCATATATTATTATAGGGAGAAAGTATGATCATCCAGACCAAAGGTTGCTGCCTAGGTCACTGGGTGAACTCCACCAAGGCTATCAGGGGTTTCCAAAATAAAGAAGTTAGGCGTGGTGGCCAGGATTGGATACAGATACAGCCACAGTGATGGGGCAGCACCCAAAGTACCAACAGGGACAAAAATTAACACCAGCAGCTCTGGCACATCCATGAGAAAGACCAAATGAGACTTGGTTACACATTGACTATACAGGTTCTTTCATGGGCTCAAAGATCTTTAACATTGTGGACACCCACTCAGAGTGGCTGGACATGCATGAAGTTCATTCCTCAAATATGGGGCTGATAGAAAAATTGTGTGTATCTTTTGCAATACGTGGATTCTGGAAGTGATATTCACAGAAAACTGGTCATCATTTACTATTAGGGAATTTGAGTATTTTCAAAGTTGAATGATATTCGTCATGTAAGGATAGCTCCATACCATCCATCATCCAATGGTCTGGCAGAAAGAGCAGTCCAAACTTTGATGGCAGACATGAAGAAACAGCCTACAGCTTCACTAGGTACCATAATAAACTGCATCCTATTTTGTTGAAGGACTATCGCTTATGCAACTACAGGAATAGCACCAGCAGAGTTGCTAACGGGGAGAAGACTCCACACCAGGTTAAATCTGGTCTTCCTGGACTGGGGTGAGGGAAGAGTGAAACAGCATCAGGAACACCAATGCTAGATTCAACACTCCGCTAAGCGAGAGAGACAATTTACTTCAGGGTCGAAGTTTGGTGTAGGAACCACTGGAGTGGCCCTGGTGGGTAAAAGGCATGGTTGTTGAAAGGTCATGCCCAGTGATGTATAAAGTGCGGGTAGGTGCAACGGTCCTGAACAAGCACCTGGACCATATGAAAGCTTGCTGATGGTCCAGGTGAACAACTTGCCCAGCTCCTCAACTGCCTATCTGACTGTTGCAGAAATAGTGGGCTCACCCTTTCTGTCAAGCATTGAAGATAGCTCAGACATTGAGATGGACGCAGTGGATATTGTCGCTTCAAGGGTTTTTCCAATAAATTATTACTTCCTTGATATAAATATTATTTTCCTATTGGAATCTGTGTTGTAAAACTCCTAGTATTTTCAACTGTATGGAATTTAATATTATCATTCTGGAGGGGGTAGGAAAGGGAAATTGATCAGATAGGATTTGTTTATGGAAACATAATGTCCAGAAATGCCCAGAAATCCTGCATTTTAATGTTGTATGAACGTGGTTTTTTATATATTCTTGACAGCAAAAGATAATCTCACCAACAGCTTCTTGTGATTAATTCAGAACTTTTCTAATAGCTGAACGGGCAGGAAAAGTTCCCACCCACACTGAGCATTTTGATAAAAAAGGGTTGGTTCGAATTCCGTAAGTATGAGGAGAAATATTCTGGTCAAGAATGGAAATAAAAAACGGAAAGAAAATAAACGTGTATGCTAAGTAATCTGATTGGTCAGTGAGTGTGTTCTGACCCAAAAATGCTTAATACATCATGAAACTACATGAAGCAAACATTTTATGTGCAGTTTTTATAACTTACTTCAAACACACACCATGGATGGAATTTTACAGAGCTGTTCCCCATCACCCCAAGCCATGCCCATACCCAAAGTAATTGTCATGCTGAGCCGAGTTCCACTCGCTTTTGTCATACAGCCATTAAACAGAAGGCAGGCTATTTGGCTTGAGCCATGATTTCTGTCACCACCTTGTCTGTCAGCTGACCAGCAGCTCTCTGATCCCAACAATGCTACCAGGAGTGGTGACCACAACTATTTCATCGGAGCCCTGGTAGTGTTTGTCAGGAAGGATGCGTTGTGTGTGCATGTGGTCTCGAGGGGTGAGTACGGTAAACAGGGTGGATGCTACACAGGAAGGCAAGTAAGAAGAGATACCTCCATTGGGTCTGGGGTCTCACAAAGAAGGTACTACTACTCCCTTGAAAGACACCGACCCAAACTGTGAAAGCTCCAGGCTTCCCACTTCCATCCAACGTGGGAAAAATCACACCTATGGTATTCAACCCCATGAAGTATCGTAGGTTTACATCAAAGTACATCTAGTCACACCACTCACAAAAAAAGGGCATTTGGCCAAACTAATACATGCAGCATTTCCATTACACATGAGCTTCCTCCAATGCAGCTTCATCAAATCCTCTCAGCATAATCTTTTATTTCCTTCTCCCCATATACTGAGTTTGCAACCCTTTAAATATATTTATACTATACACCTGAACTATTTTAGGTGGCAGAGTGAGTTTGATAATCTTACCAATCCCTCTCAGTGTATAGGTTTCTTGTGGATTCTTTATAGGATTTATCAATATATTATAAATATGAACTGTAGTTTCGAAGTTTTCTACAATTGGAAACTTTATTTTTAACTTCTACTCTATCCAAACCCTTTATTATTTTAAGTGACTTCCTCCTTTTTTTCATCCACCTGTTTTCTGGAGAAAATAAGATTAGCCTATTGTATAAAGAGAGCTACTATGTACTGGTATTACAGAGGAACCTCGATTATCCGGACGAGATGGGTGGGCATTATTTCATTTGGATAATTGATTATTCAGTTAATTGATTTCCTCTGGGGCTCAAAGTTTTCTGTTAAGTCTACTCTCCGTTCAGGAAACTAGGCAGCAACACACTATACACGAGCCCCTGCTCCCCCGCCCAGCTCGCACACACCACCCCCCCCACCACTCCCAACCCTGTCCACCCTGTCCTGCCCACTCCCACCCTGCCCCCAAATCCTGTCCACCCACGCCCCCCCCCAATCTGGTCCGCATCCACACTGCCAAAAAACCTGTCTGTCCCCCCCCGCTCACCCCATAACTCTGTTCAACACCCCTGCCCATCCCCACTCCACCCGCCAAAACCGTCTACCCCCCCAACGATGCCCGCCCACGTGGCAGCCCCCAAACCCCATCGGCGCCCCCAATACTGTCCGCCACCCCACCCCGCTCCCTAACACCGTCCGCCCCCACCCTGCCCCCCGACAAACATCTCAACCCGGTTTACCCCCACCCCTCCCGCCCGACCACAATCCCATCTGACCCCACTTCCTCAGAGAGATTATGTGAGGAAGGGAGTTTTAGGGTACACCTCTATGTAGAACTCCAGGGAAAGTGTGGGGGGGAGAGAGGGCGCGCAGGCAGGAGGTCAGTCATTTGAAGACGGTGCCTGGGCTCCCATTGATGTCGAGGACTGTTCTCTGCAGCATTTCAATGAGCTGAGTTTGTTTTTACTCATTGTTCCTGTAACAAAAGATGTGATCAGGGTTGAAACTGCTCTTTGATGAAATGTTTCTGTCGGGACCTTGAGATCTTCATCGGATATTCCGAAATTTGGATAATTGATATTCGGATAATTGAGGTTCCTCTGTATATCTGAACCTTTCACACTTTCTTCAGAATCATTTTATCACTTTAATAATATGGAAACCTGAATATGTTTAGTACACTGAATATAGTGTAAACATCTGGCCAATCACCTGAGTCAGAAAAGCACTGAAACGAAGAAGTATGTGTTTAGAGCTAAGCACTCAAATACCCTGCAAATCTCAGACTTAGTCCTGCTGGTTCAAGCAGTACCATCAGCAGAATACATTTGGCTACCACTAAATGACAGTAATTATCTTTGAGCATGAATTAATTTAAAATTAGATTTGGATTATAAAATATTTTCATGAAGTGGGCTGTACAGCTCTGACCACTCTCGCAACCCCCGATTTAAATTATATACTAGTTTTTACAGCTTAAGATTCACACACAAATGAAGGCACAAATGTTTGTAGGTGGCAAATAATTATTTTTGCCTGTGACATTTACTTTTCCCAGTGGATGATGATTTGATATTAGTCAGCAAAAGTGAAACTAATTGATTGCTGCAGAGCAGGTCACAGTATTTATGCCATACAAATAATCACAGCTAAAAGAAATGGCTGCACTCACAAGAATAATTGGTTATATTTTTGTCCTAAATAGAACTACTGCGTACTATATCAGCAAATTCTACATTTATACACAGAATACAAGAAAGTGGAAAATACATTGTTCCTGCAATGTATGATGCATCTGAATCTACGAATGAAACATTGTTTTCTAATAGGCTGCAATTCCATTAAGCATCTGTTATTCTCTACGTTATCTTATATGTTTCCATCAATGATTTTTCATACATAATATGATTTATAACATTTCTATTCACATTGGAATTAATTATACTACTCCATGCCCTGCATGATACTACCGTAGTGGCAATCATATGGTGTCCTACGTATTAGACAGGCCTTTATATTATACATTTTTATTACAATACACTAGGGTTCCACAAAAAAATTTCAAATGCCATAAATGTTAAATATGATTTTTGCTCCTACTGAAAAAAAATCACAACAATGCATTGCTTTACTTTTTTTTTAATAAACAGTACTAGAAACAGTAGAAAGTTTTAGATTGGTAAATAACTTGGGAGAAATAAATGTTCCTCTGGTCATATTTTTTACTATTTTAGTGAAATGCAGACCTAAGGTTATGGCCTTTCTAAATGCCAACTACTATGAATGCCATTTGATTAATGACAGTGAGAGGTATCAGTCAATCATTTTGAATGACAGACACATTTTTCATGGTGACATCAGCTTCCCCACATGTGACCAAGGAATAAACCGTGGCAATATATCACAAGAGGTGTCAGCATAACAGAGGATCTAGGACATGAAAATAGCAAGTAAAGTTTTCAGTTGAAAATAACATAATTAGGAAAATTGTATCTTTCCTGGAATTCACTACAGTAAGAAGCTGTATTTTCTGTCAGTTGAATAAACAATGTCCATATATTCAATAGACAATAGGTGCAGGAGTAGGCCATTCTGCCCTTTGAGCATGCACCACCATTCAATAAGATCATGGCTGATCATCCTTAATCAGTATCCTGTTCCTGCCTTATCTCCAGAACCCTTGATTCCACTATCCTTGAGGGCTCTATCCAACTCTGGAGACTGGGCCTCCACTGCCCTCTGGGGCAGAGCATTCCACACAGCCACCACTCTCACAAATATGGTTGAAACCTTACTTCCAACGCTAATTGAAAATTAAATATTACCCTTACCACTGAGATTTTGATGTCTTCAACATTAGAGATTACTCGATGGGAAGGGTTCCTGTTATGAACCTGCCCAGGAGTTCCAAGAGAAAAGAAGACCTTTGTAGAAACCATATCCCTAATGCAGCAGTCAGTGTGTCATATTTCTGTCATTGAAATGTTTAGCAGAACAGGCAGCCATTTGCTCCTGTGGAAGATTAGTTATATAAGGTAAGTGTGAAGGCTTTTGTAGAGCAGGTTAGGGTTAGGGTGAGTGTTGGTTGAGGTGTTAGACTGCTAGATAGGCAGTGTGTCAAGTGAATGGGGTGCCAGTCGAATGAGCTGGATATTGCACCAGGTGTATGAGTGAGTACTTTAGGTAGATCAAAGGTTAAAGTGCGGTGTGTGAATGTAAGTTCAGATCAGGGATTGTCATGTATGGCTGTGGTGGTGGGAGAAATATTGGGGTTTAGTTGGGGGTGAGGGACTGTTGAGTCCAGGGGATTGGGAGAATAGAGTGTGCAAAACCGTAGTCAGGCTGATAGGTAGAGGATGTAGAAGTTGGGTCTGGTGGGAGTAAATCCAGCAGCCTGGAGGTGGAGGTGGGGCTGGGGCGGGGGCAGGGGCGGGTGCGGTGGCGGGGGGTGGAGGTATATCAGGCTGTGGTGCACAGATGAGGCAGTAAGCTCCCCATTTGCCACATCTAGAGGAACTGTGAGGGGCAGCTCTGGAGTGACGGTGCTTGCCTGAGTACATAATGGACTTTTAAAGATTGTGTGGGTGCAAGGCATGCAAGTGAATTCTGGAAAATTAACTGAGTGGTGAGTTGATCTGGGAATGCCACGTGGGGTGAAAGGGATGCCATAGGAGTGGGATAATTAACAAGGCTAGAGAATGGCAAGAGATGGCAAGGTAAGATATAACAAGAGAACTTGCTGGACCTTGTGGCAACAAACACTCCAGAATTCTTGGACTTGGTCAAAAAGCCTTATGAATCAGTGTAAGACCATAAAACCATAAGATATAGGAGCAGAATTAGACCATTCAGCCCCCATCAAGTGTACTCTGCTATTCAATCATGGCTGATATGTTTCTCTAAACCTGGCTCCTGCCTTCTCCCCATAATCCTTGATACTCTTACCAATCAAGAGCCTATCTATTTCTGTCTTAATCAATGACTTGACATCCATAGCCTTCTGTGGTAATGAGTTCTACAGATTAACCATTCTCTGAAGAAATTCCTCCTCATCTCAGTTCTAAAGGGTCGTTCCCTTCATTCTGAGGCTGTGTCCTCAGATCTTAGTCTCTCCTACTAGCGGAAACATCTTCCCCACATCCATTCTATCCAGCCGTTTCAGTATTCGGTCAGTTTCAATGAGATTCCCCTTTATCCTTCTAAACTCTATTGCGCATAGGCACAGTGTCCTCAAGCATCCCTCATATGACAAGCCTTTTGTCCCTAGGATCAAATTTGTGAATGTCCAAGGACTGCCTCCAACTCCAGCATATTTTTCCTTAGACACAGGGCCCAAAACTGCTCACAATGTTCCAAATGCAGTCTGACCAGAACTTTATACAACCTCAGCAGCACATCTCTGCTCTTGTAATCTAGCACTTTCGAAATGAATGTTAATGTTGCATTTGCCTTCTCAACTGTCAAATAAACTGCATGTTAACCTTAAGAAAATCCTAAACTAGGACTTCTAAGTCCCTTTGTGCTTCAGATTTTCAAAGCCATTCTCCATTTATTCTTCCTACCAAAATGCATTACCTCACACTTTTCCCACATTGTGTTGCATCCGCCACTTCTTTGCCCAATCTTTAGCCTGTCTAAGGCCTCTGCAGACTCTCCACTTCATCAACACTACCTGCTCATCTTTATGCCATCTACAAACTTAGCAACAACTTCTTCAGTTCCTTTGTCCAAATTGTTAATATACAATGTGAATAGTTGTGATCTTTGCAGAAATCCGCTAGCCCCTCAAACAGAAAAGATACTTAGAGTGAAAGTAAACTCAGTCTGTAAGATTATCACAGGCCTGTCACTTGTGTGAAGATTCTCTTTTCAAAATGAGGAAGTTTAGAATTTAAGTTAGAATTCTGCAGCTGCAATTGCCTCTTGTAGTTCTGAGGGCACTATGTGTTTTCTTATGCAGTCAGGAAATCAGCAGATCAAGAAGGCAGCTCGCCACCACCATCTTCAGGGTGATGCGGGGGGCAATAAAAGTTGGCTTAGCCAGTTACTTCCACATCTCACAAATAAATAAAAGTTAGTCAAGTAACAGGAGGTTGCACCCATACATGGACTACGAAGAACATGTCCTGGGAGTGAGTGAAGGTTCTTTAGTTTTGCATTAATGGCACTCCAGGTTGTGACATTTCATAGCCTTGTTCAGTACAGTTTCCTGGAATCCTTCCTATACTTTACTGTTGAGAAGCAGTGTCTATTTGAAGATGTCTTTCCCATGGTCTCCATGCAAAATGGTTGATCACAACCAGACTTTTATACAGAGCAAAACATAAAATGGCTGCTATCCCAAATCCGTTACATCATGCTTCCATATCATGAGGTGCCTAGGTGTCTAGGCCACAGATCCATTCTAGAAACTTTTAACCGTCTTAACCATTAGATGGGATAGTTGTCACCTTTTCAGGCTGTTGGTGAGATAGGAACCGAAATTCACACTTCTACGTGTATCATTTTACCCTTGAAAATGTTCATTTAATTTTAAAAGCTTGCTTCTACTTCCTTCATGAAAATAACAGCTAGTACCAGTTGAATTTATGAGAGTAGTTGTGTGACTGCTGGGAGTCATTCTGTAAGATTCCACATTCATTTTAAAGACAGATTAGCTTCTCTTTCTAAAAAAAAACAGGTACAAGCTAAGGTACAGAGCATTAGCAGTTAAATGAGACAAATTTGTCTAATTATCATTAAACTAAGCTGAAACTCTTGTGCAGTTCAAACAGTATGGAAAATGTGCAATATTCAGAAGCAAAGGAAATCCATCCAGATAGGAAATTATACATTTCTAGGTCAACACAAACCAAACTTTGCTAGTAGTAATAACCTCACCAGTAAGAAACCTAGCTCTGTGGAAGAGCATCATGCTTCGGAACAGAATAATGGAGATACTTACAGACAATATTGATGACTTCATCGTGATGTACGCACCAATTCACTGAAAATTAAGAGTGCAGCAACTAGAGGTATTTATAGTTACTACATCCTCAAGAGGGCTTGATTACAAATGTCTTAAAGTTTTTTTTTGTACTGAGCTTATAATACCCTTGTTCAGGTCAAACAGTATGGAAAAAATGCAATATTCAGAAGCATATATGACATATTATGTTATGATTTCCAGACATTTCCAAACATTCCAGCTATAATTTTCTTCTTTATCACTGTTAGCCTTGAAGCATTTTGGAATTCAAGTGTTGCAATGTTGGGAATAGAATGAGTTTAGAATTGTGTGGCAGGGTAACTGAACGAGGATTTAAAATTGTTATTTGTATTTTGTTCTAACTGCAAAGCTGCATTGTAGAAGTTGTAAGATGTTTAAAATACCAGGAAGGAAAAAGTTTCATAGATGGCAAATTAGAGAAGACTACACTTGAGATCAGAGTCAGCAGATCAAACCTAGAGATAGAGTGGATCTCAAACAAGTTGTTGCCGGGTAAAGAGACTGGAACAATCCTGATGCTCTCAAATAGTTCTTCCTTATGGAAAGAGATGGTGTGGTTGATTGTAGAATGTAAATTGCTGTACAATATGAATATGGATATTCAAACACCCAGCATGAAGGGGAAATACAAAGAATTAGAGACAAATTATGATACTAGGGGTTTACAGGTAAATAGTTTGCTGCTGGCAAGTTGAGGATCTATTGTCCTGGGTTGGCAAAATGAAGGGGACATAGGTGATGAGGCAATTGTTATCATTCACGTAGGGATCATTAATGGAGGTAGAAGTAGATGAGGTACATCATGCTAAATTTATGATTACAGGAAGGAGGCTAATATTGAACTAACATTGAACTCTACTTAGACTTCATTTAGAAAATATGACCAAAAGATGTAGAAGCATTGGAGAAATGCTCCCCCCCCCGACATATATCAACCTTTTTCTCGCTATAACCAATTCTGAAGAAGGGTCACTGCGCCTGAAACATTAACTCTCCACAGATGCTGTCATTCTCTTCTGTTTTTCTAGCAGTCTTTGTCATATTTACTGAAGACAGTGGCTGAAAAAGTGTAACAAAAGGCCTTTGGTCTCTGGGCTTGCTTGTTAGCAATGTGAGCCTTCAATTTTTCCTCTCCTCTTCCAATGCTTGCTAAACAGTCTGCCTCCAGAGGTCCCAGCAATGGGGGGAACACTGGCTTCACGTTGTTTGGTGCTTTCATATTACACTTGCATGTTACAGGGGTACGCACCTCCAACAGGTCATGACCCAGTGGTCATTTCACCAAATAGAAGGTGTTTGGATATACTGCCACCTTCCATCCTGTGAACGTGGCCAAGAAAGCCAAGCAATCATTGACTTAGCAATGAGTGTATGTTGACAGAGTTGCCACACACCAACACTCAGTGTCTTGGCCAGGAAATGTTGCGAATACATGTGAGACAACATGGATGGAGAAGATTCAGCCATTTCTCCTATCTAGCATATGTTCTCCAGACCTCAGGACTTTCAAATTGAGAACACAGGCTTTGTTGAATTGCAGACCACTGTTGTTCCATACTCTATCATTCAACTTCTTACTGCATTATACTGAGAAGAACTGTAACATTGAACTTTTAACTTATTTTCTTTACTTTTCTATTTTTTACTTAAATTTTTGTACATAAGTGGGTGCTGTGAATGATGACATTGTAAACTTTTCACTGAACTCTTATATTCCTGTATTTGAGTACACTTGACAGTAAAACCTAATTCTAATTCGAACTTGGAAATTTATGACTCAGGATTTGTCATATGTTTGTTGATTTCAGCATCAAGTGACAGACTGCTGGTGATTGTGGAATCCAGACACACAAAGTTATCAATTCCTCAGCATCACATTATCAGACTATCATCAATCAGTACAGACAATATCCTGGGCCATGATACTTGTCTTTCTGATCTTGATAGTTAAATGAAATCCTTTGTAGGGATGAGTGGACTGTCCATTCATAGGTGAAGCTGAAAATGTGTTGCTGGAAAAGCGCAGCAGGTCAGGCAGCATCCAAGGAGCAGGAGAATCGACGTTTCAGGCATGAGCCCTTCTTCAGGAACGTCGATTCTCCTGCTCCTTGGATGCTGCCTGACCTGCTGCACTTTTCCAGCAACACATTTTCAGCTCTGATCTCCAGCATCTGCAGTCCTCACTTTCTCCTGTCCATTCATAGAATCATAGAATCCCTACAGTGTAGAAACAGGCCATCTGGTTCAACTATTGCACATCAATCTTCCGAAGATTATCCCATTCCCCCACTTTATCTCTTTACATGTCCCTTGACTAATGCACCTACACATCCCTGAACATTATGGGCAATTTCTCTAGAAAGGTAATCTGATTGAGGTCTTTATGATTGTCTAATAATTTGCTAAACTGGGTATTGAGAAGACATTTATATCAAAACTATGACTACATTTCAATAGGTAATTTGCTGTAAAGCTTTAAGATGTCTTTAAGTTGCGAAAGACATGATATAAAGACAAGTATTTCTCTTTTCCATATGGGAAAGACGAGAATTATAGATTGTCAATAAATCCAATAGTGAATTCAGGAGACCTTTATTTACCCTCCCGAGATTACTTAAGAGTATGAAATTTACTAGCAAAAACAATTAGGAACCATACAGTGGTACAGGGTAGAAGGTTCATTGAATCTGCTTTGGTTCTTTGAATGTCAATCTGCTGTTTCTCTATATTACTGCAATTTTGCTTTTTAAAGCATTCATCCAATTCCGTTTTGAAGTTACTATTGAATCTTTATCCACCCAGTCTATTAACCAGCACATTCCAAATCCTAACTAATTGCACAGAAACATATTTGCTGATAAAAAGTCATCATTGAATCAGAAAATCCTCAGTGTGGAAACAGGCCATTTGGCCCAACAAGTCCACACTGATCCTCCAAAGTGTATCCCATCCAGACCCATTTCCCTACCCTATCTCTTCACATGTCCCCTGACTAACACACCTAACCTACACATCTCTGAGCACTATGGGCAATTTAGCAGGGCCAATTCACCTAACCTGCACATCTTTGGACTGTTTGTTTCTGAAGATGTGCCTTGGTATGGAAATGTAACGCAGCATCATCAGCATGGAGCAAACTCTCTGATGAGGACTTGTCTAGCTTTTATATTGTATCTCAGTTGGACAAGGTTGGACAGTTTTCTGTTAATTTTTGTATCTAAGTAGATTTCATCTAATGATGAACTGAACAGACATGATTACGCCAAAGATAATACGGGTGTCAGCAGTAGAATACAATCATGGTTGACCTTACTGGGGATGTCACAAGATATCAGTGTTGTCCCACCATCATTGGTCTTACCCATCCTATTGTCATAGAAAGAGTTGATCACACTGAGCAGAATGAATGCCACATAGCTGTGCATGTTTCGTACTCTCACTGTCCTCCGCAATATTAGACATCAGTCAAAATAAACCACAAATAGGAAAGTCCTAGCAAGAAGAATTTCTGAAAAATCCTTCTCATCCAAGCTATTTTTTGATTACTTATGATTTACAGATACTTCTCATGGATTGTTCATTCATCATGATTTTTCGCACTTTACTCAATAGAATTTAAGTTTGTCTTGCTGCAACTGCCACAAGTGACTGGTAAGTGTGATCACAACATTCTTTTGACAGTTTAGCACAGTTCTATACCCGCATGAAGGCATAGGACATTAAGATGTATATGGAAAGCTGTTCCACAATAATTTTTGATACATTAAATAGCTTCCATTCTTCAATTCATAACATTATCTGATGATTTACATTAAACCTCAGCCTGCATATCACTTCCAGGAATCCCTCACTCGAGAGTGAAACTTTCTTTATCCTAGCTGTTTGTCTTGAGAGATATTGTACTTTAGACTATCTTTATTAACTCACTCACCAGCTCGCTATATTCATTAATATTAGGTTCCCGTTCATTCATTCATTCATAACCCTTTATTAACCCATTATTTACTATAACCGTTTCATCCATTCATTCAAAAAACCACAGATCTGTAGTATCTAAATTTAAACCATTACTGCATCCAGCATACAGAACAATACCAGCCCCATCAAGTCTCCACAAAACATTATAATATTAATCAGAAATACTTGTTAAATACCTTTTAACTGGGCCATTACCCCTTTAAGAAACTGTCAAAACAGCACTTGCTTGAAATTGCAATAATAAATGAAACTCATACTGGCAAATAGTAAATAAATCTCACCACGTAGTTGCAGTAATCAGTTTAATATCCTCAATTCTTTTATTATGATTTCTAACTTATTTAGAGAAAAAGGCATAGTATTTTTACTAACATTTACCAATTTAAAACACAAAGTAACCAACACCTTTAATTATGCAAGCAGACTGGACAGAAATCCCATCAGAAGTAGCAGCCAGCAGTTAGCAAGCACATTTTTAACCAATCTCCTGTCTCTCAAGACAGAGCCCTTCAAACCTTTGTGTACCATGGATGAAAAATGTAATGCTATGATAGAACTGTGTATAAAAGTGCTCTTGTAAGAACTGCATTTCGGGATTCTACTGCCACTTCAAACTTGTGCTGTGGTTGCTGAATAAAGAGGGTATTTTCACCATTCACCGATTTCACTCATTATTTGAACACGATCCCACAATGTGTATGAAGAATAAATCAGTAGTGACAGAGCAGGGTGTACTGGGCTCCCAACCCAGAGTTAATACATAAAAACCATGCTCTGCTATTTGCATTTCATTACCATCTACTGCTACCCATCATCACATCTGATTGGATAATGATGTTCATTTAACAGGCTGGTGTCGACATGATGGGTAAATGGCCTCTGTGGCTCTTTGAAACAGTTGAAACTTTAAGGCAAACTTTATGCCCTCTTTCATGCTGCGGTTTGATGTTGAGAGGGCATTTAATCAGGCGTTGGGGTGGTGTGTGACCACTTTGTTGCTATCTCACCTTTATCAGAATTAAGTGCGGAACACAAAGGCTCATGGTCAGATTTGCTGCTCAACCGCTAACTGAGGCCTTTAAGTGGCCAATGCACAATCATTTAAGATCTCAATTCCAGTATAAACCCAGCTACTGGGTTGTTGATACGTGGTGTGCACGACAAATAAAACTCAGTAGGCTGCGTGTGGTTTCCGCAGTGTAGGAACTTCTTTGTTCAAAGGTACTTAGTTCCCGATCAAAGAACATACCAATGAAATATGGGAACCTGCTGCTGACTGTCCTACACACCACTGCCCTGCCTTTCCCCATAATCCCCAACCAGTAAAACTCTTCCTGCCATGATTTACCTCTGGCCTGGATTGCCCTCTGATCCCAAGGCTCTGGTAATTGTTGCTCTGACAGCAACTACAACCTCCCTGGTGATTCTGGTCTCGGAGTTCCATCCCTGGGGAATGATCCCAGAAATGGCTCACCAGATGTCTAAGAGAATTAATAACTGCAGCCCTTTCCAATAGTCTCTCATCGGGTTTTCAGCTGGCATAACATTCGTGCCATACAAAGGTCAACTCCAAAAAGAGACAATTTGACCACTACCTCCAAGTGAAGCGAAGCTGTTGTCTTCTGCTTTTTATTTATATCTTTCACCTGAATGGGATTCCTGGGGTTTATGGTGATGTCATTTCCTGAAAACGAACAGGAAATGACATCACCACAAACCCCAGGACCCCATCCAGGAGAAAGATATAAATAGAAAGCAGGAGACAACAGCTTCGCTTCACTTGGAGGTCGCCACTGATGATGTTACCTAGCCAGGTAATGAAACGTCTGGATATCAAACCTACAGCTCAGCGAGCAAACCTACACCCTAAACCTCAATCTGAGCTACAAACCTTCACAAACCTTGCGTTGACCACTACCATTTGACATTCAAAGCTATTACCATCACTGAATACTCCACTACCAACATTCTGGAGGTTACCATTGAGCAGTGGTTACAAGAGAAGGACAGATGCTAGGAATACTGTAGCGAATACACTTCTTGACTCCCCTTGTCCATCATCTACAAGGTACAAGTCAGACGTATGATGGAATTCTCGCCACTTGCCCAGATGTGCAAGCCGATGGTTCAGTGATTAGCACTGCTGCCTCACAGCACCAGGGACCCGGGTTCGATTCCAGTCTCAGACGACCGTGCAAACTCTACACAGACATTCTCCCCGTGTTTGCATGGGTTTTCTCCGGTGCTCCGGTTTCCTCCCACAGTCCAAAAATGTGCAGGTTAAGTGAATTGGCCTTGCTAAATTGCCCATAGAGTCCAGAAATGTGTAGGTTAGGTGCATTAGTCAGGAGTAAATATAGGGTAGGGGGAATGAGTCTGAGTGGGTTACTCTTCGGATGGTCGGTGTGGACTTGTTGGGCCAAGAGGCCTGTTTCCATGGTGTAGAGATTATAATTCTTAAAAAAACTTGACACCATTCAAGACAAGCCTGCTTCATTGGCACTACATCCACTCCCTCCACCACCAATGTACAGCAGCAGCAGTGTGTACTTTCTACAAGATGCACTGCAGAAACAACCTTAGCACTTTTCAAACCCACATCTATAAGGACAAGGGTAGCAAGTACTTTGAACATCACCCCGCAGTTCCACTTCAAGCCACTTGCTATCCATGCATGGAAATATATCACTGTTCTGTCATTGTTGCAAGGTCAACGTCCTGGAATTCCCTCCCTAATGGCACACAGACTGCAGTGGTTCAAGAAAGTAGCTCACCAACACCTTCTCAAGAGCAACTACGGATAGGCAATGAATGTTTGACTGCCAGCAATGCCCATTTCCAACAAGTGAAAAAAAGAATTATAAACCTCTGAGTCCTTTATGAAATTCCACTATTTTGGAAAACTACAGCATTGATAACATGGCATTTCATTCATTTTAAAATCTGGTGAGGAACAGATTGAAAAATGGAGTAGAACATTGATTGTAATTCTTGTCACTTAAACTACTTGTGAGAAAATCACACTTTAGAACCATCCTTTGTACAGAAATTAAACTACGTATTCAAATTCTGCAGCTTTAAAATATATTTTTATTCTCAAATCTAATTGTTTAAACTCTGAGTGTCTTTGTCGCCTTAACTTGCATTTTGCTTATAACTGTATGGAATTATACTGAACTAATCAAATCCAGTTCATACTGACCAGGTGTCTGGATGAGAGTGATTTTATTTACTTTGGGAGGTTATACATGTATGGCAGGGAACAATTATGATATATCCTTGGAGCAGGTGGGACTTGAACACACGCTTTTCACATTTTCTGATTAATCTGTTCAATAATGCTATTGTACATCTCTGGAACAGGTGGGACTTGACCAGGGTTTTCTGGTCCAAAAACAGGGACACCACAACTGTGCCACACCAACCTTCCTAATTAAAGATCAATTCTGTGATTCGGTAACTCCCCAAATAGCTCAAATAGTTTGTAATGACCAAATTAACTATTTTGGGTGTAAGGATGTTTGTTAAGGATGTAAGGGCTCTTGTGGTGCATCCCTACGTCTTAGCCAGGATGCCTGGGTTCAAGTCCTACTTGTTCCAGAGATCTGTAATAACAGTTCTGAACAGGGTGATTAGAAAATAGGGTAAATAAATTGAAAAATAGGTGGTTGTTTGAGGGCTTTTGTGATGCAGTGGTCATGTCCTTATCTCTGAACTAGGATGCCTAGGTTCAAGCCTCACCTATTCCAGAGGTGTATGGTACAAGTCTGAACAGGTTTATTGAAAAATATCTATATGGATGTTTGTATGTAGCACATTGGTAGTGTCCCTAGCAGTTGGCCAGAGGTGTAATCAAATCCTATGTGGCCTGGAGGTGTACCAAAACATGTTTGAACATGTTGATGCAAAACAGTTATAAAGCTTATCATTGCAGTGAAGAGATTGAAGGGATTGCCCTGAACTGGAATAAGAGAACTGCAGAAGTTTGAACAGATCATAAATATCTGTACGGAAGCCACAAAAGTTGACAAGAAAATCTAATGAGTTTTTTTCAGATTCCGTCGTCATTAGCCAAATTGAGAAACTTGACCTGGTATTACTTTAAAGTTTATTAATTCATATTTTATGCTTATTAAATGTTTTTACTTTGCAAGACAGTCAAATTCTAGCAATTAACTTAGTTACCTCATATAAATTGCGAACCGATCTGGTGATCATGATGTGTACCTGACTCAAAATAATTAAACATTTAAACTTTAAATGAAAAGATGGTGAATTAGTCACTAAACTTTGATGGTTAGCTGAAGTAGTTCAGTGTGATCTCATTATTTCTGTAAATCTTGGGTCAGAAATTTAAAATCTGCAAGGACTGCCAGAGCCCCTCTCGAACCTGGTAACCCTTCAGAGGGCAAGTGATAAAAAGATGATGCAGACTATTGGATGGCTAACGTGGTGCCACTATTTAAGAAAGGTGGTAAGGAAAAGACAGGTGACTAGAGACTGGTGAGCCTGACATTGGTAGTGGGAAAGTTATTAGAGGGAATCCTGAGGGTTAGAATGTACATGTATTTGGAAAGGCAAGGACTGATTAGGGATAGACAACATGGTTTTGTGCGTGGGAAATCATGTGTCACAAAATTGATGTTTTTTTTGAAGAAGTAACAAAGAGGATTGATAAGGGCAGAACGATGGATGTGATTTATACGGACTTCAGTAAGGCATTCAATAAGGTTCCTCATGGTTTCCAAATGCAAGTTCAGATCTCAGAATACAGGGAGAACTAGCCATTTGGATACAGAACTGCCTTGAAGGTAGAAGACAGAGGGTGATGATGAAGGGTCGCTTTTGAGACTGGAGGCCTGTGACCAGTGATGTGCCACAATGTTTGGTGCTGGGTCCACTACTTTTCATCATTTATTTAAATGATTTGGATGTGAGCACAGGAGGTTATAGTTAGTATGTTTGCAGATAACACCAAAATTAGAGATATAGTGGACAGCAAAGAACGTTGTACCTCAGAGTTAACAAAATCTTGATCAGATGGGCCAATGGGCAGAGGAGTGGCAGATGGAGTTTAATTTAGATAAATGTGAGGTGCTGCATTTTCGAAAGGCAAATCAGGACAGGACTTATACACTTAATGGTAAGGTCCTGGGGAGTGTTGCTTAACAAAAGACCTTAGAGTGCAGGTTCATAATTCCTTGAAAGTGAAGTTGCAGGTAGATAGGATAGTGAAGAAGGCATTTGGTATGCTCTCCTTTATTGGTCAGAGTATTGAGTACAGGAGTTGGAAGGTCATATTGCGGTTGTACAGGACATTGGTTAGGCCACTTTTGGAATATTGTGTACAATTCTGGTCTCCTTCCTATCAGAAAGATGTTGTGAAATGTGAAATGGCTCAGAAAAGATTTAAAAAGTTGTTGCCAGGGTTGGAGGACTTAAGCCAAAGGGAAGGTCGAGTAGTCTGGGCTGTTTTCCCTGCAGTGCTGGAGGCGAAGGTGTGACCTCATAGGGGTTTATAAAATCATGAGGGGCATGGATAGGATAAATAGACAAGGTGTGTTCCCTGAGGTGGGGGAGTCCAGAACTAGAGAGCATAGGTTTAGGCTGAGAGGGGTAAGATTTAAAAGTGGCCTAAGAGGCAATTTTTCACGCAGAGAGTGGTACGTGTATGAAAAGGCATCTGGATGGTTATATGAATAGGAAGGGTTTGGAGGGATATAGGCCAAGTGCTGGCAAACGGGACTAGATTTGGTTAGGATATCTGGTCGGCATGGACAAGTTGGACCAAAGAGTCTGTTTCCGTGCTGTACATCTCTATGACTCTTTTGCTTTGGGCAACTTAAAATCTCAATAATGTCTTGTTTGTCTCCATTTTGGGAAGGATGCTACCTAAAATGACACTGTGGTAAATCAGTGAGACCCACCATATTACATTATCATATTAAAGCTTGGGAACAGTAAGGATGACATCCAAAGATGTGGCTCAAGGAAAACTAGAAAACTTGCCTGAAGCTTATAAAAAATAAAGTGGCTGCACAAAATTTATTAGTAGGATGCCTTACCAAGGGCAAGTGTTTACCATTTCCATGAATAGTACTGTTTATCCTGCACATGGATAGACCAGAAAACATTAAAGGTTCAAAGTTTGTGAGAAGTTTTTTAGCTCAGGTGCTTGTTGTTGTGGTTCTGTTCACCGAGCTGGGAATTTGTGTTGCAGACGTTTCGTCCCCTGTCTAGGTGACATCCTCAGTGCTTGGGAGCCTCCTGTGAAGTGCTTCTATGTTGTTCCCTCCGACATTTATAGTGGCTTGTCTCTGCCGCTTCCGGTTGTCAGTTCCAGCTGTCCGCTGCAGTGGTCAGTATATTGGGTCCAGGTTGATGTGTTTGTTGATAGAATCTGTGGATGAGTGCCATGCCTCTAGGAATTCCCTGGCTGTTCTCTGTTTGGCTTGCCCTATAATGGTAGTGTTGTCCCAGTCGAATTCATGTTGCTTGTCATCTGAGTGTGTGGCTACTAAGGATAGCTGGTCGTGTCGTTTCGTGGCTAGTTGGTGTTCATGGATACGGATCGTTAGCGGTCTTCCTGTTTGTCCTATGTAGTGTTTTGTGCAGTCCTTGCATGCAAACAGGAAGACCGCTAATGATCCGTATCCATGAACACCAACTAGCCACGAAACGACACGACCAGCTATCCTTAGTAGCCACACACTCAGATGACAAGCAACATGAGTTCGACTGGGACAACACTACTATTATAGGACAAGCCAAACAGAGAACAGCCAGGGAATTCCTAGAGGCATGGCACTTATCCACAGAAATGTCTGCAACACAAATTCCCAGCTCGGCGAACAGAACCACAACAACATTAAAGGTTGACAAGTTAATTAATCTTTTAGCTTAAGGGAAGGACTTATGCCTGAAAGTGCCAAAGAGTTAATTAAGTAGAAAAGAAAAAGAGGTTAAGGACCTTAAAATACAGAGATCAAGTACAGGAATTAGAAATTGAAGTTCAGTTAGCAAGTCTAAACAGCCCCGGTCTGACACAGCAGTAGTTTTGATGGTGATTTATATGATCTAACTAAGTATATCAGCACTAACAGCCAGTGGATATGGTGATGGGCAGGATCAGGAGCAGTTTAATACCACGTTCCAGGCCCAATTACAGACTGCAGCTAGGGTAGTTTTGGGTACCTTAACTCAATCTATGGATTGGAGGGCACAGCGGGAGACCAATATATGTGAGGAATTGGAGATAGGAAAGGAGTGTAGAAGGTCCTGCATCAAAAAAATTAAGCAGCCATGCTGAAAAACTCTTAATACGCAAATCAAATGCCCCACATTTCTGACATAATTGTAGGAATGCATATAATGAAGCAAGGGGAAACTGGCTGAGCAAACGAAATAAGCTAAAATAGACTCATAGAGTAACAGAGACGTTCAGCACGGAAACAGACCCTTCAGTCCAAGTCATCCATGCCGACTAGATATCTTAAATTAATATAGTTCCATTTGCCAGCATTTGGCCCATATTCCTCTAAATCTTAAACCTATGCCCTCTGGTTCCGGACTCCCCCAACCTAGGAAAAAGACCTCGTCTATGTACCCTATCCATGTCCCTCATGATTTTATAAACCTCTATAAGGTCACCCCTCAGCATCCAACGCTCCAGAGAAAACAGCCCCAGCCTATTCAGCTTCTCCCTGTCTCTCAAATCCTGCAACACTGCAACATCTTGTAAATCTTTTCTGAACCCTTTCATGTTTTACAACATCCTACCTATAGGAGGGAGGCCAGAACGGCACACAATATTCCATAAATGGCCTAATCAATGTTCTGTACAGCCACAACATGTCCTCCCAACTTTTATATTCAATGCTGTGTTTCTGTGCTCAAGTTGGATTTCTGCCAGACGTCTTCAAGCTAGCTCCTTAAATTAGCCCGCTGAGCTTTAAGGTTTGTTTTCAGACATTTCATTACCATATTAGGTTCTTTTTTTCCAAGGGAAGGTAGGTAGGATCTAAGTCGATGCTTTTATTGATGGAGTTCTGGTTAGAATGTCATGCCTCTAAGATTTGGTGATGCTGGCATTGGACTGGGGTATACGATGTTAAAAATCACACAACACACATTCTCCCCGTGTCTGCGTGGGTTTCCTCCGGGTGCTCCGGTTTTCTCCCACACTCCAAAGATGTGCAGGTCAGGTGGATTGGCCATGCTAAATTGCCCGTAGTGTTAGGTAAGGGGTAGATGTAGGGGTATGGGTGGGTTGCGCTTCGGCAGGGCGGTGTGGACTTGTTGGGCTAAAGGGCCTGTTTCCACACTGTAAGTAATCTAAAAACATCAGGTTATAGTCCAACAGGTTTATTTGGAAGCACTAGCTGGTCCTTCATCAGGTGGTTGCGGAGTAAAAGATTGTAAGACAAATAAAGTTGTTGAACTATAACCTGGTGTTGTTAATTGAGTTTTAACTTTATGCCTCTAAGAATTCTCGTGTGTGTCTTTGTTTCACCTGTCCTAGGATATGTGTGAGAGACAGGCGAAACAAAGACACTCATGAGAATCCTTACAGGTATGGCATTCTAACCAGAACTCCATCAATAAACACATCCACTTAGATCCTATCTACCTTCCCTTGAAAGAAAGAACCAGAAATGGCATCACCCACCTTAAGAAACAAAGACCTATGAAGAGAGAGGCGGGACATACCACCAGCACTTCACCAGGGGCTCTCACTGATGATGCTACCTGGCATGGTGATGGAACGTCTGAAAACAAACTTCCAAACTCAGTGAGCTAACTTACAGACTTATCAACCTGAGCTACAAATCTTCTCAAAAATCACAGACTTCTTCAAGGTTCAGCAATGAAGCTTATCTCAAGACATGCTGGTGCTTTGCAACAATGACTTCTTTGAAAGGCACCACTCATATTTTGACTTACAACAATATCCTTAAGTTTGTTGTTAATTTTTAACTGGTTCAACAATTGAATTCAGTTTCCCACAGATTTATATTTGCGTAGATCCATAGATAGGGCCAGTAACAAATCCACCCTTTAAAAATTAAGAACCAGACATAGGGTAAATAATTTAAAGTTCTGAAACCACAGCACAGGCATACAGAAATACAGAGAGATTTCCTCATGGCAATTTTATAGTAATGCTGTCGACTTACAGAACTGGCTCAAAGGTAGAAGACAAAGGGTGTCTTGAGATAATGTTCAGCACTGAACCTTGAAGAAGTCTGGCAGAAATCCAACTTGAGCTTTTCAAATTATATGTATTCAGGATTAAAGAAACTGCCAAAATCAAATTAAGGACATACTTTATTGATTGTTCCTTTCAAATGACATTAAATAGCGAAGAATCAGAAATTGAAAGTTGATTTAGATAAAAAGAGATAAGAATATTCCATCTCCTTTTTAACAATTTAGATACTGTAAAGTTGTAGTGTTCAATGTCTTTATTCTCCTTAAATCAAAATATGTTGGAAAGTGGGACCACTGCAGTCAAGTTGGCATAGACCAGATGGATTGAAGGCTCTCTTCTGTGCTATATGACTCTGTATGTATTTTGTATTTTTCTTTTTCTGACCTCGGAGTTCACACAAGCTCTGTTGTTTTAATTTATTCTGCTGTAAAATGTTGAAGGCTTTGTTTAAGTGTGAAGGATAACTTCCACTTCAGTTTTATTTTCTTAAGCTTGATTACAGTCATTTGAGAAGTTGCCAGAAGAAACAATGGCAAATGATGTAATTTATCTTTTCTTCTTTGATTAAGTGTTTAATATGTTCTATGTTTAGCTAATAAATTGTTTTTAATTAAATTGAAAATAGTGTGGAAATTAGAATCTCATTGGTTGCCATGGTGACATTCTAGTTATTATATTAAGGTCTTTAATGATGTAATTTAATATGATTTTAAATTATAATATTTGCTCCAGACTGTCTTAGTTAGTCAGAGTTCTTTCTGTGTGAATTTAAACACTGCCTAATAATGTAGTTTTGCTCAAAAAGCTAATTTCCTTTTAATTTTAGTAAAGCTCTGATTAGGGGCGTTACGGTGGCTCAGTGGTTAGCACAGCACCAGGGTCCGAGGTTTGATTCCAGCCTTGGGCGACCGTCTGTGTGGAGCTTGCACATTCTCCCCGTGTCTGTGTGGGTTTCCTCCAGGTGCTCCGGTTTCCTCCCACAGTCCAAAGATGTGCAGGCCAGATGAATTGGCCATGCTAAATTGCCCATAGGTTAGTCTGAGGGAAATGGCTCTGGGTGGGTTACTCTTCGGAGGATTGGTGTGAACTTGTTGGGCCAAAGGGCCTGTTTCCACACTGTAGGGAATCGAATCTAATTTAATCTTGTTGACCTTTTGCTGGTAGCCAAATAGTAAAAGGCACAGAAGCTTAGTTGTTTTCGAGGCAAAATTGCTGCCTGATTTACCAAGAAGTCAAGCAGTTCTCAGGTTCAATTCCTGTTTTGATTTAACAAGTCTCAACAGCTAGTAAATTGACTATTATATGTGACATCATTCATTGGACTAAGAAAGAGAAAAATATGTTAGCTCTGGTTCTGAGTCTTTGTAATATAGAGTTAGTTGCTGAATTGTGAAGGTGTTTGTGCATGGTAGAGGAGATCAGAATCTGCCTGAGCTGTGATGACCTCTATGGTAAAAGAGATCATTACAAACAGGCTGGCACAGTGGTTAGCACTGCTGCCTCACAGTGCCAGGAATCCAGGTTTGATTCCAGCTTCGGGTCACTGTGTAGAGTGTGCGTGCTTTGCCCATGTCTGCATGGGTATCCCCTGAATATTCCGGTTTCCTCCCAAAGTCCAAATATGTGCAGAGTAGGTGGATTAGCCATGGGAAATGCAGGGTGATGGGATCTGTTTGGGATGCTCTTCGAAGAGTTAGTGCAGGCTTAATGTAGGGATTCTGCATTGGAGGGACTGCAGTTAGTTTCTTTAAGGAGCCCTATTCTCTCTCTAGTTACCATTTTACACTTAGTGCATTTAGATTAGATTCCCTACAGTGTGGAACCAGGCCATTTGGCCCAACAAGTCCACACCAACCCTTTGAAGAGTAACCCACCCACCCCATTTCCCTCTGATGAATGCACCTAACACTATGGCCAATTAAGCATGGCCAATCCACCTGACCTGCACATCTTTGGATTGTGGGAGGAAACTGGAGCACCTGGAGGAAACCCACACAGACACAGGGAGGACGTGCAAACTCCACAGAGTTACCCGAGGCTCGAATCGAACCAGGGTCCCTGGCAATGTGAGGCTGTAGTGCTAACCACTAAGCCACTGTGCCACTGTTAAACCCAATTTGTAGAATTCTTTTAGATTCTCCTTAACCCTATCTGACAAAGCTATCTCATGTCTCCTTTTTGCCCTCCTGATTTCCTTCTTAAGTATAATCTTACAGCCGTTATACACTTTTAGGGATACACTCGATCCCTGCTATCTATATCTGACATATGTTTCCTTCTTTTTCTTGACCAAAGCCTCAATTTCTTTTGTCATCCAGCATTCCCTACACCTGCAGCCTTGCCCTTTACACCAATAGGAACATATTGTCTCTGGACTCTTTTATTTCATTTTTGAAGGCATCCACTTTCCAGCCATCCCTTTACCTGCAAATATTCACCCCAATCAACTTTTGAATGTTCTTGCCTTCTTCCAATTTAGATCAGGTCTATTCCTTTCCATAACTATTTTAAAACTAACAGAATTATGATCATTGGCCCGAAAGTGCTTCCTTGTTGACACCTCAGTCACTTGATCTGTCTTATTTCCCAAGATAAGGTCAGGTTTTGCTCCTTCTCTAGCAGGTACATATTGAGTAAGAATGTTTTCTTGTATACACTTAACAAATTCCACTCTGCCCAAGCCCTTAACACTATGGCAGTCACAGTCTATGTTTGGTAAGTTAAAATCCCCTACCATTATCTTCTTGCAGAGAATTGAGATCCCCTAACAAATTTGCTTCTCAATTTCCTGCTGAGGTCTATAGTACAATGCCAATAAGGTGATCATCTCTTTGTTATTTCGCAGTTTCACCCAAATATCTTCACAGGACATACTCTGCCACACAGGAGGGCAGAAAAAGTGTGCCAGAGTCAAAGGGAAAGAGGATTCAGTTGTAAGGAAAACAGATAGGCATTTCTGAAGTTGCAGAGAGTCCAAACTGGTACGTTGTCTCTCTGGTGCAAGGGTCAAGGATATCTCAAAGCAGCTAGAGGGTGAGGGCTAAACCCAGCCATCGTGGTGCACCATAGACACCAAAGATATAAGAGAAAAATAGGATAAGATTCTACAAACTGAATTTAGGAAATTAAGAGTTAAACTAAAAAGAAGGACCTCAAAGATAGTAATCTTGGGATTGCTACCAGTGCCAAGTGCTAATCAGAGTGGAATGGCAGGACAGCTAAGATTGAGGGATGGTGCAAGAGGGAGAGATTCAAAAATCCTGGATCATTGAAATTGGTTCTAGGGGAGGTGGGACCAATACAAATCGGATGGTCTGCACCTGGTCAGGACTGGAACCAATGTCCTGGGAGGACTGTTTGCTTGTGCTGTTTGGAAAGGTTGAAACTAATATGGCAGAGGAATGGGAACCAATGCAGGAAGTGGGAAGGAACTAAAAAGGGGACAGAAACAAAAGGCAGTCAGGAGAAAAGTGGAAGTGGTAGGCAGAGAAACCAAAGGCAAAAATCAAAAAAGGCCACCTTACATCATAATTCTAAAAAGGCAATAAGTGTCTAAAAAACAAACCTGAAGGGTCAGTGTCTCAGTATGAGGAATATTTGTAATGAGGTGGATGAATTAATTGTGCAGACAGTTATTATTATATATGATGTAATTGGGATCACAGACACCGGTTCCAGAGTGATCAAAGATGGGAATTCACCATCAAGGGTTATTCAATTGTCAGGTAAGATAGAAGGAAGGAAAGGAGGTGGGTTGGCTTTACTGGTTAAGGGGAGGCTTAACACAATAGAAAGGAAAGACCTTAGCCTGGATGATGTGGAATCTGCATCTGCAGAGCTGCAGAACACAAAGGGATTTTTAAATGAAAAACAAAATTATTTTAAAATGCTTTTTAAACATTCATGGGAGTAGTGTATAGACAATCAAACAGTAGTTTTGAGTTTGGGGCTGGTACCAGACAAGAAATTAGAGATGCAAGCAGTAAGGGTCCAGCAGTTATTGTGGGTGACTTCAATCTTCATATTGATTGGACTAGCCAAACTTGTAGCAATGCGATGGAGGAGGATTTCTTAGAACATACGAGGGATCGTTTCCTCCACCAATATATCGAGTAAAACAGGGAAGGTGGATCAACCATGGCATACAAGGGAAAGCAGGGGTAGTGTTAAAGCTAAAGAGGAGGCATATAAATTACCCAGGAAAAGCAGCAAACCTGAGCATTGAGAGAAATATAAAATTCAGCAGAGGACAAAAGGTTTAATTCAGAAAGGGGAAAATAGAATATGAGAGTAAGCTTGCGTAAAACAAAAAAAAACTGACTGCAAAAGCTTCTACAGATACATGAAGGGAAAAAAGTCTGGTGAAGACAAATGTAGCTTCCTTACAGTTAGAATCAGGTGAATTCGTAATGGACAAAGAGATGGCAGATCAGTTAAACAAAGGCTTTGGATCTGTCTTCACTAAGGATGCAAATAACCTTCTGCAAACACTGGGGAACAGAGCACAGTGGCTCAGTAGTTAGCACTGCTATGTCACAGTGCCAGGGATTCAGGTTCAATTCCAGCCACAGGTGACTGTCTTTGTTGAGTTTGCACATTCTATTTGCATCTGCATGGGTTTCCTTAGGGTGCTCCAATTTCCTCCCACAGTCCAATGATATTCAAGTAAAGGTGGATTGGCCATGCTAAATTGCCCATAGTGCCTAAGGATTTGCAGATTAGGTGGAGTAGCCATGTGAAATGCAGAGTGATGGGGGGGGGGGGGGGGGGGAAAGAGATGCTCTTCCAAGAGTCTGCATGGATTTGTTGGGCTGAATGGTCTGTTTCCACACTGTAGGGATTCTATGATGATTCAGAAGGTCAAGCAAGGAGGAGGAACTGAAGGAAATCTTTATTAGTCAAGAAATGATATTGGGGAAATCGATGGGATTAAAACCAGATAAGATCTCACAGCCCGATGCTCTACATCCCAGAGTACTTAAGGAAGTGGCCCTAGAAACAGTGGATGCATTAGTGATTATTTTTCAGTATTCTTTAAACTTTAGAAGAGTGCCAGTGGATTGGCGGGTAGCTATTGTAACACCACTTTCTAAAAAAGGAGGGAGAGGGAAAATGGGGAATTACAGGTGGTTAGCCTGACAGTGGTGGTGGACAAAATGCTGGATTCAATTATTAAGAATGTAATAACGAAGCATTTGGAAAGTGGTCACAGAATTGGTCCAAGTCAGCATGGATTCTGTAGGATCAAACAAAAATTCCCATCATCTAGATATTGGACAAGACACGTTTCCAATACCTAAAATTCTGGGCAATGCCCTGGACTAAGGCTGCAGCAAACACACAACAGAGGCATCAGAATGGGGATTTCTGTACGGGACTACTGTTCAGCCTGGAATTCTAATTTACACCTCCTCTCTAAAAGAACAATTAACCAAACCTAACAGACTCTAATCCCAGACAATTTTTATACCTAGTGCTACCCAGCAGAGTCTGTAAGAGGCCTATAGAGAGGCTAGACATTCAACTTCAATCAAAGTTAAAAATCACACATCAGGTTATAGTACCAATGGGTTTAATTGGAAGCACTAGCTTTTGGAGCACTGCTCCTTCATTCAGTGGTTCTTCACAACCACTTGACGAAGGAGCGCTGCTCCGAAAGCTAGTGCTTCCAATTAAACCTGTTGGACTATAACCTGGTGTTGTGTGATTTTTAACATTGTACATCCCAGTCCAACACCGGCATCTCCAAATCATGACTACTAACTTCAATCAAAACCCATTCACACATACTCATAACAATTGGGAAATAAGTTGACTTCAGAAGGAACAACAGAAACACAAGGGACAACACAGACTTAGGGTCCACAATCAGTATAACTGTAGGTCTCAGTCTGACCCGAGACAGCAAATTCCAGCAGCTTTATCCAAGAGCCTACTTCTTGGGAGTGATTCCAAACAGCAATTCTTAGAACAATACAAGAACGCTCTGAGAGCTTCCGAGCAAGAACTACCAGGAAAACCAACTCTAACTGATCACAACTAGCAGATCCAAGAACCAAAAAACACGGCAAACCCACCAATGCGACTGACACGAGACCTCAGACATATCCTGAATTGAAAACCGGAGTTGCAAAACCAGCAAAAAGTAAAGAAAACCAAGTACTTGCCAGATGGATGCAATACACACCTTATTGCAGGTGTGGATTCAATCCAAACTGGAAAGCAGCGCAGTCTGAAGTCTTCAAACAGCCTCCAGATACAGCAAGCTGGAACAGCCAGGCTTATTTCAAAACCACGTTTTCCTCAGTGGTGAGCTGAAACTCCTGAGACCTCGAAGTTCTGACGCAGCTAGCAGGGAGGGGATGTTGACAGTGCATTAGGATGCCAAGTGTAGGAAGCTTGATTAAAGATTCTGTGATTAAAACTGTTTATTTGGGGGGTTCTAATAATGTTTAATCTATCTAATAGTGTATTTTATAGTATTCCTGTCCTCTGTATAGTTGATTGTGTCAATTTCCCTATTTATTGCATTTACCTATATTTCTTGTATTATACTTACCATTCGTATTTAAATAAATGAAGAGATATTTTGCCCTGATACACCTCTCTACAGCCTTCTTTACTTCTCATTCCCTGGATCTAGGGCTGATTTGAACCACTTAAAATCAGAAAATAGCTGATTGCAAATCAGAGCTGAAAATGTGTTGCTGGAAAAGCGCAGCAGGTCAGGCAGCATCCAAGGAACAGGAGAATCGACGTTTCGGGCATCAGCCCTTCTTCAGCCCTTCTTCCTGACCTGCTGCGCTTTTCTAGCAACACATTTTCAGCTCTGATCTCCAGCATCTGCAGTCCTCACTTTCTCCTTGATTGCAAAGCAGAACCCTACAATTCATTCAAGGGAAATCATGCTTGACAAATCTTCTGAATTTTTTTGAGGATGTGATCAGTAGAGTGGAAAAGGATGAATCAATAGACACTGTGTACCTGGACTTGCTAAAGGCTATTGACAAGATATCACATAAGAGATTAGTAAGCAAAATTAAAGCTCATGGTATTGGAGGTAACACATTGATAAAGAACTGGTTTCCAGACAGAAAGCAGAGAGCTTGAATAAATGGTTCCTTTTCACAGTGGCAGGCAGTGATGAATGGGGTATGCGGTATTCAGTGCTAGGACCCCAACTGTTGTGTGATTTTTAAATCAGTAACATTGAAATTCTCCCTAATTCCCCACATCTGACAGGAAGAGCACATCACTCTACTAAAGGCCATCTTTGCACGTCAACAATCTACAGACCCAGAAAATAGAACAGTTTTACTGCTCTATAAACACTGTTCTTGGATAACTTAGTATCTATGTTTTATATTTTAAAAAGTTGAATCAAGAGACACATTCCTTCTCAATATAATAGATTTACAAAACGAAATTAAGACTTATGTTTTATAAGACAAACAAATGCACAATTGGTTCATTCTCCATCTGTGAGCAGCCCTCTTAAATGAATTAAAATGTCTATATTACTACCTTTACCGCTCTTAAGACATGGACTGGAATTCAGCTCAATCTATTATTGGATGCAAGTTTTAACCCTTGAATAAATATAAAGACACCTTTTGGAATAAAGTTTGGCTGTTACAACTCAGTAGCAGTTGGTCCAAAATATAATGTCTACTTATGAGCTATCTGTATGACAATTTCATTTTATTGGCTGTAATGGTGTCTGGCAAGGAAAGCAAAAATTTCAGATGGTTTACTTCTTTGGCTGAGATTCTGTATTGCATGGTGGGTACACCACAAGAACAGACTATTTGGTTCATCAGATCCATGTGAGTGTTTATGCTCTGTGAATGCTTCCTTCCAAAATTCTATCAATCATGTTAATAAATTATTCTAATTCTTGTATCTTTGTACACTTAATAAGCATACCATAAATGAATTTATGTAGCAGCTGCAATAATTTTTTTCTCAAAGACTTAAGTTTTGATAACCAGAGGGCACAGATTTAAAGTAATTGGCAAATCAACCAGATTTGAGGTGGCACAGTGGCTAGCACTGCGGCCTCACAGTGCCACAGACCTGGGCTCCATTCCAGCCTCATGCGACTGTTTATGTACGTTCTCCCTGTGTCTGCATGGGTTTCCTCTGGGTGTTCCAGTTTCCTCCCATAACCCAAAGATGTGCAGGTTATGTGGATTGGTCGAGCTAAATTGCCTATAGTGCTCAGGGATGTTGTAGGTTAGGTGCATCAGTCAGGGGAAATATAGAGTAATAGGGTAGGGGAATGGATCCGGGTGGGATACACTTGGTGTGGATTTATTGGGCCAGTTTCCACGATTCTATGATGATTTTTCATAGTTTCAAGTATGTTTGTATGCAATGAGTAGTTAGAATTTGGAATGTGCTGTTTAATAGACTGGGTGGATAAAGATTCAATAGTAACTTCAATATGGAATTAAATGAATGCTTTAAAAAGAAAAATTGCATCAATTTAGAGAAACAGCAGGGAGGATAAATTGACATTCAAAAAAACCAATGCAGATTCAATGAACCTTCTATGCTGTACCACTGTATGGTTCCTAATTTTTCTTGCTAGTGAACTTCATACTCTAAATAACCTCAGGGGGTAAAGAAGGGTCTCCTGAATGCACTTATGGATTTAATGACAATCTGTAATTCCTGTCTTTCTCCGATGGAAAAGAGAAAGACTTGTCTTCTCTCTTGTCTTTCACAACGTAAAGACATCTCAAAACTTTACAGCAAATGAAAATCTTTTGAAATGTAGTTATTGTTATAACGTAAATATTTTCGCTATATCTAGTTTATCAAATTGTTAGATAATAATAAAGTTTTCAATCAGGTTTCCTTTCAAGAGAAAGTAAAAGATCCTCAGCATGTTCAATCTTTCATGAAAGATACAGCCTCTTAGTTCTAATATAATTCTGTGATTGCAGTTTGATCACACTTTTAACAACATCCTGCATCAATGTGATGATGATTGAGATAAAACTAAGAACAAAAAATAATACAGCACAGGAACAGGCGCTTTAGCCCTCCAAACCTGCGCCACACATTTTGTCCTTCCATGCTCAAACTACCTTCACTTGATGGGTATCCCTCTAATATATTCCTATTCCTGTGTTCATCCAGGTGCTTCTTGAATGCTGTTATTGTGTCCACTTCTACCACCTCCTTTGACAATGCATTCCAGGGACTCACCACCTTTTGTGTGAAAAACTTGCCTCACACATCTCTTTTAAACTTCGCCCCTCACATCTTGAATGTGTGCCTCCTAGTAATTGATCCCTCCATCCTGAGAAAGACCCTCATACTTTCCACTCTATCCATGCCATTCAGAATCTTATCAACTTCTAGCTGGTTGCCCCTCAACCTCCTGCATTCCAGTGAAAACAAACCCAGTCTATCCAACCTTTCTATATAGCTAAAATTCCCCATACCAGGCAATATCCTGGTAAACCTTTTTGTACCCTCTCCAAAGCATCCACATCCTTCAGATAGTGTGGTGACCAGAACTGTATGCAAGATACGAAAAGTTGCCTCACTAAAGTTCTATAAAGCTGCAGCATAACTTGTGTACCCTTATACTCAATGCCCCTTCCAACGAAGGCAGGTGTGCCATAAGCCTTTAACTACCTTATCTACTTGCACTGCCACCTTCAGTGATCTGTGGACCTGCACACCCAGATCCCTCTAAATATCAAAAGTCCTAAGGGTTCTGGCATTTCACTGTATAAGTTCCATCTGTACTTGAACTTCCAAAATGCATCACCTCACATTTGTCTAGATTAAACCCCATCTGCCATTTTTCTGCCCTTGCCTCCAACTGATCTATATTGTGCTTTATCCTCTGACAATCCTCCTCATGCAACACCACTAATGTTTGTATCATCCACAAACTAATTAGATCAGCTACATTTTCCTCCAAATGTCAGAGACTGCTATAGAGCCATGACCAATAATATTGTAAAGAAATGATAACCTTAATGTTCTTATATTTCTACCAGTTGTTGAGGGTCAGCAGGAACGTGGTTTTAAAGTTACAAGCAAGTTTCATTGAATGAGCCCCCATGTTCAAAGGGCTGAATGGCCTACTCTTGCTTCCAATGGATTTCCTCACTCAATTCCAATATTTAAAACACAGACATTACAGGCACCAGATGATGTGAATGGATTCAATTCAGAACACTGTGCAGGACAATATAAAGAAGTAATTCATAACCTGGGGCTGCACGGTGGCTCATTGGTTAGCACTGCTGCCTCACAGTGCCAGGGGCCTGGGTTCAATTCCATCTCGGGTGACTGTCTGTGTCGAGTTTGCACATTCTTCCAGTGTCTGCGTGGGTTTCCTCTGGGTGCTCCAGTTGCCTCCCACAATCCAAAGATGTACAGGTTAGGTGAATTGGCCATGCTAAATTGCCCAGTGTTAGGTACATTAGTCAGAGGTAAATGTAGGGGAATAGGTCTGGGTGGGTTGCTCTTTGGAGGGTTGGTGTAGACTTGTTGGGCCGAAGGGCCTGTTTCCATACTGTAGGAAAACTAACCTAATCTTATAAGTACAGGAGATGTTTGTACGTAGTGTCCTTAAAGTTACAGTCCTGTATGAAATCACGTATGAGCAGTTGTAAACCGGACATTCAGAAATCAGTGTTTAAATTAGAGTGGTGCTGGAAAAGCACAGCAGGTCAGGCAGCATCCGAGGAGCAGGAAACTCGATGTTTCGGGCAAAAGCCCTTCATCAGGAATGGAGGCGAGTTTAAACTCTGGTTTCCAGCATCTGCAGTCCTCACTTTTGCTTATTCAGAAATCAGTGCCTCCTGCAATTGTTGCGTGTTGAAACCATAATACTTCCATATTTTTGTACACACTGTGAAATAATACTGTCAACGTTACTTCATCAGAAGATATCTAGAGTGTAACAACTTTCATATGTCAGAAGTACTTCACTAATGTTAATGATTGCACAATGTTCAGATTTCATAATTCCACCATTTATGACTCCTCAGACACTGAAGCAGTCCGTGTCCAAATGCAGCAAGACCTAGACTATATCCAGGCTTGAGGTGAAAAGTGGCATGTAACAGTTGTACCACACAATGGTACAATAATTCAAATCATTTATGTAGATCATGAACAGCCGAAGTCCCGGCACTGATCCCTGTGGAACACCACTAGTCACAGCCCTCCATTCTGAAGAACATCCTTCCACTGCCACCCTCTGTCTTCAATGGTGGGACATTAACTTTTTTGGGACAAGGTATACCTGGACAATCTTCTGCATTGTCAGGTAGACACCAGTGTTGTAACTGTATTGGAACTGTTTGACTAGTGGCATGGCTAGTTCCGGAGAACAAATCTTCAGTACAACTGCTAGAACATTGTTAGGATATGTGCTAATTTGGTGAAAATGCCTTCCCTCAAAAGAAAGGAGTGCCTTGTAATAGTCAATAAAGTTAATTTAAAAGGAATACTAAAATAGTTTGATACAGAATTAAAACCAGATATTATAGAAGAGAAACAATTGATCTTTGGTTCAACATTTGAACTTTGAAGAATGAGCTGGTTAGGATTCAGTTAGAAATTTTTGAAAACTTGATTATGGAAGAAATAGATGGGAAAAAAAGACTTGAGCATGAGAATAAAACAAGTAAAAGAGAAATATGAAAGATTAAATTTGAATTTTAAAGGGGAAAAGAAAAACAGAGAATTTCATGGAGTAATTGATTACAAAGGGAAACTAGGAAATCTGAACATAATAGATTTGGTTTGTGAATAAGGTAATGGTTAGATTTAACAATGGATCACATGCTGGTTTTACATGGCAATGAGTATTCAGCAAGTGGCCAAATGCCATGAGGAAAGAATTAGAATGTACTTTTTATCATTTAAGAAAATTGTTGCAAAATCACATTTTTCTCAAGAAATTTCGACAAGTCTATGACAAAGTTCTTTACTAGGAAAAGCACTGCAGCCTATTTAACACTTTTTGATGAAGTGTTTACACATTATTACACAGTTAACCTTTCTGTGCTTAATTGCATATGCGCTGGTTCCAGAAGCTTAGAGAGAGAAAATCTGAAACTTGAAGAGACAAAATCAGATTTATGTGGAATTTGCAAATGAAAGAGAATGTATTGATCAATGTTAGCATTTTGATAACCATAGTGATCTACTGTTAATGGAGGAGCTTAAAATCTGTATCTCTTTAAGAATCAAGTACCACCCAGAACACCATCAATTTCGAATTTAAAGGAGGTAGCTTTTTTAGCTGATAATGACAATCTATTCTGCAAACATAAGGAGCAGGAAACCTTTTGTTTGCAAAACCAGACAAGAGGTTATAAATTTCCTCTTCTTCAGGTAGTTCCTTAAAATATATATGGTTGCTACAGTATAAATTCCGAGGCAATAATCTATGTATCCAGGTTTTCAGCATGTGAGGGAAATTGAGCCACAGCTATCACAAAGCTCTGGTTGACCAGAAGATTCTCTGACTTTTACCACCTGCTGAAGGCATATTGGAAGGATTAGAGAGATAAAATAGTTGATAATGAAAAGGAACTTAATAACCACAAGGGAGTTGGCAGAAATGAAAAGACAGATGTTCCACAAAGTAGTAAAATAGATAGCAGAGAGGATAGGAATGATTCAACAAGACCGACATGTAATTATAAGTAAAGGTAAAGTCACCACAATCTTACCAGAGCCACTGAGCTGCTCTGTCATTCGAGAGAGACAACTGGCGATAGTTTAACTTGAAGGTCACCATGCCTCAGGTGAGAGGGGAGGTTTAGGAATCTTTCACTGAAACTTCAGCCAATGCAGGAATTAAACCTGTCGGCATCACTCTGCATTGCAAACCAGTTGACCAGACAACTGAGCTAACCAACTCCCTTTTTCAAAAGACAAGATATGTGAAAGCAAAACCTAGAAAGTTAACATGAGAAGTAATAGTTTTTGTAAGTATGTCAGATAATACCTTTGCATTTTGGTGTGAACTAATTTAACTTTTGTCTGATAACGGACACCACAATTGTCCGTATTGATGGAAGTTTAACTCAAAGTGCGATGTAGCAAAATTTGTAGACTTTTCACCAGATGGTTCACAAAGTAGAAATGCATTAATACATGTTATTGATGGAAATTGTTTGCTGTTCCAAACTATTCTCTAATCAATGTGTCTATTATTGTAGGAGTCATGTCAAAATGAATGAATACGCATGTGATTTAATTTTAGGGTATGACTTGATAGGATTAACATATATCTATGTTCTAGGATGGGAAGCCAGTCTATCAAAATCGACAATGTCCTAAAATTATCATGGGATAATTTGTAATCTTACTATAGGAAGTGCTGAGATGTACAAGAGATATGTCCAAAGAATCAAGAATTCAGACTTCTGAGATTAAAAATCCCTTAAAGTGGCAATAAATAATGTAAAAATAAATTCTAACAGTCTGTCTGCTTTGAACTTGCTTGAACATTTACATATTAATGAATCGAAAGACTTAACAGCAATCTAGGTTTGTTCAATATATTGCATCTGTGTATGACACTCTGATCTTTTGCTCTAAATTCTGTGTCCTATGATCCTACTCCACTAGCTACCTGACAAAGAAACGGTGCTCTGAAAGCTTATGCTTCCAAATAAACCTGTTGGACCGTAAATTGGTGTCATGTGATTTTTGACTTTGTCCACCCCAGTCCAACACCGACAGCTGCACATCTTGAAAATTCAAAGCTACAGGTATCAAAACACCACCAAGCAGCAGTGGTTCTGGCTGATGAACAAGCACGGAGTAACACGGTGTAAGAGAAAATAATTTGAATCTGGATTATGCTACTATTTTGAAACTACAAGACTGAAGTATTATTAAAAAACATAAACTTTAGAAACATGAAGCCACTCTCTCATAAAGGAGGGATGAGGAAAATTGATGTAAATCGGGAAAATGAGTTCAAACCTAGAAGGAAACTTGCTAAAAAAGATATTTTGACTAATTATTAGGATATGGGCCAAGAGCAGGCAGGTGGGTCTACTTTAGTTTGGGATTATGTTCGGCACGGACTGGTTGAACTGAAGGGTCTGTTTCCATGTTGGATGACTCTATGACTCAATGAACCTCATAAGGCAAGGATGGACACTCACAATACTGTGCTCAGACACGAAAACAATAATGAGGATGGTTGCCAAGTTAAAATATATCTGTACATCTATGTATTAAAGAAAACCTAAAGCCATGAAAGAAAATGAAGATTAAACATTAAAACTTAGATCCAAGTGTTCTCAAGCTGATTCTGAAAGGAAAGACTGAATTCAGAGGCAAGAAACGTTATGGCAGAGAATGTCTTCTCAGAATACAATTTACATTTAATGGTATTCAAAAGCCAGATATGACTATCAGAAGGCAAAAAGTTCATTCAGGACAAAGTTTCCCAAACTGACTCAATCATGCCACCTTTAAACTGAAGTAATTTTCTTTTAATTTCTCGTGGGACATGGGTTTCGCTGACCGGGCTAGCATTTTGTTTAGTTGCCCTTGAGACATTGGTGAGCCACCTTCTTAAATCACTGCAGCTGACATGCTGTGGGTCGACCCACAATGCCGTCAGAAGAGGGTTGCAGGATTTTGACTCAATGACTTTAAAGGAATGGTGAAATATTTCCAAGTCAGGATAGTGAGGGACTTTTTGGGGTAACTTTTATGTGGTGTTATTCCTAAAACATGTTGCACATGTCCTTCTTGATGGTAGTGTTTGTGCATTTGGAAGGTGCTGTTTATGGAGCCTTGGTGAATTTCTGCAATACATCTTAGAGAAAGTACATACAGCTACTACCGAGCATCAGTGGTGGAAGGAGTGCATGGTATGCCAATTAAGCAGGCCACCTTTTTCTGGATGGTGTCCAACTTCTTGAGAGTTGCTGGAGTGTTACCTAAGCAGGCAAATGGGCAGCATTCAATCATGGCCCTGATCTATGCCTTGCAGATGGTGGGGAGTCAGGAGGTGAGTTACTTGCTATAGTCTTTCTCCATAAAAACTGAAAGAACTGCAAATCCAAATGGGAATCAGAGACAAAAACAGAAATTGCTGGAAAAGCTCAGCAGGTCTGGCAGCATATGTGGAGAGAAGTTATTTCTCTCCATAGATGCTGCCAGACCTGCTGAACTTTTCCTGCAATTTCCGTTAATGTCTTTCTAGATTCTTATATTTGTAGTCACTGTATTTATTTGGCGAGTCCAGTTCAGTTTCTGGTCAATTGGAACACCCCAGGATGTTGATAGTGGGGGATACAGTGATGGTAATACCACAATGTCAAGGAGAGGTGATTAGATTGTTTCTTATTCAAGATGGTCATTCCCTGGCATTTGTGTGACGTCAATATTACTCGCTACATTTCAGCCCAAGTCAGGATCTTCCAGCACCACTAATCCAAAATCTGGTTTCCAGCATCTGCAGTCATTGTTTTTACCTAGGATGTTATCCAGACCTTGATGCATTTGGCCTTGGACCGCTTCAGTATCTGAGGACTTGATTAAAACACAAAACAGCCCTTTATAAACTGAAAAGGAACAGAACACCATTTGTATAGTACTCAAAACACTCCTGCTACAGTATCCAAAACACCATGTATATAATACATCAGTATTCATGTATCAGAATTTTTAACTGGAACTGTGACAGCTTCTTCCTGGAGCTATCATACACTTACTGTACTCTGTTTAAATAACCACTCCCTGTTTTTTTTTCTGGTCTGGAACCAACACTAACTCTTCACTTCAAGGACCTAACTCACGATATCCTTCTCTTCTTAGGAGCAGTGCTCTGTACAGACATACCACACCAGGAGCAAAACATTACCCAAAGTTAAAAGTGAAACTAAACGTCTCTCAGATACAGGTGTTTAACTTAAGCTAAACAAAGAACAGATTCTGGAACTCTCTAACAAACTTTAATGCCCCATTATATACCATGCTAGACTGGAATCAAAAGTAAACAAGTGAACAAGATCTATGCACTCTACAATCAAGCTTCAAAAACTACTTTTAAAAAAATCAACAGGGTCATGATTAACTTCAGACACCAAAAAGAAAACAATCATTAGCTCAATCACAAAAGTCCAAGCTTGAAGTAACATTAAATATTATATGTCTAAATCCCATAGCTTTCATCAGATAGGATGCTACCTTTTATTGTGCAATCCCGTGACTAGTTAACCCTCCCCAAATGCTTAACCTCACATCTTTCCAGGCTGAATTCCATTTGCTACTACCCTGGCTAAAACACATTCCCTGGATGGGGTGGCTCAGTAGTTAGACTGCTGCCTCACAGTGCAAGGGACCTGGGTTTGATTCCACTCTTGGCTGACTGTGTGGAGTTTACACATTCTCCGTGTGTCTGCATAGGTTTCCCCGGGTAGTCTGGTTTCCTCCCACAGTCGAAAGATGTGCAGGTTGGTTGGATTGGCCATGTTATGTTGCCCAAAGAATCTAGGGAATATGCAAACTAAATAGATTAGCCTTGGAAAATGTAGGATTCTAGGTGGGTCTGGTAAGATGCCCTTTGGAGGGTTGATGTGCACTCGATGGGCTGAATGGCCTGCTTCCACACTGTAGGGATTTTACAATCCATGCACAATGTGCACACTAAAACTAGTTAATATTTGGGTAGTTTGGGCCTAATTCTGCCTTCAGCCCCTCTATCTTATTCCTCAGCCTTTTTGCACTAAAGTATATTCCATTTAAGCACACTAAATTCACTTCTTTCTTTGTTAGCCTATTTCTTCTGCAATCCAGACTCACTTAACGAATATTTCCACTTCTAATTCCATATCAGCTTCTCTCCCATTTGAACTGTCTTCAGCTGCATCATCAATAACCTTCCCTCCTCTATATGGTCAGAAGTGGGGATGCTTGCTGATGATTGAACAACGATCAGCATCATTTGCAACTCCTCAGACACTGAGGCAGTTAATTTCCAAACGTAGCAAGAACTGGACAATCTCCATTCTGGGAGAAAAGTGGCAAGTAGCATTCATGTCACACAAGGCCAAGCGAAGGCTCAACAGGAGTGGACGCAGGGATTGTTGGGCATGTGAACTAATGTATTTGGGCTGTGGTTAAACCTGTGTCTCCAATCTATTCTCCACCTCTAACCAAAACAAAGGGTTGGTAAGGTAAGCCTTTTTTTTTGTTTTTTTTTCTCATTTATTCAATCTCTCTTGGCAATTTTGAGCAGAGGGAATGGAGGCTAGGGCAGTTGCATGCTCTTCTCGCAGGATGTTAGGAGGTAAGGGTCACTACTGACATGCCTGCTGACTTCACCTGCGGGAAGTGCACCCAACTCCAGCTCCTCACAGACCACGTTTGGGGAATTGGAGCTGGATGAACTTCTGATCATTCGGGAGGCTGAGGGGGTGATAGATAGGAGTTATACAGTGGTAGTCACACCTAAGGTGGTAGCTGGGTGACTGTCAGGAGAGGGAAAGGGAATAGGCAGACAGTGCAGGGACCCCCTGTGGCCATTCCCCTCAATAATAAGTATACCATTTTGGATACTGTCGGGAGAATGAACTACTAGGGGCAAGGCACCGTGCCCAGGCTTCTGGTACTGTGCCTGGCTCTATGGCTTAGAAGGGAAGGGGGGAGAACAGGAGAGTGATAGTGAGAGGAGATTCAACCGTGGGAGGAGCTTCTGTGAGATTCTGTGGTCGTGAACGAGACTCCCAGATGGTATGTTGCCACCCGGGTGCCAGGGTCAGGGATGTCTTGGATTAAGCCTACAGGATTCTTAAGGGGGACAGAGAGCAGCCAGAAGTAATGGTACACATTGGTAATAATGGCATAGGTAGGGAAAAGGAGGAGGAGGACCTGAAAAGAGAATATAGGGAGTTGGGTTGGAAGCTAGAAGGCAGGACAAGCAGAGTAGCAATCTCAGGATTGCTACTGGTGCCCTGGGCTAGTGAGTCTAGGAATAGAAAGCAAGTGCAAATGAACACATGGCTGCAGTGCTGGTGTAGGAGGGAGGGCTTCAGATATGTGAATCATTGGGATACCTTCTGGGGAAGGTGGGACCTGTACAAAAAGGACAGGTTGCAGCTGAACTGGAGGGGCACCAATATCCCGGGTGGGAGATTTGCTAGAGCTCTTCAGGAGGGCTTAACCTAGATTGGCAAGGGTGGGAACCTGAGCTACGGATCAGATGATGGAGTCGGTAGTGAACAGCCAGCTATAGCGTGCAGAGAGTCTGTGAGGAGGGATAAGCACTTGAGAGGGCAAAGTGTGCAGTCAGTGTGATGGGCTGAAGTGTGTCCATTTTAATGCAAGGAATATCAGGAATAAGGGCGACAAACTCAGAACATGGATCAGTACTTGAAGCAATAATATTGTGTCCATTATGGAGACTTGGATATCACAGGGGCAGGAATACTTGTTGGATGTTTCAGGGTTTAAATGGTTCAAAAGGAATAGGGGGGAGGTAAAAAAGATGGAGGAGTGGCATTGCTAATCAGGGGTAGTATCACAGCTGCAGAAAGGGAGAATGCTGAGGAGGGTTTGTCTACAGATTCAGTATGGGTGGAAGTCAGAAACAGGAAAGAAGCAGTCTTTTTATTGGCAGTTTTCTACAGCCCCCCACCCCCCCCCCCCCCCCCCCCACCCCCCCATTGCCTTGTTCAAAAAAGAAAACTGGGATAATCCTGGGAATTACAGACCAGTCAATCTTATGTCAGTGGTGGGCAAAGTATTGGAGAGAATTCTGAGAGACAGGATTTATAATTACTTGAAAAACCATCGTTTGATTAGAGATAGTAAGCATTGCTTTGTGAGGGGAAGGTCATACCTCACAAACTTTACTGAATTCTTTGAGGATGTGACAAAACATGTTAATGAAAGTAGAGCAGTGGATGTGGTGTACATGGATTTTAGCAAGGCATTGCTAATGTTCCCGTGAAAGGGTCATTCAGAAAGTAAGGAGGCATGGGATACAGGGAAATCTGGCTGAGTGGGTACAGAATTGGCTGGCCCATAGAAGACCCACGGTGGTGGTCGAGGGAAAGTATTCAGCATGGAGCTCAGTGACCAGTGGTGTTCCACAGAGACCAGCTCTAGGATCTCTGCTCTTTGTGATTTTTATAATTGACTTGGATGAGGAAGTGAAAGGGTGGGTTAGTAAGTTTGTTGATGACACAAAGGTTGGTGGGTGAAGTTGCAGATAGTGTGGAGGGCTGTTGTAGATTGCAACAGGACATTGACAAGATGCAGAACTGGGCTGATAAGTGGCAGATGGAATTCAACCAGGAAAAGTGTGAAGTCATTCACTTTGGAAGGTCGAATTTGAACGCAGAATACAAGGTTGAAGGCAGGATTCTTGGCAGTGTGGAGGAATAGAAGGATCTTAGACTCCATGTCCACAGATCCCTCAAAGTTGCCACCCAAGTTGATAGATGTGTGGTGTGTTGGCTTCCATTAGCAGGGAGATTGAGTTTAAGAGCTGCGAGGTTATGCTGCAGCTCTACAGAGCCCTGGTTAGACCCATATTCCAAGAAGAACCTTGATTATCCGAAGGACACGGTTGGGCAGTATTTTGTTCAGTTAACTGAATTCCGGATAATTGAATGCCAGATAACATAGTTTAGCCGAGCATGAGGTTCTTGCAATTTTGCCGGATAATCCGATATTCAAATAAATTGAATGCCGGATTATTGAGGTTCCTCTGTATTGCATTCAGTTCTGGTCACATCATTATAGGAAAGATGTGGAAGCTTTAGCGAAGGGTGCAGAGGAGATTTACCTGGATGTTGCCTCAACTGGAGGGCATGTCTAATGAAGAAAGGTTGAGAGAGCTAGGGCTTTTCTCATTGGAGCGAAGAAGGATGAGAGGTGACTTGATAGAGGTGTACAAGACGCTGAGGGGCATAGATGGAGTGGATAGTCAGAGACACTTTCCCAGGGTGGAAATGTCTATCATTAGGGGGCATAACCTTAAGGTAATTGGAGGAAGGTTTAGGGGTGATGTCAGAGTATGGACGGCATGGTGGCACAGTGGGCGGCACGGTGGCACAGTGGTTAGCACTGCTGCCTCACAGCGTCAGAGACCCGGGTTTAATTCCCGCCTCCGGCGACTCTCTGTGTGGAGTTTGCACATTCTCCCCGTGTCTGCGTGGGTTTCCTCCGGGTGCTCCGGTTTCCTCCCACACTCCAAAGATGTGCAGGTCAAGTGAATTGGCCATGCTAAATTGCCAATAGTGTTAGGTAAGGGGTAGGTGCAGATGTAGGGGTATGGGTGGGTTGCGCTTCGGCGGGGCGGTGTAGACTTGTTGGGCCGAAAGGCCTGTTTCCACACTGTAAGTAATCTAATCTAATCTAAAGTACGTTCTTTACACAGAGAGTGATGGGTGCGTGGAATGCACTGCTGGCAGCGGTAGTAGAGTCAGATACATTAGGTACATTGAAACAACTCTTGGATAGGCACATGGAAGATAGTACAATGAAGAGTATGTAGGTTATTCTGATCTTGGAATAGAAGGCCAGCACAACATCGAGGACTGTGCTGTACTGTTCTGTGTTCAGTGGCCATTTACAACAAAAGAGAATTGAATCATTCCAATCATCAGTCCTTGACATTCTATGTATTACCATCACTGAACCCCACTATCAACAATCTGAGGTGTGTTACCATTGACCAGAAACTGAACTGGACTAGTCATATAAATACAGTGGCTACAAGAACAGGTCGGAGGCGAAGGGTTATGCAGCAAGTGACTCATCTTCTGAATTCCAAATGCCTGTTGGTCATCTACAAGGACAAGTCACGGCTATCATGGAATGTTTCCTACTTTCCTGGATTAGTGCCGGTAAGTGCACAGTCAAGAAACTTGATATCATCCAAGTCAAAGCAGTCCACATGATTGGCACCACATGCACAAATACCCAACCCCATCCACCACCAAGTTTAATAGCAGTAATGTGTAACGCATACAAGATGTGCTGCAGAAACTGACCAACACTCCTTACACAGCACTTTCTGAACTGATAATCACTTCAGTCCAGAAAGACAGGGGCAGGAGATGCATCAGAATACCACTACCTGAAAGTTCCTTTCCAAGCCACTTACCATTTTGACTTGGAAATATATCATCATTCCTTCAGTGTTGCTGGATCAAAATTCTGGAACTCCTTCCCTAATGGCATCATGGGTCTACCTACACAATATATACTGCAGTAGTCTGAGAATGAAGCAATTCAGTCTAGGCAATAAATGCTGGTCCAGCCTGCAATCCCCAAATCCCACGAATGAACTAGAAAAAAACTGCATGTCACGAGACCATCTCCTTGTCAGTCCAGTTTGAATCCACCAAAACAAACCTCCCCACAAAGATGTTGTGTAGATGTAACTTGTCCAATTTGTACAGGCTCCATCTCTCCCAGAAATGGTTCTAATGCTCGAAGAATCTGAAGCTTTCCTTCTAGCCTCATCTCTCCAGCCATATATTCATCTGTTCTATACTCACTACAGTGTGTCATGGACACTGATCCGAGTTAAAGACTTTTGAAGGCATGCTTGTCAATGTCTTACCTAATTTCCTAAAGACTGCTTGGATGGAACTCATTTAGAGTCAAAACGTGTAGTGCTGGAAAAGTATAGCTGGTCAGGTGGCAACTGAGGAGCAGGAGAGTCAATGTTTCGAGCATATGCTCTTCATTAGGAATGTGGTGGAGGCCCAAGTGGGTTGAGAAATAAATGAGAAGGGGATGTGGCTGGGGGTGGGGGGTAGCTGGGAATGCAAGAGGTAGATGAAGGTGGGGGATGGTGGTCATAGTTCGGAGTGGAGGACAGAGTGGATAGGTGGAAAAGAAGATGGACAGGTAGGGTAATTCAAAACACATTCCACCCTCCACTCCAACCTATCTCCACCACCCCCATGTTCATCTACCCATTGCATTCCCAGATACCTTCTCCCCAGCTCCACCCTGCTCACACTTCTCTCTCAGCCCCCTTAGCACCCCCGCCCTCCCCCCATTCCTGATGAAGAGCTTATGCTTGAAACGTTGAGTCTGCTGCTTCTCGGATGTTGCCTGACTGGCTGTGCTTTTCTAGCACCACACTTTTTGACTCTGATCTCCAGCATCTGCAGACCTCACTTTCTCCTGGAATTTATTAGGTGCATAAAGGATTAATTTGATGCAGTTGAGGATCAAACATTGCAAATCTGCTATTTACATATCAGAAGTTGGCATGAGATAGGACGTTAATGATCACTCCATTTAAAACATGCTTCCCATGGTAACCAAGAAAATGTTAGTAAAGGTTGGACCTCGAAGGGGTCCCATGGCCACACTATACATTTAGGTTTAAGTGATGTCATTAAAACTGAAGTCAACTGCATGAATTGCTCAATTCATTGGTTCTATGAAAATAAAATTGGATACTGATAGCACATTGGTGCAACAATATAGTAACATAGGGCAAATATCAACAGTTTCCTTGAGTAGAATGTTGGTGAAGAGGCTAGCAATGTCAAAACATACTCTTAAATGATCTATGTGAAAGAGAATAAATCTTTCACAGCGTATGCTGAAAATTTAAAACATTTCAATTGATTATCAGTTCTGGCTGTAGCTCACAGTGACTCCAAGCTCTGAACTGCAGCAATTGTTACAAGATTATCAAATACCATTTTTATATTTTTATCTTAACCTTTACAAAAACAAGTTGAAATTTGACTTGTAATACCAATGGTCTAAATGCATCGCAGCAACTTTACTTCTATGTTGAGATTCAATTACAAGGCCTTTGGCTGTGGAAACACACCTTATAATGCAGTATAATCAGACAGAAAACAACTGCATAATCACAGCCCAACTTGTAATTAAATGCATGCCTATTAGTTTCAACAACAGAAGTTATTAAAGTCACTGTCACAAGAATATCAGAGGAACCAAACTGAAATACGAAACCATTACTTATAAAGTGGCCTCAGGAGCCATAGAGCAGGTCCTTGTGACATCATTTTGTGACAGAATAATTTTAATCATTGTGGCACGTACCAAATAAGTCTGTTTCCATACTGCTGCTATAACTTCTCAGCATTCAACTTTTGGATGAAAAGTACCTCATAAAAAATGCAACGTTCAAATAAATTTCAATGCACAAGATAATGTTAAAAACCTAAAGCATCACAGTAATCCAATGCCATTTATTTATTTCCTAGCAATGTATCATATACATCATAGAAAACCCTTAAGGCCACAAACCTGTTTGAAATGCATTATCAGTTCAGTTTTCATAAGGCATTTCGTATCGACTTAATATTCTTTAAGGTAAATTTATGTACCTCTTTTAGATTGTTCGAAGTACCTTTGCCTATTTAATTAAGGAATAGGCCCATTGAAAGTCTGCTGAACATTGTAGGGCCCTAGCTTAAATATGGGACTTTGAAACTATTTCTAACCAAAAACAAATTATCCGTGAATTCTTCATTACAAAACTACGTTAAGTCATAACACAACAGCATTTGATTTTTCAGAACATCGCCTTTCATAAACTAGTTTGAATACTGTTTTCTAATTCTTCACTGAATCGTCGATTTGTTTTAACATTGGATTAATGACGGATATATCACCTCCGAGAGCGGCAGTTCTCGTCACGCCTCCAATGCCCACCCCAAAAGTGTGAAAGTTCATGGTCAACAGGGGTTAGTATGCATACTACTAGCACAGCGTATCAACACTTTTAATTTTCACAACAACCTTTATGATACATGTTGAAACGAAATGAAGACCTTCATTTATTGCAACATTTTGTATAAAAATACCTTGAGCCGTGAGTTATTTTTTACGGCAATGTACATAACAAAGACATCCACAAGAGTATGCGGTTTGTATAACATAACCTAAGTGATACAATACTGGCCCCTTTTCCAGGATTGCTCAACAGACACATAAGATAATCTCTGAAATATAAGAGAAAATATGAATTCCAAAACAGCTTGGAGGTGTGATATGCAATCAGGCGTTTTATGTTTTGTACAATACTCACCGAATCTCTCGGTTTCTGGGCTAAGATGGCGATAGTGGCCAGTTGATTACAAAGACATTTCGTGTGTGATGCTTGTGTTTGCACCGTTTCACATCCCTGAGGGTCCCAGCTCCCTGGACCAGAATCCCTGTGATAAAACAGACAGGGATGGAGAGACAGAAACGAGACATCAGACTGCAGTCTACTTTCATTCTGCGAAAACGAGCGACCATCTAAGAGCACTGTTCAGTGATAAAGAGGAAACGGGAAACACGCACTGGTATCAAGTGTTAGATCAATCATAACAGACATGACCCTAACATTCGCGCATCACCACAGGGGTCCCACACACTACCATTAAAAAACACTCTTTAGTGAAACTATCCTTTCAGACCATGTTTAGTCTGATGACCGATGTCTTTTTCTCTTCATTTTTCCCAGCCCTTTCACTTCTCGTAACAACTTCTTTCCCAGATTGCCCTTAGTGCGTGTGAACACACCGCTAGCAATGAGAGCATTTTCGCCGGCACTCGCTCAGTGCTCAACCGAGAGCTGCTCAAACCAGGATCGCTCCCAACTATCATCTGTACGGGCTATGGATCGCGCAGCTCCATCGATTCTCTCCCCCCTCCAACCCGCCAGCAAATGTCTTTACAAATGGCCTAGATAAGGCACCGTTCATACTGCTTTCAACCAAGTACTTACGGACTGAAATATCAGCAACAGCGGACAGTTTGGCGATTAAATCGAGCAGGGACTATAATGCAATCTATCACCCGCTCTAATGACGAGTGTCTTCGAGCATCAAACCGGAGTATCTGGCAACTGTTCTCAACTCGACACGGTTTGATTCCGTGGCAATAAAATCTATTTGTTTTTAATGTAGCTCTTTTGGAAAACACAGGATTGCCAAAGATTGAACAATCTCAATTAGTCCTGACAGCTGGAGCAGTATGTGTCAAGAGAAAGACCAACATGAACTTCCAGGTCATAATTTTCTCTGACTTTTTGACAAAAGGAATAAACCTCCCCAAAAGTTAGGAAGGCCAAATATTTAGGGATTGTGCAAACAATGGCTACAATGGTTTCACAGCTCTGCCTGTTGAGTATAAAGGAACAAACCAAAATAAATTAGGATGGCAGGGCTGATTAAAACTACCTTCGCATCCTTCCTAAATGGTGATACTCATAAGCCAACACAACACTCCAGCTGATGCACACCAATGTACTATACAAGTTCAATACAACTTCTTTCCTTTTGTACTTTATGTACCCAGTAATTATATTATGATTCTAGACTATGTGTTGCTGGAAAAGCGCAGCAGGTCAGGCAGCATCCAAGGAACAGGAGAATCGACATTTCGGTTATAAGCCCTTCTTCAGGAAGCCCTTTCTCCTGTTCCTTGGATGCTGCCTGACCTGCTGCGCTTTTTCAGCAACACATTTTCAGCTCTGATCTCCAGCATCTGCAGTCCTCACTTTCTCCTCTATGATTCTAGACTAATCAATTAACTTTGTAATATGATCTGGTTTGAGATCAACAATCCATTCCCTTTAAAATGGGCAAAATGTGATATCCAAACAATATACCACCGGTATGAAGTAACTAGATTCCATACAAATGACCATACTTTATCATATATGGTGAAAATCACTGATAGTCTCATTACACAGACAAGTGGTGAGTTTAACCTGAGAGTCACCGTGCTTCAGAGGAATGGGACAGGTTGAGAAGGTGGGGCCTTGATGGTGACCTAGCACTGTAATTCAATCTGTAACTACCACATGCAACTTATTTCTAACACATTAAATTAGCATGTGGTAAATAAAGGTAATATATACCTTTGGATTTCTAAGCAACTCCCCCAAAACATTAATGACAATATTAACATAAGAACATTGAGCAGGAGTAGGCAATTCAGCCCCTTAAACTTGTTCCATCATTTAATACAATCACGGCTGATCTCAAAGAGTCAGAGACATACAGCACACTCTTTGTTCCAACTTGTCCATGCTGAATCAGACTTCTCAAATTAAACAACTTCCATTTGTCTGTGTTTGGCCCATATCCCTCTAAACGTTTCATCTTAATCTCAATTCCACTTTCTGCCCTTTAATAAGTTATCAAATCTCATTAAACCCCAGCTGATTGTAAGGTTTAATTTTGCTGAACTGGTCTTGAAATTCCTTCTCAAGAGCTGCACTGTCATGAACTATCTAAATGACTGCTCCTGTTATGCTGGATTGCCTACCTTTCTGGATCCACACTCCCCTAGATTTCAAGTGCACTTGAACACCTATTCACAGGTTTAAAAAAGTCCAGCTCTTCATCAAATGCTGTCCTTCATCAATCTAAAGATTGTCCCTGGCACAATTGCAACAAGTAAGGCTCAAAGGTAGAAGACAGAGGGTGGTGGTGGAGGGTTGTTTTTCAGACTGGAGGACTGTGACCAATGGAGTGCCACAAGGATCGGTGCTGGGTCCTTTACTTTTTGTCATTTGCATTAATAATTTGGATGCAAGCATAAGAGGTACAGTTAGTAAGTTTGCAGATGACACCAAAATTGGAGGAGTTGTGGACAGTAAAAAAGGTTACCTTAGATTACAACAGGATCTTGACCAGATGGGCCAATGGGCCAAGAAGTGGCAGATGGAGTTTAATTCAGATAAATGCGAGGTGTTGCATTTTGGGAAAGCAAGTCTTAGCAGGACTTATACACTTAATGGTAAGGTCCTAGGGAGTGTTGCTGAACAAAAAGACCTTGGAGTGCAGGTTCATAGCTCCTTGAAAGTGGAGTTGCAGGTAGATAGGATAGTGAAGAAGGTGTTTGGTATGCTTTCCTTTATTGGTCAGAGTACTGAGTACAGGAGTTGGGACATCATGTTGCAGCTGTACAGGACATTGGTTAGGCCACCGTTGGAATATCGGAAAGATGTGAAACTTGAAAGGGTTTAGAAAAGATTTCCAAGGATGTTGCCAGGGTTGGAGAATTTGAGCTATGGGGAGAGGCTGGGGCTGTTTTCCCTTGAGCGTTGGAGGCTGAGGTTTACAAAATTATGAGGGGCATGGATAGGATAAATAGACAAAGTCTTTTCCCTGGGATGGGGGAGCCCAGAGCTAGAGGGCATAGGTTTAGGGTGAGAGGGGAAAGATATAAAAGGGGCAGCTTTTTCACGCAAAGGGTGGTACGTGTATGGAATGAGCTGCCAGAGGATGTGATGGAGGCTGGTACAATTGCAACATTTAAGAGGCATTTGGATGGGTACATGAATAGGAAGGGTTTGGAAGGATATGGGCCGGGTGCTGGCAGGTGGGAGTAGATCGGGTTGGGATATCTGGTTGGCATGGACGGGTTGGAGACCGAAGGGTCTGTTTCCATGCTGCACATCTCTATGACTCTAAGTGCTGCTTATGGCCTTTCAACTCTACTGTCTCAGCTTTATTGCTGATTTAATGCTCTGAGGCTTCTGAGCCACTCATGAGCTAGCTCCACCAAAATAAATCTTTCCATATGCTTTTTCCTGAGCCCCAAGTACACTTAGCTATTTAACTAATCTTGACGTCTCCCAGGGATCCCAACTACAGACTCACAAAATAATAAAATCCCAGTGTTGACTCAGTATAACTAGACACAGTGTAACGGAAATCAGCACTTAACATAGAATCTGCACCTGTCCCCTCTTCCAATTATTTGTGACCCTAGTTGCTTTTTAGTAACCTCTGAACTGCCCTGAGTGCCCAACTAAAATGTCAACAAACTTTGGTCGTATTTGTCCTATTGCAGGGCAAAATTGAATGTTACCACTGAACTACTCTTGACCCTCTCTGTAACTAAATGTTACAACATTGCCACTTTCACAAAGTGCAGGCTTTCAACACAAAATACTCACAATAAGAAGTAACTGTCACAATAAAGCCTAGTTGGATTCTGTATGCTGTATTAACGATTCACTCTGCCTGTCCTATCACCTTTAACATAAACCGGGTGCCTCTGTTCTTGCATTCTCTGTAAGTACCTTTCAATTTGTATTGTTTCTGCATTCTTCCTCCCAAAATGAATAATTTCAAATTTCTATGCATTAAATCTCATCTTCCACTTGTTTGCCCATTCAATCATTGTATCTATACTATTTTGAAATTCCATACTACCATGTCATAACTCACAAAACTTTGGTCCACTCATGTTAAAATTGTGCCCTCTACACCAAGATCTTGGATTTTAGTCTATACTTAAAAGGAAGAGTAGTGTACTGACACCAACTCCTGGGAAACTCCATTATAAGCCTTACTTCAGTCTCAAAAATAACTCTTGTTTCTCTCACTAAAACAATTTTGAATCCACGTCAGCACTCCTTTTTGTTGCGCTTTTCTCATAAGCCTGATGTCATCAAATTCCTTTTTAAAGGTGAGATACTGCACATCAACAGGATTATCCTCATCAAAACCTCAAAAGCTAAACACGATTTTCCCAGAAATCTGTCCTGGGTTTCCTTAATTAACACAAATTTGTCCAACTGACAATAAGCTTTGCCACACGTTATCATTTGGGGAAGTTTCCCACTACCAAGGTTTACCTGACTGGTCTGTAGCTGCCAGGCTTAACGTTATGCCCTTTCTTGAGCATAGTTTGCAAGGTCGAGTCCTTTGACATCACTCCGAGTCTAAGGAAGACTGGAAAATTAGAGCCACTCTCACTACCCCTTTATGCATCTTACAAACTTTCAGTACAGGAAGCCTATCCAATATCTTGTCCTTCTCAATTTAAAATCCTTTGAATGTCTTAATTACTTCAACTTTTACAACAACCCTCTTTAAGGATGCAAATTATACATTCAATCCTTGGCCATGCACCAGCCTCCATGTATAAGTCCCCTTTTGACTACCTAATCAGCCCTCTCCTCCTTTTATCATAATTAGCAAAGTTACAGAAAAAGTTATAAAATTGTGCTTGTACGTACACTTACTCAGCAATAGCTTGTCACTAATGCTCAGGTTGGGTTCTGCCAGTCTCTAAATTTCATCATAACCTTAGTCCAAATGTGGGTAGAAAGGCTGAATGTTAGAAATTAAGGGATGAATGATTGCTCTTGATATTAATGCAGCATTTGACTGAGAGCCCAAATAAGATGGAAATCAACCGGAATTACAGGAAATTACTATACTGTCTAGAGTCATTGCTAATACAAACAAGATGGTTGTGGTTATTAAAGACCAATTCCCTCATTCCCTGGACACACTGCTGGAGTTCCTTAGGCAGTGTCCTAGATTCAACCCTCTTCAGCTGCTTTATTAAATACCTTTGCTCCATCACCATGTCAGAAATTGGCATGCTTGCCAGTTTTCAATCCCATTTGTAACTCCTCAGATATTGATGTAGTCCTGATCAGCTTACAGAAAGACTAAGACAATATTGAATTTTGACTGTGAAGTGGCAAGTAATATTCATGCCAGTCATGTGCCAGGAGGTGTAGTGTCATCTCTAACAAAAAAGATGTAACCATCCATCTGCATTACAATAGTTGGATTCTCCCCTCTGGGGATTGTCACTGACCAGAGGCATAAATGCTGTGGCTACAATAGCAGGTGAGAGCTAGGAAGCTGGGGCTAGCAACTATCCTACAAATTTCCCAAAGTTTATACACCAACCAGAATTAAATATCTGTAATGGAATAACCCACACTTGCCTGGTATGAAAGCTACTCCAACAACATAGAAGACACCCAACGCATTCAGAATAAAATAGCTTTCTTCAATAACATTCTATTCACCACTTAAATATACCAATCCCTCCACCAATAATGCAAAAATGTAACAGCATATACTATCTGAATGGATCTCTCAAATTTCAAATTTAATTTTGATCTTGCTGTTTGCGCACCTTCTCTGCAGCAATAACTTTGTATTATTCTCTCTGTTCTGTATCCTAATGCACTTTGTATGGCACCATCTGCTTGTACAGTATGCAAAACAAAACTTTTCATGGTATTTAGCGACATGCAACAATAACAAATCAAATCAAATGAAATCTACCAGATGCACTGCAGTGATTCTCCAAAGTACCTTCAATAGCATGCTCCAAACTGTGATCACTACTAGATTGAAACACAAGAATAGGAAGAGATTGGGATCAGAAACTCCTGTGAGTCACAGAGAATTCTGTCTTAAAATCATGTCTGTTCCTATATTGTCAAAGTCCTGGAACTGCCTCCTCAATAACTCCGTGGTTACAGCCACAACACAAAGACTGCAGTAGTTCAGGAATCTTCCCATACCAATATTGCCTAATGTTACATTGGCACAGGGTGAAATTTTGTGACATTGTTCTGAATTTTGATGTTACATGGTGCGAAACACATCAGAAAGAACTTAGACAGGCTAGCTGCGAAAACTGGGACGATGCCAATTGGCAGTCTTTTATATATTACATTTTAAAATTTTCCATTGATTGGAAAAACTTTATGAAGGTGTTTAATTTCAAATCATGTAAAATTATACAGTGAGATTTAGGAAATAAGACCCTTTAAAAGAGGATGAACAATCATACTAAACATCAGTGAGAAAAAGATACAAAAAATTAACCATCAATTTTCTTGGAGTGAATTTCACTCCCCAGGTATGCCATACATGTTATCAAGCACACCCTGTGAAAACCTAAGAATTAAAATCACCACTTGGGAATACTAAATGTTAATTCTGTTACTTGAATCCTCAGTGGTCTCTATGATATTCTGGCATTTGTGGGATGTGCAATATCAAAACAAGAGTTATAACTTCATACTATAGTCACAATTCCATCTTTCACAAAAGTTTACTTTATTTCTTTGTGTTTTTAAAAAGAAACAAGGCACAATCAACTACCTAAGATTGAAGGAGCAATATGTTATTTTACAGTTTTGAATATTTACCATTGGGACAATATTCATGCACTGTAAAATGATCTTTTATGATATCACACTGAAAATGGCTCAATATTTTGACATTGTTCTGAACAGAATAGCTGTGCTTAGTTGCTATGCCCATGACTGAGCATCCAAAATGCAAACATTTGCAGCTTACTGCCATATAGATTCAGAGTTTCCATTGATTATAGCCATCTTCATTACTATCATGCAGTGCCAGTGAATCATAAAATATTGCACCTCACAAGATATGAACATGTCAACAGAGATTATGGCATCTAATTGATTCATCTAGTAGTCTGAGAATACAGACTACTTTTTCCGTTTAATTACTAATCACATGAAATGTTTTATGTACAGTGTGCGCATTTATCAGGGATTTCCTTACAAACTAACTTGCAATTAACTCAAAATCTAAAAAAAAATCAGTATTATGTTAAAAACTGTAAGGGGCTTTGTATTTTTCTTTTTGGATTATAAACAAAAATGGAAGTTTCCTACACTGCTTGAGAACTGAAATACCAGGACAGTATTACAACTTTGAAAAAAAAGTCAAATGGTTCACAGTTATAGCTGTGCAAAACAAAGTTGGTTTTCAAACCAGTGATGGAATACTTTCAAAGAAAGTGGCACCAAGAACCTTTTAGTTAGGCAGTTTGAGTCTGCCAGTTTGGTTGAGCTGCATTTTGCTACAAATCTGTAGATGCAGAGCAACCAGAGCCATTCAGAACTTCAAACTGAAAACAATGACAATTGCTTTACAGACAACAGCATGTCATCAGTGCAAATTCTGTTCAACAAGGGATTTCGTCATGGGAATTAAAATAAAAATCATCAAGAATGGATACTGAATTTCAGTCCTCTGTTATCTTCAGCTAAAAAGCAATAGGGGAATGGACTGGGATTTTATAAATTTCTAATTAGTATAAATTGCCAATAAGTATTTGAGCAATTATCAGACACACACAGAACAGGTTTTGAAAGAGTAAAATGACAATGAAATATCTTGCTAATTTCACTTTCCTACCAGCAAGATCCATTTGACAGAAAATTAGTTTTAGTTTTAATTCTTGTTGCAATGATTGATTCATCACCATGAAGACAAAAAAGCTATTTGTCATATACACATATGGTGCTGCTGCAGAAGAATCACTCATTTTCTGATTCTAAACAATTGGGAAAAATGTGAGTGGAACTGGAAGAGAGAGATGGGTCAACCCTACAAGACTTAACTTATCAGCACCTGAAACGTATGCTAATACATTTCCTGCATTCAGTACTAGAAGCACATATTTAGCTAAGAAGGGGGCTAGTCAAAGTGATATTAACTTTTAATTGCAATTAAATGGATGCAGATTATTCAAATTCTATTTCATTTGAAACTGTTCTTGAATAATTTTGTTTGCAAATCAATTCATTGAAGGAAGCTGATAGTGGCAATGTCTTTCATTTGTTGTCCCTTGTCCCATCATTACACAAGCAAGGAAGTAGTGGATCTTAGAACATAGAACATAGAAGAATACAGCGCAGTACAGGCCCTTCGGCCCTCGATGTTGCGCCGATCAAAGCCCACCTAACCTACACTAACCCACTATCCTCCATATACCTATCCAATGCCCGCTTAAATACCCATAAAGAGGGAGAGTCCACCACTGCTACTGGCAGGGCATTCCATGAACTTACGACTCGCTGAGTGAAGAACCTACCCCTAACATCAGTCCTATATCTACCCCCCCTTAATTTAAAGCTATGCCCCCTTGATCTGCTATGGTGGTCTGTCAAAGGTGCTACAGCAACCCTCAGCCAATTTGATTCATTGCATGTGATATAAAGAAGTGACTCAAGGCATTGGGCCTGCAAAGGCGATGGGTGAGTCAAGATTCACTGACAGAATGGCTACATTCTAGAAAGAACACATCAGAAACTAGCCTGTCATACAACTAGAAGGCACAAGTTAGAAGTGTAATCAAAACCTCTCCACTTGCCTGGATGACTGCAGCTCCAAAAACACTAAAGAGATTGACAACATTCAAGAGGAAGTAGCCCATGTGATTGGTATCCCACATATCACCTTCAACATTCATTTCCCTACCACCATTGCACTGTGGCAGCAATGCCTAACATGTCCATGATGCACTACAGTAATTCACCAACACTCTTCTGGCAGCTTTTTCCAAACTTACAACATAGGAATACCATCACTGGCACGTTCTGATCCAAGCACACATCATCCTGACTGGAACTACATAACTGGCTCCTTCAACATTGCTAGGTCAAAATCCTGGAATTTCCTTCCTAAAACTAATGTGGGTATACTGTCTAGTGTGGTGATCTCCTGGTCTGGCATGGCCTGGTGATCTTGCTGCTAGGCATGGCGGTATCAGCCTAGCATGGTGTCATCTCAGGTTGGCCTGGCGGTCTCTCAGCTGCTCAGCGTGATGGTCTTTCAGCCCGATGTGGCAGTTGTCTGGCCTGGCTTGGCCTCATTGTAGACTTCTGGTCTCAAGGTGATTCCAGAGCGGTCGCCCAGCCATGACAAACTCGAGATGAAGCCTGGGGCAGTTTAGAGTCAAGACCCAGCATGGACTGGAGGCTAGGTGTCAGTGTGGACTAGGTTGGTAGGAATGTCGTTTTGAACTTTTTATTTCTCTATTTTCTAATTTATTCCTATAAGCTGCAATACTGGACTTTTTATTTCTTTATGTTTTCTTTTCCTCAGAATCTATACTGAATAATCACTACTTGGGTACCTTTGTGCCCAAAATGATGTAAGTGGTGACTTGTAAACTTTTCACTATATTTATTTGAGTACATGCAACAATAATGCTAATTCAAATTCAAAATGTCCATTGATGCATCTGCACAAACACCAAATTAGGGAGGGATATCTACCCTGGGACACTGCATCACTGGGGAATAGTGGAAGTGCCAATGCACAAACCTCTACTGGGGAGAAGATGATGCTGTTGGTGGAAATCAGAACTAGATGCTTTCATTGTAGAGATGATAGATATTCACTTCATAGGGTCAGTCTATAGAAAGAAATGTTTTAAAATCCTTTGAGTCTATTTACAAGCTCTAGGAACCACTGACTGACAATGTCGAAGGATATCAACAATTTGGTGAAGGCTGGTTTAATAGATCCTTAAAGCTAAAACAGTCAAAGCCAGGTACAGAAAAAGATTCCATGGAAAGATATCCTAAGTCTAATGGTACTTGCGGTCATGAAAACTATTACTGATTCTTTAGTGACAACATATAAGAGACTCAAAGGTAAAAGAGATTGAGTTGGGAAAAGTATGTTGACAGTTATTACACCCCTCATAGTGCTAAGGATCCTCCATATTATTCATCATGTTTTAGTGGCTGCCTCAAGAGAGGAGGGGAGGATTTTGAACACAAAGAAGTGTGTTTGAACTGGGAATGAAAGTAAATTAGGAAGTAAGGGGACAATAGGTAAACATGACAATGTATACGTTTTAGAAGCAGAACTAATAGGGTAGGATAAATGCGCTTCAGATTGGTTCCACAGGCCGGCACAACACTGAGGGCTGAAGGGTATGTACTGCACTGTAATGTTCTATGTTCTAACTTTACAAAAGCTGAATTTTATAGAAGCTGTACATTGGTACACCAACAAGGAGAGTATTTGGAGGTAACAAAAGTATGGATGTGATTTTCTGTCAAAGATATGTTTAAGATTGGCTAAATAACAAAAATGGATGTAGACAAAATACAGAGGGAGACAATTTGGTGAGTGTCTGTAAGAGCAACTCAGCTGGTCTCAATCCCCTGCGTTTTCCACACAGCCTTACGAATTTTTACCTTCAGATGTTTATCAAGTTTTCTTTTAAAAGCCATGAAAGAATCAGCTTCCTCCACACTCAGAGACAGTGCATTTCAGACTCTAACCACTCACTGTATAAAAACAAATTCCTTGCTTCCATGCTTTTTTTTATCAATTACCTTAAATTTATACCCCTTTGTACTCAATCCTACCACAAATGGGAACAGATTCTTCACGTGCTCTATCCAGATTCTTCATGATTTTGAATACCTCTGCCAAATCTCTTCTCAACCATTACTACTCAAAAGAAGTTAAAAATCACACAATACCAGGTTACAGGTTTATTCGGAAGCACAAGCTTTTGGAGCACTGCTTCTTCATCAGATGGTTGTGGAGTATAAGATTGTAGGACACAGAATTTATACCAAAAGTTTACAGTGTGATGTAACTCAAATTATATATTGAAAAAGACCTGGATTGTATGTTAAGCCTCTCATCTTTTAGAATGGGCATGTTGGTTTCAGTTCTTTCATATGTAAATTCCAGAACTTTCTTAAAGTTACATTCTCAAGTGAACTTTAACAATAGGCCCAGATAATGCATTGAAAGTGTAAGGTGCACTGTGTGAGGGTGCCTATGCCCCAATGTTCAGACTGATTCTAACCTAAAAAAAAGAGATTTACAGAATCTTACGTGGATTTAAGCAGTTTTTGAGCAAAATGTAATTCTGCAAGTATACATTCACCCCACAAACTTGTGTGTGCGTGTGTATATGTGTGCGTGCACATGTGGGGGAGTGTGCGTGTGTGTGTATGAGTGTGTGCATGTGGCGGGGGTATGAGTGTCTGTGAGAACGTGTGTGTATGTGTATGTATGAGAGTGTGAGTGTAAAGGAGTATAAGCCTGTGAGAGGGTTCTTGTGAGAGTTTATGTGTGAGCGTATGAGAGAGTCTGCTTGTGTGTGTGTGTGTGTGTGTGTGTGTGTGTGTGTGTGTGTGTGTGTGTAGTGCAGTGGGGTGATTTTTAACTTTGTACACTCCAATCCAACACTGGCACCTCCAAATCATTACTCTAAGGAAAACAACCTTAGCTATCCACATAATTGAAATCTCCAATCTTGGAAACATTCAAATAGCTAGCATACTTTCAGGAATGTTGCCAAGGAATTTAGAACTATCCCCCCCAAGTCTCGAACACCCTTACACCACAATTGTCCCTTTAACTGGCACAATATTTGCAGCAAGTACACTTGCTTGTGATTGGAACTTCTGATCTACTAACTGCATGAAAACTCAATTTTGATTGGATTAGTTTAGAATACAGCTATTATCTCTGAGATCCTGGCAGGGTCATAAAAAAATTCCCCAAATAATGGAGTATTTCTGAGCCAATGATATGTTCCACCAACACTCTAATGGAGGCATGAATATCATTGTGATATGTGGTGAGATAGTAAAGACATAAAAGGTTGTTCCCATTCATTCAGGCCATATGATCGGTGGTAAGGGTTGATATGGCTGCATGTGACTTGTCTATGGTAAATAAAGATTTCACACTAGAAAGGTATGGAGAATGGAATGGGTCCACAGGAGCCCATGCTCAGATTGCCCTTAATTGTTATAGTAATAAACACAACCTTAACTTGAGAATTTAAGAGAAAGAAATCAAATGATTCCAACTTGTTTTGAAGGGACAGAATTGGAATTGTAGTGCAGTGACAGAATAATATTTACCAGAAGATGGAATTGAAGATAAGAGTGAGATGAAGTAATACATTGAGTGGATAAGAAAATGAATTACACCTGAAATGGTAAGATCCTAATCAGATGAGAGCAAAGGCCACACCGACACAAACAATTTAAGCCATGGTCAGTTGCATAAGATCTTAGAATACTTTGGTCAATTTTGAAAAAAAAAAGCATGTGACTTGTCTATGAAATCAACCATTTTTGGCTTTTTTGTCTTGAGGTAAAATGCTAGTTCTTTGGTAATCTGTTTCCCATTGATGAAAATATTATCCCACTAGATACTTGGATGAATTTGATGACACAGAAATTTGATTCCATGGTTATTATGAAGCAGAAGTGGTTCAGATAGAAACACTCTCACGTGCTCAGGTAGGACTCTTTGGACCCCCTATAAAAGGCTTTGTGCCTAAATTGTATCTATACTGCCTTTCTTGATCCCAAATTAATTTACCATTATTTTTCAAATCCATGCATTAATAGAAACCCAGAAGTGATTCTAATTTTGTGCAAGTTATCTGCTTCAAGTGAATAGTAGCTAGTAGCAAAACTGTTGTGGGAAAAGGAGCAATAAACAAAATACATACAACCCAAAAGATATGGGCAATGCAACAGGAACAAAAATAATATTGCAAATACACAGTAAAACTTGGGAGTAATAAAAAATGAAATTTTATAATCAACAGAGTTAACAAGCTTTAACAAACCATTTCAAATAATCACGTCAATTTTTGGGCAGTGAGCTGTGTTATGACAAAAAGAGTCATCTTTAAAATTGTGATACATGAAATAGAGCCATTTATTTTGAATTTCAAGGTGAAAAACCATGAACAAACCCTGTAAAATGCAAAGCCACAAATTAGACATGCAAATTTATGCAGCTAATTCTGCGACCCAAAGTCTGATTAGTGGTAGCCATGACAGTTCTTTAAAATTCATCAAAAGAAGGTTGAAATGAGGTAAGATCAGTTGCAGTTCTATTCAACAATTGCTCATTCGAACTAAAATTTGGTTTGAGTAGACTGACCCATGTTCCTTCCAATCAATATAAATAGGGTTTATGCACATTTATCTGTGATTATAGAAAAATGTATTAAATTAATACATTACCTTTCTTTCTGTTATGCAAACCAAGTTTATTATGATTATGTTAAGAGTTTCCATAAAAAAAGACTGACACATTGACAACAGCAAGTCTGGTTGTCTGTGTTGCACCTGAGCTGAAAATAAAAATCACGGAGCACTTTTCAAAGTATTTTCCAAATAGTTGTCAATCAAGAATGTTAGAATATACAGATTGAATTCACACAGGAATTTTCTTGACTGTCCATTATAACTTCGATGGATGACACATTGAAACATTGGAGAAAAGAATACATGCTGGATTAGATTTTCCAGGGATGGCAATCTCACACAAAGATTGCTTTTTTATGAAAGAAGAGAGTTTTACTTTTTTTCAGAGGAAATTCTGAAAAGGGCTCGCTAAGAAATGTGGACCCATTAGTGTAGAACTGTCTTAGTGTAGAATTGTCAGAAGGCGGCAAACGATGCCCCATTACCACAGCAGCCAGTTGCTGTCATCGGACATTTAAATGTCCTGAAAGCCACCTTGATGGCGCTGTAAAAGGGTATGTAGAGAAACAATTAGTTTGTTGGTCTAGGGGTATAATTTTTGCTTTAGTTGTAGAAAAATACACAAGAGGTTCCTGAATCTGTTGGCAGGTTGTGGGGGTTAGGTAGCAGGTGTGGTTCAGAGTTAGTATTGGGTTCTGGGGTGAGGGTAGGCATTTTCCTACATCATTTCTTTGTTTGTGAAGTTTGACTTGTTTGATCCTGCTGTTGAGGACTGGGCCCAGTACATAGAAAGAATATGTTATTTCTTACCAGGCAGATTACATTGTGGCAGATGAAAAACAATGAGTATTTCTTCTGACAGCTTGTGGTGATGCAGTGTTTCCTGTCATTAGGAGCTAAATTTTCCCTGAGGCACCTGATATTAAAATCTTTCAAGCATTGACTGATATATAAAAAGAATACTACAATCCAAAAGCCTTCTGTAATTTTGAGATGCTATAGCTTTTGTTTAGCAATTTGAGAATCTGGGGAATCTGTACTGGGGTTTTTGACTAGGTAAAGATGACTGGCAGAAGCCTGAGAATTTGGTTTAACCCTTCATGAGATGCTTATAGAGGACAGAGCAGTGCCACATTCAGTGCTGGGTGCTAATACGAAATGCTTATAATTACAAGTTAGAACACTGCTTGGGAGGCCAAATAGCAAATGTGGATGCATTGAGCCACCTCTAATTAGCAGATACACCACTGGTGGTTATATTAAACTTTGGGAAATGCTGACAATATCAGACGTTGGACATAGAGATCCAGTTCTTTCAAAATTTACAATTGATATTGATGGGGAAAACCAAAGGATTTTCACAGATTTAAAACCTTTTTGGCCTGGAGAGACCATAGAGGATGGTATATTGTTAAGGGTAGAGAGAATGATTGTCCCAAGCAAAATCTCCATTAAATACTGGCAAACTCCACTGTGGCAATTCAGTGGTCTCCAAAATGAAGATATTGGCAAGAGTGATATCTAGTGGCCAGGCTTGGATGTAGTCATAGCTGTATTGTTGGGAAAAGGCCCAGACTTTCATCAAGGTCAAAATAGCCACCAGAAATTCCTCCTCATCTGTGGGAATGCCTACATAAACCTTGGACTGTGTTACATATTGACGATACAGGCCTTTTCATGGGTTTGGTGTTCTTCATCATTGTAGACACCCACTCAACGTTGTTGGATTTTCATAAACATGGGACAATGGAAAAACTTTGCACATCTTTTGCAACAGAGTCCCGGAGTTGGTTACAGATAAAGGGTCATCGTTTACCAGCACGGAATTTGTTTTTTTTTAAGTTGAATGGAATTTGACATAAAAGGACAGCTCCATACCACTCATCATCCAATGGCCTGGTAGAAAGCGTGGTCAAAACATTGAAGGCTGGATTGAAGAAATAGCCTATAGCTTCACTAGTTACGTAACTGTCATGGTTCTCAGGGTTGATAAAGTGTGGCGTTGGAAGAAGCACAGCAGGTCAGGCAGCATCTGAAAAGCAAGTTTTGGACATAACCCTTTATCAGGGCATGATACTCCACCAAGTGAGAGAGACAGTTTGAAATAGGGCACAAAGATTGGTCTAAGAATCATGAAAATGGCCCAATATGGATAAGAGGTATGGTCGACATGCATTAGAACCAGAGACATTTAAAGTTCAGATAGATGCAATGATCCTGAATAAGCCTGTCGACTATTTGAAAGCTGCAAATTTGCAAAAGCGTGAGAGCAAAACATGCCCTGCCCTTCGGAATGTCCAAAAATGCTGCTGGAACACGTGATTCAGCTCTCTGTCAAGTATTGGTGAGTCCTCGGAATCAGAGATGGACATGACAGTAGCTGTCTCCAGAAGAAGGGAGTGAAACTCTACTGAAATACTCCTGGTGCAAGAGGTGACCTCCCTTGCAATGCACGCTACCCATGTTGGGTATCTAGGCGGAGGAACCTGAGCTGGTACTAATAATTCCCAGGGGCTCTCAAAGAAAATGGACTGGTCTATGTCTGTGGAATGAGAGGGGGAAGGATGTAGTTACTGTAATGAGGCTAGCCAGCTGGACCTCATAGAATGAGTTCCTTGATTGGACCAGATCAACAGCCCCAATCAGGGAGCTCTGGCTGACATAAAAGGGTTGAATGTCAGGCCCGATTGTGTGTGAGGCAGTACTATAGTCAAGGTCTGTTCATGAGTAAATGAAGGGCAACTTGGTGATGGGATGTTGTCCTGTTGAGTTATTTTATTTTCTAGTGTCCAAATTGGTTGTTGCTTATGCATAAGCAGTGATATGCCTCAAAACTAACTCATTGGCTGTGAACCACTTTGAAGTCTGCTATATTTCTTAGAGCATCTACAAGAAATATAATGAACTATATTTTTCTAAGCCTTGACAAATAAATTATATAATTGTGGACCATGTTCATCTTTTGTGAATTGCTTTAATTTATTCTGGCCTAGAAATTACAACTAGTTTTCTGAATGTATGCTGCCAATGAAGGGTCTTATCAAGCTGCTGTTATGGTAAATTATAGTAAACTTAGATGAGGAGAAATTTCTTTACCCAGAAAATGAAGAGCCTGTGGACTTTACTACCACAGACATAAGTCGAGGCTGAAACATTGAATGATTTCAAGAAGGAGTTAGTTATTGCACTTAGGGCTAAAAGAATCAAAGGATATTGGAAGAAAAGCAGGAACAAACTATTGAGGTGGCTGATCCGAATTAATGGTTTCAATCACTTCTTGTTCATCTTGCCTTTGTTTTAAATTATTAATCAAAGCCGGTGTGTAGACTGTGTTCTGAATTTATAACATCATTGGCAAAGGGATTTTTAACAAATGTCTTCTCCTCAGTTGTTTTTGATCAATCGACTTAAGCATGCAGCAGAGGTAGAAGAGAGGACTTTGAGACACTTATAAGAAATGTTTATCTCAATTTATTGCAACTAAGACAACGTGCTAACAATTCAACAGATTGCAATTTTTTACTCCAAACTTGCTTTCTGCTCTCAAACAGGAAAGATTCATCACTTATTTATGATCCAAGTTGTCTCTCAGAGATACAATTTTGAAAGCTAACAGCTTCCAGTGCTGAAGAATTGAAATTTTAAGCCTGCACTGAACAATTATCAAAGCAATGCTGCTTCCTGCTTTTTGATGAGCTTCTTCAATGAAAGCTTTTCATGGCCATATTGAGAAAAATATGGCTCAAAATTAACACAAAATCATGAGATGAGAAGCATTAAAAATGTAGCAACACAATCAATATCAAATACTCACTATTAATCTACCGACTTCCACAGTGACTTGGACTATACATCCTGACACCCTGTTTTCTGTAAAGATTCTATTCCATACTCCCAGTTCCTTCATCTCTGTCACATATCTTGCGATGATGCCAACGAGACAGGCTCTGAAATGTCCATCTTCTTCCTCAACCAAGGATTCCCCAGTTCTGTTGTTGACAGGGCCCATCTCCCACACTTCTGCCTCACCCTCTCTTCCCTTCCACAACAACGATAGGATTCCCCTTGTCCTTACCTACCATCACACCAGCATCCACATCTAGAAGATCATGAGCCACCATTTCTGCTACCTCCAGCTAGATGCCACCACCAGACACATATTTCCCCACCGTCCCCGTCTGCCTTCCACAAGAACCGTTCTCTCTGGGGCACCCTGGCCCACTCTTACTTCAATCCCAACACAGCCCCACAGCATCTTCCCCTGCAATCGTCGAATGTGTAATACTTGCCCATTTAACTTCACCCTCCTCAGTATCCAAGTCCCCAAACATCCATTCCAGGTGAAACAGCACTTTATCTGCACTTCACACAATCTAGATGACTGCATTCATTGCTCACAATGTGGTCTCCTCTACACTGGGGAAAGAAGTGTAGACTGGGTCATTGCTACACAGAACACCAAAATTCTGACCACAAAATGATCTGAGCTTCCTGCCACTTCAACTCATCACCCTGTTTTCTTGCCAATATCTCTGTCTCAGGCTTGTTGCAGTGTGCCAGCGAAGCTCAGCATAAGCTGAAAAAACAAAAGCACATTTTTTTGCTTGGAGACCCCGCAATCTTCTGGACTCAATAGCAAGTTCAATAATTTTAGGGCCTGAACTCTCCTATGTCCTAGCTCCCAATGCCACATACTAGGCCTTGTTATCACACAGTCAAAAAGTGTGGTGCTGGAAAAGCACAGCCGGTCAGGCAGCATCCGAGGAGGAGGAGAGTTGACGTTTTGAGCATATACTCTTAATCAGGCATCTGCAATCCTCACTGTTTCCTTGTTATCACACAGTCTGCTATTACCTTGCCAGTGGCTAACAGTCTCCATTAACAGCTATTCGCCCTCCTAGCCAGATTGTTATCCACTCCTTTATAGACGAGTATTGAGTACAAGAACATGTTGAGGTGAGCAGCATATGATTTGTGCAATTGAACTGTTATAACTTTCTCACCACTGCACAAACAAAAATGCCATATCTTATCAAGAAGTGATTTCATCAGCAATTGTTTGCCCTAATAACAATAGATACTGAGCAATGAACATATTAAGTTCATATTTTCACACTTGACCTCAAGATTGCTGCTAGTACCACAAGTGGAAGGAACTTGTGCCTGGAGTCAGAGGAATCCTTAATGAATACTTTGTTTCAGTATTCAGTACTGAGAGGGACCTTGTCAATTGTGAGGACAGTGTGAAACAGGCTGCTATGCTTAAATAGGTTGATGTTAAGAAGGAGGATGTGCTGTAAATTTTGAAAATCATGAGGATAAATAAGTCCTCTCGGCCAGATGGGACATACCGAAGGTTTGTATGAGAATTACGGAAGAGATAGGGTTGTTAAGATATATGGTGTGTTGGCTTTTATTAGCAGGGGGATTGAGTTTAAGAACTGCGAGGTTTTGCTACAGCTCTATAAATTCTGGTTCGACCACATTTGGAATATTGTGTCCAGTTCTGTTCGGAAGGATGTAGATGCTTTAGAGAAGGTGCAGAGGAGATTTACCAGGATGCTGCCTGGACTGGAGGGCATGTCTTATGAAGAAAGGTGGAGGTAGCTAGGGCTTTTCTCATTGGAGCATAGAAGGATGCGAAGTGACTTGACAGAGGTGTACAAAATGATGAGAGGCATAGATAGTGGATAGCCAGAATTTTTTTCCCAGGGCAGAAATGGCTATCATAAGGGGCATAAGGAAGAAGGTTTAGGGGCGATATCAGAGGTAGGTTCTTTACACAAAAAGTGGTGGGTGCATGGAATGTACTGCAAGCAGTTGTAGTACTGTCAGATACATTTTAGACATTTAAGCGACTCTTGGATAGGCACATGAATTATAGTAAAATGAAGGGTATGTAAGTTAGTTTGATATTAGAGTAGGATAAAAGATCGACACAACATTGAAGGCCAAAGGGCCTGTACTGTGCTTGACTGTCCTATGTTCTATTAATATTTAGTACCCAGACCAGCCCTATTAAACCAGCCATTCCCCAATATATTCCCATGTGGCTACTTGCCAATGAACTCACTACCCTTATTTAACCCCCTTCATACTTCTATGAACATAGAAGGTATGGTTCGTAAGTTTGCAGATGTCATCAAAATTGATGGTGTAGTGGGCAGCGAAGAAGTTTACCTTAGAACAATGGGACCTTGATCAGATGAGCCAATGGGCTGAGGAGTGGCAGATGGAATTTAGCTTACATAAAATTGAGGTACTGCATTTTGGAAAGGCAAATCAGGGCAGGACTTAAACTTTATGGTAAGATCCTGGGGAGTCTGGCTGAACAAAAAGACCTTGGGGTGCAGGTTCATAGTTTCTTGAAAGTGTAGTCGCAGGTAGACAGGATAGTGAAGGCGGTGTTTGGTCTGCTTTCCTTTATTGGTCACACCATTTGGTATAGGAGTTGGGAGGTCGTGTTGCAGCTGTACAGGACATTGGTTAGGCCATTTGGAATACTGCATTCAATTCCGGTCTCCCTGCTATAGGAATGATGTTGTGAAACTTGAAAGGGTTCAGAAAAAAAATAACAATGATTTACAAGGGTTGGAGGGGTTGAGTTATAGGGAGAGGCTGAATAGGCTGGGGCTTTTTCCCCTGGAGTGTTGAAGGCTGAGGGATGACCTTACAGAGGTTTATAAAATCATGACAGGCATGGATAGGGTGAACAGACAAGGTCTATTCCCCAGGGTGTGGAGTCTAGAACTAGAGGGCATAAGTTTAAGGTGCAAGTGGAAAGACCTAAAAGGAGCTTAAGGGGCAAGCGTGGTGCGTGTATGGAATGAGCTGCCAGAGGAAGTGGTGGAGGCTGATACAATTACTATATTTAAAGGCATCTCGATGGGTATATGAATAGGAAGTTTTACAGGGATATGGGCCAAATGCTGGTAAATGGGACTAGATTAATTTAGGACATCTGGTCAGCAAGGACAAATTGGACCAAATGGTCTGCTTCCATCCAGTACAGTTCTGATTCTATATGCAAACACTGTAAAGCTGAATTCAATTTTGCTGTATTTATTGTTAGCCTGACCTACTAATTGCCTTGATTGGGCAAAATCCTAAGAATTACAATTTACATAGATGATCTGGAGTTGGGAATGAAGTGCGATGTGTCAAAGTTTGCAGATGACACTAGGATGAGTGGTAGAGCAAAGTGTCAATAGGGTTTTGAAAGTCTGCAGAGGGATATAGATAGGTTATGTGAGTAGGCAAGGGTCTTGGCAGACTGAGTAGCATGTTGGTAAATGTGAGGTCATCCATTTTGGTAGGAATAACAGCAAAATAGACTACTAGTTAAATGGTGAAAACACGAAGCAAGCTGCTGAGCAGAGGGACCTAGGTGAACTTGTGTATGAATCACAAAAGGTTGGCTTGCAGGTGCAATATGTAATTAAGAAGGCAAATGGAATATTTTCCTTTGCTGCTAGAGGATGGAGTTTAAAAACATGGAGGTTATGCTGCCAACTGTATAGGGTGTTGGCTGGGCCAACATTTATTGCCCATCCCTAGTTGCCCTTGAATGTGGTGGTGAGCTGCCTTTTGGAACCATTGCAATTCATGTGATGTAAGTAGTCCCAAAATGCTCGAAGGAAGGGAACATCATGATTTTTGACTCAGCGGCTGAAGAAATGGTGATAGCTTTCCAAGTCCGGATGGTGAGTGGCTTGGAGTGGAAGTTGTAGGTGCTGGTGTCCCCGTGTATCTGCTGTCTTCATTGTTTTAAATGAAAGTGATCATGGTTTGGAAGATACTGTCTAAAGAATTTTGGTGAATTTCTGCAGTGCATCTTAGATGGTACACACTACTGCTTCTGGGAATTGGTGGTGGAGGGCGTGAATGCTTGTGGATATGGTAATAATTCCATCACATTCCTGACTTGTGCCTTGTGGACAGACCTGGGGAAGTCAGAAGATGAGTTACTTAGCAGAGTATTCCAAAACTCTGACCTGCTTTTGTAGCCACTATATTTCTATGACAAATCTAGTTGAGGCCAATGATATCCCTCAAGACGTTAGTGGGAAGATTCACCAGTAAGTTCCCGGTGTTGTGATGAGTTGTCTAGTAAGGTGGATTATTAGTTTTTATCAACCTTATCAACAGCACATCTTGACTCATACGTTATTAATATGTAGCTTCTTTTTTGAATCCCTCCCTCCATCTGAGCAAACTAAATGCCATGAATTCTCAATATGGAAGTTCAAACTTGCTGCTTACTCCAAGAAGTCCATGTTGGACATTGTGCACTTCAGGCCTTCATCCATCTTGATGCTTTCTGCTCTACTGTGGGCTATTTGTTCTTGGAGTGAGAGGCAGAAGGGGAATGGAAGTGGATGGCACAGCTGTCATTTTTGACACAAATAGAGAAACTTACTGAGTGAGTGGGCTAGCAGAGTTACTGGTGTTGAGTTTGGGGTGGGTAACGGCAAATGAGGTAAAATGTTGCAGGCAATAGTGAGAGTAGGACAGCATTAGCCTTGTTGGGAAATGGGTGCAGTAATGGAAATAGAGCGTGTGTAAGCAATGGAGTGATGATAGTAGCACTTACACTGGTCATTGACCTTCTTCTTACATTGCTGCTTGAAACACACACTTGAAAAAAACTTGAAAAAACACCCATCTGTCAGAATTCATTAACGCTATTGTTTCCCCAAACATCCCCCCCACCAAGCAATACACAACTGTACGGTATCATTGGCTTGGCTTGTCTGAATTCCACAGAACTAAGTATTTATTGGAGAGTGAAATTATTAAAGGGGCGTCTGCGTTACTGACCAGTTCTTCACCCTTATACTGTCTATTTCCACAGCCTAAAGCTGCAGTGTAACCACCTCCAGGAACATTGTGTCCATTTATATCTCAACCTCAGGGACTGGATTGCAAGTCTGATTCCGAGTCAAATAATATGCTGAAATGGCAAACGGTCTGATCCAATTTCAGACAGTGGCCAAGCAGAGGTATATAATTGATGGCTTGGAACCAGTAGGCCTCTAGTCCCTTTCTAATATTTAAAGTCCCTTTGCTTTTTCATTTGATACTGAGATGAATGATGAACTATTCTGGCATTTATCATAATTAATAACTTCAGAATGATTTAAAAAATGACCTATAAAACAATATATTAATTGTACCTTTGATCAAACAGTACATTAATTGGCCTATGTCTAATCCTTTGTAGTGGTACATTTTGTACTCTCACGTGATTTTCCTTCCTTCATTATTAATTTGTATTTAAATTACATTGTGAAACATAATTTTATCAGGTTTAATATAATAACAAAGAGTAAGAATGAAGCAATTAAAAATGTTTTCTTTATGGGCCAAAAATAAAACAAGATGTAAATTTAAATGAACGTGTTATTTCGACTACGAAACTTTAGCTCATTTTGGAACTTCTTTCTTTCAATATGCTGATTATGTGACTCGATGATTGTAGATTTCAGCTGAACAGAACACAATTGTTCAGAATTAGCTCTACCAGTCATATTGACAGACACTCTACAGCAATCAAAGGGTGAATTTAACAACACCCTGGTGGTGGGTTGGCACATGGGCAGAGTACCAAATTGATTGCAATGCCTTGGTGCTTTCACCAAAGCTTATCTATCCACCTCATGGCAAATTTTCTGCAAGGGAGGCGGCGCTGGAAATTCTCCCCCTCTGCAGGTCTATCGAGACCTTTAAATGGCCAATTACAGAATCACAGGAGTGTTATGGTGCAGAGGAAAGCCAGTCAGCCCACTGTGCTTGCACCCAAATTATAACCACTTAAGGGCCTCCTTCCCACCTTTGTGCATTTTCCCAAGTGTGGGCAGATGCTGATATCAAGAGGTAGCTTTTACCTTCTAAGCTGGTATTAGGAGAAGGGAAATATGTGTTTTTTTTATATACCATCTAGGTTCAGCACAGGCCCTTTTTTAAGGTCTCCTCCCACCCCTGATCCCAGCATGTTTTTCACGTATCCCCAGTTTACAATTTATGTTAGTGACTTTGGGTGGAGGAACAGACTATTTTGTAGGCAAAACTGTTGATAATAGAAAGATAAATATCTAAGCAAGTTATGAGGAGGATACAAAGGCCCTGACTTTGTTTCCACGATTGATGTATATAGGTGGGAAAAAGGATCCAGGATCTGACTTTTAAAAATGGTTACCCACATTGTCCATTCTCAGTCTTGGAGTTGGGGGGCTTAAGAAGAAGAGGGTGAGTGCTGGGGTAGATTGGAGGTTGGGTTGGGTGATTTGTGAAGAGCTGAGAAAGCTTCTCGTCATCAAGAAGGACAGCGCAAAGAACCTGCCTCAGGATTCCAGTACTCTGCCAAAAATTACTCCAGCCCTCATCTCTTCACAACTCCCTCATCACCACACACTCCACTTATGACCTTAGACCCTACACGCAAGCTCCTAGGGACCCCATAACAACTTGGTGCCAACTCATAGTTCCACTCTTTCTTCCTTCAGCTATCATACTAACATATCTTATTTCCACTTATATCCAAGCAGGCAGGAGGAAAAATAAAATTCTGTTGCTTAAAATTCTATATTATAGATGATGCTCTTTTAAGAAAACCACTCTCATTCACAAAAAAGAAAATATTTTTGCAGTTTTTGATAGAGTTGACACTTCTTGACATTTCTAGACATGTTTGACAGTTCTTGCCAGGTTTGTTTCTTCTTTGTGGCAACTTTACAGTTCTGAGAGATTAATACATCTTTTAGGTCCATTCTTCTCCAGTTTTATACATTCCAAAGCTTATCTCAGCAATGTTAAGCAATGTCTTAATCAACCAAGGGCACCTGATCATCATTCCTCCTCAACTCTCTCAGCTGATTTTAAATGGCCAACTGCCTCAATAAAATGCGTATGCACAAAACCTGGCCTGGCCTGACCATGTGACAATCTTCAAGTGCCATGATCTGGGAGGGACTGCAATTATGGGTCACCTTTCCCAACAGAGTCTTCATCATTGCAAAAATATGAGCCAAAGATTCAATAAAGGGATATATATAGGGTAAAGAGTAGGCCAAAGATATTTGGAAGATGGAGTATAGCATTGCAAAATAAGAGTTTGTCCATTTTGGTAGGATAATAGAAATGATTGCACAATACTACAGGCTAGACGACGTCTGGTCCCTTACATATGAATCCTAAGTTTGTTAGCAGGTCAGTAAAGTAAATAATTACGAAGTTAAATTAAAGTGGTAGCCTTTACAGCAAGGGTAATACAGTGCATAAGTATTGATCCAGCTGAACAGGGTATTGGTGAGACTGCGCCTGGACAACACATATAGTTTTGCTCCACTTACTTGACGAGGGATATATATGCAATGAAAGCATTCAGACAAAGTTCACTTGGTTGATTCTGAGAAAAAGGAGTTCTCAAGATGAGAAGTTGAACTTTTAGGTCTATACTCAGCATCTCGGGAATAACTTTGATATTAATTTTTATTCTCAATCTTTGTGAACCACAGTTACTCAGCAGCAACATCAAAAATAATCCAGAAGACAAAATCAATCACAACAAGTAGTTTTTCATGAACATTTTATATGGAATCTCATTCTTAATAATGCTTGGTAAATAAAATAAACATTTGAATGTTGACCGTGGAAATTGGTAAAAATTATTGTTCTTGGCACTTACATTTTGGAGTCATCCCAAACAACACAGTGTGCATCGGATGTTCCCTGTAATAATCAGAATTAAAACATATATACAATAAATACATACCATTCTGTAGCAGAGTAACAGATGTAAAAAAATGGATGTGGCACAAAACTAAATGCCTGTAATAAAAGTGAGTGATTCTGTTAGATTCATAAGCTGAAACAACACAGCTAGAATAGTTCATAATTATCAGCACAACTGAACATTTAAATGCAAGAGTTAACCATCTGTTGTCTCTTTAGCTAATTTAAATGGTACATTTTTTTTCTTTTAAGAAAATGTCACTGCTCACAATTGAAATATCTTTCAATATTAGATCTAGCATTGACATCAATTATTCCCATGTTGGATAGAACACAAACTGTGGATGTGGTCCAAATCAACATGCTCAATGACATAATAGGGTATTTTTACACAACAATCATCCTTTTTGCCCCCTTGATTGAGATTTAATGCCAAAGTAGGAAAATAGAAACAGGATTAGCCAGTCAGCCCGTCAAGACCCTGTGTCACTAAATTAGATCATGGGAGATTTGTAACTGTTTTAAATTTGTATTCTGATTCGTTAACCTTATTTAACTTCAGATCCTTGCAACTGTCAGAGAAAGAGGGCTTTGATATCTTAAAAAAAAAGAACTGTGGATGCTGGATATCAAACAAAATCAGAAATTGCTGGAAAAGCTCAGCAGGTCTGGCAGCATCTGTGGAGAGAAAACAGAGTTAATGTTTCGAATCCAGTGCCCCTTCTTTAGAACAGTTCTGAAAAAGGATCAGTGGACCCGAAACATTAACTCTGCTTTCTCTCATCAGATGCTGCTGGACCAAATGAGTTTTTGCAGTAAGTCTGATTTTCTTTCCCTCTTCTAGGGTGGGCTGCATTCAAATCCAGCCCCTAGAGATGAAAGGGAAGAATTTCTACTTAAGATGCATGCAGACTGTGATGATGCTGCTCCTTTAACAAGGTTATACTGCCTTTGGCTTTTTTTCCCCCCAGAGTGGTTGTAAAAGCACCGATTTTGAAAAGTCCAGATTTGAAGTGTTTTAGGGTCTGTTTGGTTATAGCTAACGTATACTGTATCAGGAAAAGGCTTTCAAGTTTAAAAAAAACAATTGTACAATGAAAGGGGAGTGGTCAGTTCTCCCAACTTAGCTTTTCTTTGGTTTGGTTTGTGTTGGGTTTCAGCAGTCTGGCTGTTCATTGAAAACAGTCAGTTTTGAAGCTGCTGGTCCAAGAAACAGCTACAGGTAAGGTGTTCCATGCTGAATCCCTCTGTCATCTCTCTCTCCTGTAAGACCATGTGTTTGCATTTTCCTTTTTTGCCAAGGACTATTTATGATGATTGTTGCAAATCTGGATGCAGGTTTGCTCATTGAGCTGGAAGGTTTGTTTTCATGAAAGTGAACCTTCGAGCTCAACGAGCAAGCCTATATCCAGAACCTCAACTTGAGCTACAAATCTTCTCAAAATTGTTGCAAATATTTGGAACAGCATCATTTAGTTGGGATAATCTGTTGGGCTTTTGGACAGGTTAAGTTATTCTATATTCTGTTCTCTTTTGTTTGTATTTCATTTGGTAATCTTGTAAATAAATTCTGTTTTGTTTAAAACTAAATGGTTAGACCAGCTACATCACTCCTGGGATACCTGCTTAAAGCAACTAGCAAAATTAGAGTCTGGGCTACTTTCTTGAATTGCTGTGAGGGGGGTCTGGCCTGGTCCATAAGAATACTCAAAGGCTGTGGGTTACATCCCAATGTGCACTATTTGTGTGTGGAAGGAGTGAAAAGTGGAGAATCCTTTCTCGTAGACTCCAATCTATGTCATATTCCAACTGTGCACACAGCGTAAAAGAAACATAAGTATCAAAGAAAATCATTAACTTGAAAATAACCCTGAATCTATCTATGACTGTAAGACTGGATTTTTAGGTCACCCTGTAATCAGAGCAGGACAGGCGTTACAATTAGTCATTGGCCAGAGTGTCAATGCTCTGATTAATGAGACTTCTTTATTCCACAAGGAATTTAATGGAAATATAAGGATATTATGCTTCATAATATAGAGCACTGATGAGACCACATCTAGAACACCATGTATAGTTTTAGTGCCCTGATTTAAGGAACAATATAAATGTGTTAAAGGCAGTTCAGAGGTGCTTTGCTGGATTGATACCTGAAATAACTGGTTTGTGTTATGAGGATAGGTTGGACAGCCTTGTTTCCAAACAGTTCAGAAGAATTTGGGTGTTTTGATTGGTGTGTGTAAGACCTTGAATGGTCTCCAGAAAGTGGACTTGAAATGAATGGGTGGAATCTTGTTTTTTTTAAAATATGTATCAATTTTGAAGAGTTTCATGGAGCCTTTCTCTCAGTGAGGCCCAGCAAGTTTTCTCACCATAGCCTATCATTATGGTGCCTCTCTTGGAATATTCTTGCCCCATTCTACCACTCACCATTCCCAGAATAATTTGCCACTGTCAGGTTATCACTGGAATCTTCTGCACCAGCACCATCTAAATAAGACCATTGAGCACCTGGACATGCACTATTAGTTTGGAGTTGACTGCAGGGTTCCTAACATGTAGTCATGACACAGAGGGGAAAATTGGTGTCCCACTGTGTGGACAGTGTCACAAAGCTGGTTCTTTTTCTGAAAGCTGTTCCTTTTATCGAGGATAGTGTCCTTCGTTTTTTTCAGAAGGGTCGTAAAACAGTCCGGGCTTGACTGGTTTGGTACAGAGATGAAAAGCCTATTGGGAGGACTTTTTGTTTATACGTAAACAGATGAGACTTTAGGCCAAAGCTTTCATGTTTTAGAAGTAACCTGTGTAATGAATGAGGAGTGGTCAGTCCTGAAAAACCTTCTTGGTTTTTAGTTCAGTTCAGCAGTGGGCTGTGTGTGAACAGGCTGCTAAACTTTCTCTCCTTCTGCCCTTCTAACTTCGACCTGTAAGTCACTGTTTCATTTTTACTGTGTTTAAGGGGTTTCTTTATTGGGACTGTTGTGTATATTTGGAACAGGATAATAAAGTCTAGTCTGGATAGACTGAGTTCTGTAGGTATTCTATATTCTGTTCTTTGTGTTTCATCCCATAATTTTGAGAATAGATTTTTGTCTATTTTAAAACCTAGTAGTTAAACTAGCTAACTTACCCCAGCTAATTTTCACTGTATGCTTACCAAAACAAATTGCAAAGTTACAGTCTGGGCTGCCTGTTTAGGAATGTTTTGAGTAGTCTGGCCTAGTCCATAACAACAGTGACTGAGAGATCCTAATGGATGGATGTCGACATAGGACTTCACCGGTCATCAGGAATAACAGAGGAGGTCACAACACCAGTGAATGCCGATGTGGTTAGAGAGCACCACTGGGTCAGCCAAGTTTCAGCTGTCTGCAGGAATGTCCAGCAATTTAGGAAGAGGGTCAATCACATTTTCCACTCTGCCAGCATAAATGCCACCATCATCTGTCTGGAATCTCACACTCATTCTACCTCTGCTGCTGTAGCCACCTCCCATCATGGCTCAAGCTCTACCATTGTCACTACTGCCTGCAACATCTTCACTCACTTGCTATCATCCACCCTCCAACAACACTAACTCTGTATGTCCTTTGCACTGTCTACTCATTTGTTTGGCAAATTTCCTCACCTGGAAAAAATGTAACAGCTGTGTCCCCACTTTTAATGGGCTGGCTTTCTCTCACTCCAAGAGAAAAGCAGCCCATAACAGACAGAAAGAGTGAAGAGAAGGTAGCTGCCTGATATTCAGTTTCTAACTCCTTGTGGAGAGAGGATCATGACTCTGAATGCCCGAATGATGCAAAGTTCCACCTCAGCTGGTCGGCACCCTGAGGCTCTGTGCAGGGAGACTGGCATGATAACACCTTTTGCTGCATTGATGTCCAGTCCCAGAGATTGTGATTCTGAAGGTCCCTCTGAGGTCCCACAGAAGGAAAAAGAGCTGAATTGCTGCACTGACAATGTCCAAGGCTCTGCACTGGTATCAGAGGTTGTCCTTTAATTACTGTGCCAAGACCTCTTGACTGAAAGCTAACTTCCTTGACTTAACACAGACTGCTGACAACTATGATGAGTTTCCTGGCATTGTGTCTGCACTAAGCAGCAAGGCAAGATAACAGTATTCTGAACCTGGTATCTCTTGGCTGAATGGTAAGGTGCAAAAAAAGTCAAATCAAGGTAAGGCAGGGATATTGTAAGCATTCAGGTAGACTCAAAGTGAGTGAACACTAAGAGCAAACAAACGGTCTGAGGTACACCTCTCCAGTTCATAAGGTGTAAACCTTGGACCGACTGTACTTTTGCAATGATGGAGGTCCTGAGGTGAAGCATTGAAGTACACAAATGTGCTGTAAGTTGTTAGCAGATGTGCTATGAGGGTTCATATAGGCCAGTTCATGTTAGATACCGATGTTTGTGGACATAGGCAGTGAGTGGCTGTTGCCCATTGAGTGTGCCCTGAGATGTTGGTGCCTGATGTCCAACATGGAGGCTCTTTGCAGCAAATGGTGAGCTGAAATTGTCAGGTGCCTGCTCTGATTTCCATGTCGAGAATTCTCAGTGTCTAGTTTATTTGGTGCATTTGGTAAGATGGGAAACTGCAAATTAATGAGGCAAGATTTGCAAGATAGAATTATAGAGATGTACAGCATGGAAACAGACCCTTCGGTCCAACCCGTCCATGCCGACCAGATATCCCAACCCAATCTAGCCCCATCTGCCAGCACCCGTCCCATATCCCTCCAAACCCTTCCTATTCATATACCCATACAAATGCCTCCACCGCTTCCTCTGGCAGCTCATTCCACACATGTACCACCCTCTGTGTGAAAAGGTTGCCCCTTAGGTCCCTTTCATATCTTTCCGCTGTCACCCTAAAAACCTATGCTCTCTAGTTCTGGACTCCCCCACCTCAGGGAACACACCTTGTCTATTTATCCTATCCATGCCCCTCATAATTTTGTAAACCTCTATAAGGTCACCCCTCAGCCTCCGACACTCCAGGGAAAACAGCCCCAGTCTGTTCAGCCTCTCCCTACAGCTCAAATCCTCCAACCCTGTCAACATCCTTGTAAATCTTTTCTGAACTCTTTCAAGTTTCACAACATCTTTCCAATAGGAAGGAGACCAGAATTGCACACAATATTCCAACAGTGGCCTAACCAATGTCCTGTACAGCCACAACATGATCTTCCGACTCCTGTACTCAATACTCTGACCAATAAAGGAAAGCATACCAAATGCCTTCTTCACTATCCTATCTACCTGCGACTCCACTTTCAAGGAGCTAGGAACCCGCACTCCAAGGTCTTTTTGTTCAGCAACACTCCCTGGGACCTTACCATTAAATGTATAAGCCCTGCTAAGATTTGCTTTCCCAAAATGCAGCACCTCGTATTTATCTGAATTAAACTCCATCTGCCAATTCTTGGCCCATTGGCCCATCTAGTCAAGATCCTGTTGTAATCTGAGGTAACCTTCTTCACTGTCCACTACACCTCCAATTTTGGTGTCATCTGCGAACTTACTACCTGTACCTCTTATGCTCACATCCAAATCATTTATGTAAAGGACAACAAATAGAGGACCCAGCACCGATCTTTGTGGCACTTCACTGGTCACAGGCCTCCAGTGTGATAAACAACCCTTGACCACCACCCTCTGTCTTCTACCTTTGAGCCAATTCTGTATCCAAATGGCTAGTTCTCCCTGTATTTCATGAGACCTAACCTTGCTAATCAGTCTCCCATGGGGAACCTTGTTGAACACCTTACTGAAGTCCATATAGATCACATCTACTGTTCTACCCTCATCAATCCTCTTTGTTATTTCTTCAAAAAACTCAAGTCAAATTTGTGACAAATGATTTTCCATGTTGACTATCCTGAATCAGTCCTTGGCTTTCCAAATACATGTACATCCGATCCCTCAGGGTTCCCTCCAACAACTTGCCCACCACCGAGGTCAGGCTCACCGGTCTATAGTTCCCTGGCTTGTCCTTACCACCATTCTTAAACAGTGGCACCACGTTTGCCAACCTCCAGTCTTCCGGCACCTCCCCTGTGACTATCGATGATACAAATATCTCAGCAAACGATATTAAGACAGTCATTAACAAGTAACTCACCCCTACCTAGCAGGAATGAAACAACTTAATGCCTGACAGTTGCATAAAGGCACAGCAAGTTGCTCCTGACAACTTGAGAGGCCTTGTTGGACCTCTTGCATGAATCATGTCATGGCTCACATCATTCAGATGTTTATAAGATTCCACTCAATATTTCTTCCTGTTAGCGAGTGCGGAGTAGGAGGCACTGTTCTTATTTTTTTTTAAAAATGTGTTATCCTTTAAGGGCAGAAATAAAGAGTTTTTTTTCTCTCGGAAGGTTGTATGACTTTGGAGCTCTCTGCCTCAGGTGGTGACAGAAATGGGTTCATTGAGTATTTACAAAGTAGAAATAGATTCTTGTTAGGCAAGGGAATCAAACGTTGTTGGGGGGTGGATGTGTAGGTGGGAATGTGGAATTAGAAACACAAACAGTGGTGGTTAAGGTGGTTATGGGCGGCACGGTGGCACAGTGGTTAGCACTGCTGCCTCACAGCGCAAGAGACCCGGGTTCAATTCCTGCCTCAGGCGACTAACTGTGTGGAGTTTGCACGTCCTCCCCGTGTCTGCGTGGGTTTCCTCCGGGTGCTCCGGTTTCCTCCCACAGTCCAAAGATGTGCAGGCCAGGTGAATTGGCCATGGTAAATTGCCCATAGTGTTGGGTAAGGGGTAAATGTAGGGGTATTGGTGGGTTGCGCTTCGGCGGGGTGGTGTGGACTTGTTGGGCCAAAGGGCCTGTTTCCACACTGTAAGTAATCTAATCTGATACAGAATGTGGGGAAATGGATGGTGACATCTTATGGGCGGCACGGTGGCACAGTGGTTAGCACTGCTGCCTCACAGCGCCGGAGACCCGGGTTCAATTCCCGCCTCAGGCGACTGACTGTGTGGAGTTTGCACATTCTCCCCGTGTCTGCGTGGGTTTCCTCCGGGTGCTCCGGTTTCCTCCCACAGTCCAAAGATGTGCAGATCAGGTGAATTGGCCATGCTAAATTGCCCGTAATGTTAGGTAAGGGGTAGATGTAGATGTAGGGGTATGGGTGGGTTACGCTTCGGCGGGGCAGTGTGGACTTGTTGGGCCGAAGGGCCTGTTTCCACACTGTAAGTAATCTAATCTAATTTAAAAAAAACAGATCTGCCATATTACTGAATGGTAAGCACACACATGGGCTGAATGGCCTACTTCTTTTCCTATTTCTTAATGTTTACATATGTGTATGTATGTCAGTCCTTTCCTCACCCATCATCTATACAAGTATTTCCTTACAAAGGCAAAAGGATAAAGCTTGGGGTATTTTTCCCTTTCCGCTGATGAATGCTTAAGGTGATTATAGCCCTAATTCCTGCTTGCAAAATGTTACTGTAAAGCCTAGTACTTTCTGCTTGCTGTTCTGTTTGAAATGCTAAGTCTCCACCAGAATTAGAAACACCTTTCTGCTACTGATGTTTTACAATGGTGCTAGCACAATTATAAATTCATGAAACCACTCAATGTAGAAAAATAAATTAAGCCTGTCCTGCCTACTAAAGCTAGCTAATAACCAGTTGTATTTATTTATTGAACAATGTTTCTGTGCTTACAATTCACCTTTAGGTCCATAACATTTCATTTTTATATTTTAATAATAGAACTTTTTTCAACATACAGTATAATTAAAATAAGCTTACTAATATTACTTTACTTAATATTTGAAAAGGTTCTTATAAATCAGATTCTTTTTAATGGGGGCCAAACTGTCTTTGGTTTCAAAGGTCAATAATAAGGTACACACAAATGTGGCTGAATGTAATAATAATATTACGTACATTAATAAGATGCGATAGCTCTACAACAATTGATTCGGAAGCCTTTGGCTGCGGCCTCACTGTTACTGTCAGTACTTTGGAATTTATTGCCATCGACTTTCTGGAAAAGAGACAGATATTGACATGTATAAATTAACAAGAAGTGGGAAGCAAGCTTGTTGAAATACTGTCAGAATTATGCGCAATGCCTGGAATATAACTGTATGTAGACCATGTTGCAGATCTGCAAGAGTCATGAAATCTAATTCATTCATGATCCAAGCCAAGGGGTAATGATGTATATTTCTTATAGCCATTGAATTTCATTACCTTGCTCATCTTTTACATGGAACAATATTATGACATTATTTAAGGTACATATTTATAAAAACATATATGGACAAGGTAATGATTTCATTCTGTGGGATTTGCCAATAGAAGCCTGCTGTACATGCTGTCTTCTTTGAGATTTTAACTGTAAAACAGGATACAAAGGTTATCTAAGCTTCTTTTGGTGTCTATTGGATAGCATGTTCATTCATGCTCTTCAGCAGATTCACACAGACACATTCAATTCACTTGCATGCAACCAATTTATGAATACAGTCATGATTACTCAATCTGAATTTATTTAATTCAACCACCATCAAAGAAATGTTATCTGTAAATTGTTCTTTACAGATAACTGATGTTAGAAGTGCCTGCATAAGAAGGCATGATGCTGGTCACAGACAGGTTCCTGACACATGTGGCAGCATCAGTTTTAACTGTAAAGAAGATATCAATATGCCACAAATAATGCCCCCAGTGTTGTTGCTAACGTTTTAGGGTCCAAACTCACACTGAGCTTCAGCTTGCTGGGAGAATAATTTCCAATTAGGCAGTGATTGAGAAAACTCAGATATCTGGTGCTAACTGGTCTCTATAATACCAGCAAACCTTGTAGGGAGCTGCATTTCAAATGTGATTGACACTGCAGGATCATGCATCAATCAGCTATTTATTGAACTGACAACCGATATCATAGAGTGAGATTTTATTTTGTATTTTCATTTGATGACTGAAAACTGGAATGTAATTATGAAATACCAGAAATGACTTTCACAACCATTGATCCAGTATTGTTGAGGAAGTTTTTTGTTTGAATTACTATTTATTTTAATCACACATACGATGATGGAGGATGGATTCATTTTATTTTCAGTTAAAGGGATTTGTCAAGAAGGACTAACTGAAACCCAAATTATTAAAAGTAGTCATTCAGGAAAATGCAGCAGAGTACTGCAAATTATTGAAGTTATTCAATTACAGAGGTGACAATTTTTGGCCAGCTGCAGAAGAAAGTCTCCTCTATACTCTTCCAATAATAAGGCTTAGCCAAAAACATTACCCCTGACATTTCCTTTTTTTGAGATTGGCAAACAGCATTAACATAAAATAATACCACAATAGAGTCAATTCTGTACATCCAGTAAAAGCTGCATTCAGCCTGCTTAAAACCAGTTTTTATTTGAGAAACACTGAAGAATCTATCTTGAATGAGATGAGGTAAAAGGACAGTATCGTGAACAATGTGACTGCCATGCCACCTTATTAATGTAATTAATAAAATAAATACATAATTAATAATTGAGACTAATTGAACCAGAGCCTCGTTTATTATTTAAAGCTCATTCTGGTGGGTCTTTTACTGTTTCCCTGATACTTTCATTACCCAAATTAACTTTTGAAAATATCAACATGACTATTGTCATTTATGATTTATTTTTCTGATTTGCCATTTTCTATAAATGTTCTGCCTTCCTCTCTTCCTTTAAACTTTGATTCATTGAAGGACCTGGATCCAGACGTACAGAAGTTATCTTCTCTTATTGTTCACTTTGTGCAAACAAGAAAATAGTTATCTTGATCTTTGCCTCACTCAATGACCACATATGCATTGTGGTAGTTGAGTGAGGAAAAGATCCAGCTAACTATTGATATACCACATACTGAAAGCAGGAGCCTGAACTCTAATTAATTTCTCTCAGTGAGGTAGTTGTAATATCTGCGCTCCAATTGGTCTGATGGAGCACAGATTCTAATCAAACCTGTCAGTACTGAACAGTGAGTACCTTAACTAGCTGAATTGGCTAGGAAACCTTGCTTGATTTTTGAATGTTTGGTAATGAAAAGGCTTTTTTGAGATATAATTGAGATTTGATTGAACATGTATAACAATAGATTGCAGATGTATTTGCCCTTTCTCATGATGTCAGCTATACTGGAAGTTAAATTGGATGAACATCTTGAATTGTCTTTCCATTTTGTTCAGCTCTTGTAATATACAGTCATACAGTACGGAAACAGACCGTTCAGTGCACTCTTCCACGCTGACCAGATATCCTAAATTAATCTGGTTCCTTCGACCAGCATTTGGCCCATATCCCTCTCCGCCCTTCCTATTCATATACCCATCCAGATGCCTTTCAAATGGTCAAATTGTATGTGCTTCCACCACTTCCACAGGCACCATGCTGTGTGGAAAGTCGCCCCTTAGGTCCCTTTTAAATCTTTCCCTTCTCACCTTAAATCTATTTAGTCAAGGTTAAATCTAGATTTGGTACTGGGTAATGAAACCAGCCAGGTGTTAAATTTAGAGGTAGGTGAGCACTTCGGTGATAGTAACCACAATTCACTTATGTTTAATTTAGTGATGGAAAGGGAAAGGTATGTACTGCAGGGCAAGAGTTATAGCTGGGGAAAAGGCAATTACGATGCAATTGGGCAAGGTTTAGGATGCATAGGATGGGAAAGGAAACTGCAAGGGATGGGCACAATTGAAATGTGGAGCTTATTCAAGGAACCAGCGACAGTGGGTCTTTTATAAGTGTGTACCGGTAAGGCAGGGAAGAGGTTGTCCAGTGCGGGAGTCGTGGTTTACTAAGGAAGTTGAATCTCTTGTCAAGGGGAAGAAGGCGGCTTATGTTAGGATGAGATGTGATGGCTCAGTTAGGGCGCTTGAGAGTTCCAAGTTAACCAATGAAGATTTAAAGAGAGAGCTAAGAACAGCCAGGAGGGGACATGAGAAGTCATGGCCAGATAGTATCAAGGAAAATCCTAAGGCTTTCTACAGGTATATCAGGAATAAAAGAATGACTAGAGTAAGATTAGGACCAATCAAGGACAGTGGTGGGAAGTTGTGCGTGGAGTCAGAGGATATAGGGGAAACGCTAAATGAATACTTTTCATCAGTATTCACACTAGAAAAAGACAATGTGGTTGAGGAAAATACTGAGATACAGGCTACTAGACCAGACGGGATTGAGGTGCACAAGGAGCAATTCTGGAAAGTGTAAAAATAGATAAGTTCCCTGGCCCTGATGGGATTTCTCCTATGATTCTTGGGAAGCCAAGGAGAAGATTGCTGAGCCTTTGATTTTGATCTTTATGTCGTCATTGTCTACAGGAATAGTGCCAGAAGAGTGGAGGCTAGCAATTGTTGTTCCCTTGTTCAAGAAGGGGAATAGAGACAACCCTGGAAATTATAGACCTGTGAGCCTTACTTTGGTTATGAGTAAAGTGTTGGAAAAGGTAATAAGAAATAGGGTTTATAATCATCCAGAAAGGAGTAAGATGATTCGGGTAGGTCGTGCCTTACAAACCTTATTGAGTTCTTTGAGCAGGTGACCAAATAGGTGGATGAGAGTAAACTGGTTGATGTGGTGTATAGGGATTTCAGTAAGGCGTTTCTTAAGGTTTCCCCACGGTAGGCTATTGCAGAAAATGTGGAGGCATGGGATTGAGGGTGATTTACCGGTTTGGATCAGAAATTGGCTAAGCTAAAAGAAGACAGAGGGTGGTGATTGATATAAAATATTCATCCTGGAGTTCAGTTCCTAGTGGTGTACTGTAAGAATCTGTTTTGGGTCCACTTTTGTTTGTCATTTTTATAAATGACTTGGATGAGGGCATAGAAGGATAGGTTAGTAAATTTGCGGATGACACTAAGGTCAGTAGAGTTGTGAATAGTGACGAAGGATGTTGTAGGTTACAGAGAGACAGACATAAGCTACAGAGCTAGACTGAGAGGTAGCAAATTGAGTTTAATGCGGAAAGGTGTAAGGTGATTCACTTTCGAAGGAGTAACAGGAATAAACAGCACTGGGCTAATGGTAACATTCTTGGTAGTGTAGATGAGCAAAGAGATTGCGGTGTCCAGGTACATAGATCCTTGAAAGTTTCCACTCAGATTGCAAAGGTTGTTAAGAAGGCATACAGTATGTTAGTTTTTATTGGTAGAGGGATTGAGGTTCAGAGCCATGAGGACATGTTGCAGCTGTACAAAACTCTGGTGTGGCCACATTTGGAGTATTGTATTATAGGAAGGATGTGGGGGCTTTGGAAAGGGATCAGAGGAGATTTACTAGGATGTTGCCCAGAATGGAGGAAAGGTTTTAAAAGGACTTGCTGAGAGACTTGAGGCTTTCGTTAGAGAGAAGAAGGTTGAGAGGTGACATAATTGAGACATATTAGATAATCAGAGGGTTGGATAGACTGGACAGTGAGAGTCTTTTTCCCTGGATGGCGATGGCGAGCAGGAGGTGACATAGCTTTAAATTGAGGGGTGATAGAGATGACAGATGTCAGAGGTAGTTTGTTTACTCAGAGAGTAGTAGGGGCGTGGAACACACTGCCTCAACAGGAGTAGTCTCACCAACTTTAAGGGCATTTAAATGGTTATTGGATAGGCATATGGACAAGAATGGAATAGTGTAGGTTAGATGGGCTTCAGATTGGTTTCACAGGTCGGCGCAGGCCTGGGCCGAAGGGTCTGTACTGCGCTGTAATGTTCTATGTTCTATGCCCTTTAGTTTTGGGCTCTCCTACCCTGAGAAAAATACCTTGTCCATTTATCCTATCTATACCGCTTATGATTTTATAAACTTCGATAAGGTCACACCTTAGCCTCCGATGCTCCAGGGAAAAGAGCCGATTCAGCCTCTCCTTCTACTTCAAACCCTCCAACCCTGGCAACATCTTTGTAAATATTTCATGAACCTTTTCAAGTTTAACAACACTTTTCCTATATCAGAGGACTGGAACTGAACGCAGTATTCCAAAAATGGCCTAACCAATGTCCTGGACAGCGCAGCATTACAACCCAACTCATATATTCACTCACCAATAAAAGCAAAGTGTACGAAACGCCATCTTCACTACTCTGTCTATCTGCAACTCCACTTTCAAGGACCTATGAACCTGCACGCCAAAGTATCTTTGTTTGGCAACACTCCTCTGCACCCTATCATTAAGACAATAGACAATAGCTGCAGGAGTAGGCCATTCTGCCCTTCGAGCCTGTACCACCATTCAATATGATCATGGCTGATCATCCTTAATCAGTATCCTGTTCCTGCCTTATCTCCATAACCCTTGATTCCACTATCCTTGAGAGCTCTATCCAACTCTTTCTTAAATGAATCCAGAGACTGGGCCTCCACAGCCTTCTGGGGCAGAGCATTCCACACAGCCACCACTCTCTGGGTGAAGAAGTTTCTCCTCATCTCTGTCCTAAATGGTCTACCCTGTGTCCATTTTAAGCTGTGTCCTCTGGTTCGACACTCACCCATCAACAGAAACATGTTTCCTGCTGCCAGAGTGTCCAATCCTTTCATAATCTTATATGTCTCAATCAGATCCCCTCTCAGTCTTCTAAACTCAAGGGTATACAAGTCCAGTCGCTCCAGTCTTTCAGCGTAAGGTAGTCCCGCCATTCCAGGAATTGACCTTGTGAACCTATGCTGCATTCCCTCAATAGCCAGAATGTCTTTCCTCACGGCACGGTGGTTAGCACTGCTGCCTCACAACGTCAGAGACCCGGGTTCAATTCCCGTCTCAGGGACTCTGTGTGGAGTTTGCACATTCTCCCCGTGTCTGCATGGGTTTCCTCCGGGTGCTCCGGTTTCCTCCCACAATCCAAAAATGTGCAGGTTAGGTGAATTGGCCATGCTAAATTGCCCGTAGTGTTAGGTGAAGGGGTAACTGTAAGGGAATGGGTCTGGGTGGGTTGCGCTTTGGCGGGTCGGTATGGACTTGTTGGGCTGAAGGGCCTGTTTCCAAACTGTAAGTAATCTAATCTAATCAAATTTGGAGACCAGAACTGCGTACTCCAGGTGTGGTCTCACCAGCTGCAGAAGAACCTCTTTGCTTCTATACTCAATTCCTCTTGTTATGAAGGCCAGCATGCTGTTAGTCTTCTTCACTACCTGCTGTACCTGCATGCTTACCTTCATTGACTGGTGTACAAGAACATCCAGATCTCTCTGTACTGCCCCTTTACCTAAATTGATTCCATTTAGGTAGTAATCTGCCTTCCTGTTCTTGCCACCAAAGTGGATAACCATACATTTATCCACATTAAACTGCATCTGCCATGCATCTGACCACTCACCTAACCTGTCCAGGTCACCCTGTAATCTCCTAACATCCTCCTCACATTTCACCCTGCCACCCAAATTTGCTAATGTTATTACTAATACCATCTTCTATATCATTAACATTTTTATTGTAAAAAGCTGCGGTCCCAGCACTGATCCCTGTGGTACCCCACTGGTCACTGCCTGCCATTCTGAAATGGAACCGTTTATCACTACTCTTTGTTTCCGGTCAGCCAACCATGCACCCTAATTTTACTCACTAACCTCCTATGTGGGACTTTATCAAAAGCTTTCTGAAAGTCCAGTTACACTACATCTACTGGATCTCCCTCATCCATTTTCAGAGTTACATCCTCAAAAAATTCCAGAAGATTAGTCATGCATGATTTCCCCTTCATAAATCCATGCTGACTCTGACCTATCCTGTTACTACTATCCAGATGTGTTGTAATTTCATCCTTTATAATAGACTCCAGCATCTTTCCCACCACTGAGGTCAGACTAACTGGTCTATAATGTCCTGCTTTCTCTCTCCCACCTTTCTTAAAAAAGTGGTACAACATTAGCCACCCTCCAATCTGCAGGAACTGATCCCGAATCTGTCGAACTCTGGAAAATAATCACCAACGCATCCACAATTTCTCGAGCCACCTCCTTCAGTACCCTGGGATGTAGACCATCAGGCCCCGGGGACTTATCAACCTTCAGACCTAACAGTCTCTCCAACACCAATTCCTGGCAAATATAAATTCCCTTCAGTTCAGGTCCTTCAGCCACTGTTACCTCAGGGAGATTGATTGTGTCTTCCCCAGTGAACACAGATCTGAAGTACCAATTCAATTCTTCTGCCGTTTCTTTGTTCCCCGTAATATATTCCCCTGTTTCTGTCTTCAAGGGCCCAATTTTAGTCTTAACCATTTTTTTGCCTTTCACATACCTAAAAAGGCTTTTACTATCCTCCTTTATATTTTTGGCCAGTTTACCTTTGTATCTCATTTTTTCTCTGCGTATTTCCTTCTTAGTAATCCTATGTTATTCTTTAAAAGCTTCCCAGTCCTCCGTTTTCCCACTTATCTTTGCTATGTTATACTTTTACTCTTTTAACTTTATATGTTTCTTAACTTCCCTCGTTAGCCACTGCCACCCATGCCTCCTCCTAGGATCTTTCTTCCTTTTTGGAATGAACTGATCCTGCATCTTCTGCATTATACCCAGAAATATCTGCCATTGTTCCTCCACTGTCATCCCTGGGAAGGTATTGCACCATTGAACTTTGGCGAGCTCCTCCCTCATAGCTCCACAGTTCCCTTTATTCAACAGAAATATTGTCACTTCCGATTGTACCCTCTCCCTTTCAAATTGCAGACTAAAACTTATTATATTATGGTCACTACTTCCCAATGGCTCCTTCACTTCGAGCACCCTGATCAATTCTGGTTGGTTACACAATACCAGATCCAGAATTGCCTTCTCCCTGGTAGGCTCCAGCACCAGCTGTTCTAAGAATCCATCTCAGAGGCACTCCACAAAGTCTCTTTCTTGAGGTCCAAAACCATCCTGATTTTCCCAGTCTACCTGCATGTTGAAATCCCCCATAACAACAGTACTAACATCTTTGCAACAGGCCAATTTTAGCTCCTGATTCAACTTACATCCGACATCCAGACTACTGTTTGGGGGCCTGTAGATAACTCCCAGGAGGGTCTTTTTACCCTTAGAATTTCTCAGCTCTATCCATACTGACTCTACATTCCCTGATTCTAGGCTCCCCCCGCGCAAGGGATTGAATATCGTCCCTTACCAACATGGCCACCCCACCCCCTCTGCCCATCAGTCTGTCCTTACGATAGCACATGTAACCTTGAATATTCAATTCCCAGGCCCTGTCCACTTGAAGCCATGTCTCAGTTATCCCCACAATATCGTATTCAGTGTTTAACTCCTGCCTAATTTGCCTTACCAAATGCAACATCTCACATTTCTTTAAATTAAACTCCATTTGCCACTCCTTCGTTCATCAACCCATCTGATTAAGGTCTTGTTGTACTCTGAGATAGGGCTGATGCCCGAAACGTTGATTCTCCTGTTCCTTGGATGCTGCCTGACCTGCTGCGCTTTTCCAGCAACACATTTTCAGCTCTGATCTCCAGCATCTGCAGTCCTCACTTTCTCCTGTACTCTGAGATAACCTTGTTCATTGTCAGCTACACCACCAATTTTGGTGTCATCTGCAAACCCACTAACAGATCTTTCTGTATTCACATCCAAACTTTATATAAATGACAAAGCAATGTACACAGCATTAATCCTTGCAGCACACTGCTGCTCACACGTCTCCAGTCTGAAAAAAGACCTTCTATCACTCTCTGCTTCTCCTTTCAAGGCAATTTTGTATCCAAATGGCTAGCTCTCCCAGTACTCTATGTGATCTAACTTTGCTAACCATTGTACCATGTGGAACCTTGAGAAATGCCTTGCTGAAAGTTTTATATTGACAACATCCACCATTCTGCCTTCCTCAAAGTTCTTTGTCACTCATGCCATACATGCTAAATAAGGAGCTTAATTTGTAATGATAAATGAAACGGAATCCATAAACTTGACTTGCATCCACTGTAATAATTTAAAATATAATTTGCTGATCTTTTAAGTCTTTATTTGTATATGAATAGGTCAAGGTAAGATTGAATCAATAATATTTGAGGTAAAAAAGTTGAAAAGTTTAGACAGTGATTTCAAAAGTGTTTGTGTTTCTATGTATAGCTGCAAAGCATGTAAAGATAATTAGCTGTAGCTAATTTGTGTACAGCAAGTTCCTGAAAATAGCATGATAATGATTATCTAATGTGTTTTACTGGTGCTGTATGAGAGCTACATACATAAATATAAATAGATTTAGAAGGGTGACTAGATTGAGCGCATGGACCCTGAACAGCCTTAGTAAGGTGGACACGAAAAGGATGTTTCCTCTCGTAGATGAGTCCAGAACCAGGGGCCAATTTTTAATTATGGGTCACCGTTTTAGGTTAGAGATGATTTTCTTTTCTCGCTCAGAGAATTGTGAGACTTTGAAATCTGGGCCTTAGAATGAGCCTTAGATGATATTAGAAGTGGGGTCATCAAATTTTTTTTTAAAAATTCAGGGGAAGAAGGATTTGCTTATTTATCAATGTGGTCATTATAACAAGGTCAGCCAGATAGATTTCATAGAATGAGTTCCTTGATTGGGGCTATTAATCTGGTCCAATTAGCGATTCAAATACCAGGGGAACCTGTACTGTGATTTTTGATTAGGTTAAGATGACTGGCAGATGCAACTGTCTTTGGTTTAATCCTTAATGAGATGCTGAGAGAGAGTTTGATATATGGAATTAATGATGTAACCATGCAAAAGTGCCTTCAAACAGACACTACAACTGGCTTTGTCATTGGAAAATGCAGCCAGTGAAGCATATGAGTTACAGGGTATTCAATGAAAGTGGGCACCCTCTCCAGTCCGACTGAGCTTGGGAACACCACTTGAGTGAAGGAAATTGCATTTACCTCACTCAGGGACTCTAGGTCAGCCCACTGCAAAATCCCAAAACAAAGCCAAGCTCAGCCAAATGGTTTGACAAATGAGCAGTACCAGTCACACTGATTGTGAGCCCATTGGGTCAACTTGCCTTTGTAGATTTAAACAAATGGTAAACTGCTTTTCCCAGCTGGCAAGGTACCCAATCCCTCACAGAGAGGATTTACACACAAAGCTGGTAGGGGGACAGTCCTTCTCGAAGGTCAGACATGAGCCATATGTACTTACTACTGCAGTTAGATGAAGATTGTCAGAGGTATGCTACAGTTAATACCCACAAGGGTTTGTACCAATATATAAGACTGCCATTTGGGGTATCATTAACCTGTGCAATTTTTCAGTGAACAATGGAGGACATTTTCCAAGGACTACCCCAGGATGTGTTAACAAGAGGGAAGACCAATAAGGAGAACTTAAGAACTTGGACATAGCCCTTAAACATTTCTCACAGGCAGAGGGTACACCTTAGAAGGGAATACCTTAGAATGTGTGATCTAGGCACCCCAAGTGATCTACTTGGGCTACAGAGTTGACAAGACCGGGTTACATTGGAAGATAAAGTGAGGATGATCAAAGATGCTCTGGCTCCCAGATCGGCACCGGAGCTTAGATCTTTCTTTGGGTTAGTGAATTATTAAGGAACGTTCACACATCCTGGCACCTTTGCATCAACTCCTAAAAAAGGGTCAGCCTTGGAAATGATCACTTAGGCAAGCCGTTATGTTCAGGGAAGTGAAGTAACTGCAATTGTCCTCTAATGTGTTCCTTCCTATGATCCCAAGTGAAGTCTGGTATTGACATGTGATGTCTCCCCGTATGGCATTGGGGTAATATTAGCTAATGGGTGGATCAATAGAGGGGACCACCCAATAGATAATGCATTCAGGACTTTGATTAATGCAAAATGTAAATATACCCAGATAGAGAAGGAAGGTTTCGTGGTCATATTTGAAGTCAGAAAATTGCACCAATATAACAACTGACCTCAAACCCCTGCTAGGTCTACTTAAAGAGAACAAGACAGTGCCGTCCACGGCTTCAGGCCGAATTCAGTGGTGGACTTCAATACTGAATGCATATAGTTATAAATTGGAACACTGTCCAGGAGGCCAAAGCGGATGCTTTGAGCTGCCTCCCACTGGCAGATACACCACCGGTTGTACCGCCATTGGAAGAGTCTGTAATGGTTTTAAATTTTCTGGACATGCTTCAAATCATAGCTGACAATATCAAACATTGGATGCAGTAAGATCCGGTCCTGGCAAAATTGAAACAGCTTGTGGTGATGGGGGAAACCAAAAGGTCCTCACAACCAGAATTGAATCCGGCTAGACCAGCTCACAGTATAGGCAAATTATTAGAGGCGTGATTCATTGGGTGAAATGCTTTGACATATTTCAATAATGATTCTTATTGAAAGGTTCTGAACATAAATGGTATTTTTCTTACTCTCCTTTGTTGTCAACTCATTACATTGCATAACTATTGCTCCTTGAACATTGTTTGTCAAACTTTAAAACTTGTCATTTTTAAATGCCTCCTTGGCGACACCTGTCCCAATCTCTATAATCTCTTCTAATCCTCCAATCTTCTGTGCTCTTCTCATTCTGGCTGTTTGACCATTAACTCTAAACTAAATTGCTCTAACACTGCTCCAAATCGTGCTCTACCAATGGTAGACATAATGGTAATAAACTCTGGAATTCTCTCCCTAAACATCACCACTTATCTGTCATTCTTCCTTCCTTTATAACAATTTTTTTAAAACTACCTCTTTGACCATATGTTTGACCATCCGACTAATGTTGCTTTTGGTGGTACAACATCTAATTTTACTTTGCAAAGCTCCTGAGAAGCAACTTAGGTCATGACAATCAGTTAAGACATAAATTCTTGTTGAAAATTAAATTAACAACAAAACATCACATCCTTCCAACCATGATTAAATGGAATTGGATGACTCTCTGTATTGCCAGGAACAATAATTAAATCAAATAATGTGGTCTTATGTAAGAGTACTTCATTTTTATTTATTGGCTGTAAGTGACATATAGTGCCACTCCCTAGTCTCAGTTATAGTCAACCAACTGCTGTGTGCCTGGAGTCCCATATAGACTCAGACCAGGTAAGAATGGCAGATTTCCTTTCCTAAAGGGCATTGCATTAAGTGAGCATTTTAATCCAGATTTTTATTGAATTCAAATTTCACTATCTGTCATCATGGGATTCAAACCTATGTCCTCAGAAAGATTAGCTAGGATTCTTGGTTACTAGTGTCAAGAAGTGTGGTGCTGTAGTTTGCACGTTCTCCCCGTGTCTGCTTGGGTTTCCTCCAGGTGCTCCGGTTTCCTCCCACAGTCCAAAGATGTGCAGGTCAGGCGAATTGGCCATGCTAAATTGCCCGTAGTGTTAGGTCAGGGGTAAATGTAGAGGTATGGGTGGGTTGCGCATCGGCAGGTCAGTGTGGACTTGTTGGGCCGAAGGGCCTGCTTCCACATTGTAATGTAATCTAATCTCCTGCTCCTCGGATGCTGCATGACCTGTTGTGCTTTTCCAGCACCATACATTTTGACTCTGATCTCCAGCATTTGCAGTCTTCATGTTCTTCTTGGCTACTAGCCTAGTAATAGAAGTGACATTGTCACTATACTATCTGGAGGCAGTTATCTTTCCACAAATTTAAATATACTATAGATCTTTGAGCTTGGGGATATCATTTTGTACTTAGTTCTAAAACAGGCATCTCATCAATCTTATTTGAGGTGGTGAAACTCTATACTCTCACAGTCACCATTCTTATATTTACACACCAGGGGATCAATGAATGTGCCAGATTTATTGAGGGGTGACAACTGAGGGATTCCTGTTTTTCCCTCTAAGGCACAACACTGCATTTCTGGTAGGAGATTCTGATCATGACTCCTTCAGAAATGTGGACTGTACCTTTTAAATCTAACAGGTCTCTTTTGCTGCAGGAGAGCTGGGAGTTGGGAGTCAAACCATAATGCCTTTTTCAGTGGCGATAGTTTCCATGTTCAGTGATTCAAATGAGCAGCAGCACAGATAGGCAACTTCTGTGAAAGGATAAGTACGTAAGGCAACTATGGGGATAGGGTGCCAAAGATCTTAGCAGATAGAGTGATGTTACTCTTAGCTAGCACTATCCAATGGTTCATGGAATGTGAACAGCGCCAACCTACTTTGTAACAGGTAAGATGAGACCCAGCGTCCGATATAGCACAGCTCCGATCACATAATAGGTCGAGTCATCTGTTTCTAAAATGCATGGAAAAACAACATTGTGAGGCTCATTCTATTAAATTTCAAATCGAGGCTTTAAGATGTTAAAACAATCACTTCTATAACAATATCAAAACAAAGGAATAATGTAGAATCACACAATTCAATAAGGATCATCTATATCTATCAAAATATTTTAAAATGAAAGTGTTATTATCATTAGTGAAAGAAGCAAATTAAGATATATGATTAAATATTTCAATTAAAACTAAAGAAACCATAAGATTCCATCCATGAGATTTATAGCTTGAGGCTGATAGATTCTTGAGCACGTTGTTCAGGAAGGAAGTTTGAGATTTTCAATCTTTGTAAACCTGTTCAAACTTTCTTTCGGAGCCTAAACATATTTAGAAAAGCCCAAAATACTGGAAGCCCATAGTGCTGGAAGTTCAAAATGTATGCACCATCTGAGTCTAAATCCCATTAACATGTAAAATAGCTTCATGAAATTTGGGTTGATTCAAGATTCAGTATTAAAGGAATAAAATAATTTTCAATTTTTATGACCCAACGGCAGTACTGAGCACCACAACTGCCAGTACAGATTAGTTGCAGTCCAGTACTCTCTACAATGACCTAAAATATACCAATAGAAAAAACAACAGCTGGTTGAGCCAGTTTCACAATTGCAAGCAGAACCAAAGCAATTCACAATAGCATTCTATTGACTAGACATTCACTAATGTAATGTTGGTAAACATGGCCACCAAATTTAACAAGCAAATGCCATGCAAAATGCCATAAAATGAATGATCTGTTTTGATATATTCGACAAGGAGTAAATGTTAGGAAATCATTTAAAATGGGTTTTTCCTTCCATAAAGATATTTCACCCGGTGTAGCAATTTTTAATGTTATTTCTCATGACATAATAAAGCATAGCTATCTTTTAAAACTAAATCCAACAAATGCTTATTATCGGTGGTTATTGTATGCAAACATTAATGGTAGTGTCTGGGCTAGCATTAAGTTAATACATTACAACTAATAAGTCTACTCTCAGTAACATACAGATGTGCAGCACAGAAACAGACCCTTCAGTTTCACATGGTAGGCTGTCTGGAAGGTTAGATTGCATGAAATCCAGGGGGACCTTGCAAATTGGATACAAAATTGGCTGGATAGTAGGAAGCAAAGGGTATTAGTAGAAGGATGCTTGTCGGACTGGAGGCATGTGACTAGTGGAGTGCCTCAGGGGTCGGTGCTGGACCCATTGCTGTCTGTTATCTATATCAATGATTTGCATGAGAATGTACAAGTCATAATTAGTAAGTTTGCAGATGACACTAAAATAGGTATCGTGGACAGTGAGGAAGGTTATCAGAAATTGCAGCAGAACCTTGATCAGCTGGGGAAATAGACTGAGAAAGTTTAATGTTGATAAGTGTGAGGTCTTGCATTTTGCAAAGTCAAATCAAGGTAGGAATTTCATGTTGAATGATAGGGCCTTAAGGAGTGTAGTGGAACAGAGGGACCTTGGAGTTCAGGTGCACAATTCTCTAAAAGTGGAGTCACAGGTAGACAGGGCAGTGAAGGCGGCCTTTAGCACACTGGCCTTCATCAGGCAGAACACTGAGAATAGATGTTGGGAAGTTATGTTGCAGTTATACAGGACGTTGGTGAGGTGACAGTTGGAGTATTGTGTTTAGTTTTGGTCACCTTGTTATTGGAAAGATGTTATTAAACTGGAAAGAATGCAGAAGAAATTTCCAAGCATGTTGCCAGGACTCAAGGGTCTGAGTTATTGGGAGAGGTTGGACAAGCTACAACATTTTTCTTTAGAACGCAGGAGACTGAGGGGTGTCTTACAGAAGTTTATACGATCACGACAGGCATGGATAGGACAAATGTACTCAGTCTTTTTCCCAGAGTTGAGGAATCGAGGACTATAGGGCATCAGTTTATGGTTAGTGGGAAAAGAATAAAAGGGAACCTGAGGGGCAACCTTTTTTACAAAGAGGGTAATAAAGACATGGAATGAGCTGCTAGCGGAAATGGTTGAAATGGGTACATTAACAATATTTAAATACAATTGAATAAAACATGGATAGGAAATGATTAGAAGGATATGGGCCAAATGCAGGGAAATGGGGTTAGCGTGGATGGATCTTTTGGTGGGCAGTTTGGGTCAAAGGACCTGTCTCCATGCTGTAGGACTCTGTCTCACCTTGGTTTCTTCTTGTTCATCATGCTATCAGTCTCACAATCCCACTTTTGAATGTACTCTTTATGAGGTATGACTGTGCAGGATTTACTGAATTTAACATTGAATCACTGAATCTAGCTACCTAGCCTGCACCCCATGGACATTACGGGCAATTTAGCAAGGCCGAACCAGTTAACCTGCACATCTTTAGATTGTGGGGAGATAATGGAGCGCCCAGAGGAAACCCATGCAGATACGGGGAGAATATGCAAACTTCATACAAGCAGTCATCAGAGGGTGGAAACAAACCATTGAATCTGGCACTGCAAGGTAGTAGTGCTAAGTAAATTGGCCTGGTCCTCACCTTCCAGCCCATTAATTGCCAGATACAGCGCATTATCCTCTGCCATATTCACCACCTACAGGCAGACCCCACCACCAAGGACATATTTCCATCTCCACTCTTAATTGCATTCCATTGAGACCATTCCCTCCGCGACTCCTTTGCTAGGTCCACGTCCCCCATCAATCCACTCTCCACACCTGGCACCTTCCTTTGCCATTGCAGGTGGTGTAAAACCTGTGCTCACACCTCCACCCCTCACCTCCGTCCTAGGCCCTAAAGGATCTTTTCACATCCTATAGAGATTTCCCCGCACATCCATCCACCTCATCTACTGCGTCCAGCGCTTTCGATGTGGTCTCCTCTATATCAGAGAGAAAGATACCAACTTACCCAGTGTTTCAGGGAGCATCTCTGGGACATCCACACCGGAAAACCCCACTGCCCTGTGGCTGACTGCTTCAACTCTCCCTCACACTCCTTCAAGGACAGGCAAGTCCTAAGCTGCCTCCACTGCCAAATCAAAGCCACTTGCCAACTGGAGGAAGAACACCTCATCTTCTGCCTTGGGACCCTTCAACCTTATGGCATGAAAATTGACTTCACTGGTTTCCAAATCTCCCCTTGCCCACATCATTGCAGGGGATAAAAACAAGGACTGCAGATTCTGGAAACCAGAGTCTAGATTAGAGTGGTGGTGGAAAAGCACAGCAGGTCAGGCAGCATCTGAGGAACAGGAAAATCGATGTTTCGGGCAAAAGCCCTTCATCATCGCCTCATCGCCTCCTTCGTGATGTGTCCTACCTGTCCATTTTCCTTCCCACTTATCAGCTTTACCGTCCCCCACGGACTTATTACAATTACCCCATCCCTAACTGCATTCCACCTATCGCCTTCTCACCTACCTTCCCTCCAGCCCACCCCCAACTATTTATCACTCATCCCCCTTCCCCCTCCACATTCCTCATGAAGGGCTTCTGCATGAAACTTTGACGCTACTGTTCCTCAGATACTGCCTGACCTGCTGTGCTTTTCCAGCCCACCCTTTTTGACACGAACTAAATTGACTGTCAGCTCTCTATGGCAGGACGTCCTTCCCAGATTAAATAATTACTGTTGTTTCAAACATAAAATATCAGGCAGCCAGATTTTGGGTGGACAAAGTCCTGTCAACTTTTCAGTGTAAGTCCCAGGACATACAGCACCTTGTAAATTACAGCTTAAAGAATCATTTTTCCACAGGAAATTGACAAGTTGACTGGAACATTATTGTTTTATGCTGAGACTGAAATGTTGAAAGTCTTTCTCTGCAATACCTGCGAGCTAGCTTACTATCCAAAGGTTAGTACTGGTTAAGTTCATAGCCTGATGCTTAGTGAACATGAAGTAAAATAACAAAACAATATGAATCCAGATACTACACATGCATATGTAACAGTTACTGGAAAAGCGATCAGCAAGAGGATGATGTTAGCTTTGGGTGATAATTTAAAGCTGGGGATATTATTTACTTGCTCATGAAAAACTATAATTATCTTTCCAATTGGAATCATGAGAACAAAAAAAAAGCTGGTGGCGGAGGGTGGGGGGCAAGGTGTCAAATGAATGGTCAATTTGACATCATAATGTTTATACCACTGCCCTCAGGAGAGAAATTCTAACTGTGTTTCCTCAATACTATCCAGGAAACCAAAGCTAACAATAGTACCCCTAAGATCGCCCTATAAGAGTGACAGTACTGAGTTAGGGCATCTAATCTATTCGGAGAAAGTGAGGACTGCAGATGCTGGAGATCAGAGCTGAAAAATGTGTTGCTGGAAAAGCACAGCAGGTCAGGCAGCATCCAAGGAGCAGGAGAAACAACGTTTCGGGCATAAGCCCTTCTTCAGGAATGAGGAAGGTGTGCCAAGCAGGCTAAGGTAAAAGGTAGGGCAGAGGAACTTGGGGGAGGGGCGTTGGGAATGTGATAGGTGGAAGGAGGTTAAGGTGAGGGTGATAGGCCGGAGTGGGGGTGGGCGCGGAGAGGTCAAGAAGAAGATTGCAGGTCAAGAAGGCGGTGCTGATTCTGAGGGTTGGGACTGAGATAATGTGTGGGGGGAGGGGAAATGAGAAAGCTGGAGAAATCTGCATTCATCCCTTGTGGTTGGAGGGTTCTTAGGCGGAAGATGAGGCGTTCTTCCTCCAGGCGTCGTGTTGCCACGGTCTGGCGATGGAGGAAGCCAAGGACCTGCATGTCCTTGGCGGAGTGGGAGGGGGAGTTAAAGTGTTCAGCCACAGGACGGTTGGGTTGGTTGGTCCAGGTGTCCCAGAGGTGTTCTCTGAAACGTTCCGCAAGTAGGTGGCCTGTCTCCCCAATGTAGAGGAGGCCACATCGGGTGCAGCGGATGCAGCAAATGATGTGTGTGGAGGTGCAGGTGAATTTCTGATGGATATGGAAGGATCCCTTGGGGCCTTGGAGGGAAGTGAGAGGGGAGGTGAGGACGCAAGTTTTGCATTTCTTCCGGTTGCAGGGGAAGGTGCCGGGAGTGGAGGTTGGGTTGGTGGGGGGTGTGGACCTGACGGGGGAGTCGCGGAGGGAGTAACAGACCCCACCACGAAGGATATATTTCCCTCCCCTCCCCTATCAGCTTCCGGAAAGACCACTCCCTCCGCAACTCCCTCGTCAGGTCCACACCCCCAACCAACCCAACCTTCACTCCCGGCACTTTCCCCTGCAACCGGAAGAAATGCAAAACTTGCGTCCTCACCTCCCCTCTCACTTCCCTCCAAGGCCCCAAGGGATCCTTCCATATCCATCAGAAATTCACCTGCACCTCCACACACATCATTTGCTGCATCCGCTGCACCCGATGTGGCCTCCTCTACATTGGGGAGACAGGTCGCCTACTTGCGGAACGTTTCAGAGAACACCTCTGGGACACCTGGACCAACCAACCCAACCGTCCTGTGGCTGAACACTTCAACTCCCCCTCCCACTCTACCAAGGACATGCAGGTCCTTAGCCTCCTCCATCGCCAGACCATGGCAACACGACGGTTGGAGGAAGAGCGCCTCATCTTCCGCCTAGGAACCCTCCAACCACATTGGATGAATGCAGATTTCTCCAGCTTTCTCATTTCCCCTCCCCCCACATTATCTCAGTCCCAACCCTCGGACTCAGCACCGCCTTCTTGACCTGCAATCTTCTTCCCGACCTCTCCGCCCCCACCCCCACTCCGGCCTATCACCCTCACCTTAACCTCCTTCTACCTATCGCATTCCCAACGGCCCTCCCCCAAGTCCCTCCTCCCTACCTTTTATCTTAGCCTGCTTGGCACACCCTCCTCATTCCTGACAAAGGGCTTATGCCTGAAATGTTGAGATTCTCCTGTTCGTTGGATGCTGCCCTGACCTGCTGCGCTTTTCCAGCAACACATTTTTCATCTAATCTATTGGGCACCTGACTTTACAGAAACCAACAGTCATGCTAACAGGCAGTGATGTTCTTTTGCTGACATACTTCAACATGATGTAAGCGAAAGGCAAGCACAATTTTAAAATAAATTGATTTATAACCATTTTGAATGGCTGGACTTTGGTGGGCCATAAAATAATTCACCAGCTCCACACAATTAGAATAGGTAATGAGCTACACTCTCCTGAAATATTGGGCAACTGAGTCAGCAGTGAAAAGCTGACTCTGATAGGCCCTTTTAAATCAGGGTGATTAAGCCAATAACTTTCAAAGTATATCTCCACTATTGGGATCAGTTTTTCTTCTGTCAACATGCGTTTAAACTTTCATCATATTTCTGCATTTTTCCGTACCTGTTCACTCAGCAGTATATTTTTCCAGATGACTTGTATTGATTACAAAACATTTTTTGCAATCGTAGTAAAAACATTCCATTACAAATAAACAATGACAGAGCCTTTTGACTTTAGAACTGAGTAATCCAATCAATGTTTGGAATGGATTTTCAAGAAAGCATTTATATGGGGATGAGCCTCTCAGCCACACATTAAAATTGCATAAGGTGACCCAGCAATGATGCCGTCTGAGCTGGGGACAGTTTAAGAATACTGTTTACAGGTATGGGTATGCTACATAAACTACCCTTTCATTTCAAATTTTAAAATCAGACTGGCAATTAAAATTTTCTGCATATATTTACGCACGCAAGGCAGTTTCTCATATTATCAGTTCAGAAAATAGATTTGTACTGCAATTTTCTGTAGTACCAGTGGTGCAGGATTGGTTAAATGGTAAACATTGCTGCTTAATCCTGTGAGTTTTCTTCAAGGTCAATCCTGATCACATTATTTCTTAATACATATAATTATTTTCAAAAAAGCTCTCCGACTCTGTAAAACTCATATCGAAGCTTTCTAAAATAATAATTATTAAAAGCCTTTCTGAATTCCATCTGTTTTAGTCGTAAAATGTCTTGTATAAAGATGAAACTTAGTGTTTGAAGTAAAAAGAAAACAAAAACTTGCCATATAAACCAATCCAAACTGTTTATTTTCATTTTACTATCAACTCAAATGTAATACTCATTAGACTTTGTATTATCCAGTCTCCATCACTAATTTCTTTTTCTATGATTGCATTGTTCAGCTTCTTTTGGGTGATGGCCCGCACACTGTGAAAAAGGCCTCAAAGACAAATGTTTAATGAAAACATTTTCAGAATTGACTCCTACCCATTTGGGAACTGTGCTCTTATTGAGCCCTAGGCTAATGGGTTAGTCATTTTCTCTCTGCCAATGTGGACAATGAATGCTGAGCCAGCCAGCGATGCCCCCATCCCTTGACTGATTTTTTTTTAAAAATCACTTTGTGCTAACATGGGCACAGGCATCTATGAGTTTTAGTTTGGTTTGAGCTGAAACTGACTTGAAGGCAGCTAGCCTCTGTGTGGACCATTTCTTTTTGAATGCCCACTGATGTTAGTGCTTACTTGCAAGTGTATGGTCTCTGTGGGTATCTCTTTGGATTCCATCCTGGGACATCTTTGAAAGAGATGAGGTGGTCTTTGAAATTGTTAATAATAGAGATGAATGTGTGTAAGAAAGTGTGCAAAATCATTAGACCTACCAAAGCTGTAAAATAACTGTTAAGATATCAAAGAACTGTCCAAATTTATTTCAAATGTTAGATATATGGAGGAATTTAGGTCTGCTTTAAAACTATAGAGGGATTTAGATCTGCTGAGCCTTACATTTTAAAAAAAAAGTGATGATTTTCGAAAACAAAATGGAATTATCTTTCATTCTTTTGACATAAATCTGAGGGTAATTATCAGAGGATTTTTGCTGTATATCCGATTTTACAACTTAACCTTGTTACAGTGGGTTGCTAGATAAATTAATATATTTCTTGACAGATCCAAGTGTTTATAGAATAAAAGTGAAAGCAAAATAGATGTAAGGTTTGCTCGCTGAGCTGGAAGGCTTATTTCTAGACGTTTCATCACCCTACTAGGTAACATCTTCAGTGGGCCTCCAGGCAAAGCCCTGCTGCTGATTCCTGCTTTCTATTTATATGTTTGGGTTTCTTTGGGTTGGTAATGTCATTTCATCACGCCTTGACATTACCAACCTAAAGAAAACCAAACATATAAATAGAAAGCAGGAATCAGCAGCAGTGCTTTGCCTGGAGGCCCACTGAAGATGTTACCTAGTATGGTGACAAAATGTCTGGAAATGAATCTTCCAGCTCAGCGAGCAAACCTACATCCAAAACCTCAACCTGAGCTACAAATCTTCTCAAAACTCGTGAAAGCAAAATACTGCAGATGCTGGAAATCTGAAACAAAATGTAGGGAATCTCATCAAAAACAGAAAATACTGGAGAAACTCAGCAGCTCTAGCCGCATTTGGGAATAAAAAAAACAGAGTTACCATTTTGATGTGTGACTCTTTGATAGTGCATACATTTTTGTTTTAATAAGAAATTAAATATTTAAGTGAAATGTCTGAAATCTTGAGAATTTAATGCAAATTAATTAAATGTGCTGTCTTTCATCAATTACTGTGTTTTAAAAATAATTTTGCAAGGGACGATATGCTTGTTTCATTTCAGCATGATTGTGAGAATGAGTAGAGTGGGCAGGTGGTTGCCTTTATTGGCATGGAGGGGATATTGGAAGTGTGAGAGGGGGGTGAAGGATGACGAAAGGAGAGGACACAAGGGCTGTTCAATGTTTTAATTAAATAAAAACTTGAACATAATGCCAGACCACTAAGGTGGGTCTTCCATGCAGTCCATCTCCACATCGGGAAGCCTGCATTCTCTTTGTAGGGTTGGTGGAGTCAGATCCATGAGAATCTCATCATTCTAGAATTAAAGTGAGCACCAACTCCCAGGAACGTAGCTAGGAAATGTAACAAATTTGCATTCTAAGAATATCAAGTTTTATAAATAATAAAATTTTAGCAGTATATTTAATTCCAAGATACAATGGAATTGGGGATCGAGGGGATAGCTATTAAGTGTTTCTACCTGGATAAAAGGCCTAAACATCTTTAGTTATGGAATGCTTCCACCACCTTCAACAATTACTCCTTTTGTGACCAGTGTAGAGTAGCAATATGTACCATCTACAGGATGCACTGCTGAAACTTGCTAAGCCTCCTTCAACAATACCTTCTGAACTTACGACCCTACTACCAATAAAACAAAGACAGAAAATGCATAGGAAAATCATTATCTGCAAGTTCCCCTATAAACCACTCCCCATTCTGATCTGGGACTATATCATTATTCATTTGCTGCCACTGGATCAAAATCCTGGACTTTCCTTCCGAACTGTATTCTGGTTGCATCAACACTGTAGGAATGTAATGGTTCAAGAAGGCAGTTTATCACCAGCTGCTCATGATCAATTACTTCTGAATAATAAAAACTGGCCTAGTAAGTAAGGCCCACTTTCTGTGACAAATTTAAAAATAAGTGTCTCCTAAAAGGGCAGAGAGAATTAGAATAAGAGGGGGATTTTTGGTCATGTTAAATGAGAGATTTTTTCTGTTTTTTTTAGTTTCCTACTAAATGTTGTTTAAAGTGTTGCTTTTCGTTAACTTATGACAAAAAAAGTTTTAAAATTTAAAATCAATCAACCAGTTATTGATTCAACCAATCACTGGAAATTCAAATACATTTTACAAGCTGTCAGTCTTCATCAGGGTAACATCTATATTCCTTTATTTACACCTTTTTTCATGCATCTTTCCAACATCTGCAGTTGTTACACAGAAGATGGGAACCAATTTGCAGATAGCAAATCTCACAAATGCAAATAAATTAATGATGTGAAATCTATTCTGACTGAGAGTTGATTTGAAATAATTTATGTCAGGAACTATATTCTGCTTACATTCACAAGCTATAACAGAGGTATGTGCTATACAAGGAACTTTACAAAAAAAAGTACACATAGGAGATACATTTCACCAAATTCTAAAATAAGATATATCATTGGCCAATGTCTCTGAAGGTTTCTCTACAGGTTAATGGAGAAGAGCTTTAATCAAATAGACTACTCAACAAAAGGATAAAATATTTCAGAAGATTCAGGTTCTTATGAAGTTCTGAGAAACAGGGATAAGGATAAACTCATCAAATGTGGCAATATAGTTATATTTGTTCATAAAATATTAATTGCAGGTACCTGAGGAAGAACGTGTGAACACCTCTTTTGGAATATAAAGTTTGTCTTCTGAATTTTTTGCCCAATCTTTCATTCCTCTTCTGCCTTTCATTGGGAAGCTAATATCAGTTGACACAGCAGATACAGGCTCTCGTTGTATACTAGTCACTGAAAAGATGAGGATAAAGTTATTGTTTCAATCACACTTGGTCTTATCATATTGTTTTCCATTGTAGTACAATATTACCAATCAATAAGTGCCTGGCAAACCTTCTAGTGGCTTAGACTGTAACCATAACAAAACAATGGAGCCCAAGTTTGATTCCTGATTCGTGCCACATTTACTTATCTTATTAGACTATAAGAAACAGAAGCAGAATTAGGTCATATGACCCATCAAATCTGCTCTACAAGTTGATCATGGCTGATAAGTTTCTCAGCTCCAGTCTCCTGCCTTCTCCTCACAACCCTTGAACCCCCTACAGATGAAAGAACAAGGAACAAAGAAAATTTACAGCTCAGGAACAGGCTCTTCAGCCCTCAAAGCCTGAGCCGATCTAAATCCACTGTCTTAACCTATCGCCCAAATTCCTAAGCATCTGTATCCCTCTGCTCCCCACCTACACATGTAATTATCCAGACACACCTTAAATGAATCTACTGTGCCTGCCTTTACTACGTCT